>NC_140506.1:24332500-25565833 GCF_964339955.1 Pipistrellus hanaki
GGGACTTCCCTATGATGGGTTCACCTTTCTCATCTGCCACTTAGAGGTGCCAATCCAAACTTTCTGTGTGTAGCCTGTGGACCTGACTTTTGTAACAGCACTTGGATGCAGTAGGGGCTGACCAAGTATAACCATGATGAGTAGCTTATATTTTCAATAGTACATTTTTTTTTTGCACTGAGTAGGAGATCATACATTTTATTGATTAACTACTTTAAATTCTCATGGGTGTTTATTTAATTCCTATAGATCCACAGCACACTATGGCTACCAGTAATAGTCATGCTAATAGCGGTGACAAATGCCAGGCCCTGTGCTCACTGTATGAAGAACACTGTGGTTGATCTAAGCTGGGCTTGGACATAGCTTGGCTGCTGTTCAGTCTGGATGACTCAGGAAGAGTGCAGGTGAACTAGGCTCCTGGCCGACAGGCTGCTAAGAGCCTGAGGTCATGGGCATGCTTTATGTCCTGTGATTTGTTTCTGTGTGAGACATATGGTATGATTCTCAGCTGTGACCAGGAGAGAAGTTACTCAATTGGGGTAAGCTACTTAGCCTCTCTGTCCCTCAGTTTCTATATCCTCAGAATGGAACAATAACACTTACATGCATGCTATTGTGAGGATTAAATAAATTCAAATGCATATTAATATTTTATTATATAATAAAAATAAAAAATGCATAAACATATTTTAAGTACTGAATAAATATTAACATTTTTCTAAGTAGAAATAATAATGCAGTGGTTAGTCATTAAATCCTGTAATGCTTGTCCTAAAAGATCTATGTTAAAATGCACATAGAAGAAAACATAAAATAGGGAGACAAATGGTCACATACCTGGATTCACATTCCATCAGTCAGCACAGAGGTTCCTGCTCAGACTGAAGGGGCAGTGAGGACAGGAAGCTGGACAACTTGGATACCATGCAATACTGTGGATAAAGTCAGACACTCTGCATAGTGTCTGCCCCAAATAGAAAACCAATCTGAGACTCAAGATGTATTTTGTTAACCTTTTATAAATTAATAACTTAAGAGTGTCCATTTTTTTTGAGTGATTATTTCTCCATGACCTGATGAAGCATTAAAACACCCCTGGCCACAATAATTGCCTGCTTTCAGTACGCCATCCTTAAGGCTCTTGGGAACCCGGGTTTGCTCTGACAGTGTTTGAAGGCGGAGCTGACTAGTTCTGAGAAAACATGGAGTTTTTTCTGTTCCTAAGCTGGGTTTCCAATCCCATTTGACAGCTGAGGACAGAACATGTTTTGGTCTTAGAATTTGGAAACTATGGATGCTGGGGCAACAAAAATTAAAATAGCAGTATTTATGTCACAACCTCCTCTGTGGTTCCTCAGCATATTCTACTGTAGTAAGTCACTAAGCATGCACCCACTGTCTTTGGTGTCCAAATAGGTTTTTAGAAACACTTAACTTGTTTAATATTGACAATTAGACTATAACTGTTGATGAGAAGGTTGTGTTTTAGATTAACATGCCATATAAACAACTTATGCAATATTTAAACAAGTTCATATGTAAGTAGTTATTGGTTAAATTTCATGTTGTAATGCACACTTTCAATAAAATTGGATATGCCCTGCTGAAAGGGATGGCTAGATTTTTATATTAACTATTTACTAAAAAATGTTGCATGTTCAAATGATCAATAAGAAATCTTATATTATAGAATGTAAATCATGTAAGAGAGATTTTTTTCTGGTCACTTTCAGAAATTTAATAAACACTAAGCAGCCATATGATGAACCCTAAGAATAATGCCAAGATGAAATAAAACAGCTCTTTTGCCCTAATAATGTAAACATCTATTTTAGAATTCATATCAAGATTTAAAAGAATGTTTCTAACCCAATCATGATGAACTTGTTGAATTAAAAGATACCCAAATAGACAACCAATTGCCAAAGCAAATTGGGTAGTTTTTGGAAAGAACCATTCAGACTTCTATTGGAATTTGGGGGATTAGAAAAATAATGCTGACTGTTAAGGGTTCTAAGAGCTGGGTCTTCTGAAACCCTTCTTGAACTTTAGCCATGCTTGTTCCAGGATATCAGGCCCCACGTGTCTTTGAATCAAAGTCCGACAAAGATGGATACCTGAACCAGAGACTTGTTCCCAGGAAAAAGAAGTTGTATATATCTCATTCACATTCATATGGATACTGCATAGTAGTTGTCCCGCCTACCATATGTCAATCATCTACTTCAACTGTTTTATGAACTTGGATCACTGATACCCAGTGATTGATACAATAAAAAAAAAATCAGGATTAGTTTAAATTCATTTATATGGGGAAAATATTTTACTTAACATATTTTTTTTCTCCCAAGGTAGTACAAATATATACATACATAATGCATACATACATACACACACATAAAGTGTCCACATGAGAGTTTTTCTTTGATGTCCAAAAGAGGTGGGTATCAGTTTATAATTTTCCTACAGCTTTCTGTAAAAAAAACAGATATCATATCTTCCAATTAACCCTTGCTTTCATCTTTAAGTCTAAAATAGCATTTGTATATATTACTTAATTTATAGGGATCTATTAATTTTTTGAAGTAAGAATTAAGGTTTTTTGTTTTTTTCTCAGAATTCATTGTTAGCTTTTTCCTCTCTTATTATTGTTGTTACTTATATCTTCTTTCTATATATGTATAATAGGTAAAAATGTGTAGCTTAAGGTGCCTGTCTGGCAGTTTATTTCCTTTTTCTTTACAATTAAGTTAAATTGATTTACTTCTAAATCTATATTGTCTACTTCGTGTGTAGTCTCTCATACTTTTGATTAGAAAATGGCAAACAAAATCTGGTTTACACTGAGGTTTAGATACATCAAGAAATAGTGGTTATTTATGACATTCAAGGAGGATGCCAGGATGGTAAAAATCATATGCGTGGTGTAGCAACAGATACCAGTAGATTTGCTCCTGAAGATTAGGCCAGTGGTCAGCAAACTGTGGCTCGTGAGCCACGTGTGGCTCTTTGGCCCCTTGAATGTGGCTCTCCCGCAAAATACCATGGCCTGACTGAGTCTATTTTGAAGAAGTGAGGTTAGAAGAAGTTTAAGTTTAAAAAATTTGGCTCTCAAAAGAAATTTCAATCGTTGTACTATTGATATTTGGCTCTGTTGACTAATGAGTTTGCTGACCACTGGGCGAGGCCATTATTGCATAATGTGTACTCCAGTTGCTTACCTTTCAAAGCCATGTCAACAGCCCTTGGTGTGAGAGCCCCAGTGCTCCCACTGGAAATGCTAGTGTGCCAGATGCCTCACAGAGAAGGGTCAGCTCTGTATCCTGGTCTCACATTATGTTTAAAGTTAACAGAAGTGAGAAATTCATATAATTAAACTTGCCAGGAAACATAATTATGGGACATTGCTTGAGAACTGTTCCGTAAAGATTGTCTTTTAATTGCTATCTTGCTAGGAGAGACAAAAATGAATGAGGCTGTCACAATTTCCCAGTCAGTCTTACACTGTTCCATTTTTGTAATTGCTCTAGAAAGATTGTGGATTGAATTCAGGAGCCTACTTTCTTGTCCCATCACAGGACAAGTCTTATTTCCTCTTCTTCAGTTTGAGTGTGCAGTGCCCTCTGGCATACCCTGCTGTTACTCCAGTTTCTTCACACTCTTTCTACTTCACTTGTGTCCACACCATGGAAACTGACCTACAGGGGACCTGACCAGTCAGAATAACTAATGATTACATTCCTTCTGTCATAATTTTTTCCTTTGATGTTGTCTGTGCCAATTTGATATTTGGAATAAAATTTGTTACAGCTAGGGATTACCATCATGGATTGTTTTATGCAAATGGAGGATCTGAGCATAGTTTTGTCCAATTCTCAAAGTCTGCACCCTAGTCCAATGGTCAGTCAACTATAGTGCACAGGTCAAATTTGGCCTAATACTTATTTCTTTAAGGCCCAGGAAATAAGAATATTTTTTACATTTTTTAAATGGATTGAAAAAAGTTTTAAAGATTTTTATGTGAAATTAAACTGTCAGTGTCCATAAGTAAAGCTTTATTGGAAGATAGCAATACCCTTTCATTTACATATTGTGTTTGACTCCTTTGTACTCTACATGCAGAGTTGAATAGTGGCAACAGAGGTCACATGGCCCACAATGCTTAAAACACCAGCTGGTCCTTATAGAGCAAGTTTGTCAAATATAAACATTTACAAAGTTGGGTGTAAGGCCAGTGTAGTCCAATAGTTCATGGTAGGGACTGCAGTGGTCTGTAGAGCCAATGACCCAGAACAGACTTCTCCAGCCAATGGTCACCGTGTGGGAAGGCTGGATTGCCAAGTTTTCAGGATAAGAAAGCAAATGTAACTTTTGTGTGATTTGAAAAAAACACCATGTAAGGGAAACTCAATATATCTGTGGGTCAATGTAGACATGCCAATTAGAGGAATGTTCATATCTTTGGAATGTGAGAGAAAACAGGAGCACCAGGAGAAAACTCATGCAGACATGGGAGAATGTGCAACTCCACATACATGGTGGTTCTGGCTGGGAATCAAAAAATATTTTTCGCAACATTATGATGAAGTGATGCTGACAGACAAAAACAGCATTATTTGAGGACCTGCTATATTTATCTAAGTATCCATTTTGTTAGCACTCAATAAAAAGTTGATGAATAAATGAATGTTGAGTAAATGTATAATAAGTGGATCTATAAGTACACATACATATAAAGCTTTCTATACATATATTTCATATATTTATCTGTTATATATCTGTCATATATATCTATATGTCAGATAGTTAGATAGATGATAGATAGATAGATAGATAGATAGATAGATAGATAGATAATACAAGGCCTTCTGCTTTCATCTGAATGTTCAGAGTGATTTCCATTTAGACTACCATTCCACATATAGTTATGATACACCTCCAAGGTGTCAGGCCTGTGCTAAGAATTGCTCATTTATCCAGTAAAATGATCATATTATAGGAACACATCAGAGAAAAACTGTGTAACCCATCACTGGGGATCTCCTCTGGCTGAGCCCAGTCCCTTGGCCCTGCCCCACAATGGAGACTGGACCACAGTGAATATTCAGTAAACATTACCCATCAGTGCTATTTACCAATTAAGTGTGAAAGAGACCCATTAGTGTCTGCTTTGCTTGCTTAGGAAGGTGTGGTGTCACTTAGTAAAATAGAGACAATAGGGCAAGGCAGAAAAACATTTGGAGAGAGAGGTGAACTAAATTTTGTTGTGAGATGTCCAGTTTGAGTTACAATGTGGGCATCCAAGTCAAAGTTCTCCAATAGAAAGATGTTTATCAGTATCTGATCAGCAGCAGAAAAATGTGGCCCAGAGGCAGGCAGCTGCATGTCAGTGCATGAAGGTGAGGGCTGAAGTCAGGGAAGTGGACAAGATACCTGGGGTTAAGGGGCGAAGGCAGGAGGCTCAGACTGAACTCTGGACAATATCTGTAGTTAAGGCAGGGTCAGGGAGGAGTTTCTGGCAAAGGTCATGAGGGGAAAACAGAGCCAAGTAATACCATAGCAACGAAAAGGCAGGGTCAAGTACCCATTCAGAGCATGTCCTGAGATGTGGCTTTTGACAAGAGAGTAGTTTTGGGGGAATAGGGAGGATGGCAGCTGGGTCTTTAGGAGAGGAAATGAATACAGATAAAAAGAGATTGATTTTTTCCCCTAGAAATTTGGCTATGAAGGAAAGGAGAAATACAGTGCAAAGTTCCAAATGGTTTGCATGTGAGAGTGTGTGTGCATGCATGTGCTCATTCAGATGCTCACTTGTTCAATGTTTAGTTGGTGAGCAAGTTGGAAAGGGTGGGTCCCCACATATTACTTGCTTTCACAATACCTGTCTGCTCTCATATATGATTGACTAAAGGCAGAGCCATCCCTGAGACTATGATGTCTGGAAACATTGCTTCAGTTCTGAAGCCGCCAACAGCCAGATGTTTTACCTTGAAGACTTCTGAACCACTCTGGATACAGAACCTCTACCTGTCATACAAACATGGTGGAATAAATGCTATTCAAGAATTTCCGAGGTTCCTTGACCTTATATTTTACTGTTGGGGGTCAGTTTTCAGTACCTATGCATGAACTGAACACACATATTTTTCAAGTTGACCACATGGATATGGTTCCATGGCCATCCAGATACGTAGCCAAGTGAGGGCAGAGTCATCCATCCCAGTACTTTTGCCATTTCCAGCTCCAATGCAAATGGAGTATCAGAGCTCTGCAACTCCCCTGCCCAGAGGGAAGCTTAGTTCAGAACTCTAGTGATGTCCTGGCTACCTTCTCGGTTGTTCTCACTCTGCCCTGGCACATATCTTTGCATTTTGCTTCAGAAAGCTCATCTTTTGCATTTTGCTTCAATAACTTCTCTTAAACAGCACAAAACCTCTATATAATGATAAAGAAAGACAACATCTTGTTCTTGTTTTCAGGGAGGCCTACCAGCATCGCAAGGACTAGGTTTATTTTTATTTCCATATAACAGGATAGGAAACAGAGACATGAGAAAACCCCTCATATATATCTCTCTGTGTGTACACATAGTGTGTGTGTATGTGTGCAATCAATGTTAACTTTGGAACCTTTTCAAACATTTGTTTAGAGACAGGGACATACGAAGCAGATCTTTCTGTATTTACTGACAGGGTCCTTGTGTGTTTTAAGGAGGGCTGCCTCTCAAGCATGAGTTATATTATTTGACAGTTGGTTCTGAGATTTCATCTTGATTTTTCTGAAACAACTTAGATCATATTACCCTTAACATGAAGTCAAAGTGTCCCCAAACACCCAACATATCAGTATTTTAAAGTTTTCGATAATTTCTGAATATCTCAAGGTCCCCAACCCCAGAGCAGTGGACACCATCTTTTAAAGGAATCACCGCAGATGTACAAGATTTAGATGTCCTGTCATTGTGGTGCCGATCTGCTCATCCTTTCTTTTCTGCATATGCCCAAAGCTCCCTAGTGCATCGCCCCATATGCTTTCAAGCTTAAAAACACTGTTCCTTTCTATAGCTGCAACCAAAAGAAATCATCATGTCAGTCACTCATTGGGTGCTGGCCCAGCATTAAAAAGATCTATAATTCTCCTACCACTGATTGCCATGTGGCTGGCACCAATTCCCAGTTCAGGTTGGGATTTACCCTGAGTTCTGATGGAATGTGTTCTCTCTTTATCCTCTAGAATTGATCTTCTTGGATCATGGATATTTTTTAAACCAACTTTATTCACGTACAATTACAAACAATAAAAGCACACATATTAAATATACATTTTAATGAGAGATGAAAAATGTGTGTGTGAGTGAAATCACCACATTTGTAATGTGGAAAACTTTCATTACCCATAATGGTTACCCAGGTACCCTTCCCAGTCAATCCCCACCCTTTTATCTCTACTCCAAAGCAATCACTGTCTATCACTATCAATCAAATTTTTCTTTTCTTATATGTTGTATAAATAGGATTATACTTTTGTGCCTGACATTGCTTGCTCAGAATAGTGCTTTTAATATTCGCCTGTGTTTTTGTGTGTATCAGTCAATTTTTTTTTCTTTTAACGGCTGTGTAATGGTCCATTGTTTGGAGGTACCAGGATATTGATTCACCTGTTAATTAATATTTGTGTTGTTTCTAGTTTGGGGTAATTGCCATCAAAGTTGTTATGAACATTTATGTGCAAGACTTTTGTTAGATTTCTAGGAGCAGAATTGCTGGATAACATGGGAAGTGAGTGTTTAGCTTTATAAGAAACTACCAAATTGTTTAACAACATGATTATATCATTTCCCACTCTTACCAGCTATGTGGTTGCTCCAGCCTCATGAAAACTTAATATTGTCAGCCTTTTCTAATTCCAGTCATTCTAATGGGTATGGAGTAGATCTCACTATGACTTAGAATTGCATTTTCCTAATTATTAATGACACTGAGCATCTTTTCATGTGGGTATTATAAGTTGCGTTGTATGTCTTCTGATTATTGAGTTGTAAATGTTTGTATCCATTCTAGGCAGAATTTACTTGTCAGATGTGTGTATTGTGGAGCTTTGCCCCCAGTTGTTGACATGCCTTTTAATTTTCTTAGTGATGTCTTTAGAACAGAAGTTTTAATTTTGATGAATTCCATTAAAAAAATTTAAATAACTAGTTATTTTAAATTACATTTAGAGTTACAGAAAAGTTGACAATATATAACAGAGAATTCTCATAATACCCAGTTTTCCTTCACAGTTTCCACATCTTACATTAGCATGGTATACTTGTCATAATTAATTAATGAATATTGATAAAATATTACTTACTTTATTCTCTTTTCCTGTTCTAGGAATCCATCCATGATTCCACATCACATTTAGTCATCATGTCTCCTAGGCTTCTTTAGGTAGTGAAAGTGGCTAAGATTTTCCCTGCTTTTGATGACTTTGCCAGTTTTGAGAATTCTGGTTAGGTTTTTTGTAGAAAGTCCACCAATTGGGATTTGTCCGACGTTTTACTTATGACTAGACTGGGGTTATAGGTTTTGGGGAAGAAGACCACAGATATAAAGAAGTCCATTTCTTCATTTAGTTTTCTTTTAGGTTTTATGATTTTTGTGTCTTCAGAACTTTTTGACCATAATGAAGTAAAATTTTTTTCCTACATTTTCATATACTAAATGTATATTTTTAGCTTTTCAATGAAGACTATGAAGGATTTTGAAGTACCTTTGTGGGTGGTATATCTATATCCATAGTAACGTATCTATATCTATATTAATCTATATGGAGTCAAAATTTCAAAAGTTTAGCTAAATTTGACTACTAAAAATGTGGATAACCCAACAAAGGTAGGAAAGGAAAACTAAGGAACAAAAACAGGAGGAATAAAGTGAAAATAAATAATAAATAATAAAATGGTAGACCTAAATCCAAATACATATTATCAATAATTGCCTTAAATGTAAATGGTCTAAATATACCATAGAAATATGGAAGTTATCATAATAATTAAAAATGACCCAGCTGTATGATATCTATTACAAACTCACTTAAAATTGATGAAATAGGCAGTTTACAGTAAAGTAACAGAAAAATCATATACCATGAAAACAGTAAGAAGAGTTGAATAACTCCATCAGCCAATGGGATCTAATCAATATTTAAATAACACTCCACCCAATAGATAATGCACATTCTTTTCAAATGCACATGTAATATTCACCAAGATAGTTCATATCCCTCATCATTGGTTACGACAAACCTTAACCTAGTCAAGAGAATTGAGATCATTCAAATATCACTTTAGACCATCATAGAATTAAACTAGAAACCAATAAGAGAAAAATATCAAGAAAATCTCCAAATACTTGGAAATTAACCAGCATGCTTCTATATAATCTATGGGGTGAAGCAGAGATATCAAAGGGCAGTAAAAACACTTGAATATAAATAAAATTAAAACACCATATTAAATCTGTGGGATTTAAATAGTGTATTGTGGGAACTTTATAGCAATAGAAGTGTGTATGAAAAAAAAGGAGTAGTTCAAATAAAAGATGCATACATCTCTTTTAAGAAGCCAGGAAAAAAGCAAATAATAAACACAAATCATCAAAGGACCAGAAAGTGATAAAAAATAAATAAATAAATAAATAAATAAGGGAGCAATCTATGAGATTGAACAGAAAACACATAGAGAAAATGAAAAAAAATTGAAAGCTGCCTCTTTAAAATTATTAGTAACATTGATAAGTTTCTAGCTAGACTGACAAGAAAAGAGAGAAAAATAGATACAAATCATATCACAGACATGAAAGGGATACGTGGGTACACAGAAGACAACTCCACATAAGGATATCAACAACTTATTGAAAAGGGTCCAATTCCTGAGGGGGTGGGGGAGAGGAAGCAAAGAGCACATAAAAAAGATGTCCAACATCCTTGTGCCATTAGGGAAATGCAACATAAGCCTATGGGGATAGTAACACACTGACCAGCACAACTAAAATGAAGATAAGGTACAGTTTCAAGAGCTGGTGAAGATGAGGAGCAACTGGAACACACATTGCTGGTGGCTATAAAAGATAATATAAAAGATAATGCACTTCTGGAAAATAATTGGGCAGGTTTTTTTTGTTTGTTTGTTTGTTTGTTTGTTTGTGATTTTTTTTTTTTTCAACTTAACCGTGCATTTGCCACATGAGCCACAACTCCACTCATGGGTATTTATCCAGAGAAATAAAAATTTATGTTCACATGAAAACCTGTGCACAAACATATGTGGCAACTCCATGTGTAGTAGCCACACAGTGGAAGCACTCCAAGGGTCCTTTGTCAGGGAATAGATCATAGGCTCTGGCACAGCCACCGTGTGGAACACGACTCAGAAGTAACAAGGAATGTGCTTCTGATATAACTACTGAGTGACTCTCCAAGACACTGTGCTGAGTGAAAGAGGCTGGTTTCAAAGTTTACACACTGGATCACCTCATTCATGGCCCTTTGACACTTTCAAGCAGGCAAAACCATAATGGAGAATAGATCAGCATTACTAAGAGTCAGAGTTAAGATGAAGCTGTAACTGTGGAGGGGCAGACAGAAAGCAGAGTCCTGATGTGATGTGATGTTCTGGATCATGGCTGTGATAATGTCAACACAAATCTATGCATATGTACATCACTGCACATCAAAAAGGCAATCTTATCCTATGATAATTTAAAAAGAAACTCAAGAGGGAAAAAACAAATGGCCAGTAATAGTGGAATGGCTAGGTAAATTACAATAATGTCACTTGCTAAAATGTTAATGATTATAGCAACATGAAAAAGCAAATTTGTAATAATATGAAGTAAAACAGGTTACACTACAAAATTGTGAATTATATGTAATCTGCATGGAAAAAAAATGAAAGGGAGTTGACAAAGTGATAAACATGTTTTGCAGAATTATGGGTGATTTTTCTCCCTCCCCCCCCTCCCCGCACCACCATTGTTAGAATGATGGTATATAAGTTTGTTATGTTAAAAAATAATTTGACAAATATAAATTATTAAATTTGCTATTATGTAAATCTCACATAGAAATGCATAAAGTTATAAAATGAGTCTTATATTAAATAAATAATCAGCTTGAATGTTTTTATTTTCCAGCCTTTGCTTTACCTTTTGGGATGTGATTTTATAACTTTTTCCACATCACAGTGATGGAGTTCAGAAATTTTCAATATAATGGCAAGTACTTGGCTTGGCACAAAAATGAAGAAATTTGTGCAAGGTGAGATATTGTGTGTGAATTAATAATTTTAGAGTAAGCACTTTTAACCCTGTGAAATGAATATCAGGAGAAACTGAAGTTGTTTTCTAATCTAAGGATTATGTGACATAAACAAACCTTTTAAAAAGTAGAAAGTGGACTAAAATGTCTTTATTCCATTGGTTGCTTATTTTTTCTGGTGAAGACAAAGACATAAAGGTAGGTTAGGGTCTGCCTTCAATCATTTCTTTATCAATTCAGCTCACACAGGGTCTCAAAATGTCTAGTAGTCAAGAATTTCCCACTCTCAGGTGTTGGCAGAGGTTGCATTTAATACTAGTCAAAATGCACTGGGAGAAGAAGCCAGGGGCAGGCCTGCGATTAGAATGTGTAAGGTGTAAGCCACAGAAGCAGCCCTGGCCACAGGGCTTACCTCTTATTAGAGGCAAAAACAATCCTGGCCAGTGTTCTTGCAGTTATGTATGAAGACCATACTGTGTGGGTGTCTCTCTCTCTCTCTCTCTCTCTCTCTCTCTCTCTCTCTCTCTCTCTCTCTCTCTCTCTCTCACACACACACACACACACACACACACAGAACAATTACATAGTCTCAGTTATCACAGATGCAGGCTGGGGACTGAGACACAGAAACAGAAATTAATTCAGATCAGCAGGATCAAAGAAAGCCTAGAAAAGCATCTGTTTGGGCTAGAGGCTAAGTCCTTAAAAACAAAACCAACAAACCCCACCAACAAACCAACACCTCCAAGCCTGAACGTGACCCCCACCCCCAGGAGCCCCAGTACAGAGTCTGAGGGGGACCATTTGGCAGCTTTGAGTTTCCGTCCTTCTCTCTTGCCGGCGTCTCCGACAGAGCGGTGTTGTGATCCATAATTGCAGCAGATCCACAGCAGGTTTTGAGGGGCTTTCTGAGCCGCGGTGCCCAAGCCGCCTCCATCTGCCGCCGCCTCCTGTGCCTCCCATGGGGGGCCCTGGCTAATTTTTCAGTCAATTAGCAGAGGGCTGCTTTTGTTCTGCCAGCGCAGCGCTGGGCTCTGCTTACACGGGAGCTGGCCTTCAGATGGGGTGGGCTTGCGGAAGCATATTGTGTTGTTTTTTCCATGACCTTGTGACACTGTTGGGCAAACGTTATCTCAGTAATTGCAGCAATTTGCTGGAAAGCTGGCCAAGCTGCCCGTTCCCTGTTGTGTCTGAGGGTGTGTGTTGGGTGTGAATAAGGTGTTTTAAATAAACCACGTATTTGTATTTTGTGACCCTGTGTGTCTTATGTTAAGTGTATTTATTCGTCTTTTAAATCAGTCTCCTTATCTAGGACAAGACAGGGATGTGGGAAGAGATTTATTGGGTGAAACATAGTTTATTCCAATGAGCCCTGCCGGAGGTGGCTTAGCTCCCATCGGCCTCAGAGGGGTTGCTGCTGCAGCTTGAGGAGTTCTGAACAAGAGACACCTCCGTCTACCAAATCCTCTTAGTTCATACACCTTAGTCACCTTTTGATTCAGTTTCCCTGTGCAAGATGCAAGAGGACATGACGTGGAGCGTGGGCAGGTTTGCTTACAGGAGCCCACGGGGCCCAGACTGCTGCTGGGAGGACATGTCAGTATTGGTCCCCTTTTCCTCCCAGAGCCAGCAGCCAGTGGTCCCACCTGCCCTCACCAGGGGAAAGCACAGCTGGTTCCCAGGTGAGGTATCTTTACACACCCAAATCACCTGCACATAGGGAATCTGCAGGGTTTGTATTTAGGGATATTTGCATTTTGTGACCCCTTCTGTGATTATCTTTTATGGCAGCAGCTGTCTGTGACTCTAAGACATGCTTTGTTTTCCTCTTTCTTCCAAAATAAAAATTGTCCTTTCTCCTATGATTTAAAATGTTCGAAGTGCTACATTCAGCTCTCCGTTTTCCAAAGAAAGTGTTTATAAAGAAAAGCCAGCCTCTAGTGTGTCTCTATTTCTGGAAGGACCTGGCTTTTCCGCCACAAGCCCCTGGTGATGCTAATTGCCCTAAGTAGCCTTTAATTAGAGGGCAGGCGGCTGGGAGGACCTGGGGAACCCTCCTGAGAAGAGTCCCCCTCTGCCTGCTGCCCCGCTGTTTTCAGCCCAAGTGTGAGCTTCCAGGAGCTCCCTCCTGCCCTGCTTGCAGCCCTCCGGCTTTTCTCCTTCCTGCAGGGTGGCTGGCAAGTTAACTGTCCCTCACTTTCCATCTGCCCAGGTTCTCAGCTCTACCTTCCTGAAGTTAATAAATATACTTTTACTCAGTGTTAAGCAATAAAATATTCACCAGGTCTGAGCTGGGGTTAACAGATTTCTGAAAATTTCATTGCGTGACAGCCTGTCCTGCATAATCCCCTCAGCTGCCTCATGTTCTGGGGCAAAAATGATCTTAGGTGTCACTCTAATAGTCTAGAATTACACTTGTATCACTGTCGCCGGCATATGGGGCGGTGTATACCCCTAGGCCCAGCTCCCTCTCTTTCACAGATTTTCAAATGATAACATTTGGCAAAGCCAGCTCAGGCAGAAAGTGCACTCTCTTCCACCACGGTGACAAAAGGAGCCACCAGAGGCATGACCGGAGTGGCCAATCCTGGCGCTCTTTACCAGGTAATGAGAGGGTCTCTCTCATCTAATAACGCCTGAGGCCTGGGAGGCCGGGAGCAAGTCTCCACTTAATTATACAGTCTTCATCTTAAGTGCCCTGTGCAAGGGAGCGCTTCAGCTGCATAGGCCTTTGGAGGTGGGGGTCCCCTTCTCCCAGAAACATATTGATCGCTGGACAGTAGATGGGCTGGAGGACCTGGGCTCATAATGCAGGGGGAGACAAGAGAGAGAGAGCAGGGCCCTGAGCACCTTTCTCTGCCAAAAGCCATTTGTACTGATGGGGCTATGGGAGTAGTGATAATAAAGGGAGTGAGGGGAATAGATAAGAGTACTGGTAGCCCACTCAATTAAGGGGAAAAGGAACCAGGGCAAAGGAACCCAGGCCAGGATTGCCCAGGTCTAGTTCTGGGGGAAGGAGAATGTGTTGTGAGCTTTGTCCAGCACTTGTTGCTGGAAAGGACCATGCACCTTGTGTGACCATGAACTGCTCTCGCTGCAGCCCAGTTGCCACAGGTTAGGCAAAGGGGTGGTGGCTGGGATGTGTGGGCACTGAGTGAGCTCTGTCCTCCCTGCCTCTCCTCACACTCCATGCTGTTACTTGTGTGGTGCAAGGCCAGCTCTTGGGGGGTCATCTCTGTGCTCCTGTCTAGGGAAGGCTGGATTCTGACAAAACTTTCTGTCCCATATACTTGTCCTTCTGAGTGAGCCCCCAGGCATTGTGCCATTTATCCCAACATATCAGGAAGGTAGCAGTTGTCCAGGACTCAGAGTACTGAGAGTGGCCATGCACCAGGGCCTTGCCTCTGAGCCTTAGGACAGACCACCCCTCTGCGGTCACTGTGTGCAGAATCAAGAACCAACTTCAGTCATTCGCCAGTGTCAGCATGGCCTTTCTTTGCAAGAAATGGTCATGTTTCACATTATTGCTCACTGCAGTGCCTTCTGCCAGCTGCATCTGTGAAGTTGTAGTTCAACACCTTCAGTTGTGGCTGCTTTTCTGTCTTATCATTGGCTCATTCTGATCATGGAGGTTTCTACTCCATGAGAAGAGGTGAAGTGTGCAAGTCTATGTGCACATGTATGCATGGTACTGTACAGTAACTCCTGGCCCACAATGACAGCAGTACCAAAGTTTGCTAAGATTGAGTGTATAATCTGAACATTGATAGAATTAACTGCTATGGATTGAATTGTGCCACCCCAAAAATTCATTTTGAATCCCTAACTCCCCATTGAGATGGGATCTTTAAAGTTAAATGAGGTCATAAGTGTGGAGGCCTGATCCTCTGGATCATTCTTATAATGGAAGGAGAGACACCAGAACTCAATCTCTCTACCGCATGAGGACACAGAAGATGGCTATCAGCCAGCCAAGAAGAAAGGTCTCAGCAGGAATCAAATTCTGCCAGAACCTTGAACTTGGACTTTCCAGACTCCAGAACTGTGAGAAAGTAAATGTAGTTTACTTGTATACCACCCAGTCTGTGGTACTTTGTTATAGCACCCCTAAGATCCCCAGCCTTGGGAAGACATGATGGTTACAGCAGCTGCCATCAATGGAACACGGTGTGTTCCCACAAAAATTTGGCCTTACTTTATTTACCTGCAAGTGAAATTTCACCTGCACTCCAGAAGCAGCCAGCTTCATTTATGTGTAGCTCTGGAAATAACGCATTGTATAATTACACCTTCCAGGCAATGCTCTTACTTCCTGGACCAAGTTTCACATGCAGAACCCAATGTCTTAGCATGTCCCCTATTGATGTTAACACAGGTCAACTCACCGCTAAGCTTGTCGTCCCCTTCCTGCATTGTGAACAGAGGGTAACAGTCTAGGGCGGGGGGGGGGGGGGTGTTTGTTGCTTGTATGACAGCAAAGTGCAGTCTGTGGTTGGTACAAGAAGCCAATGTATGCAGGTCCCATGAGAAACTCTTTCCCTGTTATTTTAATGTTGAGTGAGTACATTTAACCACAACAAGAATGAAATGTCACTGCACACATCTCCTGGGTTGGAAGAGGCAAATTACAGACAGTAAGTATTTTATTCCTAATAAATGTAGCTTTAGAGAATAGAACCCCTTCAGAGATTAATTCTAGCCTGGCATCCTTGTTCTAATAGATGAAGTACTTGCAGCAGAGCATAACTGAGTGAACTGCCTCCTGGGCTGGTGAGTCAGTGAGGAGGGGAGCCTGGGGCTTTGAGAGAATATTTGCACCTAATAGGGCTGTGCAAACATGAGTTTCCCAACGTCTGCCCTACAAACTTGTGTGGCCCCTACTATCCCCCCACCTACTCATTGACATCAGCTATCTGAAATTGGGAGGTGGTGCCCTTGTAGACATTTCTCTTATTGCCTGTATTCAAATTCACTTGGGTGAAGTCATGCACATTTCTAAAAGAGGAAAGGTGTGCAGTGGGGAAGGAGAACGTGCCTCTGAGAAGCCACAGGACCCACCACCACCGTTTTGAGCATTAAGGCAGATGGGAATAACCAAAGCAGGATGTGGCAGAATGATCTGGTGACAGGAAAATAGTGATCTGGTTTTACTTTGAATCACAGCAGACTGTTTGCTCACATGCATGTGTACACACACACACACACACTCACACACACATACACATTCATGCACATACAAACACACACATAATTACCAATTGTAGTTCCCAGGAGCATGACCCCAGACAACCACTGGTTTTCACAGATACAACCTTCACATGATTGTCCAGAAATATTGAAGGGTTGACACTCTGGTTTGTAGAAAATTTTATACATAATCATACTCAAATAAGAAAAGACATGTGGGCATACAAAAACCCATGTGAAAATTGTTGGTACATTTTCAATCTGTTACATGGAGCTGGAGGTGTGCCTATATAATCACAAAAATATACATGTATCAAAGCTCAGGATAGAATACCTGAAGGCTATCTGTACTAATTGGATCTTAAGATCATGAAACACTGTTAACAAGGAAATAAAGTCCAATGTGAGAGGCAACAAGAATTTATTTGAGCCGAAACCGGATTGGCTCAGTGGTAGAGCGTCGGTCTGCGGACTGAAAGGTCCCAGGTTCGATTCCGGTCAAGGGCATGTACCTGGGCTGCGGGCACATCCCCAGTAGGGGATGTGCAAGAGGCAGCTGGTCGATGTTTCTCTCTCATCAGCATTTCTAGCTCTCTATATCTCTCCCTTCCTCTCTGTAAAAAATCAATAAAATATATTTTTTTAAAAAAGAAGAATTTATTTGAGATCAACACTCAAAAAAATAGCTATTTGGGAAGCACTAATGCAGGCCAAAACCCAAATAGTGTTCTGATTAGGAGACAAGAGCAAGGGGTATTTTTGAGAAAGGGAAGGGGGACAATTACATCATTAGAAGAAAGACAGTTCTTCTGCAAAAACACTAACCTGGTGATGCTAATTCTAAACAATGCTTTTTATTTTGCAGTCTGGGAGTCAGAATAACTGCTTCTTTCTTATCTTTGCAAATAGTTATCTGAAATATAACGTCCTGGGCCCAGTCCAAAAGTACTTTACCCTCTTTTAACATTTCAAAAGTTGGAGGAGTAAGATGTGCAAGGCAGTTCCTCTGGGATGGCAGCTCCCTCCCCACCTTAGTATCTCTGTAGGTGTTTGTTTGTTTGTTTTTAGCACTGCCATCTTGCTAAGTGATTTCAAGACTCCCAAGGAAATAAGAGTTTAAGTAATACAAAAACTTCTTTGGGAAACAAACTAGAGTAATAGACAGAAATAGACTGTTCTAAAGAAGGTGCCCATTAGCCAATCTTATATCTATCATATATTAAAAATATTTTTGAAGAAGTCATTATTAGTCCTGAGATCTGAAGCTATGAAAAGACCTTGAGTGCAGGTAATGTTCATTATGAATCAAATGTTTGTGGGTTTTAAAAATTAAATTAGTATCCACATAAGACAATGTAAAATGAGAGTCTGTGACAATTGACATTGACTCCTTTTTTATTTTTATTTTTAAAAGAAAGCATAATACTTTAGAACATGAAACCATTCTTAGGAGTAATAAATCACTGGGAATTGCTAATTAATTTAAGTCTTCATTATATGAACATTTTAGAGGAATTGCATAAAATATTTAACCCTGAGGCTATTTTGCACAGTCAAAATGACAATGAAATAAGGTTAAAGGGAAAAATATAAGTCAACTTGATTAGACGTACATTGAAAGCTGCACAGATCCTTTCCAAAGTGTTCAAAATAAACTGCCACTTCAGGCACATGATACTTAAGAGGAAAAAAACACAATTTGTATTCTGTTTCTAGTTATGCAAATCTGTATTTTTTTGTATTTGTTCACTGTCCCTATTAAGTAAAGGGACTGATGTGTCTAGTAGTTGACAAAATTAAGGGTTACTGAAAAATAAAATAACTTTATAGAAAGCTTTTCTAATTAAAAAATCTACTCCAAAACATACTGAAAATTTAAATGAACTGATCATATCTAAATATCAGTGTAATACCAAATGTAATGTCCTTTGTTTACACTTCCACAAGGCCAAGTCCTAAGTGTGTGTGCTGTGGTCAGTGGAAGGAGAGCTATGCTTTCTTTTTTGCTGGTGTTAACAAAGAGCAATAGGCAGAAAAAAATTATGGAAACATGGGTGGACTTTTCAAAGAAGCGGAGACAACACTTAGTAGGTTGAGATTCACAGTAAATTATTTCTATTAGGCATATAGCACTCATCTGTGTGGCACCGATAAATCACGCTTGGAAGACAGGACTGCTGAAGGTCTCATCAGGCTTGTGTGATGTGCTCAGTGAGGACTCCTCAGGCATCTCTGTGTCCCATGGGTCGCATGGCATTAGTAACAGACCAGCAGCTGAGAGCAGAGTGCCTCCAAAAGAAAAAGAGGTTGTGAAGAGGTGAATTGGAAGAATAGCTGAGCCGAAAGATTGTGTTTTGTTGTTGTGTTCTACTGGAATTTAAAAAGAGAAGAAAGTAAGGTAGTTAGCTTTGGCATCAACTATTTGGTTTTCATTGTTGAAGGTGTAAGTTTCCTAAAGTCACCTTCATCCACCCTTTCTCAACTTTTGTTTGCTAAACTCTAAAATTCAGCCAATTGGGTAGATGTGGGGTGAGCACAGAGGGAGTGCTGAGATTGTTATTATAATCGCATTGCCCATATTAAATTGAATTAGTTTAGGAAGAATTGGCATCTAATACAATCAAGACTTCCAATCCAAGATCATGTATATTTATCCATGAAATTAACTTCTCATCAATGTTTTATTGTACAGACATATATAGGTATTTCATATACTTTGTTAGGTTCATTCCTAAACATTTGATAATTTTGTTCATATTATATTCTTATTTTAATTTCCAATTGTTTGTTGGTAGGTAAGTTTCATAGATGTTATTAAATGGATTTATGGTTCAGATGAGCCTTAGGAGACTGGCTGGCTTCATCTTGGCCCTAGTGGACCATCTAAGTTACCTTACCTAGATTATGGCAGGTAATTATCTTTTCTTATTCTGTGATAGCTTTCAAGCTCTTTGTCCTCAATGGGTACTCTTCTTGGAGATAGTTGTGACATTGCTGACCCTGATCTGATATATTCTTCATCCCCCAAGAGCTCTAGTGTGTTCTTAAAATGAATGTATCAGCACAACCCAAGGCCATTTGGTGGAGCTAGGTGACAAGTATTTATTTGTTCATCAGACAATAACCTCCCAAACTTCAGCCTTGTACTGAGAGTAGATCTGGGAAGCCAACCAACCTGTGACATCAGCAGATGTTTGAGTTTGGCTCCCTCTGGGAGACAAGCAATAATTCTGACTTTATTTAATTGAAAATGTAAAGAGAATAATGGGATAATGTTTTATTTGCACAAGTACTACTTTTCAAACCTCATTATGTATGTATAATTCACTAAGATCCTTGCCATGTTTTACCTATTAGTTCTTTTTTTCTTCCTTCCTGGAAAGTTACACAATTCATTTTTATAACATTTTAATGTAAAACTAACACCATATTGTAAGCAAGACTTCATGGTTTACATAATTTCCTTAGATTTATTGCTTGTGGTTCTGTGTATAAATCATAGCAATACCACAAATTAGAAATTGCTTCTCTACCTTGTCCATTATATTTACAGATAGGGTCATAATTACTAAAGTATTCATTTTCAGTCTCTTGGTTTGACTTCAATCTCATTCATTATAATTGCATTATTTCTGTAATGCTGTTTATTAGTTAGTGCCAGTCAATATTATAATACATTCACTGTGCTGCAGCCAAGTTGTACAATAGATTAAAGTTGTGTGAGTCACATTTGGTATAGGGTAGACTGTTGTCTGTGAATGAAACTAATTGAAGAGCTTTTCATATGTATTTTTATAAATCATATATTTACCATGGCATAAAAGGAGACATAGCTCAGAGACTTAGATGTATAAAAGAACATTATTGACACTTACTTAGCCTCATTTTCCTCATTTCTAAAACAAATATACCTTGGAGGTGACTGAGGGGAAGTCTCTGAGAATTTGAGACCTCCCCACATGACAATAGGAGTAGCTGTGCTTTTGTAAGCTCTTTGCCTGTAGTTCCTAATATGTGCTGGTACCTGAGGGATAAGAGTGAAGGGAAGAGACCTTGTTAAGTGAAAGAAGTGCCCCATAATGCATTCACTGAGCCTTGCTTTCTGGGGAAACAAAAGACACTCAGCACTGTTCCCCATCTCAACAATCTCATATTTCACAGAGGACAGACACGAGGAAGCCAAGGCTATGTGGACAGGCAAGTAGAAGTAAGCAGCAGGTGGTGTGGGAACGCAGAGGAAGGCTCCTGGCTCAACAGGTCCATGGAGCTGAGGTCAGAGGAAGATGCAGCATCATTTCTTTAATACAGAAATTTCAATTAATGTTTTTGAAAGATTCTGAAGGAATGATACCCAAGAGATACACATGAAATAAGTGGGGGTGATGGGAATGAGCTGATGGGAACTAGCACACTTGAAAAGAATTTTTCTGGAAAGCTTGAGTTCCCTTAGGAGTCACTGGCCAAAGTCTTTGCACACCTACTTGGTCAGACTTCAGAAAGGTAAACTTTGTTTGCTGTGAGGTCAGGGTGTGTTTGGACAGGTCAGAATTTCCACCTCTGTCTTAAAGCTAATTTTGTGCTTCTGTGTGTTCCGCTAACGTGAATTGAATGATTAAGACAGTGATCCAGACAATTCTGGTGAAGGTATGAGGTCTGCTCATTGAAACTGCTGATAGTGACCTTTCCCCAGGGCCACCATAGACTCTCAAAAGCATGTACACATAGCACATGACAGGAGTAGGGAGCCATCAGGATGGCAGTTCTGTGCCTTCCTAACATCAAGGTGCCATTTCCCACTTGTTTGTTAATCATCTCTATCTAAATTGCCCAATAGCAACCAACAGCCAACATTTTCCACATCAAGCATGCCATCCTCTCCCCTGCTCCCACCTCTTGACCTCCTGCCTCCTCCTATCATCTTAACTGAGTGGTACTGCTGCCCCTTTAGTCACCATTTTTACATTTGTATTTGTCAGGGCCCATCCACAGGCAGTTATAGCACCAATTGGTACATGCTTTTTCTGTGTGGTATAGTGGAGGTGTGTGTGTGTGTGTGTGTGTGTGTGTGTGTGTGTGTGTTGCTTTTGGTTCCAGTGTTGACAGCCTCCATCCTCAAGACCTCTCAAGTACTCTCACATTGAGGAAATTCTATGACTGGTCCCTTATAGCCAATGGTCTCCTCCCTCAGAAAGAGAGTTTGGGAAAAGACTATCAGCAAAGTTCACTTTTTTAGAGCTCACGTTGGACTGTGGACTCCATCCTTTCAGCTCCTAGTGCATATAAGATAAAATAATGACTTCCAGCTTAGTGTGCACTGTTTCATTTTAAGATCACAAATAACCACAAGCTGACCTTCTTATTACTTCTGTCTAGGAACTCCATGCTTCAGTTCCTCAAAACCATGCATGTTTCCCAGAATTTCTCAACTCTTTTCCCTCTCTGATTTGTTTCAGCTTTTGTACTTCAGCTTGGAATGCCTGTGCTTCCACCTGTGCACATCTACCTTCTCACTATCAATCGCACCATATTGGGCACTATTCCCAAAGGGCTTCTCTGCATACAGTCTCAAGACATCTGCCATCCACACACTCATTCTCCATATATAGAGAGTTCTGTTCCCCTTTTCATTCTGAAAACACAGCCAATGGATTTGCCTTTCCTCTTGAGGCTGAGAACATCCACAGTTAGACTAATCACCGTATGTCAAAGGCCAAATCCACCCAAAGCTTTTCCAGCTTCTGCAGAATCCTGCCTTATCTCTTAGGCAAATAGCAAAATGAAGATAAAGATATTGGCATTTTACCGCTGCAGCAGTAGAATGAGCACATACACCGTCAAGGAGTTGTGTTTACGTTGTATCTATTCAGGGTCTGTCTTTTGTTGCAGAGGAAACAGGACCTTCCAGATCCTCAAATGCCAACCTTGCCTTTCAAGTGTGTGCTGACCACATGATGTATACTTATTTCACACAATGTCATTTTCAGGAAGTGGCATTTGTTTACCTGTGCTATATATGAACTCACCAGCCTTGTGTTAACTGGCCTAACCTATATAATAAAAGCCTAATATGTTAAGTGTCCAACTGTTCATTTGACCAGTCATTATGATGCACACCGGCCACCAGGGGACAGATGCTCCTACTGGTAGGTTAGCTTGCTGCTAGGATCTAGCCAATCGGGACTCAGCTAGATGGGCAGTTCACATCCTGGAGCCCTCTTGCAGTCCCTCCACAGCCCAGATCTTGCACCAGTGGGGTCTCTCAGCTTGGCCTGTTCCCTCTCACAATCTGGGATCCCTTGAGGGATGTCGGAGAGTCAGTTTCGATCTGATCCCCACAGGCCAGGTCAAGGGACCCCCACCAGTGCATGAATCTGCACACTGTGCCTATAGTTTCTATATAATAGATAGATATATTTATATATCACATGTTTTCTAGATTCCTCTATGAGTCTGAAAACATGAAACTTGGTTTACCTCTCCCAGTAGAGACATGTTTTACATGAAGGTATAATTCTAGCAGATTCAAACCAAGTGCACTGAAATCTGTGTTTCCCAACATCTACTCTAGACTAGAATCAGAATAGAATGAAGTTAAACTTTTTCTTTTTCCTAGCTCATTAGTCCTAACAATAGTCCAAATTCCTCTTGGGCATGTTTTCCATTTCTTTAGTAAATTTCTTTTTTTTTTTTTTTTTTTCCTAACCAGTCTCTTTACATTTGGATCATTCACAGTCCCTTTCTGGTTTTATTTTCAGTGGCATTCCTGATGCCACTTCCCATCGCCTTTGCTCTGGTGGACAGTGTGGGTGATGGTCTTCTGTCAGTTCTATTTCCCTCCTATTTTTTAATTTAAACTTTCTAGGGCTATTCTTCAGACTGTTCCCTATGTTTTCCTCCATGGGGATCATCTGTAATAATATCTGTTTGTTTAGTGGTTGTTGAGTGTCCTTATCTCATCCACCCTGGATGCTTCTCATAAACAGTGGCCGCCTAGTAGCCATCATTAGGATGAATAAACTAGAAAATATGGTATGTGGTCTGCAGACACATGGCATTTACCCAATATTTCAAAATTACATGTGCTAACTTAGAAACTGTATTTTGTGTTAGATGGTATGGTCTGGTGAGTTGTCTGACTGGTGTATCTTATTCTAAGGGAACACTTTTCACCCTTGGCACTATTGATATCTGGGGTTGATAAATCATTGTTTTGGGTGATTGTCCTGCTCATTGTAGGACGTTTCACAGCATTCCTGGCACCTACCTACCTGATGCTAGAAGCATCTATCTCTCCTGAGTGTGACAAACCAAAAGGTCTCTAACATTGCCGCATGTCCCCATGGGAGGTTAGCTAATCCTCTCCATTAGAGAACCACTGATCTGAGATGAGGACTAATTAAAGAGAGTTGTCCATTGCTAACATATAGAAAGAACACACAGAAATGAAAGAAATTTTGAGTCCAGCATGTTGACGACTGTTAGAATACATTAACTACATCACATTATTTCCGATGCAAAACATTTTTTGAGTGATTTTAGTATGTGTCTGCATAACAGCACTTTCAAAGGAAAAGAGTTTTGCTTGAAGTGAGAACTTATCCAAAGGTGAAATAAGAGGATCACATCCCACATTTGCCCTGGAAAGATTCAGAATTCTTTTTCTCTTGACAGTAGATGGTGTTTTTTTCCCCTTCCTTTAAAATTTTTTTCCCCACTTTTGGTCCACTAGGAATATCTCAGACTCAGAATAAGGTATTGATATTCCACAAAAGACAAGTAAAAAGGACTAATGCTCAAGCTCTCTGTTGCAAATGTTGTGCAGAGATGTCCCAGAGTGCCAAGAAGAGGAAATTCTTTCTTTTCAGCAAAAAAGTGCAAAAACCTCTGTTAACTTGCAGAAATAAAAGGAATAGAGGGACCTTGCCTGTCACTCAAAAACAGTTGCAAGAAATCAGGAATCTATCACTAGAATAGATTTTAAATAACTCACTCTGCTCTACTTTCATGGGACACGTTTCCCTGAATATAGAAACCTTGCCAGGTCTTTAGTGACAGTTAGGGAAGGATGGTGCCCAGTCCTCCACAAAGGCCTTGGCAGGGCCTCCCACGAAGCCTATGGTGAGCATCACGGGGCACTGCTCAAACCCACACTGGCTCTGTGCCTTAGATCTTTCTGCTCATTGATGGTGTCCTTTTAATCCAATACAGGAGACTGAGAGCTTGTTCTAAGATCCAGGTGAAGAAAAACCCTTGCACACACAGCTCAGTGATGTAGAATGGAATTATCTGGATCTTGAAAGCTGACAGAGCTCCGTCTGTGGTGATGGCCCCATGCAGCCCAGTGCTGCCATCTGTAAATAATATTCCCACCATCTCTGTCCCCAAACTACTTCTTTTAGCCTCCAGCCAAATTGATAACGTGAAACCTTGTTCTGCTTAAAGAAATCTGTATTAATCACTTAAAGAAAACAACCCAGAGCTAAGCAAACATCTCTCAGTTCAATCACATGCCCAGCATTTTACTTCCCTCACTTTTGAATATTAATTACATGTTCCTAGGCACTGAGAGATTTCTAACCACAGCATGAAGCCTCACCCACCTGAGACAGAGCCTGGCCATTCTGGAAGCCTCCTCCATATGGACATGCTGGTTTCACTCCCAATGCTCTAGACTAGGGGTGTCGAACTCAATCAGAGAAGGGGCCAAAATCTAAAATCCAGCCGAAATCGCGGGCCGAATGGTTTACTGAACAGTCATAAACTGACAATGTCATAAACTGACAGCGGAGTGCAGTGATGACAGCGCGGTGCGGGCCACATTGCAAGGCCTGGCGGGCTGGATTTGGCCCGCGGGCCTTGTGTTTGACACATGTGCTCTAGACTCTGACCCCAGAGGGCTGCCTGGAGCCTGCCGTCTTGAGTAACACAACTGGCTCTTTCATCCCCTCACACCAAGCACAGTGCAGGGAGCCAAGCTGTCCCTCTAATTTGCCCACCCTTGTCTGGGAGCCTTGATCAAGACTGTCCTCTAGCCTTTTGCCCCTACAGTGTGGGAAATTGGTGGTCTTCCTCACACAGGTGTGCATAATAATAACCAAACTAGTATAGAAAAGGCAGCTCTCAGCCACAGCAACTCCCATAAAAGTAGCCATCCATATCAATACATCAATACTAGTATTCGATTCCAGAAAAGCAAATCTGGAAACTCGGACCCAAGTAGGGACCCAGCGGTCATAGGAGAGTGGGAAGTTTCAGGGCTGAGCCTGGCTTGCCTTTGTTCATACATTTTCAGCAAATATTTACTGACTGCTATGATGTGTGCTGTGAAAACTTTGGGGAACCAAAAGATTAAAAAGACACTGTTATCAAGATGCTCAGGGAGATTACTAAGTGACCTTAACCAAACATTTGCAGGGACCATAGCCTACATTTCACTAGGGCCCGTGGCAAGCCAAGCCAGCTTGCTAGGAGTCTTAAAGGAGAGAACTAACCCAGTTGGGAGGGAGAAGTCCAAGATGAAAGAGTCAATGAAGGTTGGTGGAGGAAGTGAGGTCAGAATTGACTGTCATTTGCTGGCTGGTTATTTTCCAAGGATTTTAAGTCCTGACAATTCTATTTGAATGCCCTGTGGAGGGCTTGCCCAGGAGGTGCCAGAACATGGCAGCCTCACTGCTGTCAGTGACACAGGCAATCAGAGGGATAAATTATGACTGTGGGCAATGGGAGTCCTTGGGCAGGAGCCCCTGGCTGATGTGTCCTGGATGTGAGGCAGGTGTTCACAGCAGGGACCAGCACCTGCATCTGTGCTGTCTCAGAGCAGTTGGAGATCTGTGAGAAGCACCCAGTGAAAGCCTATGCACCCTTCTCCTTCATCAACTCTTGGACCCCCTCCAGTACCCACCTGATCAGGCTTAGCCCTTCCTGATGGATATCTTCCTTCTGCAATCTCACCTGTGAAGTAGACCAGATTCCCTTTAAGAGAATGTTCTTTATACATGAAATGTGATAATTTTTGCCAATATGAGGTCCATTTACTGAAAGTTATGCTATTCCCTTCAACTCCCACAGGTACTCAGCAGACATGGTTGGCTGGTCCATCGCATCACAATGCCATTCCTGCTGCCCTCTCACCATGTGTTGTTGGAACACCACATTCTGACTTCCCATCACACCACTAATTCTTCAAAGATTCTAAGACTTCTCTTCCCGATTGCTTCCTGAGGTTCCTGAAGAGGCCTCCAGACACCTGCCTGCAGGCCTTTCCCATGAAGCCTAGGGCTGACATGTGACCCTCATTTCTGGGGTCAGATGGCATGCTAGGCCATGGCTCCTCTCCCACCTCAGGGCGAAGCTTTGTGCTTTCAGCCTCAGCTCTCCTTGCTTTGCAGCCTTTTGGAAGCACATTGTTTTGTATTCTCCAAATATCCTGAGACATGGGTCACTGTCATTGACCAAGGTCACAGAGGGATTTGCCAGCCTATGGGAGCTGAAAGGACTTACCCCAAATCACCACTGTGGACACTGCAGGAGCAGCCTGTCCCCTGAAGGGCCTCATGCACCCCAAAATAAGCATTTCTGTTGCGTTTTCTTGCCTTCCTGATCCTCACCTAGGACTGGCTCTTCTCCAGCCTATAAGGCTTCTTCGCCTCTACCCTGCTGTTCATCCTCCTGTAATAGACAAAAAAAGAATAAAACAGGAACCGGCTATGCATGCCTTAGTGTAGCTTTGCTTGTAGTCTTGTTTTATAACATCTTTGCTGTGGGCGCTGTAATTGCAGAGGCACTTATCACCTCCCATTTATAACTATTATTAATTTAAGGTTTACATGCTAAGTGTGAGCAAGGAATGGCCCAGATTATTATCAGTATTCTAACACCCACAGAAAAATTAGTCAGGCACCTCCAGCTATCAATCCTGGGCTCGGGGAGATATTTGTTGCTAGCAAAGATGATCCTGATGTAATGGAAGCATTTAATGTAGAAAATGTTGTTCTATTTCTCTTCCTGATAGTGCCAGAAAACCAGGGTGTCCAGGTGGGAGAGAGGCACTCCAGGAAAAGGCTGCCCATGGAAAGCAATCTATTTGCTAGGCTGATCAATATGAAGACTAACTTAACCAGGTGGAAGACTTATCAATCTTCTTATTGATCAGTTCAGCAAACATATTAGTGTGCTGGTGTGGCCTTCCAGGGCTGCCAGGCAGCGTTTCATCAGGCCCACGGCAGATGAGCTATCTCTGACGTCGGCCCTGGGACCTCTTGCTTACAGTCCACGTGCCTCTGGAAAAAGGTCACCTCTCTCCTCTTCCTTTGCACGGCTGTCCCCAGAGAAGGGGCTCGGTGGAGACACTGAAGTGGGATTACATAGGTGGCTACGACGAGCTGAATGCAAACTCAATCAAGTTCTTGTTTGTTAAGCATTCCTATAACTCTTCATTTGAAAAATAAAAGTAAAAGCCAAAAGCATAGTGTGAGCTTTTGTTTATTGGACATTTAGTGAAAACTCAAAAACCATGATTCTAAGGCTCTCCATTATTGGGAGGCCCGGCTGCGGTCATTGAATGGCCCTCACACCTGAGTACCGAAAGCAGGTTAATGCTCAGCTCAGAATCTGCGCAAACACGTTCAGGTTTCATCCTTTAGCAAAAGCTGGGCTTTGAAATTTTTTGGACAGGTGTCAAATACTTTATTTGGAATCACTGGCATGAAGTAATAGAGAGGTTTTGAAGTGATATTTATGTAACTTTAAAGCATTTTATTTATTCACTCAGTAAATATTTACTACATGTACACTTGGGTGCTGACCTCAGACCCGTCTGTCCTGTGCTGCTGACGGTGACCCCTTGCGGGGTGGAGGATGGGAAGAATCAGGTGACATCATCGCCAGGAGCTCTGTTCTCACTGGGGCACTAAGGAAATGGCAAATCCTGAGCTTAATTATTCACAATTAATATTATCTGCAACTTGAGTAATTTTATTATAAAACTAAATTCCCTTCCTAGCTAATTCCATAATTGTTCGCCTCATTGCATAAAGGATGACTACTTGGCCCGAGATCAGTTGCCTCTCACTTCCCTTCAGAACCTTTGGAGCTAAAGTTCCGTTCCAGGGGGACTCAAACACATTCACCTCTTAATGTATTAGGACAGGATAAAGGCACAGCGGCTCTTTCAGAGTAAAACGTGCTGAGCCACGAGGGAAAAAGAAATGTGGTCGATTTCTCAGAGGACCTCTTGTGTGGTCCATCGGGAATTCCTATGAGGATCCTGGGGAGAAGAGTCAAGTGCCAGAGGATGTGATGCTGAGGAGGGGACCCCAGTGGGGACAGGACAGCAACCTGTGATAATTACTTTGAGATCTCCTGTAATTTTATAGGCTTACGCAAATGAGCAGATTATCTATTGGTTAATTCCTTCAAAGTACTTCTGAAAAGCTTCATTTTGCCAAGAATTGGGGTTAAAAGATGAAACTACATGTTCGCTGCCTTCAAGGAATGCAACGTCTAGACAGAGAGTAGGCAGGTGCTGCCGTGCCCATGAAGAAAATGTGTTTCCGGTGTGTGGCTGTTCCTCTGCCTGGGTAGGTGTAGGGGACCATAAAATTCTTACCTTGTAGCACGTTTCCTTCTGTGGAATATCACTTCAGTGGCGTCCAGTAGTGGTTGAAAAGCAGGGCAGCAATCACACTTCTTCTAGAGAAAGGGAAATGCAGAGTGATAACTAGTGTCGAACTTAGGACGATCTACCTAGTAAAGTGCACAACTCCACAGGGAGATGGAGATGGGGCAGGCAAATTAAGCTTGGGTTTGGCAGGCTGAAGGGAGTGACCTTTATGGTTCCTTCTGAACCTGAGAGATTATGAGGCTGTTAAATGATGGATGGAAAAAAGTCAAATGTAACCCAAAAGCCTGTTTATATTGTGGATACCAGCAATATTGTGAAGGTGAAGGTAAAGTCAAAGGTTTAGAAATACTATCTCCAAGCTGCTTCTCACTGAGATACTGAACTTAAAATGTTTGTCTGGATCTCAGGAGACGTGTTTCTGTCATTTCTAGGGAGGGAGGCACCTCCAACTGCAGACACCACCCACATGCTGTCAGCACTTTTCTGAGCTGTGATGGTGTCATGCACTGAGCCCTCCCTCCTCCTCCCCTCTCGACCCCTTTGGGGTCAGCTTCACACATTGATTGAATACCTAACTGTGCTGAAGAGGTAGCTCCTGACCACGGAACAGGGTTTCTCCCTTTGCTCTGAGTTAATTGGCCATAAGGGACCCAGGTCTCTATCCTGGTCTCATTAGCAGCAAGTTTTAACCAAATGGCCTAACTGACCCACACCCAGAGCCACCATCCTCATCAAATGGGCAGATGAAAGGCACCTGCTCATTCATCGTTCATTAACATTTACGTCATGATGGCTGGAACTCTGGGGGCCGCTGATCTGAGGGGAAGGGGCTGGGAAGCTTCTAGTTCCAGCCAATCTGGGACCTGCATCTGTGTGATGAGCCCATGGTGCTCCAGGAGGGAATTACAGGGCAAATATAAACCAAACAATGGGAAGCCGCTTGGCTGACATAGTGCCGTGGGTGAAAGATAGGACGCAACCCCACAAGCATTAGTTGAGGGGAAACAATGAAGGCTGACTCACAGGGCCTGTCAGGACTCAGGACTCTCTCTTCCGGGGCATGTGTGGGTGATGGGGAGGAGCCAACCAGCACACGCCCCATTGAGGAGGAGCCAGATTTGCATGAATGGGACAAGAGTTCCTCCCTTCTTTCCTCCCTCCTCCCTTCTTGTGTGTGTGTTCTCTAATTCCTCTCACTAGGATCTAAATTTCTCTCACTAGGATCTAAACCAGAGTTTGCCTGTTTAACTACTAAATATTCAATGATCTGCAGGGTGAATGGAACCTACTGGTTAATTAAGAACTCTTTATTAAAAAAAAAATGTTCAAACGTGGGTGCAAAGTAAGCGCACAATTATAATAACAAGGCAATGATGGCGCCTGAGCTTATCAGAAAGTGTGTCAAATACTCATGCTTAAATTCTTGAAGTTAGCTGCTTACTTACATATGCTTTAAACAGTCCATTTTCAACATGTTAACTCAAGCCCTCAGCAACATATTTCCATATTTCCCATAAACCCTTGGAAATTTTGTTCATGTTTTTTTTTTTTCCTCCTTAAGAAAGTAAACTTGCGTTTGTTCTCATCTATCTGCTCCCCTTACTACTGTCAATAAGCTGCTTAGACATAGACTCTGTGAGAACAATCACACCTTCACTCTGCAATCCTCTCTCGAGCCATTGCTAACACAACCAATTTAAAGAACTCTTGCATGTTTTCTGTGGAGCTAACAGAGTGTTGCAGGTGTATGACTCTCCAACACCCTCAGGGACTCTGGCTCCCTCAACAGAGTCTCTAGAGATAAAATGTTCCTGGTGGAGCAATCACATCAGGTGGGGGAGGCCCCTGGAGAGAGTGATACACCCACAGAACCTGCACAATGGAGAAGGTTGTCAAAAATTTGCCTTTCACTTTGGCTAAGAAAACAAACCAGTTGCAACTCTTCAGCCCAACTAATTAAGGATAATATCACAGTCTTGAGATTTCTTTTAGCCAACTAAGGGGTAATTTAAGCCCTTGCTACTGCTTCATGCTGCCCCTGGATTAACTTTACAATCCCCTCCTCATTTAGTACTTACAGTATTTTAATATCTGATGAATACTTCCATACAGTTTCTGCTCTGTCAGATAATTCAGCAAATGGTTCAAAAACCAAAACAGGGTAAAATCATGCCGATTAGTATGTAAACTGAAACCCAGGCAATTCCGAACGAAACATCATCTTCCGGAAAAGTCAACAACAGTGGTGGAAGTCTGGACAGTTCTTGGTGGCATCTTCTGCGGTGTTGACTGAGAAAAATCAAAAGGAGAGGCTGACAACACAAGAAGAATTCCTTCCAACACTCCAGGAGAAAGGGGTCCCTTCATAGCACGGTGCACAGAAGTGCTGTCACCACAGCTACACCATTCCTCAAATGTCCTCGGATCCTGCTTACACCCTGGAGTCAAGCAATGATGCCTTGGCAGTGAGCACATGCTTTTAAAAGCCAAAGGATCAGTAGCAACTCCTTATTTCTAAATTCAGGGTATCTCAAAATAATGTGTACACACACTGTGAATAATTATAAAGGTAGTGTTTATTAAAATACATTTCATTTTCAAAATTGAGCTATTAGCCATTAAAATTGTGAATACATGTTTTGGGGCATCCAGGGAAAAGCCTAACACTAAGAAACTGGCTTCCGAGGACCAGCACAATCATTGGACGACCTCTCCCTGCAGCCTCTGTCAGTAGGCATCCCAAGCCCCACGCTGTGAAGAGGACAGTCAGCTTTGCTTAGGGGACCTTAGAGGCAGATCTCCTGTGCTTAAGTAAGTAATACTGAGGCTTTCTGTTCTAGCTACTGAGGGGAGGTCTGTCCCTTCACAGCCAGAACCCAGGACAGGTCTGCTGACTCTTATCCCCTCAGAGAACAAAAACTGATGTAAATCTGTGAACAAAGGAGGTGAGAAAAAAACAACAAAACACCAGAAATCAGAAAAACAATAAGATAATGATTACAATACAACTCAAGTATGCTCTATGTCGACCTAGCATGAAATTTAACAATCATTTCTAGTGACCACACTAGGTAAATAAGAGTCCTTACTTGTATATTTGTATAGAGTTTTATTAGAAAGCCTTGAAAAAATGTATAACATTTGTTATTTCCCATCCTAAACTTAAGAACCTAATGGTCAGCTAACTATGTCAAAGTTGAATTTGGCTTTGGGCAAATTTTGATTATTTACATATTCTTAAAGAAATAGGATTTAAAATTGCACTTCCTTTTTGAGGGAGTGAGCAGACTTGGTTAGTTCCTTGAGATCTCAGAGCACCAGGCTGGAATGGGTGTGAACAGGGCCTAGATTTTCTGACTATAGTCAGTGAGAACACATTTTAAAGCAATTTTCAAGATATTCTTTGTGCTATGCACCTAATGGATACATCAGAAAATATCTGATTGTGGCTTCTTCATCTTCCTCTGTGTTCTAGCGAAATATAATACTTTGTTATAAGTATGGGCAATGTTTTAGAGTTTGCAACTATGCATGCATTTAAAATGTAAGATAATTCTATGCATAATGGATTTTTTAGTTCCTCATAATAGTACAACTGATTGATTTATTTGAGTTAACAATTATTTGTTTTTAGTGAAGAGAAAAAAATTACAGAAATATAATGATTTTCCAATCAATGTGATTCTCACAGTGATTAGATCTTCCTGCATTGTTCCCTTTGATTGACCTTTAGTATCAGCCTTGAATTCCTCTGTGCTACAAAAATGATTTTTTGAGTTCAAAATTATAGGGTATGGCTCTCAATGTGGAAAATAAAATACAATGAGAAAGCAGTAAACATCGCATAGCTTAAGGAAGGCAGAAACTTTTCTTTACATTTTTAAATCAAATATGATTTAAATTAGACATTTGTTGTCATTTATGTCTTATGAAAATATCATCACCTTCCACTTAAGTTTATCCCAGGATAGGCATAATTACTGACTGGAAGAATAGGTGGAGCTGGAATGGGAAGGAGCATTGGGGTTTGAAGAACACTGAGTCATTTAAGTTGTCTTTGCTGAGCGCCAGCTGTGTACAAATTTATCCACGTGGAACCTTTGCTTTCTCAGTGGGACATGCATCCTGAGAACTGGGGAGCAGGCAGTGCTGTCTAAGGCAGGGAGTTGCAAGCATGTCTGAATCTCAGAGCAGTGGACCAAAGGGGCTTCATGACACACACAGGTGACAGCAGGAAGGAGCCAAAAAGGACAAGCGTCATGTGATGTGTGGGCCCATCTATGGCACAGCCTTCGGGGTGACCCAGGGATCATGCAATCTCTCACTCACTGAACAGGAGAGAACAGGGGACTGGGTCTGGAAATAGAGTATTCATGGCTCCAGTGTAGGGTCGCTGGAGTCTAGTCCCTAGGTCCCTCGGAGATTTGTGTCTCTCAAAACAGCTGCCCCATCTCTCCTGCCTCTTGAGTGCTTGCAGCCTCACCTGAGGCCAGTCTCACATGAAGAGAAAGCAGAGCCTTTGTTTCAGAAGGTGCTGCAGTGCCTGGTGACAGCTGCACTGGGCCTCAAGCCCTCTCCTCACCTCACTTGCACTGCTATGTTCCCAGCTCCACTGGGGACACCCCTCTACAGCTGCACCACCTGCCAGACAACAGATTACTTGGCAAACTATTATGCTAAAATGAATTCAAACTGATCAGAAATATATAGGGCTCCTAGAAAAAAGCACAGGGAAAAATAGCCTTGACCTGGATCTCAGCAATGACTTCTACAAGAGCACATCAAAAGCACAGGCAACCAAAAAAAGTAAACACATGGGACTCCATGAAACTAAAGAGCTTTTGCATAGAAAAGAAAACATTTAATCAATTGAAAAGACAATCAAAAGAATGAGAGAACATACTTGCTAACCATGTATCTGCTGCATGGTTAATATTCAAAATATATAAAAAAGTCATACAACTTGATAGCAGAAAAAGAAAAAATATATAATTATGGGAAAAAATTATAAAAATGGGCAAAGAACCTGCATATACATTTTTACAAAGAAGACGTGCAAATGGCCAACAGGTACATGAAAAGAAGCTCAACATCACTAATCAGGTAAATGCAAATCAAAACAATCTCGAGATAATCACCTCACACCTGTCAGAAAGGCTGTTATCAACAGAGATAACAAATGTTGGAAAGAATGTGGAGATAAGGGAACGCCTACATTCTTGGTGAGACTGTAAAATGGTGCAGCCATTATGGAAAACAGTATAGAGGTTCCTCAAAAAAATGACAAATTGAACTGCATATGAGCTAGCAATTCTACTTCTGTGTGTATAGCCAAAGGAATTAAAAACAGTATCTTGAAGATATACCTGCACATTCATGTTCATTGTAGAATTATTCACAATAGCCAAAATATAGCAACAACCTTGAACATCAACAGATGACTAGATAAAAAAGATGTGGTATATAGTATATGAAATATTATTCAGCCATAAGTATAAAGGAAACCCTGCCATTTGCAACAACATGGGTGAGATTTGAAGGCATTATGCTAAGTCAGACATAAAAAGACAGATATTGTATGATCTCTCTTATATATGAAATCTAAAAATAGTAAAACTTCATCTATTTACCACAGCTCTGGGGAAATAGGAACTTTGCTTATAAACTGGAAGAAAACAGATTTCTTCAAAGTATTTAAAATATTATTTGTAGTAGGAGGGTATAAATGGCACTAACTAGGTTGTCACAAGTGGGAACTCTTTATTCAGACATTATTACCTGCTCCCAACACTGATGACAACAATGCCTGAAATCTGGGTTCTGCCGAAACCGTTTTGGCTCAGTGGTAGAGCATCGGTCTGCGGACTGAAAGGTCCCAGGTTCGAATCCGGTCAGGGGCATATACATTGGTTGCGGGCACATCCCCGGTGGGGGGTGTGCGAGAGGCAGCTGGTCAATGTTTCTCTCTCGTCGACGTTTCTAGCTCTCTATCTCTCTCCCTTCCTCTCGGTAAAATCAATAAAATATATTTAAAAAAAAAAATCTGGGTTCTGATGATGATAGATACATATGTAAATGCAAACATATTGTTTGTACAGCTCTAAAGGTGGGTGGGCATCCATATTTATTCATACTTAGCAAGAAAGAAATTGTAACAAGAAAATACAGAGAAAATGGATAAAGAGAAAACTGAATGTCAGATGGAGGAATTTGGTGCAAGAGTGACCCGTGTCTGCCCAGTGGGGAAGCTACCAAACCTTGTGGGAGGGCCACACACAGGGGTTTGCCCTTGAACCAGTCAATTAATAAAAGAAACCTGCACACATATTGATTACATAAAGGTTATATAATTCTAAGTTACCCTAAATTTGTAATAGGTTTGTTGGTGTCTCTTAAATTGCATAAAAGGGAAGGAATGCAATGTAAGGAATATGCAAAGAACAGATATAAAGTATTAGTAAAGATGGCAACTGGCACGTGCCCACTGAGGCTGAGCACCCCACCTGGACCCTGTGTTGGCCTGATTGTCTCAGAGGCCCTGCCTTTTCTGTCCTTCTTGGAAACCTAGTCTGGAGAAGCCTGGACCGGTAATGTCACATTGAGCAAACGTGGTTGGCACATTCATAAGACATACTCGACCCTGCTTAATGTGCAATAAAATTCTCCAAAATTAGAGCAGTATTTCTATCTTTGCATTGATTTTCTCCAGGCATGTTTAAAATTACGTTGCTTGTTAGCTTGTTAGTACATATAGACAAAGAAAATCCCCCAATTCAGGCCACGTGGTTGAGGATTTATGGAACAGGGGGCCTTGGATAAATATTTCCTGTTTTTAAAAAAAAAATCAGGCAACTTATAAATTGCCATTACAACGCACTAAGGCAGTTTAACTCAATTTAGCAACTAAGTCAATGTTTAGCCAAGCCGTCAGGCGACTGCCTTATTAAAATCCCGTGGCTCTGTAGTGTCTGAGGTGGGAAAAAGGTTAAACTGCGTCTCCACTACTGAAGGCGCTGAAGGATGTGGAGCCCAATTAAACCTTCAGCACTGCTCTGGCTCATAAACACTCGCTACTGACTCCCCCTGGACTGCCCGCCAGGCAGCCAAGAGGGGACCCGGCAAGAACCTTTCATGCCATGTCCCAGCCTGGGGTCTGGCTGAGCCCTTCTGGGTGAGAGGCGACTCGCTCCTTGTCTATTAATCATCATCTCGCTCCCAACACCTGGGACTGACTTCAACTCCCCCGGCTGCTATATTGACAATATTCCCTGTTGATTTCCTCATTTTCTCAGCCCTGGCTAGACTGACCTCTTTAAAATTCTTTATAAACGTCAGTAATTGCTGCATCCAACTTCAATTCATTACTTTCCCAGGCCTCATGTATTTTGATGATATGAAAGTTGACCACATTTACATGCAAATTGAAGTTTTATATTAATAAAGGCCACTGAAAGGAGATCGCACGGTAATGCTCCATGATGACTTTTAAATACATTTGCCCGTGTCTCGGCCGGCATTAGCATGGTCAGACCAGGAGGAAGTCATGTTGGTCTGATTGCAATTTTGTTTTCCAATTGAAAGTACAATTTCATCAGGTTTCCCTGTCATTTCTAATAATGACTTAAGTTTGCTTGCTAAATTGCAGAATTTCTCCAGCCTTCAGATCGGCTGGGAACAGGTGAGATACCAGCTGCGGCTGCGCGATGCGGTTCATTGTGGGCTCGGGCACCCGTCGACCCCCACCGGCTGCTTTCATGATGGAAGCAGGCCATCAGAGGCTCCATACAGAAGAGACTGATGATCTTCAGCACAAACACCTCTATCCAAAAACTTAGAGAGCCCACCACCACCGTATTTGCTAATACACCTCAGCGTCATGGTCAGTGGGGCAGCACCGCTCCCCGGGCAAGTGGGAGGTTTTTGTCATGTACACAGTCTGTTTTTGTGTTCTGGAGCACTGAGGGGAACACAAAAGCAGTGAATCATGTGTATAAATCCAAGATAAAGTTATGTATTCAGGTCACGAATAAGACTATATGATCTAGCACGCCACCAGAAATAGACTTAAATGGGAACAGGTTTATGACCCCCCTACCCGACCCCATTAAGTTGCATGTGGATTGTGTGCTGGCAACAAACTCAGATAAGTCAAGATGCTGAAGGGAAGTGGCTGATAAAATTCTCACATCATGGTACAAGGAAGTTACATGACGAGATGTCTAGAAAGAGCTGATCTGCAGCGATCCCTTGTGACTGTGGAACATCATTCAGCTTCCCGGTGACTAAGTTTACACCATTGTGAGTTGTGAGAGTGTAACTTCCCTTCACCTCTGAACTTCCCTTGGTTCCCCACTTTACCAGGAAGCCAGCTTCTGCTTCTTGTGAATGATAATGTTGGCATCTGATGACATTTTGGGTAAAAAAGCACCTTTGTCATCATAGATATGTCCTCTGTTAAATAGGCTCCATTCATGTCATTTGATTTAGATAAGACAATAACCTGTTAATCAACAAGTTTTCAGTGCATTCAACTTTTATCTGATTTGTTTTATCTTTGAGTGAGTAAGACGCTGATGGCAGATAGAGGCTGAGAAAGACAACAGGCTGTATAATAGGATTCTATTGTCTCTGACCAGTGCAGCATTTACCCAGAGAATTGTCCAAATCAACAGGGTCAGTTCTCAATTACTGACTTTGGCTGCTTAAAGACAAGCCTTGTGCATTGTATACATGAGTTTGGGTTCACAAAGAACCAATGACAAGAACAAACAATGACTATTTATGTAAAAACAGAGACAGGGTTGCTTGTCAGTTGGCTGGTTTCTGGTTTCAAAGTTAGGTTAATCAATATGTATAATGTTTTTGTTTTAAATCTTAGTAATTACTAGAACGTTCCAAGGAAAATGTGAATAGATTGTACTATGGCAGCTACATTTGATCTGGAAAAAGATGGGCCCTTTCCTGTGTCCGGGACAAAGGGTTAGCTTGGACACTGATTTGCTCTGACAAATGATGTTTGATTGACGACAAATGCTTGATAATTAAAACAATAAGTGTGTGGAAGATATCCACCCTGCCGCTGTGTGGACAGGTGTCTTTTGTGCCATTGCTCAAACAGTGCATCTAACCTTTTCTTTAGTCTACTAACTTTGATCATTTCTCTCTCCAGGAAAAAACATAAAACAAAACAAAAACTTTCAAACCTACAAATATGGTGATTTTTGCATACAATTCCAAGAATGCGTTAGGTAGAATAATGACCCACCATAAAATGTCTACCTCCTCATCCACAGGCCTGTGACTATATTTGGTATATGGCAAAGGAGAGTAAAGATTGCAGATTGACTTGAATTAAGGTGATTAATCAGATGTAGGCAATTATCTCAGATCTTAAGATAAGATAATCCTAGATTATCCTGTGGCTCCAATGTCTTCACAAGAGTCCTTAAAAGTGAAAGAGAAAGCAAAAAAGAGTTTGGGAAATAGATGTGAGAAAGAAGCAAGTTAGAGTAATGCAATTTGAGGAAGAATGTGGCTGATCTTGACTACAGAGGAAGGGGCCACCAGCCAAGGAATGTTGGTGGGTATCATCTAGGATCTGAAAAAGGCTTGACTTTATTCTAGATCATTTGGAAAGCATACAATCCTGCTGACACCTCAAATTTAATCCATTGAGACCTATGTTAGATTTCTAACTTATGAACCTGGAAGATAATAAGTTAGTGTTAATTGATGGCATTAAATTTGTGGTAATTTATTGCATAGAAAACTAATACAATTCATTGAAGCCCATCCAATAAGCATTTTCCAGAAGCTTTGATAAAGCATATATGTGGTGACTCTTCATAAACATACAATAGAGTGTAATAAGTAAAATCAGTCTTTTCTTAAAGCACCAAGAATTTTCAGTGGAAGCCAGCACAGTGTGCTTACTGCTGACAAATTATTTTAATGCCCAACCTGAGCCTGAGTCCACATAGAAGAAGCGGGCCTCCTCTTAGAAAATAGGCACCTGGGACAGAAGAATAATTCTTTAGCTTACCCTAATCATCTGGGGACACAGGTAATGTAAAGGAAGGTGGACCAGAAAGCACTTCTTTAAATTGCTGGTAATAAGAAGAGCTAACCTGTAATGGTGCCTACTCTGCGCCTGACTCGGTTACAAATGTTTGTGCACAGTATCTCAGTGATTGCTCATAAAGCTTTAAGGGAAGTACAGTTACGTAAACTGAGTTAGAAAAATCTCACCCAACATCATGTAATTAGTGGCCTGATGAGTTGGGGATGGCAAGCAGTTTACTCCCTTCTTTGTTTCCCAGCACAACAAACCCCAATTTCATATGATGACAACCGCTGCTCCTTCTCGGTTCTGTTTCCTAGTCACCTTCTCTCTTAGTGATATCTAAATTCTGAAAGAACCAAAGCTTGGGATCAGGCCCTTTTCTCTATGCAATTATTTCTGCCCTCTGGAAACATGCTCACACCATGGTTTCACTATCATCTATGAGTTGCACTCAAGGACAACTGGTCCCTTGTCTCAGTTTGGGCACCAGAAGGATGATTTAAGTGAAGCCCCTGAGTCACATCTCAACCCTAAATCTGTCCCTTCCCTGGAGTCCCCCACTGCAATGAAGTCCACTGCCTCTCATTAATTGTTTATCTCAAAAGTCTGGAGATAGCCTAGATTTTTCCCATTATTTTTTACCCTCACTCTATCTCATCACAAATCTTTCAAACTCTACCTTCAGAGATTATTTCAGTACCTACCCTGCCCACCATCTCCTTTGTCCACTCTCATCCAGGTCATAGTACTTTCTCACTGAACGTGTAGAATTCCATTCATGCAGCCATGATGTCCATACTCTATTCATCATCAAGAGTGGTTATCTGAAAAAGGAAGCAGAATCATATCATTCCTTTGCTAAAACCCTCCAAAGACAAAACTAGAAGTCACACCTCTGTTCTGTGTCTGCCCCCACTCATGATTTCTTAACCTTCTCTTAGGTTGTGTTTGTTTTCATTGGCCCCATCTACCTTCACCTCCAGCAGACCTATGTACTCTCACTCAGGTCTACTGCCTGACAATCCCTTCTTCTTGGTTCTGGTCTTCCTGTCTCCTTTCCTGTGGAGAAGGTGTCCCTGGTTCCAAATAGCCTCACCCACCTACTCACTTTTCCTGCTTTTACTTGACTTGTTCTTCCTCTGGTTGCACAGATATAACCAGTCACCTCATTTCTTTATTTACCTCCTTGTTTATTTCCAGTTGACTCCACCATTTTGCTAAGTCCTTGAGGAAGAGACTTCCAAAGCCTAGTTCACTACAAGGACTCAATATTGCACAGTGTTGTTGGGCTATGATAGCACATGTACACATCTGGCTTCTGACAGCATCACTATTCCCTGGAAAAGTGTGTGGGGGTCTATAGGTACAACCAAAAAGGGTTCCATAGGAGTGCGGAGGTGTTGAAATGTGGTGGTTAAGAGTAAAAAAAAAAAGATCAGTCATTGTCTCTGTGTCTTTATGCTCTTTCTTTATTTAAACATCCCTCCCATATGTCTGCAGATGTTCTATTCTTGGTCATTCTGAGTCTACAGTTCACATGGTGTCTTCTGCTTCTTTCTGGTAGCAATTGCTTCTGCTGTTGAATTCCAAGACTTTCAGATCCAGGGACCTTAGGGCTCTTAAACCCTCTCTCCCTGGCTTGGTAGATGGCAAATCCTACATGATAAATTATAACAGGGACACCCTGAGGCTGAATTAGCACCCAAGAATTGGTCACTGAATATTTAGGGGGTGAATTGATGAGTCATTGAAGATGACATACAGCCACTAGGCTCAGAGGGTGACCATGATCCTCAGATATGTCCAGTTTTAGCAATGATTATGACCCAGCCCAGGAAATCCTCTTGGTCTGGAGTAAACCAGAACTGTTGGTCACCTTAAAGACATATTACTGTAATAAAACCAGCTGTTTAGAAAAAGTTGCAATAATTGTTTCATCATTTAGAAAGATTCAGAAATAGGATGTTCTGCACATTTTAAGTGATATGCTAACTGATATGCAATTTGATCAATTTTCCCAGAAATGGAAATGGTATTCTTTCTTGGAAAAATAATATTTTACCTCTTCCAGGTCTGAATAAGCCACCAACAGTGAATTGTACTTTGTAGTAAGTCAGAAAACAGAAAAGTTACTCTAAGAATGGTTCAGCTTATTTTAGTTATTTAAGTTTGTGCTGGAGATGAGACGGGAGACTTGGCCTCACATAAAGAGAATTTCAGCTTCTGTTTGGTTTATTTCAGGAACTTTAATTCTCCTCTTTTAGTCATGGTCAGGTGCTCAGAAGATGACTTTTCTAGTGAGCACGGAAGCAAACAACTGGCACTAGTGGAACAATTACCATCTGAATCTCCCTTTCTGCCCTTTTCCCTTAAAGCAATATAACCCTTTATTATTTTTTTAATGTCTTAACCAGAAGCCCAATATGTAAAACTAAAACCAGCAGCTGTGATTAAAGCTGAGGAGGTGAGATGAGCCAGAACTCCAACTCTTTGCCCCTCACTAATGGTCTCAGGTGGATGTGGAGAGGAAGGAACTCAGGTTCAAGTCTGAAGACACTAATTCAATCTCACCCTTAATAGGGTCAACAACCTGGGGGAAAACAGTTGGGTGGGGAAAATAAGGGTTTTATGGCAACAAAATTGTGTTTGCTTTCTTCATCAGATGGCAACATCAAAAGCACTAAGAGCAGAAACATCTGTATGGCATAGCAATGTTTCCACTGTGTTTTTGTGTCCATTCCATTACCACTAACACCTCACCATCCACACAGAGAAAGCTAAAACTTATCTCATGGGCTAAAAGCACCCTGGGGAAGAGCAATTGTCTGATAGAACACCTTTAGCTTAGTTCTCCCAATACACGTTTTTCTGTATTGTTGGGGTAATTTAGGATATAGAAAGATAGTACTTCAGACAATTATCTTCTGAGACCAGATATATTATTTAGTAATAAAATTAATAACCAACTGTGTTTCACTTTTAGATATTTTTTATGTCCATTATCTCATTTTATTTTTACAACACCCAGGGTAGTAGTGCTGTAATTAGCCTAATTTCTTTCTTTCTTTCTTTTTTTCCCCATGAGGCAGTTGAGGTAGCAACAGGCAGTGGCAGGACTGAAAGCCTAAATTTTTGGTTTATTGCTATTTTTATTCCAGGACAAAGTGAGCAAATGCAGAATTGAAGTTGTTTCATCTTTGCCTCTACCATCCATGTAGGTCTGTGTCTCCCCATTTGACATCCTACTCTATAGACCACAGGAGAAAACCAAACTTTGACTCCTGGGTTTTAATTTACAATTTACTCCAACTGCCCTCTTGTGTGTGTGTGTGTGGGGGGGTGGCGGTGGGGGGGGCCGGGGGGGGGCGGGTGCTGTTTCTCTGTTTTCCGTGACCCGCATGGAAAACATGCGGGTCACGGAAAACATGAGTGGAGGAGCTGGGGATTAAGAAATTAAAGAAAAGAAAAAAGACACCAAGACACAGAAATAGATTCAAGCTGGGATCCAGGTGGGGGGGCTGCCACTCTGATGGAGAGACAGTCAACACCCACCACAGACAACACAGCCCATTTATTTATTTCCAAAGGGGGGCTTAAGGTCAAAGAAGTTTTGGACATGCCCAGGTCCTATTCATTTCCTCATTCCTGGGATTTAGCATATCAAGCAAGATCTGGTTAAGTCAAGGTGCTATTCCTTCCTCATTCCAAGCACATGGATAAAGATAAAAAATCAATACTGTTAACAGTCTCTCACATTTTGGGGAAACATGTTCCCAAGGTGTGGCTCTGCCTATGCCTAGAGTTCAGCTGATGATAATTAAAGATCATCCATGTGCATTCCCAAGGAGCTCTCTATACCCTCTGCCATTGATCTTGGCACCTGGAGAGTCTGGTTAGCTCTCTGCACCCTTGCCAGTGTGGGAGAAGCAGCTGGTGCGAATCTATTATTTGAATCAGATAAATCAACGTATTCAAAATCCTTTAATTCTATGGGAAGTAAAACAAAATATTCTATCCAGTTTTTAGAAAAACAACAGAAAAAAACAAACAAAAAACAACCTCCTGTAAGATTCCACACAACTATGATGTATCCCTTCCTGCAGATCACGCCCTCTACGTACTTGTCCACTTTCTTATACCACACCCTCTATGTACTTGTCTATAATACTTTCTTTCTTTTGGGTACAAGCCCAGAAGTGGCATTGCTATACCATAGGTAGTTCTAGGGTTAGGTTTTGGAAGAATTATCATATTGCTTTTCATATTGCTGGACCAATTTACATTCTCACCAATAGTATAGAAGAATTCCAATTTCTTCACATCCTCACCAACACTTTGTCTTCTGTTTTTAATAATAGCCATCCTATGTGAATCCATTGCAGTTTTATATGCATCTACCCATTGACTAGTGCAGTTGAACATTATTTCATGTGCTATTGATGATTTATACCTTTGGAGAAGTGTCTATTCAAGTCCTTTGACTGCTTTTTTAAAAATTGGTTTGTTTTTGTTATTGCTTGTAGAACTTCTTCATGTATTTGGGAATTAACTCCTTATTAGATACATGATTTACAAATATTTCCTTTCATTCTGTGAGTTGACTTACTCTGTTGATTGTATTCTTTGATGCACAAGTTCTACTTTTTCTTTTGTTACTTGCACTTCTGTTGTAATGTCCAAGAATAATTGACTTGTTGAGAATCATTTAAACATATGTTCAGGGTTTTATTTCTAGGCTATCTAGTCTAGTCCATTGGTTTATATGTCTATCTTTATATCAGTACCACACTGTTTTCATTATTGTAGCTTTGTACATTTTCAGGTGTGAGACTTTCAACTTTGTCCTTTTTAAAGATTATTTCAGCTGTTAATGGTCCCTTGATATTGCATATAAGTTTTAGGATACATTTTGTAAATTCTGGAAAAAAATGTTGTATGGATTTTGATAGGAATTTCAGTGAATTTGTAGGTCACTCTGGGTGGTATTAGCTCCTTAATATTAAATATTTTATTCCATTAAAAACAGGAAGTCTTTCTATTTATATATTTAAATTTTTTAGGAAAATTTTATAGTTTTCAATGTACAAGTTTTTTTTTTTTTTTTTTTTTTTTTTTAATCTCCTTGGTTAGGTTATTTCCTAGGCATTTTATTTTTTAGATGCTATATTAAATTGAATTGTCTTCTTAATTTTCTTTTCATCTTGTTATTGAATTTTGTATGTGGATTTTATACTCTGCAACTTCGCTGAATTCACTTATTGGTTCGACAGTTTTTAAAAATATATTTTGACTTTTCTCCATATAGAATCATGTCATCTGTGAACAAGTCCATGCTTAGCGTTCAGAACAATTACCCATGTTTATTGAAAGTAATCTTTAGCCTGTTTTGAACTAAGTGAAAGGGCATGAACACACCATTGTGTGGCCCAGCTTCTGGGTGGGGAGAAGTCACCATCTTTGAGATATCCTCTCATTAATAGTAACTCGGGTCCTTTTTGAATTTTTATGATTTAATTGATAGGTTTATTTCATTCATGATTTATATTTGTGCTTATTTTTCTAAAAAAAAAAAAAAAATGACGGCTGTGTGTCCACCACACATTAATGTATTTAAGCCATTTGAAATCAGCTGAATGATCCTCCGGCTAGATGACCAGCTTTGTGAGCCCTCAGCCCCTGCTCTGCTCACACAATTGGAATTACTTTTATTGACTCTGTCTGCTCTCTCCTCTGCCTCTTAGAAATGACAACTAACTCTGCCGTCGACAATGGCTTCTGTATTCACAGCTCCCCTCTGAGACAGGGGCTGTAACATCAAAGGTCTGCAGTGTGCTGCCCTTCCTATAATATTTCAATTTAAACACTGCCTCACTGCAGTGGTGTCACGTCTCATTTACACTGTGGCCTTTGTAGGAGACAGGGATCATTACGGAGCGAACACTGAGAGAAAACACATTAGAGCCGGGCCAGGTAACGGAAGGGAAGGAGACGCAGCAGAGGAGCAGCCAGGGGCAGGCAGGGTCTCCCTGGGAAATGGAGGGGCTGTGGGTGGAGAGGTGCCCTCAGCCACTGCTCCCTGTCACAAGGCTATCGCTCAGTGACATCGCTGCCCACACCTCAGGCTGCACTACGTTTCTCTCAGATGCTGCTTCTCCACTTTCTCTCTGGATGTTGCAGTAAAAGCTATTCCCCTGTGCACCAGGGCCAAGATTATCCTCTTTTATATAGATTTCCCTTTTTCCTTGATTATTTTTAGTCTGTTGTACCCGGTGGGCTGAGCCTGGCTGCTTATTGTGTGGACTGCTGCTTCCTGGGCCCTGCCCTGAAATTGCATTCATTGGTTTGGACAGACCGTCCAGCAAGGAAATAAAAATCACCTTTTGTTTATTTGTTTTACTTGCTCTCCAGCCTCTGCAATTCACAGTCTAATCATTTCATTCTGAAAGGAACAACTGTCAGGAAGGTTTGCTCTATTTACTATTAAACGGACATAAACAAACATTGAATCTCCAGCTAGATACAGCCTCCTCCCTTTCTTCCTAAGTTCTTTCCTTCTCTTGTTTATCCCTCTTTTCTTCCCTTCCTTCTCTCCCTTTTTGTTCCCCGCAGATGCTGAAAGGTCATGAGATGCCTCAATCCCTTTAGGTCCAGAAATTTGTTCCACAGGATTTTGTTCTACTTTTTTTCTTCAGAGAACTAGAGCTATGTCCAGACATAACTACATTTCTACGGTTATCAAGGTGGATGAATTGATAGATAAGTGGACATACAGTTTATTTCTGCAGCATTGTTAACAGTGAAGGGGAAAGTCACCTGTGACCCACACTGTTCCACCAGAGGTACACAAGTAAAATGTTGCATTGCACTGCACAATCCACTTGCCAACCATGTCTTTATTTTTATCCTACCCATACATTGCAGGCCAATTCTCAGGTGACTGTGAAGTCCCCTCTGTGGGACAAGGAAGCTGGTCTCTGTGCCCCGGAGCTTGGGTTTCTCACCAGACCCCAGGGCTGGAATCCATCTCTTTCATGCAGTGGTTTATTAAGCTTTCAGGATTTGCATGGCTATCTGTACATCAGGTTTCTCATGGGCAACCAGGAAACTCCTTCTTTCAATTCTTGATCAGTCCACGATAAGTACAGGAGTTGCTTTGAATCACTTGTATTGAGTCTTTTTCTTTAAAGTGTCCCTGGGAAGCTCCTGGGGATTCTTGTAGTGCTGACTGATGGAGCTGCTGGAGAAAATCTGCACATTGAACTTTACTCTGCAGCACATGCTTGGTGGACCTTCAATGCACAGTCATCATGTGATCCTATCACCTGTACACAGCTGTCCTCCCTTGCCTACTCCCCTTGGTCCCTCTGTGCTTCCTCTGGTGGATAGCCAACCCTTCCATGTTCCTGAGGAGTTCCTGATATCAAGGTGAGAAGGTCTGTGGTAGCCTCCCTCTGGTGTCAGTTTCCTCAAACTCCATTGCCTGCAGCTCCATTCCCTCCTTCTCTGAGTGTGTCTGGAGAAAACCTGCAGACATTCAATGGAGGTCACTGGGCTCATGAACTTAGTTCTTCCTGTGTTTGGAGACATGTGTTTCCTCAGTTTCTTTTCTCTGAACATCCTCCCCTCCTCCACTTGGTTTATCTTTCTGAAAACCCCTCCTTTCAGAAATCTGTGATCTTGGTTTCTCTCTTGGAACTTTTAAGAGATGGGTGTGCTTGGTGTTCAGAATACACACCAATAATACTTGAGTTTTAGGGGTCTTCAATTTTCTCTATAAAAAATATTCTCTCTCCCTCTGCCTTTGAGCCACATTAGTGTGGAGGAAGTAGTCATGGAAGCTGCTGTCCTCTTTCAGGAGAACATGAACATGGAGAACTAAAAGAAATAACCAAGTACAGGTCAAAAACATGAAAACTTCCACATAAGGTATGGGAATGTCTGAAATGTCATGAATTATCTGCAGAGCTGCCTTAACCCCACCTTTTTGCTAAGGTAGATGTGGCCAGAAATCATGTCAACACTCAGAGCTTTGGCCTTGGCAGTAGACACTAAAGCAGTTCCCATTAGTAAGAAGCTTGGCAACCATGGACTCTTTCCATAGACTGGAATACAAATTTAAGTAAAAGAATCAGGAAATAGGAAACACTTCCCTGAGACTTGAGAGGCAAGTTCTAGGTTCATGGCTGTTTTAGTCCTCATAGCCTCATAGATTATTTAATCTTTCTGAGTCTCAATTATATGTTAATGTAAAAGGGTTGAATATTTTTATCATCTTAACTAGATCTAAATTTTTTTATTCCAACTTAAGCATCTGAGTCAATACTCAAATGTCCTCCAGCTTCTCTCCCTCCACAGTATGATGCACACATGACAAAAAGGAGAAGGGCCCATCTGGTGAGGGTGTGCTGGTCTCCTGGGGCTGCCAACATAGTTGGCAGATTAAACAACAGACATTTACTCTCTCACAAATTGGAGTTGGGAAGTCCAAGACCAAGGTGTCCAATGGGCCATGCTCTTTTTGAGATCAATAGGGTGGGATCTGACCTAGGCCTCTTTCTCTGTGGCTTCTTCTCTGGATGAAATGATAACATTTGGGGCATGGGAAGAATGGAGGATATGAGGTTTGTTTGCACATGGTTTGGGATTCAGAATAGATGATAAGGGGTAAAGATACTCAAGAGTGATGGCTCGGAGGAGAAAAATCAAAGGAGATATCCTGCTAGATAGGCCAGGCAGGGGCAGGAGTAGGACGTGAGACAGCTCTACTGAGGAGATCCTGGGCTCTGGGCAGGTTTTTGTCCTGAGGGACCCTCAGAATATCTTCATTCTGAAAAATTTCTCCCTGAAAATTTGGGCCAGGCTCCTGGGGAAGAATGTTTCACAAGGGCAATACATCATTTTCCTGCAATTATTTTGTGGCAGAGGTCAATGTGATTGCTTTAAAAAGCACCAGTTTTATTACCCAGTAGAAAATACATTAGTCTTTATAGATGACAACAGACAGGGAACATTTAAAATGTTAGAATATTGGAATGTGCTCCAGCTTTAGTATAGACTATATGAATCAGATCCCATGAACCACCTTTATAAACGGAGGACTTAAATTTCTCATGCATAGCCTACATTATAAACAAGCTGTTGTTGAAACACCCTGTGTTCTTGATTAAGTTCTAAGACCTTGGGCAATTGTCTTTATTATGAGAATCATGTGCAAATCCCTGCACATTAAATGTTTAGACTTTCATTTTTAATTATTCATGAAATGTGCAGAAACATGGTCCAATGCACATTTAAGCAGAAATCGCTAATGCCGCTGAACAAATCATAAACACCTCACCGGGGGGCGCAGGATGCAAACCTCCTTTCCAATAGGTGCGTGATAATAATCTGCTGTTGCAGGGCCAACAGTGAGCCCCTGTGACAGGCCTCAGAACCCAGACACAGGGCTGGCTCAGCTGGGATGTCTCCCATCTCAGCCTAAGGGGAATTACATTTAGCAGGCCTCTCAGACTCAAGACTAACATTAATTCGTCTGTGCTGAAGAAGCAACGTAGTATAGTGTATGCTTCAGTGCCAGTGCATGGATGAAACTTTGCTTCTGATATGACCCCATGCATAACCTGACTTTACTGTGGGTGTATCTGAGCAGAAGCAGAGGTAACCATTAGAGCACATATGTCAAACACAAGGCCTGCGGGCCAAATCCAGCCCGCCAGGCCTTGCAATGTGGCCCGCACCGCGCTGTCATCACTGCACTCCGCTGTCAGTTTATGACATTGTCAGTTTATGACTGTTCAGTAAACCATTCGGCCCGCGATTTAGGCTGGATTTTAGATTTTGGCCCCTTCTCTGATTGAGTTCGACACCCCTACATTAGAGAGACCCCAGCTCTTATGGGATGGAATGCAGCAAAGTATACTAACAATGATGGTCTGAGACATTTCTCTAGAGGGTGCTTCAGAGCACGTGAGAGAAGGACATAAATATGAACTGGTTACTCACACAACAGAAAAATAGAAAATGTTTAAATTTATTAACAAAGAGACATAAATTATAACAGTGCTAAGTCCATTACCTTTGGAAGATATTTATCAGCACTAATTGCTATCATGTGTTCGTCCAGGTTCTGAGGATACAAAGATAAATCAGACAGGTGTCTGGCCTCCTGGGGGTTATATTCCAGTGGAGAGAGATAGACAAACAAACAAACCACAGTACATCAGAGGATGGTAAGAGTGATGGAGAAAAAACAGAAAGAAAAGAAAGTGGAGGCCAGCTCTCCATCCTAAGTGACACAGGAAGTCCTGCCAATGGGATTGTAGTTAAAATCTGGATACATTCTAAAGGTAAATGTGACAGTTTTTCTTGAGTTACACATGGAAAAAAAGACAGTGAGTGAGAGACACAGACTGCCACTCATGTGGCTCAAAACAGCCAAAAAATGCAACACATGGAAGGAGGAAGGAAACATCATGCAGAAACTAATGTCCAAACCTAAGTACTTAGGAATAAAAGACAGACACTCAAGTTATATTCTTTGAAAAATGTTATTCTAATAGATTACAGAATTGATACAAATATTTTTATTTATCTAATCTGAAGAATGCCACATTCTAGGCACATTTAGTAAAGAAAAAACTCAAAGGTGATGGCATCAACAACACTCTAACTAGAAAAAGATATAAGCCATGTGTCAGATTATTAATATAATCCTTAGTACATAATTTCTACTAAATATCAATGGCCCAAAAAACATGAGATTGGAAATATAAGATAAAACAAAAATATCCAGTAAAGTTATGAAATTATAACCTGACATTATTGCATCAGATAAAATGTAAATTAAGACAGCTTTGCTGCTCCATTAATGTCAGCAAGCCCACCATTCCCTGAGCCACCTCTCTCAGAGTGTTGGCTGGATTTTAAATTTGGCACCAATTCTCTGTGGAGAATTTTGATCCAATGGAGTAACTGTTTTAGCGTGTCTACATAGTTTGGTCCAGCAGTTCCACTGAAGGAATGTCTCCTTAGGAAAGTCTCAGGATGTGGTCGTGATCTCAGTGGAGATCGTGGTTTCTACAGAGTATGCAGCCACAGAGAAACTTAAGCCTAAGGAGGTGTATCAGAGATAGTACACCTCCTTAGGCTTAAGTATGTAGGTGCATACAACAATTGCAATTCAGATGCACTCACAAGACATGTAGGCATTAAAGAGAATAAAAAGAAGTATTTCAAACATTAACCATGTGTATCTCTGACAGATAACCCTCCATTTTGCAAGATAACATAACAACTTTTAATTAAATAAACATTATTATATCGCAAATTAATTTAAAATAGATACATTGTGGGAGAATCCAAGATGGCTGCTCGGGTAGGCAACTAGCCGCAGCCGCACACAACAATTTTAATAAAATACAACTAAAATATAAAATGGACATTACCCAGAACTACAGGAAAGTCGACTGACTGGAAATCCTACAACGAGAAGCAAGGAGAAAACCAGAAGGAAGCGCGGAGGAGCTGTAAAAGCCCAAGGTACGGAGACACGCGGCGCACGCGAAGAGGACGGAGCCGGAGAGGAGGGAGGCCGAGTGCCTGACGGGCGTTCCCTAGCGGAAAGGAGATAAAACTCCGACTGTGCTGGGCCCCTGACTGCTCTGAACTCCAGTTCTGGGCCAGACCCCGGGGACCCAGGCTCAGCCATAGGGAGCTGGGCTGTAAGTCGGAACCCCGGGGTAGCGGAGAAAGGAGGTCCCAGAGGCGCGCACACTGCCCCCAGAGAAGGGACGGTCGGCTGTGCCGCGGGATTGCCCTGACGGGAAGGAGACTGGGGCTCCAGTCTGCTGTGAACGCCACCTCCAACTCCACTTCCAACTGAACTGAACCCCAATACCGGGCTCATTGTGGGAGAGCATAGACTGTTTGGCAGCAGGCGAAAATCGAGGGCACCTTTCTCTCAGAGGCTCCGGCAGCTGAAGGACCCGCATAGGGCGGGGCTGACGGAAGCCAAAGCTGCAGGCTCCACCCTGAAACCCCGTCCCATCTGTAACTGCGAAATGCGACAACAAAATAGATCACAAACGAAAGAAATGGAGGACAAAAAGCGTCTGGATATAGAGTTCAAATCTACGCTTATAAGGTTTTTCAAGAATTTCCTAGAAAAGATGGATAAGACCTATGAGGATATGAAAAGAGACCATCAAGAAATGATAAGGGAACAACAAGAAATAAAGAATACATTGTCTGAAATAAAACATATTTTACAGAGTCCTAAAAACAAAAGGGAAGATCGCAAGAATCAAGTCAAAGATTTGGAACATAAAGAGCCAGAAGACACTCCTCCACAGAAGCTAGAAGGCAAGAGAATCCAGAAAATTGAAGATAATGTAAGAAACCTCTGGGACAACTTCAAGCGAACCAACATCAGAATTATGGGGGTTCCAGAAGATGAGAGAGAGCAAGATATCGAAAACATACTGAAAGAAATAGTGACAGAAAACTTCCCCCACCTGGTGAAAGAATTTGACTTACAAGTCCAGGAAGCGCACAGAACTCCAAACAAAAGGAATCCAAAGAGGACCACACCGAGACACATCATTATTAAAATTCCAAGAGCAAAAGATAAAGAGAGAATATTAAAAGAAGCAAGAGCAAAGAAGGTAGTAACTTATAAAGGAGCACCTATACGATTGTCAGCTGACTTCTCAACAGAAACCATGCAGGCCAGAAGGGAATGGCAAGAAATATTCAAGGTGATGAATAGCAAGAACCTACAGCCAAAAATAAGCTACCCAGCAAAGCTATCACTCAGAATCGAAGGCCAGATAAAGAGCTTCACTAATAAAAAAAAGCTAAAGGAGTTCATCACCACCAAACCAGAATTATATGAATTGCTGAAGGGGGTTCTTTCAGAAGAGAAAGTAAACAAAGATAAAAATTATGAACAACAAATACGTAATTATCAACAAGTGAATCTAAAAACCAAGGAAATTAAAAAAATCTGATGAACAATATTAACTGTTGAATATAATAGAATCAGAGGTATGGAAGGGGAGTGAACTGACGATTCTTGGGGAAAAGGGGAGAGGGGGGCGTGGGAAGAGACTGAACATAAACTGTGCACCTATGGATGAGGACAATGGGGAGAGGGAAAGGGCAGAGGGTGGGGTGGGAACCTGGTGGAGGAGAGCAATGGTGGGGGGGTGGGGGGAAGGAACATTTGTAATAATATGAAAAATAAAAACTTATTAAAAAAAAAAAAAAAAAAAATAGATACATTGTGACCCTTTGAAACTAGACCTATGAGTACATTTGGAGAGAAGGAAGGAGCTAAGCACCCAGTAGAGGAAACTGAACAGGCTCAGTCTCAGTAAAAGCCATGATGGAAGGGTGGCCCTCTAGGGTGTCCTCCTCTCCTAGAAGGCAGGTAGATGACCGGTTGCCTCCCAGAACAGCCAGTGCCTCCTCCCTGGACCTCTTCCATATGCCTCTGCAGTAAACACAAGAGAAAGAGGCAGGATTTACTACAGGATTGAATTATTCCTGTGTTGCCTCCTTAGCAGATGCACCTTTGGGGCAAGAGACATCAATTAAAGATCAGGGGCCGAGCAAAAGGCTGGGGTTGCCCTGCAGTTGGTTGACCTTACCCATTGCTCCAAAGAGTCCCATTTCCATCTTTATTGATTAATCTCTATTAATAAACCTGCAGGATTGACAGCCATGTCACAAGGCTGAGAGACTGTGGCCATAGGTGTTAGGGAAACAGCCAGCATGCCTGACGGAGGCTCCAAGTTATTACAAAAGAGCCCGTGGCGTGTTTTGCAACTGGGGGGCTGAGGCCATGGCTTACTTGAGCTGGGTAATTATTGAACTGACCCTTGCAATTTTCAAAGGACTATCACTTCCTTTCTAAGATCTGACCTTTGCCTGCCTCTCCTTGGAGCAATTTCCCACCCCAGGGAAGTCTTGTTGTGGAGTCTGAGTCTGAGTCTGAGAACCCTCCTGCACACAAGAGACAAGAAAGGATGAGACAGTGAAGAAGAGTCAAATTAAACTTCTGTGCCCCTGCCTGCAGGTGAGCAGGACTTGCAGCCACCAGGGTCCTGAATGCATGTGAGAGTGCCATGAGGCAGCATAAAAAGCAGCATGCAATGGCTAAATCAGGGCATCACACTCAGTTACCCATATGGAAAACGGTCCCATAATCTGCAATGCAATGACAAGTGACTGTGGCAAATCTGTTTGTCTAGTTGAAACAACAATATGCAAATGAAGAAGTGAAAATCCAGGGTCACATAAATATAGGTGTGGAAATAGAAGGCAGAGCAAACACATTTGCTCTGCAGAGATGCCAATGAGGGGGTAGATTGGGAAATGTCCTTAAATGAAGGGATTTGAGGTCTCACAGTGAGTGCCTATTCATATCTCACATCACAAAGCATTAAAATGCTGACTTGCCTTTTCACTTCAGACATTTTGTTCTTTCAGTCTTCACTTATAAAACAGTTTCTCAATCAGCTACTGTCCAAAGAGAAGACTGACCAGGTCAGGATCCTATCAGAATTCTCAAACTGCAGCAAAGTAACCTGGGAACTTGTTAGCATGCAGATTTTGGGGCCCTGGTGCAGCTTTCCTTACTAACTCACTATCTTTAGTTGTGGGATGTGAGAATCAGACTTTCCTTACTAACTCACTATCTTTAGTTGTGGGGTGTGAGAATCAGATTGGTGGATGACAAACACTGATAATAATAGATCATATCATACTTAGATTTTTTTATACTAAATTATAGCAATTTTAATATTTGTAAAATTTATATAACCATTTGTTTAATGTATTTGCAAAAACTGAATAATTAGATAGTATTAAGGTAAATGTCGTAAATCTCTGTCTGTATATACATATAGAAGTGACCAAGCAACAAATTTACGGTGATGAAATATACTTAGCCTCATTTCATGAACCTTCTAGCAGCTGCTCACCTCTCATCCATGTGATCTTTCTACACGGGGCTATTGGAATGGATCAATAAGTTTGTAGATGAATGTGAAGTGTCAAGAATAATGTCGGGTACCAAGTAATACTCAATAAATTAGCTTTAAGGGAAAAGCTATGAAGTAATAGCAAGAATATAAAGCTGGAATTAGACATGTATGAATGCAATTACATGAGGCAATGTGAGTGCTTTCCAATATTTGCATGAAATAGGTGGTCGATATTGCAATACCCTAATCATTATTATCACTGTTACTCTTGTAATGCTTCTTTTCCATTCCCACTGTTACCAGTCAATTTAAAGTCTTACCATCTCTCATTTGGTCCTTTGATATACCTTCTGACTTTCTCCCACCTGCTTGCTATATCTCTCTAGTTTGAGTTTTGCACATGCTCAACTAGGGGGTTTGTGCAAAATGCTAACTTCAACTCTCTCTATGACATTTGTCATAATTCCCACTGTCTCTACCATACTTCACATCTCCCCATTGGTATGCATAAGATGAACACCAATCATTGCAATAAAAATTCTGGACTTTTGAATATTCACACACCTGACCTTCAATTTCAGACATTTGTCTCCTTATAGTGTTGTCTTTTAGTTGCAAATTTGAATCACATAGTCTTGACCTTTAAAAGAAGCACCTATATTCTTTTCTAGATCTCCCATTCTTTAAGTCTTTCTTAGCCTGATCTTCCCCTGAAACCATTATAGATCAAACCATCCTTGCCTTCTTTCTTTATTAGATAATAATTTGTAATGCATTTTCATGGTAGAGACATTTTCTTTTTTAAGGGAATTATTCTCTCTTACATACCTCTCCTGATACCTTTCTATCTTTGTCCCCTGTCTGTGACAACATGGTCTGACTTGTTCTTTTACATTTTCTATATAAACTGTGCTAGAGCCTGACACTTGGTAGGTGCTTAACACATAATACAATTAATGTTTACAACGATTTCTTCTATTCTTAGAACTAAAATGTACACCAAACCTTATGAGCTGGAATTTATTGTTATTATTATTCTTCCCATTTTACAGATGAAAAAACTAAGGTATGAACAATTTAAATGGTAGTTAGTCCTAAGTTTCAAAGTAATAAAGCTGTGATGCTGGGGTTCCAAGCTGGGTGTTTGACTATGCAGCTTGGTATTTAATCTCCTTATGTTCAGCAAATCATCAATCACCTTGAGTTGATGTATGAAACTTTAATTTGTGTACATGTCATATGTGCATCAAATCCTCTTTATACTATAAGGCGAGCACATGAGCAGCCCAGCCTCAGGAGACCACGTATTGGAGGTTTCCCTGTAGTACTGACCCACAATGGACCTGCTCCCTTGTAGCCTACAGCATGTCTCTTGTGCCTGGATAGAAGTGAGCTTCCCTCTATGATACTGACATAAAATGAAGCACCAGGATAAATGCAGGTCTGGGTCCCATTAGCACAACATTATTGAGTTAATACATGCAAAGCATTTAGAGCAAACTTTGAAGGTGAGAAGATCAAACCTGTCACTTTTAGAACTCTCTTTTTTCACCTTCCTCCTGCACACACATCCACACACTTCCATAAATCTAGAGGTCAGAAGTTTCTATAAGTTTCTCACCCATGATTCACCGAAGTGCCTAGTACAATTCCTTAAATATGGACTTAATTAAATGTGTGGACATATGAATTATTTCTATGAGGATATAATCTTTCTATAAGAAATAATCTGGTCTAAATTTAGATAGATAAGATCTGAATAAAAGTTGAGGGCCAAACAGTGATTTAGATTGTTCGTATCACCTCATACTCCACTGCAAAAAACTTCTTTGTTTAGAACATTTTCTTTTATTCTTTGCACATCAATCAGAACTGCATTTGTGAGTCTGCAGTGGACACAGAAATGTATATAGTAAGACATATAGGTATAAATTGAGATTCATTTACCCATATAAGCACTGCATTTGTTGCCATAATTTTGGCAAATAGTATGGTTAACAGTTAACCAGCCTGGCTTCAACAAAAACCATGACATTCTCTTACCTTTACAATGGAGACATGTATTGTGTTGGTTTTACCCCACCCCCATCTTCTAATCCTATTTTAAAACAAAGCAAAGGTATATTTTATTTTTGCCTCCCAATTTTTCTTGGTCTTCCCTAGATGGTAAATATACCTTAGTGATAAAAAGATACTGTAATCAGGGAGATTCAGGGTGTTCTATAGATGGGTGGATTGCATTGGTTTACATTTTCAGAAATTAATGCTGATAATCCTAATTACTATAACTTTCTGGTCTGTATTTATTTAAAAAATGCAGCATGATAACAGTAAACCAGAAGATAAGCAAGTATATACATAACTGCACAAAACTTTTCCTCTTAAATAGACGATTACTTACATTTTCACTTTCATATTCTCATTTTTATTTTTTTCCTTACTGGTATGTGATTAAAATGTTTACATGTTCAGATGGCTCATTATAAGTTTCTGGATAATTAGAAAACGGCTTGCTAGAACTATTACTTTCCAAAAGAACAGTGACAACATGCAGGCACTCCCTAGCGTTCTTCACTATAAAAGCCCGTTTGAGCACTTGTCCATATTCTTACATTATTTCCAAAATATTTCGCAAGATGAAAAGTCACTATTTCTAATATTATGTAATCTTTTATTTTATAATTATTATTTATCAAAAACAACAAGATCAGATAGAGACAAAAAAAATAAATACATAGTAATTAATTATTTTTTTTCCCCAAGCAGCCTCCTGGATAGAGCCAACACAGGCAAAATGCCAGTTAACAGGGAACCTTCCCCAAATGAGAGCTCAAATGTATTTGAAATACAAAAGCCCTTCACTCTCTCTATTCAGATGGCCATCAGTGGTGCTGGCATCTGGGCCATAAGTTACTCTTACTCAGAATTAACTCGGATGGGAACCTACCAGCTGGCTCAATCCCTCTAAGTGATTGTTGGTTAATCACATCGCTACCCCAACTAGGATTCTTTAACTTATTTTTTTTTCTTTGTTTCTAACTTGTTTGCTCTCACTAATTGAAGAAATGTGCCATGTTTGAAAACAAACAGAAAATAAATTGGATATGCTGGTAGGAATACCGCCCTGAAGATCGTGCCAGAAACATGTGGGTGATTCAAAACAAGCAGTTCCCTTCCTTCTTCTTTTTTTTTTTTTTTCTTTTTCTTTTTTTTTTTCATTTCAAGAGCTATTTTAGGTCGCATGCTGAATAAGCATAACTTGGCAGAGCCGCTGAGAATAGACATCCACCCGTCCCTCGGAAATGCAGGCCAGGCCGGCTCCAAGTGCCTGGCTCTCCCGGGCCTTCTCAAAGGTTGATCTAAGGGGAGCGCTGTCAGTTACGACTCAACTTGCATTCTACACTGTCTGCAGTTAGCAGCCGAGAAAGTTTAATTCTGAGCTGTGAAAAGATTCAATAAGTCACCACAAATCACCCCGACTAAAGCCCAAACTGAGTAATTTACACAGCACTTTGTGATCTTCAAACAGTTTGCAGTGGGCGATTATTCATGCCCGACATGGGGCCGCTGGGTCCAAGCTCCCTGTTTGTTCTAAGGCCGAGGAGAGGTGTTTGAAAACCGCAAGAGACGACTAGGGGCCCCCAGATCATGGCTAATGTGACACCCCCAGGCCTAATCTTCTTAGAGCACTGGGATAAAATAAGTATCCATTACAAAATCAGCCTTCATCCTGCCCCCTTCTGAGCCCGGCCACTCTGATAGCCAGCTCGGAGACAATTGCGCGATTCCAGACTTAGGCAGGTATTAGGAGCCGGGGCAGGAGGAGAAGGGGCTAATCTCCACATTTAGTCCATCTGTACTTGTGGGCCTGGCTGGCCTGCCCCTGATAGATCAAAAGGAATTGGCAAAAATCAGATTAGGGCTGGAGAAAAGGGGGGAGGTCCCAGCCCTGTAACAGCCACATTTTTTCTCCAGGCCTTGGATGTGTATACATTTATTAAGACCATGCGGTTAATCCCATGAGCTTTCAGTGCATTGTGCTTGCCTTTTCTTTTCACCCCCCTTTCTTTCAACAACAACAACAACAAAAAGCCATTAAAATGAAATATTGTATTAATTATAAAAATAAGAGCTATGCCTATCGAGGGCTAAACATTTAGAAAAATCCGGCAATTTGGTTTGTGCATTCCAACCCACAGCTGGCCTGCCCACCCGGGAAGGACGCAGGCCGGTCTTCTCTGGGACTGAGACACACGGCGGAGCAGTGTGAAGTCAGAGGAAGAGAAGAAGCTAATTATTAATACAGGCTGCCACCGAGTCAGGCTGATGGTGGGGCAGGTGTAAGAGCAGCTCGGTGACATCTGATCTCCTGGCGTCACTACCGCACTGCGGAGCTCGGTGATGGAGCAGGGAGAACATATGGGATCCACCAATTAAACCAACTCTTGTTTCCTCCTCGAAAACACGCTGCCGTGTGAGGCACAAGGAGGTTATTTCCTTCCCTGCTCAGGCGTTTGCTTTTGTCCAAGGTCCCAGCTTGCCTCTGGTTCTAGCCTCTGCACAAACACAAGGGCGCTTACACCTCGAGATGCGTGGACAGATGGGGAAGGAGAAGGGGGCGAGAGGGACTCACAGTCTTGCTGCTGCTGTTGGCCATCACCTGCTGTTTGTAAACAGTGGCATGTGGCCACCAGCCATGTCCTTCAGATTAGAAGAAACATGTGTGCTGAGGAGGTAAACGTGCAGGCGGCCACCTTGAGTGGTATCCACCTAATGGCAGGCACAGCATACACAGCTCTATGGGGCCCGGACCGGGATGGGGACAACTTGCTGGTGGGGAGGAAACTTTGTAAAAGGAGCACCGACCCCTCTCCCGGAAGGCTGACTAAGTCCCTTCTTTTTCAGTTTCTTATAAACCCCCACGCGGTGCCAGAAGAGAGCCGGGTGGCCGCTGGGTTTTGGCAGTTGAGCTCACCTCATTAGAGTGGATTAAGTCATGATGCTGAGAAGGATAAAAGGTGAAAAGCAAAGAGCTGGGGACGGTGGCTGCAGACAGCTCCCAGTGTCATCTGTGTGTGGACGCCATTATTGACTGGAGCCCATGTGGTTCACACTTTTCAATTACCGTCTGCTGGAAAGGTGGCCGTAATTGCAGAGGCTGAGGCTCTGATGTCAAGGGGCCGCTCAGCCCTCGTCACCTTCTCTGATGCTCGACTCCAAGATGTTCAAAGGCAAAGGTCCTGAGCCTGCTAATGTCCCAAAGGGCCCAGGGAGGGGGGCAATGCCATTAAAAAAATTAACAAATAAGAAGCACACCCACACTTGTAAGGTGGTGATGAAATTAGCCACCATGATTTGAATGGGGCCTGGGTCCGAGTGTTTTGCCTCGAGTTGCACTGAGTGCCAATCTTTGTTACTCCCTCCCAAGAGTTAAAAATAATGAAACAGGAATATAAATTCAGGCGTTCCATGGCAATGCACCTTTGCTGTGTGTGTTTCTACAAGTGTGGCTTTGTGGACTGGGGCCACATGTGTGTTTCTCCCTGTTCCCTGTCAATCAGACATGTGTTACTTTGGCTCAGATCATAAAAAATAAGGATAATCAACCTCAGGTTCAAGTGGTGTTATGAGCAAGGGGTTAGGAAGTTCTCCTATATTGTTGGGGAGAAATGATTATATCTAGTAGAGCTTATCTACAGCCAGGAAGGAGGGAATGGATGGGAATGATGCAGATCAGATAAACGGTTAGAATAAAAAGAAGGAATTCTTAGCCGGGACCAGTTTGGCTCAGTGGATAGAGCGTCGGCCTGCGGACTGAAAGGTCCCAGGTTCGATTCCGGTCAAGGGCATGTACCTTGGTTGCGGGCACATCCCCAGTAGGGGGTGTGCAAGAGGCAGCTGGTCGATGTTTCTCTCCCATCGACGTTTCTAACTCTCCGTCCCTCTCAATTCCTCTCTGTGTAAAATCAATAAAATATATTTAAAAAAAAAAAAAGAAGGAATTCTTAGACAATGTTCCTGATGTGCTCATACTTCTTTTTAATCAGCTGCAATGGGGATTTTTGTTTTTACACTGGGGTTGAGGACTTAGAGTTCTTGAAAAGATTACCGAGAAAACCCTCTTCTGAGCACCAGGCAGGAGGGTGGGCGTGTAGCTATGTTGGTCATCATTTGGGGTTTTAGGCTATGCATAGGGCACTGTGACCAGACCAGATCTTGTGACTTCCTCCTTCAAATTGCTGAGTCCTGCCAGGGCAAAAACCTAGGGCAAGCCTGGTGAATATTGTGTTGCTGGGTGTTGGGAGAACTCTCTTGAGAAGTGAAGTGTGCCAGTGCACTTTGGTAAAAAACAAATGAAGTTTAGCCTGGTCGGTATGGCTCAGCAGTTGAGGGTTAGCCCAAGAACCAAGGGGTTGTTGATTCTATTCCTGATCAGGGCATATGCCTGAGTTGCAGGCTCAATCCCCAGTAGGGGGCATACAGGAGGCAGAGATAAATAATGTTTCTCTCTCTTTGATGGTTCTATCTCTCTATTCCTCTCCCTTCCTCTCTTTCTAAAAATAAAAAAATAAAATAAATATATTTTTAAATGTATTAAAAATAAATGAGATGTTGTCATGGACTGAAATGTTATGCATCTTTAGGAATTTGACTTGAACAGCCAAGAATTTCTACTTAGAAGAAGCACACTTTTGAATTATTAGCAAAGGAGAGCTCAGAGAGCTGGCTCTCCTTGTGTTTAGTGTGTGTGTGTGTGTGTGTGTGTGTGTGTGTAAGGTGCCACCCATCCTCCTTCAGGAACAATAAGACTTTCAGTGATGATTCTGGAATGCACATCCTCTGACCAAAGAGAACACATGGTGCCTCCATGGCCTTGTGCCTCCAGATGCCACTCTCCCTGGGCCACTCCGTCCTCTTGTTCAGAGCCAGTTCCAAAGGCGCAACCTCCAACCAGTGAAGACAGCATCAGAGAAGGAGCTGACCCCGGGAAAGGGAGGCAGCCAGCAATGTCAGGCTAGAAAAGCATCCCTGAGACCATGAAACTAAAATGCGTGGGTGACTGGCTGGGGGCATCTGGCTCAATGGATAGAGCGGCTGTAATAGAATCGACACTTCCACTCCTGAAGTCTGGAGATCCAGGAGACAAGGGAGCTGACGTGTGACCGTTTACCTTTTACCCCTGTTCTAATATGGGAGATGGGGCCCAGCTCTTTGAATATCTCTGAGTAATTGCCAGGTGGCTCCAGCAAATGCAGGCTTCTAGACAACAAGCCAACTTGACACAGTTGCAGGGTCGCCTCCCTCAGTTTTCTGGTGATAGAGTCAACTCTGTACTCTGAGTCTCACTCTGAGTCTCTTTCGATGTCTTTCTTGCATTTCTTTGGAGATGGGCAGCTATGGAGAGGGTGGAGATTTTAGCACCATTTTTGTGCCATCATCTTGATTGTGTGGCATGTCCTGCGCTTGAAGCCTAAGGATGCTGCTAATGATATGGCAAGAGAAAGGCACAGAAGGGAAGGCCACTCTCAGTTGTCTGTGATTTGAAGGCTGAGCTCTTGCCTTCTGGGAGAAGGGCATTGGACTAGACAGCCTTTGGTCCAGTAGGTCCATGTGTCTCCAGTCTATGATTGCTCAGCTGATACCTCCTACTTCAGGGCCAGTGCTGCAAACCTCCTGATGGACACAGATGACCAGCAGCCTGCTCTGAGTGCAGATCAATGGTAGGTCCAGAAGCACTGGCACTTGACTGCATTTACACCTGCCCCTGGGTCCTATGCAGAAATAGTGCCCTTCACCTTAATCTGACTATGACATCAGAGGGAATCTTCTGATGAGTACAAATAAATTCCATATGAACATAAACACCAATCAACTACCAGCTTTAGTTTTTAATAGAATCAATTTAAAAGATTTACTAATAATTTTCAAGTACATAACAATGTGATATTAAGTGTGAATATATAGTCTTCTCTGTATAATCAAGGTAATTATATAAATCAAAAGAAGATGCAATGTAACAATGTGAACTATAAGAACGTGTAGAAACAGGCATATGTTAATATACTGAAACTGGGTATTTATTAAATGAGCTCATTATTCCTATTCAGGGAATTTGGAACACTTTATCCGTTTTGTGTTTCCAGATCACAGTATTAGAAACAGATTGAGGAAATGATTACAGTTGTGCTGGATGATTAATTATTCCTGTCCAGGCCACGCATTCCTTGTGGCTGGTCCTGGCCGGCGAGCTGTCATCACCGTCACCGTCCTAGAGACCTGAGGTATCCACGCAGTAGGCCTGAGCGTGTCGTCCATATAAATAAGCCAAGGTTCACCAGGGCCCAGGGGGTTGTGCACATAGTGCAGGCCCATTGCTGTTCTTTCGGGAGGAAATGATGGGGAGAAGCCAGCTTTTCAGACCGGAGAGTCTAAGAGTTAAATGCAAGAGGGCCATGAAGCTCAGGCCTATGCCGACCATGGACCTGGAGAGAATATATGGGTCAGAAAGCCCACCTCTGACACCTGTTGTGATGCATAGAAAGCAGTCAATTGTCCAGCAGTAGGCCTCCCCTTCTCTCAAAGTAAACACTCAACAAATAAAACAGTAGTCAACCAAAATTATCTTAAAAATTATAATGGATTACTGTTCTTCCCTTGTGCAAGCACATTCACCTGATAGAGTAGAGTGCCCTAGGCTTCTGTCTTCATGAAAAGTCTCTTCTCTCACTTACAGTCCCAAGAAGTCTTACCTCTGTGCTCTCAATGTCTCTGAGTCCTGCTGTATCCCCACTGGCAGCACACATCTCGTGTGCCACATCGTCCACTGAATGCTTGTTGAATGACTACCCGATGATCTTCATTGCCTTTGTTTTTTTTTTTTTTTTAAATATATATATTTTTTTATTGATTTTTCACAGAGAGGAAGAGAGAGGGATAGAGAGTTAGAAACATCGATGAGAGAGAATCATCGATCAGCTGCCTCTTGCACACTCCCTACTGGGATGTGCCCGCAACCAAGGTACATGCCCTTGCCCGGAATCGAACCCGGAACGTTTCAGTCCACAGGCCGACGCTCTATCCACTGAGCCAAACCGGTCCTGGCTTCATCGCCTTTCTCAAACCTTACTTTCTCCAAATGAGATTGGACAACTCAGAGGCCCTAATGAAGCCACAGGAAAAAAAAAAAACAAACAAAACAAAACAAAACAAAACAAAAAACCCTCCATTGAGTCAAAGCATTTGTTACACCAGCTAACCAATAGCTAATTAAGGAATTCTTTCTTATTGATTCCTGTCATATTTAATTTATTTCTTGAAAAGCAGAACAGAACCCAAGAAAATAATATTTCTGAACTAAGTTGTTTTTAAAACAACTTACCCAGCTCCTTCCTGACCAAATCCTGTACCCACAAGAAATTATGGGGTTGGTTGAATGGAAGACAGAAAGTTGTGGGGCCCGGAGTCCCTGTAAGTAGGGAGTGTCCACCGATTCTTCTGCTTCAGACCATCCCTCTGCCTTCTGTTCAACAGAACTGTGCCAAACAGTGAATGCACTAGAGTCCTTGGAAGAATATCTCTTTTTGAAGGAGTTAATTCACACATAAAAATAACGGAACAGTAGTGAAAAGTTACTTCACTCCCTAGTTACTAATTAGCCACTTCATATAGGTTTACTGAATGAAACAAGCCAAATAAAAATCACCAAAATAAAAATTGGCAAGCCCCCGAGCACGAGGATGCCCTGTGGCCTGGGGTTACACCCTGAGGTGCTGCTGGTCCTCTGGATCCCACAGTTTGTGAGCACAAACCCCCACTGTAAAGTCGGGACAGCAATGACCCAGAACCCACAGGGTTTGGATTCAATGAGATGATCTGTGGTGTGCTCTCCACAGGTGCCTTGAACTTTATAGAAACTCATTAAATGAAACCCATGGAGAGTAAAAGTAATATTAGTAATAGTAGTACTAACAACAATAAATTTATCTGTGTTATTCAGACACATAACAGCAGAGTGATAATGTCAGATTTGCTCACAGGACATGTCGCCACTTTCCCCAGGGGGAAATCCACTCCTGCCGAGTAAGGTTTCAGGGTCCTGGCTGAGTATCCTCGTCAAGGCAGCGTGACTGCACCTAGAACACCTCCCTCCTGGTGCAGCTTAAGAGACATGAATTCCTCAGCCTCGCTCAGGAGCAAAGGCTTCCATTATGTAATGCCGAGAGAAGGTTCTCGTCCCTTTGCTACTCACCATCTCGGATCTTTAAGGATAAGCTGCACAGACCATCTGATGCTCATTTCCCCATTAGACAGGCCCCCTTCCCGGTGCTCCAGGAGCTCCCCATGTCACCGCACCTGAGTGTTCATTGTGTTCACCCTAGATGTGCATAGGGCTGTAGATGTGTTGTCATGAAAAAGGCTGCTTTGCATGCGGGACCTCCTAGCACTTCTGGAAACTGAAGCCAAGCCCTTAAGGGAGAACTGTGTGTGCTTGATTATGAGAAATCCACACGTCCTGCTTGTCCTGATGTGCTGGCGGCGCCGATGCCCCCTTGGTTCCACATTAAATGCAGTTTTACTCCCTGCGGGGAGAACTACTGGTGGTCCCATCATGCATCCATCTCTAAAATGCAGCCATCATCTTCATTCATGGAAACATTTATGAGAACACAAGGATGACACAAACTCTCCCTTTCATTTCTTGCAAGGCCGGGCCAGCTCTTGGACAAGGCAGAGTTCGTGCGGTGTCATCCTCAGAGAGCCTTCCACACTGGAGGACGACTTTGTGAGAAGGTCACAGACGTGCATGCATTAGCGAGGCTGGCGTGGTGCGATGGCCCCGGTCCCCCCAGTCTCCAGCAGCAGCTGCGTATTAGATGACGCCCCCATTCAACTGCTAAGTGCTGCTGCGGCCGCTTTATCGGCCAGTCGCCAGCGGGCTCAGGGGAGAAGCGCTATCTCCTATGGCCATGAAAATTGATATTGAACATGGGAGGGAAAATCTCACAAGCTGATAGCAATTAGCTAAAAAGGATTTGCGACTCCATGATTCATCACGCCAGGGGACCGAAGTCATTTGCAGACGCTGTTTTGAGAGTCCCTGTGTGTGGCTCCGAGCTCTGCCTCTGTTTATCTCTCACACTGGGCTGTGACATTTCCGGCTCTCAGAGCCCTTTCTAGAACAGAGGATCCTTGGCTGGACGATTCTTTCTAAGATGATGCAGTTAGGAGGTGCTGGAAGTGGACTCAGATTCCAGCTTACATCTCAGATATCCATGTAGAAAAATGGAAGATAGATTCTTTCACAGTTTGCTGTGCTGTTTTGTTTAAGAAATTAATTTTTGCCTTATCCAGTTTGGCTCCATGGATAGAAATCGGACTGCAGACTGAAGGGTCCCAGGTTCAATTCCAGTCAAGGGCACAAGCTCAGGCTGCGGGCTTGATCCCCAGTAGGGGGAGTTCAGGAGGCAGCCAATCATTGATTCTCTCTCATCACTGATGTTTCAATCTCTCCCTCTCCCTTTCTCTCTCTGAAATAAAAAAATATATATTTTTTAAAAATAAATTAATTTGTGATTCTGGGTCAGTAAGAAAATCATACCTAAATTAATTAATTAAAATAATAATGTTAAAGCATCTGAAAGGCCTAGAAATTATATTTTAAAAAGCAATCTTGGGCCCAGGTAGCTGCCTCCTTATCCTTCATGGCTGAGTTACATCAGCTTGGCGCACTGGCCACCCCTGGAGGTGACCCTTCCCTGTGGCAGGTTCCCCATCTCCCGGTGCAACCCTGTAGTGCCTGAGCCTTCCATTGTAATGATAGATCATCATTTTTCTATTTCTTAAATAGATGGAGTTTGTGCTTGTTTTGTTACAAATGATGCAGAAAATTACCTATTAAGTTACACCGGGTAGAATTGGGATCCAGACCTGCATGTGACGGGGAAGCTTACATGCCTTCACGACCCCTAAGAAGGGAAGGAGCACTTAACCTAGTTGTATACAGCATACATCTCAAAGGAAAGGTTTATAAGTTTATACTATTGATATATGTGAAAGGATTATTTATATACTATCTACTTTAATTTTTAATATATTTGTGAACATATGCTCATTGAAATGTAAAGCTTTTCTATGAGAAAAATTGTCATAAACGGACCCCCCCAAACACACACACACACACACACACACACACACAAATAAAAGCCACAGGTAACCTTATCACCAATTACAAAGTGAGATTCAAGCAACAATGCCCTCTCATGCTCCACCATGTGACTGGAGCATAATAACACATCCATTCACGGAAAGGGTTGGCCAGGACATTGGGGTGATGGCAGTGCTCTGGCAGCCTCCAGGAAGAGCCAACCTGAGGAGCCAGTTTGCCCAGTGTCAGGCCTCCCCTCCACCTTCATCTGCTCCAGCAGTTGGTGGGCACCAGGACTACAACCTGTGGGCACCTGGACTTTGGGGCCTTTCACAGCCAGACCACCGTGCATTGGTTAGGAATAGTCGGCCTCCAATGACACCATAGGTTCTGGCTTTCTCTCCCTGCCCATGGAGCCAATCTTGTTTCACTAGCTCACATTTTATCTTGGATCCCCTGTGTAGTCAGACGTGCCTTAGCAGTGATTTTATGGCCAGCAGGAAACCGTCCATGAAACAGCGTGGAAAATGAAAAGGAAGGAATGCAGACATACCGAAGCACTTGAAGAAATGTAGGTGTCTCCGGGGAAGGTAGGATGGAGAGAGAAGAGGCAGGTGGTCAGGGTTGCTGGGTTCACATTCCAGGGGAGACATGAGGATTCTGGGATGTGGATTCTTTGGTCACAGGCAGTGCCCATGGGAAGACCTCGGAGACCCACAGTTTTCCTGCTTCTGAGGGAAAACAGTGAAGGGGTCAGGAGAACCAGTTTCTGTAGCATCTATTTGGAAAACCCAGAAATGGTTCTTCCTTTGGGTTGTTTAAGGAGAGGTGGGGGTGAAACATTGGTAGAGGGCTTTCTTTCCCAGGTTTGCATAGGGATTTTCCATGGGCGGTAACGTGATATCAATACACAGTGGACTTGAGCAGGATTCAGGGGCTGCTTCAGAGTGTATTCACAGAGCCCCTGGCAAGTTCTACTAGGTACATAATCAATTACAGTCAACCTGCTTTTAACGTGGTGACAGTATTCCTAACTTAAAAAATCAGTTGCACTCACCACCTTTATAAGTGCTAGAAATCAGGGGACCATGGCAATAAAACATCTCAGGGTTTCTTAAATTCATCTCTAGCAAATTCTGTATCCACGGGCAATGCAAGTATCCTGGGCTGGGAGCACACTTCGTTCTTCCACTTCCCTCTCGCTCTTCTTGTCCTCTTTCCCCAGAGGTCAGACCTCTTTGCTTGACTGCCTCTAATGCATGAGCTTCCTGTAAATTATTTCAGAAATGATCCCTGCTGCCCGCTCCTCAATGTTCTGACCTCAGGAACCAGGAAGTACCCTCAGCTCCCTGAACCCCTGCCTCCTCTTCTCTTGCTCAGTTTTCCTCTCTGGATAGATGTTGTGCAGGCTCATGACTCCCAGGGTTATTTGGACTTGAGAAGCACCTTGTACCCTATGCTGAGGATGAGCCAGAAGCTCAGGACAACTCGTGTCCTTATCAGATGTGCTCCAATTAAAGTGCCAAGGAATCCTGTGCGCCCTCCACTCTGAGACTGAAAAATGCTACCCCTCCCAGCTCAGGGCCAGAATGGGTTATGTTACACACGCTGCATTAGAAGTGAGCTAAATATCTCGGTGTGTCCTTTACACCATGTTCTAATGTGGACGCGAGTCCTGCTTAGTACAACAACTGCTCAGCAAGCTACGCTCAAGACTGCTGAGGGTGCAGAATGAGAAAACAGGTAAACGTATCTGCTCCTGGAAACCAGATCTCATGACCTTGAGTCTTGGAAAGATCAAAAAGTAAAATGGAAACAGCTATGCAAGTGAAGAAGGGTCCTTTTGGGTCACGTTTGGAGAGGGAGAAAGCATGGCTTGGAGAATGCTGACAGGAAATGTACCGCTTGTGTTCTGGCCTCTGAGGTCCCAGGCACTGTTCTCAGTACAACTGTTTTAACCTTGAGAAGGCCAGCTCCCCATCATCACTTATCTGTTTTTCAGTCTAAGAACCTAAGTTGGTAATGTATGGGCTCAGGTCAGCTGGCACCCAGACTTCAGGAGGATTTGGCAGTGAAGGGGAGGCTTTGCACATTCTGAGCCCTGTGGGAACACCTGTCCTGATGGATACCTGTGTTATTTTTAGATGAAACTCAGAGCATGCCTTCACTGCACCCTCCTTCCCCCAATTACCCGTCTGCTCCTGTTGGCATTCTATTTCTTTTTCATGAACACTTACCATTTCCTTTTCTTCAAGGTACATCTGTCTGCTAATCACCAAATTCTAACATACTTAAGGAGTAATGGTCCAGTGTAGTGTAGGTGTAGTCTGAACCAGGTGGCCTGGATTTGCACCCTTGCTCCAATTCTGGTCCTCTGGGTGGCCTTGGGCATGTCCCCTCTTCTCAGGCTTCATGCCATAAATTGACCTTAGTATCATACCTCTCTGTCAGGGGTCTTATTATGAATGACTTAACTATATTTGGCAAAGTACTTAGAAAGTGACAAATATAGTAGATCCCCTTTTAACATTGTCCATAGGTTCTACAACTTTCAGGGATGTATAAAGAAAACAATTTTACCCTAGGCTAATTGATACAAGCAAGGGTTAAGGTTCTATGGCATCTCCTCAACGTTATAACAAAATGATGTTGAACAAGACATTATTCAAGGACTGGCTGTACACACTTGTACAAGTTACTTATTAGTAAGAATGGAACTATGCCTTCTTTGTGACCTTGTGGTTCCAGTGCCAAGCATGGTGACATACCACAGACTAGAAGCACCAGAGTAAGCACTGGCCCTTCACCCTCTGCCCACCTCCTGACTAATGGGCTGAGCAGCATGGAGAGGCTTCAGGGTGGCCCACCAGGTTGCCACCTGGTCCTTCAGAAAGGCCGTGTGCCTGTCAACTCTTGTACTCCCTTGGAGCCTTTGGATCCTACCGGCTCTCATTTCCTCTAGTCCTTGACCTCCAATAAACAAGACCTCAGTCTAACCTTGTGGCCCAGCAACTGAGAGGCATTAATCTCCCATGGAAGGGCATTTGGTCAATGAGGGGCAGGCTGAATGAATTCACCATTCCCCTTACACCCACTTCCTTCAGGCCATCCAAGACTAGGTCATATAAGGCTCCTTGCAGGAGGATCCCACTGGGTAGACGTGTTCATCTCACATAGAGGTGATCTGTTTTACAAGTAATCCACATGCTGTTCCTCCTGGTCCCCACAAGTGACCTCTCTGCCTCAACTCTGCTCTCTAGGCAACCAGGACCTTAACCTGACTGGTACTTCCCTCTGAAGTCAAGCAATCTCAAAGCAAATGGTTTTTTCTGCTGGTTATAGCTTCTTAAAAATGACAAACGTAGGCCACAGACACACAGTATTTTCTCATTTTCTTTGTCAACAACTTGGTTTATTATTCAAAGGACAGTCATGATTGTTGTCTTAGTTTTCTGGCTTTGATGTAACAAAGACATACAAACTGAGTAGCTTAAAACCAGGGAAATGTATTGCATCACTATTCTGAAGGATAAAAGTTTGAAATCAAGGTATACATATGGTCACTTTTATTCAGTGACTCAGTTAAAAATCCTTTCTTTCCTATCCCAGCTTCTGGTGCTCTAGGAGTACCTTGGCTTGTGGCCGAATCATTCTACTCTCTACCTCCGTCATCATATGACCTGTGTGTTTTCTTCTGAGTGTTTCTGTATCTCATATCTACCTCATTGCATTTAGGGACCACCTTGATAATCTAAGATGATCTCCTTTCTAGATCCTTAATCCTATCTGCAAAGTACCTCCCCCCCCACACACACACAGACATATACACACACTTTTTAAAAAATAAGGTCCCATTGATAGGTCCCTTTGGTTAGGATTTGAACACATCTTATAGGAGGTATCCTGTCATCCACTAGAGATGTCTTTAGTGCCATTTATGAAATAGTTAATTTAGGCAAATTGCCTGAGTGTCAAGTAACTTACCCCTTTGACTCTAGAAAGCACAATATTAAGATCCATGGAACCATGAGGAAAGGAGGCAGATTAATTCTTCACAAAGCTTTTCATGATTTATTTAATTTTTGTACAAAACCCCATTGTGTATTTTACCAAGCCTGATTTTTATTTTTGTGAGTATGATGTATACTTAGCATAAATCATGGTGAATACGAACATAATTTGCTGATTTTGCAATGTTGCTGAGCCTTATGCTCACAGAATTTTGATTGTTTTGGAACTACATGTATGTTAGGACATTAGTAAGAGAAAAACAGAAAAAGCCAAGTCCTAGCATCAACTGTGTGTAGATATCCATGGCTGAAAAAGAAGTTGTCTTCCCTGCATTCTAGCTTAGCCCTTGGGTTGCTGCCCCAGTACCTGAGATCTGGTGGGCCCCACATTTGCTGTACGACTTCTTGTGGCCAATGAATACAATTCAGGGTTTGGGGGTTGGAAGAAAGTGGTGGGAAATATGGTTGGAAAGTAGGTTGCTTTGGCTTTAGAGGCCTCCAGCAGGCAATTTTTATTCTACCCCCTGAAAAATGAAGAACTTTGAAAAGTTCTAAAGCAGGGGAGAGTCAGAATATGGGTAAGGAAGGACAAGACATTTCAATACTGGGGTATCTTCTGATTTACATTGCATCTCCCCAAATTCATGTGTTGAAGTCCTCCTTGGAAATAGGGTGGTTACAGAGGTAATTAGTTAAGATGAGGTCATACTGGAGTAGGATGGGATTGGATGCTAAAAATACAAAATGTAGAAGAGAGAAATCACAATCTACATACATGGAAGATAATTCATCTTCAAAGATTGATGTCAAGCTCTTTGCAAATTGATATAATAGTTTAAGAATTTTTTTGTAATATAGACAATATTTTTCCAAAATTTACATTAAAGTTCAAGATATTAAAATAGGTAAAATATTCCAAGAAAGAAAAACATGTGTACAATCACTTCAGTACATTTGTTGCAAAGGCCTTCCTTGTTCCACTGATTATCTTTTCACTTTTGCCAAAAATCAGTTGGCTGATCTTAACTGGGGCAATTTCTGGGACCTCTTATTTTATTTTATAAATCTACATTCCTATCTCTCCACCAGTATCATACTCTAGATATAGTCTTGAGAAAGAGAGACAGAGACACGGAGAAGTAGAGAGAGACACAGAGAGAGCTGTGTCTAGATAGTGAATAAGAAACCACTTTTTCCAAAACCAACCTGCAGAAGGCTGTGAGAGCTTTGGTGGCAACAAATGCAGAAAAGTCAGAGCTCAGAGCCTGCTGATTTCATTGTACTTTGCTTTGAGATTGAATGATAGATTTAGAGTGATTTCTGATTCAATCAGAAGAGGCAAGTGTGGAGATTGTGTGGGTTCAGTAAGAGAATAACAGAGGGCACATATCCCCCTGCAGGCTGCAGCTCCTGGGGGACAGAGCTTTTTCACCGGGCCCTTGAGTTCAGGGTAGTAATTCTGGAGTCAATTGTAGGCATGAGGCAATGTGGGGCAGGAGGAACAGCAAGGGCCTCGGCCTCCGCTGCCCATAAGAAAACCCTGCCAATGTATGACCTGTTATCAGGGCACTTTGTCCATCTGTCCTCACTCTTGGGTTTGAATTGGGGGGGATTAAACTCGAGGGGTTCCTTTAAGCAAAGTCTGCTGGTATTATCCAAGTATAGTTTCTATGTTTATAAAACTGAAAAGTTAAAAATCTGGTCAAATACTTGGCCAATATATAGGTTTATAAGTCACACACGTTCCGGTAAATTCCACTGTATTGAGGTAGCTCACAAAAGTCCTCTAGAAACATTGGGCTCTCTGCCTATTAGGTTTTGTCTGATTTAACAAAGCAAAATTCAGTTACAATGCAATTCAGATCACCCACACTTCCAAAGTCTCATCTGAAAGAGTTAGATAATTGAAGCAACATTTGTTGACTCTAGCTTACAATAGCAAGGTAGTTAATTCTGCTTCTCATTTGCCCTTGCTAATGTAATGTGACCTCGATGTTATTTTCTAAGTAAATTGACTAGGAGATTTGGCTTGCATATGCAACTCTTGCAAGTGGTTAAATTATTGCAGCAAACAAACCTTTATTCTCTGTCTAACTCCTAATCTTAGTGTCACTTTCAAATATTCAGTTCTTATTACCTGTCGTTTAGAAGGCATTTACAGATCTAATTAATTTCTTCCTCAGCAATCTGAAAATCAATGTGTCCAACCCATGGACTGAATTTATTAAAATGAAGCATAGGGCCAAAATTAGCATTCAGTTAAATATTAAGTTAACTCAGTGTCATAGCTATACTCTACTGTATGCCTTATAGGTGATATGTCCATTAGACCTTTCAACCACCACTCAGAGTGTGGCCCAGTGATCTCTATTTATCAGTTACAGATTTCTATATTCCTCAGTTGCTCAGTCATGCTGTTCCAAAGGATCTCAGTTTCATATCTTGTGATTTTCCATATAATTACATCTTTTTTCTGAAAAATAGAAAAATGAAACAATACAGAAATCTAAGTACAGACCTTAATATTATTCTTTCTCCTCTCACCAAATTAACTCACAACTTTTCTGATCAGAAAAGTCTGAGACATGTTACTTCTATATAAAATCCTGTCCTTCTGTAACATTGTCCCTGCACTGGATATTATTAATACAACTTGTCTTTGGATGAGAAAAATGCTCAGATTATTAGAAAGCACCTGAAGAAGTATGTTCCTAGGTCGTTTTGTCAAAAATCACAAGGCAGTCTGGGTTTGTTGGGTGGCTTCCAGTTTGTTTGTCATTAGCTATGTGCTGCTTAAGCATTTTATGTACAGCCAGAGGCCCTTTTCTGAATTACAGAGCTTTTGCAAACACTGACATAAATACACAGAAATGCTGAAAAAAAATTAAAGAAAACATTTCCACTTCCTGCTGTTCACTTGCAATTTGCCACTGAGCTGTGCTTGACAAGTGCGCAAATAAATAGCCAATTGCAACCACACAGCAAACTTCACAGGGCTAGAGTTTCTTATCAAAAGGTGTGCAAAGGATTCTGGGCAGTAGATCCTGCGGTTGTCATTGCCAGGCTGACTTTTCTCCTTTTAGCAGTCATGAATTAGATATAAATGAGCAAGCCTCTGGAAGAGAATGTGGCTTGGTTTTACAGCTAGGAGTTTGTGCTTATGACCCCTCACAGCTAGGGAGCAATGACCACTCTGTATGTATTTTTGAGGCACATCCCTCACCATGAAAGGGAGAGCATGATGGTCTTCAGGGATACTCTGGACATTGGTTGGGAGACAGCAAGAATGATTTAGAAAAAGAGGGAACCTTGTTGTCATGGCCCCTGGGGATTGTGCCTATTGCCAGCTTGCAAGGAAGGGCATACTGCATAGTAGACAACCATGGAAGAAGCCACAGCAACAGAAAGGCAGGGGCTTCTGAGAGTGTAAGCTGGTCAGCATGATGGCAACCTTAGTGTGAGTCTGTCCCTCAGCAAACCCCAAGACAGGGTTTGAGATGTTTTAGAAAAAAACACAGTAAAGGAATGGGGAAGTGACACAGGGAAGGGAGATAACCAGAGAGGCACGCACTAGTCAGCACTGTGGGACCTCAATCCCACTGAGGACAGGAACACGGTATGCACCATTTGAGGAAGTGGGGCCATGTCCACTAACCCCCACTCATCACCGAGGGCCATCTCCTGCCCCTTTAACCCACCCCACACATGGACCCAGATTGCTCCCAGACCTTAGCAGAGAGTCACTTTTGTAATACAAAGCCCTCAAGGTTTATAGAAACGGTGAATGCCGAGAGATAATCACTGGGATTCCAACAGCATGAGCCACAGTAGCTCCTGGTAAAATTTAACCAGAATCCTTTCTTCATTCTGCTCTGTAGTGGAATCCTACAGGGGGCAACGAGTGGCCACAATATTTCTGTTACTTAGGACAGGTTGGGAATGGAAGTCTCCCCACAGAATAAGTGCTTGACATTGATAGAGCAAACTGGAAGCCACATAGGCAGTTTCTCAGAGACCTAGATCTCCAGAAGGGCTAGTGTTCGCCTGTCATGGTAACCACCCACTGCCTCCCTCCAGCAGCATGATACCCACCATGGAATAGGCACTGAATGCATATCTTTTGAATGAAAAAAATGCACTGATTAGTAAGTAAAAAAAAAAAAATGAAGGCATCCCCTAACATGGTGATGTGTAGGAGCGCAGTGAAGGACTTTTCTCATTATGTGTGGGTACACAGTCAAACCCATTGGGGAGAGTGGGAGAGGGTTTGGAACAAGAGTTCCAGTCATCGTGTGGGGCTGTCCTGAGGTCTGTCACCACCCTGTGAGGTATCTTCTTTCACTTGACCCCATGATGAGAAAACCCATGTGGAGCAGGGCTTCTACAGGATGGTTAGGAAAACTCATATACTAGTAAGCCACACTTCTACTTCACTGGATGACTTTGGAAAGTGCTAGTTTATTTTCTAAAAATTAGCGCATTAGGCTAGATAACCTCTATTACCATTTTATTTTAGTTAAACTTATGATTTTGTTTAGAATGGATAAGCATAATCAAAGGCAATTTCAAAAACATATTCCAAAACCTTTGCTCTGTACAAGTATAAAATAATGATATCATTTAAGTTAATGATATCATTATTTTATACTTGACTAGATATTTTCCATTCTTGATGCTGTTTATTTTTCCTCTAGATATGAGTTACCATATAGAAACATTTCCCTTCAGCATGAAGAATGGTTTTTGAAGCATTGCTTGTAATTCAGGTCTTCTAGCAACTGAACTTTTACTTATCTAAGTACTTGTTTTACCCCAATTTTGAAGAATATTTTTGCTTATAGTTGAATTCTTGTTTGTCAGATATTTTTTCTTTCTCAGTTTAAGTATATCCTTTTATTCTCCTGGCCTATAGTATTTCTAATGAGAATTTGGCCATTAGTTGTATCTTTTTTCCTTATGTGTAATGTTTCTTTTATATTTGGCTACTTTCAAGATTTTTTTTCCTATAATTTAATTTCAACCATGTGACTATGATGTTCCTAGGTGCTGTCTTTACTCTATTTGAGGCTGACAAATTTTCTTGTGTTTTTATATTGATATGTTTTCATCAAATTTGGGGATTTGGGGCAATTATGTTTTCAAGTTGTTGTTTTGTTTTGTTTTGTTTTTTTGTTTGTTTTTTTCTGCCCCATCCTCAAACTTCTTTTTGGGATACCAACTTTAACACATATGAGCCAAGTCATAATGTCTTCATTTCTGTTCTTCCAATTGAATACATATTTAAGTTCTATCCCAGAGGCACATGTTCAATCTGCTTTTAAGCTAAGCCAGTGACTATTTCAGATATTTTAATTTTTAGTTCTAGATTTATTTGTTTAAAAGTTTCTATTCCTCAGCTGAGATTTCCTCTATTGATTCAGTAAGATCATATCTTCTTTTAAGTCCTGAACATATTTATAATATCTGATTTATTTTTATTTTATTTTTTTTAAAATATATTTTATTGATTTTGTACAGAGAGGAAGGGAGATAGAGAGTTAGAAACATCGATGAGAGAGAGTCATCAATCAGCTGCCTCTTGCACACCCCCTACTGGGGATATGCCCACAACCAAGGTACATGCCCTTGACCGGAATCGAACCCGGGACCCTTCAGTCCCCAAGCCGACGCTCTATCCATTGAGCCAAACCGGTCCCGGCTATAATATCTGATTTAAAAATCTGTCTCCTAAATCCAACATATGGACCATCTCAATGTCTGTTTCTTCAGTTTGATATTTTTTTCTTGACTTGGTCACATTTTCTTATTTCTTTCTATGACAAATGAATTTTGACTGCAAAATTTCTAGAGTACTGAGTGATAAAGACCATACCTATAATACAAAGTTAATTGTAGGCTATAAATTGTAAAATTTTAGACTTGGTTTTACAATTTGTTAGAAGAGATAGGTGGAAAGGCCAAGGTGTTTACCAAATCTGTTTAACTTAGCATGTTTAATCTCCAAATTCTATCTTTTCTGTGAATTGTGTCATGATTCTTACATTTATATCTTGGCATGTCTTGTGCCTTAGCTGGATGCTAGAGTGTTCATGAGGTCTCTTCCCTATGGCTGATCTGGAACCCAATATTTCTCAGAACCACTAAACCTTATTATAGTTCCAGTCTACTTTCAACCGCATACTGACATGTGAGGATAAACTTTAGCTAAACATTCCCCCACAGATATTTATAAATTGTGTTATTTCATTAACTGTTATCTAATGCTTGGAAGTATTCAATTTCATAGTTTATGGAGGGAGGGTTCATCTTCTATCAATTACTTTGACACGTATGGGAAGAAAATGTGATCATATTTTTTTTAATTAGCTCATGAATTTTAAGTCAACATTTAGATTTCTATATCTGAAAATAAAAAAAGTATATAGGTGTTTTGATTTTCTCAGTTAAATATTTCTTTGTTTATCTGACACACAGAAAGTGAAATATATGTGGCAATAGAATGTGCCAGTAATTTTGGGGAGGAGAATACAAGTGTGTCTCCTTTCTTTAGAGTGTCATCTTGCTAAACACAGTAAAGCCCAAGTTAATGAGAAATTTGAGTCAGAAAAAAGGGTTAAAGTTTACCTTGATACAGACAAAGGAACTAAGGCCTGGAAAGGTTAAATATCTTCATCAGAATTACACTGTTTGATTTCCTGACACAGGAAACAGAGAGCAGAAGAATACACACATCTTTATTCAACAAATATTTCTTTGATGTCTTCCAACTGCTGTGTTTGGTGCAAGGTATTTGAGTTGCAAGGGTGGGTAAGATATCAATGATTTTTTTTTCCTCACAGAGCTCAGAATTTAGTGCTATTGGCAGATGTGGGTTTTTACTCATCCAGTGATGGGAAATCAAACCATGCTGGTGGAGCTAAGATAGATAGGAACATATAGTATAGGATAGTGGACCAACTTTGAGGGACTGGTGAGCAGTGCCATTTAAGGGAAACTGGAAGAATAGAAAGAGCCCAGGCAAAGAGTTGGGAGGTAGAGACTGAGAGCAAGAAGAAATTTAGCACATGCAGGATTGCATACAGAATGCTGTATGATTTAAGTTCAGAGAGCAAGAGGAAACAGTCAGTGACTTAATAGTAAGTGAAGAGATCTATAGGTTTAGACTCTGCAAGGCCTTTTGGGCCATAATGAAAAAATAAGTCTTTGTCCTCAAAGGCATGGAAGGTGACAGAGCAGGGAAGGATAGATAACAAACCAACTCCAAAATCTTAGTATTTGAACATTGTCAACCTAGAGCCCAATAAGGATCAGAGAATGGGGTCTCTGCTCAATCATGACATTCAGAGACCCAGGGTTATTGAGGTGCCCATCCTGTATCTGTGAAATATGGAATACTTGCCTCCTAAGCTACTATAGAAAGGGAATCACATGCAGGTTTAGGCTCAGCCAGGAGTGACCTCACCACTTACTACCACCTTTCATTGACAGAATTAGTTGTGTGCCTAATCCAACTGCTCAGGACCTGGGCATCATGGGAACTCAGGGTAATGTCTAGGAAGAACTCTGGCTATGCCAGGAGATTAATGGAAATAGCTGACAGGCAATGTCTGTGTATGGTAATGATTGAGAGAGCAGCACACAGCCTATTGAGAAGTTACCATTTAGAAACAGCCTTGTGATACTAGATGGGACTGAACATCCATTGTGCTAGATTTTCTAATTTTTTAGAAAGAGAAATAATCTGAATTTTCATGAATAACTTTCTAAATTTTGAACATTCACTCAAATATTTATAACCACCTTCTGGATCAAAGAGAGCATGTCTTCAAACCAAGTTTCTCCTGGTGGGCTGCCAGTGGGATAAGTCTACATTGAGGTTTTCAACAAAAGGATTGAGGAGATTGGATTTTATCTTGAAGGGATCATTTTGGATCAAAATAATGGACTATTGAAGTCAAACATGCATGTAGAAAATCCAGGGAGATGACGTTGAGTGGCCTTAGGGTGGTGACAGGGCAACAGAAAAGTGGCAGACATAAAGTTAGAGGGAGAATTGATGAACTCAGTAACCTTGAAGGTGGGGGTGGGGAAAGGGAGGACTTCAGGGAGACTTCTGCTACCTACTAAGATTGTGAGGAAGAGAATTTGTGGGTGAAAATTGTGAGAACTTCCCTGGGTATGTTGAGTTCAGCTCATTTTGAGGCATCCATGTGAAGATGCCAGAAGGCCATGTGAGTGTAGACCCACAACTGATGCTGAGGCTGCAGTTGGTAATGTCACTTATTCCCAATGCACTAAGAGCTCCATGGGGTGGTGGACTGACCTTCCTCCAATGCATCATGGCCACTTTTCCTTTTGAACATGCCACCAGGCAGATACAGCTGCTGGTCCCAGGCAGACCCTGCTTCTCTGACCAACAAGAGGCCCTAGAGACTTGTGGGAGGAAGAGGTTTTTCAGGGCCTTCTGGGGTGCGTGAAAGTGTCCCCAAGCCTTTACAAAAGTGTCAGGATACTGGGATCTTTCCCCAAGCCCCCTTGCAGAAACATGTGTGTTTTATTAGATATCATGGTGAAGTTTAGACCAGAGTGGGTACAAAGCAAGAACTTATAAGGATATCTACAGAGTGTCTTCATATCCAAATGATGTGGCAGCTGCCCACCCCACACAACCATATCCTCCTCATTTATTACAGAACTGGTGCATTTCTACCCCAAGTCTCCTTTCTTTTTTTCCTCTCTTCCTTGTCATCACTTCTCACTGACCTTCTCTTCTTTTTATTTGAAACATAGTTTACTTGTGTAGGATGTCCTAGTCCTACACAAACATGCTAGGCTCTTGCTGTTGCATTAAACCACAGCCCATTCCATACCTTCTGCATCAGATAACCACAGAGCTGTTTCCGATAGGAGTGAGAGTTGGGGTACTATACAGAGATAAAAACATAGTAATTAAGGCATTTCTTAGACCAGGATGTCTCTGCTTGAATGAATGCCTTCTCAATGACATTTACTCAAGTTTTTCCTTAAAGTAATTGTTACATATCGTTTGGACTTTATTGTGGTAACTGAAGATTTTCATTCATTTGAAAATATCTTTTACTATGTGAATTATTTCCTGATATTTCACTAGCCAGGTCTTTGATTCTTCCACTCACACTTTGTACGCTCCATCAGAAGGAGCACTGGAATGCAGCATCTGAGTGTGTCTTTCCTCCCTGGGGATCCCTGGAGAAGATCATAAATCATGCCTTTATGCTACAAAGAAATCAATACTTTAAAATTCCTTTGGTCAGCTTTCCTGGGGACTTTCAACTTCCATGGTGCCAAAATGCTGATGATGTCATCAATAATATACAATACGAACCCCAGTCTTGCTCAGGGAAGCCCTCAGCACCTTGGTGTCAGAGGCAGGGCAACAGAGGTCAGCAACATCACCCAGCACACAATGTGGCTCTTTTCTTTTCTTTTTTAAATATATTTTATTTATTTTTTTAGAGAGAGAGATAGAGAGCCAGAAACGTCGATGAAAGAGAAACATCGACCAGCAGCTTCCTGCACACCCTACATCGGGAATGTGCCCGCAACCAACATACATGCCCTTGACCAGAATCGAACCTGGGACCTTTCAGTCCACAGACCAATACTCTACCACTGAGCCAAACTGGTTTTGGCACAATGTGGCTCTTTTCATCATTAGGAAGGAAATCTACTGAACTGAGACCAGATCAAAACTTTCCATCTGTGTGAATATAGCCAATTTTCAGAGACAGCTTTGGACACTGCACAGATGCCTTTGAAGGTTCAATCTGGAAGTCAGGAAAAGCCAATGAAGACACTGGCTTTTCTTCTTCTCCACCTAAGCAGCCTGTGTCCTGCACCAGTCTCTCCTCTGAGGAAGATACATGAGTGCTCCTGAACTCTCCTTCTCACCCCAGCACCAGGGACTCCCTGCTTTCTCCTTCTTCTTCACTGCTCCCCCTCACAACCTCTGCCCTTCCTGACCTCAAACATCCTCTGTCTTGGAGGAATACTTCCTTAACACCATAAGTCAACTCTCTGCTCTATTTTTTGACTCTTAAACACTGTCTCCTGTCACCCACTATCTGGCTTGCCCTTTCACTATGGATAGAAAATACATTCTAGGATATTGGGTCTTAAGATAAGTGCACACCAGAGCCCCCTGAAAGGCTAGTTAAAACAGACTGCTGGCCCCACCCCAGCATTTCTCTTTCAGTAGGTTCCTGAGTCACTGTGATACTGTTGGTCTGGGCCCTCATTTAGAGAACTGCTGCTCCAAAAAGTCTACTTAGTGATGGAGGGCAGAGGCCTTTTTGCAGTGTTAGCTGTTACTGACATGTCCCCTGAAACCCATGCTCCAAAGGCACTTGCTTACTGAAGCCTCACCCCTGCCAATCCTCACCTGGTTTCTCACCTACCTCTACCCTCTACGCTTGGGTATATTCTCAAAAACTCAATTTTCACCCTTGGGTCTCTCTTAATGCTTCCTTTTGGAGAAAGAAATTCATTTAGGAAATATTTTCAGCTTTGACTTCAGCTTTAAAATATTAGCAGTTTTATGAATTCCAATTGCTGTGTTATAACTACGTCTGCCTTCTTTATTCCTACTTTCTCACCGCCCCATATTAGTTGCTATTTAAACGTAAAGAAGCATTTTATACAGTGTTTATCCATATAATCTTTTCAAGGAAACTACATTCTAGGGGCTCAGATTCCAACTCCCCACTGCAGTAATTGTGTCTGTAGCAGGGCTTGTGCTTGAGACTGATAGCAGGGCTAAGTGCTTGACAAATTTCCACCCATCTTCCAATAAGGCCCTGGCCCATTTTCCAATAAAGCTGATGAAACCTGATAAAAAAAAACGTTAGAGGAATCAAAAGGCCCTCGGGCTAAGTGGAATCATATCTCATGAAATTTCACATTCAGCATCATCTGTATTGGAAATATTAAAAAATTCATATATAGTGAAATGATAGATACTTATGTCACTATTTTAAAAAGTTATGCTGATAGAGCTGTCCCCAGCTCCTCACTAAATGTGCCTTCCTGAATATATGAAGATGGTGTTATTGACCTGCAGACCTCACTGAGGCAGCTCTGCTCTGAGTGGTGATGGATTTGTCCTGAACCATCTACACCCCCTTTTCTGATCTCTGGCTGTCACTAGACTTGCATAGTATGCAGTTGGGTACCAGTAGGACAGAAGTGAGGCCACAGATGATATGAGTTGCGAAGTGACATGTCAAATGTCTGGGTAGCAGGTACAGAGTCAGGTGTCCTCACTCCTAGCTCAGTGGTATCCCCAAGATGCTACTGTGTGTCCTTCATACATTTGTTGCCATGAAATCTGCCCTAAATTATTGGAGCCAGTGTAGTGAATGGGGGGGGGGAGGGTTGTAGTTAATATCCTCCCTGAAGTGGAACCTATAACATGTCACCACCATGAGGGCCTAGGACCGCATCCTGTAAAGTCATCTCATCCAATGGCTCTGGGGGTGAGCCTTCCCTTTATTCAATGAGGAAAGTGGATGGATCTCAAAAAGCTGCAACTAACTGTTTTCAATCCTGATTGCCTGAAAGGACTGTTCCCATGTGGAAAGGTTGGTGCTTAGCTAATGGGTTCAGACGAAAGAACTGAGCAGAATTTATCTTGACCCAAATGGGTCTCTCACAGACTAGTCCTTCAGTTCTGTGCTGACCTCTGTGCTGGCCACTGTGATCATCCCTCCTCATTCTCTGGTTTTATTGTTCCCATGCAGTCTTCTTGGAAACATTCTATATAAGGAGGCTAATAGGAAGGTTCTATTATTCTAGAGGATGAATGTGTGGGCAAAAGCCCAACCTCCCTCCCTCAACCCCTGGCAGTATTGGTTTGGTGGGGTAGGGAAACACTATTACTGTCATGTTGAGGAAAGTTCTCTGTCTCAGGGAAGGAACCCCATGAGATGTCCATCCTTTAGGCTAGGAGTAGTACCTCCTCTGGCTTCACTCTGCTTTCACATGGAGAAATGAGATGAAGAACTCCCTCTGTTTCCAGTGTGGACCCCAATACTTCCTTTCAGGTCTCTCTGTGAAGGATGGAAAATCTGGATGTAGCCATTCATTTTTCTGAGGTCCAGAGCAATTTGACCTCTGCTTTGGGATTCCTTTGCTCTTACAGCATGAGTGGACCTCAGTCTTTACAACCTTCAAATGTGGACTTCTGTTGAGGCATTCTCACTCACATAATCAGTGAGGATCTTCAAATTAAAGCCAGATCCTTGAACTCTGCAGCAATGTGTTTTGAAATCACAGACATACATGCATTAGATTTTAGGTCATATAGTCTATTTCCTGCCAATACAAGATTGTTTTCAATTGCACATTCTTCTGGGTTGTGTCAAACTCTCTTTTGAAGGACTCATGAAACTAGGTCCCATTTCCTTTGGGACATTATTCTATGGGTAAATAAGCCTTACAGTTATCCAGTTCTTTTTTTTTTCCTTTCACATCAGCTTATATCACACTTCACAAATCAATAAATCTATCTTATTCAATTAGTTTTTCCTTTTTTATTCTAACTCGATGGGCATGATTAAGCATACTCTAAGAACTGGGTGTATTAGAGATACCAATCTTAGTTAGTATCTAATGTATTTTTTGTTAAGCAGAAAATTTGAGATATTCTGCAACCAAGATAACCTTTCCCCATAGGGTAGGCGTACCAGGACCTGTATTTGCTTCCAGGCTCTCAGCAGAATCATCCCCAGAAACTAAGGGACCCACAAATCCCAGGTCTCAATATGCCCAGAGCACCTCTTCATAGGGCTTCCTGCAGAGTGGCAGGGAGTTGGTTATGCAGCCTCATTCCCTTTCCCAGGAACATGAAAAAGTTCATATTAGTAAATTTCCTCTCTGTGGCTATTGGAGGGCAGGCCTCTGGGTGCCCACCTGCCAGGGAATTACCCCAGGGGACAGACCTGTCCTGTGGACTAGATTGCTGAGCTTGGCCAATCCTGCCTTCTGTGCTCTACTCAAGATGAAGTGTACAGGGCAGGAGAACATCACAGATGGGGGGCCCACAATAACAGCTCCATTTGAATGGATATTTGTGGAATACTGACTATACCTTCTAGGCTCTCTCACCAATTTGGAAGAAGACTAATAGCCCAGGTGTCACAGGTGAGAAGCGGTGTTGTCATTCATTGGGGTTTACATGTCCTCACAGTGGAAGTGCTTGTTGCTGAGGGAAGAAAATAGGTGGGCAGTGGCAGAGTTCATGAGGAGATGGAGGAAAACCAGGTTTCAAGTGTAAGCTTAGACAGGAATGGTGGAGGCAGTAGATGCCGCTGGAAAGGATGGGAAGCCTTGCACTCAAGGTGTCTCCATCATCCTGTCAACACAGATGGAGAGGAGGCTCTTTCAATGTAAGTTCTGTTTCTCCATAGTGTAGGAGTACCAGGACCTCTATTTCCATCTCTTGTGACCTCTCCATATTTCTGACTTGTTCCGTGCATTTCTAGCCAGAGATGGGCCAGAGGTCCAAGGAGATGATAACAGCTGATTAATCTCTTCTTTGTGAAGAGACAGGGGAAGTATGGGATGCTGCTTGGAGGAACAGTGGACACCCGACTTTAAACTGTTCATATCCATGTTTATTTTTCCTTGTGTGGCTGTTTGATGGACACTAGGCACCAAAGTACGAAATCTTGTAGAAAGGCAATCATTGCTCCTTTCATTCTGGTCTGATGGAGGAGCAAGTCATGCTCCCAGAAAGTGTGCAACGTGCTCCTAAGACAGGTGCCAGGTGACAGGTGACAGGTGACAAGTGTTTACTCAACCCTCCATGGGTCAAGGTGGACACAGTCAGCACTCAGCACTGTACCTAGAACAAAGAGAAGGCCCCTGCCCCTTGGCTGCCTGTTCACACTCCCTGGTTGCCTCTGAGAAAGAAGCACTGCAATCTCAGCTGTGTCCCTGGCTTTTCCATCGCACCTGGCTTGGGGAGCTCCAATGTGGGCTGAGTTCTGAGAAGGCATTCAAAAGCGTATCTCCTTGGAGTAGCAGAGGTGAAGAATGGAGTTCTGCCTGCATGGGGCACCAAGCCACCTTGACTGGCCACAAGGGTATGAGCCCCAAACCCCCATAATTTGGTGATTGTCTATTTTAGAGGCACAGCTGATACTCTCACTCTGGAATGGACATGGCCTCACCAAGGGTTGTGGACCCCATAACTACCAGCAAACATGATTTCTGGTTGGAGACTTTATGAGCTACTTTAGGTAAATGGGATCTATTCTCAGTTCCAGGCTTGAAATCTGGAAAAATACATTTCTTATAGATGCTTGAACCATGGACTTTGAACCTGGGCTTCTTTAAAGCCAGAATAACCTAATGCAATTATTTGTGCTTGTTTTTTATTTTTTACTTTGATACAATGTACAAATAGCTTATTGTTGTAGTGGTGCCAAATAGTCATCTTTCATTAAGCAAATGTAAAAGAAAGGCATAAATCACTGGTTACAAATATATTTGAAAATAATAGCAGTTGATAATGAAATAAACTAAATGCTTTAAAAATGTATTCTCATTTTCTTAAAGTTGCAAAATAATTATTGGATCAATTTTTAACAAGTTTACATTTAATTAAACTTAGAAAATTATTATCATATTTTAAATTATAATATATATTATTATATGTATGTTATTAATTATGTGAATATTAAACATTATATATTACATATAATATATTATATTTAAAATCAAACTAAATTAAGTTATTAAATTATTAAGTTCATGTGTGTCTGTGTATTTGATCTGAGAGTAAATATGGTGTTCTGCTAAACAGTTTAGGGTTAATATTTAGATATGATATGTACTAGTAGGTAGATGACTATATCATACCTATATAAAGAGAGATATTATAATATGTAATTGATGATAACTACTTAGGTGGATGGATATGACACAGCTCCTGGGAGTGTGAGGTCTCATAGAAGAGCCAAGATAGGATCAAAACAACCACAGTGCCAGAAAAAATGGGGTCTCGTGATAATAGGGTGCAAACCACTCACACAGCAGGTTGTCTCCCAAAAGTCCAACTTGAGCTGGGCTTTCAAGGCTAGCCATGGCCTCAAGAAACAGTGATGGGTGGGGAAGATGTATTCAGAAGGGAGTAATACCAGGCAGGAAGACACAAAGGCAGAAAATCTCACTGATGTTCAGGAAGGGAGCAGTGAAGCTAGCTTATTCCTAAGTAGTCATCACTGGTATTGAAACACCTTCTGTCATCTTGGGGGCTGATATGGCTAGGATAGCTAATATGGCAATTTAACCATTTATCTCTGGCTGTCTGTCACACGATGACAGTGCTTATTTATTAAGCGTTCACCTGTTTTTACAAATATATGCTGCCACAGAAAGAAAATCTGTCTTCTGGGACGTGTGGAAGCATTCTCCTCTAACTGTTGTGAAGTCCAATTTGAACTTTGGCTTTCTATCTTCTTGCCCAGTACTTTTGCATTCCTGATGCTGATATAAAGCAGTGGGCACTAAGTTGAAGTTGAAATAAGCCATGTCCTTAACTCTCCTCAAACAGCATCATTTGGGCCAGGTAAGCATCGGATGGCAGCACTCGGTGATACAATCACAGCCTCTCAAACACTGACCGCAAGGAAACATCTGAAAATGCCCCCATTTTATTTCTGTGGATCCACACTTGAACTACTTAAGGCTACCAAGACATGTCCTAGCAAAACCTTTGTAGTTTCTCCTATAAACTAAGGCTGAATTCCATGGGAGATGACAGATGACTTCATATACCATGCAAGCAGGTCCAGACAATAGCTTTAGCCATGACTGATTGCCTTGCTGTAACCCACTTTATGTTAAATGCATTCTTGCTGTTCAATTCCACCACTGTAATTTTGTTCTTCTGCATTCGCTGGCCCTCTGTGGACTAACCAGGTTCCTTCAGTAATGATTTCTTTTCTATTGTATTGTTTTCTGCATAATCAAGTTGGTAGGTGGGGGTTTGGGTGACACAGCCATCTGTCAAGTTCATTTGCTCTGAAAATGCAAGAAATAATGGCCTCTACAACTTGGGGCTATCCGTTATAAGAGAAGAATATCAGCTTTTACCCTGTGCTATCTTCTCATCTCTCCAAATTGTTTTTCCTCTTTCAATAATATGCACAGACACTTCCTCCTACATGATGGGCTGTTTACATGTTTTGGTTCTTTTTAAAGGGAAAAAAAGTATTTATCCCCCTATCACTTGTCCACCCTGCCTTACAATTTATGCAGGAAATCCAATTAAGGAGATGTGCTAACATCCTGCCTAATGTGTTTGTCTCAAGACTAAAGATGCTGCCACCACCTGGATTGCTCAGGACTCCCTCCTATCAAGCTCCTCTAATAGCCTGCGTTTCCTCACGTCGGCAAAATACACTTGCCACTGAGGGGCTGGAAAGTCATTATTCACTTCCCTCCTCAGAAATAAAAAGCTGGTAAACTCTTACTTTATCAAATTTACTGGGGTCGCACACTGATGCCTACCCAGACTGAAAGAGATGAGTGATGGGAAATGGGAAGGATGCTTTTTGGGAATTCCAGCATTTTCCCTATTCAAAAGCACTAGAGCAACTCCATGAAACATTATTTGTAAGTTTCTTTTCTAAAAAAGGATGATATGAATAAGATTACAAGCTGATAATGGGAGAGGAAACTCTGAGATAACGAAAGCTTCTGCATTAAAATATTATGCTCAAAGGTTATTGCTAGTAAAGGGGTCACATTTAATATGTTTTGTGACATTTTCACTGTCATCCAAATTTCCTCCAGAGATAAACAGGACTAATAATTACTTGGAAGTAATTCCCTAGTCTTGAGTTGATGTATGAGAAGTCAATGACCATATTCCAAAGATGTGGGAGTGTGGTCCTTCCTCGGTGCTGAGAAGAAGCCCTGAGATGCCTCCCCCACAATTTAAGGACTTTGGCCAGTGCCTCTCCTGTGCTCTAAGGTGGCAACCTATGCTCTGTGGAGGGGCCGACTCAGTGTGTAGCTTAATCCGTGTGCTCTAGGAGGATTATTCAGGAGCTCCAGAGAAAGAGAACCAGGAGAAGATGGTTGTCTAAACTCTCTATCTGGTTCAAGGATTATGGAGGTTAGAAGGTCCCAACATCTGTAAGCAAGAGACTCAAGAGAGCCATTGGTGTAGTTCTAATTCAGGTTTGAGGACCTGAAAATTAAAAGAACATATGATAAAGTTTCAGTCCACATCCAAAGGTAGGAGAAAACCCAGGGCCCAGCTCAAAGACAGCCAGGCAGAGAGAGAGAATTGAAAATTCTTATCTTACTCTGCCCTTTATCCTATTCAGACTTGCAAGAGATTGAATGAGGCCCACCACAATCGGAGAACAGTCGTTTTTCTTTAGTCCACCAATTGAAATGTTAGTCTCCTCAGAAATACCCTCATAGACACTCCCAGAATAATGTTTAATTAAATATCTTGGATGCTCCATGGCCCAGTCAAGTTGACCATCACAGATGACATTGCTTTGGTTGATCTTTGCACAGAATTCCAAGGAGAACTCAGCTTCACTCTTAGAGTAAGAGCATTTGGGGGACTCCAACATAATGTGAGCAGGTTGTTTCAGATAACATGAGCAATTTTACCTGGATAACTGCTGCTGAGGATAGGGAAGATGGAGAGAGGGTTTTTGTACCTCAGCAAGAGCCCCAGAACTGCCAGCACCTTTTCGACAAGGAGGATCAACTTTTGGGAGAAAGCCCATCCTTCCTTTGGCTTCTAAGGTGAACACTCCAACCCCTTCGTGGAACCAGGTTTTCCTGCTCTTCTGTGGGAGCTTTACAAAGAAACCCTGGCAAACTTGTCCGCTTATGCACACTCATGACAAGTCTTTGTTGCTTTAAAAAAGCATCCTCATTAAAAATTCAAACTTCAGCTGGAAGCAGTGTTGCTCAGAAGACATTTTTGGCTAATAGTCAATCCTCAAATGGAACATGAAATGGTTTTCCCATGAAGTGGATTTTGTGAAGTGTTTTCTATGCACTTGAAATCATTCTTGCTGTATTTTAATAGCCCTAATCCTGTGACAATTAAGTTACTAATTTCAATCCCCCCACCCAAATTGAACATTACTCAGAAAGAGGTTCTATTTTTAGCACTGGCTTTAGGAAGAGCAGTGGGGAAAACAGCTAACGGGATGGACACAAGTCTTAATGACAGACCCTGATGGAAGTTTGCATCTAAGTCCCAGTATATGTTACACATTACACTGTAGCTCAGGGATAGGCACTGGGGCATTCTAATGTGACAGTGAATGAGCTGTCCTGCTCATTATACCCAGGCTCTTTTAGATATTTTATTACCCCTAATTTGTGCTAATGATAAACCTTTTCCCAGGCAGTTAAAGTATTGAGAGATGAGGTCAACTTTATGAATAGACCTGGATGTCTTGCTCTGTAGTGTTGGGAACCAAAAAGAGAGGGAGCCATAAAATCCTCTGGAGCAACAGCTACGTGTTGCACAGACGTTGCCAGACGTCTCCTTGTGTGAGCAGAGGAGCCCTTTGGAGTGACATGTGTTGTCCATCTAGCACATTCCTCCACTTTCTCGTGGCTGCTCAAAGACCTCTGTTGGATTCCAACACACTCCTTTGCTCTGGGAAGTGCACTTATTAATAGTAAAGTATTTACATAAAATATGAAAGGGAACACAAACAGTGATGATTTCCAAATGTCTGTCAACCTGAGGACATGCCTCATCCTTTGCAAAGGGAATGTATGCTCCAAATTTCTCCGTAACGAGAACTCTTTGGGGAAGGAACATTGGCCAGTACCAATGAAGTGGTGACTTCTGAGATTCCTAGCACCTTCCCTTAGAGCCTGACAAAATGCACCAGCTGGATAATTTATCAAACTGGATTATTACCTCCCCACCTTCCTCAATGCTGTGTGTTCTCGCATTTTGGTCTCCTTGCATCTGCTCGTGATTGACAGACATGAACATGTGCTTAAGCAATAATAAATACCTTGATAGACTTCACTTCCTCTTTTTATTCAGGGAATGCTCTATTCACATCATGATAAATTAGGAAAAAATAAGATCAATTAATTATCTCTCATCAAAACCCGTCTCCTTCCTCATCCCTGACTGTATTCTCTCACCTGATTCTCCCATTTCTTATTCCCAGTGCTTCTCTGGGGCGTTGCAGGCACTTGTGCAGACGCTGTGTAGACTCCAGGTATTAATTAATTACCTAGCACCATTTTGCTGCCAATTCCAATCACTAATTGCTCTGAGTTTCTCCCAGCCTGAGTTGTTCTCTTGCTCCCAGGAGTTTACGAGTTCTCTTTTCATTCTCTCCCTTTTTCTTATTCTCTCCCAAGAGACTCTAAATTACTTTTGAAAAGCAGAGTGGGACATGGCCTTGGGCCCCTCTCCAAGGATTCTAAATCCACTGGTTTGGATAACGAGGGTAAGCAGGAGACTCAGCATGTCTGTAATGTATGCTTGCAGCCCTACAGCCAGACTTTGGCCATGCAGACACACAGCCCATCTGCTTGCCCTCTGCAAAGAGTCCAGATGCTTCCACAGAGATCCCCTGAACCCTCACCCCAGGGCTCCTCAGATACCCTGCAGCAGGGGCTGGGGCCTGGCCTAACACAGACCAGAAGGGGGAGACCAGCTCAGTGTGCCATGTGCTGACAGCTGCCTCAGAACCATCAGAAGCCAGCTAGCCAGTCCTCTCTCATTCTGGATGAATCGATACCCCCTGACCCACCCTGCTCCTCTTTCTCTCAGGGGTCTTCAAACTACGGCCCGCGGGCCACATGCGGCCCGCAGAGGAGTCTGATCCGGCCCGCCAGGTTTTTTGGGCAGTGAGCGCAGCCGAGGTGTTACAGTAGGAATTAGTAGTCATATAGTCCGGCCCTCCAGCTCTCTGAGGGACCGTGATCTGGCCCCCACTTTAAAAAGTTTGAGGACCCCTGCATGTGTTCTTGACATTCCCTACTTATCTTGTGCTTAGCGGCAGACACTCATATGCTGAGTACAGGTCTTTTTATCCTGTAATTTATAAATAATTGAAGATAGGACAAAACCTCAATGGGCATTTCTTTCAGGGTTCCCAATGTGCCTGAAATCTACCCTTCCTCCATGTCCCCCATGGAGGACACTTCCCTGTAGAAGAAACATTGAAAAAATAACTATAAACATGCCCCAGGCATGACAGCATACACACTGCATGTGTCGACTTGGCATGTAGATAGTTGTAATGGGTTGAATACTATCCCCTCCCCAGAAGGTATGCCCACAGAAACCTGGAATGTGATCTTACTTGGAAAAAGGTTGATGTGGATGTCACTAGGTTAAGGATCATAAACTGGTGGGTGATGGCTTCTGTTCTCACAGCCCATTGAAAGGGAGAGTTAAGGCAAAGACACACAGGTAAGAAAAACCACCTAGAGATGGAGGCAGGCACTGGAGTAATGCTAGCACAAGCCCAGAGACTAGGAGCTGGAAGAGGCAGGAAGGATCCTCCCTTAGTGCCTAGGAGGGTGTGTGTCCCAGCTGACACCTCAGTTTTTAACCTCTGGCCCCAAGAATGATGAGAGAATAATTTCTTGTTCAAAGCCACCTAGTGTGTGGTAATTTGTAAAGACAGCTACCGGAAGCTAATACAGCATGACTCCATGAATAAGCCGGGGTACAGTGGTTCAGCCTCAGACTAACTTTTGCCATTGAATATGGAAAGTCTGCAAAGATTAAATCCTGTACAGTAAGAACAGCTCACAGGCCTATTGATAGTGTTACAGTTTACAGAGTGTCTAGGTTCTCCCTTGCAAACCTGACTCAGTAGGTAGATTCCTGGATGATGACTCAGCATTCTGCAGCTCACCTAGACACTGGTCTATGCCAGGTTTAGCCCCAGAAACAGGTGGAAGCAAGAACTCCTGAGTTACTGAGTTCTTGCACATACACAGTCACACATACCCACACTGCCCATATCTTGCTTAATATCCGAATCTGTCCATGCTGCACACCTGAGCCCTGGTTATTGGTGAGCCTGCCAACCCAGCAGGAGGAAGGACATGTCACTGAGTCACGGACTTGTTAAAAGAACAGATATGTACCCTAACAAGAAAAACATGCTATGGAGACAAATGCCCATCTAAAGATGAAAATCTCAACACCTGCATTTGATGAGGAATATCACCTCAGCCAGCATCCCTGCTTGTTCAATCCAGGCCAGTACCTACACGGCCTACCCATCCCCTGCCCACAGCAACTCCAGGCTGCTCCTGCTCCCAGCGAGCTTTGTCTCTGGAGGAAGCAGAGATAATTGAGCCCTTGTTTTCTGCCCCACAAAGCTGTTATTTATTTATAACGCTCCGCCAGGTCAACCAAGACGCAGTCCCAGTGGCTAAGTTTGAGCGGAGTCTTTCCTCTGACACATTAACAGGCCAGCTCACTTTAGAGCGAGTGACACATGGCTGCCCTGCTTTTCACACATCAGCCTCACTCAGGGAGGGGAAACCTGCCGAAAGAGAATGGCAAAGGGTGAGAAAATAAAAGTTACTATGAGGACTTTGCACACCCCAGGGGCTGTAGGTTGTACTTTAGATCAGAAGGAAAGAAATTGAAACAGAGGCTTTTCCTTTCAGAGAAAAGGCACAGATTTCCAATGAACTGTTAATTGAGAAAGGTTGTCCAGGTAGCTTCAATCAGGGTCATCTTGATTTATAATCCTGAAATCCTCATCACTGACCTTGAACTTCACATGGTACATTTTCAGGGAACCTTTTCCAAACATTTTTCTTCCACCTTCTTCTGGAGGTGACAAATACTAGATTCATTCACCAACCAGAGCTGAGGCATGAGAGCCCCTGAACTAAGGGACTCTAGAATGCAAAGGTTCCCACTAGATTTAGATTCCCTCCCAAAGCGTTAGGTGCCCAGGTGAGAGGAGGCAATGTTATCCAAAATTGGGGGAAAATAAGCAGAAAGAAGTGACAATAGGCTTCAGGGAAGCTGTCTATTCCTCAATTCCATCAGGGACCAGCTATGCGTACTCTCTTCCCCGACCCTATGCCCAGTCAAACCACAGGGAGACGCGCCATTTCAATAGAAGGGGTCCTGACGTCTGGCTTCCATAGTCCACAAGAGAACCTTTAGGAGAGGAGACTTATTAAAAGTAATAATTGTCACTAACAGTGCTTAGTGGAATTATAAACTTTAAATAATTGAGTGGTTTGATTCTTGTTGAAATATTTATTTAAAATTCTTGGCTTTAGTTTCATGTAGACTTCACACCGATAACTCTGAGAAGATGTTTGTTAGTAAGAAAACACAAGAGTTTTTAATCTCTCAAGCTGTGGGCATTTCAACTTGGTTTTCCTGTTTATGTGAAAAGATGCACTCATTTTATGTATAACACAGAATGAACAGGAGGTGCTTAGTATTTACTGAGCATTCACTTTTACATGAGGCTGTGACATCACTATTGCATTTGGACTACACAGCCATTGGTTAAATCCACTGATGACCTGTAGTCAGAGCCATCAGGGCCTGAGGGTCTCCCGAAAAGAATCAAAGAGCCTCATGTTAAATGTTCTCACTCCCTGTCTCATTAATGGGGACAGTCTGGGTGACCTCCAGGGTGACAGTCCTCTGTAATATAAGCACTGGTTGAGGCCAGGTCTGCAAATGGACTGGAACACAAAGATTTTACCAACAGGGGGACCTGGCAGGTTTGCCAAGTTTGATAGAATGAAGTTTTATTATTCAGGTATGGCAGACAACAGCTCTTCAATGCCTCATTTCAGACATCTGAGGAGCTGGCTTCTGGATGATGGGAGGGACTGTTTCCTCTAAGATGAGGGCCAGAGATAAATCTTCAGGATGAAAACTGGGTCTGCCAAGGGCCGTTCCTGATGCAGCTCTTGATACCTGGCTGTCAAGGGGGTGGTGCTTAGCATCTGACCAACCCAATGGGATCTGTCCTAACTAGTGGGAAAAAAGATGCAAAGTGAGAATGAAGACAGTGCATTTGGAACCATGAAGAGACCCTTTCGAACATGGTGAACAACAGGATGACATAAGGAGGGTGGTGAACTTGGCCCTCTACCAATGAGGCTATGGCATTACCCATATTGTTGGGAGCTGAGATGTGCTCCCATGACTCATATATTAGAAGAAGAGGTGGGTGATTGCCCAATGTCTCCCCATGCACAGGAGTCTCAGTTCCTTTCACTAAATATCCTGGGAAGCCATACTGATAGGCAATCCCACAGGTCAGTTGGAATCTTTGATGGTACCAAACAGTGACTGTGGGACTCAGGACATGGTTCTGGGTGAGAGACATCCTATATAATAAAAGGCTAATATGCAAATGGACAGAACGGCAGAATGACTTGTTGGTATGATGCTCACTGACTATATATTGTAGCAGATGCTCAATTTGGGAGCTGTCCCCTGGTGGTCAGTGTGCTCCCCTTGTGGGCTGATGGCTGGCAAGTGCAGTGGCTGCGGGAGGAGCCTCTCCCACCTCTAAGGCAGTGCTAAGGATGTCTGATTAATGGATTAGGCCCGCTCCAGGGGAGCAGGCCTAAGCTATCAGTCAGACATCCCCGGAGGACTCCCAAACTGCGAGAGGGAACAGGCTCCCAGACTGAGAGAGGGCACAGGCTGGGCTGAAGGATCCCCCAAGTGCACAAATTACATGCACCGGGCCTCTAGTCACCATATAGACAGAGACACAAGGTGGTGGCAGTCTGAGTTCACGTGTCTCATCTGGATAACAGGGGCAGAAGCAGTGCAGGACCACATTTCCAGCCCCTGATGGCACTGTGAGCCTGGGAAAACAGCTGTTCCTGCTCAACAGAACCATGCCTTGAATCTAACCTCACACTGTTGTTGTCAGTAGGTTGTGAAAGTCCAGCACAAAGTTGAGGGTGGGCTTCTGCACAGGGTCCTCAGAGCTGGGGTTTTGGGTATAAAGAGTGGTACCTTGTGTCAGATCTCTTGAATGTGCTAGATGATAAACATGCTGTTTTTAAGTCATCTATCTTGAAATGAATGGTCTCTCTTGGGGAATTCCTAATGATGTTAGGAGTGGTTCCTTTGGGAGAGAAGACTCCATCATCTGAGCATCTGCTAAAACAGGCTGGGAAAAGATATGAGCCTGGCAGGTGAGGCTGGCTCCCTTGTTTAACAAACAAGAATTTCCTTTCTTATCATTGTTTCTTTGTTGTGTGACCAGGAACTTTATTTTTTCTCAGTCTACCATTAAAAAACTTAGTCAAGTCCAAAGTGGCACCAATGTCCACTGTGGATAATGGGCACCAGGAAGGCCCAGGAACGCTGGCCACAGCAGATTGGGACTTCAGAACCCATTGATCTCGTGTTTAAATCCTGACAACTCAGCAGCTTCACAGGGCCCTGCTCAAGGGGTGTATTCTAAGAATAATACAGCCATTTATAAATGGAGGCACCTTCCATTGTTTTTTCCCCACCCTCTTTTTTAAAAGGCTGAGCCTCGTGGGGACTGTCCCTGGAAGCTAGAAGGAGCTCCCTCAGGAAACAACATGGTCATTCATTCAGCCTCCACTCAGCAGTATTTTTAGCCATTTAGAATAGGGAAAGCATTATATCGTGTCTTCCTCAGAATATTTTGCTAGTGCCCAATTTATCCTCAAAAAGTCTCCCAAAGTGTAAGGAGGAAGTGAAGTCCTGGAGCTGTGGGGTTGGGGCTGTCCCACAGAGGATAGGGGATCACAGAGAGGTCAGGGGACTCCCAACATCAGGAACTTCACAGTAGGAAAGAAGATCTACATTCTTCATTTCAGGTTAGTGGTTAGAATATGTCCATGCTCCATGTAGGAAGAAAATAAAAACACTTTATAATTGGTCAACAATGATTACCCTGCATAGAGTAACCATTCCTAACATTATTGAAGGCGTGATTTAACTGTTGGGGTGTACCTCCCTTCTCTGATGAGGGGTATGGCTCTCTACCCAGGCTGGTCTATGATAGATGCCTAAAAAGCATTTGTTGAATTCAACTTTATTGCACCTTGAGAGTCTACAACGTGGCTTACACAGATACATACCATAGCTGCTTTCTGCTTTTCTAGTAGGGCTTATACTGCAGCTGGAAATTTTTAAATGAAAATGCCAAAATTCTACATAAATAGTACGGATCAAAAGAATAGAAACGCCCAGATGCAGCGTGGCCACTGAGGGCTGGAGAGGCAGAGGCTACAGTAGCCGGTGAACCTAGACCCGAGAAAAACAAAAGGGTGGGATAACAGAAGGAAGTCCAGGCAGTTAAGCTCAGCACCATGGTCCTCCAGGGAAAACTGGCTTTTCAGAACACGTGGGTTTATTGAATACATGAGGGTGAAGAAAGACATCCAAGTGGAGAAAATCAGGTGGGCATTGGAGCCATTGAAGGTATGACCTAGAAGAGATGTCTTAGAGGAGAAATGTCAGTAGAGGACAGTGCATTTTTGAAAGTAGAGGGATTTAAAGAAAAGACCTGTCCAGCTATTGCCACTGAGCCTTGAGATCATTATTTTGAAAAAGAGGACAAAGAAGAATATCATCTGCATGTGAAATATTTGTAAATGTTAATGCATGGAAGTAAGAGGAAATGAAAATTTATAAATAGAAATTAGCAAGAAAGCCAGATATTAAATTCTCAAAATCAATGTTCCCCACATATTGTCAACCACAAGTTATTGTGTAATAAGTGAATCTCTTTATAATAGCAATAGAAATGATAACATAACTCAGAATAAATTTAATACAATGAAAACTCCTAACAGTTTTACCAAAGGATATTTAGAATTTGGGACAAATGGGACAAGGTCCTGTATTCTTGGACAGTCGCCTTGTGGCATGCAGACTAAGCTTATTTCACAGAGGTCTACACATAAAGTGGCCTGGTCTCTCCCTGGTGGGACAGTCTCCAGAATGGAGTGCCCCTGTGCTGGGGCAGCTCTGCTCCATGAGACCATGCAGGCTCCAGGGCCTTCTTGCTGTGTGGGGTGTGTCATTTGACATTCCTGTGGGCTGTGGTTGAGGGTGGCTGCCCCTCTGCTCAAGCCTGTCTATGGGAAGGGGAGGTAAGATTCAGGGCAGTTCCATTGTGCAGGTTCAACCTGGGAACTGCCTTCCCCACCTCCACTCATATTCCATCATCCCACATGGAGTTTGAGGGCCACAGCAACTGCCAAGGACTGGGGAAATGGGGTGACCATCTATAAGACAGTGCTCTGGGAGGTTTCTCTCAATGGGGAAAAAGTAGAGAAAAGTTAACAGAGGACAAAATTTAGCATTGGAAGAGATCAATTTTCCTCAAAATGCTTATAAGGTTAATGCAATGTTAGTTCCGATGCAATCTCTCTAAGAACCTGGTGTAATACTTTTAAAGTTTACCTGGAAAATAGACATGCAAGAAAATGTTTAAAGAGGCAATGAGCAAAGATTTGCCTTACCAGATATAATGGGTACCAAAATACCAAAAACGATGATGCTGCAAAGATTAGACAGAATGAAATGGAACAATTTAGGAAGCCAAGACATGGATAGATATCAAATAAAAAATGTAACAATAGTAATGTAGTTATACATATTCATATGCACACACATACACAGACAAGAGATGGGAAAACAGAAGTGAAGACAGATGAAAAGTAAAAGGGAGGAGTGGAGACAGATCCATTTCCCACTTTTGTCACATACACAGACACCTGAAAATATAGTTGGATTTAAGCTAAGAAAAGTATGCATTCTTTTATTTCTGTTTCAGGATAAAGAAAGAAACAGAGAGAAAGGAGAGGGAGAGAGAGAAAAGGGGAGAGAGGGGAGGTAAAAGGGATAGAGGAAGGGAAAAAATGAGAGAAGAAGGTGGGTAAGGGACATGCTGGCCTGGAGACAAGTCCCAGTGTGCTTTGCTGTCACCTCCATCACACATCAGCACTGATCACCAGCCTCCCTGTAGGAAGCATCGAGTGTTAGTGATCAGGGCTCTGGGAATGACAGCACAGTGGGAAGTCACAATCTAGACATCCCCCAAAGGAACAGAAGAGCAGGACAACATGGGCATAGTGAGAGCTGGGAGGGAGGAGAGGGGCAGGCTTAGGCTCAGGCCCAAGTGCCGGGCAGCAGAGGAGCTGTGGGGTGACGACATTGCCCACAGCATCAGGACACAGCTCAGCTGTGCAGCCAGCCTGACACAGGTGCCACCACTGGGAATGATCCCTGGCCCCTCCTCAGTCTGTTTCCAACTTCCTCTGATGACACTCAGTATCCATTTGCCAAAGACCATTTTCATTAAATTCTAAACATGGGTTTTTATGGTAATTTAAATCATATGTTTCTGATTCACTGACAATGAACTCACCAAAAATGTTGGCAATGGTGTTTTGAATGTCCCAACAGATCTCTCAACGTCCTGAAAATATATCATTTATCTCACACACACACAACTGCAAAAAGCAAAACAGGGAGTTTTCATCGTGGTTTCATGATGAGCAAAGCAAACCTTTACTTCCCGATCCGACTCTTCAGCAGAGTGAGGAGCACTTTATTGCCTGCCATCTCAGGAGGGCATGGGCTCCTGTGAGGAGGCACCAGCCTCGGGACCTTACTTTCTGGGTCCCAACAACACAGTGAAAATAAGGCAAATGGGCATCTCTCAAGTTGTGTGCTTGGCTATTTGAAGATGTAAGTCGCTGATAATGAAGGGTGTCAGATCCGTAGTAATTACGGCATAACCGACATTAATTCTCATCTCCTCTGCTCTTTGTAGCTGGTATGTGGGGAATTCCCTGGTACTTTCTGTTCATTGAGTCATGTTGTTTATTTAACTTTTGTTGAAAGTGATCTGGAACAGGATTATGATAACATGTCCACCTGCAACCTCACCTGCCCGACAGCTCCTGTTTGAAAATCTCTGTATCACTGGTCCTTCTCATAATGCCCCTCCTCTAATTTTTCCAAACGGTGTTTGCACAAACTTCCCTCTCACTACCGCCTCCTCATCCCTCTCACCCTTCCTGGGCACCAAAGGGCTTTGCTGAGACCCACACAGGGGTGAAGTGGAGAACAGTCCATACTCTCAGTGTGAGGGGAATCCAAGTTTCCATTTACATCTCTAGGTCTTTAATTCAATGCAGCAGACATTTTTTTTTTTTTGGGGGGTGTCTGCTGTTTGCAGGTCAAGGTCAAGGTGAGGAAGGAGAGAGGTCATTAATATTGAGTTACTGGATTCATGGGGGCATGCCCAGCAACACCTACCCAAAGTCACCGGAAGCAGAACAGGATCAAGGGAGATAGAGTTAAAGAAGGACTAGCCCTGCCTGGGAGGCTGGGGAAGATGCTAAAGCCAACAAAAGTAGGGCTTTCTCTCTTGAGCTGAAAAGGCAAAGTCAAAAGGGTAGAGCCAGGAGCCAGGAGACAGGAGGGGAGGCTCCTATCTGGAGGCAGGTGTGGCTGAGTAGGCACCGTGGATGCCACACCAAGAACCAGGCAGCAAGGAGCATCATAATCATAGAAGAGATGAGGAGTGATAATAGGTGAGCCTCCAGGAGAAAATTACACCTTTCAGAGGGGAAGGTGCAGAAAGGAGAAGCCAGGAGGACATGGATGTCATTGTGAATACGTGTCCCAGGCAGGTGCCAAGAGATGTTAGGAAAGCACTGGACACACAGTGTGGACAGGGAGGTACCCAAATTAGTACTGACCTGGGCAGGCAGAGCAAAGAAGGCCTGAAGCTACCAGCCTCCCCTATCCCCAGGATCCAGCCTACGCTGGGGAAGGGCTCTTCTGTGTCTTCTGTTCCCACCATGGACCCCACTTCCTGATATTGGGAGGACTTGAAGGAGAGAGTCCTTCCTTTCTCCTTTGCCTGCCCAGCTCCATCCCAGACACAAAAGCAGATCTTACAGTCAGCCTCACAGGGACTCTCAGGTCCCTCCAGCAGCCCCTCTCAACTCCTCTGGTTCCTCAGTTCTGGGGCCGGAGCCCCTTCCAGATCTGCCTCCAAATAGCTTCCATCCTAGTGTGTGAAAAGGAGATACCTCATACCTAAGCCAGGTCTACTTAGTGACCAGAGTAGAGGGTTGTCAGAGTGAGCCACCAGCCAGCACAAGCCATGGCAGAGCTAGATGCGACTGAGGACATGTAGACAGGAGCCCCACTCCTATGTCCCACCAGAGAGAGCAGAGAAGTTTCCTGACCTGCCCAACCTCACAGGTGTCCTGTCTTAGCCCAATCCCAAAAAACAGGGGTAATTTTTTTTTTTATCATATTCTACTGAAAGGGAATTAGTAAGATGGTATTTGCCTAAAGATGTGGAATTTTAAAGATTGGGGTAAGTGCTATCAAACCAATTTATCAGAGTCCCCTTGTTCATCATCATGTAATGACGAAAAGCCTCTTTGTTGAACCTTTAAGTCAATGTGACATCTCGTAACAGAAGTCTACATTTTGAGATTATTTTAAACTTTAAAACTTGAAGGATTTACAATTGACCAATAACTACAATTTTGTGAATCTAGAATGGATCAAAATTAGACCACATGGTCTGTCATCTGTGAGGAATTATTATTTTGGTTTTTTCTACTTATAATCTCAGTTTTATGAAGCAGATCACCCAGAATAATTATTACCAAGTCAAAATTGTTTTTTGTAATTCATCAATCTCACAATTGTGTGCAATAATCACGTCTATTTATTTTTTTCTTAAGTAACCATGGTATTTTCATCAAAATTCATTAGAAGCTGCTTCTAGAAGGACATGCTTTTAAAATATTTAAATTTATAGTTAATGTTTTATTAACCATATTTAGCCTATAATTATTTTTCTAATGAAAATTATTCTGACTGCACCATCTGATGTTATGAGGCAAGTAGTTCAAACAAAATTCAGAGAAACATTTATGCACGAAGGCTGTGTATTAGTCATTTGGAGGAAAGGATTTATGTGCTATATAATTAATTGTTGCCTGAGTTTGACAGTCCATATTTTACTGCAATGCATTATTTACACTGGAGGAGGCTTAAGGGTTTACCCTTCAAGGGGTTAGAAAAATACAAATATGCACATTATATGAATAGTGGAAGATTGTATTGCAATGAATAGGGTGTGTGTGTGTGTGGTTTGTATATAGAATATTTATATATGCATACAGTATATCCATCTTCTCTAAACATTATATCTTATATCTTATGAAATACTGTAGTGATTTACATGAATTTATGTGGGCATGTAGTTTGTATACAGAATATGTGTATTCACTCTATAGAATATATATCCTGTATATTATAGAATCCTGCAGTGATTGACACATGAGTCTGTATGTGTGCCGTGTGAGTTTGTACACTCATGTATTAATTACTCTTGTATTCAATTGGTTGACATCTTTCAAAAATCAGCAAAATAAATGGCTGTGAATGCATTGAAACTGTATTCTTCAACAACAAATTATAAGCAAATGCTTATTGGCTCCATTAGAAGTCTTTAGGAAGGTGAGATATTTGTTTAATGGAATAGCATTGCTGGGAAGATGTTGATTTGGTTTCAAAGATCAAGTAAAACAACATTTTTGCTCTATGCATGTGTGTGCATTTGTGTGTACGTGTGTGCTTTTTAAAAAGTCGCTCCTTCCGTCAGTTTAAAGAATCACCCATGAAATTATAAGCAGAACTGTAATAGGTCCAAGTTCACTATGGTGATGCCAAGTTGAAGATGGACAGACCAATGGGCAATGTGTCCATAATCTTTGTGCCCGATTGAAGCAAGTGACTTTATTTACACTGATAGTTAATTCCTTCAGAAAGATTAGCTTTAATGTCTACAGAGTGCATAATCCTGCAGGAGAAATTAGCCAAAAACCAAAGTTCTTACTACTTAAAGAACTTGTGATGTCCAGGCACTAGCCTGAGCCATCTGATGGGAGAGACACTGTTGTTTTATGAATGTCTGTGAAACATTCATTACCCTTAGAATGCTACTATAATGGAGGCAAGCAGCAAATGAATTAAACTCCACACCATCACCAAGTAATGGCTATTGAGTTCCCATCATGCAGGAGACTCCTGTGGGGATTTTCTGCAAAGTTGGGTGCTCTTAAGGGAGATTTAGTACTTGGGTTTCGCAATGTAAAAGTATGTTCCCTGTTGGCTCTCCTGCTTACCATTCCCAGCATCTCCCCATTACTCCCTATTACGTAAAGTTAGCAGGTGTTGTTGGTCAGCATCCCATTATCTTAAGTCCTGGGCAGAGAATGTACACTATACCCTCACCCAGGGTTAAAGAACACACAGTCCGAAAGCAATTGGGTAGAGAGAGGTTGTCTAGAGAATGTTCCATCTTATCAAAATGCAGAAGATTTTAATAAACCTGAAGGTGGCACACTGCTCTGTAGGAGTCTGGGGGTTGGTCTATAGAGGCCATGTCAGTACATACATAGCTAGAGGGGGCACATGAAAAGAACGCAACAGGCTATGTACAGATGTCATGGGAAGGAGCAATAACTGGAGCTGGGCTGGAAGCCCCCAGAGCTCAGAGAGCCACAGAGCATATGTGGGAACCCTAGAGGACAAAGTAAATACCACCATCCTGGGAGAGTGCCACTCACATTGCTGTGAACTGTCCCCTGCACATACACAGCCCTGCATTGCTGTGTCACTACATCAATCAGGGCCAAGGCCACCAGGTGGGGTTGAAGACTCACCTATAATCAGAATGGGAGATTGAGCCAAGGTCCCACAAAACTCTGTGAAACATGGGATGCTGTCTTCCCACCAAGTGCACAGCCACCTGAACAAGGTCAGGGTTATGATATGGAGGAAAAAGAAAGATAACACGAAATGGCAGTCATCAACCCAGCTGCCAGCCCAACCTGTGGCAGGGAGGGAAGAAGAGGGCAGTCTGGAGATAACAACCCAAATAGCTTTGCAGGGAAATGGGCAAGAGCCAGAAATAGATGAGTCTATGACTTCCCAGGCAAAGATAAGGGCAAGAGCCAAAAGCTGCTTAAGAGGGCCATTGTGGCATTCAAGATGAAATGGTAAAGACATTATTTGCCATAGGTCCCAGCCCCATAAAGAGCTAACGCTCTGATGTAGACAGGGGAATGGCCACTGTCCCCATGCCCTGTGTAGTAGCTTAGATACAAGGGCTCAGAGAGCAGATGACTAAGCACACTAGGAGCCCCTGGGTGCCCCCCCACCTGGAATTGGCCAGAGCAATAATGGTAGGGAAACATAGGGGAGGATGGGTAATCTCTTAGGCAAGAGATGGCCTGGATGTGTGAAATCCAGGCTGTGGAGTTAAATCTAACACTATGTTTCCCCACATTGGAGGCTCAGGCTGATGAAGTCATGTGATCTTTACTGTAGACCTTTGTGGCGCTAGACAAATAGACACTGTTGACACTGCTGTCATCAGGACTGCTCCATTCCTCCCAAGAAGGAGTTGCCTGCAAGATGTTTAAAGTGTCTTTATAGCCCCCACATGTCGGTCAAAGCCAGTGTTTTTCTCTAACAGGTGCAAAGGCAGCCATGATCAAGACCCACAGGCAGATGTTCTGGGGGCTGAGGAAGTTCTGACAGGAAAGGAAGCAGGGAAAACAAAGAATTGACAGGAAGGATTTGGGACCAGTTGACTCTGACGGCTTTTACTCTGCCTGGAGGTGCCTGGGCCAACTCGAGCCAGCACCATGTCCTTCCTCAATGCTCTGGAGAAAATGGTGGGTTCTCCTTCTTCCAGGATCTCAAGGTGGGGGGGGGGGGTTATTTTATAATAGGAGCATCATTATGGTATGGCAGTCTTCTTCTCACAATTGATGAAGGGCCCAGATATCTGCACTCAGTAGCTGTGTGCATGGAGGGGGAACTTGCTGAGTTCTGTTAGATAATAAGCAGCCCGGTGAGATGCATACTCAGTTTTGTCATTCTCAGATATCATCAGACCGGGCACCAGCTACAAACTAAATGTTTGTGTCTCCCCAAATTTATTTGCTGAGGTCCCAACTCCAAGTGGGGTAGTGTTAGGAGGTGATTAGACCATGAGGGTGAGAGAAAGAAGATTTGAGGACAGAAACAGGGTCACAAAGGAGAAAAGATACCAAGGTGCTGGCTTTGAGACGGAGAAGGGCCACAAGCCAAGGAAAATGGTCTTAAGAGCATGGAAAGGGTAGGGGAAGAATTCTCTACTCAGAACTTTCAGAAGGTGTAGTCCTACCAACAACTTTGGTTGAGTCCTTACACCTGTTTTTGGAATTGTGATCTCCAGAAGTGTAAGATAGCACAGTTGTACTGTTGTAAGCCAGGGAGTCAGTAGTCACTTGTCACAGCAGCCATAGGAAACTAAGGCAATCATAGCAATGGCCACACAGGTTAACACATTGGAAGAACCCACTCTGTACCTGATACATTTCTGATCCAGACAAGTTACTCCTCAGCAATCTTATAGGGTAGGTCCTGCTATGAGCATCTCTGCTTTGTAATGGAAAACCTGAGGTTCTAGAGAGAAAGTAACATGCCCCAGGTCACATCTCTTATACACAGCAACTCGAACCCCGTGGCCTTAGGAAGATGCAGTGACAGTTCACAAGGATCAAGGTTTCTTAGCACAGGACATGGAGGGGAAATTGACACCAGACAAGACAGACCTGACAGCTTCCACAGAGCATTCTAGAAAAGGCCACATGCTCACTGCAGCCGGCTTTGGCCCAGGGTCAGGAACAGAGGCTGGAGGAGATGGACATGCATCTCTTGGGAACCTACAGCAGGTGCTCCTCTCAGAGCAAAAGGTGATTCTGTATCTTCATTGTGTTTAGGATCACGGCGCCCACATGCCCAATGTGAGAAAGGCTCTCACACGGTGTGAGAATGTATAGAAATTTAGTATCACTTGCTGCAAAAAGCCTATAACAGTCTGTCTGAGACTCAATATCTTGACAATCAGTATATTTGTCCCAAACAAAAGGATTACCACATATAGCTCTGGACATTGCACAAGTGTCAACTCTTTTAAGGTAACCTGGGCTTTCTTTTCCTGAATCAGTGTTATCCAGAAGTGTCCAATAAGAGCTTTTTGTTTATTGTAGTCAATCTCCCACTCACCAAAAACAGGATTTCTCCAAATAAAATTGCACTTGGCTGGGAGTTGTAAGTAGAGAAGGAAAGCTAATAGGGTGTGTGTCCACTTAACTGTCATTTTTACTACTGAAAGGGACTCTGAGCCCCCACTTGTGTTGCTCTCTCCCTCCCCTGAAGTCCTGGAATTCTACATAACTTGTCACTGTACTGCACACCTCATCAGTACAGGCATGGGACCCCACACTGTGCATGGCTCTGAGCTCTCTGCGCACCCGTCCTGGTGGGTTTCCTGGCTTACACCGCTTCAAAGCAGGGTCTGTGCTTCCTAAAAAGGAACCACCTCAGCATCTCGCTGTCACAGCAGCCAGAGCAGGGACTCAGGAAGCATCATTGCTGAGTCAATGAACAAGAAATACAAAATAGTTACACTGGACAGCAATCTGTCACCTAGCTCTGTGGTTGTTGCTGAAGGTTTTTAATCACATGTTTTTGATTTTCAGGATCCTCATCACAGTCCATGGGGTGGAGATTTTTCGAGGGAACTGCCTGAGATTCTGAGATGCTGGTCCGCAGATACCTGACATTCGTGTGATGTCAGCACTAAAGCACCTCCCAGACAGCCGCGAGGACTTCATACAATGCTTACCATGATTCTGGGAAAAAAAAAAAAAAAAAAAGAGCAAGGAGAGGGATCAGTCAGCTTGAAATAAGTGACCTGCTGTTTTAATCCCAATTTAAACACGAAACAAAAACTCCATACACATTAAGCAAACCTAATGGGAGATGGGCTTCATCTGAGTTTGCATAAGACTGTGAAGAGACAGGTTGATGTGAGTCGTAGCCAAAGCACATGAGCACCGCCCTCCCCTGTGATGCAGACACACGTGAGGGACACGTGGAGGCCACGGAGCACATGAGCCAGGTCTATTCTGGGATTAACAGGAACCACCCCTCATGAGCATTGAGAACCAGCTCACCCACTTCTCTGTCCTTCTGACTGTTTTCAGTCCTTTACAAAGGATTGTGTTTTTATTACTCTAACAAATGCTCCAATTTACAGAAAATCATAACTCAAATCCATCTGGACCTGGGCCCATTTCTCACAAGGAAAATTAATGGCAAACAGGCCTCGTGACCAGGGTTGTGCAAGAGGAATGACTTCACAGGGAAGCGTGGCCGAGCTCCGAGTCTGCAGCGCAGGAAAGGAATTCGCTCACAAATCCTGCCATAAATGCTCTTTACAATAATGTCAAGTGGCCTAAGTGCTCGTTCAGAATGAATTGACTCCAACTAGAAAACTGCCAGTGGGGCGAAACCATATATGTATATATAAATATGGGAAAAGAGCTTTCCACAGCCAGTGTGTTGATAGGATCTGGGGTGTGTGTGTGTGTGTGTGTGTGTGTGTGTGTGTGTGTGTTTCCGGTGTGCATACACAAAATAAGATTCTAAACATAAGACCCAATGGGAAAACTGCCTTTAGTTCACTGAAGAAAGCAAATGACTTTGGGACAATCAGCCCTGTCTGGAGCCTCAGTGTGACTGGTGCTTGGGATGGAAGTGAGTCAGGATGTGCTGGGTTGGGGCAAGCAGGCAGACTCTATTAAGAAACCCATTCATTTATCTGGGTTATTGGCATAACCTACCGAAGGAAAGACAGACAATTGTCACATTATTTTGTTCTCACATATTTTCTGCAAGTTGGTCCTGGACCAAGAAGCCACTGGCCACCTCCCCAACCCACCCACACACCCACCCAGCAGGGGGTTACACAGGCAATGAGGGGGGCAGGTTCTGGAATGTTCCAAAGGACAGCTTGGACCTGTGGGCTCTCCTCCCTGGGAGGATTCTGTGTGTGGTGAACGAATGCATCATTGTAGCCCAACATACTTGTTAGCTATTTTCCTTCCCTGAATTAAAAAATTGAATTATATACCCAGCCTAGTTGCTGAAGCTGCGAAGTTTATTACAGCGTATCGACCATGTGTACACACGTCAGGACTGAGCTGCAGTCGCCGCTCTCCGGCTGGAACATTGAATTAGGAGGCAGCGCCCGGCCGCGCGCGGGGGACTCCAGCAGCGCTACAGGTAGCAGAAGTCTCCTCCAATTAGACATAATCATCACTCACAGTCAATAATTGTGCTAAAGGCTGCTTTCAAATCTGTGAGGATTCGCATTTAATGTACTGATTCAGCTTGTCGGAGCCAAATTCGCTGTGCACTGAAACCAAAGCCATTTCGTTCTTGCCTACGGCCCTTCTGGCAGCTCGTCTAGTGCTCGCGCTGTAAGGACGACGAGATACAATTTAATCTGAGACATCTGTGCACAGACAGGACCTTCTCCTTAACCGAGGAGACGGAGGATGGCTAAGCCCTGGTTTTATGTGAAGAGCCAGGCCTTATCTCACCCCTGAAAAATAAAGCATTTAAGATAGAGTAAAAAGCCAAATAAAAAAAGAATGTTTTCTTCCCCGGGTTTATGAAGGCGCACTGCAGCTCCACACAGCTCCCCTGCTCCGACGGCAGAAAGCACTTGAGCTGTGATCCCAGGATTAACCATTTAAGGATATTACGCTTATCACGAGCTGCAGCTGACGGAGGAGATCTTTATTAAATATGAAAGGGAAATGGTTCATTCTTTGTGAGTTTGCGGAAATATTGAAATGCCTTTGTGCACGGTTCTGGCCTTGCCGTGGTCCTGGAAAACGGCTGTAATGGTTATCGTCCATCTCACAGCTCTTCCAACGGGCTGCGCCCTTTTACAGCGTCTGAAAGACGAGGCTCTCCTGTTCGTCACGCAGCATTGTCCGCGGCACCGGGGCTGTCCAGTCGCTGATGGCCCCGCGGCTCCTCTGCCAGGCGGTTCCCGAGGTCTATGACTAAATCTGCAGTTAGTCCAAGCAGGCCCTGTTGTGGAATCGCCACTCTTGTTAGTGCATGAAGCACTGTTTGTTTTGTTTTCAAGAATGATGTGATCATAGAAACACTTAAAATCACACACACAATGGCACACTTTGTGTGGCTTTGGAACTTTGTCTACTATTTTTATAAAAGGGAATTTGGACAGATTTTGAAAATTTAGTTCATCCTCGAACAAAAAAGTCTGCAGGACGAAGCAAACAGCAGGCTGCTCAGAAGACAAGCCCATTCCCCTGGGCTAGCTCAACAGTGTTCTGTGGTTGGAAGGCCTGCGGTCTGAGGACATGGTGCTGGCCAGGGCACCTGTGGCTGGGAGAGCTGGGAGAACAGGGAGGGGCAGACACTCTGTTTTCTGGTTTTCAAGTGCATCTACACAATCCTAGTTTGCGTGATCTAGGGCAAGAGCCTGGGGGAGGATTCCCACTGGCCATTCTTAAAGTTGAATTCCTGTTTAACCCAGCAGGGCATCGATGTGGATAAGCAAAGATAGACATAGCAACAAATTATCCTGCTCAACCTTCTTTGTGGAGAACAGTGGTGAGTCGTGGGAGCTGTAGCTCAGTATCTTAAAGGGGCCTGGGCAGGAGGGAGGCGGGCAGAGTGGGGGACTTGAGGCTCTGCTGTAAGAAGGAGGTGGTGTGATGGGTCCAGTCTCTTCTGGCACCACCCCTACTCTTATCACTAGTAGACATTGCAGTTCTAAGGCTGCCCTTCCAGATTCATAGAAACTTCCATTCCTCATCTCATTGACTGTTCCTGACAATATGTAGAGTGACAGTCAATGTCCCCAGTTCACAGACTGGTAAACTGAGGCTTACACAGGTCAGATGGCATCTTCCAGGTAATCAGTGGGTGCATGACTGTATTCAAACCAGAGAGTTCGGTGCACAGTACAGTGGGATGGAAAGAAGCACCTTTAAGACACTCTAAGTTCTCTCCTAATGCTCTTAGCAAAAATACAAAAATGGCAAACAGTGGCCCTCAGTGCTGGTATCTAGCTCCTGGTGCAGCCGAAACCAAGGTTCAAATGTGGAAATGCTTCCACCATCCTGTGACTGCCCACCCAGCACATAAAATACATATGCACACACACTGACACACACTCAGTGTTCACACTACTACCCATACCACACACTGCTCATCTTCTCCAGGCGCCCACAGCCTCCAACTACCTCCTCCATGAGTCCTGGGTCCCCTCCCCCAAGAGGGCACTGCTTTGCACTCCTTTCTTCCAGCACATGAAGTACCTGGCTGCCCAGGCCTGACCACCCTTTTCCAGATGCCACCTGCCCCCTGGCCACTGTGGTACCCCAATTCCCCACTGTCTCTGCTATTGTGTCACCAAAGGAGGGCACCCACCCACTCTGCTCGTGTGCAATCCCTGTGACAAGGGAAGTCCATCCTCCTGAGACAGACAGTCCCGCATCTGATCGCACCCCCTCCTCCCACTCACATCTCACGTCAAACCATCGTTCCGCCCCCAGCTCCGTAAAGGCCAGCACCAGAAGTGAGAGCCCTCGAATCTGAAGTTCCCAGAAAGTGTGATTTATACCCAGCCAGCCCTGGCCCCGTCACTTACCGGTTTCTGGACTACTAATTTTTATTGCAGGGCTCGTTTTGGTCTTTAGTTGCTCATTTTAAGAGCTAATGACAGTAGTTGCAAGGCAGCTCATGGAAAGAATCACTCCAACTTCATTATTAACTTCATTTCTCTTAATATGGGTTTTATTAATCCAGCAATAACGTGCAATCTTCAGACAATTTACTGAGCAGTTAATGAGCAGCTGGGGAAGCTGCGTTCTCTCAAGTAAAGCTAGTGGCCCTGAACACTTCATCCAGTCCCAGATCTTAAACAGCCAGCGCACCAAAGGATTCCACCAAATGCACGGGACGGGTTTCACAATCGTGCCCCTTTGTGTTTCTACATTTCTGACCAATGCAATCATGTCAGTTAAAAGCAAGACAGAAGCAAACTCCTAGAACAGCCTGAAAACATGTTGGTTTGTCCTTTTTCCTACTCACAACCATCTCTCCACATTTTGCAACAGGGATTTTATAATATTTTTCCCCCCTAAATATATAGAGGCCCAATGCACAAAATTTGTGCAAAGGGGCTCAGCCCCCACTACTGCAGCTTCATCCAGAAGGATGTCCAGACTAATTAGTATATTATGCCTTTATTATTATAGATGAAATAGAAATGCAGGTTCAAAACTTTGCGTATGTATACCTCCAGGTACTTGTACAGATGCACATAGATATAGGCACACTCCCCCAGCTTAGAAAATGCTGGCTTGGAATTGAGAGCTGAAGATTAAATCTGTGTTGCTCAGTTGTTGAGCATCGATGTATGAACCAGGAGGTCACAGTGTGATTCCCAGTCAGGGCATATGCCCAGGATGCTGCTCAATCTCTAGCAGGGGGTGTGTAGGAGGCAGAGGATTAATGATTCTCTCTTATCATTGATGTTTCTATCTCTCTCTTCCTCTCCCTTCCTCTCTGAAATTAAAACAAATATCTTTTTTTTTTTTTAATAAAACAGATGACACCCAATTTCCAGCAATGGCTGAACAACATGCTGGGTATTGATGATGATAGCAAAAGCTACCTGCAAAGGGATCTTAGAAAAGGAAGCAAAGCCATTGGGCTGTAAGAGTGGGTTGCCCACTCTTCACCAACCTGTTTACTCCTACAGAGACACCTGTGCATGAACAGAACCACAAAAACAGTCACAACACAATATATCACACTTCAAACCTCATAAACTTTACTAGTACACAGAGTTTCCTGCCAGGCACCCAGCTTATACAAGAAAAATCTATTTTCCTTGTAGACTCTGTGAAGTGATGAGCAGATGTGTGTCCTCATTACAAAAATAAAGCTTGGGGCCAGCGGGGCCCTGATTGTCACTTTGTGAGCAGATCAGTCTCAGTCTGCATTGGTCCACTTGATGCCAAAACAACCAAACCAGCTGTGAGACATTATGTCACCTGGATCTGTCCTCACCCTGGCAGATTTTGTGTGTCAGTGGAAAGAACTTTGGAGTCAGCCTGCTGAGACCGAGGGCCACCCCTGCACCGAGGGCCCGGCGCCCTACACCATGTGCTCCTGCTTCTGAAAGCTGAAGGATCCTGGGATGTTGCTGTCCTCTTAGAGGGAGAGAGGCTTCCATGCACTCAGGACACGAAAGTCATCCAGTAAGTGCCAGTCACCATCCTCTTTATCAGGGAGAGACACACACTGAGCCTGTCCAACACCAGTCTGTCTGCACAAACAAAACAACTTGGCTCCAAAGGAAGAAGTTCAAATTTGGAAAATGGTGCATGAAAGCACCATTGTGTGGAACTGAAGAAATAAAACCCATGGCTTTGAATGCATGGGTACATCACCCACCACGCAGGGCCAATACAGTCAGAATTAAAACAAACATAAGGATCTCTGACGCCCAGGTCCAAATTCAGGGTAAAAATGCCTATTGCTTGCCTAGCTCCTCACTTCCTCAGAAAACCTATAGGAACCTCCTTTTCTCTGGAAACCAGTGGCAACACCTGGAGGCCAGCTGGCCCACGGTGGTGCCCACCTTCAAGCCCTGGTCCATGTCTGCCCTCAGCCAGCCAGCAGGCTAGCCCATGTTCCTCCAAAGATAGGATGTCCCATAAAAATATGTACACGCACTTTGAGCAAATATGAAGTCAGTGTTTATTAAAATACATTTCATGTTCAAAATTGAACTATCAGCCATTACAGTGTGTGTACATTTTGGGGGGACACCTTGTATATTAGGGGACTTCCAGCTCAGGAAGAAAAGGAGCATAAATCTCCCCAAAATAGAAAACATTTCCACCTTTCCAAAATCATGTTCACAGGAGCTCCGAGTCCAGGACAGACAAGTGGTACGCGTGTGATAAATTTGGAGTATAAATAAATCAATTCATGGAACTGTAGATTAAATTTTTTTTAATATACTATTGAGCCCCACATGGTTCTCTTTCTATTTGGAAAAGTTTGAGGACTGGCCCTGTGGTACCTGCCATAGCTTGGCTGTGTGGTGGCTTCAGTGACGGCAGGGCCTCAGAACACAGAGCCTCTGGGGCTTCTTGGTGGCCAATAGGCCAACTGAGTGAGCGTGTCTCAGTCATTCGGGTGTTTGCAGCAGTTTCTCTTATCAAAGGAGCCAATATCACATTTGCTTTATTTTCAGGCATTTTGTTTCAAATCTCTATTTTCAAGATTAATTTCTTTATTAATAGTTTACTTGGTTTTTTATACGGGAGCCCTCCTGTGGCGAAAATAGTCCCTGTAAGAAGGCAGGTGTGAGCGGCACGCTGAGGCCTGCTTGCTGTTTCACATGTGAGATGCTAAGATGATTTCTTCAGATAAATTCTTTGAGAGATTTTTTCCTGTCAGCATCACAACATAAATAATATTTGAGTACAGTGTCTTATTGTGGTTGAATTTGCTGACCTAGTATATGAGAGTATTTTGAATATGGCAGTATAGAGGCAACACACTGCTTTCTAGGAAGGAAAATTCTACTTCACTTTTACAGGAATAAAGAATTTGCACAATTCACTGGGTAAACATAAGCTTTTAGGGCTAAAGTTATTTCTTCGGTTGGGAATGTGCATGGACAAAAAACTTACTAATTCCTTGCATTTTTAGGTCTAAGTCTGTTGCATCCATGTGTGTGTCTTATTTTGAAAGCACCATTGCTTGATCACTGTCTACATGTGTAATAAATATTTTTTCTTTTATATTTTAGGACATTAACTTTGTCTAGACTGTAACTGATAATTTTGAGGATTGTGATAATTTTTCTATAATATGACATTGCTGGTTTAGTTTGTAGATGATTTTGACAATAAGGGTTTGAACTGGTGGATGAAAACAGAAAATGAGGAGATAATGAGATACATGGACATTTGGAAATCAGAGTCATAGGACAGGAAGCCATTAAAAGACCAAAAGCCATTCTCACCAACATATTCACTTCAAGAAAAATGTTTTAATTAAGGAAATGCATATGAATATTTTATTTAAGTCCTCTAATTGCTACAAAACATTGGAAATTACCATCTAAATGAATTATTTGTTAAGAATAGTGACATCTATTCACATTTATGAAGTGATTAAATGTAGTTTTTCCAGCCCAGAAAAAAATAAATAAATAAAAAAGAATGGCTAGAAGAATTTTGACAAAGAAAAGGGTCACCGTTCACGGCCCAGGTGAAAAGCTGGCTGCAGAATTGCACTGTGGGGTCAGGAATATCAGTGTAGAAATATTAAGCCTCGTCCTGGGCTGTGTCAGTAGCTGCACTATGGTTGCACAGCTAATTTTCGTGACCTCCATATCAGCACCGGTACATCGCCCGGCCCTGGGAGCTGAGAGCACCGACCTTTGGGTTAACTCTAATTGGAGCCTTCTCTAATTAGGGAAAGTATCAGCTGACTTTAATATGCAACAAGATCATTATCATTAGGTCAGCACTAACTAATTGATGTTTGTGTAGCCTAGGATTGCGGATTACAATACATTCAGTTTAGCAAGACAAACTAGGCTGACCTGGGAAACCAAATTGCATCATTTGGGGTGTTGCTGCATGTAATATCAGGTCTTATCTACAGGACTACTGTGGTTTAAGAACCAACGATGATAGAACTGAGGTTTTGTAAAGCCAACCTCTGGCATCTGCCATTAGGTAACATTAGATGAGCAACCAGATCTGAGATACTCACGCCCATGCTATGAAACATTTGTGTTTTCAGAAAGCTCTCAGGGATGATAACGCCGTTAAGCATGCATCTTGTTTTGATTCTTCAGCACATTTTTGCATGGCAGGTAGCTATGTAATCACTGCTTCAAATCTGAAATTGTCAGATAAAAATTGTTAACTGTGCTCTCTTAGCTGAGGTCAAATTTCTAGCTTGTCATTTATCACCATTTGAGTGCAAGATGAGTTTCTTTTATTGACATTCAATGTGGAAACCTGTTGAGTCTGTAAAAGAGAAAAAAATATAAGTTTGACCAGGATTACCTTGACACTCCTCTGCCCAGAAGAGGATAGAGCAATGCTGGTGGGTGTGGGAACCAGGGACAATTATTGGTTTGGTAGTGACACCATCGTGGCAGTTACAAAAAAGAAATAACTGACATTTGGTTGTGTAATTTTAAGGAGTGTGTTTTGACCTTAAGGAGTGGTCATTCTGTATTATTGAATTTCCTGCTCTGCTTTTCCATCATGGTTCCTACATCCCCGGAAGACTTGGAAACATTTTTCAATAAGGGGTTCATTCTGTGTATACAGTAAGTGCTATCTTACTATAAATGGGCTTCAGAAGCACATGGGAGATGAGACAGACACTACCATGTCCTCACACAACCTCAGCCTAAAGGAGATGACAAATATTGCACAAGTCACATGATGGAATGCAATGATGGTAGGCTCCAGGAAATTCTGGATCCAGTGAGCACAAGAATGTGAGGATAGGCCCTCATGGAGAAAGAAGTGAGAGGTCTCACTGAGGAGCAGGTCTTTGAAGTGAAATCTGAAGAGTAGTGGGGAGCCAGGGGAAAGAGAGGGAAAGGTCACTGTGAGGTTGGGTGCTCCAGGACGAGCCCAGATGCATTTGTTCAACTCTGATCTCTCCCCAAAGCTTTAGACTTAAAAACCCTGACCTTCCTGGACACCTCCACTGGGCCCCTAATGGAAACTAAAGCTTAGCATGTTCAAAATAGGTCACTGAGTTCTTGTTCCATGAGAGCCCTCCATTCTGCTGATGGGTAAAGCAATGACCATTGGGATAATCCTTTTCAACTCCTCCCAAATCCAACCCATCAGCAAGTCCTGTTGGCTCTTCCCCAAACATGTGTCACACCCTATCTCTTCCCTTCTACAGGCTTTGAGTTCTGCTCACACACTGCACCTCTCCTTTGGGCTGCTATGAGTTCATCCTGTTGGTTTCCATCATTCGTAGAAGGGCAGCCATAATTATCTTTTAAAAGTCAATTAGTTCCTATGACCTCTCCAATGATAATATCTCCTAGGCCTCTACACACCTTTTAGAATGACAGCCCTGGGTGCTGTAGAGATGTATAGCGTGGGAGCCCCCATTCATTGCTGGAGAAATGCAAAATGGAGCAGCCACTTTGGAAGACAGTTTGGTGTTTTCCTAGAAAACTAAATATGTTCTTATCACACAATCCAACAATTGCACTCTTTGGTATTTACTCAAGTAAGTTGGAAACATGACCATGCTAAAGCTTGTGCAGGGATATTTATAGCACCTTTTATGTATAACTAGAGGGCAGGTGCACAGATTAGTGCACAGGTGGGGTTCCTCAGCATTGTCTGGTAAGGATTGGGCCGAAACTGGCAGTCCAACACCTCCTGTTGCTCCTGCCTGCTGCTCCCATTCATCCCAGTCTGGCTGCACCTGCTGTGGGCTTGGGCCTAGTCAGTCCCAATTGAGAGAGGCTCATACAGCCACAGTGGCAATTGCCAGCCATGAGCCCTGTGTTTGGCGCCCATCAGTCTGCTGAGCAGCTCTCCTGCTGTGGGAGTGCACTGACCACCAGGGGGCAGCTCCTGCATTGAGTGTCTGCTCCTTGGTGGTCAGTGTGCATCATAGGGACCTGTCGTTCAGTGCTCGGTCATTCAGTCACTTAGGCTTTTATATAGAGAGTACCACAACTATGGAAGGATAAAATGTCCTTCAATAGGTGAATGAATAAACTGTGGTGTATCCATGTAATGGAATATTATTCAGTGATTAAAAAGAACCGTGAAGCTATACAAAGACATGGAAGAAGCTTAAACCCATATTGCTAGATGAAAGAAGCCAATCTAAAAAAGCTTCATACCATATAACACTCTTAAAAAGGCAAAACAATAAAGAGATAAGTGGTTGCCACGGAATGGGGAAAATGAGGGAGCAATGCATGAGTAGAGCACAGGAGATTTCTAGGGTGTTTTTAGGACCTTAGAAATTATTTTGCATGATACTACAATGAGAAACATGTCATTACACATTTTCCAAACCCATAGACTGTGCAAAACAGAATGAACCTTAATGTAAACTATGGAACTTGGTTAATAATATTGGTTCATCAATAGTAATAAATGTACCACACTAAGACGTCAGTTATAGGGAAAACTGTGTGTGTGTGTGATAGAAAATATGAGAGCTTGGATCAGGTTGGTTCTCAGGGAACCAACTGAAGTTCAAGTTGACTCCAAACTGAGGAAGCACTGAAGCAGGGCCTCCTAGGGCTTCTGGAGAGTAAGGTCTAGAGGCTGAGGCCTCTAGAGGGGGACCTCTGCTGGTAGGGAGCTCCCAGCTGTGGCCACTCGCCTCACCTCATGGCTTTCCTAACTGTTCTGTGGGTGAGACTACCCATCTTTACAGAGGACAAAGGTCAGCTCACAGGCTTCAGCAGCTCACTTGGGTTCACACAGCATGAAAGAGATTGTCAAGTATGTATGCTGGTTTGACGAGTTTTCCAATCCACTTAATTATTTAGAGCTAATTATTTTTCAAGTAAAACATAAATATATTCTAGGTCTGGTGGATCTGCTTAGAGATGGAAATAATTGTTCTCACCCACCCCGGTAAAATTATGTTAATAAGCCACAGAGTAAGGCTGGTCACTTGTGCCAACTTGTGCTTCTTTGGTCTCAGTTCCTAGAAGCTAAGAGTGAGGTGGAGGGAGAAAAAAAAAACCTCTGAAACCATGGAAATGTGGACTAGAGACAAAGAGACAACTGTCTTAATACATGAGTCACCCATTACTAGAGACTCACCATGGGAGCTGGTAAAGTGTTCTTTTCAAACAGCAATTTAAAAATAGATTTGAAGTTTGAGTGTGAAATGGGGGTGGAAAGGGGTAGAGACTGTGAGAGAAATATGTTGAGAGGAGAGAGGGGGATTGACAAAATGAGAGAGAGAGAGCGAGAAGGGGAGAGTGAGAGAGATAGGGCAGGGGAGTTGGCTGGGGCAACAGGGCAGTGAGTTACTGGGCTCTGATGCCATTTTTGGCCTTGTGACTTGTCAGTGGAAATACCTGACAGCTAGCATAGTCCAGCAAATATGCATTGGTTTGTGCTCAGATGACATCACATACTCTGACTGGCACTGGGCCTCAGCAGGGTCATGGGGACCCTGGGTCGTTATCAGGTTTCTGAGGAGTCCCCACACACCTCCTAGGCCAATGGTCAGCAAACTCATTAATCAACAGAGCCAAATATCAACAGTCCAATGATTAAAATTTTTTTGAGAGCCAAAACCCACTTCTAAGCATGGGCCACGAAGTTTCAATCGCAGTGTACGTGCACACCCACAAGTGGTATTTTGTGAAAGAGCCACACACAAGGGGCCAAAGAGCCGCATGTGGCTCGTGAGCCACAGTTTGCTGACCACTGGCCTAGACAATCCATCCCGCAGTCAGCTCGAACCATGGGGCTTTCACAACATAGGGCACCGAAAGGCAGCTTTTTGGAGCAAATACTTTCGCTTGCTGCCTGTTGATGCTTGCCCTTCCCATCAGAAAACATTACTAAATCCGTGCAAAGGTGCAGGACATAAAGGGCTCAATTGTTCTCCTGCCCGCCGACAGCACCCGCATTGTCTCTGAGCGTGCGTGGGCCTGGCAGGCTCACACTGCCGGGCCATCAAACCATCACCCACCACTGGCCTGGCGGTGAGTCACTAAAGCCAGGGAGGCCTCCAAACTCAGCCAGTTTTGTTAAGGTCTGTGCTGGGCTCTCCCCTTATTGAGATCGGACTCCTTTCTTTGGGGGGTAGGTAGTTGTTACACATGCTCACAAATGATTTACTGTTATTGATGGCAACGAACACTAGGAAAATTTGCCAAAGGGTATCAGTGGTTCAGATATGAACAGAAAGATGATAAACGAGGCCCTCTCCCCACCAGGTTGTTCCGTGTTGATTCTTTCCCCTTGTTTCACTCTGTGCAGAGGAGGAGGTGTGCCATCGCCCCAAGTGATCCCTGCATTCCTGTCTGGTGAGCAGGCGCTCGAGGTGTTCTTAGACAGGTACGCCATGCCAGGCAGTAATCTGGGGGCGATTTACAAAGACCCGGGCTCAGATTTCAAAGAGCAGCGCAGACACCCACGCCCAACATGCTTTGCATTGCTGCGTTTGTGGGGCAGACAAGTCAGCATTTTCTCCTCTTAATGAGTGTCTCCCCTTTTTAACTCACTGTTCCCGGGCAAATGAAGCACCAGCTATTGTCTTGACTTGATAAGGCGTCTCTTTTCTTTAGTAATCAGCTTCCTGACCCCTTTACTGACGGGACCTGCTCACGATTGGCTGGACACAATAGAACAAGTGCACTAGGGGCACTGATGGCAAGGACAGAGGATGCAGCTGCCATACGTGAACAAGGGTGAAACCCTAAGAGAAAGCACTGCTCCCTGCAGCAGAATTGCCCAACGACTTACTTGCAAAAAGGCCTTTCAGCCCAACATGAGGCTTTGAGGCAAACAGAAGCTCAACATGCGCTAATGACACCCTGTTTGCTTATCTAATGATATTAAGAAGGCAGCCTGTTCCATTTACTCTACCTATGATTGCTTAAGTCTATCCTGCCCCCACCCTGCAGGATGACTCAAAGCAGGATTTAACCCTTTACACCTGGAGAAGGTTGTAAGAGAGACTTGAGTTTTATTTTTGGAAGTCCACATAGATATCTCCTAACAGCCTCCTGGTTCCATGTATAAGGAAACAGACCCCGGGAAGTTCAACATCTATTCTAGGGTCAGCCAGTGAGTAAATGACAGCATCAGGGAGCAGTTACTGCAAGCAGATGGCACGTGCCATCCCCCTTTTTTCAGTAACAGGAAAAGCCTCCTTACATGTGGAGTGATGGTTACTTACATTTCCAGCGTTTTCTGTCATTCCCATACTCATCCCCTTGCCTCCTAGAGAAGGCAGGGTTCTTCCTCTGCACCTGCCAGTGAGGAGGCTGAGGCTTGGAGCAGGGACTGGCTCATTGGAGGTCTGTCCTCTAGTGGGAAGGGTCTGTTCTCAGCCCCAGATCTCAGGACGCACCAGAGAAGGTATCTGCTTCTAAGGAGGCATCATTTCTGTTTTAACAGGGTATCTGTGATTTGTTTGAGTCAGGATGGTAAGACATATAAACACAGAATGACTGCCATGAGGAACACGGTTTTATAGCCACAGATCGCTGCACATAGAAAGTACAGTGAGTCACGTGGGAGCACGCAGAAAATCACTGGTGGGTCAGGAGTCAGAGACAGGGAGAGGAAAACGTGGGCGAGACCCTTTATGGTGTTTCCATGGGAGGGAACAGAGGAGGCAGGGTGAACAGGCTGAGAATCAGCTGCTGTGAGTAATTTGAGGGGCTCTGCGGCACAGGGCTGACCTGCTTGTCTGGTACCTGCCCTGGGGTGATTAGAGAGGTAGATGGTGGTTCCAGACTGGACTCAGAGCTCAAGGACAATTGTGGTTTGGTGTGAGCTCTGGATTAATTGGTTTGCATATGAAAGGTATACTCAGATCAAGGAGAAATATCTCAAGAGAAACCTATTGGCTGACCAATTGGCTAAAACCTTGATCCAGCCTTCAGAATCGTGAGGGGAAAAAATGTCTGCTGTTTAAGTCACCCAGTCTGTGGGGCTTTGCTGTGGCAGCCTGAGCAAACTAATATAGAATACTAGAAGCCCAGCAGGCGAAATCGCATGCCCCTGCCCATGCACGCACACCTCACCACACTCACAGCCCCACCCACCCACCCGCCACCCCACCCACCTGCTGGCTGCCAGCCTTGCTGCTATCTGAGCCTGGGCCATGCTGTGTGAGCTGAAATCATGTGAGACCCCCAGACCTGCCGCGCTAAGTGGGACCTCAGACACCACACCCGCTGTGTGAAGCGGGACTCCAGACCCACCATGCTGGCAAGATCCATCAATGCACCTCCTGGTGACCAGCTGTTTGGTCATTATAGCATTACCACCACTAATATATATTGTGACTTAGTCATGGGAGTGAAATACCCCATACAGGTTCTGACTGCACACCAGGGGAGGAATTGTTTGGGGCACATATGACAGAAAGCAAAAATCTCAAGGACCTCCTGCCTCATCATCCATGTACCGGTGGGCTGTGATATTTGGCCACACCCTCCTGATTCTTCAAAATGTCTATCTATGTTGATCAAAAGCTTCTCTCTCTTCCCCCTTCCACCTCTGTGGAAACCTGGCCATCAGCTTCTCACCCTCAGGATATGCACAGATGTATGTCAATGGTCACCATAACCAATAAGCACTTGAGGCAGAGATTCCAAGAGAATTCTAAAATGCATCCCAGTGTTGGAAACACCTGCCTCTGGTGAGTATAGAGATGAACAATGGCGCTCACTGCTTAGAGTGCAAAGCCTAGTGTCTGTGGGGTTTCATAGGTTGCAAAATTAAGGTATGCAATGATTAAGCAACAGATTGCAAGGCCATGTAGTCAGGTGGGAAGACTGGAAGAGAGAAGATACAATCTCCATAGCAGCATGGCTCATACACGGGAGCAGCAGGCAGTCACTGGCCCCAGCATGCATCAGCTCAGCAAGCACGCCAGAGGCAGGTGACATTGTTGCAGAACATGGTGCCTTTCCCAGGACATATGCCAATGAGTGAGACTACACACACATTGGAAAGTAGGGGATACCCCACCCATATCTCTAACTACAACACTCAAAAGATACCTATTGTGATGATTAGGCATCCCTCAACCACACAAATGCCAGATTGTCTGTGGACTTGTGTGTCATTGAGCAACAATAGGGAGGGAGCCACTCCTGGAGCAATGATGAGGACTAGCTCCTCTGCTACCCTTCCTGGCACCACAGATGCCCCCAGACCATGGGGCTGCATAGGTGGGTATTGGCTGATGTGTGTCAGTGAAAAGTGTTGCTCTAACCAGTAGTTGTCTGGCCACAAACTAGTGCTCCCAGTGGCTCATTTGCCTTCTGGCATCTCCTGCAAAGCCCCTAAGCAGCCAATATGTTCTAAGGCTCAGAGTCAAGGGCTTCTCCAAGCCAATCCTTTTATGGTCTCTAGAGTGATGGCTTTAAAACATTAGTATCTAGATAACCTCAAAGAGCACATCTTGGCCAAGAGATAGAGTCAGTGTGGGCCTCAAAATGAATTTGGGGTGGGGAGCAGGCACTGCTTAGGTAGAGCCTCACCTGCAAGAGTGGTTGGATCTCTGGACATCTGGCTCCGCTCCTGGGTCCTGTGCTAAAACTGGCCATTCCAGGCTCTGGCCAGGACTCTCCACAGACAGAGCTGAAGTGAGCAGGTCCATATCTGGCTCGGCCCTTGGACACTCTGGAGGCTCTGGGGTGATCTATGGCAGCACCAACCTCCATGGAAACCCAGGGCTCCATGCAGACAGTGAGTTATCGCTGCTGTGGAACTCTCCGGAGCATCCCGATGACCGAGATTAAGAAACGCCTCTAGTTCTGCGCCACATACATACATGGCACCGGCTGGTTGGAGAGATAAGCATGAAGATTTATCTCTAGGTGTGGGCACAGCGAATCCACTGGACACTTGTTCAGTGCACTCAGATACCAGGGAGATAACAGCTCTGGAAAAAGATCCCTATCTCCTCTCCCTGTTGCGAAGCAACGGCAATTGGGGCTGGGTTTCCTTAGTCCTCCAGACTGGGAAAGAGTAGGGCCTGGGGAAGAGCAGGGACCTGGGGAAAGGTGAAGCCTGGGGAAGGGTAGGAGCAGCCTTGGGGGCTCGCCCAGGCTCAGAGGAGGCTGGGAACTGCAGTGTCCTTACTAGAATCAAAGATGACCTTCCCCTGCACCTGCCACTTGACAGACCTTCTTAAAGCTTTGCCTTCCTTGAGGAAGGTCCCCAAAGCCATCAGTGACCCCAGCAAGCATTCGAGATAAACCTGGCTTCTTGATCAGTTTCCAACCAGATTCTCCTCTGCAGGAAGCTCCACCTGACCCTCTTAAATGCCCTCTGCGTGTTCCCAACCCCAGCATTTGAGGTCACTCCCTTTCCTGCCTGAAGATCCCACTGACCTCACTCCCAGTCAGCCTGAGTCCTGGCTCAAGGTCCCGCTCCTCTGAGACCCTCATCCTGATTCTTCTGCCCCTGGGTCCACTGCCTGGTGAGCACACCCCAGGGTTACGCATCACCTCACATACTTCTATGGCTTATTTCACTGATTCATTTACTTACATCTTATCTCATGATTGAAAACAGAAATAGCCACTTGAGTTATAAATGGTGCATAATATACCCCCTGTGAACATCGCTTATATTCCCCCACAATGCTCAATGTAATTCTAACATTACATTGAGTGGGTGGTTAATATGTACCTACAAAATCAGTGTAGTTTTGATAAGCCTTAAAAACCTGTCATTCTGTTGGTGGACTTCATTTCCTGGCATGACCCAAAACCCCAAAGAAGGTGCTAGAATCAACAGCTAGTCATTAGGTTAGTAGGAGGAGCCCTTGGAGACTTATTTTAAGATTCTCAAATAATTCAGATTAGTTCCCCTTGATAGAGGCTCCTGAGCAGGTCAGAGATTGTACTCATTATAAATTATTTCTAACAGATACATGGATATATTCCAGAAACTGAGGTGATAGTAAAAGGCTATTGAAGAAAATACTTCACATAGAAATTTGGGGCTTTCTGCTAGATGTTTCAGACATTTTTCATCCTATTGATCTCTCACACTCTGCCTTTTGCTGAGGGACAATAGACAGGGCCCAAGGGCTGGCATGCTTTCCATGTAAAGAGAATTCTGCCTGTGGTGGCATCAGAAATGGCCTCGGGTGTGAACGGTGGTCTTTCTGCACAACCTAGCATCCCACCCAAGCATGCACCCCATGGTTCTGAACACACTGTGTACTGGAGGATGTTGAGGGTCTTGGTTTGTCTTTCCTCCACCCTAGTAGACATCAAGATGAAGAGCATGTGCCACACCATAATGGGTCCCCCAGCATGAACATGCTTCCTCCAAGGGCTGTTTTCCCCAGTTTCCAGTGGTTTCCAGTCTCCCCACATCCTTCTCCAAGTCCATTTTCAATCAGGTATCTGTTGGTGCTTTCCTATAGGACCACACTTCCTGTCTATGACAAGTTTCAGTGCCATTGTTGCCACAGTCAGCTCTGGAGACACCTCTTCAATCTGTGTTCTACCCCAAAAATGAAACTGCCCAAGGTAGAGAGTGAAGTCACACAGAAGGACATGGCTGAGCCCTGGAGGTATTTATGGATTTTGTGTGCATAGGGAGAATCCATGGAATATAAGATGGCGACCCTTTCCTGTGCCATTTTCTGTTATCTCATTACGTTTTTAACACAAAACTTAAGGAGTTAGAAGTCTTCTATTTTGATGAAATAATCATGGCAGTGTCTCCCTCTGTCATCATCATCATTTCCCATGGGCCACATGTAATATGCTTCCTCAACCCAACATTTCTTCACAATAGTCGAACAGTCTAGAAGGGGAAACAATCTTAAGAAAGCTGCAGGTAAGGTGGTCCAAGACAGCATCACAGTCCTTCCAGACTGGCTGTCCTTCTCTCCAAATCCCACCCAGAGAAAGAAGTCCTATGCAGAGTCCATGGGCCTGGGCTATGGGGGCCACTATCCTACACAGAATAATGCATGTTCTTTCCCATAAATCACACATCAAGTAATAATGGTAACACCTCCGACCCCCAAATTAATACTACTCAGACAAAAAGACTGTTTAAAAAAGTGTTAAATGAAAATAAAACTAAAAAACTTTTCAGCTGCCTAAATTACAGTAAGAATCAGCTCAGTCTATTGTGACCCAGAGTATTGTGGCTATTGTTGAAGATCAAAAGAAAAGAAAATGTTATTTAGCTAAATTTACAATAGACCATGGGGTATGTCACCGAGGAATTAGACCACAGAATATTAATATGCATTCTTTATTTTCTATACATTCCCAGATAGTTTGAATAATTTCCTTTCTACACAAGAAACTGACAACTGCCCCAAATTAAGGCCGATATTTTGTTGGCAGCAACACTGAAGGAAGGCAGCCTTTCCCGCCCTGGATTGAAATTGAAATGAAGTCACAGTTTGTCATTGTTTTTTTGTTTTTTGTTATTTTAATTTAAATTCTTTATTGTTTAATGTACTACATAAGACTCCTTTTTCTCCCATTGACCGCTCCCCGGCCACCCCCTCCCCAGCACATGCCATTGTTTAATTTATAATTTTATTTATTTCAAAGTTCAAAATATTTCTCAGGGTAAAGAGCACTGTAGATTTTATTATCACAACTGCAGTCACTGTAGCAGTGAAATATAAAGAAAGGTCATATTTCTAAAGGGCCAAGTTCAAGGCAGAGAGTGCTAATTAGGATGAAAACAGGGCTTACCTGACTCCCACGGTAGCTAAGCTATTCTTTTCCTTTCTCACACAGCAGCTGACACCAGAATAGTCTACCCTTGCACTGGCCACACCTTCATTCAAGTGGAAAGGGGCCCCATTATCTTAAATATGTGAATTTAAGCCTTAACTGGGGAATTAGAGGAAGAAGGAAGTAGCCTTGCTAACAGTCTTTACTGTGTGGTTGTCATCATTTTAGCCTTAATGTTTCCTCTCATAGAAAAACTCCATGGACACAGCAGTGTATCTCTGGACCATGCTTCCCAAAGCCGAAGAGCGGTGGTTTCTTCACACACCTCTGAGTTCTCACTCTTCAATGCCAGGTGGAGCTCATGCTGCTGACCCAGAAGCTGCAGGATGCAGGGTCTCCAGGTAGAGCCTGGGAAGGAAGGTGCCCCACGTGAGGAGTCTGGAGATTTTTCCTGGATGACTGCCCTCTATCAGAAACAGCATCATGCCCATCGTGGGTGGGATATGTCCCCCCAGAATACATGTTTGAGTCCTGACACCCCGGACGTGTGAATGGGGCCTTATATGGAGATTGGGTGTTTGCAGATGTAATTAGTGAAGATTATGAGATCATGTGGGAATAATTTGGGCTCTCTATCCAATGACTGATATCCTTACAAAGAGAAAAGAGAGACACAGGACACAGAGGGAGAAGATCCTGTGATGTCGGAGCAAATATGGCAATGATGCAGTTACAGGCTTGGCAATCACCAGAGCCCCATTCCCTCATGGGAGCCTCTGCCACAAGGAGGGCTCCAGCAGACACTGATGGCGGGTAGCACATAACATCCGTTCCTAAAACAACAGCAATAGTTCATGGGAAATACGGAGTTAGTATCCAAGTCCACAGTTCCTCATATTGCAATGTGCTTGTGTGGGAAACATGGTGTGGTGTGTGTTTGAAAGCAGCGTTTGTCAATTTTTTTTTTCTTTGCCAGGGGGTTGGCCTCTTTAAAAAAATAATATTTCAGCCTTTCTCAAATTTGACATCTGTTATTTTCTTCACACTTTTAAAAGGAAATGGCTGCAGAGTTGGGGTGGCTTCCCCGGGACACTAACTCACACCAACAAGGAAAGAAAGAATCCAGGTCCCTCTCCCATGTGGGGACCCTGGGAATGCATTCAGCTCACTCAGAGGGCGGTGGCATCCTCCATGGAGGGAATAGAGCCAGGACCTCTGGGCCACCTGGGTCCCATCTGAGGATTTATACTTCCGGGACCCCAGGGTCTGCAACACGTGCCACTCCCTGCATCTGAAGAGACTTGGAGTTCCTGGAGCAGGCAGGCTCCTTTCAGCAGCCTCAGGTCAGCAGGGGTGCTAGCGGGGCAGCTGGGGGTCAGGTTGCTCCAGTCAGGGACAGGGGGCAAGGGGTAGGGGGCAGGCATATTGTCCCAGAGGGAGCCTTTCTCAGGTCCATCCATCTTCATTCCTGTAATTAGGTTCTCCCACTTGCAAAGACAGTGTTGCTATGACACACATTGGCAAATCGAGGCAAATTTGAGGTCTGGTCATTAAAATGGTAGGTCTATTGTTCCTGGTGGTGTAACTGGTGATCAAGGAGGCAATAAAACCGCCGCAGTTAAAGGCCTGCACATTGAAAGGGCCTGTCCCCAGGCAGGCAGTCCTGTGAGGCTGTAACTTCACCCTCACGTGAACCAGAGTTTATGGAAAGGCCTGGTGACATGCCTCTTGTTTAACCTCCAGGAGGAGGCAAGCAAAAGAAAAAAGGGGAGGGGGCAAAAACTAAAGAGAATTAATGAGCCTTCACATATTGTCCTGTTTCTTTTGTTATTAAGAAAAAAATCTGGGTGAAACAAAGAAGTGACAGGAGAGCGTCTGGAGCAGAAACCATTAATATCAGGTTGTAAATTCCACAAAACATTAACTTCATTACATGGCAATCACTGCGTAATTGGCAGCGGGAAGGCCCTGCCTTCTCATCACTGGCTGGTTGTGCAGGAATCAGCACTGTGCCTCTGGGAGAGGTCACAGCCCAGACTGGTCTGAGTTCACGAGATGGGGAAAGAGCACCTTCCTTCGCCTCAGTCCCACTTTCAATGCTTCTCCTCACCCTGGAGTTTCAGACTCGGGCCCATGAGACCTAGAACTAAGGGCACTAGAACACCCACATAGACATGCCCCTCACCACTGCCACCCTTCCTGGAAAGGCCACCAGAGGACACAGACCCATTGCTTCAGGGCACAGCCAGAGGCTTGGTGTTCACCTGCGGACTTATTTAGGGAAACGGTGTCTCTTAGAATCCAGTCCACCGCAGCCTGTCTCACAGACTGTGGGCTCTGCACCCATACTCACCTGGTGTGCATATCAGACGCTGGTCCAGGGGCCAGACCGCAGGGAAGCCAATGAGACTTAGGCCAACTGAGGCACAAAGGACTGGCCAAAACAAGCCCAAAGGAAACAAAATGGAACAGAGCACACACAAAAGGGCCCACAGTGACCACAGAGTGGCAAATGTTAGGACAATCCTAAAGAAAATAAAATAAGCATGCCTAAGATCCTCAAAGGGGAAATTCCTGAAAGAAAACCAACACAGAATTGCCATACAATGCAGCAAGTCCCCTTCTTGGTATAAAGCCCAAAGAGTTGAACACAGACTCAAATGGATACTTGCACACCCTCGTTCATGGCAGTGTTGTTTGCAACAGCCAATAGTCAGAAACAACCCAGTGTCCATCAACAGACGAATGGAGGGACAGAATATATGTGCAATCAATGGAATATTACACAGCCTTATAAAGGAGGGGAATTCTGAGACATGCTGCAACATGGATGGGCCTTGAGGACATTATGCTAAATAAAATAAACCAGACAGAAAAGAACAAATATGTATGCTCCCACTTGTATAAAATATATAGAAAAGGCAAATTCATAAAGACAGAAAGTAGGTTAGAGATTATTAAGCGCTGGGGGAAAGGGAAAATGGGGAGTTGGTATTTAATGGGTAAGCACATTCATTTTGAGAAGATAAAAAGTTCTGGAGATGGATGATGGTGATGATTGCACAATAAACAATAATGTGAATATCTTTAATACATTTTGCACCTCTACAAAGTTCCTGATGGGTCTTCTGGGGAAGGGGCCTACATTATGTCCTTCTGGGTCAAACTCTATAGAGAGGGCAATTGGAATAGAAAATGCAAACAGTTTGGGGCCTCCAAGAATTCAGAACCTCTGTGCCTCCCATTTGCTGCTAGCCTTTCTGTATCCCCTCTGGGCCTTCATTGGAACCTCCACATGGAGATGACCACCTGACACACCTGAGCCAAGAGTGATGTGTGTGTTTGTATCGGGGCAGCCAATCATTGTTTCCCTTGCACCCTCCATGGCTCCATGCAGCATCCACCTGAGGCCAAAGTCATGAAGGACAGGTGAGCACCTAGGTTAAGACTGTCCCCACGTTGGAAAGTACATGGGTCTTCTTAAGTTTGTAAGTTTGGCCAATCTCAAAGAACTCTTGGCACACCCGGATGAGAGAAGATGAAAACAGACAGTCACCAAAAATTACCTTGCACTGATGGGTTCAACTTTTTGCACCCCTGGAGAAAGAGAAAGAGGAGAACAGGTTGGATTTTTGAAGATCTAATAGTTTTATTGTCGACATATGAATATGGGTTGAGATCTTTACCACTAAATTCTTTCCAATCCTTGTATGCATTTGAAGTGCAAGTATTTTTATATTTCTTATTCAACAAATATTAGTTAAGCACCTCCTATGTACAAGCATTGTCCTAGGCCTAAGGGATAGATCAGTGAGAAAAAGAAAAAAAAGATAAAAATTCTTGCATAGAGACAAAAAAAAAAATCTCGTAAGATTGGTACCTGTGACTTAATGTATTGTCACTTTTTTCCTTTTTTATTATAAATTTTAAATTCTTTCAGATAAGACACCTTAATTGTTTTCTTGTATGCTACAACTCCCAACCATTGGTGATAGACCTAATTTTTTATACATGTTATTGATATTTTTACTAAATGATTTTAAAATGAATGAACAAATTGATGAGCTTTATTGTGTGAGAAAGAGTGCATTTATGAAAATGAGTAAAGCTATTAGCCTGAAAATACTGTGGACATGTCCCCATGCAAGGACTGGATTGCAATAAAACCATCTACAAGCCACCTTGTTTCTTATTTTAACCACTGATTGGTTTGCCTTAAATCCACTGATGGCTTTTCAAATGAACATATTTTTATTCCACCAGAATCATTTTTAACTTTATGTGGATAGACAGTTCATTTACTTTCTAAAACAAGCTATTCCAGGATTATAACTCACATCAACTCTCCATCTTATTTTAGTGCATAAAGCCTCCCAGAATGTGGCTCTCACCTTGAGTATCATAACTGCAGTGAGGGTGCTTACAGCTGGCACTGCAGCCCTCCAGGTGTCCTTGCCTCTTCTAGACTCGGCAGAATAAGAAATAACTGAAAACTCATAGAATTCTTCGCAGTTTGAAGCATTCTTGGCATTTCCCTCATTTATTAAAGTGGCTATCAGTAATTGACAAATATACAATTTCACAGAAGGAATGTAAGAGAAGAAAAACAGTCATACTCCTTAATTGTTTCTGAAGCAGAAATGGTATTCAGCATGGTCCAATATAGGCAGAGCAGACAATTTTTTCTGAATTAAAGTAATCTCAAAAATTTGAGCACCTTAATTTGACTCTGTTTTAGGTGACAATTGGGCTAAAGCTTAAGATGTTCTAGTAGATAAGGGTCAGATGTGTGTCTATCTTGCTAGTCTTATTTTTCCTTCTGTATTTAGGTCTGGGAGTTCTTGTAGGTAGAGGCCAGGAGCTCTGTTCCTGTGTATCTTCAGGTATTCAGGAAAGGAACACTGTTATGCAGGACCCAGGCCCCAGGGCTGGGCACATGTCCAGCTCCTCCTGACACTGACCAAAAAAAACCTGGGCCAGTCACTTCACATGGTATCCTTCCCACGCTGAGATATAGCAGATCAGATAGATTGCATGTGTGGGTGAAAAACCAAGGTTTTGAAATATATTGATAATAAGGAGGAATTTCCTTTTCAGGTCTGCCTTGACGTCTCTAATCTATTGGAGAGTGCAGTTTTAGACTTCTAGGTTAGCTCTTTTATTTAGAATTTCCCTAACAGAAGGTCATTTGAATTCAAGTCTGAGTGGTAATATAACATTGCCTTAACTACTCTTTCCAGAATTCAAATAGAATGAGTTGACTATAGTGGTCCTCCTCTCAGATACCCCTTATACTTCTGAGTGTATAGTTTTCTAATGTTTGTTGCATTTGTGGCTCTGTATATTGAGGGGTTTTACACACACATTGAAGAGAAACCAAGAAGGATGTGGTAGAAATGTGTATTTCTCTAAATGATCAAGGACACTTGATTACTTTTACTTATTAAATTAATATTTATTATTACATTAAATTATAATTTAAATAATAAATTTCTATTTTATAATTATAAATATATTATTTTCAATTCATATTTTAATGTAACATATATATTTATATAGAAAACATACAGAAGTTATATAATGATAATATAAATTTGTAATATAAAATATACCTTACATTTAAAATTGTTTTTTAATTTCTTTTTTTTAAATATATTTTATTGATTTTTTTACAGAGAAGAAGGGAGAGAGATAGAGAGCTAGAGACGTCGACGAGAGAGAAACATCGACCAGCTGCCTCTTGCACACCCCCTACCAGGGATGTGCCTGCAACCAATGTACATGGCCTTGACCGGAATCGAACCTGGGACCTTTCAGTCCGCAGACCGATGATGCTCTACCACTGAGCCAAACCGGTTTTGGCTGTTTTTTAATTTCTTATTTAAAAAAAAGAAAAATATATATGCATTTGGCTAATTTTTAAAATTTTTATTGGGCATTTTCTCCTTTCTTGGAATATGTGCCCTTACACAGAAACTCCTATCTTCTGTTTTCCCAGTGCAGTACACTAATAGTGGCCTTTAGAAGAATTACTGGAAAGGGGGATGTTTCCTGAATTTCTTAAATTTTCTGAGATTGATTTTTCATGCTATTCTGACTAAGAAAGAAAGTATCATCTGTAGTTAAGCAATTAGAGTTCATTGCAGATGTGATTAAAAAAATATTACAAGGACCAGATGATAAGAAATGAAGCAGGAGACCAAGGTGGGGTGTGTGACAAACAGGTCAGACGCCAGGCCCTGGAGCGTGAGGTAACTCCCACAGACTTCGACAGAAAGGGACCATCACCATCCTGCTCACTGAGTACCTACCCAGGAGGGCATGAAACTCATGTCACAGGTTTCTCAGATTGTGAAGTCAACATCTGTTCCTTATGAGCTGGCCCTCTTTTTATTTCCCTAAATGTCTAGAGATGAAATAAGGACTGGAAACAGCCCTACTCCCCACTTTGTAGGTCATATATACAACAAGGGGAAAATTCACATAAGCATAATATTAAAAATTAGTTTGGGGTGTTAATAAACAGGCATATTCCATTAGAAATCTTGGATGCCCTTAATTCCACTGAGAGTAATATTCTTTCCACACTGTTCTGGCTGATTTCTGTCTAAATAAAACATACTTCTAAGCAGGCCACCACCAAGAAACAGAATGCTCCGGGAAATACTTCAGATCCTCAGAACAGTGCAATCTTGATTTTTATATGTTTTTCCTTTCTTTATATATGAGAGAAGGTGAATCAAAGCTAACTGCAAAAAGAATTTCTCTAAAGGGAAAGTTACTTTTTTCTTGTGAAATCACTTAAAATTCTGAAGTCAAAAGTAGGCTGGAGAGTTTATTTCAAACCTTTAGAGAAGTGTGAAAGTGTTAACAATTCTTGGGGTCTTGGGATTAAAAAGAAAAGAAAACAAAACACTAAATTTTCTTTCTTTTTTTTAAAATTCTCATTTGGAGTACTATCTCTACTCTAAGCCTTTTTCTTCTAGAAGTAGTGAGTATGCATGTGAGTGTAAGAGAGAGGGTGTGTGTGCATATGTTGACCATGTTCATGTGTTGCAAACATGGAATCATTCAATTCAAACTATTTCAGAACTGCTTCTAAAAATAATATGTTTACTAGATTTTAATTCATTAAAAATATTTATATTCTAAACAGCTTATTTTGTTGCCAAATGCCAGAGGTCTTCCCTCTACCATGTTTTCATACTTTGCCCCAAAGGTCAAATCCTCTTGTGAAACAGTGTAGATACCATCAATCTACTCCTTTGCACATAAACATAATATGGGAGAGTTTGAAGAATGCTGGTGATGTTGAACTTGAATTCACACACCATCCTGGAAATCTAGACTTTTCAAGCATGAATTCCCACTGATTTTGGTTACGATGCATTGATTCAATTTAATCAATTGATTTCAGTTAAGATTCCATTGAGTCGGTTTGAGGTGGATGGATAGATGTCTCTTCAGGGACAGTTACAAGAAGCTCAGTGTTTTCACTGCACGGTGGGATTTGGGGAACTTCCACACTTTTCTTCCAGGGCAGGGATCAGATGGGAAATCCTGTCTGGGTGTCCTTCAAGGTCCTGCCAATCAATGGCAGGTCCTCAGGGATCACATATTCTGATGTAGCCTATTTTTCACAGAGAACTCAATCACATCTCACCTCTATGAGTTCAAAGTAGAGTGCACAACACAGATGTTTTCGTTAGCAATTCTTTTATGCTCTGAGTTTATATGGCTGGTGGAGGTTGTGTCTTTATACCTGGAGAAAGTCAGAAGACTATCCATGTCTGTGTCTCTGTGGACTCTGCTCCAGAGTCTCCCATGGTTCAGACCTTCTGCCACTGGCCAGAACTATCCCAGGGGGCTCTAGGCACAGAGGACTGGAGGCTGGACCAAGGATGAAGCTGAGACTGGATTCTTGAACCCAAAAGTGTTATGTGATGATGCTCTGATAGCTGCCCATTTGCCCTATCAATCTCTCCACTGGACATAGCTAAATGAGTGTATTCTCCACCTTTTGAAAGGCAGGATATAGATGAGCAGAGGGTTCACCTGAAAATGGTGTGGCAATGTAAATCATGCCCAATGAAGAAAAGCTGAATGGTATTGGAGCGGCTTCCCCTTTCCAGGAATAACTATAAATAATTTCCACTGGAAACAGGTCCCAAGCTCCTCCTTTATGACAGGCTTCCCCCCTTTTTCAATGAATGTTACATCTTCATATGCTCCACCAGCCATCCCAGGCAAACGGTCAGAAGTACACAAGCTGTCTCCAGGTGTGCCGAGGAAGAGGATGAGCTCTGTGCTGTGTGCCTCTTATCTAGTGAAGATTTATCCTTCTGCCTCTTCTGCCTCTCCTGGACCCTGTGTTCCCAAAGCGAAGACTTTCCCATGGCTAACCCTCAAGACCCTCAGGACCTGGTTAGAGTTCGGTAGATGTTTATTGAATGAACCAACCACAGATGGGCCATCAGTCCCTCCCTGTAGCTACCTTTCTGGGACACTTGAGCCTGGGAGTGGTGGGTGGAGGAAAACAGAGTTCTTTCATTGGACTGGGCTACAATCATCTGGAAGCTGCCTAAGCATTACAGTGAACACATTCTACTTTGTAATTTTAACATTTTTTTCCTAGCTCAAAGTTTCTTTCTTCTCCCATTTCCAATCACAAATGGAGGAAGAGAGAACTGGCTTCTTACACTGCTCTCAGTGAGGTAGTCTCCCCATTTCTTCATCCCTGGAGCTCTACTAACAATCAAGCCCACCGTGTTCCAAAGTGCTCAGAGCACACCTATCCCTCCGTCTATTGCTCATATTTATCTGCAGAGGCATTCTCACGCTTTCACACACAAGAATCTCTCCATGCATTAGAGAAGCTATACAGCTGAGTAAGCACGCACAGCTCCTGGGGGTAAATGAGTTAAGGGTTCAACCAACTTAGAAACCCTGTAGAACCCCTGAGATCTCAATGTGCCATTCCTTAACCAGCAATTCCATGTCTCTGTATAAGTCTGACAGAACTGCCTACACAGACTCACAGAGGACACAAAGAGGACTGTATATAGCAGCCTTCTTTGTAACAGCTCCAAACTGGACATAATAGAACCATCACAAAGATTCAATAAATCAGAGAGGATGGAATACTACACATCAATGAAAATTAATAACCACAGCTGCACACACTCCTGTGGGGAGAAGCCACGCAATAGCATTTGTATAAGAAGTAAGCAGTACTGGTTGTGGTGAAAGAATACGGCACCTTCTGGGGCCCAGGGTGTCTGATGACCGGAGGGCTGATGAAGGCTTCTGGGAGCATGTGATGTTCTTGATTACTCTGTTCTCTCTCTGCAAAAATCTACTTTGCCATACACTCATTATTTGGCACTTTTCTGTATGCATATCCTATTCACTACTAAGTTCACCTCGCTAGGGTGGAAAGTAGGAATTCAGACACAGGTCAACCTTCCTTCCAGCCATGTGCAGATCCCTCCAAGCCCAGTGCCTTATAGACCCCCGTGCTCATGCTCTGGAACTGCATGTTATATTCTCCCAATACATTCCTGTGGATAGGCAAAGGAAAGGAGGAATCGGTCAATAAAATTGTCTGCAAGTGTATCTCTCACAGAAAGGAAACAGCCCATACTCTTACCCTGGCCAAGGTCAAGACGGGATTTCTTGTGAGTTACACTCAGAGTGCAGCCATGGCTTCATGGGTGGATTTGCAAGTTCATTTTCCTAACCTGGACATAAAATGGTGTTGGCCCTGTAGCTTTTAACATCTGTTATTAGTGAACTTCAATAAACATTTAAAAACAGTCTCCATGTTTATTAAATTATCACATGATGGTTTTCCAGAAATCACACATTTTCCAGACTCTGTGTTAAACCCAGAGGTGTTAGAGTTGTGTTTTGTTTTCGGCAAACGTGAGAGAATTTCTTAACCTGTTTTCAGTTATACAAACCAATAAACATACATTTTTTCTAATTCAAAAAGCACTTTGGAGGGCTTCTAACAAAATTAGCCGGTTAGAAAACCCCAGCTTGGCACAGAAATGATGTGTGACGCAGAGCCGAGGCTTTGCCGTATTAAAGCGAAGCTCAGAGTTAAGCGCATTTTAATGTTGTTGGATGTCATGTCGAACATGGGAACAGGCAACTCACTGTGCACAGCAGCTGTCTGCAGGCAGCGTCCCCCTAATTAAATGTGAACTCCGTGGGGTCATTACTCCTTACACCAATAATTCTTTCAAACCCCAACCAAACTCCAGCTCCATTGTAAATATAAAAATAGTCCACTTCTCATAAGATTGAAAACTTCATTTTGTAGGTTTTTTTTTTTTTTTTTTTTTTAACATTTTTTACGTTAAATCAGGAATGTGCTTTGGCTGTGTCTATGGCCCATCAGAATGTCAGAATAAAAGGTGAGAGCTGGGGCCATGGATTAAATGTTGTGTTTTCTGGCAACGGGAATGTTTTTATATGTTTATGAATTTATATGGTTTTATAAGTTTTACATGTATCAGGCTGTGTTAACTGAGGCACATATTCACAGGAAAGTCTGTGACTGAGGCTGCCACCATTTAAATTTAGGCTCTTCCATGCCTATTTGGCTCACAGAGAGTAAAGAATGTAAATGGGAAAGGCACACAGGTGCTGCAGGTCTCCTATGTGTCTGCTGAAGGCCAGGCCTTGCTGCCCATGGTTCTTCCTGCACTAGTACGCAGTCTGCAAGGATTCGGGAGGGCGAGGCTGGCCACAGTAGAACACGATGAATCCTGCTAATGTGCAGGTTCTTCAAGAAATAATGTGCATGCTCCTGGGCTTGGCTTGTCTTGTTCTGGGACCAGGATCTAAGATAGAAACTTACAGTCATCTGTTAGGTCCTTCTTTGTCTCTTGTATTCTAGAATAGTTTTCCGTTTTTTCTTTTCTTCATGGAATTAAGCTTTTAAAAGATTTTGTGACATTTATATTCTCAAGTGCCCTTCATGTGTCTGAATGGTTCTTTAGCGGGGGGGGGGTGGGGGGGGGGTCATATGATATATCTCTCCATCCCTAAATTTCTGGCCAACCAGCAGCATTGCCATCATCCCAGAGTCTGTGAGAAAAGAGAATTTTTAGGGCCCAAGCAGACCTGAATCCAGAATCTAGCTGTGATTCTGTGAAATCTGGAAGGCATGACTATGATGTTTAAACACATTGGAGGCTAAATAGGTCAAAGGTGAAGTTGCAACTTCCATTCTATGATGTTGAAAGTCAGGTGTCCCCACTGCAGTGCATATGTCACTCATCGGGCTGAACCAAGATCATGCCAATGTACCCTAGAGGAGGGGTTGCTTATTTCTTCTTGGGATGGGTGGTCCTGGAGCATAGCCAATGCTAGTGGGTACAACTCACTCATGCTGGTATTACTCACAATATCTTGTTCAGTTACTCCCAGCCAGGCACTGTTCTAAAACTGTATCGTTTAACCTCAAAAATGAGCCTCTGAGGTCAGAACTGGGATCACCACCCCAGTTTGCAGACAGAGAGATTGAGGTACAGCAAGGTCAAGTCCATTGTCCCTGGTCACAGCTGGTGGGTGGCAGGGTCTGACCCAGAACTTGCACACTGTCCCTTCACCCTTGATGCTACCTGTGTGTGCAGACACAACACCCCTTTGTCCCTTAGGAGGCCCAGGCTGTGTGGGCTCCGGGGAGAACTTCTTTGTCCTCTGGTGTTTTAGAAATCTACCTTTAAAGTGCCGGGTCCTGTCTTCCTTACAGTGGAGGGTGCCAGGTCTGTCTGCTTTCAGCCATATTCCCCTAGTGGGTCCCCCCATTGGTTCTGACACTGGATACTTTCTGGTCAGTGTTGGTCATATTGATGTTTGTCAACCCAGTAGGGAAACCCCTGCCCCATAGGACCCATCTCTTGTCACCAGATGAGCAGGTGCCTCCGTAGAGGGACAGTCCTGGGCCCTGAATTCTCCACTCAGGCTCATCACTCAGGACACATGTAAGCTTCAGATGAGCAAACAGGTAGTCATGGGCTCAGTTGCCATTTTGAACCCATGAATATGAACCTGTGTGTATTCATGAGGAGGGAACGAGGTGACCCTGCATGTGTAGCTACGAGGTAGATCACAAAGCACCCTGAATGGGAGGAAGGTCTTGCTGGAAGGTCCTTCCCCGGGACACTGGCCAACCCCCAGTACTTCCAGCCTCTCCCTCTCAGTCAAAATCCACATGTGAGGTCAGCCCTTGTCAGTCTTCGTGAGAAAACAGAAACAGAGTTTCCTGTGTGATCCAAGCCAGGGTGTGCTGGGATTCCTGCAGAGAGGGCGTTGGCCGGCTTCTGTCACAGAGCAAGCAGGTAATTAGGGTTATCACCATGCAGGAGCACAGGGCACTGGTAATTAAGGACCTTGTCATTGCTTGTCAGAACACAGGACTATGAAATGATGAAGTCTATCGCTGGCTTTGTGGGTCTTCTTTGGGAGAAGCCACGCCTCATTGGAACTCTGTGCCTGGACCAGTGCCTACCTCACCTCACCGAGGTCATCCTTCTCTGTTTTTGCAAAAACTGGCTCATTCCGTGTGTGTCCATGTGTGTCTGTGTGTCTTCATGAGTGTCTATGTGGGTATGTATATTAGTGCATTCCGTGTGTCTGTGTGTCCATATGTTGTTTGCGGATCAGATACCTCCCAGTAAGGTGCAGTGGCCTCCTGGATGGACAGGTCTCTGATGTGAGGAGCCAGGAGACCCAATTTGTCACTCAAGACAACCATGCACAGCTCTGCACAGTAGCTTTCTATGGCCCTGATATTCATTGGCCCACACTAGCCTGTTAGAGTACAGAGTGTAGACAGTGAGTCTACAATCCAGGAAAGCCAACCTAGAGCACATGGCCTTCTCTTCATTAATAATATTCATCAGACCACATAGGAACCCAGCTCGTTTGTATCAAAGTCAGCCCTATGAAAAGCCACCAGGTATGTGTCTGAGATCTATACCTGAGCAGTACATGTTGGCCTCAGGCTGGTGTAAGGTGGGTTGTCTATGTCCAGGTGTGTAGGGTGGGTCGTCTACATCCAGGTGTGGAAGCTACCACCCAAGTTGCTGCAAAAATATCTAAGGATCATTTCTTTGAAAACAGGGGTCTGTGAAATACTGGGGTCCATTTGCCACTTGCAAACCAGAGATGTGTGTCAAAAGGGACTTGTACAGTGGGACAGAGAAGGGGAGCCAGGTCCACACTTGGGAGCCAGGCAGAGCTTCCTTGTGCTTCTCAGTAATCAATAAAATCAAGGTCAGGGAGAAATAAACCTATAAATCTATTCTCTCCAAAGGTGTATTTGTGTGTCTATGGATGTGTGGAAGTATTCATTGTGTGTTTTATGTGCATATATGCCATAACCAGATACTGTGTTGGCATTTGTGACAGACTCTATGGTTACCCTGATGATCTTTGCTTTCCAGCATTTGTGCCCTTGTATGATCCCCTTCCCTTTATCTATCCAACAAGCTCTGACAAAGGTGCTAGGATGTCCCCTTCTGTGACAAATCTCCAGTGGGAAACTCTCTAGCTAGTACACATCTCACTCTAGAGTCTCATCCTTTTACTAACTTATGAAGAAGTTGTGGTCATGTTGGGAGACCCACACAGCACAGAGCTAATGGTGACCTCTGGTAACTGAGGACAGCTTCTCTCCAACACTAGTAAAAAGCTGGGGCCCTCAGTTCATGAACCACAGGAATCAAATTGTGCCAGCACCTGAGTGAACTTCCTTCCCCAGCCCAGCCTCTGGCCAACACCTAGACTGCAGCCATGAAGAAGGCCCAGCCAAGAGGTGCCCTAACTCCTGACCCACAGAATCTGTGAGTAATAAAAGGATGTTCTTTTAAGCCTCTAGATTTCTGGTAAATTTTATGCAACAATAGAAAGCAAATATACTATCATGATGTTAAAAATGTTAGAAAAATTGGAGCATCAAAGAAATTCTGAATTACATTGTCTTAAAAACTAAAAAACTGCTAACCTCACTAATGAATCTATTTTGTTCAAATATTCAATTTTTAAAGTAAAATGTTATGTTTTATGAGTCATATCTATTGATCAGGTGGCTCTGAAGTGACATTAACACTATTATTTATGTATCTAAGATACATGCAGAATATAATCCCTTCCTGTTTTATTTGTGAAATATGTGCAGAATATAATTTATTCTTAACTGAACTACACAGTTCTGCTATAAAGAAAATGGACTTGAGTATTTTGAACATAGGCATCCTTGCATAATCATGGAAAGGAGGGAGCAGAAAAAAAGGGAAGGAGGAAGGGAGAAAAGAAAAAAGGAGACAACTTCTACCCTAGAGCATGCGAGAACTTAATATCAGTATTCATAGGAATATACAGCAAAGAAAAAAGCAACATTTAACATTTTAAGCCACTAATTCTTTTCCTCTGTTTTAAGTTCAAAAATAGCATGTCTAGAAATTTTTAGCAAAACATACAGCACTCATGAACCATTACATACCCAGGTGTGTCTATCCTCTGCCACATTATCCACATTATCTAATATGAAAACTAAGCTGAAAAAAAAAATAACCCACAACTAAATTAAAGCTCATCATGGCTTCATCATGGTGCACAGCACGGCAGACAATATCCCCTGCTCTATGCAATTAAATTCTTCAATTACTCTAAGTGTTATTATGCTAATTTAAAAGGCTGGATTATTAGAAAAATGTATAAAAAATTATGCTCAGTTATAGCATTTTATTTATGTAATTTCACGTTAAATTATTTAAGGTATGGAAATTATAAGAGTTATCAGTATATGACTTCAGCGGGTCCCATCAGGGCAGTCAGTAAAGATGACGAAAAAATTTTCCCATTTTATCCTCCCAGGGGACACCTCACAGCTTGAAGGATGGCCTGCGTGCTCCCTGTTAGAGAGCTCATAAGGCATGCAGGGGGCTGTCCCCAGACCCCTGCTCTGCTCCGGAAAGTCACTTGTCCCTAGAGAAGTACGTGTCCCTTTGTTTGGAGTCACCATGGTTTGCATATCCTCCTTCATTTAAAAGAAATGTAAGAATGAGTGAGGATGTGGAGGAGTATCTGAGCACATGCCCAGAGCCTGCCTGAAGAAACACCTGCCCTCCACAGCCTCCATTAATGGAACTTTTGTCTTCTTGTAGAAAAATACATCTCAAGATGTATTTGTTGGGCTTTTTTTTTTTTTTAACCTTTATATTCCTTTATTGGAGCAAGATTCCTGACCAGTATACAGTAATGTATTCACTAAACAGACCAGTGCAGAAATTACATACTATCCATCCAGATAGGTTTTTATTACACTTTGCCTATTGAGAGAATAGATCCACTTATCACGCTTTATACATCAAATAGCTTTGAATTTGACCAGGCTGTCCATTAATTCATCTCTGAAAAAAATTAACTGGCATTTAATTTCAGCTGCTCTATTTTACAGCATTAAAAAGCTTAGGCATAACAGGGTGGTGGGGGCATACTTGGGGGGGGGGATTGGGATGGGAATGGGGAGGATGAGGACAATTATGTGATACCATAATCAATAAAGAATTAAAAAAAAAAAAAAAAAAAAGCTTAGGCATTAGGTAGCTTCTCAAAATGTTGTTCTATGCACAATGGCATCTAGCAGAGCAGAGTCCATCATCTCTCCCAGATTCACACAGATGGGTCTCATTTGAGAACAATAAGCTAAATAGCTGGTACTTAAGAGACAAAAGTACTTCTAATCTGAGTTTCTTAACCACCAATAGGACTACTTACTCTGCAAGCCTGTCTTCGAGGCCACCTTTATAGTGCCATTGAAGATATGCCAACAAAAGCCCGTGTGTAACTCAGCATTAGAACACCAGGTCTGTCTGGTAGTGGTGGCAGGCACTGTTATTACATCAGGTAAATATAGGCCCACTTTTAAAATGCCAATTTGATATGCAAAATTAAAGGTACAATATACTCAGAACTAAGTATGAGCAACCTGGTATTCCAAATGATTTGAAAATTTTCAGAAACTGACAGCAAACTGTACTCATGCAGTTTCTCAGCTATGGAGACATTAATACACTGATTCAAACCCCCTTACTCAGTCCACATGGCCCTGAGGTCATCCTGAAAAGTGTGTATCAAAAAATATGGAGTTAAGTTGACAAAGTTTGACAATATGTTATACAAGTCAAACTTGAATTCTTTTCTTAGAGAAAAGCATTAAATCTTTTGTGTACACAATTAGTTTTATTGTAACAAAGCAACTTGCACACTTTTAACATTTAAAATTAAACATCATCTTTCCTTTACAGTGAAACAAAAAGGAAATTTAAAAATAACCAGGAACAAAATTACAAAAGAGAAATGTCAATTCCGAATAAGATCCTATAGGTTCTGCTGATTCTCCCATCAAGTGACAGGGCTCAAGTCATCATTAGGAGAGAATTTTATTTTAAAAGTGTCATCTTGGACTGCAAGGATGTCCGTTAAACATCACAATTAAACATGCCAAAGGAGAGCCATGTTGTCAAAATGCCCATTTAACCCACCCAAACATCTCAAACCCACCCTTTGCTGGCCTTCTGTTAACCCCCCCCCCTTTTTTTTTCAATAAGAGAAAATAGACAGAGGCATGTTGGTAAATGCTAACTGTCCATATTCACAGAGACACAGTGTAATCTCTGAGCCCAATATACAGAGAAAGGAGGGAAAAAGCTAAAATTCTATGCACTACTACACAGGAGCCTGGCAACCTCCAGCTCCCAGCAAAGCTAAGGCAGCAGAAGGTTTTTCTTTTTCCCAAGAACATGGTGGAGTTGATTCCATTAAGTTTTTCTTGAGACAGGAAGGAATAAAAAATTTAATTTGGAACAGAAAGAGGTAAAGATTCTTTTCCCACTGTATTCTGCTCAAGGTACATCCCTCCTCCCAAAAAAAACAAGGTGAGAAAACTATGGTGTAAGGGAGAGAAAAGAGACCTTAAAAACAGGGCGACTGAGCACAGAGGGCGGGGAAGGAAAAAGACTGCAACATGCTCCCAGGGACTGGAGAAAATGAAAAAAGTTTGGAATCCATCGGTGCTCATTAGTCATCTTCTCCTTCATCTTCCTCCCCTTCTTTCCCTTCATCATCATCTTTATCTTCTTCACCTTCATCCTCATCCCCTCTCCATCAATATCTTCCAACCCTTTCTCTTTTATCTTCTTCACCTTCATCCTCATCCCCTCTTCATCAATATCTTCCAACCCTTTCTCTTTTTCATCATCATCATCATCATTATCATCATCATCATCATCTTCTCGTCCTTCCCCTTCTTCATCATCCATGTTAGGAACCAAGTAGTACTGTAATGGATTTGGCCAAATGTCATCTTTGATGACTTCTCCTAACTCATCTACACCTGCATCAGAATGGTCAGTAAACCAGGTCAGGAAGTTTTCTGTTTCCTCATGCTGTCTCTTCCTGCTGGCTTTATTCTGTGTTTGACTTGAACATTTCATCAAATCCTTCCCAGATTTCCATTTGATTTCAGTGGACTTTGAAGATGGATCACCACTCTCATTCAGATAAAACTCTTTGGAGAGAACTCTATTTTTGAAGTGAGGATTTTCATCAAAATAAAAATCTATTCTGTAACCTGATTTAATATCTTCAAATTCTGTCACTTCAACTCTTGTCAAATAATGCAGTGCCTCTTCATCCTCTTCCCCAAGCAATGTAGACACTTGTGGATGGTTGACAAATGTTATTACCAAAAAAAATTGGGATTTTAGGGACCAATTCTGACCTCTTCTGAAAAAGTGGTTGGTGGAGTTTGTTATATTTCCAATCTACTTTCAAAATCTCCTCATTGGCTTGTTCATTAAGTCTGTCTATTTAATTTTGTGCTTCATCAATATGTTCAATCGCTTCTTGCTGTTCTTTTCATCCCTTTGGCATGTCCTGAGGGGTCGGCTTCTTCTCTGGCTTGGGGCCTGGAGGCAGTTTCAGTTTCTTCATTTGAGATGGGAGCAAGGACTGGTGTTTGTGGGCCAAGCTGTGAGGAAAGTCTGAGGATCTGAATGCTGGGAAGTCGCTGGGCTCAAAGACGTGCAAGCACTCAGGACTGTTGGGCTTTTTAATATTTAGGGGATTTTACATCAAATACCCTTTTAGTCCCTCCTTTCCCTGATTGTTCCCCATCCTCCTTTTTCTTGACCCATTTTCTCCCATACAACTCTCTGTCCTCTCCTTCCCTCCCTCCATCTCTGTCTTTCTTTTTACCTTTCTCACTTTCTTTTAAGTTATCTTATTCTCACCTCTCTCTCCATCTTTTGATTCCAGAATGATACCCTACTTTTCCCCTTTTTTATGACTTTCTTTTTTATTTTTATTGTTGACAGTATTACAGATGTCCCCCATCTTCTCCCCCTTTGCTTTTTAACCTATTTCTTTAATCTTCCTTTCAGCAATGAATATAACATTGTTCTTCAAAACTTTTGAAACTTAGGAGAAAACATATATACACACCAGCCACTCCTTATGAGCTTCCTTCATCTCCAGTACCCCAACCTGCACTTCATCTCACCCTCACCTACACTCAGCCTGAACAACTATGTCCAGCGCCCTTCCTCCCCCATGGTCCCACCCAGAACTTCCCACAGCACAAGCTGTCCTCTATGCCATCCTCTAGCTCCTTTTAGGAGTCACCCTATTGCCTTGCTCTGTAGCATCCCCCATTTCAGTGTTTTTACCTGGATCCCTGCTCCACTGCCCATGCAGTCCCATGAGGTCAGAGCCCATTCCCCATTAAAATAGACACATGGGAGAGACAGCCAACTGGGAGCCACCCACCTCCCTCAGTCAGGTCCTTGTGTCTTTCCTTCACTCAGTAACTGGACCTGGCATGTTCTCAGAGTGCTGCAGGAGGATCTCCAAGAGGCCAGGTGATCTTTTCCATATTGGACAGAGAAAGGTATCCATGCCCTCATTCTGCCCATATTACTGATGAAAGTAGTGGGGGTCTCTCATGTTGAAGTCTGAATTCCGCTGTTGTGTGGGTGCCGAAGTCTCTTTTCCCAGACTGCTTTCAGCTTATTATAGGGCATAGTGGTGACACAGAGGTTGACACAATCTTGGGAGATTAGTCAGCTATCTCAAGGACCTACTGAAGGCCTCCTGAACATGTTTAGACCTGAGGGCATCTGGGCTGTGTCCAACTTCTTTCTGCTCCTCCCTCTTTCACTTGTGGTCAGGCTAGCATCTGGATTGGACCCTTGTGCATCTATCCCTGACCCCTCCCTATTTTTGTTTGCATGAGCATTTCCCCTAATAAAATCTCTGCCCATGTAATCCACATTGCCATCTGTTTCTCAGAAGACCTTGCCTAACACACTGTCACCATCCTGGGTGAGCTGACTCTCAAGACCTTTAAGAACTGGGCAAGGAACTTTGATCTCTCTCTCTCTCTCTCTTTCTCTCTCCCTCTCTCTCTCTCTATCTCTCTCATCTGAGGCCTAACCTTGCAATACAAGGAACAAGATAATATACTTTTCCGGCATGATCTTACAAAGATCTCCATGTAGATTAGCTGGGTGGTTCCTGATTTCACAGCTCACTTCTCTGTGCAAATAGAACAGGTTCTCAGAAACGTAACGTTCTGCATTTTTTAACTCTTTGGAAATATTGGTTCTGACTTATAAACCTCTCTGGTTAAATAAAAAGTCTCTGACTTAGAAAACCTCTCTGGTTAATAAGGAACCAGGCTTTAAATGACTACCGTGTGGCCACTACTCCTATTGTCACGATTATGAGAATGTCCTGAAAATTAACCCAGCCTCACCCCTGAGTACCTGGACCAGGCAGAAAATCAATGAGACAGTGAAGGAGGATGGTGAAGTCATGCTTGTTTGAGCACTGCCCGTGTGCCCCTCACTGCATGGAAGGAGTGCCAGTGTCATGGGAAGGGGTCCCTGGGCACAAGGTGTGCACACTTGTGTCTTTATTTCCCAAGACTGTGTTAGAGAAAGGGGTAAGGACTGCCAAGGCTACTGCCAACACAGAACAAGAGAAATGACTGCTTGTTTCCCAAACAACCTCAGAGACAGGTGGCTCCCAGGAACCCAGTGCAGAGACCAGAAAAGTGTGGGGCCAGCCATGATGCGGAGGGGAGAGGTTCCTTGTCAGGACTGATGAGAAAAGGGACAGGCCAGGTACCATCCAAATTCAGAAAGAATGGCTCTCTTGGCCATCCAGCAGGAAGTTTCTGGAGACCAGTAAAGGTGGTGCTAGCTGAACAGTGGGTATTGCAGGGCAGGGCAAGCTGGTGTTGTAATGAATGGAGACAAGAGGAAAATGGACAAAAAAACAATATTCTGTGAGGGTTTTGCCAGCACAGGCTGCCCAGAACTCAGCGTGGTCTTGTCTTTCCCCATGAGATCAATGGTCCCTGCTGGACTGGTGGTCCATGTGTGAAGGTCTGATTGCAGTTCCTAATGAAGAGATGACCATGAAAATGTGCCCCCAAAAGTCATAAATCTGACTATGAGCTGCAGCCTCAGTAAAAACTCCGTGTTGAGAGGGCTGGAGATGTGATTTATCCTCCCACTAGGAGAGTGCTCCACCCACGTGCCGCTTTCTGGGCCCAAACTCCAACTGTGTCAACAGCCAAAGCCCAGGGAGCGAGAGCCCACACAGGAGCCGGATCCCTGTCAAACATTGTAAGTCACTGGGATGCCACACAGTACCTACTGGGGTAGGGGGAAGGTGGGGAGCAGGAGATTCTGTCCAGTTCTCAAAGAACTGGAGTGCAGTGTGCCCCTGCCTCAAATAAATGGACTCATAAGTAGATCTCCACATTGAGTTGCCAGATAAAACACAGAGCCCTTGTGAGGTTTGAATTACAGATAATCAACAAATGATTGCTTAATATAAATATTAGTCTTAATATAAATATTATATAAATATTAGTCCTAAATATTTCGTAGGACATGCTTATACTAAAACCGATTCATGGTTGACCTGAATTTTAAATTGAACTGAGACTTCTATATTTTTGTTTGCCAAATATGAGAATTCTATGCTTGAAGTTCTTTTTTCACACTTATCAGTCTTATCTGTTTTGCATATGAACCCATGTCAACTGAAATAGTATCCTTACTTAAGATATATTCCTACTCTGTGCACACTAGGTGGCCCAGAGTAGGACATTGGCAACCTCGGAACAGGCTCCTGGGCCCACACAGAGTAGGTGGCTTGCGGGCTGTGTCCACACCCGGAGACAATCCCTCCCACACCTGTTGTTCACACCAAGTAAGTCCAGGAAGGAAATAATCAAAGCAAGTCTGTTATCCCTGATGGACAGCTCCATCCAGCATGTGACAGAAGATAGCACATTTAAAAATTGTGTCTTGAAGATGATCCCTTGCCAAACAAAACTAAACAAAAAAAGATAACAGAGAAGGGAAGGAAGTTCCTAAAGGAATCCAATCCACTAATTAAATCTCATTCCCCAAAAACAAATTGGCAGTCTACTCAGAAAAGAAATCTAGGTAACTAAGCAGAGGCAGGTCAGTCCTCATTGCACACAATTTTACGATTGATGTGACAACCAGCCCTTCAGAGAAACACAGGAGCCAGTTTCCCTCAGGCCTGGGTAGACCAGATGCATGCACAACATCAACGTCCACTTCTCTGGACTGAGCCCACCTTGGGGTGAGGTAGGCATCAGCCTTTGATGGTAGTGCACTTGAGAGTACATTAATGACTTTTTAAAAGTATTTTTATTGATTTCGGAGAGGAAGGGAGAGAGATAGAGAGAGAGAAATATCAACGATTAGAGAGAATCATTAATCAGTGCCTCCTGCATGCCCCCACTCGGGATCAAGCCTAAATTTGGGCATGTGCCTCTGATTGTAATCGAACCCCACATCCTGCAATCTGCAGGCTGGCGCTCTATCCACTGAGCCTAACCGGCAAGGGCTATATTGATGTCTTTGTTGTGAGAAACCTGTATGTTGACATTTGCATGTTTCCCCTACAAAATATGAGCGTTTCTGATAGGAACATTAAGAAGAGTCTTTGGTCTTGAAATTTATATCTTTATTTAATTAAACAAGCAGAATCAACGTCTCAGCAGCTGGTTTGAATCAGGCAATTTATCTGGCTGTGGATGGAGCATGAACCTTTTCAACAGTCTTCCTTCCATTCCACTAAACTTGCACCAAATTGGCCTTGAGCTTTCGTTCTTTGCACCTCAAGTGTCTTATGCTCTGAGAATGAGTCAAGAATTCACTAGCCAGAATTTTCCTTGTCTTTCATGGCGGTCACACCTGCCATTGAACAGCACCAGCTTAGGCTTCACTCTCAGAGCACTCTGCTTGTACTCAAGAGTACATAGGAAAAGGGGCCACAGTCCCTTCTGCAGAAGACCTAAGGGGTGGGCCCTGGATCTACTCTCTGTCTCCAGCTCCTGGGGGAGGGTGAATTCCCAGGCCTGTGACTATCAGCCCCGATCCCAGACCTGGCACTGGATATTGCAGTCTGAGTGGGTGATGTGTAAATAACCCTTGGCCACCAGGAGAGTCTTTTAGGGAGACATTGCAGGACATACCTGCCTGTATTACCTGTGCAATGAGAAGTCACTGCTCCAAACCTCATATGCAGGTCATGTCCTGAACTTTCAATGATTCTAGTGCTTCTGCTGGAAGGTTATTCATTTGCTCTCACATTGCTCACTTATAAACTGAAAAGGCTGTGTGACTTTGGGAGAACTGCTCATCCTCTCTGATACTCAGGACCTGGGTCTGCATGTAAAATAAGACAAATAATTATGCTCATAATATAAAAGTATTGAGTGAACTAAATACCAGGTGTACCGATTAATAATGCAGATTTTTTTCATTAGATGGAGTTACACATATGTTGATATACTAGTATATATGATTTGATATGTATGATATTTTGCTGAATTGACAGCAAGCTTCAAAACTTCATATGTCTAATTTTCTGAAGGTGTTAACATAATAATTTTATGCTTAAAAATGTCAAATTTCATGCCAAAAAAAAAAGAGAGCATTTGCAGGAAGTTTTAATTTGTTACTTTATTTTGAAGAAAAGTGCTGCTGAAAGTTATCGTATACTTTGAGAAGCTTATGGTAAACATGCTCCATTTTAAGATACTTGTGAATGATGGTTCAAACACTTTAAAAGTGATGATTTCTATGTGAAAGACAAAGAAGGTCCAGGTCAACCAAAAAAGTTTGAAGACCAACAACTACTAGCATTATTGGATATGAAGATGCGTGTCAAACTAAAAAACAACTTGCAGAAAAATTAAAAGTTGCTCAGCAAACAATTTCTGATTGTTTACAAGCAATGGGAAAGACTTTAAGAGAAGGAAAATGGGTGCCACATCAACTGAATGAAAGACAAATGGAAAACCAAAAAGTCATCAGTAAAATATTGCTTTAATGGCACAAAAGTTTTTTTTGCATTAAATTGTGACTGGAAATGAAAAGTGGATTTATTTTGAGAATCCCAAATGCACAAAATCATGGGTTGATACAGGCCAACCATCAACATTGACTGAAAAGCCAAATAACTTTGGAAAGAAGACCATGCTCTGTGTTTGGTGGGATCTGGAAGGTGTGGTGTATTATGAGCTTCTAAAACCAGGTGAAACAATTAATACTGATTACTACTGACAACAAATAATCTATTTGAACCACACTTTGATTGTGAAATAACCAGAATATGCCAGCAGACATGGCAAAATAATTTTGCTTCATGATAACACACCATCACACACTTCAAACCCAGTTGTTAAAGACAAGTTAAAAAGATCTTGCCTGGGAAATATTACCCACCGACTGTATTCACCAGACCTAGTTCCTTCAGATTACTACTAGTTCCTATCGATGGTACACACACTTTCTGAGCAGCACTTCAAAACATATAAAGAAGTGGAAAATTGGGTCTCTGAATGGTTTTTCTCAAAACAAGAAAAGTTCTATTGGGGCAGTATCCATAAATTACCTGAAAGATGGGGAAAATGTGTAGCTAGCAATGCACATTACTTTGACTAAAGCACTTTTGATGTTTCTCTTGAAATTATTGAGTTTTCTTTGATTACAAAATCCAAGTTAATAACCGGTACACCTGGTAAATGACATATGTGTAGGTGTGTTTATGAAGAGTAAGATGTTGTGGGTGTTTATCTTTAAGAACAACAATTAGCCAAAACCGGTTTGGCTCAGTGGATAGAGCATCAGTTTGCAGACTGAAAGGTCCCAGGTTCGATTCCTGTCAAGGGCATGTACTTTGGTTGCGGGCACATCCCCAGTAGGGGGTGTGCAAGAGGCAGCTGATCAATGATTCTCTCTCATCAATGTTTCTAATTCTCTATCCCTCTCTCTTCCTCTCTGTAAAAACTCAATAAAATATATATTTTTTAAAAAAGAACAACAATTATTTTTCATTTTTCCCATTATTATCTTAGATGTAAATAAAATCTGTGGTAAGTATCACTCGCAGAAGTCCTGCTGCCTCTGTGAGCGGGTGTCACACGCCTGTCCCAGACTTCCCTCACAGAAGCTTTACTGACACACTACAGGGGGAAGGAAGGCCAGCACCACCTCTGAAAACTAACATTGGAGTCCAAGGGTCAAGTCCATGTAACCCTGAACCTCAGGTTTGGCTTCTGTAAAGTTTCCGGTCATAAAGGACAGTCAGCTCAGCTACACTCAGCTCAGCAGTTACTACCTTCTTCATGGGCTGGTGGTGATGTGCTTAATGTGACGAAAGCAGCAAGGCCCATGATGCTTTCCCTTGAAACAGAACACCATTAAGTAGCTGTGAACTACAGAAATTAAATAAAGTAAAATCCCCAAGAGAACACAGCTAAAGCAGAGGCAACCCTCTGGGAGGCCTGCCTCCAGCCCCAATGCAACAGACCCTGCAGAAGCACACAGAGCCTTTCCCATGACGCCCTCTGACGTCCGTGGCCAGATAGCCAAAGGCACTGACATTTGAGCAGCGTGTCCTCCATAGGCTCAGCTAGCTGGGCAGTGCACACCATCGAGGGCTTATCCGTGTTAACATAAACCCTCATTAGAGGGGATTAGGAGAGAAACAGTGACAAACAGGATGGACAGTAACCCTCAGAGGGTCCCAGACAGACGCTATGCACTAATTATCCTTTGAAATGACTTGAAAATGCTGAGCGGGAGCCTCAGCGTATGTGCACGGGACGCAAGGGGAATTGTGCTTTACAGACTACAACCTGTTTGTATTTTGCAACAGTTTTATGTTCTGCACCACAGACACATGCACACACATGTACGTGCACACAGTGCTCCCCCAGCCTGGGATGCACAGCTGTCAATGGGACGCTGACTGGGACAGGTACCAGGAGACCCTCTGTCCTCCTCTCTTCAATATGTTATATGGGGATGCCTTCCCAGGTGCATCTTTCCACAGGTGTATGGAATCCACTTCTCATCTCCCTTAAAGAACACAATGTGTGGAGTCATGCTGAGGAGGAACCCACTTTCATCTCAATTGTAGGGGAAATGCATTTCCTAAAGCACAGTGGGGTTTTCCAACCTCCTTAAAGCCACTTCTGTGGATTCCCAAAGACAACTGTGACCTTCTAGGTAAAGAAGTGAGTTTTCCATGGTCTCACATGCACCTCCCTGAGCAGGAAGCCCCTCCGATCTGTGCAGCCCATGGTGTGCAATGGGAACATTGCCTACAGCAGCTCCTTCCTTCTCTCTCCCTGCCACCACCCTTATCCCCCAGAAACATGCCTCCTCCATGGACCTGTGAGCTGTGCTGACTCTGGTTCCACATCAGGAGTCCTATCTGGCAGGTCTGGGATGCACCCCAGAACTCGTGTTTTTACATCTTCCCTGGATGCTTTACCCATCACCTCATGGCCACAGCTGCTTCTGTCTTTACTGAGGGGCAATAAGACTGAGGCCTTCATACTGGGCCAGGAGGGTCCCCAGGCAGTCTAGGAGCAAATAGAGGTAGCAGTGTTCTGTCCAGGACCCTGACAGGGGAAGAGAAGAGGTGAAATGTATTCCTAAACTTCCAGATGGGAGTCTTAAAGCCAAGTATAAAGTTCTGAGAAGTAGAAGTAAAATGGCCTGTGTGTGTGTGTGTGTGTGTGTGTGTGTGTGCATGTAAATGTGTGGACGTGATTGTGTGAGTTTGGAGACACAACTTGTGGGCTGGTGACACTCAGACTCTTTTTGGTTTTGGAGGATTTTAAGGCAAACCACTTTAATTCTTTACACAGCGACATGGGGAGATGGTAAGGTATTAAGCTCTACCCACTGTCCAAGTACATGTCACCACTTACATTAGTCAGTTAACTATCCAAGTTATGAGTTCAGGTTGTGACCCAGACATGGCTCTCAGGTGGACAGCTGAACGGCACTTATTTAAATGGATAGTGCATTTAGTCCAGAAAGCTTGCACGCTCAAGCTTCAAGACACTGTATGCCAACAGCTCACGTGGAAGGCAGATAGGTGCATAGATTTAGCTATTGAGGAGAAAAGTGACAAAATAGCCTGTGCCATTAGAAAATTACTTTGAGAGCAGTGCTGTTGTTCATTTCACCAAAGAGGAAATGAGGCGTAGAGATGCACGTACATGTCTGCAGTGCAAGAGGGACCAGTCCTGGTATTTGGTTCCAGAGCCTGTGCACTGAGCATGAACCAATTTTCCCTGTTAGGGCATCCTCATTGATTCATCACCAGCAGCAATCCACATCTTCATCACCTGTGATACAATTAGGGAATAGAGGCTGATGTTTGGTCAACAGAAATATATGAATAAACCTATTACATTTGTGGAGAAATACAAACCAACCACTCCATGGGGCTTTCATGGGTCCAGTTGTCCTCTCTGAATATACGTTAGACTCGCCCAGCGAGTTTTTGAAAATTCCAGTTTCTGAGACCTATAGAAGACAAGTAATATGAGAACTGGTCTATAGTCATCTCACAGGTCAACGGTCACATCAGTGACACTGAAACCTCACATCCTAATGCAGATGAGGACATCTCCTCCAGGCCTTCACTCTTGCAAGTTCGCAGTGGTGCATAAAGCATACTTCCCTCTGCCTTGGTTTGGCTGGTTTAGAGAAACATATAGTTAAAATTACTCCTGCCAGGCTGTGAGAGAACTGATGCTAATCATTGGAAAAATATCATTGGTACTATTGATTCATGCATGGTCTTAACACACCATTTAAATTGTTTAGCTCTACTTAACTGCATTTGATGAAGGGAATTATATTCCATAACAATATTTGCAAATTTGAGAATTCACAAAGGTCTTAAAATGTATCTTTCATGAATATAGAGGGTGCTACATTGAAAAGCTACTGTCTCAGGACAGAACTTAAATTGAGAACAAAGAGGTTGTGTTATTATAAATGAGAGAGAGAGAGAGAGAGAGAGAGAGAGAGAGAGAGAGAGAGAGAGAGAGAGAGAGAGAGAGCGCTTCTGGATTGCACTAATGACCAGGCACAGAGACAGAGAAGTTGCAGAGTCTATTCAACTGAAGTGTGTCCATGGTGGGAGGCTGACCTAGGCTGGGCTTAGACTGGCCCTCTGACCCTCATGTGCATCCCTGCAAAGATGTCACTGCTCTGGCTGGAAAATGGAGCAAGGCTGTGACTGGAATGGATGGCCACTGGTTTCAACCATCACTGGTTACCACACAGCATATTTTCAAGGTTATGAATGCTGCATATTAAGAATTGCCTAATATCAATGAGGACAATATGAGCAAATGTAACTCAAAATTTGACCAGAGTAAGCACCAAATATCACATGAGTACGGATATGCACTTTTTATGGGACAATTTTGATCAAGAAAAAAACTGGAATCATGGACAAATTCAGTTTTTAGATTATTAGGTGGTGTCATTCACTTTGAACCCTGCAATGCCACCCTTGCTCTGGGGCCAGCCTTTCCTGTTCTGGTCCAAACCTCAATTGCATCTCCAACAGAACTTTAAATACATTTTGCATATTTAAACTGCCAATTGCAAAGATGGGTGGCTTTTTAGCATTATCACATTGGATATAATTTTTGCCCTAGGAACTGGAAAACGCTCCTTCGCAGGATCAAAGGGTAGTTATGTCATTTTGCAAGCCCTCTATTAAGTTTCCCATTAAAAATGAATGCTGTTGATAATTTCATTTATATGCATTAGTATTTTGGGAGGAAAATACCTTCACTGAATTTGCCTTGAAATTCAGAATGCTATCAGGAAGCACCATGACAAGTCATAATATCATGGTATTTTCGTGATTTATCTCTATTTCTTGATTGTAATATGTCGTTATTATGTGACAAAAGCATTGCCTTAGGAAAAGCACACTTTTTTTTTTTAAGTTGAGCTCATCTGTTTCTTTTAGTTTCAAGGGGCATTTTTATGTCCACATTACAATGCACACTGCCCTTTAGCGATTTTTTCCATGGGTGAGTTATTTATTTAACGCCAACAAAATCTAATTTAGAATTAGGAGAATAACCACTATTGGCTGATACAGTTCTGATACCCTATATTACTTCATCTCAAGTATATGAGATCAGCAATGTACATAAACAATGTGCAGGCTCCTAATGCATATATTTGCTGATGGTAAAACCCTCATGCCATCCTTCACCATCATCTAATGCCCCTAAAGGCGTTGCGGGTTAACGGTGATTTAATCCCCTTATGCATGCATAATGTGACAAGCTTTGCATAAATAATAATAAATAATTGGTGCATATAAATAATTTATCATTTATTTTTGCAGTAGAGTCGAATTTTTAGACATATTTTAAACAAAGGGAACTGTGAACATGATCTCAATCAGAAAGGGGGTTAAGTCTTCTTAAAACACAGTTTTTGAAGCTGGGATGCATTCAGGGTATGTTTGTGATTTTGGTGGAGAAACTTTATTATATCACCAGACTTTGAAGCATGGCACAATACAGGAAAAAACTCTAAAAAATAAATTCTCAAGTGGATGGGTTGTTTTCAAAATAAGATGAATAATATATCTTATTAAGGAAATTCTTTTTTTTTTCTATCCAAACCTTCAAGTTAAATACATTATTTGATATGAAGAGTCTATATTTGGTGATGTATACATTTTAGATTAAACTTGAGCATCTAAATCTAAGATATGACAAAAGCATTTGCAAAAACTCAGAGAACAAAAGATGAGATTGAAACTCGTTACTTGTCAGTTTGGGAGATTAGATGAAGTAGATAGGAAATTGAATTAGTGCACTAATAACAGATTATAATATGGCTAAATTGCACTGTGTTCAGATGCCCATTGTCCTCCTGAATTGACCAGCAGAGACAAGCTGGTAAGGTTGTGCAAGAGATGAGGGGACCCCCTGCCCCCAATGAGTGCTCCTGCCACACTGCCTGGCTCTTTTCTAAGCTCTGTCTCCACTTCAGTGGCTGGTATTAAAGTGTCTCCCGGACAGCAGTGAAAGACAGTCACTTACATTCTATTTAAATGTATTTCTGTATGGATCATCTCTTTTGGCCTCAGCTCAAAGCAGATATTTCTGCATTTAATTAATAAACATGCCTTTTGGCCCGGGACTGACTTGATCAGTTCTGACTCTATCCTGGATTAGCCTATGGATTCTGGAGAAATTATTTTGAGTGGGAATCATACTTCATCATCAGTCAGAATGGATAGCAGGAATTGCATGGCATTAGACAAATGTTGCACATCACATGCCCGCCCAAGTGCTCTGGGTGCCTCACTCCATGGCTAAATCTTGTCTTTGGCTGCTCTGACCTGTGGGCTCCAAACCATGCCACCCAAGGGTTCCTTTCACCAGATGCTCTCTCCCATCTGTGTCTTTATTCTGCTCACCAAGCTCTTCCCTCCCATAGGAAGCTAAAGGTCTCTCTGGCTAGCAGGGGCATTTTCTGAGCACCTTATCTCTAATATTTACAAGTTTAAAACTGTTTTACCAACATATTCAGATAGAGAAAATAGTTTTCCTTTTGCATATGAAAAAAAAGGCACATGAACAAAGTAATAATCATTATAATAGTAATAATAAACTATAACTTTTTCCTATTCCAGCATCCTAAGGGTAGGTGTGGCCTTCTCAGTGTCTAGTGGCCAACCGAGACATTCTGAGAGGGATGATGTGAGTGCAGGTGGGTGGAGGCCCAGGGCAGGCTGGCATGCCCGAGGAAGGAGGAGATAACTGGGAGGTGACTGAGTGGAGAAGGAGGAAAAAGAGCATGCAATTGGGGCCAGAGAATGTTTGACCATGGGGCTTGGGGTGAGGGCAGCTGCCTGGAAGAGCCGGGATGACACGTTGCTTAGAAAAGAGTTTTTGGAAATCTCACTTTGTGTTGTGCAAATAAACCCTTGTCTTCCCACCGCATCTTCCCTCTACCCTCTGCATCCCCTACTAAGAAAATACCCATGTTTGAAAGGGGTGTTTAGAATCTCATGGCCTAGAAAGACCCCTAAATGTGGTCTTGGTCCTGCCACTGTGATCACAAGCTCTGGCTACTTTTGAGAACCTCTATTTAGATATAAATAAAGGGTGAGTCTAGTCGACATGTCAGCCCAACACTCCTGACCTGGATGTAGACTGAGGAAAGAGTGAGCCCAGTGTGATAACAGGGAGGACAAGGAGGCCCATTTACAGGGACAGAAACACAGCTGGCTCAGGGAAATCCAAAAGGCCGGTTCACATTCCTACATCAGGACTTCCCTAGGAAAGGTCAGCTGCAAGATAAACTTTCATTCAGTGGGTGCTGTGGCTCAAATCGTGTCTCCAGAAAGATACATTGAAGTTCTAACCAGAACCTGTGAATGTAACCTTATTTGGAAATAGGGTCTTTGTATATGTTAATCAAGTTCAGGTTTATACCGGATTAGAGTGGACCCTACTCTAATCCCCAGTGCTTATGTAAAACAAGGGAAATTCGGACACCAAAACACAGAGATGAGGATGGCATATGAAGGTGAGGCACAGAGGGAAGGTGCCCCGGATGGAAAAGGAGGCAAAGATGGAGCAATGCAGCCAGCAGCTCAACCACAACTAAGAGAAAGTCTGGAAGACATTCTTCCTTGGAACTGTCAGAGAGTGCATGGCTGTGACACCCTGATTTCAGACTCTGCACTCCTGAGCTATGAGGGAATCCCCAGGAAACTCATGCAGTGTGCATTTCTGAGAAGGAAAAGGCCCACGGTTAAATTGCAGCCGGGTCTGAGGCACGCTGCCTGCCTTCCCTGAACTTGATTCTGGTTCACAGGACCAAGGTCACTGGCTTCTGAGTCATGTGTGTTTTAACATCCCAGTTTGGGACTTGATGATATTGTTTGTTGAACAGATGTTAGCCATGGGCCTTTTTAGATTCCTGGTTGAGATTGTTTTTGCAACCAACAGTAATTCTTTATTAGGCTCAGTTGCCCTGAGGAGGGAAGAATAGTGGATAGAACTTCAGGAAAGTATGTTTCACGGGAAGAATGAAGCAACCAGATTAAACTTCTCATCAAAGTTGAATTTTCCTGTAATGTCTCTCAAAGATTATGTGACAGCTCTGTGGGAAGATAGGCTGGGCCACAATGACTGCTTTTCAATAAGGCGACAACCCAAGTGAACTGGACACACATGTGCCAGGGGTCTCTCTTTGGCAAGCTCTCTTTGTGTGGACACTTAAAGTACCCAATCCAATCACCGATGTCCTTTCTGATCCCCACACAAGGAATCAAAGCCTCTTAGAGAACCCACTTTTGACCAATCAGAGCCAGTTATTCAACACTAGTTCCAGGAGATATTCATTTTGGCAGAGGTCACTGGCCCGCAACACCCATCATCACTAACTTATTAGATATTGAGTCAATTAGCTAGAAACAAACAGAAAAGACAAGCCTAGTATTGAAACAGAGAAACCAGAAGCAAATCGCCCATTGCACCCCATTCTTTCCAAGCTGCCTCAAAGGCGGGCAGCTTCATGGGGAAGAAAGGAGCACATTGTTTTCATGGAAGGTCTGTGCATAAATGCTTCCCTGCAGCATTTTCCTACTGATTTGGTTACACTTGCGCTTCCATGAAATAATGGGTTGGTGCAAAGCACTTTTCAATCCCCACCTAAGCTCAGTGTGCCATGCGGAGCACCATTACCAAGGATTAAAAATCCAATTAGACTCGCCCTTAACATGAGAAATCAGATGAGTAATTTTAAGAAATGCATTGAAAACCACTTCTTAATATGATTGAGTGTGATAACGCTCACTAAGTAGAAAACTGATATCCTGGGGACCCCTGACTCTTCGGAACAAATTAACTTTCAACATCTTCAATAATAACATGCGTTCCTTGCTATTAATTGTATTGATTGAGGACAGTAGATGTGTTGCAATACATTTCCATGGGAATGCCGTGATTTGTTCTTTATAACTAAAAACTCACTCGTGTCAGGGGGCACACAGCTCTGAGCAAATGTATGTTATGGTTTGATTCTGAGGTGTTTGAAAATATTTCATAGAAAAACATGGTAAAAATCTTAGAAGGAAAGGTAATAATTTGCTGTTTGTCCATGTAGTTTTCTTGGTGAGGTGGGGTGGACAAAGTAAATATTATGCTACCTACTGTGATTTTCTTTTAGTAGCATAGGGTAAATATTACAAATTTTGTGGGGCAAAGAAGTCTAATTTTTTTATCACTAGAAAAAACTAAGTGGAAATATTTTGAATAATTATGTTCATATCTGCTTGGCTTACCTTCTCCCTTTTTTCATTCTTCTGCTATTTAATGCACAATTAGATTTACACAGATACAAATCACTCAGTTGCTTTCTTGTGTCAATCATCTTTTTCACTCGGAATAAAATGCTTAATTATTTGACCTGCACAGAACAGGCTGTGCAAACTAGACATTTTAAGACTATGCATCCATGGAATTGTGATTCATGAAAACACTTTTATTTTTAATATGGAATTTGTGGCATTCACTTGGCAAATAAAATCAAATTCTTATTTTAATTCAAAAAGTGAAAATGCATTTTCTACCAAGACAGAATGGAGTTGTATCAGAACCAAACCCTTTCCTTCCTACTTTGCAATATGTGTATTAGGCTATTGTCTACAACTGGCTGTTAAGTGAACTCTCCTGAAAAAGAACAGTGATCACTTATTTGTTTTCTCCTCTTTTAATTAAGCTTCTGAGTTCCTCCTCATGATCTTCAGATGTCTAATGGAAATGACTGAGCTGAGTTAGAAAGAACAAATTAATCACCACCAGGAAATGAGCTCAAATCTACTGAAACAGTGCATTTGGCTGGTGCCTACAAAGCTAATATTTGGTAAAAATTCTTTCCCACAAAAGGTTTCAAGTTGTTTGTTTGCCCTTGGGATCTGATTTCAAGGCATGACATGCTGATTTATCTCCAGCACTAGTTCGGTAGCCACAGAGCCTTCACTCAGGAGAATGGACACAAGTCTTTCAAATCAGATGAGCAATTGCCCATGGCTCTGTCAGTGCTGGGTAACAGCTGTTAGACCAACAGGACTCAGACATCTCTTTCCAGGAGAAAGCTTTCCATTCTGTCTTTGCAGAGAGAAGGTCTGCCTTGCTGAGCTGCTACCAAAGACCCAACTTTGCCATGTGTTCCCATCACTGTTTTGATACTCAAGTTTGACAACAATAAAAGAAAGTGTCTAAAGATTGGATTTTATGCAAGGTAGATGGGCTCAAGCCATCTCATTCTCTTTTATTCCTGAAAGATTGCAATTAATTCTAAAGATGAGAGTTTTATTTTTCTGCAGTCAGTGTTGTATTTCAATTAATAGTGTAGGTAGCTATTTAGAGTCCAGAGTGCTAACCATTACACCATGGAACCAACTTGTAGGTAGCTATTTAAAAAAATAAAATATGTTTTTGTTCTTTAATAGACGAGCAAAACATGTTTCATAAATATGTACATTCTCCAGAAGGAACAATTCCAAAGCATAGAGAGAACGACTCTGAGAGAAGAGACACTTGAGTATATCCAGGGGATGAGCTTGTATTGTCAACAAAGATCATCATGAACTGTTGGCCTATTCCATTCATCTAGGTTCAGCTCTGTGGGACGCAGCTACAGAGTTTGGACAGGTTCAAGCCTTGGACTGAAAAGAGGGCACAGTCCTCTCGTGGCCACGTGCAAGTCCCAACCTGGAAGCAGAGCCCTTCCAGCACAATTATAGCCAACAGCTATAGCTGTAAGCTTGAACCTATGGTTTGAACACTGGCCCCATGTGCCTAAGTATAATAATATAGGCTACAAGTAAACAAATTTACAAGTGCATGTAATTGACTGGGACTGAAACACATGAGAATGTTGTAAACATCTGGACCATGCCCTGACTTTGCCTCGTGGCATCGGCTATAAAATAAAGACACGGCTTGTAGTCCATGGCACTGCTGGGTCCTCATCAGGGAAGCAGTGTTCCCCCGAGTCCCAGCTTTCATTCTCTTTTTTTTTAATATATATATATTTTATTGATTTTTCACAGAGAGGAAGAGAGAAGGATAGAGAGTTAGAAACATCGATGAGAGAGAACCATCGATCAGCTGCCTCTTGCACACCCTCCACTGGGGATGTGCCCACAACCAAGGTACATGCCTTTGCCGGAATCGAACCTGGGACCTTTCAGTCCGCAAGCCGACGCTCTATCCACTGAGCCAAACCGGTCCCGGCTAATTCTCTTGTCTGTCTTTTCTAATCCTTCACCACCCCCACTCAGGGTCACTGAAACTGGCTTAGCTGGCATGGCACATAATGTGCCCTAGAGCTGAGTATGCCATGGCCTGCTGGCTCTCCACACAGCTCGGTGGCCTAAACAAACAAATAGCCTGTCATCCAATTGCTTGGTAAACCATTTGATACTCAGAGCCTTCATATTTGATTTCACTGTTATCTACCAATTCAAGTAGAGACATTTAAGTTTTATGCTAATAGGTGTCATTTGAAGAAACTTAAAGACAAGCAGGCAACCTGGTCAACATCCTGCTTCTGCCATTGGCTCACTACTCTGTTACCTCTCACCTATTTTGGCTTTGGTTTGCTTTTCCATGAAACTAGGACAGGTTGACAAATTAATCACCACCAGGCAATGAGCTAAAAGAGTAGCTTTGAGGACACCCCACAATTTGGCACAGCCAATGAGTTTTCCTAGGAGATGTCATGCTCCACACTGCTGTCTGAACTTCTTGGGTGCTCAGGTCTCAGAGATAATGCTTCATGGTATTGAAGGAACCTCCAGGGATCTATCAATGGTGACCAAGAAGGAACATGCTACACAGTTTATTAATATCAGACTCTATGGCCAGGAACAAGGACCAAAACTTTTCTGGGGTCACAAACCCTGACCCTCCACTGCCTGCCAAAGTACAAGCTTCTGGGCAGCTAGAAGAATTCATTACCACCATCCTTTTTCTTAATATACTAAGATCCCAGTGCACAAAATTCATGCACTGGGGAGGGATCCCTCAGCCAAGCCTGCCCCTCTCACATACTGGGAGCCCTCAGGGAATGTCCCACTGATGGCTTAGGCCCGCTACCCATTGGGAGTGGACCTAAGCTGCATTCTGGCCTCCCTTTGCGAGAGGGGACAAGGGCAGATCACCCCACTGCTGCAGTCACCACAGCCTTAAAGGTATTTTCATCAACACAAACTCCAGTCCCTTCACCATGAAAAAATGACAACTTTCTTTAGGCATTTTCAAGATGTGTCTTTCATAGGATATGACATTTCTTTCTTTATTTTTCTTTTTATCGTCACTTGAGGATATGTTTCCACTGATTTTCCCCCCTTTCCTCTGATCCCAGGCTCGGCCCCTGCCCAAGCCTAAAGCCTCCACACCAGGCTTTGGGCTTGGGATGTGGGCTCCCCCCAACCCCTCCGATCACAGGCTCTGCCCTCCCTAAGCTTAAAACCTCTGCCAGAGGCTTTTGCTTGGGAAGGGGCCTCCCTCTATCTGATGGTCGGCTGTGAGTGACCTGGGTGCTGAAGAGGTTCCAGGACCCAGGTATGTATGCAAATTAATGGCCATCTTTGTTGGGTTAATTTGTATACTCACTCTGATTGGCTGTGGGTGTAGCAGAGGTATGGTCAATTCACATGTTTCTCTATTATTAGGTAAGATTTCTAGGATCATGGGTGCTCTCCCAGCTTCATAATTATAAATGGAGGCTGGATGGGAGGGATGTTAGCCTGGAGTGACAGGGAAATGAAAAAGGTGCATTCCACATCTGCAGCCCCAAAACACCTATATCAGATGTCTACAGACCTATAGGAGGTGCATGATGTTCTCTATTCTCTGCCTTCCCTACTTCTCACCTGCCTGCACTCAAGGAGCAAATACGGACATCTTACCTCCTCCAACAAAAGAAGTGGCTTCCAGCCCTTATGTGGCAAGTTTCCATGTTTTGTATAGAAATTAATGTAAATGACTACACTCTAACCAACACTAAGAAGAGAGTAATCCAGACCCTGTACCATGAACTTACCATCTGGAGTGCCAGGAAGACTGACCAGGCAGGTGAACCAGTGCCAGCCTCACCTGTCAGAACCCCCTGGGAAGATTCTGTACTGCTGGCAGAAGAGGGTGCTGATAGCTTCCATGTCCAACTGAACCAGTATATCTGATAATTGCTGACCCAACCTTTAAATCAAGCAAACTTGCCGAAACTGGTTTGGCTCAACGGTAGAGCGTCAGTCTGCGGACTGAAAGGTCCCGGGTTCGATTCCGGTCAAAGGCATGTATCAATACATTGGTTGCAGGCACATCCCTGGTAGGGGGTGTGCAGGAGGCGGCTGGTCGATGTTTCTCTCTCATCAGCATTTCTAGCTCTCTATCTCTCTCCCTTTCTCTGTAAAAAATCAATAAAATATATTTAAAAAATAAAAAATAAAAAAATAAATGGCCCAGTTGATTTGGGGATATAATTATAAATCAAGCAAACTTGACCACCTGGTGAATTTAGCATGTGAGACAGCCTACATATTAGAACAAAGCACAGGCCATAGTCAACACTGCATGCATTTAACTAGTTATTATCAATAATAGATTAAGTTTGAAAAATGATAGAGGGGTGGCCATTGACCAGAAGAAAGCCTCACCATAGGAATGAGGCCAATTGGATTATGTCCTGGTGGTCACTGCATGTATCTCATAAGTGGGAAAGAGGAGGTTTTCCTATGAAAATGATGCTAAGAGACAAGGAAACTGTTCCTTGGGATGAGTTGGGAAACTGTTCCTTTGCTTTAGCTTCCAGTCATCACCCTCTTAAGTATGTGCAGCCTCACAGAAGCAGCCAGTTAAAGAGATTAAGTGTGTGTTAGAATATTTTATTTGTAGTAAGTGGCCTAAACTGTAGAATTGACCTCTGTTCCCATCAGTCTAGATGACTTCAGAGGACATGGACCCTGGGAAATTCCTTATCTGGAAAACTTCACCATGTTGGTCTGCACTGGTTGGTGGATATTTTCAACATCAGACACAGGTAAGACTGGTAAATCCAAAGTGGCCAACAGAACCAGGAACCTTCCTGGTCCCAAGTACCTGCTGGAAGTTAAGGCCTGAACCCAGGTCTGCCCCATTCATTATGGCAGCACTTGACACCTTTGATGACCTTATCTCACCCCCATCAAGTCCTCTGAAATTTTGGGGCACTGAGCTGCATTTGCTCTAATGTCTCAGACTGGAGGAGATAAATTGGGGAAGCACATAGGTCTTAGCCCAGTGGGAAATGTTGTTCCTATCCTTTCTTCAGGACAGGAACGCACTTACATATGACTTTGACTCAACTAATCCTCCATACAAGTTTTAACAACTTATTCAGCATTTTCCTTTAGGCAAATGTGAAATTAGCTCCACACACTGAACCCAAAATCAGTCTGCTTACATCAGTAGGTGGCAGGGTCAGAAACAGGTTTCCAAACTGGGGAGATTTGCATTTCGTGAGAAAGAAAGGGAGCTTAAAATTTTTTTTTAAGAACAAAAAAGAAAAAAAGAGAGAGAAGAGAAGAGAAGAGAAGAGAAGAGAAGAGAAGAGAAGAGAAGAGAAGAGAAGAGAATGGAAGAGAAGAGAAGAGAATGGAAGAGGAAAGGAAAGAAAGGGGGGAAAAGGAAAGGAAAGGGAAAAAAAGGGAAGGAAAGGGAAGGGAAGAGAAGGGAAGGGAAGGGAAGGGAAGGGAAGGGAAGGGAAGGGAAGGGAAGGGAAGGGAAGGGAAGAAAAGAACAGGAAAAGAAAAGAAAAGAAAAGAAAAGAAAAGAAAAGAAAAGAAAAGAAAAGTAAAGAAAAGAAAAGAAAAGAAAAGAAAAGACAAAACAAGACAAGACAAGACAAGACAAGAAAAGAAAAGAAAAAAGAAAAGGAGAGGAGAGGAGAGGAGAGGAGAGGAGAGGAGAGGAGAGGAGAGGAGAGGAGAAGAGAGGAGAGGAGAGAAGAGAAGAGAAGAGAAAAGAAAAGAAAAGAAAAGAAAAGAAAAGAAAAGAAAAGAAAAGAAAAGAAAAGAAAAGAAAAGAAAAGAAAAGAAAAGAAAAGAAAAGAAAAGGAGCTTGGAAGAGATCATATTTTTTACCCTATCAGGAGAGGATCTTCTCCCCCTCAAAATGACTGAGGAGTCTAGTCCACATCTAGCCCCTTGCCCAGCTGTGGAGGTCCATGGCCATCTGTGCTAATGGTTGGACCTCCTTCATAAATCGCCTCCCTCCTTTCGACATCAATCAACATCACATGTAAATTGGGATCTTATTTTAAATGGTACACAATAGGATTTTAAAAGGTCTGGGAATAGGATTAACATATTGTTATCATGTTGTGTTCTGATTTACACAAAGTTGTGTTCTTGTGAGAGTTCCTCGTGAAATATCTATTTTATATGTGGAGCAAAGCCCAACTGAGATTTCAGCAAAAAACAACTTGACATGACTCAACCAGTATTTTCTTATTAACTAGCAAGAACAATTAGGAAATGTTTCAAGTAAGCTCAGTCTTTGTGCTTGAATACACATTGTTCATTGTCCTATGTCAACAAGTATAGGCTGCTGTTTTAGAGCGATTTCCATATGTTAATTTACTGAGTTGCCTTCTGAAAGACTATAGTTTCCTGACTGTTAATTTCGGTTGACAGGAAATGGGTTTGCTTTTCATTCTCTGCAAAATAATGCATTGTTGCAAAGTGATTTATAATAAACAGTATCTAGGAAAGAACTACAATACTGATTGGTTTTGACAACCAAAAATGCATTATTAATGAAATAATAACGTTGGCAGCATCTTGGACGCAAGCGGCTTGAGCGGAGTTTATTTTTCTGCTCAGAATATGGATCCTTGCTCTCCATGTGGAGCTTTTTGGAGATGGATGATCATTGCTGAGCATATGGGGGCACACACGTGCTTTGCTGAGTTCAAGTGCATCTGCCCTGAAAAGTGATTGTTTTTGCTTTAAACTCTGGCTAATACTGTATTTCATTAACATTATATTTCACTTTTACTTAACTCAACACACCTTTATTATCCTAAAGCAGAAGTCCCTCACATCACACAATCTATAACTAATAAAGGTATTTTTAATATATAATACTATGCTATTCCTAGAATCGTAAGTGGCAGTATAAGGAGCAGTCAATACATAATACACTGTATTCCATCCATAGCTATCTCCAAATCACAGCAAACAGAAAAATGGAATAATATAACAAAATCTGAAGCAAAACTCTGCATTATATTAATTTGTATGATTCAAGTAGGGAAGAGCAGTAATTTATCCCAACAAAACCCACAGCTCGCGATGCACCTTTGGTAGTGCAGAGCTACAGAAAACTCTTCTGATTGCATTAGGTAGTAATCTATTCCACATTTTAAGGTTACTAATTGTACCAAACATAATATTTTATTTTATCTATTCATTCCCATTTCTGTTACTTAATTCCCTGAAATATTTGTGCTTCCAGTCGAATTACAATGCTCTGTATAAAGTGCTGGCCTCCATTGTTGTTGGCTCCTACATTAATTGTGGTATGAACTTTATTGAATTTACTGAAGTGCTTTGCTGGATTGTCTCCAAACACTAACAGGCAAATGAAATTAAATAAAAAGGGTCAGCTATATTTTAGAGCATCATGTAAGTGCTTTAGAGACCGGCTATAATGAAAGAGGCTGTAAACTAAAACGCAAGTGCAAATGTCACTCTCACCTGAGCATGCCCGTGATTCAAGCAGAATTCATCACAGAGCAGGGCATCTGCCACAGAATGGAAGGGTGTTTGATGGGAGGTGGGCTTTTGCACGGTTTTCCCACAGCCAGTAGAACCCCTTGTGTGTGTGTGTGTGTGTGTGTGTGTGTGTGCCCGTGTCCGCGGGCGCGCGCGCCCTCGTAAAGACTGTAGAGTGAGTCCAACTCTTCCCACAGGAGCTAAGCCTCTAGCTGGACACAAGAGTGTCCAGTGACTTGAGCCATGTGTGAACATGTTGTCCAAGGGTTCTGCCTGATGGTGCCTTGTTCAGTACAATATCAGGTGCTGAAACCTCTGCAAAGGCACTCTTTAAGGTATCTCTTGTGTCCAAATGCTATTGCCTAGGGATCTGCATTTCTGTCATGTTCATTTAGGTCACAATCCCTAACAACTGCTTTGAACATAGTGAACACTGAAAAAAACTAGTACATAGGTAAATAAGAAAATGCATAAATAAGAAGCTACAAGAAAAAAAAATCATTTTTATAAAATGGCAAATCTTTTGGTGATTTAAAAACTACCCTCATATTCCTATCAATGAAACATTTTTTATTTTTAATATATTTTATTGATTTTTTTACAGAGAGGAAGGGAGAGGGATAGAGAGCCAGAAACATTGATGAGAGAGAAATATTGACCAGCCGCCTCCTGCACACCCCCTACTGGGGATGTGCCCGCAACCAATGTATTGATACATGCCCTTTACTGGAATTGAACCTGGGACCTTTCAGTCCACAGACCGATGCTCTATCCACTGAGCCAAACCAGTTTCAGCTCTATGAAACATTTTTGATGACTTTCAAGAAATCACTGAACCTATAATCTTCCCTCCCTGTTCACACATTCTTCTTTATCTGAACAGCACCCATCTGTCTGACAGCACCGCCTATTCTAGACAAGGAGAATGCCTAGAATAAAATGCCAATAATGTAACTCATTTACATATACAAGTAAATTTATATAATATATTTTAATAGATAAAGTCTATGTTAGATATATTATTACCTATAACAATATACATAATATGCATTTCTAATATATTTACTTTAATATACAATAATATATCTCATTTGCACATGTTTAACTGGTTAAAAATTGTATAAGCAGGTTTCTTCTATAAGATATTGGGTTACTCCATAAAATACTGTTGCCTACTAATACAATCATCTTAGTCAAGAACAAGGCCAGATTGTATGAAGATAAAACAACATGTCCCCCCAAGAAGTAGTGGATGCAAAGCCCCCATTGACCTAATTCTAAGGAGGCTGGAGGATAAAGAGAGGTAAGAGACAGTATGAGTGGAGGCCAGAGAGTAAAATCTAGAGTCTAAAATTCCAACCCTCTAAGAAACTCTGGGAGCTTTTACTTGTATAAGGAGATGGTTGGGTTCCATTTCCATGCTCCTTGAGGTTCAGCCTTATTTGTCAACATGAATCCAGTTCATATCTAGGGCCTGACCGATCATGGGGATCAAAGCGAGGTGGCCTGGCTCTGAGCTTAGCCATCAAACTCACCATGAAAGTAGCTTAAACTCATGCTGACCAGGTACAACCAGAAGTCTATCGTTTCTTTATAGTTTTGTATGTCACATGACATTCTTGTATATAATTTGTACAATTTGAGGATTTTTTATGTCCTCATGTACATCAAAATTGATATTACAAAACTTTTCACAGAAAACTTGTAATATCACAATAAAATGTGTGTTCCACTGGTCGATCCATGTCATATTATTTGGATGGTTTTCTCATGCCATGTTCTTGAAAGTAAAAAATAAATAAAATCAAGTATTAGTGAATGTAGTTCATCAACTACAAGTTCAGTTCTTATAGGAGCACATTTTCCAATATTCCTACCACCCCAGTGTGAACTCTACCGTGATGCAGCCTCATAGTCCCCAGAGCTGAAATCACAGCACACCCAGAATGACCTGAGGCAACGCGCACCTTGGAAAAGGCCCAGCAGGCGCTGTGTAGAGAGCAATCGCTGCAGAAAGAGTAGGTTCTATAAATCCTGCTTTTCATGAATAGAGAGGGGCTCACAGGTCACAGGATGTTCCAGAAAAAATAAGACACTGGGCTTAGGGAGAAGCTTTTCCACTTTGGCTTTACATCCTTTGTATTTAAACTTTCACCAACAGCATTTATTAACACCCCCACCGCAAAAAGAAAATTATAGCTAGCCAATAAAAAGCACAACTATTCCATAGTTGCTACCTCACAATAAATAAAGCTTACTGGCTTTGGAGTCTCACCTCCCAATCCACCTGGAAAACATGGACTCCTAAGGCACCCTCTTTGCCCATGAAACCGTCATCCTTCACCGCCTAGACCCTGAGCTTCTCACAATCCACTGCCCAATTTCTCTTCTTGACCCTCCAGTGAACCAGGAGGTGACATATGACTTGAGGCCCTTTGCCAAATGAACTACCTAGTATTCTGTGTCATTCAAATAATGACACAGAGAGGGAAGTTGGTCTAACTTTACTCTCTTAATAGATTTCAATCATCTTATTAATATAGGGACTGCTGTCATGGTTTCCTTCAGGCAGTCCTAGTGGAGCTGGTGACTTATTGGACATGAAATCATGTTCAGTGGGAGAAACTTTGGGGATAGCTCTCTCAAAAGCAGGTGTGGTGTAGCAGAGGTATCACCTGTATCCTGGGAAATAAATGACATGATGCTGGGAACACATTATTAGTCTATCTCCTCTACTCTGAAGACCATCACTGATTTTAATTTGTTATCACACTGCTCTGCAGACACCCTTTCTGAAGTGGTATAAACAATAAGCATGTGTGACTGTGGTTAGTGTAGTACAATTTTTTTACTTTCCTTCCCCTGGAATGAGGACGGCTTTTGAGCCACGTTACCATTTATTACAAGACCCATGGCATACAATCTCCCCTTCTTCTCCTGGCTCCAAAGTGTGTGTGTTTGTCATAGATGGTGCAGAACATTTGTAATTCTGCACTTTCAAACTTTGCACCGTGTGGACACACAACTCTGGACAATGCCTGAGTAATCAAGGCTAAAAGATTGGGAAGGACTCAATGTGGCCAGATCAAATGTATTTTGTGATCGACCTATTTGGAAGAAAGAGGAATTACTGAGCAGCATTGGATCCATCAATGGGTTAATAATTTGATGTGCTATTCTTTTTGAAAAGGCTTATTTAAATGTTTATCAGTTGTGCAGAGAGAACTGCGCTGGCGATTCGCTGGGGACGGCTCATCATTGCCTATGCATGGGAGCGTTGTCGGAAGATTAAAATAACATTGAGTATATTCTGTAAATGAAGGGGAGAACTAACAGAAGCCTCTGGAGTCCATTATAAATTTTAATAATACATCAAGGTAATGTAACTGAATAACCGATCTCTAAGGGAAGAAACACAACATTTGGCTAATATTACAATTTAAATTATGAAAACAAAAAGAGCTTTTAGTTAATCTTGTCTTTCTGCTTTTATTCTTCAGGCTCTTTTTTATTTTCCCTGAATCCAAAACACCATGTAAACAAATAAAAGTACGGGAGAAAATAAACAGTTTGGCATCTCAGTAGATTAATTAATGCGCTTCAGCCTTGGCACCAGTAGGCGAAAATTATGTGCATAAATAATATCACTAATTAAAAAGATGCAGATTAACATGCAAATAATGTTAATGAGGATCTGCCATTCCAGAGTGGATTCGCATAACATCAACAATTTAATGGGTTGGAAGGCTTGTGTTTGCATTACATTAATAAATTTCAAAGACCTTGCATAAAAAAGTTCTGTTGGAGCCACTGTGTCCCACTTGTGACTTGTAAATTCTGCGGGCAGTAGCGAGCTCTCGTAGGCAGATGCCAAAGTCATTATCTAAAAGACTGTTGAGAGGGTGCCACGTGCCAGCGTGACCAGCTGTTGGGAACTGGGCAGTAGGCACTACCCCGTGCCAATTATTCATATTATTTGGGTAGTCTTGATATTTATTTAAACTGATTAATATTTTGTGCTCTGCATCTTGATCTGGAGGGAAATCACTTGAAGCAAGCAAAGTTAAAAACAACAACAACAAAAAAAACCTTATCAGCTTCTGATGTGTCCTGGAAGTTGAATACATAATGGAATTGATTAAACAGACATGACTCCAAACCACAGACCAAAGCAGCATAAAGTGTCTTTAATGATGTCACAGAATGCTGCAACAAAGCATCATGGCATCAAGTGCCGAGCAGGTCACAATGCATGGAGCCCTGTCTGCAAATGAAAAGGCCCGTGTGTTCCTTGGTGCAAGATGGGGTGCTTCTGTGGTGGATTTTTAGGACAAAAAGCAAAGACTGAGGCAGGCCCAGTTAGTTCCTTCCTGAAACACCACATTACCTCCCTCTGTCTCCTCAGGTGGTCCTTGTCCTCCCCTGATCCTGAGTTGGGCCTTAAGAACTGATTGTGAAGCAATCGGTGTGTGAGGACAGTACGGTGGCAGTTAGCCACTCAAGTCAACAAAACCTCCATCTCCCACTGATAAGCTGTCCACACTCACACTCTCCAGGGAGAAGCTAGCTGTGAGCATTCCAGGAGGCATGGTCTACATGGGCCAGAATCAGAGTGGTCTGATCAGGAACAGCCAGTGAATGTGAGCCTAGGCAGGCCTCACCCTAAGTTGGTGTGGGATGAGAAGCAGGCTGGGGAGGTTCTGAGACAGATCCCCACACAGAGCCAGGTGCTCTGTCTCTGCAGGAGGTGAAAGGCAGCAACTGGTCCTGCAACTACCTATACTTGACCAGCTACCACCCTCACCCTCCCTGCCACCATATGACCCAGCTTCTGCAGCAAGATTCCAGTGCCCACATTTGCTGTTTGTGTCCACTAACCTTCAGAGTGTCCCTCGGGAGCCAGACAAGGAGGCACCAGGGCTCCCCACCCTCCCTCATGGTGCTGCTGCAGCCCAGCCCTGCATGGTTTTGAAGGTATGGAGGGTTAGGATAGCGGCGGCCTTAAGCATTGCAAATTTCAAAGTTCAGGTTCTCAATCCCGCCAATTTAGATACTCTCCAGTGAAACAAGCAAATAAGAAACTAGATTTCTGAATGCTTCAAACCTAACATACACACGGCTGCTTCCCCAAGACTCTGCCTATTCCAAGTTAGCTCACACCCACCCTATATGTGGATAATAAGGGTGTCCCACACTGAGGAATCCTGACACATACATAATAGTGAACTTAGGAAGAGATCACAGAGATACAAGTGTACTCAACCATTTATAAAGTTTCTCCTAGCAGGAAGTGATGTTCATGTCTCTGCAAGGCCTTGTGCTGCTTATATTGTAATTTGAGGGAAAAGAAAGGGGCAGGGAGTGCATCCTACCTAATTTTGTATCTGTGGCAGGCTCTTAACTTGTGCTCTGGGAGGCTGATGAGTGAGGAAGGACATCATACCAGGTATGACAGTCAATATTGTTAAGTCATTGACATCTTGACCATATAGTGAGCATGAACTGTGTACCAGGCACAATACGGAGCCCTTCTGATGCATTATCCCATTCATTCTCATCACAACTTGGGAGCTAGGACACATGTCTTCCTGGACTCAAAGATGTTCTGACCCCAAAAACCCCACTCTTTCATCCAGGCCACCCAGACTGCCATGATGTGGCTCTTGGTATTAAAATCAAAAGGGTTAGAATCAAAAGAAAGAATATTATGCATGCCAACTCCAGGCCAATGTTTCCATCATGGGTAACTAATTGAGCCATACAGTGTCAGCTGTTCCCTAAACTTATTTGTTCTAAGTTCGGTGCTCATGTATCTCCAAAGCCCCTCCCTACATGGTCAACCTGGATTTACAATTTCACACCTGATGTAGAGAAAATGGTGTGCTTTTCATCACTGGTTTTCAGATAGGCTACCATGAACATACACATATATGAATGACAATTATGAGTTATACTAGTAAGTTTCAAATAGACACATTACCTACTGGCAGAAAGGCCATTATTGACATCTTTGTCAACTCTGTTTAAAGTCTATGGTTTTAATTGTTTAGGGCTTCCCTTTGCACATAGCCAAGATGTAAATGATGGCTAGAGGATGAATGTTTGGGGCATTGTATGGCCATGTGAAAGACTGGACAAGAGTGCCATTCTCACCCATACACTTCTGCTGCATCTCATGAGTGTCTGGGTAGATGGCAGAAAACATGGGATCTTCACTGAAATTTCAGGAATATCTGCTTTGCATGGGGAAAGAGGACAAAATTGGAGAGGACAGGAGTCTACAGAGAAAATGAACACGGGGAATGGAACAGTGGGATGCATGTTTTGTTGAATGAATGAAAGTTGACCCTTCTCTCTGGCCCCAGCATTTCACCACTTTATCATCGTATGGAACTATTTGATTAGATGGCTATCCTCCATCCCAACCCACCCCACTCTGAGGTTCTTGAGAGCTATTTTGTCCCAGTACCCCATGCAACAGGTTAGAAAAGTAGAAGAGGATGGGTAAGGGAATGCTGCCCTAGCCAAGGTATTCTTGCAATGTCTTCCAAACCCTGGCCACCGACACTCAGCCTGCCCCACCCTCCCAATTGAATGCGGCTGAGACTCCCACGTCACAGGTGCTGTACTTAGAGTTTACACAAACAGGTGTAGGATAAGTCAGTCATCAGAGCTCCCCTGCCTCCCCTTCAGGCCCTCTCTGGGCTATTCCTCCAGTCGTCTACTCCTTTTCTAGGTGTACACTTCATGTCCAGTGTGAGCATGACACTCAGGTAGGACTCTTAGCAGAATTACTCACTGAAACACTCGTAGACACCTGAAAAGGTCCCTCACCTTTCACACTGTTTGGAGCAAGGCACCTTGTAACTGGAGACATAGCCTCCCCTCTGCAGTCACTTCTGCAGTGGGCCACACATGTCAGGCTCCCGAGGAGGTGACTTTGCTGTGGAATTGGCTGCCCTATCTCAGATTTTTCTTGAAAAGTTCAGGAACCATTTCATCAAACCTTCAGAATTGATGTATAGAAAGCTTTCCTGTTTCCTTGTTAATCTTATGTGTTTTGAAACAAGAGTGTCGTGTTTTAACCCAGCAAACTTAACCATCTGCAGCAGCCCTCACAGGAACAAAGGAATGGACACTTAAGAATGTGTTCACCTTTTTAGTGGGGAGAAGTAAAGTGAATTCCCTTTTTCTTCAACAGCTGGTGGGTGCTAGGAGGTTCTAACTGATCATTCTTTTATCCTAACTGGGTTTCTGTTCATGAAATCTATTCTTCAGGCTGCTGCAGAAATGCCACTTCCTTTGAGAGGCCCACCTTGATTGTCCTTGCCTTGGACCGGATGGCCCTGCCTTGGCTGTCTGTCATTGGCCCCCTTCCTACCTCAGCCATCCCAGGGACTGGAGGGATGACTCCCAAAAACAGTGCCATGAAATCCCTTGCCATTTTCCTAAGGCAAATCTTGTCTACTCCCTTTCCTAAAAATAAGGACAGAAAAATAAACCCTCAAAATATAAATATTCTATTTTAAATTTTGTCTATTTTTTTGTTGTTGTTGTGGCTACCTTGCTTCATGCCTGCAGTGGAAAAACAAAGTTAAAAATTGTTTGCTGGACTCAAACATAACGCGATTCAATCTAATTAAGGATCAAATTTTCCCTTAAAGATTTAAATTATCTCAGTTGGCCATCAACATGTCCCAAGTTAGCTAGATGATTCTCAACACTTCATTTCACTAACTGCCCTCCAATAGGGCTTAATGGGTTTGCAGCACTGCAAAAACTGAGCATGCCTGCGATGCCAACCACCAGGCAGCGTTTCTGGGCACCGGGCTCTGAGCTCCCACATTGCCAGTCCCCCTGCCCAGCACTCATAAGCACCACCCACATGAGGAGAACTGTGGCCAACATCCACTGCTTCCTGCAGGCTGGGAACTCATGGACAAAGAGGTCTCCTCCATGCAGCTCCCTTGATATTCGCTTTCGGGGCGACCATTCCCACTCAGAGAGAATGATTGATGCTCAGTTGCTCACTTTCTCAGTGCTCTATCAGTTAAGCTGAATACATTTTGCTACCTCCTGCTGTTGCCAAGAGCAACTGAAACACTGGAGGTCCTGGAAGCCTGTGCAGCATTCAAATTCAATGAGGCTCCTGCGTGGCAGGTTGGTATAAGTCGCCCTTGAAGTAAATATTTCTAATGCTAACAGATAACAGCCACCACGCATTAGTGTTTCCTATGTCCCAAACAGTCCTCTGAGCATCATGCACCACTAACAACAAATCTGTGAGAACGGTGGGCCTACTGCATTTTAGACACGAGCAAACACATGGCGTCAAGTGCCCCTGACGGCAGAGCTACCATGCAGGAGAGCTTGTGAAGGAAGTGACACCGGAACCACCCAGAGACTGTCACAGCACTGCATGAGGCTGTCCTTTCATCTCAAACATTTCTGGAACCAGTGTGTTTGGGGGCCTCTACAGAGAACCAGGCAGGAGGGAGGATGGAGAGAGGAGGTACCAGGACCTCTGTGTCAGCAGGAAGAGAGGACCACAGCGTGGGCCATGCTGCCCAGGAAGGCCTGCCTGCCATCTCCAAGTCTGTGCTCGTGGCATTCTCTCCATCTGACGCTCCCTTGCCCCAGTTCCTCCTGTCAAAATCCTTTCAAGCTGGTGGGCCCTCATCAAAGGCTAACTCTCCCATGAGCCATTGAACATGGCTAGACATGACCCAGTCTACTCGAACTCATAGAGATCTTGCCATCACCCCAGGCCACCCTTGCCCTGCTCCCTTATGTTGTAATTATTGGCTAGCAGTTCAATTCAGGTCAACAAATACATGCTGGGCACTGCTGTGTGCTGGCACTGGCCGTGCAGAGTGGAGGAAGAAGTAGGCATGCTGTTCTTGGGCCTCATCTGTCAGGTGTCTCAGAGACAGGGAGCTCTGAAACAGGAACAGCTGCCTCACCTGCTGGGAAGTCCTGCAGCAGGTCATCCAGGTGAGTGATGGGCGGGGCTTCCCAGGAGAGCAAGCAGCTTGAGGAAACATTTGGCTGAGAGTCTGCCTTCACTACCTTGGGTCTGAAGCAGAGAGCTGGAGAAATGAGGGTGGTGAGAGATGCCATGGACCTTGGAGGCTCCTGCTAAGCTCCTTTTTTACCCTACAGGTGATAAAGGCCATCGAGGACTTCTGGGTGCAGCTTCAAAATCCTGTTTCCATGGCAGTGGATCACAAGGGGGAACAAGATTTCAATGGGCTCTGTAGTTTGGCCTGGATTCTTCTTCTCCACTAACCTGAGGCCACATACTCTCTGTGCCTCTGTCTGTCCACTTGGTCACCAGTATTTACATCCCTCTCTTCTTGTGGGCACCCCTCAAAGCTGGCAGACTCTGAGACAAATGGGTCAGACAATTCCCCAGGTGTGGATTATGCTAGCTCCAGAACTTGAAGAGACCTACCAGACACAGTGCTTCCTTCATACTAGTGAGAAGTTAAGATGCCATATTTTTTTTTTTTTACTCTGAAGAGAATGCCTGAACACACTCCAGATACCCACACTCTAAAATGTCCAGGGCCATTTAAATATAACATCATTCACAGGCCATGCAAAATTATCAGCTTAAAAATTAGCCTTCTATATTTGGTCAGACATTTAATTAACTCACTCTTAATGCCTTGGCAGGACCAAACCAAATGATTTTGCCAGCCTTATATGGCCCGTGGGCTGGAAGTTCCCCACCCCTGCCCTAAAACATCACCCCAATGTGGCAGACTCTTAATCTGTATTGTGATTACATCCTACCCTCTAAACCACATAAAGCTCTTGCTTCATTGTGCTTATCTGGTTTACTAACATGTCACTGATGGAATAGACCACTGATATGACCTACAAAGTGACCATTTTATCCAGGCCTCTTCAAACTATATCATAATAGAACATAGCCCTGGAGTAAAACCAAAATTGTGCATTGTTGCTCATTTCACATAATGCAGCCTGCTTCGCCGGGTCCACTTTTTTGATAAAGATACACAATGCATCTTCCAGATCAGCAACCACATGCCATGTGCCTAAGCCCATTTGCATCTGCTCCAGCGAAAATACCCATCCAGTACTACATTGGCAATCAGTCTCCTTCCTGGTGGAGCTGGCAGCATCCTCTGCAATAAGACTGAATTTTGTGGAAGCCAAACTGTGAATTCATTGGGACCACCACTGCCTATGCTTTGGTCTTCTAGGGCCAGTAATCTCTGTGGTTCTTCACTGACCCCAGCTCAGTTTGCAGTAATGCTTTAAATTTACTGTTCTGACTCAAGTTAGGCTTCCTCTTGGCCTTCCCCCCTTTGACAGCTGATAATGCAGGTCAAGCAACTAGAGTGTGTGCAGTTATTCCTTTGGGGCCTGGGGAACCTATCACTGGGAAACCCCTGGGCACAGAAGCCCGTCTTGAGCAGACTCTGACTTGGACTCTTTTTAATACATGTCTCCACTCTCACCGGGAAGCTATAGTGATGCTTCAGGTCCTTGGCTGTCAGCATCCACTCAAGCTCTATAGAAAGAGTCCTCAAAATGCTCAGGGTCTCCCTTCTCCAGTGTGCAGTTGCCTAAGGAAAGCTCTATCGGTCTGCCTTGGCAAGGCCTCAGGAGCTGCCACATCCAGGTGACATTGCAGGCAGCTGCTCATGGGAACACAGCCTCTTCTTTAGTCAACGTATTCTGGGTCTAAAACCAGCTTCTGGTCCAGAAGCGACTTTGTATTGGGGCAGTTGCTCACAACCCTCAGATTACTCTGTCTTGCTTTTTGTGCATTGACTGATTGATGCCCTTGTTGGTCCACCGGGTTTTCTTGACCATCTCCATAGCTCCCTGCCAATGGAGCCCTCCTGGCTCTCACTCCAACCTCCCCCGGCCTGATGTTAAGTGCACCAACCATACATCAGACAGGTAAGCACCATCACCTGTCCCTCTCATCCTGGAACTACCAGGATCCCAGCAATGTGACAACATCTAAAAGCAATGTGGTGTGAAGTGGACAGCCACCTCCATGCATCTCCTTGGGGAACACAGAAGTCTGGCAGGTTTTCTGACTGCACTTAGCATATCTACTCCAATATGCCCATTCTCTGAGCCTTTTGATCTCCACTCCACCATCTGCCCTGGAGACGCTTATTTCTATTCCACTTAGTATGGGCCATTGCCTTTTCTAAGCTTTCCACAGCCCATATGGCAGCATATTAGCACTGTCTCCTGGGGGTCTTTGCCAGGGTGTTCAATGCTACTTTGTGGGACAGGCCCCTATTTAGATGTAACCTTCCTTATCTAAGTTCATATTCCCTGCTCCTGATTAGCCCCCTTGGGCCCAGCCCAGGCTCAGGCCAGCTCCCTACTGAGGGTCCTGTCCTCCCCTTGCAGGCTCAGCTAGCCCCTGGGTAGGTTAGAAGAGGTCAGAGGAGCACCTAAGTATGTATGCATTTGGGTGTGAGAATGTGTGTGCATGCACATCCTCTGGGTCTCAGAGAAACCTCTGTATCATCTTTAATCAGGGTGAGGGTGCTGCCTTTTAATAGGAGGAGTGGGCTGCTTCTGAGAGTCTAGGAGATGTGCAATTTTCAAGTACATTGATGCAAATGTCCTCACCTGAGTCTTGTGTCCTATTCCTTAATAATTAGGATGGGTCTGCCCTTGTCCAGCAGGCCTGCTGGGATTGAGAGTTCAACCTGTTCTAGAACTCCGTTATGTTTCCGAGTCCTGGAGCTGAATGACCATTTCTCTGTCCACCACGTGAAGCTGAGCAGGGGCCCTTTATGTGTGCCAGAGGAGCCCTGCTGGCTTTCACACTTTGCTTTACAGTGGGGACCACCCAGCCCTGGCCTCTGTTATCCTTCTCCAGGGTGCTGTTGGCCTTCTGCATCCACCATCTAGGTTCCAGGTCTTGGTCCCACAGTCAGTTTTAGGGGAGTCTACTTTGTCCTCCTCCACTGCTCACTATTTGTAAGGACACAGCATTGAGATACAACTATATCAGACTTAGGTGTTAAAAGAATGATGAATGACAATGAATGGAGGACAAAGAGACATCTCTGGCTTAAAGATGAATTTCAGAGTGAATTTATCTGCCACAGACAAATGCTTGTCTGTTTCTTTTGCCTGATGACTGCCTTGATTCTCATTACACCAGAGATCATCTAGACCAGTGGTCACCAACCGGTGGTCTGAGGACCACTGGTGGTCCATGAGGTCTGAAAGATTGGTGACCGCTGGCTTAAGGGAACCTAGAATTGTCTACCATCTCAGAGAAGTCCATGAAAACTTTTGGGCCTTTATAAAGATTGTCAAAGTTTTCATGGGCTTCTCTGGGATGAGTAGACAATCACTTTTCTCTCCATGGCAAAATTCTGGCCCTATCTTTTTAAAAATAACACTTTTCTCAACTCCACTCTCATTTTGGAACAAATAAGGGAAATACAATTGGCTACAGCAGGCAGTTGTACATGTTCATTGGTTTTAAATTATGCGAATTTAATGCTTTTTGCTTTTTGTATTTAACAACACTTAGCTGCCCCCACCCAAGCCTAAATGAAGATGCCTGGAATAAGTATTTTGTGTACCCCTCCCTCCCTCAAGCCCTTTAGATCCTCTGGCACATTTGCTCACTGCTAGGCATCAGTGGGATGTTTTCTGAATCTATGATGTCAGAGTTGCTTTTTTCAACTTTAGAGCCCTTTCCACCTTGATCCTGAGTAGATTTGCCTTTCTATCTTTAAATGACAAAATATACCGTTTAAAATAACAATAATAATTTCAGCAAAACTATACTAGATTTTATCAGAGCTTCTTTATTATATCAAATAAGATAGGGGGTGGCCATGAGCATTCAGAGAGCATTCATTTTCAGGCACAGGTGCTCCATAACTCTGCCTTTGCTCTACACTTCTGATAAGACAGCAACCAAGCCAGGTGACCCCTGGATTAGCAGGTGCCCCTGGCCCAGTCAATGACTCCAGGCATAGTAAATGGCCTCCTGGTGCATAAATGATCTTGGCCCAGTATATAATCCCCTCATATAGATGACCCTGGCATGGTAATGACCCCCTGGACCAGTAGATGATCCTTGGATCAGTAGATAACTTCCTGGTGCAGATGACCCCCTCGTATAATTGATGACCCTGATACAGTAGATGACTCCTGGACCAATAGATGACCAAGTCTCTGCTGGAGGTAAATGATGCCTCAATCCTAAATCCAAGTTAATGCTGGGAGGTTCCCAAGCTCTTGTCCTGGTCAAGCCCTGGGTTATATGGTGTGTGCCTTTAACTTGCACAGTTGCTACCTAGGTGGACCCTCCTTGGCCCTTGTGCCACATGTGTGGGGTGCTCAGAGGGAAGAAGGCCCTGCATGGAGAGATGTGAAGCTCTGGGCTATGAGTTAGTCCTTCCGGTTGAATGGCTGTCATGCTTTCTCCTTCCTCCTCCACACACCAATATGCTGAGATTTTTTTTAAAGACCCCCTTTAAAAAATAATTCTAGGGCTAAAAATAATAAACTCAAAAAATTGCTTACAATATTCTATCATGCAACCCCTGAAGAAAGGGGTTTATTGTGCAAAGTCGAATGGACGCTGAGCTGCCATGGCATTATCATTTAAACCACGTGGGAATTTTATTTTAAAACAAAAAACATTCCAGTGTGTTTTTCCCTTATAACATGAAACTTAATAACCTTCTGTTGGGAATACAGAGCAAGCTCCTGTATTGCTTACAATTTCCTTAAACCTTGTTTTACCCAGGGTTCTCCTGTGTCGGGATGGTCTCAGAACAACACCTGCTAGAAAGGTTAGGGGCAGAGGACCAGGGAATGCTTTGGGGGATGCTGAGCCTGTATTATGCTTGACTGAAAATGCACAAGGGCTGTAGATGCAGCCAGAAGAGGCACAATGACCTCTTCAGTCAGACACCTCAGCAGCTGGTCAAGAACTTACACGGGGATTTGCTCCATGCTCTCCAGCGTCCTGGGGATTGAGTAGACAACGCACAAAAGTATGACGGGAAGATGATGGATGATGGGTCATAAGTCTCATTTCAGCCATACCAAGAAAACATCGTGCTTATGTGTTATGATGGTCCACTGGGCGAATGGAATGGGCAGATGTGGGTTGCAGTCTAGGAAATGTCGCATGCATACACCCACAACTCAGGATTCCTTGCACACAGTATTTGAAAAGCTATCACTAGATGTGCATAGGATGAACCTCAAGACACAGAATCTGTGACACAGATGTGATAGATGATCTGAATTTGGTGTAATAATATGACTGTTGAAAGCAAGTTCTACAACAAGAAAAAGAAATTATTTTATATATAATGAAGGGCAATGCGTTTTTTCCTTTTCGTTTCCAAGTTTGTCAAATAAGCTTGTGGTTGGTCGTTCTTAAAATAAAAATATAATGTGCAAAACATTATGAAATGATATCAATGAAATATCCGTGAATGGCTGAATGTCATTCTTGGTGGAAAACAGAAGATGTACAAGGTGTGGAAAAAGAAGAAACTTGATGGGACAGCTCATATTTTTCAGATTGCTAAATACTAGAAAAAGTATTTTTAGAGAGAGTTTTTGATAATTTTTTTCTTTGTTTATTCATCCAATAAATAATTAAGCATCCACATATTGGGCCTTTAGCTGAGAATTTGAGACACAATGATAGGTGAGTCAAGCTGAGTTTCCCTTATAACATGAAACTTAGAGTTCTGTCTTTGTGAGTATCCCAGCTATTGATAAAGACATATCTGAGCTTATGTAACTTTAAGAATCACATAAAAAGTATAAATGACAGCTGTTATTATAGTATTAGAGGGGACTGTCCTGATCTGAAAATTTGGGACAGCATAGTGATGGAAGAAAGATGACAGAAGCTGAGGTCTGAATAAAGATTGAGAAGGTGAAGCTGGAGGGCACAGCCTTCTAGGAAGAGGAAGCATAACGTACAAACAGGATAGTTAAAGAACCCTAAGCCAAATGGCTCACCCGAAGAGAAGGTAGATAGGGACCAGGGATTGAAAGAGCTGTGGCATTGAATCTTTATGAAAACTTTTTAAATGGGGGTAATTTGACTTGCTGTGTTAATCACCTAACTTCAGAATGATCAAGCATGAAGGGTCATCCATTTGTAAGAGACAAATCAACACCAACTAAGATGAGGGCCGGGAGGTGTCAAAAAGGAAATGGATCCACAGATACTGAGGAGGCAAAGCTACATGCCCAATGCTGGATTCTGTGCAAGGTTATGGAGAGGGAGAAGTCCAGGAGAACTCTCAGGTTTCAGCTCAAGGAACAGCATAGTGACACCATTCTCCACATAATGAAGATTGGGGGAAAGAAGGTAATGGATCATTTTGAGAAGCGAATGCCTTGAGCTGGAAAGAAGCCTCTCTGTCATATTTCAGCAAGCCATTTGACTGACCCTTATTGGATGAGCCATTGCCATGGGGATGGAAAACCTATCTGGCCACATCTGGGTTCCTTGATCTCAGATGACTCTTAGGAGGCAGTACCAGCCCCAAGGACTGAGAGTGGGGAGAAGGCCCAGAGCCCCCACACACACACACACACATACACACACACACACACACACATAATGCCTGAGATTCTGTTACAGAGGACTGAGGAAAAGTGTCCAATTCATTCCTTCCTTTCTCCATATCCCATTGCATACTACATGTGACAGAAACACCCACAAAATCCACATAAGTGAATATTTATACAAATGTTGGGCAGTGAAACCCCATAGATTCCTCAGACTCTAACATTCAGGTAAAGCTGTTGGAAAAGAGGTCATTGCAGCTCAATATTGTTTTCCATTGCCAACAGCAGAGACTAGAAAAAAATGGAGGTTGACGAGATAGATGTGGTCTGGGTCTTACAGGAGTTAATTCACAGGCAACTTTCCAGAAGCCCAGGAACATCTACCCTTATATCTGATTGGCCACATCATGCTGCAAAGAAGCCTGGGAAGTGTAATCTTTTATCTTTTGGCCTTGCCTCCTAGAACAAAACCAATGTTCCATTACTGAAAGAGAAGTGAATGTTATTGAGGGGCAACCAGGAGTCTCAACTCACCAGCTTTGTTACCTGATGATCTGAATTATTTCACAGTTTTAAAACAGATCATCTCTATGTTGATGAGTTAGAAACAGAATGCTTTCCCCCGCAATGGTTGGTTACTAATTTTAGAAACTTATTCCAAATGGAATCATGTAATGAGCAACTATTCCAAGTTAGCTTTGATTACATAAAATAATTCTTAAGACCTGTTTATCTGCCTACAAAGTCAGAAACAGGCATGTAATTACCACAGTCATTCTGTTATATGTATATCACTTCACTTTCAAATGTTGGATTATGTGTACATAACTAGGAGACATGTGCTGATAGCTCCACGTTCAGAGCCAGGAGGCTGAGGGACAGGAGAAATCAGGATTGGTTTCCAGGGGCCTGTCAGGAGTTTGAAACAAAAGTCAGAGACTGAGCATGGATTGCTGAGGTTGTGGTTCATGGAAAACATGCAAAGATGGATAACACAGCCCAGAGCATAGAGGCCAGAGGATAGAAAAACTGGTAGGGGCAGCCTGAGTTACCACCAAGACATGGCTTGTGGGCACATACCCTACTCCCACCTACACAGCCTGGGACAACCCTGTACAGCCTGCCTTGTCTTTCACTACCCACAAGAGAGCTCAGAGGAGGAAGCCAAGGCCCAGTGTTAAGTAACTAGTCCTAGGGCCTACAGTTCTGAAGGGGTCTCCTCTTTGGGCTCATCATAGGGGTGAGAAGTTTCCAGATCTGAGGAGTGTGATGTCAGATAAGCCTGTTACTATTCTGACCAGCTAGTGCCCTAGGGCTGCAATGGTCCATGCATGAGTCAACTTGACTGGGCCAGTGGTCACCCAGATTATTTGGCTAAATGTTATCATGGATGTGTCTGTGGGGTGTTTCCAGATGAGATTAGCATTTGAATCAGTGGAGTAGATAAAGCAGATGGCCCTCCCCGATGTGGGCATTATCTTCCAATACCCTGAGCTTCTCAAAAGAACAAGGGACAGAGGAAGAGAGAATCTGCCCTTTCTTCTGCATGACTCCTGAGCTGGGATACAGTTTTTCTCTTGCCCATAGACTCAGACCAGAATCATATCACCAGCCTCTGAGTCTCTAGCCTGCCAGTTATTGATTGTGGGACATTTCATCATTATGTAAGGCAATTCCTCATAATGAACAAGTACATAAATATAATATATATTATATACATAATATACACTGAGTGGCCAGATTATTATAATCTCTGAACGCATAATAATCTGGCCACTCAGTGTATATTCTATATAATATGCAAATTGTCCCCTGACCAAGAGTTCAACCAGCAGGCAGGCCAGCCAACCGCTCATGTCTCCTCCCCTTGGCCAGACTGGCCAGACCCCACCTAGGCACAAATTCATGCACCGGCCTCTAAAATATATATATTTTAATATATATAAAATACACACACACACAGTCACACAGACAGACACACATACACACACACACACACACACACACACACACACACACACACACACACTGAGTGGCCAGATTATTATGCATTTGCAGATCATAATAATCTGGCCACTCAGTATATATTAACAATTAGGTTTGAGAGTCACTACTCAAAAATCACCTTGTGCTGTGAGCCTGCTTTTTTGTCAGTAAGAGGAAGATATGTGTTTGGAAGTGGTGAAGTGAGCTTGCAAAGGGCCTGCTTTCTCATACAAGGACGAGCAAAAGGGAGCTAGCTTAAGTGCCCTGTGCCCTCCTTGTCCTTGAATGGGTAGCATAGTCAGTTGAATAGTGTTGCTCCAAAGCTCATGTCCACCCTGAACCTCAGCTGTGACTTTATTTGGAAGTAAGATCTTTGCAGATGTATTGTAATTAGCTACGTTTAGCTGAAGTTGTCTTGGATTCGAGTGAGTCCTAACTCAGTGACTGGTGAGGGAAATTTGGGCACCGACACAGGAGAGAGCACAGCATGAGGATGAAGGTAGACACCGGAGTGATCACCAGAACTTCCAGCAGGTGCCAGGTGCTGGGAGAGGCAGGAAGAACCCTCTTCTAGAGCCTTTGGAGAGAGCACGGCTTTTTGACACCTTGATTTCAAACTTCTGGCACCCAGAGCTATGAAAGTAAATTTCTATTGTTTAAGCTTCCCAGTTTTGACACTTTATCATGGCAGCCCCATTCCTGAGGTGTGCTGGATGCATGGCATAAGGACCAGAGCAAAGGCTCTTATGAAATGGGATGGAAAGCTGCAGTCTTGCATTTGCATTTAAAATGTTTTACTCAAGTAGAAACAGATGCCTTACCTGGGCAGGTGACTGTGTTGATCATGTGAGTCGATCAGGTGCCATGGTGGTTCATGGAAGAGGTACCTTTAGCACTTATGGGAATGGAGCCCCACAGCAGCTTCAGGCACAGAGAGGTGACATGGGTGAGGCCAGATCCTGGAGGGGACAGGAGAGGAAAGCCAGCCCTGCCGTGCTAGACAAGGTCCACATGTTCTTCCCCCCTCCCGCCCCCCAGCTCTTCAGGCCTCTAGATGAGTCATTTATGGATGATGAGCTCACTCACCAAGAGCCCCCTAGGTCTCTGCAGCCTCACCCTGCTGATTCCAGAGGCCCAGACACACTCTGGCTTCCAGTCAGCGGGAGGTAGAGCTGGCCCGGTTCACATCTCCAATGAGATCCTTGGGGCCTTTCCAGGGAATTAGCAGGAGTGCATCATGTTAAATAACTTTGTTTAATCTGCAATGCATTTGTAAACTGATCCAGAGCCAATTGTGCATCGTCACTTTCAAAAGCTAACACTGATTTTCTAAAAAAAAAATAATAGTACTTTATTTATATTTTAAACCCAGTAATTTTTTTTAGGACCCTCAATCTAATATTAAATCACATGCTAAGTTTCCTATGTCCTTGGAGACACATTCAGTATCATAAAAGACAGGAAATTCTTCTTCCAGGCCCAAACTGGATTTGGTTTTAAGAAAACAGCATGATCATTCTAGTCAGAACATGGGATGGCTATTATGGAAGTTTCTGAGTTATAGCAACAAGCATATTTCATATGCAACAGTGATAACACACAGTTGTTTATTCCACATCAAATTCAAACAAAACGTTGTTTCTTTCACCTGTTAGGATTTGTTTTGGAAAGGAGGATAGTCATACATAAACCACAGTATTAGGGATTTTAATTCAGTACATTAAAACTAAATTGCATTTCATAGGCTTTAAAAGATAAAGCTCTATTACTGAAGCCATAATTATTAAAAATTTAACCTGCAAATCATATGCAATATTTCTCCTTGATTTTTACTTTTCACTCATATGCAGGTCACTCATACTATGGGAATCAAGTCCAATGCCATTTAGGTTTCTTTGTGTCACAGTTGGCACTATATCATCATCAAAATCACACTGGTTTAAAAAAAAGTGATGATTAAACATCTTACTTTACAAGTAGATGTAACAAGTGTTACACAATGTCACATATCTATTACTAAGAAGGCCTATTTCCTGTGACCAAAGAGAATAACCTAATTTGAACTAAAAGAACAGAATAGGATTGTTAAACAATCCTTTGCATTTTAAGCAACATTTAATTAGAAACACACTTTAACCACCAAAATGATAAAAATCCGAGAGATTAAAATTTGAGTGTCAATTATCATAAAATTCATCATTGTAATTCTTATTAAAACTCAGTGTTTAGATAGGTAATGATTTTATAATATGCCAATTTGCATGAGGAACCCAGAGATGGCTTATTATTTCTATTCCACACAATTACAATTCCAGCTCCATACATCAGAGCTCTTAGCAATGTAAAATCACTGCGCTAATTAATAAGCCATTTACTGACTGCAGCTAGTTATGGTGGTCCTGCAGCTGACCTCGCGGAGAACGAGCCATCTCTGAAGTGCCTGTGTGTAGCTACAAACATAATGATGTGCCAGGAGGGAATCATTAAAAATAATTTACACAAGCCTTCATTTACAAGATCTTTTGATAGCATGCTTCCCCCGGAGTTTAGATCCACAGTGCAACCCCTACCATTTGGAAAGTGCCAAGCAGGGGAGTGAAGGAGGATACCTAAGTGGTTAATTAAGAGCCATTCGGACGCCACAAGAGCCTCCTGAAAAATCCCTCTGATGTCTGCTGTGTCAAATGTCTCTCACAGGAAAAGCCACAAGAGGCAGCAGCCATCACAGGCTAATTACTGGGGACGAGGAGCAGCTGAGAATGGTCAGCCACAGAGCCCTAGCCACCAGCACCCAAGCTCAAGATTGAGCAGAGCAATCTTTTGTGTTGCTGGACTGGAGAGGCAGCATGATGAGCAAGGGCAGGGATGGTAGGTGATGGAGCTGTTGCAGGATGGACCCTAGAAAGACAATGGCCAGGCGTGATGACAGCACTTTCAACTTTCGAATTTCCCCCTAATTGTTTCAGGAAAGAAGTCCAAGGAAATAAGTCTTAAGAACAGGGAAATCAAGCAGACACATAGCACGTATTTCACAAAAGCCATTGAGATAACCAGAGACATAGCTTCAGTGAGGTGCGTGAGTGTGTATACACATATGTACACGTACACGACACAGCAGAACAAAACAAAACATACAGAAAAGTTCTAAAGACCTTTGAGTCAGACAAAATGCATACTTTTGATGTGCAAAATAATTGCAGGATCGCTGTGCCTCGATATGGTCAAGTGACAGGAAGCTAGTTGCACAAGAAGCCGGGGGCTGTCTGAGGACACAGTATGCGTGAATGTGTGTGTCAGAGGGGAAGGCACATGGGCAAAAAGGAAGCCAGAAGTTAGCACTCTTACCATAAAAAAATAGAAAGTGGTTCTTTAAAAGCCCACAGATGTGAACGGGCATCTGACTGGTTAGGAGGAAGATGCCCCCGAATGCACAGTGAGCAGTGACAGGTGATAGGTTCCATTAGTGTGCATCTGATGGGATGAGTTATTCCAACATGTAAATCACTAAGTGTTCATGCTTAGCTTTCAGCCCTTCATCCATGTATTGGCAAGAATGTTTGGAAGCACTCACCCCTGAAAGATTTTGTTCAGATATTGGTCAGCCACTTGTATCTGATTCAGGAAGAATGTGTGGGTCTGGATGTGAAGCTAATAAGCATGGTGCTCAGTGTTCAGGATGGACCTCCATCCGCATTAACTGTTTATTTCAGAAGGAACACACTGCTAGAACCAGGGACCCTAGGCCTCCGGAGGCATTTAGGGTATGGAAATAAAAGCACGTTATGCTAGTCTTTAAATAACGCGTGTGGGTTTCCCAGGCTAAACTCTAAAAGCACTTCGTCCTGAAAACGCTGATAGGTTTATGTATGTCATTAACTGTTGTGAAGTTCGTGTGAAGACGAGCTCTGGCATTTAACTGCAGAATTTTCATTGTAATCCCAGTCTTTTAACACTGGCTTTTGCCATGGAGAAGAGATTCAAATTTAAAGCATCCTTTGAAGTCCAGGCAGTCATCTCCAAGACAAAAAGAAACAAGACAAAAATCAGCCCATGGCCTGGGTGGAATTAACGCCCAGCTCCACAGCAGGGGGATTGCACATGACAGCCCTTGCGTCTCATCAAGCCCTGCTGGACGTGCAGAGACACAAGTGCATTTAACCGATTAATTCATGTATTTATCCTTCTAGATTATTGGAAGGTGGCTGCATACCTACCTGAGCAACTGAGAATTATTTGGGTGCAATAATCCAGTTGGGTTTGGTATGGATTTTGTAATAAAAGGGGAAGAAAACACAGGGAGATAGTGTGCACCTAATCCATGTCGTCTTCCATTGATGGGGGATGCCTGGGAAACAAGACTGCAACAGGCAGGCATGAGGCCTGATGTTCAAGCTAAAATCCAGCTGCCCAATCCCTCCTGATCTCTTTCCCACATAACTTTCTAAATCAGGAGAGCAAAAAGGAGAATCCCTCAGAAAGCAAATGCCGAATAAACAGGTGGTTGAGAGTAAGCGTCGCTTTCTATGTGGAACTATCGGTTAGATCCAGCCAAGGAAGTAAATAGAAACAATTCACCCGTAACCCCAACGAAAAGAAAAGAAAAGCCAAAACATCAGAAATTTGTGGCAGCCAATATAAATAATTTTAATTAAGATAATTCCCTAACCAGTGGAACCCTTAAGCCATGTGTCTGCTGAGAATAATATGTTCACACTTTTAAAAATTACATACCGTTTTGCTTCAAAAGGCAAATAAAATATTCAACACATTAAGGTTTCTGTCATAATCTTAGCCACCACCTCGCCACATTTGTGATTGAAACTGTATTTCCCAGTTTTCTGGGTTACAGTGTCTGACGGCTCTTACAGGTCAGATTACCACTAGCTTTATGCAATTACTTTGATAGTCCTAGCAGATATGTGCAGACCTATCTGCAACTTACTTTCAATTACATGAAAAAATAAATTATTGCATATAAATATCAATCTGATCTATGAAATTAAAAGAAAAGCTAAGTGATACTGGTGAGTCTCTTAATTTGTATTTGGAGTAATTATTAGCCATTAAGTCTGTCTATAATCAATATAGAGAAGACAGACTGAAAAATGTTTAAACATTTAGTTTGTGCTTGTGTTTGCTTATTTATGTAGCCCAGAAAGAAAATTCAGTGTGGACTATTACCAGTAACGTGGGCTCTTGGTTACCGAGTTCAGCAAAGAAAGAATTCAGAGCCAAGAACTCTAACGCAAGAGGAAGTTTATTTAACATCCCAAATCAGAGTATGCTTGAGGAGAACATTCGAGTGGGCTGCTCAGAATGCTGCCTCGGCCTTTTAGAGAGAAAGTCACAGACTCAGAAGTGAGCCAGCTGGGCTGTGTGGACTCAGGAAACAAGTTACAGAGGCAAAAGAAGGGCCCTTAGAGCTTAGGAGAAAGAAAACAAAGATATACACCTAGAGAAGAAAACCATGAGTGTGTTCTAGAGAAAGAACAGGCATTGGGTCCTTTGTTTTAAGCATATTTTATCTGTTTTCTAAAGGCAGGAATTTTGGGGACCACTCTCAGGGAAGGATCTCAATAGAATATTTATCAGATTTCAATGTGTGTCCTTTTATATGCTAATTGTCAAAATGAGCATATATGGTCAGGGTTAGGTGGACCTACTATTAGTGATTGGTCGATACTAATAGTAGGTCATTGGTCATTGCATCTGGTCTTGATGCCAGTGATGGTGTAGCTTCATCTGGTTTTGCTGTTTTATTGGGTCTGGAGCTGAAACACAACAGAGGTCTAGATGTTATCTCTAGTTTGCCAAAACTCTGTCTCTGTGGTCAAAAGACCCTGGGCTTTGTTCCTAAGATTATTTAATGGTGATTAGAATCTCATTGTCTAGAGGGCTTAACAATGAGGGCCTAAAGGAGTGGTTATGCCAGGGAGAAGAAAACAGGTGAACCAGGCGCTAGATGAGGCCAGTTTGAATCAGCTGTCTCGATTTCCCCATTCCACTTGTCAAGGAATTTTTCCAGATGCTTACTGTCCTATTTCAGGACGAGTCGGGGAGATGGGTACTTCGAATAAATTTCATTGACATACTATTTTGCAGGAACAGAGAAAGGCCAGCCACCAGGAGTAGGGGACTGTTCACTGAGAGAAACTCTTTCTAAAGAAAATGTATAGGCCAGCCAACATGGCTCAGTGGTTGACCATCGACCTATGAACCAGTAGGTCATGGTTCCGTTCCTGGTCAGGTCATATGCCCTGGTTGAGGGCTTGATCCTAGTGTGGAGCATGTAGGAGGTAGCCAATCAATGATCCTCTCTCATCATGTTTCTATCACTCCTTCTCCCTTTCTCTCTAAAATCAATAAAATATATTTTTAAATGTATAAAAAAAAATAGAAAAGAAAAGAGAAAGGAAAGGAAAGGAAAGGAAAGGAAAAAAAGAAAAGAAAAGAAAAGAAAAGAAAAGAAAAGAAAAGAAAAGAGGTAAAAACCCTTCACATGGACAGTATAGCCATCATCTCACCTTCTGATTCTCTCCCATAATGAAGGGCACTAAATTATTTTGTTGGTATTTTCAACCAAGTTCATCTTGAATTGTGTGGTTTTCAAAAGCTAATGTTTTCATCTAAAAAATGTCCTTTTCCCCCTGAAGCAGCTCCAAGTCCATTGCCAGGCTTTTTCCAGAGGGCAGTCTTCTGCAGGGAAGACTTGGAAGTGTCTGGTCCCAGGAGAAACCAAGCAAGCCCTCCAGGAGGGGGCGTGGCCCTGCTCCCCAGTGGATGGCTCTCAGCTGACCCCCTGCTTCCTAGTGAGCTCAGGACCACCTGAATCGTACCTGAGACCGTCCTCCAGGGGTGCAGACAGACTTCAAAAAGTTGCAATTAAATGGGAGCAGCAGAGATTACAGGGCGATATTAACTATCATTAAGTGATTCTGTGTGAATGAGCCAAGCATGCCTTCCCACGTCTAGCTGAAAAGGCCCCTCAAACCTGCAAGTTTAAAGGTAATTTGGTAAATACCTGTACTTGTTGGGGTATTTGTCTGACAGACAGACCGCATGTATCACCTTCACAAAGACATCAATGTGGCTAAAAACTCAGCTCTCCCCTTGCCAAGGGACAAGCGCCAGCCTGTCATGCGAAACCACACAGATCATCCCAAGAAGGGAGGCGGCGCCTGTCTGCCCTGCTTTAAAGAAATTAGCTCAGTTTTCTTAAAATAATAAACAGAGGGCTCTGGACTTGAGAGACCCGCTCACTGACATTGCATGTAAGCTTTTGATCTTTTGTTTTCAGTTTGAGCATGACACGATATTGGCAACAGAAGGAGGCTGCTCCCGGGGAAGGGAAGACTCAGCAGAGGGCACTGTGCAAGGCCACAGCCACGGTGCCTCTGCACAGGCAGGCTCGGGGCTGCTTGCCGGCAACTCCTGCATGTCCTGGCTGCATCTACCCTCAGTGGACCCCAGCATCGCTTCCCTGACCTCTGACCCCTGACAATCCCTGGAAGCTGACGCAGGGGGAGCCCACTCAGGGACAGCAGCCAGGACGCATCCCAGATTGAAATCTGGATACTGGGATACAGATGTGGGGCTGAGAGAGACACTTTTTTTTTTTTTTTTTTTTTTTTTTTTGCTTATCGCATGCCCTAACTTTGAAAGTCACTTGAAATTATTTGATTGTACTTTTGAGAAGTCTGTCTGTTTTCAGAGCCACCGAGCTGAGAACTGCAAACATCTAAAAATTTAACCTGCCAACTGGAACATTGGCAGCACCCACCATTAGAAATGTATTCCAAAGCAGTCTCACAGATGAGGTCTTCTGACAATGGACCTGCTCTGGAAGCCACCGCCCCTCTTTTCCTAACGCCGTTTACACCTGATCCAGGTTAATTATTAAACACATTTCATTAAACACATACTATGTTTACGAATGCAGCCCTAGTGATGTCGGTTTAATTGGAAGACATGGGGCAGCCATCTTTATTTCCTTTCCCTTTTATAATTAGCATTCAATTCATGCCCTCTTAATGAGATGAAAATGAAAGTTTCCACATTTAATGCCGTGTTTTCATGCTTGCCACGCTTCAGAAGTTTTCCTGAATAAACACTGGTATCAATGAGCCGCCAGAAAGGGCTTCCGTCAGGGGCAGGGGATTCACGTGCAAAGCTCCCAGGCTGCCCATCTTGGGAAATGGGAGGGCAGGGACGGCCACTGGGAGAGGTGCCCTAGCAGCCCCACTGCCTCCTGAAGAGAAGCCAGAGTGACCTTTGGATCATGTCACCACCCGCGTGTATCTCTTTTTCAAGACACTATTTTCTTTTGCTATTTTCAGTGAAAATTAATAAAGTATTTTCAGTCCATTAATAATTGGGCTTTCACTAACAAAGAAGAAAAAAAAAAAGAGCTCACACCCAGAATTAGCATATCACTCTGTAAACTCATGATGATTTTCACAAAGACAGAGCCCCTCTTTGGTTTTGGATCCCACTACATAGACTGGCCTCAGTGTGAGGTCCCTGTGCTCATCGAGAAAAATGGTCCCTTCCCACATTGCCCACCCCACACCCTGAAAGCTATCGTTCTTACTATTCAATCATTACACACAACCAACTTCAAAACTATACTCTCCCTTGTTAAGTCTACCTAAAATTTTTACATGGTTGGGAGGGAAAAACACACACACACACACAAAAAAAAACAAAAAAAACAAAACAGCACTGTCTAACAGCTTAAAGTCAGAGAATAGTCAAGATACTGGGTATCACTGAAATCGGTTTCACTCAGTGAATAGAGCGTCAGCCTGCGAATTGAAGGGTCCCGGGTTCAATTCTGGTCAAGGGCATGTACCTTGGTTGTGGGCATATCCCCAGTAGGGGGTGTGCAAGAGGCAGCTGATCTATGACTCTCTCATAAATGTTTCTAACTCTATCTCTCTCCCTTCCTCTCTGTAAAAAAAAAAAATCAATAAAATATATATTTTTAAAAAAGATATTGTGGATTTTTTTTGTTTTGTTTGTTTGTTCATTTGTTTTTATGGCAAAGAGTCCTGGTGACCCACTATTGGGCCTGAACTGCAGAAAGATGGACTGGAGGACAAAGTCAAATGCAGTGTGTTGTTGGATTTCTTTTTTCTAATAAAAAAAAAAAAAGAAAGAAAGAAAGAAAAGCAGTTATTTTTAGGACGGTAGCCTCTTGCCTCGGGGCCCAATGGCTGCCCAGGAACATCCCCCCACACTACACTGGCTTTTCCATTTTCCCCCTAAGTTTGCCCCCAGGTTGAGAAAACCAAAAGATTCATAGCCAATTATTTTTAATTTGTTTCTAATATTTCATCAGGACATAAAATAGTAACGAAAATAATAGCTCTTTACCATCCTGTGTGGGAAAGAAGATACTGGCCAAAAAGAAAAATAAAAAGAATGTCCTTCTCTCTTTTTCAAATCACCATGCAAATAATTTCTGTGGTGAATTGCATTGGCCACAGTGCCATGACAGTAAAATCAGGAGGGACACCAAGATGACTGCTGCTCCAGGTGACAATTTTGCTAAAGACAAGTGTCTCCCCTCATTTAAGTTATGAAAATATATCCAGCAGGTGTCCTTATGAGGGCTTAACAATATTCAGAGTACAATTGTTAATGTCAAATGTAGCATGTTGCGGTTATCCAGTTATAAGGAAATAGGTACTACTGATTGTGGTCAAGAGCTAGTTAGAAAATTAATATAAATATACGTTTCCAAACAATTGTTTTCAGTCCTAGCATCATAGGTGAGCATGTTTTAGAAGGCTTGCTTGTGATTAATAACTTAAGAAAAGACACCTTGATTCTTAATGCACACAAATAGCATTTTCCTTCTCAGGCACATGTGCAAGTTAAACGCAGCGATGAGGGATGTGTGTGAAGGCGAAGGCAGTTTATTTTGTCTAAAGATGAATAAATTCTGATAGAACATCAGTCTAATTAATTCCTTGGCATCACATGCACAAAATGACAGCACTTTTTATTTTCAAGCAATTAAGAAGTCACTGTGTAGAGAAAAAAAAAAAAAGGTAAACATTTAAATCTGCCTTTTTATTCATTTACTTAACACATCCCTTTGGAGAATATCACCACATACACATTCTGCTGTGCTAGGTGTTGCGTGAGGCACATATTTGGACAAGCTATGCTTCTTCCCTTATAAGAGAGGAAAACTTTACGTACACACACAGAGAACCATGTGTATGTGCCACATGAGACTGTACCTGAAATTGCTGGCAGTGGTTATTTCTGAGTTGGGTATTACAGGTGCTTTTCACTTTCTTCATTTTGTGTGTGGTGTTTTAGTGTTATTACTTTCTACAAAGCATTAGTAATGCTTTCTCAACTGGAAGATGTCAGGATAATAAGCACTGTTTTTAAGAGTGTGGTTCTGTGAACATGCAGCAGGAGTGACAATGAGGAGGAGGACGTCCGGGGTGGGGGACAGGGACCTGTGCTCAGTGCCCCTGGAAGTCGTACAGGATAGGGGGAAGATAGAAACTGGTGTCCCTGGGGAGGGTCTGAGACTAAGCCAAGGAAGTGAGGTGCCTCAGGTAAGTCACCGAACTGTGAATAGAGTGCACAAGGGCAATTCCTTCTCAGAATCATACTTTTCCTCCATTATTTGTGATTTCATTGATGGTCATTTTCCAATTTGACTTTCAAATTTTTCTTAAGGTATTAAGTCCCAAAAGGAATGACAAAATGTCATTCTACATTTTACAACCAACCTCAAAGTAAAATAAAAACTAAAATTCCAAATCCAAATTAAACTTGTCAGCAAACTCTGGCTGGATGGCTCAGCTGTGGAGAGTTGTCCTGTGTACCACAGGGTTATGGGTTCGGTTCCCCGTCAGGCACATACCTGGGTTGCGGGTCCAATCTCCAGTCAGAGTGCATACAGGAGGCAACGGATCATATTTCTTTCTCAGATCGATGTTTCTCTCTCTCCTTTACTCTCTCTCTAAAATCAATAAAAACATATCTTTGGGTGAGGATTTTAAAAATAATAACAAAACAATCAGCAAAAATGATCTGAACAAATTCGTTGTCCTTTCTCACATTTAAATGTATTTTTAATGCACATAACTTAACATACTTATATTTAAACGTATTCTTTTTAAAAAATATATTTTTGTTGATGTCAGAGAAGAAGAAAGAGGGATAGAGAGATAGAAACATTGATAATGAGAGAGAATCATTGATCAGCTGCCTTCTGGATGCCCTGCACTAGGGATAGAGCCCCAAACCCTTGCATGTGCTCTGACCAGGAATTGAACCATGACCTCCTGGTTCATAGATCAACACTCCACCACTGAGCCATGACAGCCATGACAGCCAGACTTTAAATGTACTAGTTTTGTTAATTTCCTATTTTATATTTAAAATAACTCTCCCCCCGCCTCTGTGTGTGTGTGTGTGTGTGTGTGTGTGTGTGTGTGTGTGTGTGTTTCTATCTCTATTTCCCTCTCCTCTTTTTTCCTCTCCTCTCCTCTTCTCCCTCTCCCCTTCCTATTTCTCTACCTACTTTGACTTTGGAAGGAAAAATAAGCTATCTGAAGTAAAATACATGATATTTTAATTGTTCACAAACACTCTTAATAAATGTTGCCCAGAAATTAGAATTGCATCACCCTGACCCAGCCCAGTACTGAAAGGATCTATACATGACAGGAATAAAATGATTGTCTTGGAAACACACGTGTACATAAATTGTGATGGCATCCTATTAAGGCTCTCTCCTCCAATGCCAACATTATGACTGAATTTCAGTAGAGTCCTAAACAATTGTTCAGATAAACTGAAATCAAATGCATCTCAAGGGATGAGCAGATGAGCAGCACCGGGGCTGAGAGGGTCGGGGATGGCAGGGGGGCTTGAGGAGATTGCATTTTAAGAGGAAAGTAAACAAGAACCTAGATGAGGGTGACATTAAATGCTTTCAAATATTGAGTTTAGTAAAAATAAAAGCTCAATTATTTTTTATTCCAAGAAAGTATCCAGGGCATACCTGCTGACGGCAGCTTTACCTAGATTCCATGAACAAGGGAAAGAGATTACTGTTTCTCAAGTAGAAAATCAAGGGACTGCCAAGGTATCTGTCCCCCTCTCCCCTGGGACCTGACCTAGCATCAGGTCTGTCTGGAAAATTCCAGGGGACCAGCTTGCTTAATTCGGTCTCCATCCATGGCTTTCCTCCACTGACATCATTACCAACCTAATCAAAGGTCTCTTATTCCATTGACTTCTCAGGGTTTCGGAGGACAATTATATATTTATACAGGCTTTATGTAGCTTTAAATCTCAATGTGTCAAGCACGTTGGAATGAGTAAGTCACAATTTTCTTAAGAATAACCTGGAAGACTTATAGAGAATTTAAATATTGAGATTCAATCTGAAGGTATAGTGTCTTTTACCCTTAAGCTCCTTTAAATCATATAATGAATGCGGTCATGGAAAGTAGAATCCCGATATGCGCTGCCATGTCTCTTTTAATCTACATGTGCTTTTCACTAGTATTTCCTAAGAATCTGTTATTTGGTGAAACTTATTTTGGGCTCAAGAATAAGTATCTTCCAGGATCTGTTGTCATGATGTCAGACATGTTTCTCATTAGAAGAGGATTTATCAGTCCCATCTCCCTCCTTTGTTGCAGACTATATAAATAATAATAAAATAATAATAATTAGGAAGATACAGGCATAGATCATGCTAATAACATGTGCAATGTTTCCCCCTTCAACATGAAACACTGATTGTCCATGAGAAAGAGAATAATTAAAAATACAGAAGCAAAGTGAGGCCACATGAATAAGGAAACACCTTTCTGGCAGTCAGCAGTGAGATAAAATCTTTCCCTTCTAGGTTTGGTTCTTAGTATCACTACTAGTATGTTAGCCTCCTAACCCTGGAAAACTAGGGGTTATAATGTAAATATTTAAAAAACAGGAAAACAAGCAAGCTTCCAGAGGCATTGTGACTTGTCCCACCCCACTCCACTAGAAACAAGCAACATGATACCATATTTACTCATTTGTTTATTCCACAGCATTAAGTGAACACCTATTATGTTCACACATTTTGACAGACACTGTGGAAAATGGAAGCGGCCCCTCTTCGATGAGCATAGCTTAAGATATTCATGCACTTATCAAGTAACGGACCCCAAAGGATGTATCTGACAATCAAGTTACACAACACTCAACGTCTTTATTCACGGACAAAGGAAGCCGAGCAATTGGTGATAAACGTCCGGTACAACAATTTAGAGAAATTAAATGGTGGGGATATTCTCTCTAATTTTTGAAAGTTTCCTTTTCATTTAAGCACACATAACCATAAGTTTCCTCTTCATCTTGAAAGAGTACATAATTTTCTTTCAACGATTGGACTTGACTCTCCAGCCTCAGAAAGAATGTCACCGTTGTCTCCCGGGCTCCGTGATGAACTCGGGCATCCAGGGCACCAGGCACGTCCTGTGAGGCTGCCACAGGTGGCCTCCCGCCAGCTGCAGCGCATGGGCATGTTGCATGCTTGCAGCAGCGCTGGGTGCAGAGGCTGCTCCCTGCTCCTCCTCGGCTGTGCTTCCTCGGAGTGGTTACTGGTGACATCAAAGCCTCTTAAGAGAAGAAACAGAGTAAACACTTCAGATCGCCCTGTGCCTTGAACAGGCAAGATTTTCAGTGCTAACTGCACACCAGTCCGATGTGTCCAGTGAGGTTAAGGTTTTGCTTTTTGTTTATTTTTTATTTTAAAAATGTTAGGGACTGGGGTGGGTGGGCCCCTAGGTAACTTGGCCGATGGACTGTGCATCAATACCAAAACCTCTGTCCACCACCTCAGTGTCCCTGCCCAACACAAAAGACAGAGGTCGAGGCGAGACAGCACAACCTGGGAGCAATTCCATAGGCTTGAGGAGAAGGGAAGAAAATAAAAGTTTGACAGGAATTTATAAATACAGCCTTGGTTAAGTATATCATCACTCATAACACCATTAAATCTCTTTCAATAAACAAAAACATGCTTTACTTATTCCAGGAATTCTTTGTGAAAGGAAAACATTATGTGAAAAATAAAGTGTTATTGCAAACACAGTTAAAATCTGGAGTGAGGTTCTGAATAAACAAATGAAATCGCAATGGAATATAGTGTGCCTTAGAGCCATTTCTTGACAAAACAGTCATCTTATTTACACGCTTCACAATACCCCACCATGGATGTCGACGGAAAAAAATAAGGAGAAAAATAATTAGCATATTAATCTTTTTTATGCCGCCATCTTTCAGATCCAGAAGACCATGGTGTAATTTAAATCTAAACGCTTTCCTGGCATTAGAATTCATTTTAGATGGGTCAATTGTTCCATAATAAAGGGATAGAAGGTGTACTTCATGCAAGAGATTTATGTTTGCCATTTGTTCATATTCATGTGCGACTGAATACCCTCAATTCAAATGGTGATGGCTGTTCATATCAGTCGGGCGCCAGCCACACAGATCACTAACCGGCAGCAATGAATTTCATTTGCAGGACAAAAAATACGGCGAAATTAACTCCAACAGTTTATTGATTTTTGCTTAACAGAAGCCAGTATAACAGCTCTATTGCCCTCATAATGATTAGTGACAAAAGTTTAATTAAGCAATTATGAAGCCAATAATAGAGTTGTCTGGCCCGCGCAGCTCCAGCCGCTCAGGACTTATCTCCCTCCTGCACATCAGAGCAGCCGGAATGTGCTTGAGGAGATTAATGCTGAGAACACAGATGCCTACTTTAATTCTGCTTCACCATGCCGTTTGAATGGAGCCGGGAACACAAGCTCCCTTTATCAAATTACAAGTCCGCTTTTCATGAATATGTAGTTTCAAAAAAAATCTAGTTGTGGCTTCAAGGTGTAATTATAAAGACATACAACAAAAATGACACACAATTCTGTCTTCGTAATCCCTGCTATGAAATATGCATGATAATGTATTACTGAATAAAGACTTAACAACGTTCTAAGAGGCTTTGCCATTGTACCGTTATCCAAACAATTGGCAGCCTTTTCCAAATGTTATGTGAGATATTGTCTGACCTTACATCTTTGTTTTTCTGCCTCTTAAATGTATTGTTTCAAGCTTATTGTATTGTTATTTGTCCATAATGCCATTAAACCCGTCTTATCTGTTTGTAAGAATTCCCAATTTATTATGTATGCTTAAATATGGTAATGTGAAAATGTGAGCTCCTTCCCCGCATTAATCATTTCATAAAATATACACCGTGTCCCGGAACCTGCAAACCTGCAGAGACTGAGACGGAGGCATCTGGGCTGCTCTCCCCATCCTGACAGTTCCGCACGCACTGCCTTGCAAGTAGCTTGCTTCGTGCACGTTCGAAATACCTTCACTCTCCAGAAAGAATCTGCGTGTGTGTTTTCTGTCTCTGATGAAGCAAAGGATCTTGCTTGACCAATTTGCTGGCCCTTTTTTTCTTTCTCCAGAAAAAGAAAAGGCTGCAGCGTCTCCCTAAAGAAAGAAATCATTTATCCTCCTACCACCCCGCAGAAGCTCATTTGAGAGGAGGACATAAAACACCAATATGTATGTAGGTAAATACGTAGGTCCAGAAATCCTATTTTCAGACTTAATCTGTGACAACCTGAATTGCTACATTTCATTTAATAAAACATAAAGCAAATTCACCCGTGGGTTTTTGTCCCTAATAAAATGTGCCTTATCTAAATGATTGCGATTTATTTTATCAAAATCCCCTGAAAACACATTTGTCTTTCTTGGAACTGCCTAGAACAGCTGTTTCTGTATAACAAGCAGCAGCTGGGAAAAGTCAGCGAGAGGTTTCTGGGCGGCCTTTTGACTGCCCGCTGCCTGTTTCCTTCCCCAGCCGCCGCTCGAGACAACCTGTGTCTCGCTGGTGACAAGCACGGTCCTCGTGGGCAGAACACCTCAGCGTGGCCCAAGTCTTGCCTGCCGTCTCTGTGTGGTCCCCGCGCCTTCTCGGGACTGTGGCACAGAGGATGGGTGCTCTCCCTCAAGCTGTGCAAGGCAGGAAGGGGTCCCTTGGAGTATTGGAATGAATTTATCCTCAGCTTTTTCTTAATATCAGAATGTGTTCTGTTTTATTTTTAGCAATTTATCCAGGTGACCTCAGGGGGCTCCATCAAGGTGTGAATGGAACCGGAGTGTGCAGATCAGCAGGGGTGGGGCTGCGGCAGGACATGCTCCCCTACCCCTGGACAGGGGCATAGCCTGGATCACAGCCTGACTCTCGGGGTATTTAAACCTCCAGGAATTAAAGTTAAAGCAAGTTTCACAACAACAGGGCTCCAGCCTCTGAACTCAGTCTTCAGAGACAACTGTCCTGTTTATTCCTCCAAGTTGAGAGATCAGGGCAAAGTGGATGAAATCAAGGACTTTATTTTTCACCTCTTCTCAGTTATTAATGAGAGGGGGTTTCCTCTGATTCAGTCCCAATGGGTAACCACAAGGATGATTTTAGCAGGTCTCCAATGCGTGTCCACTACACCCTCCACTTAATAGACCAGAGATTGTTGTGTTGTTTTTTTCAACTATTCCCTTTGAATTTATTAAGGATCATTCCACCTGTAGAGAACTGAAAGAAAATCCTAGGCTATTAGAAAGGTAAAATGGCTCTTCTGTGAGGTTAGTTGCCAGAATTTTCAACATCTGCCAATGAGGCTGAGTTTCTGAACGCCCAGCAGCGCTCTCTCCTAATGGACAAGAAGAAACGAGGGCCTGTGTGCCCGTGCTGTCCACGGGGAGTACCTCCCCCTGGGACAATTAACAATAGTAACTTACACGAAGGAATTTTAGGGACAGAGATTAAATTAGAATAGGCTTTAAAAGATTGCCTCGTCAAAGTAACCGTGGCTACATTTTTATCTTTCTCAAAAATCTGCATGTCAAGGAGTGGCCATCCAATGCCTGCAAGTTTCTCGCAGCTCCCAACGGCCTGCTTCATTTTGATTGCTGGATTTTGAAGCATAAAGTCCTGAAGCAGTCAGTCCGTGGAGAGCAGGCTACGCTCCCCATCCATTCTGAAGGCTGGGTTGGCTGCTCTTTCCACAAACCCAGCTTGCAGGGAGCGGCCCTCATAGGCCTGCTGGAGTAAATGTTTAACCATTTAATAATTAGCTCAGCCCTACCTGTGACAAGTTGTGAATTGTCCAACTAGAGAATGCCATCCTAATTATTCCTTCTCGGGATGATTTACTTGTTCTCAAGACACAAAATGACGTCAGTAATTAAGGAAAGCAAGATCTCACAGGAGCACACTATTTTGACAACAATATAGGAAATAGCCGGTGCCTGTGACGCGGGGTTTGCTGGTGGCCTTTTATCCGCCAGCGCAGCGTCCTGCACACAATGCTGCCGCCGTGCAGCCGAGCAGCCGCTCGCAAAACGCGACCGTGCACACTCCACTAGTTATCAGAGCGCCGGTAGCACAATTAAAAACCCAGGCGCATCCATTTCAAAACGGAATTGCCTGTCATGTGATAAAACTGTGCTTTCTTCCTGACGCATCTGTTTCTCTCTGATTTAGGAAATATCTGGACGGCCTTTATCTCAGAGCTGAAATTAACAAAGAGCCCGTTTTAGCATTCTGGGTGTGGGCAGGACATCTCTCCGTGACCCTGTCCTGTGCCTGAAGACCGCCTGCGTGCTTTTCATCCTCACTGCATCTTTTCACGTGTGTTTTTGTCCGCATATTTTTTTTTGATTGCTAAGTGGTAATTAATGGCAATTTGCTCTTATTAGCAAAGGGTTCTAAAAGCAGAATGGCGATTACAATTTTATATATTCAGTCCACCGCTCTCCTAGATGAATGCAAAGCCATTCACCTTTTGCATATTCACTGGATTTTGTGCTGTGCGGTTCGAATGGTAAGATGAGCTTTAAATCTGCAAATTAAATATTAGGTGCCCCCTATAGTAATACATTAAGCATGATTGGCTTCGGTAATGTGGTGAGGATGTGACAGAAATTATATCAATCCAATATACTTGTTCTTGGGTTTGCCCTCCCATATTTTACTGTGAAGAGTAGCAGATGAAAAATACAACTGTTTGCTAATAGGACTCGCGTCTTGTTACGGGTGCCGATCTCCCGTTTTCCCGTAACTCGCCATGATTACTTTTTTAGAGGCTTTCACTTTCCCCCAGCTGATCCTCCTCTAGTTAGGCAGCATTAATGACACTTCAGTCATCCCGGCTTTCAAGCCGAGTCCTTCCACAGCGAACAGAGAGTTGACATTTCCTGACATTTTCCCAACTAATTACAGGACAAATAATTAAGCATGTTCTCCTATGTAACAAATGAAGGCAAAAGCCGTCTGTCAGGGCTGGTGATTGATGACACTCCGGGAGACTTTATCTGATGGGTCCTGCCAGGCGATGGAGGGGAAGCAAATTTATTAGAATGAACAATGCAAATTCTGAGTCATCTTATCCAGTTATGCGCCAAAGCAATATCCATGTCAAGGTGAATGTGACAATGAAAGCAAAATATTTGCATTTTGTGGAGCAGGTTGAAGGGGAAATCAGAGCGAGAAGATGACAGGCCTAATTATTTTGGCTCATACAGGCTAGGACAGCTGTTTCTGGTGTCCTGAACAAGGCTGTCACACAGGTAACTAAATAGGTCTGCATATAAGTCTGTATCCAACACTACTGAGATGTCTACCACTAATGACCAACGCTAATGTTACTGCCATCCCTGAAAAACAGAAAATGTGTCACCGTGCACCTTCTGTGTGGCAGTCAACATTTCGCTACATAATTACTTGTTAGTGAATTAATTCCTATCTGTCAGTATCTATGCCAGTGTCATTTTTAGACCATTACAAAATTATGCCATCACTATAGCAACTGCAAGCACAGTTAAAAGGCAAAGAGTTCAGATACCCAGGAAAAGTGCCTAGTTAGGCAGGAGATAATAATGTAGAATCCAGTCACCATGGCCATGCCTACCTTCCCAATGTTCTTTATTTGGGTTGTGTGTTTGATCAATGATGATTAAACGATAATCTCAGGTTTCCCATTTTAATCCACGATGATGATTTCCTGTAATGAAAACCAGGCTGCAATAGTGTCTCTCTGAGAGAGGGACTCCTCCCTCCCCCCTGCCCTGTCAAGTCAATTAAGTGGGTGCTCAAAAGTGACCTCCCCTGTGCACATCCCGGTCCGGAGCCTGGATGCAGATGGCATGCAGTTGGAAGCTTCCTGCCTCCTTCCCTCTACTGCCTTTTGCACAAGCAATTTCTGTTGAGCCTGTACTCAGATTCCTCCCAGTTTCCTTCTGCCTTCCTTTGTGCACGTTTCTTTTGCTCCTAAGCGCTGCCACACGGAGCTTTCAGCTTCGTTCCCACTTAGCAATTCAAGATGCCATCACACAGTCCAATCACTCCTTGCTTTATTCAAATCAGCATGCCACAGGACTCAGATCCCGTCTGCATTAAGAACGATCCGCAACCTTTTGGACCCTAAATGCCCCTGGAGAAATACATTTTTAAGATAGGGAAGGGGGGAGGGGGGAGATATTATGAGTTACCAAAAAATTAAAAGTAAAAAAAAAAAAAAGAAAAATCCTTTGAATGTTAAATAGGAAAGTAGAAAATGTAAACTAGCCTACAGAAAACCGAATCTATTCTCATTGATTTTTCTTCTTTTAATTAATTAAAATGTTACCAGGCTGGGGATCAAGAGCTCCACTAAGCTACCCACATAAATTCATCATGTTTGTCTGTAATACAAGGTCACTTTTGTTAAGTGAAAATATTTTACTGGTATATATGAAATGATGTTTGGCAGACATATGACTCAAAATGGCATCTTTGGGCCCTAGCATTTCAGTGAAAAGGTTATACAAAGAAGGGAGAATTTGAAAACAAAAATACTAATAAGGTAGGAGGTTCTTCAGAAATGCCATCGTTTTATTAATCGCCACCTTAATTTTTGTCTCATACAAATAATACACATGTGTTTCGATGTGTATTATTTGGTGGTCTCTTACTAAGACACACAGGGAGAGGTGGGGGGAAATAAGGATTGCATTAATAATTTCAAGTGACAAAGGTGACTCTCCAAACAAATAAAGATGGAATTAAAGATGATGTTCCTTAGGGAGACTGAATATAAGCTGGCATCAGACCAGGATGAAGAAATAAGACATGTTCTAGTTTGGGGGATCTCTGAAAGCCCCAATATGTCAAAGCATAGTATTCATTTCAGTTCACGAATATCATTTAAGAAGAATGCCACGTTGCTTTGCCACCTGTAACATTTCAGGCAGTTCACTGGATCTAAGGTAGCAAGTCTAAGCCAGGAAAGAGCCCAACTTTCACGGCAGGCTCTCCTAACATGAAAGTAGTGAGACATTTAATCTGGGTTCTGCTTAGCAAGGTTAAGCCCGCAGTGCCTCTGGTTACCTCGGAATCCCGAATGGGAAGAAATCAATCATTTCCCTGGAAGGGGCTCTGAGAGCACTCCCTCTGACAGTGCCATTGACCGTTGTTAACACAAAGGCAACAAAGAACAGTGAGGTCTATTTTAAAGTCATACCCGATTTTGCACATTTTCGTGGTTCCCGGGCACCCCATGTACTATCAGAATGCTCATAGCAACACCGTGCCTTCTTAGGCACAGGTTAATGAGCGCTGAACTTGGGAATACACTGTTTTATTTTGCTTAAATTTGAAGTTTGAAGTTTATTTTGCTTAAATTCCACAGATAGTGACTAATCCCAAACAAATCAATTTTAAGCCAAACATACCCCCTATTTGTAATTTGTGGAGAAATAGCTGGCAAAGAGCACTAAAGGAACTGCCTAAGTTCACTCTGATTGAGAAGCAGGTGTTTACCCAAGTAAATAATGCGATATCTTGATAAAGATTGTATACAAATTTGATACAAGGAACCAATGAGATAGTTTCTGTCTAATGATCCTAGTCAATGTAATTAATGTATTCTGCTACATTACATTTTAAGAAGTGACCATTGTGTAACACACTTTGAAATATGCACAAGCTAATGGGATAAGATACAAAAATTATTATGCTGACAGTAAATCATATTACATTCCTAATAAGCATTAAGTAGATAACTAGGTCAAAGCAGTATTATCTTAATTGATTTTTCAAAAGAAACCTGACAGAAAAATGTCAATGCTCGAATATTTCTTCATGCATCATTAAAACAAGATTGGCTTTTAACAAAAGAAGAACCCTTCACAGAATTGATTCTTGCTTTGGGCTGCCTGCAAGTGAGTGTATTACATAAAAATCTATACAGGATATTAAAACAACACCGCTCTGCAAGACAGTTACAATTAAAAGCTGACACCCCCGACGTATTGGCCACAGTGGCTTGCCAGAAAATATAGGAAACACTTTTTTTTTTATCCAGGGCAGCCAGTGCAGGAAAACCAGGCACATCCACTGTTGGGAACAAAAATGCTGATGAGCCCTTTATTTATCTGTTTTGAAACTGCATAGTTATAAACCAGTCACACAGGATTACTGGGGAAATCCTGCCCTCGTTACCTGGGCTTTTTAATCAGAGTGTGTGTCCTGTGAATTTCCCTCAGAGCTGTGGACAGGGAGATGTTACAGCCATCTCCTGCATGTCACCTTACACAGGGACGTGATGGTCCGAGCCCAACCTCACAGAGGGAAGGCCTGTTGGTTCAAATGCAAATGAGGCATCTCCCAATGGGTGCTTGCAACTTGTGGTAAAATTTAGTCGTGGTTGTAAGGAGCTGCTTGGGTGCAACTCTGGGGTGGTTGCACCAGCATTGGAAGTGCTGAACAGATATCTGCTCCTGGCTGAACATCAAACTGACCCTCTTCCTGAAGGCATTCACCTCTTAATCTCTGTGCTCTGTTTTCTTAAATGAGGAACTGGGGCCATTGGTTCAATTTGTCTAATAACAGCACTGAGTCTGTTATTATCCCCAAAAGATGCCCCAGAGAGGCCAGTCCCACCTCGGAGCCTGGCCAGGCCTCTCCCGAGGGCACAGACAGCAAGAAGTGCTTCCTCTGAAAGGGACTTGGTTAATTACAGATGAGGCTCCACTAGGGGGAATTTGAGGCACAGGAGAGAGGTTTCTTGTCCATCCTGGTGAAAGTTTCAGTACTGGGAGGAGAAAACAAAGGCAAAAATGGATGTTGTTTCCGTTTTAACTCCAGACAGAAGGTAGCTAGAGAGTAGCACACACTTCTTCAAACCATTCTTTCTTTCCTCCTCTGCTCCCCAAGATCCAAATCCCTTCTGTTGAGGGGACTTACCCTTAGGCACTGAAGAAGCTCGATGCTCTGGGTGTGCTCACATGTGTCTTCAGGTGAGGAACAAGAGGGTTGAGTGACTTTGAGCAAAGGCTGGATGGAGACGTCTGCATAACTCACACTCTGGGACTGAGCTGGCTTTATTCAAAGAGCCACAGGCATCAGATAGTTGGCCAAATGGTAAGCAGGGAAGAGCTCCATCCTTGACTGTGAAGAAGGAATCTGTGTTCGTCAGGCAAAAGTTGTTGGGGTGCTCAGGGGCTTGAGAGGGTTTTGGAAAAGTCATCTTATTTCCTAAAAGGTTGTCTAAGGAGTTTCATTAACAGGAAGCACACTGCTCATGCGCTGCCTGTGACCTGGACAAGCACTGAACCCTCCTGGGCTCGGTATGCATGTAGACCGCGCTGGGACAAGGCACACGTGGGCGGAGACTCAGTTCAGGTGTGGAGGCAAATGTGCTCAAGCATCTGCAAATACTTGCTGCTCCCCTCTCACCCCGGTTGCATTCATGGCAGTTTCTGCCAGAAATTATTGTGTAGAGATCTTCTAACATGTCTTGTGTGGCTTCTTGCTAATTTTTGTTCCACACCCCCGTCCCCCCATGCCATATGTTGATGGAATGCCTATTAAGTACCAAGACCTGGGGAAGGAACCATGAGTGCAGCCTTAGGGCAGGAAGCATCAGGCACTGGGGGAGGCCCCTGGACAGTGCCCATCCAGCCACAAGGGCCAGAAAGTCCTATAAGTCCAGTAGGATGGCCAGGTAGCTTCATTTGTGCCCAGGAAACAAACTATGAGGGAACCACAGTGAGGTTCATATTTGAATGAAGAAACTGAGGCCCTCATGGCCAAAAGGCCGCAGCCTGAACATAGACTTGGTGCTCTCAGTCTCTCACCTGCCAGGGCTTGTTGTTGTTGGGGGAGGGGGAAATGGTTCTTTTCTGCCTCCATTCCTTGCCAGGGAAGAGAGAATGAATGAGAGAGCCCAGGACACTCTTCTGTCACCCACCCCTCCCACACTAGGATCTTCTGAGCCCTGTCTAAAACCTTCCTATCTCAGAATCCCTTCTCACAGTCTAGACTCAAGAGGAAGAGTGTGGTGCTGAAAATGACCCAGGACTTGAAGCCAGACAGATCTGAGCTGGACCTCATCTTTTTCTTTTATTAACCCTCACCCAAGAATATGCTTAATGATCTTAATGATTTTAATAGAGGGGAAGGGAGCAAAGGAAAGGGGGAGAGAGAGATGAAGAGAGAGAGAGAGAGAGAGAGAGAGAGAGAGAGAGAGAGAGAGAGAGAGAGAGATACATCAATTGGTGGATCAACCTAAAACCTAGGTATGAATCCTGATCAGAAATCCAACCCGCAACCCACTCTGTTATACTGGTTGAGGCTCCAATCAACTGAGCAATACCTGCCAGCAACACCTGCTCATCTTGAACAAGGCTTTGCCTCCCTAAGAACCTGTTTTCCCATCTTTAAAATGAATGAAGGGAGGCTTAGTTATCAGGATTGTTGGGGGGTGAGTATCATGTAGAGAAAACCTTCACCATACGGTGGGACCAGTTCATGATGCTTCACAGCCTGGTGCTTCACAGCCTGTGCAGTGACTCTCCACTGGAGCCCAACTCTCCCTTCCACAGTTCAAAACCTACCCCCTTGCCTGCAGATCAGATTCACCTGGTTATTGCATGACTTAGAACCACCTCTCTCCTAAGAGAAAAATTTCAAGCTGTCACCATGAATGAGTGGGTGCAGGTTTAGAATTGGCACAATATTTGTTGTACAAGATTCCCAGACTGATAAAGTAAAAACTTATTTCCATTCTGTTGAAGTTTTTAAGTCCTAGGTGAATACACCATTGTCCTACAAGAATATTTTCATACTTTAAGGTATCTGTAATTAACACAGGAAAAAGCTGTCAGTGATGAAGATGAAGATAAACTCAGAATAAAAATTACCCAAGAAAAGGCTGAAAATCAAAAGATATATCAAACTAATTAGAAGTGTCAAATAAATAGTTTGAAAGAGAAAATAAGGTAAATATACTTAAAATTATTATAGCTTTGAAAAGGACTAAAACAATATTTTTTAAAGGACACTAAGAAGAATCAAACTGTTTGAAATGAAACAAATAGATCTCCTACAAGTGAAAATATAATTGATGTTAGTAACAACATAATGAACAGCAACCCAAATATAAGGTTGAACCTGAATGAATAAAGATAACCAATCCTCAGTCTCTCTGCCTACCGAGGGAAAAAGTAAATACTCTTTAAATGAACAGTAACATCATTTAGATCCTCTATAATGTTTTATTCATAATATCTGGTATTTACTCAAGTATTACCAAATATTATAATCAAAATCCATGAGATAAAAATTATAATAGACCAAGCATGTCAAACCCATGGCCTGCAGGCCACATGTGGCCCACAACAAATATTTTTGCAGCCCAGTCAATATAACAGTATGTAAGAAATGTTTTAATAAAAATTCCTTAACTTCATGTTTACAATATCCTGTTATACATAATATATATATATATATATAAAAGCCTAATATGCTAAGTGTCCAACCAAGTGGTTTACTGACTGGTTGCTATAACTTGCACTGACCACCAGGGGGCAGATGCTCCAACTTTTAGGTTAGCTTGCTGCTGGGGTCTGGCCAATCAGGACTGGGTGAGACTGGGCCAGACACACCTTGGAGCCCTCCTGCAGTCCCTCTTATGGTCCCTCCCCAGCCACTAGCCCCTATTGGCCCTGATTGGCCCTGATCACCAGCCAGGTGGAAATACCCTGTGCACAAATTTTGTACACTATATCATTAGTTATTAATAACGAACTACAACATTCGCAAATGACTGGTTACTATAGTCGTGTTGCATTCATTTCCCTTACACACCTTATGCGCAGGTGCACCATTTCTCTCCATTAAAACTAGCAGCAAATATTTTAGCAGCTGATTGCCATGTCAATAGTCTTATACTGATTTGTTTGGTGTATGCAACAGGAAATATTTCGCTTTCAGAAAACAAGAAAAATAGGTTTATTTGCATTATGCTTACTAATTTGTGCAGTTATTCAGTGTCTGGTAAGTTAAAATTCAAGAAAAAATATTAATTTTTATTAAAGTGTTTAATTATTTTATGTTAACAATTGCTCATTTATTTCAGCCCTTTGTATTAAGCATGTCTCTATTGAAATAAACCTACATTTTTATGAAAATTGAAACTTTTGTTTTTTTGCAGCCCACATAAACTTAAACTTTGTTTATTTGGCCCGTGTTAGCTTTTGAATTTGACATGCTTGCAATAAACTCACAAATAATTAAGACCTTTGGAGTTGTCAGGTAAGCACTACAAAATAACTATGAATATTATATTAGACAAAAGCTTAAAAGATGGTAAATAAGATCAATAAATGAATATTTTCACTAAAATATTGGAATTTGTAAAAAAAAAAAAGTAGAGGAAAAAGAAGAAGAAGAAGAAGAAGAAGAACTAGAAGAAGAAGAAGAAGAAGAAGACGAAGAAGAAGAAGAAGAAGAAGAAGAAGAAGAAGAAGAAGAAGAAGAAGAAGAAGAAGAAGAAGAAGAAGGAGAAGGAGAAATTACAACTAAGAACACAATATCACAAACTAAAAACTCAACTGATAAATTTTACAACAGATCAAATAAAGGGGAGAAAAGAGATAAACATTGAAAAATAGGTAAATGGCCGAAACCGGTTTGGCTCCATGGATAGAGCGTCGGCTTGGGGACTGAAGGGACCCGGGTTCGATTCCGGTCAAGGGCATGTACCTTGGTTGCGGGCATATCCCCAGTAGGGGGTGTGCAGGAGGCAGCTGATAGATGATTCTCTCTCATCGATGTTTCTAACTATCTCTCTCTGTACAAAATCAATAAAATATATTAAAAAAAAAAAAAAGAAAGAAAAATAGGTAAATGGAAATACCTGCTTAAAACAGAGAGAAAGAGGGATTTGAAATAATGGAGAAAGGAATAAAAACACAAATTAGAGTGTTAATGACTAACTTACATGTAATTGGAGATCTGGAAAGAGAAAAAAGAAATGTGGCAGAAAAAATGTTTGCAAAAATAATGGCTAAGCATTTTCCAAACTTATGAAAAATATAAACATATGAATTTAAAATCTCTAAGGACTATAGACAGGATAAACACAAAGAAATCCATATCTGGTTAAAAAAAAAAAAATAGGAACATTGCTTAAAATAATTCAAAGGAAAAATCTTGGTACCAAATCAATCCAATCTGACGGCTGACTGTTTAACAATAATTATGGAATAGAGATAACTGTGGAGTTACAGATTTAAATGTGGAGGAAAAAAAAAAAACTGCATAATTAGAATTCTATAACCACCCAAAATATGTGAGCACTTGTAGAAAAATTAGGCAATATATTACAAAGTAAAAAATGGCTCTAACCTGTTACTTAGCATTATATTTCTAGAAATACAATCTAGTGTAATAATTTTCAATTCAACCTATGGCTGTTGTTGGGTTCCCATTAAAAACATTGTCACATCAGCTGAAACTGGTTTAGCTCAATGGATAGAGCATCGACCTGCAGACTGAAAGGTCCTGGGTTCGATTCTGGTCAAGGGCACGTACCTTGGTTGCAAGCACATCCCCAGTGAGGGGTGTGCAAGAGGCAACTGGTCGATGTTTCTCTCTCATCGATGTTTCTAACTCTCTATCCCTCTCAATTCCTCTCTGTGTAAAATCAATAAAATACATTAAAAAACAAACAAACAACATTCTCACATCATATATACAGATCTATACATGTTTATTATATGTTTACATAATGTAAAGTTGTTTCTATTATATTATAAATATTAAATTTAAAAAAATAAAATTGGTGCACTAATTTTCAATGTCTAATGACATTTAAATGCCATGCTATGTATCATTGTCCATAATAAGATTGATGAATAAGCTCTCTAATTCTCAAAAATGTTTATTGCTACTATTTATCTGAATTTATTCTATCCCATTTTCCCAAAGACATTTATAGTAATTACTTATTTTTTTAGATATCAATCACACCATCATATTGTTCTGCAAAATTTATAAATTTTACAATTTTAAAATATTTTTTGCTTTGTAGGGATCTAGATGTCAAATTTATAATATCCCATAATCTTTTGAAAAAGTAAGACAATGTCCATTAAAATAGAAAATACTTCCAATATATTATCCTGGCATTAATTTGTAAAAAAACAAACAAACAAAAAAAACACTGAAACTTTTATTTTCTCTTTCTTGATATTATAAAAAACTAAAGGCCCAGTGTACAGATTCATGAACCAGTGGGGTCTCTCTGCCTGGCCTGCAGAGATCAGGCTGAAACTGACTCCCCACATTCCCTGAGGGGTCCCAGATTGCTAAAGGGCATAGGCCAGGTCAAGGGACCCCTTTGGAGCACGTTTGGGACTGGGAAGGGATCTAGGAAGGGTTCCAGGGCAAGACCAGCCCATCTCACACAGTCCCGATCAGCCAGACCCTAGCAGCAAGCTAACCTACTGGTTGGAGCATCTGTCCCATGGTAGTCAGTGTGCATCATAGAGACTGGTTGAAAGAGCAAACAGTTGGACACTTAGCATATTAGGCTTTTATTATAAGCCTAATATGCTAAGTGTCCAACTGTTTGCTCTTATATAGGACTAGTGGCCCAGTGCACAAAATTTATGCATGGAGGGGGTGTTCCCTCAGTCTAGCCTGCACCCTCTCCAATCGGGGACCCCTTGAGGGATGTTGGACTGCCAGTTAGAGAGATATGCCACAGGGGTCAGACTTAAACTAGCATTCAGATATCCCTCTCACAATCTGGGACCTCTGGCTCCTAACTGCTCACCTGTCTGCCAGCCTGATCACACCTAACTACCTCTGCCTGTCTGCCTGGTTGCCCCTAACCCCTTTGCATGCCTACCTGATAGCCCCTAACCTCTCTGCCTGCCTACTTGATTGCCCCTAACCTCTCTGCCTGCCTACTTGATTGCCCCTAACCTCTCTGCCTGCCTGATCACCCCTAACTGCTTCTGCCTGTGTACCTAATTACCCCTAATTGCCCTCTCATGCTGGCCTGATCTCACCCCCATCTGCTCTTCCCTGCTGGCCTGATCATTCCTAACTGCCTCTGCCTGCCTGATCACCCCTAATTGCCCTCCCCTACAAGCCTGATTTCACCCTCAACTGCTCACCCCTGACAGCCAATTTGGTTCTGATTGGTTGGTTTCTATGTCAGTCAGCTTCAAAAGCTCCACCTCCTAGGTAGCCATTGGCTCCTCACAGTTCACCCAGATTTGGTTCTGATAGGTTTGTTTCTATGCCAGTCAGTGTCTTCAGGCCTATCCTCAGGCCTGATCAGAGAGGTGGGGCTGATCAGCAGCCCCTGTGAAGGCCCAGAGAGAAACAGAGGCATGGCTGCTGGCAAAGCCCCTGGAGAGAAAGAGAAAGGCAATGGCTGATCAACAGCTGCCACAGAGGCTGCAGATCAGACCCTGCCTCTCTTTTCAGGTCTCTCTTTGGGCCTGATGTGAAGCCCTCTCAGCAGTCAGTGCTGGATTGTCATGCCCACCACAGCAACCCAGCACTGACTAGAGGACTGACTTCTGGTTGGTCAAGGCTTCAGTCATTTTGGATGTTATGGACCCTGGTATTTTATATATTAGGATGTGCAGTTGAGACATACATCAAAATGTTGGAAACTGATTAAGCTGGTTTTCATTGCCAAGAATGAATAAAATGATGGGAAATAACTCTGAAATATTGATTTTTAAGAGCATTTATTATACAAATTATAATACTAAACTAAATAGGGAGAAATAAGGATTGATTTAGACAGAGAGACAAAGATAGGTGATAAACAAAAATAGAGCTAAACAAATTTTAAAACCTTACTATATGTTTTTTGCTGTGATGAATTAGAGTTTCACAGCCTTTAATAGTTTTAATCTACATCATTGGCTGTATTTTCAAGGGAAGGTCCCATTAATATGGATATAAAATAGGCAAGATCATTTAATATTGATCATCATGCCTGTTGTCTTTCTCTTTCAGGAAACTCCAACACACACCCTTTCTGATTTAATCCTTGGCATAAGACAGTGAAGTACACTAGTATTTCAAAGTTACCTTTAATTTTTTTCCTTATAGGATTTTAAATTTCTGATAAACCATAGTAAGACTGAGGATGGGAGAGAGTTACATAGTATGATTGAGAATGGGAATGAGTTAAGTTTTGAACACTTCAAATCTGTGATATTGCTGTAGGATAGCTAAGAAGAGGTGGCTGAGGGACATCTGGCTCAGTAAGTTTGGATTTCAATAAGAGATATACCTTGGTGATATAGGCCCTGGGTCCTCGTGGATAGTGTCAGCATCATAAAGGGGGCAATACTACAGGGAGAGTCCAGAGGCAATGAGGGCTGGGAAGAATGTCTGACTCACAGTCACATGCCACATAACTGGGCAACTACCTTCTTTGTGATTGGACTAACTCTTATTTTCTGTATTCTCTGACCGGTGATGGGTTTGAAAAATTGTTCTATGGGCTTATGAGATATGTGGAATAGTAAGTGTTTTTCCAGAACAGCAGCTAAAGGGTCTTCTCACGTGACCTGCAGGTGGTCTCTGTAAGATGTCGTGGCCTAAGTAAGTCTGTGAAGAAAATGTTCATGTTTGCTTCCTGATTCCTGGCCATGCTCTCTAGGTGACTTTGTTAGTGGCTTGGGTATCTAGTAAGTAAAATTTAAATGTGATATTTCTCTATCTTAAGAAAAATGGGTAAAAAGGAGAGGTGGGCATAGCTTCAGAGTTTAAGAACTTTCCTGAGTGTTAGCATGATTGATGGAAGAATATCATTCATAGAGGACTCTTGTATCTAAAGTTATCTGAAGTCATTCTTTCTCCGGCAAATGGCAATTGACTCAAACCAAGGCCATAACTATTTATTGAATAGTTTCTGTTCTCATCTCTCTGGCTGCTGCTCAGGAGACTAGAGTCACATGTCCAATGACATCTATAAAAGATAAGAAATCTATCCATCACCTTGTCTGTAATCCTCCGCATATATTGAGTGAAGGCAAGGTTGTGTTTCATAAGATAAATCTCAAAATATAGAAAAAAAAATATGTCATCAAAAGGCTACCTTCTGAAACCTCGCTTTTGAAAATATGGTCCTATCAACTCTGCGTTAATATAATCATTCTCTGTTTAGAGGGCACTTACACAAACACACACACACACACACACACACACAATATCTAGCAGCTTCTTTATTCCAAATATTATGCCTTTTTAATTATTGTTATTATCTTTATCATAGCAAATATTTTTCAATTATTCTGTGCCAGATTTGAGAAATGCCTGTTGGACTTTCTCTCATCTAACAGTCATAAATACTTTTGATGTGGGTGTGCACATTTCAAAAATGAGAAAGAGCTCAGGACTCAGAGTCACATCAATTTCCCCATGAGTGACAGAACAGTAAGCATTTCAACTGAGAAGCATCCTGAGTTTCTCAAACTCAGACTATCTTAAACCCACCTCACTACCCTCCTCAGAGGAAAGGCAAAGCCCATTGGACCCATGACTTCCTTATTTATGTGTTAGATGTCCCTACAACCTTATCCAGAATGGAAAGCACTGACACAAACCAGAATAAGCAGATCTATCTGGATCCCAGCAAAACCCAAACTGGGTCCAGTGGACAATCTACAGTAGCCCCTGAATTCCATGACTCTGTCAAGACTGAATATTTGGAACCCATCTCTCTCCAAGTTACATGAAATGGTATAGGGAGAGCTGCCAGCCATTAAGTCAATTCTGTGTCTCATACACATTTGTCCCCTTCTTCCAACACAGACCTTAAATAAGCAGCATCAGTGGAAAGAGAAGCTAAACCTAATTCTGAACCTGAGGAACGATCATAACCTCCTCTTCCTCTTCCTTTTCCTCTTCCTAATACAGAAAATGTGTGTCCATTTATCAATAGTTATGGGCTGCCCACTGGGGCCAAATTCCATGAGATGCTGGTTATAATTCAGACTACAAATCAGTAGGTCTAAGCTTGATATGCCTTTCTAACCAGCTGGTCTGAAGACCACATATTAAGTACATATTAAGTGATGAGGCTTCTGGGGGAATGCTACAGGTTCCCTGGACCACTGGTAGCCTGGTGTGGCTGGGCCCTCAGCACAGATATTTCTCTCCCAGAATAAATTGGTCTTAGGCCGAGCGTGACATGAAGAAAGACTGCCCTGAGAACATGGCACCATCAGAGCCTGGCTCCTGGGCTTTGGATGAGTGAGACACCAGCACAAGGAACACAGTGTGAAAGGAATTCGGGACACACTGTGCAGCTGCTGGCCCACAAGATGATACTGAGACCACACCCTAAGGTCTCACTAAGTCATCACTCCCAGGTGGTGTCCCCACAGGAGTATGTGGACTAAAATACTACCACAACCCTTAGGGGTTTTTTTTTTATGGCATTGGCCAATGTTGAGAAGAAAATACATGAACTGAAGTAATTATTACTTAAATGTGCTCACAAATAAGAGAGCAGTGGCTGAGACAAGTGACAAAGACAGATATTACTGAAAAGAGACCGCCTAGGGCTATGCTGGTTTCAATTGTTTCCTATGGCTATACTTACTCTGAATTTACCTGAGCTAAGCCATATATGGCTTTGTTTTGCCAAACCGTTTTTCATCTGTGGAAGTCTAAGGCAACAGCACACAGCTCAGGGCTCAAGATACTCATACTAGAGGACTGGTGCATGAAAATTTATGCACTGGAGGAGGAAGGACCCTCAGCCTGGCCTGCCCCCTCTCACAGTCTAGGAGCCCTCAGGGGCTGGAGGCAACCCAGTGATCAGGGGAAGGTGACGCCCCCATCACACCACTGCTGCTGTCATTGCTGGCAGCTCAAGCCTCAGCCAGCCCTGAGTGGCTGGGCAGCCACCATCCAAAGCTTGCCTGCACCTCAGGCCCACCCTGGGCAGCTGGGCAGCCAACTTCGGAGGCTTGCCTGTGCCTCGGGCCAGCCCTAGGCAGCTGGGGGGCTGAGGGCAGGTTTGGTGGCACCACACACCTGCTACTCTTTCCCCCCTCTCCCTGGCAGGGCTGAAAGGTCTGGGGAACTCAGGCAGGGCTGAGGGGACTTGGCACCACCATCTTGTGGCTATGGGCACTGCCATCTTGTGACAATGTGATAGTCAATTTGATAGATTTTGGTGTGTGAGGTTGCCTATGGCCACACAGGGAGAAGAGGACCTGTGCTGGAAGCTGGGGGATGCCGCCTACCCCAGCACCTTCTTCTGGCCAGGAGCCCACTCCCTCATTGTAAAATTTTGGTTTCCTGAATGCATATGGACTCTAGGAACTTAAAGTGGGACCACAGATGAAAAACAGAAGCAGTAAATGTTACCAGGGACCTCAAAGCGCAAAGTCTCTATATTGATTTGCTCCAATAAAAAGACATAATTTGACTTCTAACAAAACTAAAGTGAATTCTAGAGAGTTGTGTGACGAAACACCAAAAGAAAAGAAATGGATTTTCTCTGAAATTTTACATGACATTAACAGATTCTTCAGAGAGAAGTGAGTTCCACATCTAAATAAAGGAATATTGATTAATAAAATAACTTCTATATGAAAGTAGACAAGAAATGAAAATAACTCACCACAACAATACTGTTAACATCATTTAATAGGGCAAGAAACTATTTAATTTAAAAATGCATGCACCATGTAATCCCATATAATCAGGCCTATTTGTTCCACCCACAAGCTCAAGATCTGATCTATATTCAATTTTGGTCCAACTTTCCATAAACATTAAATTGAGGTTGCACTATATTTTCAAACTAAGGTAAATACCACTAACAAAAATTATATAAGCTTTGAACCTCAGTTAAAAATTTAAATGATCTATTTTAGATGCTATAGTTAAATTGTCTAAAAATACCATTATTCTTATGTAGAAAGATGGAACACAGTACTGACTCTTAAAGGATTACATTATTTTATTTAAAGAGATCAAAGTAATTTCTGAGCTACCAAATGAAATAAAGGCATTCATGTTGAGTCACCATGGAATGGCCCAGTGGTTATGAGAAAGATTAATAATGTCGTGTTTGTGTGTGTGTGTGTGTGTGTGTGTGTGTGTGTGTTGAGCATATTTAACACATTTTCATGCTTCTGCACATGAAATCTTTGCTTTGTATTATGCTCTATTACATAATTGGAAAATAATTCTTAATACCCTAATCTTATTCAAAAGCTTAGACCAACAATTACACCCATTAATTCCAAGTTGGATGTCATGTTGTTCCCGCTTTGTGAATTTGCATCTATACAGAACAAGAGCAATATCTAAGTGTAAGTGAGAAGGCTACAATCATGGACAAGTCAAGACCAAGTTCTCCTTGAGCCACAATCACTGACCAGAAAATCTCTGATTGCCAGTTAACATTAATTGTCAACTGCCTACTTCAGCAGCAAAAGGACAGACAGAACATAGACCTACATGAGAACACACTGTCCTAGGCATCTTGGAATGGAGAAGGTCATATATCAATGCTCCCTGCTATAGAAGCTTCCACCCCCTCCAAAATAGCTGTATCATGAATCAGTCAGAAGGGATATACTTACCATAGCACTATCTCAGTAAAAATGCACTGACCTCCTGGGGCAGAGGTCAATGCTATTGGAACTCCCTGCCCTCCTGTCTGCGGTCAGCTGGGCAGATGGTGCTGTCAGCCCAGCCCTGTTTATCCCATCAGGCATGTGGAAGCACCTTTTAAACTGCACCAGCTCATATATAATCTATGGGGCTAAGCACAGGCCACACACCCAGCTCTATCAGAGGAGCTAAACTTCTGTCAACAACCAGAGCGGTTGTGTAAATGCCATTTTCTTGACATAAATAACAGAAACATATGGCCCAAGACAGGAAGTGGAGGCTACCTGGATAGATTGATATCCTGCTCGACAAGTGACGATATTTATGACATGATTCTGCCTGACAAGGAAAGAGGAGGGGGCAGCCGGCTAATGACTTTTTCATGAACTGCGTGACAATACACGCTGAGCACTGGAAACCTTCACTCTGGGGCTGGACCTACTTGCCTATTGCTAAACCTGGTTGTGATTGAGGAAGAAAATATTTTTTTTTCAAAGACAAAAATGTGTATCTCTGTTCTAAAGCAACAGTAAGGCCCCATAAATCCTCACACAGAATCGGTTGTCAGGGTTACACTTCTCACTCAAGCTTTCCCCAGGAAAACTATTAATTCTTTAACAGTTCTTGCCACCCACACATTTTGTTGTTGGGTGAGTGCATGTTTACATCATATCTCAAGTCCAAAAGTATACATGTACTGATCATACAGCTAGAGGGAGTCAGTCATACTCACACCCTGTCATGGCACTACAAGGCCATCTAAAGTCACCACCTGCCAAGTTCCCCACACGCGTGCTTAGCTCTGAGCTGCCCTCTGACTCACACTGGCCCAGGTTCCAATGCTGCTTTCCTCTCACTAACAGATGCTGTCTGCACCATGCATACTCATTCTGATGCCCAACCTTGAAGTGCAATGTTGTATGAATTGAGCTTAATTTCACAAATATTTGTTGACTGGTTCATGTGAAATTCTGCAATGGATTCTGAGTTTAGTAAAGTCAAGATGTGCCATTAAATGTGGACACATTAAGCATACGCCAGTAATATTGACAGAGGGCGAATGTAACAGATATTTTGCTTCCCTCTTTTTTTTTTCTTCTCTCCATAGGATTGCTTCCATCAACCTAGACACATACTGTTTTCCTCAACCTAAAAATAATAAATGAGTAAAACGCATGAAATGGGTGAAGTAGGTCAACGGTCCCCATTTCTAGTTATGAGATCAACAAGTCATGGAATGGAATATACATTGTGATTGGTGACTGTATATGGCAAATATACAAATTGTCCCTTTGGGAGTTCAACTTGGAGATCCAGAGTTCAATTGCTCGCTATGATGTGCACTGACCACCAGGAGACGGCGAGGAACAAAGGAAGGCCCTGGCCAGCAGCCAGAAGGCTCTGATTGGCCCTGATTGCAGGCCAGGCCTAGGGACCCTACCTGTGCACAAATGTCATGCACCAGGCCTCTAGAGTTAATAATCCGGTATTGCATATTTGAAAGTTACTAATAATAGATCATAAAACTTATTACACACAAAAAAAATTGTCATTGTGTGTGATGATGGATGTTAGATTTATTGTGGTGATCCTTTTGTATTTTACCCAAATATTGAATCATATTGTATACCTGAAACTAGTATAATGTTGTATGTCAATTACATGTCAGTAAAAATGTAAAAAAATAAAAATAAAAATCAGAACAAAACAAAATCATAGTTGCCCCAAGACAACAGAAATAAAATAGCTGGTCTTTAACATATTAATCACATTAAATGTAGATGTTCTAATCACACCAATTAAAAGACACGGGGGTGCCCAAACTGGTTTGGCTCAGTGGATAGAGCGTCAGCCTGCAGACTGAGAGATCCCAGGTTTAATTCTGGTCAAGGGCATGTACCTTGGTTGCAGGCACATCCCCAGGTGGGGGTGTGTAGGAAGCAGTTGATAGATGTTTCTCTCTCATAGATGTTTCTAGCTCTCTATCTCTCTTCCTTCCTCTCTGTAAAATGTTAATAAAATATATTAAAACAGCCGGGACCGGTTTGGCTCAGTGGATAGAGCGTTGGCCTGCGGACTGAAAGGTCCCGGGTTCGATTCCGGGCAAGGGCATGTACCTTGGTTGTGGGCACATCCCCAGTTGGGGGGTGTGCAAGAGGCAGCTGATCAATGATTCTTTCTCATCGATGTTTCTAACTCTCTATCCCTCTCTCTTCCACTCTGTGAAAAATCAATAAAATATATTTAAATATATATATATTAAAACAAAACAAAACAAAACAAAAAAACAAAAAGAAAGATCCTTTAAAAATAAATAAATAAATAAATAAATAAATAAATAAATAAATAACACGGGGTAATTAGCATCAGCTGAGGCTTGAAATGCCCCCAGCGGCAGCAACAGAGGTGTGATGGGGTGTCACTTTCTCCTAATCACCGTGTTACCGCCTGCCTCTGAGGGCTCCCAGACTGTGAGAGGGGCAGGCCAAGCTGAGGGACCCCCACACCAGTGCATGAGTTTTCATGCACTGGTACTCTAGTACAATAATAAAAGGATTAATTCATCAAGAAGACTTATCAATCTTAAAGGTATATGTACCAAACAACAGAGCTACAAAATATGTGAATCAAAAACTGAAAAATAAAAGGTGAAACATATAAAGAAATTGAGAATAATTGTAGTTGGAGAATTTAAGATCACTCTCTCAGCAATTGATAAAACAACTAAAAGTCAATTGTTACAAAAGTCAGGAAGGATATAGAATAACTCAACAGTGTCACCAATCAACAGAATTTAGTTAACATTTATAGAATACTCCAGCAACAGCAAAGTATACATTCTTTTGTAGTGCTCATAGAACATGTACCATTATGGGCCATAGTGTATTAAGATAGCTTCTATAAAAAAAAATTTTTTAAAAAAGACAATAACAAGTGTTGGTGAGGATGTGGAGATTAGAACCCTTGGTGAAAATGTAAAATGACAAAAGTGATGAAGCCACTGCGGAAAACAGTATGAAAGTTCCTCAAAAAATTAAAAATACAATTGCCATGTGATCTAGCAATTCCACTTTGTGAAGGAGGAGGAGGTGGTTCAAAGAGATTAAATACAGGTTCTCAAAAATATATTTGTACACCCATATTCATTGCAGCATTATTTGCAATAGCCTAAACGTGGAAGCAACTCACATGTCCATCAACAGAGGAAGAGACAAACAAAATGTGATATATGCAGGGTGGGGCAAACGTTAAGTTTATAGTTATAAGTATGTAAAACAGTTTATTCTTGTATTATTATTTAATAATTACTGTACTTTTCATATAAACAACTGTAAACCTACCTTCGCCCCACCCTGTATATGGAATGAAATCTTATTCAGCCTTAAAAAAGGAGAAAATTCTGTAACTCACCACAATATGAATGCACCTTGAGGGTATTCTGCTTAGTGAAATAAGTCAGTCACAAGAAGACAAATATTGTGTGATTACACTTATTTGAGGGACCTATAGTTATCAAATTCATAGAAATAGAAGGTAGAATGTTGGGTGCCAGGAGGGAGGGGAGAGGAGTTAGTGTTTAATGGGGACAGATAAAAAATAGTTCTGAAAACAAAGGTGGTGATGGTTGCACAATACTGTGAATGTATTTATTATAACACTGCTGATCTGTACACTTTTAAATGGTTGAAATGGCATATTTGATGTTACGTGTATTTTACCACGATTAAAAAGAAAAGCAATAGTAAAAATGTTAAGGTTATTTTTAAAAAGAGTCATGAGAGGTGCAAATGGTGTTGTAAGTGGTGGGAACTTGACTCATGATATAGTCACATAATCCAATTACAATCCCAAACACCAGATGTTTGCAGAGTAGAATTTGCTAAAATTCATGAAAGCCCTTATGTGTTCTTTACCCACAAGAATCTTAAGATCTCCTTTGATCGGTGTTTCATGCAGTAACTTAATATTGATTTTCCTAGCCGCCTCTGTTTATAATATAACATAAGTAAATTAAGTACCTCCAGTGACATTTGAAATACTCTTTACCCTTAAGAGTAGAAAGAACACTTTAAAACCATTAGCAAACAGGCTGGGGCTCCTCCAGAGCCTAATGGGGCCACAGGTGGACATGATTAGTCTCAGCCTGGGGAAATAGACACCCCAATGTCCAGCCACGTGCAGACCCCAAAAGTGAAGCACCCACAAGGGTTGGCCCAGAGCACCTTCAGACCCAAAGCTGCGGGCTTGGGAAGCCCTGGGTTTAGGGATGAGAGAGGACAAAGATGGTGACTGAGGAAGCTGATGTGCTGTCCTACCTGTGCTAGGCAGTGCTGATGGGAGAGGCAGGTCCTTCCAAATGTGCTGGAAAATCTCCCGCAGGCTTCACTCAGCTTCCCCTCTCAGGACACAGGGCCCAGCCAGGCCAGCAGAACAATATGGCCTTCTCTGGGCAATGCCCAATGGGCTGATCGATGTCAGGTTATGTTATGTTTTCATGGAAGACGCTTCAATGCCGGTTTTGTGAGCAGCTGTAGCAGAACCAGAGCACTAAACAAACATGGAGCCCCTTGAGGCCCTCCATTTATCAACCAGTCCTGACAGGGGCCCTGCCCAGGCCTGCCCCGCAGAACCGCCCGCCCCTTGTCCACATCCTCTCCTTTATTATTTTAAAGTATCTCCTTAGTCGCCTTCCTTTCCAAACAAATGTGGTTTTTCCCAACATTCACAAAGTCATTTCAGGTCATCAGAGTGAGAACAGGAGTGACAAGACAGTTCCAGGAATTCCCGGCACATCTTGGTAACATCTTTAACACAAAAACAATGTGTTCTTATAAACACAGCAGAACCAACTGTATCATGAAGGATTTACGGCTCATTCAGGGTATGAACTTCCAAGCTGTTAAACTTATACATTCAAATACAGCAGTAAGAAAAATATGTATAAGGGATAAGCCCTCATGATTACTAGGAATTCAGCATAGACTATCCAAAAGTGTGTGTGTGTGTGTGTGTGTGTGTGTGTGTGTGTGTGTGTAATGTATGTATGTGTGTATGTGTGTATGGAGCATTTGTGTGCGCAGTGTATGTAAACATTGGTGTAGGTGGAGGCACTTATGTGGTTGATGTCTCCAAGCAGACTAATCATGATGGAATTCCACATCAGTACCTCTCATCCCAGGAAATTTTGTCCTTGGAGACGTTTTTGGTTGTCACACCTGGGGGTCGGGAGTGCTGCTGACATCTAGTGGGTGGAGGTCAAGGATAAAGAATGATTCAGTCCAATGTTCGCACTTCTGAGACTGACAATACTTCTCTAAATGGGGCTTGAGATTTTAGTTTTAAGCAGCAATGAGACTGGCCATCATGTTTATCTTTTTTGTATTCAATCACCAATCATAACAAAACTTCAATTTTTTTATTTTTTATTTTTTTACCTAGAAAGCAGTAAAACTCTCAAGAAGTAACAAAGAGCTTATTCAAACTTTTGAAAATGTTCAAACTAGTCCAATTTCACACCTTGTTGCAAAGGAAATATCATAGCTTTTGCATTCAACATATTCAAAGACCTGGTTCCATCTAGACCCAGGCATTAGGGAAACAGCTCCTGTAGTGGAGATGACACCAGGAGAAACAGAAGTGGCGCAAAGTGTCACACAAACAATGAATAAATACAACTGTGCACTGCACCCCAAGGAAGGCCAGCAAGAGGGGCCCTCACCTGAGCTGGGTTGTAAGGATTTGATATTCAAATGGAGACCTGAAGAATAAGAAGCAATTCTGAGGACAAGTGAGGGTATAGTGGCCACTCCAGAGAGCGGGGAAGGACTGTGCAAAGAACCTGAGGAACATGGACACATATCCACACAGATCTCCTGCTTTCCCTGCAAAGAACATCCACCTAAAATATGTAAGAATATATCTAAATATATATGTATATATGTGTATACTAATACTTATATATGTTTTTTTTTAATTTATTCATTGAACAAATACTTATGACCATCTACTATGTGCAGATAATTTTCTAGAGACACAGTAGGGAGCAAACCTGTCTACAAGGAGCTCATACTCAAGTGGGAAGACAGAAAATACTAAAAATCACATCTAACACATTCAGAAGTTGAGATTGGAATCAGTATGGAATAGGAGAACCTAGACAGTACTGGACAAACCACTGGAGGCTCAGCATGGATGGTCTGGGAGATGAGAGCTCTGTGAATGGAGGGGCTCAGTCATAGGAGCACCCACACTTCTGGGAGCTTGACCTCTGGGAGATTACAGTCCTCCGATCAAAGAAACATGCCTTGAGCTCTGAGTTCCTAGAAGGGAGCCCAGAAAAGTGGCATTTTGACATATGCCTCGAATATTCTATTTTTAATAAGACGTGCCCTCAAAATAAATGGTCATATAGCCCTAGCTGGTTTGGCCCAGTGGATAGCACGTTAGCCTGCAGAATGAAGGGCCCTGGGTTCAATTCTAGTCAAGGGCATGTCCTCCCCAGCGTGGGCCCTGGTAAGGGCATGTGCAGGAGGCAACCAATCAATTTGTTTCTCTCACATAGATATTTCTGTCTTTTCCTCTCTCTTCCCTCTCTCTAAAATCAATAGAAAAATATCTTCAGGTGAGGATTTTTTTTTTTTAATTGGTCTTATGGAGCACATGGTGCTGGGATTTTATCAAAGTCCAACCTACCTGAGAAGAAAGGAAACATCCAACCCCAGTCACCCAGCCACCCTGTCCCACTTATGGGGAAAACAAAACAAAAAGACATGGGGGGGCTCATTGGAGATCCTGGCCCAGGGCTCAGGCAGAAGAAGGGTTGGAGCAGGTGGTGAGCAGAAGGGGAACCAAGGGTCCTGACCCTGACTTCTCCCTAAGAGCACTGTGCCTTCAGGCTCCCCACACCCCACACCCTGTGTCTGGTCTGACACCAGGCAAAACACAGGAGGAGCATGGAGCCCTCCAGCCTGGCTCTTTGTGTAGCCACTCTGAACATGGCTTTTCTGTTGTGGGCATAGCATTGTCCCCTGTCACCACAATAAGCTTTCTCAGTTTTTCTTTCTTCTTGGTATTTCTTCTTGCAAACCCATGGTATTTCCACTACGTTATTTATTCTCAACAAACTTTTATTGAGTGTCTACTATGTATCAGGTGCACAAGGCAATGGGAAACATAAGGTTCTGCCTCATTGAACCATATACCCAGTGGCAGAGATTGATAGATGACCAAAAATCAGTCTCATCTTCTTTTTGCACTCATAGTTAGACTACATTGCCCAGTTTCCTTTGCAATTAGGTCTCCAACCCACTGAATGTGAGTGGAAATTATGAGTGACTCTTCCAGGCCTGCCCATAGAAGCCTCCCTCACATGTTTCTCTATGCTGAGTGACTAGTACAACCTTGGAAGCCATGTGTGGAAAATGTCAAGGCTGCCTCCACTGATGAGGAACATATGATTTGGCCTGTTACATGGTCAAGAAATTAATTTATATTGTGTTGGAGACATTACACATTTAGGAGTATACTTTTTATAGCACTAGCTATATCTTAATTAAAATATACTCCTACATGAATACTATCTAGAATGGTTTACTGTCTACCAAAACAATTAGAGATAAACTTTCCTCCTTATTAAACTAAACTACTTTCTAGAGACAACTTTGAAAATATAATGATATCATATGGAAAACAGACACCTGCTGGCTGGAAGAGGCTTCTGTTGGCTGAATGGGCGACACCAGGGACTCATGTGAGAAAGCCTATCTTGGGCTAGCATTGCCTACAACTGAGGGGGATGGTTCTGTAAGCCTTCTCCCTTGATTAGCAGCACTTAGAAAGCAAGGGAAGAGAGCTTTAATCACTGTACAGTAGCCCCGGTTAAAGCCAGACTCTTAGACTTATCAAATAACAAGAAATCCAGTTCTGTCTCATTAGGACTGTCTAGGGTTTAAGATTTATCCAGAATCTCATGACACAAGGGAGAGTGGAAAACCTCAGTGAAATGAGGTGAAAACACATGCAGCATGAGCTAGGCCTTGAGTCCCTTTCACAAGACTGAAATTGGTACTGAAATTCAATAGCAATGGTTTAGCCATGTTGACACTGAACTTCCACTAACAACACTGGTCTGCAAACATCTGATGGTTTGTATCACCAAAATTTTAATGAATCCTTAGAATTAATGTCCTCTAAACAACAGTGTCCTCTTCTTGCAGCCTCTTCCTCTTCTATTTCAGTCTATGTCAACTCTTCAGCTCAAGAATCAAGAATTTCCAAGAGAAAAAACAACATTGAGTTATCAAATTATTAGTTTCACTGTCAAAGTAGTAGTTTTACTAAATGTTTCTAAACTCCTCCCCACACAAAACCATGGTGGCTCTGGCAGCTCTTTTCCCCATGACATAGAAGCTACATTGCTACTGTGTTTGGATGGTCATGGTTCAGAACACACTTTTCTTCAATTTCAGGAGTAGGAAGTGATTCATTTACAGAATGTCAGAGAGAAAAAATGTGTGGATTCTTTTTTCCCCAGTCAACTGCTGATGTCTGGGTCTTTGTCACTAAAAATGTAGGAACTACTTTTCCTTCTGCCATAAGCCACCTCTCTGCAGAATGTATCCCATAGTGATGAAGAGACATGACACAGTGTGAGTGAGTCTCCATATCTGATAAAGACACATTTGTTCTATTTGTTCATAAGTATCTGACTGGCTGGATCTTGGGAGCCATGATCAAGAAGTTTCTAGGGTCAAAAGGCCAAGGAATTGTCCCATATGCTCTGCATGTGGGTCTACCAGACAGGAGACTAAATGAGGTGGTAATGGATTGTGGCTAGACAGAGTGTTGGGGACGTGAAGACCCCTTTCTCAACCACAAAGGACCACAGGCAGCAAATCAAAATGGGAAAGAAAATTTGGTCTCTTGCCCCCAATTCTTAACTTGGAAATGATTTGTTTCTGTCTTTTACTGACACTTGCAACTATGTATGCACTGACACAATCTCTATGGGAAGCAGAATAATGTTGGCCGGGTCAAACGTTCTTGATACTGACTATCAGTCATGCCAGCTGACTTTGTTTCTTGTACTCCAATTCAGAAGGTCTGGGGTGAAGTTTGGCGTAGGCATTGTGTTTCCAAGTTGCACAGATAAATGTTATGTTCAGTCCTCAAGTTTATAGAAGGTGCTCTGGGTGTAAAGGAGGGTCTCCTTAAGGGAGTCTTGTCCTGGTAAACTGGATTTCAGCAGCCTTTTTCTCTGCTCCAAATATAGCCACCAGATCCAGCTCCTGCAGCCTATACTAGAGTGCCTGTGCAATACTAGAGTGCTCATCCAGAAGGCCCAGTGCATCCTGAGCTGGTTCATTCATTCCCTTCCAATATTGCAAGGAATCTATCCCATCCCACCCTAGATACCAGGAAGATAGCAAGGTGGCAGGCACACCTTATGTGCTTCTGCAAGTTTTCTGTTTGAGAATCTTAATGCATATTTACACATATACTTAAAATATTAATATTTAAAATGTAATTAAAATATTTAAATCCATTTTAATACTAAAGGAAGACAAACAATAATGCCCATCTAAGTCACTCAAGTTAAGAAAATTGTTGGTTGATATAATTCATTAATATTGAGAGAAATTTCCATGTGCCTCGTTTTCTTGGGGACACCTGATGGGGCAATGCTATAAAGTGAGGGACAGAGCTTAGCACACATTTGGCACTCTCAGAGCTAGAGATGTAGATAGTAGAGTAGGTGGGTCCACATCAGGTGAGAGCTCAGTGTGAAGCCCCAAGGAAAGGCCTGGATTCTGCTGGGGGAGTCTCTGGGGAGGGAGTCTTACTTAATTTTTGTCCCCATGGCAGGTTCTCATCTGAGACAATATTTCTAAGCATTGGCATGGTTGACATCTGAGGCCAGACATTTCTTTGTTTGGTAGCTATCCTATGCTTTGGAGGATGTTTAGAAACATCCCTGGTTTCCACCCACTAGATCCCAGGAGTGGCCCCATCCCCAGTTGTAACTGAAATCTATCCAGACATTGCTAGGTGTCCTATAGATACCAAAATCACCTCCAGTTAAGAACCATGGATCCCAGAAGACATCAAAACAACTGCTTTTCCTTTAGCACCTGTCTGACAAGTTGGTAAGGTAAAAGATTAGAGTGTTTCCCTTTCTGTAGGATATTACAAATAGCCAAATTTCCCCATATGGTTGAAGGAGAGCAGAATTCCCACCCCAAAATATATCACTTTGGCATGAGGATAATTTTGAGCTACAGCCAATCAAAACCCAGCAGGTTCAGGAAAAGCTCTTTACTCCCCCTCAACTGTCTAAATTTTCATCAGGAAGAGAGCCTGTATCTGGAAGAGAGCTATTATCACAGACCCTTTTCACCTAAGAGACTTATCTTCAACCTTTGTCTTCCAGCACCTCCTTCACCTTTCTGTGAATAAGCTTCCTCCCTGTTATGTCCCCAGACCCCACTTCTTTCCTTAGATCAACATGTTATGTAAGTCTCAATTTCCTGGTTACCTTTAGGGACCCATATCTTGGGGGCTCCCATATGTACAAAATTAGTTTTTCTCTTGTTAATCTGTCTTATGCCAACTTGATTATTAGACCAGCTAAAGAACCTTACAAGGTAAGAATGGAACATTTTTCTTCCCAACATAACACATCAACAGTCCTAAATAAAAGTAATTTCTGACTTCTATGTTCAAAAGAAAATACTAATAGATATTATTTGTCCATTTTGTTGACATGAAAGACAGATAAACATTTGTTTAATTTTGGCTTTCTCTTATACTCTTCCTGTAGGAAACACTAACCTCATTCAATCCTTATACATACTGTCACAGAATAGGAAGGTTTTAATGGTATATTTTAATGCAAATATCAATCTCAGAAAAATAAATTATTTTACATACTAGAGGCCCGGTGCGTGAAATTTGTGCATGGAAGGGTGTGTTCCTCAGCCCAGCCTGCACCCTCTCCAATCTGGAAACCCTAAATGGGCAGTCGGACATTCCTATCACAATCCAGGACTGCTGGCTCCCAACTACTCGCCTGCCTGCCTGATTGCCACTAACCGCTTCTGCCTGCCAGCCTAATCACCCCCTAACCACTCTCCTGCCAGCCTGATTAATGCCTAACTGCTCCCCTGCCAGGCTTAGTCCCCCCTCAACTGCTCTCCCCTGCAGGCCCGGTCGCCACCAACTTCCCTCCTCTGCCAGCCTGGTCACCCCTAACTGCCCTCCCCCTCAGGCATGATCGCCCCCAACTGCCCTCCCTTGCAGACCTGGTCCCTGCCAACTGCTCTTCTCTGCTGGCCATCTTGTGACAGCCATCTTGTATCCACATGGGGGCAATCATCTTTAACCACATGGGGCAGCCATCTTGTGTGTTGGAGTGATGGTCAATTTGCATATTACTCTTTAATTAGATAGGCTATCTCCAAGTGAATTCTAAGTAGATATAACTGAATGAATGTATATGTTGTCTCATAAAAGTAAAATGTTCATGAATACCCAACCCACGTCATCAGTGAAAGACAGTGTCGAGAGAAAGAGATCCAAAATGGAGTTACTTGTACTAAGCCCCACATCAGCAAATCAAAACTTAATACCTGACCTTACTATAGTTTCAGCCTCTCCCAGAAATGTAATGTTTAACCAGTCAATCTGTAATTTCGTGTTCAATACCAGGGAATTAATAGTCTGGTAGACCCCTGCCTTCGCCTAAGGGAAGGTGATCTTGCCTCAATTTAATCTTTGAACTTCCTTTCCCCTTCTTTCTGACTTTAAAAGCCTTCCACTTTTCACAGCTCTCAGATCTCCTGCCTGTTTGGTAGATGTGATGAATTCTTGAATTCTTGAATAAAGCCAATGAGATCCTCAAATTTGTTCAGTTGAATTTCATTTTCAATTCATTTCAGATTCCACTCTTACCAGATTTGGTGGTAACATGGAATCTGAAGTGAATTGCTGATAACTTTGGGGACAATGAGAAACATAGGTTTTGAGTTTTCTATGTTGGTTTTGTTTGTTTGTTTGTTTGTTTGTTTGTTTTTGCCATTTCTGGAGGTTGTTGGTAAATTCCTCCTGGTTCTGATCTAATTGACTTTCCAGTCCCAATTCCCTTTTTGTCAGCAAACTCAGTTCAGGCCACAGTTCTCATTTTTGGTGTCTGCAGGTTCTATCTTTTCCCCAATCCCAACTTCTACATAGGGAATTGCTGGAGGTATGTAGTCTTCAGTCACATCTAAACCCTAACTTTTGTTTCTGTCCCCAGATGCCACACTGGTGCAGCTGCATTTCCCCATTTGTTTGTAAACCTTTCGCAATCCCCACTCCTTGGGATCTGCTGGTTCAATCCATTCCCCAGTGCCTAATTTGCTGGTTACTGTTGATATGTTAATAGGCACATGCAATAAAGGCTATTGCCAGCAGGGATCTCAGAAAGCAAAAAGCCACAAAAATTGGTAGGCATGAGGGAAGCACTTAAAAGCTGTTAGAGTACCCAGACTGTTAGGATAACATGGTCATAGAATGGGTTAGCTTGACACCAAGTTGCCTGTCATCCTCATGAAAATGTGTGTGCAATGAATCCTGTAGTACCACTGGATTGTGAATTATGTGATACTTTACAGTCTAATGAGGTAAACTGTAAAATATCACATAATTCACAATCCAGTAGTACTTCTCTTTTAGGTATTATTTTGACTCTGAAAGACCCAAAGGCTTAGCTAATAATAATAATAGGTTCTTTAAAATCCAAAAAGTATAGCATACCACTTTCTGGCAAATCTGCTTATTTTATGTGTAAGAGACTTGGTCCAAAAAGCTGTAGACATCTACAAAAATTGTAAAACCTTACTAAAAACAAACTTAAATGGAATGTTGCAATTAGAGTAGATTGTTCACTTAAAAAGAGCACTTGAAAGTAAGAGATCCTGCCCAGCCAGTGTTGCTCAATGTTTGAGCATTGACCCAGGAACCAGGAGATCAGGGTACCATTCCAGGTCAGGGTGCATGCCCGGGTTGCAGGCTCAATTCCCAGTAGGGAACATAAAGGACACAGTTCATTGATGATGTTCCTCTCTCATCCATGTTTCTATTTCTCTATTGCTCTTTTCCTTTCTATCTAAAAATCAATAATATATATATATATATATATATATATATATATATATATATATATATATATATAGTTTTAATAACAGTTTGTTTAGGTATCTAAACCAAATTAGATATCTAATTTTATTGGTACACAGAAGCTTCCAAAGGGCTTCAAAATTCTAAAATAGCTTCATTAAGACATTGATTGCTAAAGACTAATAAAAATTTAAAGACACAAGATTGTAAACAAAAGTTCAGGAAAACTTTATCTTATAGATACAACAGCTCCAAGGCCAGAGACTTAAAATAACACCTGGGTCTCCACCTGACACCCTCCTGGGGGTCCATCATTAACCACAGTCCCAGGGGTCGATGTCTCAGTTGTAATCAATTGGGACAGTGGAAAAGAGATTTCCCAAAAAGCCTATGCAAATTTTCAACACTGTTTTGAATGCCCACATATCTACTCCCAAAGGAGAACTCCTGTATGGTCCTCTCTCAGAGTAGATAAAACTCTGAGGGATTTTTTTTTTTTTTTAAACTTCTGTCTTATTTTCCTTAAACAGCCAGGGGAACTAAAATTATTCAAAACTGTATAGAACATTTTTCATTCTGCTCCTTTAAGATAAAGTGAAACCATGTTGAAGGTTAGGGGTGGGAACCTTCTGAAGCTTTTGTGGAAAGGTTTGCTAAAACATCCCAAAGGCAAACAGCTCTAAATCTAGAACATAGAAACCTTTTGATTGCCATCATGGCTGGAAATCTTCTCCCTGATATAAAAAAAACAATTTGTAGTTGGGTGAGTAGATCAACCTATGATATCACTTAGGCTGCAACCCAATTCCTTGAGGAACTGAGAGCAAATGTCCTTATCTGACACATTTTGCACAACTAGAAATACAACTCTAGAGGTCATTCCAAATCCACCCTTGGCCTTAAGAAAACAGTCTTCCTTAGAGGAACTGGCTTTATTTCCCTGTGCCTTTGAGATGTAAATGTTAGCTCTTATCTAGTCCATCTCTTTAAAGTACCAACTTCAGGGAGGTAATTCTTATCAGAAAAAAAGAACAAAAGTGGGAAAGGTCATTGAAAACTTAAGTGAAGGAAAACTTGTCTTCTCCACAAATATTAGTAAAAAGCTTTCTGAGTAGGTAACTTTAACTTATTCCATCTACAAGAAAAACAATGTAGAGCCAACTTCTGTTATAACTAGTGAGTTTTGTGATATTGTACCTTATTCATGGCAGTAATTTTAAAAACAGAAACATTTCTGAATGTTTATGTGCATCTACATATCTGTGCTGTATGTGTACGGTATTATTTCTACCTATGGGTGATAATGCCAAAATTAATTTGTAAAAGAGCTCTATTTAATTGACTTAAAGAAAGAAAATTGCTTATGTAAATTACTTTCCACAGAAATATAATTGAAACTAACCCAAATGAATACAAGGCTCACACAATCAAGGAAGTATTTAGAATCAAACCCAGTTTACATCCTAGCCAGGTTGGCTCAGTGGCTAGAGCATCAGCCCTTGGACTGGGTTCACCACAGCCACCGCCACTGGTCACCTGCCATGTTCCGTGTTGTCCCCTGGTGGTCAGCACACGTCATAGGAAGCAATTGAACTCCTGTTCTCCTGATTGAACTCCTGAGGGGACACTTTGCATATTAGCCTTTTATATAGAGAGATATTTATAATAAAAATGTGGACCCTCTCCTACCTGGTTGGTTGCATATTCATTTGATAAAATGTTTCCCAGGGAGAATTTGGTAATAGCTAATGCAATTTAATTCTACCAACTCACTGGTAGTATAATGTTACTATTAGAATTTTGCCCTAAAATCATGCAAAAAGGAGACAAAGAAACATGTCACAAATGAAAGAAAAGAAGAAATCTCCAGAAGAAAACAAACAAGCAAACAAGCTGATCCCTGTGTTTGTTCCTATGTATTAGGTAGAGTTGCTATGTCTCCTGGAATTGGCAGAGTGGCCTTGTGTAATAGATGTCCTTTAGGGCCCAGTGGCTCAGCTGGCCACTCTAGGTGTGCCTTTGTGTGGTCTGTGTGCACTGTCTTGTTGTAGTTGAGCCTCAATTGTTGTTGGCATCACTGGGAGGAATTGACGTACAGGCCAATTGGCTGTGAGGACCAGCTGTAATTAAAGTGGAAGAGCTGCTGTGCAGGAAACACCCCTATGAAGCAGGACTTGCTTCAGTGGGGCTTTGGTGCTCACTAAGTCTGCCCTTTGAGTGTGTCATTCATGGATATGTAGAGTTGTAATCTGGAGTGCCGAACCATTTTAATTTGATTTTGTGGATTTTCCCCCTTATTTCTAAAATGAAATAATTAGAAATGACACATCAAACCAACTACATAAGAAAGGGGACCAATGGGTCATTGAAGGATAGACAAACTCACACTAGTGTTTCTCAAAGTGGTTCCACAAGGAACACCAATTGTGCAAACAAAGGAAGTGTACTGCTCTAGCAGGATCAAGATGAGGAGTTTGGCATATCCTGCCAGGGGCCAGCAGCACAGGACATGTTACTTTCCCATTCCCAACAATGCCTGAACCCCAGAATATGTCTAAGGACTTGAAGAAAGGCAGCCCCAGTGTTTTGTGTCATCCATTGGTAGGATACAATCAGTTACTCCCAGAAAGGTATTATCACTGCTCATCTTCTGTAAGTGCAAAAGCCTGGCATCTATACCATTGTTCAATAAATAGAGGCCCAGTACACAAATCTGTGCATCTTGAAAGGAATTGTGGGCCGAGAAGCTGTGGCAGGCACAGGGGCAGGTCTTGGCCCATCTTCCCCTCCTCCACCTGGCCCCTCCTGCTGCAGCCCAGTCCCCTGTCTGCCAGGAGCCCTGTTCTTGCCACTCCTGATCCCACACACTGACAGCACTGGCCCCATTCACACCCGCTGATGGCGCAGAGTGATTGGGGCCAGTGCGAGCAGCAGGTGGGAGCGGGACTGGTGCCCCAATCACCCCTCAGGAGCAGGGAGAGATAAAGAAGCCCTCAGGGTGCCAAGCCCTCAGGCATTGGCAGTGGGTCGGATTGGGGGCTCCAGCACTGGTTGGGGGTGCAAGTGGGGCCAGCATCCACAGCAGGTGTGAGCACCAGCTGGGACCACAGTGAGCAGGAGCAAAGAATTTTCAGTAACCACCAGAGGCTCACCCTGATGACAGAATGCCCATCTTGGTCTGACACCTCTCCCCCTTCCTCGCCGCACCCCCCCCCCCCCCCCCCCCCCCCCGCTCACCTGCTCCACCATCCTGCTGTGGCCAATGTCCACCATGTTCCCCGCATGCCCCCAGGTGGGCAGTGCACATCATAGCAACCAGTTGTTCAGTTGTTCAGGTTGTTCTGCCTTTATATCTATTTGCACATTAGCCTTTTATTATATAGAATATTACCTAAAAAACAATGCCTTTGCAAAGCTCAAAGCTCCTCATGGTCTAGTCCACTGCCTTGGGGTCCTACAGCTCTGGTTAGAAATCTATGCTTTCCATACTCAGAGCTGGCTGTTTCCCATCACATTAAACATGGTGTTTCTATAAAGCACCTAATTGTTGTTTTTGTGAGAAACGTGAGGCCTGCTGCCACTGAACTGAAGAGCTAGGGTGCTTCTGTTCTTCCATGTTGAAATTAACTTTACATTACATATTGATTCCAGTCCTATGAAATTTAGCAAACACTGCATTGCATTTAAATAAATTATAATAATTAAGCCCCAGTGTTTGAATTAAAGCTTTTTATTGCATGATTTGACTGAATACTGTAAAAACCTCATTAATTTGTATGCCACTAATTTGTAACTTGTGATAAAGCAGAAGCAGGGGGAGGGGAGGTTGGGAAAGAAGGGAAGACCCTGACTGAAGTTTTTCTTTGCACTGCAAATGTTGTTCATGAAAGTGCAAATCAGTACTGTAAACAAGTTTGCAGGGGGTCTGATTTGAAATAAGTAAGAAAACAAACTTTTCAAATACCTTTTAGAAGCATCATTTACATGCATACAATTTATATGCTAATTGCAAATCATTCCCTCTATTCACTGGAGTTATTCCCTTGAGAACCTCAACTGGGTTTTTTTCTTTCTCTCTCTCTCTCTCTCTCTCTCTCTCTCTCTCTCTCTCTCTCTCTCTGTCTCTCTCTCTCTCTCTCTCTCTCTCTCTCTCTCTCTCTCTCTCTCGGCCTGGATTTAGTTACTATTGTACTTAAAAGTTGCAAAATCTGTGTCCCCAAAAAAGCTTTATAATTTGAATGGATTTTGTCTAATTTAAAATAGTAAAATTTTACTGCAGTTTCTGTTACTTTTACTTTTTATCTTGCATTCTAATGTGATTCCAAAATACATAGAAAGTGCTCCCTAAAACAGTATTCTTAACTCCAGGTGGGGGGATTGGCTTGACTGAGCTGGGCAGGGTAGGGACTGGTTCAGACTCTAGTGCTTTGGTCATATTCTAGAACTGGAGTTAGATGTAATGAGAATTAGCTGCATTGAGGTGTGTGTGTGTGTGTGTGTATTGAGGGGTAGAGGCTACCTGGTCCTAAAAATGTTTGCAGAAAAGAGTAAATTGAGGAGCCGCAATAATCTTGATAAATATGAATATATGTTTTATCCAATTAATGAATTTGTAATCGTGGTGCTGGTATTAGATTTTCAAATCCTTTACCATCAGAAGTCACAATCCACTTTCAAATCAAGATTTTTCCTGCTATTGTATTTAGGACTATGATGGTCTCTGTGCCTGAAAATAAATAAATAAATAAATAAATAAATAAATAAATAAATAAATAAATAAAGGAATCAAACATTTAGGTCACAATTGCACACACAAATTTTTTTGAGTATCAACAGAACAAGAAGAATGTAGATGCTGCGATCTCCACCCCCTCCCACACACACACACTGACTGTGCTAAACCCTGGTGCTCTGAGAGACTGTGGGAATTTGGGTGGGAACGTGGTGGGTAAAGGGAGCCTGGGAAGCCACATGATCTGCTGGCTTAGCCGTGTGATAGTCCTGATGCAAAACCAACTGATAAGCTCCTCTTTTCCCAATGTATTTACTTTACTAATTGGGTTACAAAATAAAATGAAGATCAACAACAAACACCCTCCTTCCAGCCATGTAAATTACAGATCGCTTATCTCCAAATAGAACAGAACTTTATAGGTGGGAATGTAATTAAGCCTAGAAACGGCTGCTTAACGCCAGAAAGACTGGCGTTCACACGATCTAGCAAATGCCTTGGAATTTCAGTCTTACACAACATAATTATTCTTATGTGGAATATAATTAATGAAGAAAATGCCTCAGATGTGTGGGCTAGGAAGGCAAATATAGCTACCCTTTATTGTGCCTTCAAGGTTAGAATTATTATAGCACTTACAATTTTATTATAATTACCCATAATGAGACTCCACACATGTGATGTAGTTGACATGCTTTTGACAATAGAAGTTTTCAGAATGCCTCATTAAGTATTTTAGTATATATTTATGTGACGTTTGCTCCGCCTCCTAGTTTTGGTGGCAACACAGCCCCTGTAAAGGCATATGTACATATTTTAATAAAAAAATACTACCATTAAAGATCATAAAATGATTACAATGAATAGATATTAAGATGTCACAGCTGTAGGAGCTATTCCTTTTATGTACTCCCATGCTGGATTGTTTTATGACCTATCATAAACCTATTAAACTACTGGTAATAAAGGATTGTAATTAGTGATAAAACCTTGTTGCTTAGTGAGCCAAGACAGTTATCCTTACTTTGAATTTTATTGAAAGTAATCAAGACAAAACCTTCAGCAATGTCAAATACAGGTTGAGAGCAAGGTTGCATTTTTGCTAAGGACGGGTGACATTCAACCTTTCCTGGGCTGTCTTCTCCCTCTTTATTGTGCTGGTTCAAGGCGGAGTTCTTGTTTTTGTTTTTTATTTTGCTTGTTTTTTTTTTTACCTGTTTGGCCTCCTGTTGTTTTGTTTTGCTTGTAAACACGAGATACAGGAGGAAACATTCCAAGCCAAAGACAAGCTGGCTACTGAACCCATGGGTGCTTAGAACACTTGGTCCTGCTGTGCTGGCTCCTGGGAGTCCCAGGTAGAGCAGGCAGAACGCAGCCCTTGGGGGTGGGGGGGTCTTTTCCTGCCCAGATCACTGGGCAGAAACCATCCTCAGAAGGGCCAAGGGAGGGGCAGCTGGCCCAAAGAACTGAACAAACATGTGACCGTCTCGGCTATCAAGTCAAATTAACTTTTCCCCTTGTCATCCCGGGTTGAATGTGAACATTGCTTCCAGTGGCACAAAAGCCCCCTCGCTAATCTGCGTGGCAAAACCGGTCCCTTCTGTCCATGCGCCCCCAAATACATTAGTTGTGCCAGAGCCTGCAGAAGGATGCTCCTATTAATGTACTCTGGGGGGAAATGACATTTCCAGCTCCCTTATGTAAATTCCCCATATCTTAACTTCATCATTCCGGGGGGATCAATTTCATCAGGGGATAAGAGCTTGGCAGGGTCTGCAAAGCTTCAGGAAGGGAGAGTGCACTTTTGTGCCCCGTCACAAAAAGCACGCTCACCTCCAAGACACAGGGCTGCCAAGGAGTTCTGGCCGCACCAAAGTGGCTCTGCAAAGGATGGCATGTTTCACAGGCTTCTGCCTAACTTCTCTGTATACTGGAGACCCCAAGGTTAAGTGGCAAACAATCGCCCAGCCCCCCACTGTGCTCTAACAAACCCCAGAGCAAGCGAAGATCAAGCAGAGGGTCTGGATGGTCTCAGGTCTCAGTGTGCCCTAACTGGACTTACAGCCCCTGGGCTTAGCTTTCACAGCACTGAATGGAGAACTAGGAAACTAATAGCAAGCAGTATTTGGCTTCAGGTCAGTGGAAACTCTGTATCCTGGTGGATAACAAACTATTAGGGCAATAATAGTAATAATAATAATAACCCTAAAACGTGGTGGCAGACCATGGGGAGGGGTCAGGACGCTCCACAGGGTGGCTGACCCCACACCAGATCTAACCTCTAACCCTTTTTCTGAGGAACTCTAGGAGCAAGTGAGGCAGGTCTGTTGAGTGGGTTTGAATCAGAGATGCATGGTAATCAATCTAATGTTAAATAGAAGAGTAGGAATCCAATAGGAGGATTCAGCAGAGTAGCAGGCAGACAACATTTCATGACCAGTTTGTCCAACTCGGTGTGTGGATCTGAGAAGAACAGCAGAGATCTCTGTATTATTTATAGGCTCCCAGTGCTAGTTCCACCCTGTCAGGAAACATGGGTGCTTTCTCATTGGCACTGTACCACCAGAGGAGTGTGTAAGTGTAGTCTCTGGGAAACTATAACATGGGATTAAGACGCGGCCAGGTCCCCTGACTGTCGGCATGGCCATGTCATCAGTCATCGCCCATCACTTGAGATCTATGTGCAATCAGGGGCACAGGTGGCTGAAGGCTTTTGCTACTGAATCAGAAAGACTGTTCCATTTTTTTTTTTTAATCTTAAATGTATCCAGAGTTGTACAGACAAACACATAAGCTGTAGCAGTTGGTCAGGTTTTAAGCTACTAGAAGAAAGTTAAGCTTCTGCGTTGGCTGGCTGAGATACCAGCCATAAGCTGACAAGTAATTAAACTGGCGTATCTATAACAACTGTCATCTCTTATTTCTGTGAAACTGGGATGTAAACCAAAGGCAAGAAAGCAAGAGAGAGAGAGAGAAGGAGAGGGAAAGAGAGAAAGAAAGAAGTGAGAGCCCTGGTTGTAGGGGGTTACTGCTGAGCCGTCCTGCTGCTCAGTGTAGGGGACCTGGGCATTTGGAGGCCTGCAGCCCAGATCAAAAGGGCCAGTGCCCCTTTACCAATGAACAGCAGGGAGACCATGCATCCGGCAAGGTGTAAATTTGAGCTCTGCGGTTTTGAGGAAGCCCATTGTGAAATGCATTCTAACACCCCAAGTGGCCAGGATTTGATTGACTCCCTGATGTCACTGCTGCATTTAAAAAATTCCGGGGGCCCTGGGGTGTCACACAGCACCCTGCCATAGCCCACCATTAGGGACCCTCCCTCCCCACTTGCAGCCATCTCCCAGGGGCTGATGCTTCATGGCTTGTGGTCTAAACAAAACCTCCTTCTCCCCCCTCCTCTGCTGCTCTCTCTCCACGGGACACACAGCAACACTTGAAGAGCTCACTCTTTTGGGGATGTTTTGTGTCCTGTCTCCAGATAAAGGAGCAGGCCTGAAGCTCTCAGGGTTCTCAGTGACCCGGAAACAAGTGGAGTCGACCAGCCCACCTTGCTGGGTTCGAGGCTGAAATGAATGCAGCGCTCTGCAGTCTGACCTCATTGGTTCGGTGTGTTTAAAAATAATGCTGTGGGAACCATGAACACGGAATTGAGATGGCTCCAAGGGTTCCCAGATAAGCAGGCAATTCGGTCCCCGAGTCTTCCGGCCTAGTGATGACGCGACAACTAGCTTAGGTCAAGAGTCTATCTTTCTCAAGGAGGGGACCTGAGTGTGTGAGTGTGGGTCCCATTCACAAACACACAATGACACCATTCACAGGCACTACCGTGGTGCTGTAGGCCACTGTACCCCACCAGAGTGAAAAAGAGAAAAGTATAATGGAGTTCTCCAGCTATTCCGGCTTGCAGAAAGGTTTGAGATTTCTAAGTGAGCATTTCAAACATTTAAGATGAGCTATTTGCTAGTACTCTCAAGACCCTTGTCAACCCCCCCACCCCCCACCCCCAAAAAAAAATGTGGAGGAAGGAGCAGCTTGTTAGAAATCTAACTGCAGAAGCAGCTGAGGTTTTCCTTTTAAAACCTCCTAACACTTTCACAGTCTTTCCCATGCAAATGGGCTCTGGGCTTTGTTCATTTCTCAGTCCTCCAACTCGAGGAGTTGCTTGACCATCTTGGAAACACAGACCCCCACCTAATGCCTAGCCACACATTCTGTTTATTTTCTTCCTAATGAAAAGTGTGACAAGCAAATAATTACACTGAAAAGTGAGCATAAATTAGCGTCCACGGCCGCAGAGCAGAGCGCCTTTGGAAGGCTGCATTTTAAATGTGGGCTTCGGACTGCACTCACCCCGGTCATTGAAATGATCTGGCTTACACTGTCTGTGGCTCTCCTGTACGGCGGGTTTATCCCGTTTCATCAAGGAGAATGTTTGATGTGCCTTGGCATAGCAAATTATTTGTGTTGGATTTATTTCAGTGAATTCCCCCTTTCCTTCTGGTTTCAAGAGAGTAAGCCCTGGGCTTCGACACATTATGAAAACAACCAGATCTGAGAGACATTATATCCACAACAAAGGGAAACCAGTGACCAGCCCAGTTACATTGTCTTTTGAACAACAAGTCAATGCAGACAGAAGTAAATGACAGTTAATTACAAATTACATTCTGGTTTGGGGCTGAGAAGGCCTCTCGCCTTGAATAATGATCGGGCCCTCAGGCGCTCACCTGCCTGCGAGCGGCCATAGGAGACGCTGGCTGGGGTGCTGTACAAGTTTCAAAACAAGCTGCTAAACACAGAAGCTTATTGGATTACAGAGATTTAGGAAAAAGCATTCAGATCTCTCGCGGCAACTGCAGAACGAGGGTGGAGGGGTTTCTGGGGGACTGTGGCCGCTCACTGTTTGCTTGTGAATGCCGGTCTCAGAGTCCCAGGAGGAAACCGGCCCCTTTTTGCCAACGCTGGGAACTTGTCCCATCACGGGGATGGCGGCGATGCAGCAGGTCAATTCACCCAGAGAAGCAGATAATATTGCTGAGATTTTTCAACTCCTCATCAAAGGAATAATTCAACCGTACACTTAGATTGTGTATTTTTTTTTTAATCAGAAGAGGGTTTTCATACCACCTGCAGACACTTTGATTTATTGATATTGTTTTTTTTAGTTTAAACAGTAAATGAATTTATTAAATTTTGAGTAAAATTTTTTAAGTTACGGCATTTGCAAAAAATAAGACAATGTTGAGAATAATTAATGTCAGCGTCCCTGCATTGAAAGGACCTTGGCTTTTGTAATTCACTAAAGCAATTTCTATTCATTTAGTTGAGCTAAATGCTTATTGTTAAAGACAAAAGCCCCATCAGTTTGACATTGAGCTCATTATGTATGTTAGGAACACTCTGGAATCCAAGGCCACACGGCAGGCAACAAAGCCGGGGATGGGGGGGCTTGGAGGGCGGGGGGTTAGGATTTAAATGCAGACCACGAAGTTTCTCCTCAATAACTTCCCATTTAGACCTGATTAAAACTTCAAAACAAAGCTCTTTGGAAACAGGAGACGCATTTTTGTTGTTGTCAGTAAGTGATGGGGTGATCAGTAAACTCTAGGAAGTTTAAAAGTCCTTCTCAGAGACAGCTCAGCTGATTCTCAAAATTGTTAACCATATTAAAGGAAGTATAAACAAACGCAGAAAGAAAGGTCTTTTACGGAGCACAGAGAGGTCTAGGAGACAAATACACATTCTTTTCTTGCATAGACAAAGCACGAAAATGATAATTCAACTTCCTCTGTGTTATAACAATAATGTCTGATATTAGCAACTTCTGCTCCAGGATTTTCTCTTTAAGCTGTTTGCATCCGTAGCCTCCCCATCTTTACCCTGCATGTTTTTTATGCAGAGAATCAAACGTCACGATTAAGCTCCCAACTTTGGGAAATTAGGACCCTGTTTGTTGCCTGAGCAGAAAGCTTCCCAGATGAGACACATCATTTGCACATGAGCTCCTGCAAGATAAAACTTAGGCTAGGTCCTGCTGAGATGGCTGTTAGTGTTTTTCCTGCTCATTCAAAAACAACAGGACAGTTTTAATTATGAGACAAAACAAATGAAGCAGCTGCAGGAGCCCGTCAGGAATGCATGTGAGGGAGCTGGGTTTAGATCCTGTGAAAAGCCTAACAAGGCCACACACTTTAAGATTTTACCTTCATGCTGCAAAATTCACTCGAAAGCTACTTTTTAAAGAAATGTTGACATTTTTCCTCCAAACGGACAAATGGCATATTCCCAATCTGCAGAAATACGGGTCTTTCTGTCCCAGTGTGATATCTCCAACCCCACTCGGAAGGACACCTGCACGAGCTGGTCCCCTAAAAACAGGGAGAAAAATAGCTGCCTTCCCCTCGTGGAGGAGAGCGTCCATTTTATCGGTGGCAGAGTGACGCTGACTGTACCGATAGTGACACGGGTAATCCATCATGTCATCGGCAAAGTGAGGGACGCTGCCGGCACCTCCGCCAGCCCGGGATGCCAGCCAAAAGGCAGGGACACTTAACCCCTGAGAGCCCTTCGCTCCTGCTACACTCCACACAACCTCTGTCAGGTCTGAGATGGCTGCAGAATGACAGTAAATCTATACGGGCCCACAATCTACCCTCGTGACAAGCGCACACCGGGCCGCCTCATAACACGATTAAACTGTATCATGATGGGAGTGCAAGACAAGGCCTTTATTATGTGCCTTGTTGAACCATTTAAGAGGTCTTTGCCAAGACTGGCTGCTCTCACTAGGCCAGCAGGGAAGGTAGGGCTGACGTCTACCTGGCCCTGGGCAGGAGCACTCGCATCTGTTTATGGGGTGATGGCTCTAGTGGCATCTGCAGTCAGCACACTCGGGCTAGACATTCATTTGATGCTGTTTTGACACATGAAGGTGTTGACCCATTTCCTTTAGATTAAAAAAAATTCTTAATTCTTAATAGATAAATGATGATACAGCAAGGTTGGGATATGCTGTGGAACACCATGTAGCATTTTATCTTGTCATCTAGAAAATCCTAGATCATGTAAATGGAAGTGGTAATAAAACGTGGAAATGACATTTAGGATGATATTTTGAACTCCTAGGATTTCAGGTGCCAGGTGTGATTTCCATTGGCACATATACAAAAGTCGCATTTCTTAGGTCACTGTGTTATGCGTGTGTTTATGGCATGAAATAAACAAGTTTTCCCCTAATTTTCTCAGGATTGTATTTTTAAATTATTATTTGTGTCTTTCTTTTTGTTAAAACACAGTGAGATTTTCTTGGGTTAAAGAGAGAGAGAAATCTAGATGAATAGTAATATGAATCTTTCATGTATATGCAAGAAAAAGATCTTTTCACACCTTGATGAAATTAGCATATATTTAAATATTAATGCCTTGCCAGGGACTAGGTAGGAATACCAAGAGCTACCTGCACACACAGTTAAAGTCCCCAGGTCACAGACCTGATGCAGGAAGCATGGGACATGACTGATATTGGATTTTATTTTGCAAGATATTAATACAAGGTCCCAAACAGTGTGAAGGTGGCAAGAAGTTGTAAGTATGTCACACAAAAAAAGTTGCCTCAGAATAAAAAAATTAAGGAGGGTCAAATAAAAATAAAAACCAGTCGCAGGCTTGAGGTGCCTTGACTGCTCCATGGGATTGTGGAACTTTTTCCACAACCAATTTGTTTACCATGGACCTGTTTGATGCAGGACTGGATTAATGAATTCTTTCATGGCTATCTCATAGCATGAAAAGTTAATTAAATTTAATTCAAAGACACACTTGAAGGAGGAATATTTTTTAATGTTCTGCTATCCAATGGCATTGGAAATAATTTTATGTTCTCTAAGGTAAACGTTGTGTATCAACAAGCAGTCACATCATCAGTTTTGATCTAATGTCTCAGCATGAGTCTTGACTCCCCTTGGGCCCTGGACAAGCAGAGGGACCTGTGTGGACCTTACTTGTCCACCTGCCAATGAAGGGCACCATCATGACAAAGTCTACCCAGCCATGACTTTCCCAGCGCCCTTTACCTCATTCTCTTTTTGAGTTGCCATTTTCATGCCACTCAGAATAATCATCAACTTTTGTTATTTTTAAATTTAAAAAGTTGATGAATTCTAAAGTGTGTGGAAATATTACAAGTCCAGGAAAAGTATTTTAAAATCCACAATTGCAAGAAGAAGAAAAAAATTAGACCAAATTTCATTAAAAAAAAATAGGTACTTTTTGAAAAAGTGAGAGTAACTGAGATCAAAGAATATTGTAATTATTTTCCAATTTGTGCTTTAAAATGTTTTTTAAAAGCATTATCTATGGTTTGCAATGAGTTTTCATGTGCTCACTTCCTTCTTTAAAGTTTATACAAGCCTACAATAAAACCACATGTGCACAGGTACAAGGGTATAATAAAATGGTAAAGGGATTGAAATACTTTCTTCAATGGTTAAAAGCTTGAATAAATTATAAAATATGCCTCAGGGAACCTTGGGTAATGCATAGTGTACATGCCCCTCAAGGGCACTGTTCAAACATCATTTGATTTACTCAGATTTTAGCTAGAAGTGACATCACAGACATAGGATTGAGTGCTTAGGCGAGTGTCGGAAGTGCAGATTTTTAAAGTTGTTCATTAAAGAGCAACCCTGAGCCATCAGCGGTAGGGTTGACATTACTCTAAGCAATTTCAGAGTGGGGTCACCAGTGCTCCTTAAAAAGAATCTAGGCCACCTTGGTGGGGAGGGAGCAGGTAGGCAAGAGTGGCTGAGGATCTAACTTAGCCAACACATGGTCAATTGGATGCTTCCCTACTTTCTCCTTATTGGAAATTGTTGGTACTTGTTGAGATGAAGAAGCAACTGAGTAATAGTGGTGGAGGGAAAAGAGTGTTCTGGAAATCCAATATTCAATATGAGGTACCAGTTAAGGGCAGCGAAGAGGGGTGGGTGGTGGGCCAACCACTGTGCTGGAAGGGGATTGCTCTGTGGATGTACATGCCTCTCCCAGGCTGAGACCCCAGGCTGCCACTGGGAGGGGATCGCTTGGTGGGGGTGCCAGCACCTCCCAGGCTGAGATCTGAAGCTGCCGCTGGGAGGGGATCACTCTGTGGGGGTACAGGAGCCTCCAAGGCTAAGACCCAAGGCTGCACATTTGTGTGTGTGGGATCACTCCATGGGGAGTGAATTTGTTTTTGTTTTTTATAAAGGGTCAGGAGGACCTCTGGACAGCATTCCTCCAGGCCACTTATACTGCTGGCTCTCAGTGGCAACCTTCCCTGAGACTGGGTGACTCCAGTGGGGCTGAGAGGACTGGGCACTGACATCTTGTGGCTATGGACACTGCCATTTTTGTTGCGGAGTGATAGTTAATTTGCTTACTACTCTATTAGATACGATGCAATCATATTGTACAGCAAAGCTAGACTATCCAAAATGTAAAATCAAGCCTATTTTTAAATAAGTGAACTGTTTCAGAGTGTGTTTCCCCCAAAAGAAAAGAGCTAAAGCGCAGGGAAAGCTGAAGTCAGCACATGCAGTTCATGACACCCTCAAAGTTCTAAAATCATGTTTTAGGAGTTTCTTCAGGTAGACGTGTATTTTCATTCTAGCACACTACTGAATGTCTGTTCAGAGCGTACACCACTCATGCTCGGGGGCAGATGCTTCCTCCAATAACTGGGTATTGATGGGCTTCTTTCTTATTTCTGACTCTTCCTTTCCAGGCCTTATACCAAATGCTGACCACACAATGTGGAACTGTCAACTCTTAAGTGAAATGTATGGTATTGGTCACTTTTCAGGACAAAAGGTCAGAGCAAGAATGTTCAAAGAAATCAAAGCTGGGACCTATAGAAAGATAAAGCTTTTTTTTTTTTTTTTTTTTTTTTTTTAAATCTGATTTGACTAATACTTCCTCTATTTTGAAAATCTGGTTAATTTTTTAAATGTGTGTACACCCACTTAAATTGTCTGTACAAGATTCTTCCCAAACACAATGAGTAAAATGTAGTTGTAAAGGTGAAACTCTGACCTTAAACATAAGCAACTATAATTGGGTGAGACTCCAACCAACCAAGCCACTTGGCTGGGGCCTTTTTATTGTTATCATTTAAAAGTGCAGTAGGAGAAGGTTTGTCCTGCTCATTGTAAATCTTGTTTTAAGAGGGGTGCATCTTCAAGATGTTCTAATTCAGGGTGTAGAGTCAGGATGTTGACTTATATGTACAGAGTCACATCAGATGGTATGTGCTAAGTGACGGGGAGCGACAGCCCCAGTTCACATGAGGAAATCCCCCTAAGATACAGGGAGTCAAGGGTAATTAACAATAAGAGTTATTGTAATAATGATAATATTAACAACATAGATAACAGCATGCACTACACACCACAATCTAGTGGCTACCTGCTATGGGCCAAGCATCCTGCTCCACACACCATATGCATTCTGTCAGGTACCATTCACCTGGCAGGTAGGGGCTGGCTGGACTCTGTCCTTAGTGCTTGTGTTAATAGGTAGGGAGACTTGCAAGGAGACTCTGACACATTTTGACTCCTGGAGAGAATAGGCAATAACACCTCAGTGGAGATGAGACAAGGTGGGTGCATGTCAGCAAGCAGGAAAGGGTGCCCTTGTGCAGAAGTCAGCTGTTCATGGGAGGACAGCCAATCTTGAAAAAAAGTACTTCACTTTTGTGATCCAGGGTCCAGTTCTCTAAGACATTTTGATGTTGATTAGAGTTTCTGCAATCTATTATTTGAATGTTCTTTCAACCATGTACAATGAAACTCGATTAGAAACTAAAACATTTTATTGAGATGTTTTTGTCAATTATGCATGAGTAGGAATGATTTAAGGGGCCTTCTCTACATATGGCTGATGCCCAGCTCTGCCCAGACCCCACATGAGCATGGAAGTCTCATTCCATTCCCTGACTTCAAGCTCCTGAGCACCTACTCCCTTAAAGATCAACAAGCTTAAGCTTCATGGAATCATGCGGGGGAAAGAAATGACAGGGATGGGATGAACTAATGATGTGGAAAAGCACACGTGAAGAGCACATTCTTCCTAAGCATCACTGGGAATTCCCCACTCAGACATTTACCCTCTCAGGAGGATTGTATTTTGCAGAATGTTTCTGTAAATCCTAATATTCATAAATTGCAAAATTTCACCAAAATATATGGCTTCTTAAAGTGCTAAGTACTTAATTTATGATTTAAAAACCAAGTAACTGAGCTAAAGAAGAGATAAGAGCTGCTATGGTCATTGAGAAGATAGACACTAAGTCCAGGCTTAGATAAGACCAGGCTTTATTGTGTTCTTCAACGTCTGCCATCTGTTACTTCATTCAGAACATAGACTATTGTAGAAGATGGTCTACCTAGGAAATCTTTAATAGAGGCAGGTGAGTTGTCTCTCTACCAGCAAGTGATGGTGGTGATGTCTGAGTTTGGGGTAAAAGATTTGCATCCAGTGCAAAGGTACTGGAGCTGGAATGAACTGAATTAGAACTTTGTAGGCCAGCAGAGGCTAGTGTGGCTGGGACAGCGGGAGATATCAGAGAGGGCAAGGCCAGATTCCAAGAACCTTACAGGCCTAAGTGGGAATTTGAATCCTAATACTATGGGAAGCTTCTGAAGACTTCCAGGAACAAGGAAGAGACATGATGAGGTAGATATTTTCAAGATTCCTCTGGCTGATGTGTGGAATGGGTGATGCAGATAGGAGTAAGAGCAGAAAGATGAGTGTGGACTAGAATTAGAGGGTATGGTAGCTGCAGAGCTTATGAAATGGTTCAGATTCTGAAGACCTTTTGGAAGTAAGTGTGACAGGACCTAATACTAATTCACAGGTAGGGTGTGGAGAGGGGATGAAGGCAACTGGAGAAAGGAAACTGCACTTGGAACACTGTGCTTGTCATTGGAGATTTGTGGTGAGGGGACCTCAATGTTAATAACTGTACCCTGCAAATTTGTTAAATACCAAAACCAGGCCTTATGATAATCAGATGAGTGAACACATTGTGCAGGTACCACAGCCAATCCTGTGACAGGAGAGGCTTTGAATTAAATTTTCCAGGCAGTGTTTTATGGCCCGTCTGCCCTTATATGACTGTGAGTCCTATACACCTGTTCAATGGTGTGAGTTCAACTACAGATACAGTTGGCTCTAACAGACCACCAAGAGGAAGGCCAGGATGGAGTGAGTCTTCAGGACCACAGAGTCCGGGCCAGAGACTGATGTAACAGTAATGGTGTTTAAGGTATTTTGGTTGTTGTTGTTTACAGAGCTATTTTCACATTAAGGTGAAGTGCACAATTGTTTGAATAAGGAGCTTATTCATCATCCAGAAAGTAGTCTTCATAGGGGCACATTTAGGTGATAAAAATCAACGACAAGGCTGGTAAATTGCCTGGGAGGGTTCAAAACAGATTCAAGATAAAGGAAGGAGAGATTAAGTCAAGACAGCATCTAATGCGTTTGCCAAACACTCCAGCCTCCCACAGTGGAGGCTGATCTAATGGCCAGCCACTTAATTTCCAGAGCCCAGTGCCAATCTTTTGTCACCTCTGTTGCCCCAAATCAGACTTTCAGGAAACAAGACCCACGAAAGCAGATAATCAATAATGAGATCAGGAGATGTTATCCTGAGAGAAGCAGGGCTGCCTGCTTTGTTTGTGGAAGGTTGTTTTGCCCAGGCTGCTTGTCAGCCCTTGACTGGGATGTGCACAGCAGGATTGAGTGTGTGGAGATAAAGCCACAGGAGGGAGGACTGGGAAGCAGGCACAGACACTTGGGGGTGAACCTCAGCCATGAGGCCACCGCACTGTCCCTATCCCTTTAGAGGCACCTGGAGTCACCACCGCTTTAAGATGGTGCACATTGCTTAGACATCTTTCCCTGGACACTTCATGGGGAGATTCTGATGCTGTGGCAAATTGAGGTGCCAATGGGGAAAGAGCATAGGGATCTTCAGGGGACTGGACTCACACCTTTTCCTTAAGATGTAGGCACCCACTCCTCTCCCCTGTGATAACAGCAGCATCCACACGTGACTATGTTAGACTGGGGACACCCACATATCCTCTTATAAGATAGTAGGCACATTCTCTGTATGACAATGCAACCACGCGCAATCTGCTAGGAATAACACGCACAGCCACACATGTTCAATGTGGTGATGGGGACACTCACCCTTCCTCTGTAGGATGCTAAGCATCTATTCCTCTGATATGTGACACTAAGCATGCCCACATCTCTTGTACTATATTGTTGCAGAAGACCAAAGAAATACCAAGCATGCTTCCTAGAGAAAGGGAGGGACCCCGTTTATTAACATTAGTGGACTCGGGAAATAATTTTCAAATCAGAGTGAAGAATCATGCAGAGGGCTTCACTTTTTACAACCTTCTGGGATCTTTGTCTTGCAGATATGGTTCCCTTCAGTGGCTTACAGGAAGGTCCTCAGGTGTTGGGGGTCCCCAGGCCATATCCGATGATCTGTCCTGGGGCCAGTGATAATGACCCTTCTACCCCCTCTCCCCCAGAGAAGTGCATTGTTCACAGTTTTATGGGCTGACATGCATTGCAAGACCAGTTTCCTCCTCAATATGACATTAGGTGTGTGTGAGTAATGGGCGCGCGCGCGCGCGCGCACACACACACACACACACACACACACACACACATCTCTGTGATGGCAGTGCACACATGCCCTCTACATGATGTGGAACATGCACACTTGTGTGATGTGATGCTACTGTAGTTGGCTACTCCTCTTCTATGCAATGTTAGGGGAACACGCCTCTTCTATAAGATAATGGGCTCACCCATAACTCCCCTGTAGGAAAATGGCCACAACCTCCTCTAGGTGAGTGGACACACCCACATCTCCTGTCTAGAATGTAAGCACCCAGGTCTCTTCAGTGAGACAATAGACATGCCCACACCTATAGTCAGTACCTGGTTCAGGTACACACAATGGGACCTTCCTAAGGAGGCAATCACATGTGATCCAGAAGCATTGCCTCAATTATTTTGTCTAAAATAATGTAGTAAGAAAAGTAATTAAAGAGCATAGGTGCCACTCATGTGTATGTTTTAATAGGCTTTGGGATACAGGAAATAAAATTGTCCTGTTACCACCACAATTGTTCTCAAAATTAAAATACTTTGCACTTTTCCCAAAATAGTAATAGAGATAACACAAAATGATTGCTCAGAGGATAAAGCCATGTGGTGAATACATGTTTTTTTCTGTTAAAAATATTGTACCCAATTAGACATCTGTATTTTTTTTTTCCAAAACAAATTTCTATCAAATGAGAGCAGTCACATGAATTCGCTGTTGACATTTTACTACACTGCAATAGAAATAAACTGACATTTAGGGACGGCATTTTAGTTTTGAAATAACCGTGAAGTTTGGCCCTTGAAGGCTTTCTTCCTAAAATAGACCAAGTTCCGTGTATTTTAATCACTGACAAATCACGTTGCAGATACTGTGATGAGAGGGAGTTTCCTTTTAAGCCTACACAGGTCTCCTGGCCGCACCCGCCTTCTTGGTCTGGGTTCTGCCCACACTCCTGTTGGGCAGATGGGTTTTTTGCTTTGTGTGACCATGAAATTGCAGTTTCTTATATAAGCACCAGGATAAGATGCCGATAATTGAAACGCTGTTTTTCAGAGGGGGACCAGTTGGAGCCTCAGTCAATGGAGAGTTGGGAAAGCAGGTCAGGAGGAGGAGGGGTGGGGGGACAGCGGGGCAGAGGGAGATGCAAGATGGGGAGGGCTGGGTGGCAGGGTGCTGGGAAGGCTTCCTCCCCCAGGTTCCCCGTTCCCAGGCCATCTTAGTAATGGCTTCCTCAGAGGGGAACCCTCAGTTCATCCCCGAGCCTCTCAAATGTCTCTTTTTGAGGACTGTGTAGTTATTCTAAGCTCCAGGCTGATTTAAGAAGAATGAGTGCCTCGGGGAAAGGCCCCTCTGGCCTTTTAGTCCATTACAATTCCAAAGGCAATCACAAAAGGAGATGGGCTGCCGGAGTTAATGAGATTCCTCGCCAAAAACACTAATCTGGGTTAAAACTAAAAGAATGCTGATAAGGATATTACAGCTCACACTGAGAACAAGAAAGGTGCTCCCCTCAGATCAACAGTGCGTATTAGGAGGGAGCCTTTAATAGTGTTTTTAAAAAATCTGAGAAAATGGATGTTGGAGACAAAGCCTCTTAGATGAGGAGCAGCTGAAATGGAATGAAACATCCCACTTCCACTTTTTTTTTTTTTTTTAATAATGTTCCAGGTATAAATAGTAGCAGAAGTTTAACATCACTTTAAAAGAGAGTGACTGACCCACTGAGAAAGTACATAATAAAATGTGTAGCAATCCACTGATTAGCCCTGTTTCCCCTCCGGCAAATACCTGAGCGTGTGCACTGGAACATTTTGTTTTATTACCTTGTGAGATAAGTGGGGAAAAAAGCTTCCCCGCGCCTGGGGAATTCACAGATTCAGCTTTGTCGTAGCAGGGCTACGAGCTCAATTTCATGCAGGGCGCATAATTATAGCAGTGTTTAAAGGGAGCCCAGAAGGAAGATGGGTTCAAGTGCAAATTAATTTCAGATTATCACAACAAAGGCAATCATATCTCAACAAGCTTGCCAGCAAAACACTTAGCAAAGGTCCCTCGGTCCCTCCCCTCCCCAATTTACAACAAAGACCTTTCAGCTCAAATTAAGCTAATGATCTCAATGATTACCTTTGCCTACCTTTTTTGGTTTTGACTGTTTGCACCGTAGAATGTGGCTCGCTTGCAAAGGGACAAAAAGGTGGGGGAGGGGGGTGAGTGGGGAAGGGGGTGGTGGAGAGGAGGTAGCCGGAAAGGTCAGGGCTCCTATCCATCAAGTGACAAAACAAACAGTCAACGGTTGGATGGGGCCTGCACATCGTCAAATTGTCTATTCGGCGGAGACAATCCGAGGGCGACGAGGGTGCTGAGAGAGGCCTGCGCGTATCTGGATTTCTCTTCCTAGCGGCCTCCGAGCCCGGCAGCGCGGCCCCCTCTCTCGACTTAGCACCGGCTTTTCTGAAAGCCCAGCCGGTGGGAACCTGCCGGGAGGGAGGCAGGGATGGGGCTGAGACGCTCAGGTCAAGCCTCGTTACTTCCTCATTACCCTGGCAGAAGTGGAGGCAGAGAGTTTCCATCTGGGAGCAGGCTGGATGTCGCTGTGACTTCTGTCTGGTTACTGCACAGCCGACCGTGGCGCGAGGCCGCGCTGGGGCCCAGGGTTCTTCCCGGGCCTGGCCCGCAAAGATGCTTTCATTAGGGCATTAAGGCAATTACAGCTGCCCGCGCTGTGCCAGGCGGCGCTGCTCCCAGCCGGCTCCCTCCCCGCGCCCCCGCCGATGGGGCAGATGAAGGAAACACCTTTCCTAGCTTGCTCCCTTTTTCTCTATTAAAGGCCTTTCTCCGTTTTTTAGTCAGCTCTACCCCAAAGGCACAAACGCAGAGGTGGAAAGCAATGTTGAGGCCAGCACACCTCAGCCCTCCACTGTGGTTTCTTGTTTGCCTTCTGACTCAAAGAAAGAGTTTTCCTGTGGAGTCGCTGTCCTTTGGCTTTCAGTGTGTCTGTCCTCTTGGAAGCTGGTGGTGAGAGTGGACACTGGGCCCTTCAGGGTTGCACTTAGAGTGCAGTCCGATCAGGGATGGAGTGGGATCAACCTCAGACCCAACACGGGCTCCTGGGGGTGAAGGGCCTGAGACGCTACCTGAGACCCTGTGTAGCTTAGACAGGACAACCTCCCAGTGTGCCCTGGGAACAATCGGTTCTGGGGACAGTTCAGCTAAGAAAAGGCAGCAATTACTGCTTTGAGCCCTTCCCCACTCCTGCCCGCTTCCACCCCAGCTTTGCTGAAACTCGACCTCCAACTCTCCCCTCCCTCATCTTCTCCTTATAAAGAGTATATTTCTTTCACAACAAAGAATCTACGTAGGATTTGAGGAGGTCTGTTTGCCCACGTGCACCTCTCTTCCCCATCCTCATTCTGAGGGCTTCAGACCCACTCTTAAATAAACTTCTAGATCCCCTCCTTGGTTGCTCCTACTGTTCCAGATGGAAACGGAGGGAGGCAGCACCACGGAGGAGGAAAGGGAGAAACACATCCATCGTACAAGGCCGCACTCAGGAGTAGGCAAAAGCCAGGGATTGACTAGCATTTCCAGGAGAGGTGTCCAAAATAAACACCAAGGTGTCCCAACGGGGCAGGACGGGATGGGCTTCAGAGCAGGTGCTGGAGGAGGGTCTGGACCCCAAGGAGGCACAGGTGCAGAGGCAGGCGCCTCCGGGTTATCCCGGACATGTTTTTGAAGGGGGAGCTAAGTGGTTTGGATTTGGTTCTGTGGTCAGAGCACTTCCCCAGCAGCTTAGATGTTGGGTCCTTTTTCTCTCGGTTACTGCAGGACCCTGGCATTAGGGGACTGGGGGTGTGGAGGTAGGGTAAGGAGGTTTGGCCCTGGGGTCTTTGGAAACTGGGGCTGGGCCACTGGGGACAGTAAAAATGAAAATGCTTTCTAGGAGAAAGGAAGCAAACAAGTGTAAATTGACATCATTAGGGGTCTGGGATGGCCTGTAAGGCACATTCCTAATCCTTAGGGAGGTGCCTGCTGCTCTTCCTGAAGGGCGGGCTCCCCAGTTCACATGTGAATAGATCAAGGGAAATCCAGGCTCTCCCAGTTGGAGGTGGCTTTGTAACTCAAAAGCACTTCTTCTACCCTTAAAGACCTTGTGGGGGTGCATTGTCAAGGGATGGCCGGGGAGGAGGAAGGGGAAAAAGGTTAGCCTCAGGGGCCTGGGGCCTGGGGGCTGGGACTGCTGCCGCCTTACTTGCCCCTTCTGCATTCCCCTCTCTACTTCCCCACTTCCCCCCTCTGCTGTTGTCAGCAAGCAGGTCTTGTGGGCCCTGCAGGGGCCTTTGCCTGCACCCTAGGAGCCAGGATGGGTTGACAAGACCTGTGAGTGTGTTTACATACCTTTGTTTTATCCTAAGAAATTCTTTCCTGAGAGCAACAATTACCTCTCCCTACCCAGGACAGCAGAGGCACAGTGAGGAGGGGTGGGTAGCAGAAAGGCAGGAAGCCCCAGGCCCTCACAAGCGGCACCCACAGCCTGCTCCCTGGTCTCCCATTCATTTCTTTGTGCCTTCCCAGCAGCCCACAGAGGAAAGGCCCAGGCTCTCCCTAGAAATCAGCCAGCCAGCTATCTCTCTACTTATTTAGAAATACTCAGAGGGAGAGACGGAGAAAGGGAGAGAGGAAAGGAAGGAAAATTGGGAGGGAAGGGGATGGAAGGAGGGAGAGAGAGAAAGAGAGAGAGAGAGAGAGAGAGAGAGAGAGAGAGAGGAAAAGGAAAGAAAAAGAAGCTGAAGGAGGAGGAGGAGGAGAAGGAGGAGAAGGATGGTAGCAGGAAAAAGAGAGAACAAGACATCTACCAAGCTGAATGGTACTACAGCACTCAGCAATCACAGAGATTCTCCTGTATAACAGAGAGTTCATCTTCAGCGCTGGAAAACTACCAAAGTTTCAAATTTCAAAGCTCTAATTTAAACCTATATATTTTTCTTATCTTTTGGGTGATCAGTGGTGGAATCTTCATTACATCTCGCCCTAGCCACCCACAGAGGTTTTCATAATCATGTTCCTACAGACTCCACAGAGGGGCCTCGTTGGCTGCAATGATCTCCCAGGTCTGACATTCATCTCTAGATCCTGTAAGCAAGCAGGTGAATTAAAATGATGGCTTCATAATAACACCTGCAATGCTCGTAGAGATAGAGCAGCAGTCAAATTTAATCTGGATAGACACTGTGCCTTTGGAACCCCAATCCAAATGTAGACATCACTATCTTCATCCAGAACTCCAAGGCACTGCAGCCGTAAGCTCCACCCTGGGGACACCCGCGGAATGCTGTTCGTGTGCTTATTAATCAGGATCGGTCAAGACGAAAAGTATATATTTTGACTTTGTGTGCTTTATCTAATCATTTTATTACACTTACTGTGAGATAGATGATTGTGTCTTACAGTCATTTTGATTAATCATTAACATAATTTAAAGATTAATGACAATTACTTGCTCACTATGCACATAGTTGTTAACCAGCATTTAGCTTAAATGCCTTTTCAAGTGTTTTTAGTTTATGGAAAATGTTTTTTCTGAGCTTTCAGAAATAAGTATTTGAACATATATGTCTTAATATCCTATCATGGGAGAACATATTTGCAAATGTTATCACTGATAAAGGTTTAATCTCCAACATCTACAAACAGCTTATACAACTAAATAAAAGGAAGATAAATGATCCAATTAAAAAATGGGCAATGGAGCTAAATAGAATATTTTCAAAAGAAGACAGAAGGAAGGCCAAGAGGCACATGAAAACATGCGCAAAGTCACTAATTATCCAAGAGATGCAAATCAAAACAACAATGCGGTACCATCTCACACCTGTCAGAATGGCTAACATCAACAAATCAACAAACAACAAATGTTGGCGAGGTTGCGGAGAAAACGGAACCCTTGTGCACTGCTAGTAGGAATGCAAACTGGTGCAACTGCTGTGAAGAACAGTATGGAGTTTCCTCAAAAAACTGAAAATGGAACTCCCATTCGACCCAGTAATTCCACTCCTAGGAATATATCCTAAGAAACTAGAAACACCAATCAGAAAGGATATATGCACCCCTATGTTCATAGCAACACAATTTACAATAGCTAGGATTTGGAAACAGCCTAGATGCCCATCAGCAGATGATTGGATCCAAAAACTATGGTACATCTACACAATGGAATACTATGCTGCCATAAGAAAGAAGGAATTCTTATCATTTGCAGCAACCTGGATGGAATTGGAGAACATCATGCTGAGTGAAATAAGCCAGTCAATGAAAGAGAAACACCTCATGACCTCACTCATTTAAGGATAATAAAGAACATTCTAAACTGATGAACAAAAAGATAGATACAGAGACAGCAAAGCAACAAAGAGGCTGTCAAAATACAGCGGGTAGGATAGGGAGATATGGGGGAGATAAGAGATCAACCTAAGGACTTGTATGCATGCATATAAGCAAAACCAATGGACAAAAATCTCTGGGGGGGGTCATGAATGGGAGGGGGGGCAATAGAAAGATATGTACACATATAATACCTCAATTTAAGTGAAAAAAAAATAAAATGTTTAAAATGAAAAAAATTTTTTTTATCATTGTTGACTTGTCAGAAGAGAATGTAAGTTTTATGTGAGATCAGCAGGACCAGGAGCCTAGTCCAGCAAATTTCCATAGTTTCCCATGAAAAATAGAACAGTCCTGAAACCCACCACCTGTGAGGTAGAAACCTTAACAACATGTAGGATATCAATCTTTATGCTTCAGAAATATTATATTAATTTGAAAGAAATTCCAGGGCAATCATTTTAGGATAAGAGTATATATTTGAAAAATACACACATAAATATTACAAGTATTAAACTAAGTAATTTTAGAGAAAACAAACAGAGATGGTCAATGACCCAGATATGGGTCTCATTTGACAAATGCATGTGACATTTCTTCAGGGTTTATCACATTTTATGTTGCAGTATTAAAATGATTTCTGCTTACTTTGGGCCAAGAGAGGAAGGGAATCTGTTTCAGGGTCAATGGTCCCACTACACAGAGCTCTGCAGGCTGCCTGTCTGGGATCTGGCGGATGCAAATAGGAACTCACAACCCCAAAGAACGTGCTCAGCCTAGGTCCAAGGATAAGTCAAATCAAGAAGGCCATGGCGGCAGAGCAGCAGAGCAGGCATCCAGGAAGATCCATGTTGGCTCTCAAGAGTTGGGACAGGATGAAGCCAGAAAGACACTGTTATCAGAAGAGGCCAACCTGTGCCATTCTTGCCTCTATAAGACAATTAAAATAAGCATGCTGAAATGGAGACACAAGTATGCTATATATTATCATAAGAATTATCCTAATAAAAGCTTAATATGCTAAGTGTTCAACCGTTTGACCAGACCCTATGATGTGCACTGACCACCAGGGGGCAGATGCTCCAACCAGTAGGTTAGCTTGCTGCTGGTGTCCAGCCGATCAAGACTGGGTAAGACAGGCTGGATATACCCTGGAGCCCTCCCTTGGTCCCTTCTCAGCTGGCCAACCTCCCACAGTCCCACTCCAGTCCCAATCATGCATCAGTGAGGTCCCCCAGTCTGGCCTATGCCCTCTCAGAATCTGGGACCCCTTGGGGGATGTTGGAGTGCCAGTTTTGGCCCGATCCCCACAGGCCAGGCAGAGGGACCCCACTGATTCACGAATCTGTGCACCGGGCCTCTAGCTACAAATAAAATCAAACCAAGTTTCTATTAATAAATATGATATCTAACTCTCTCGGGATTCTGATGAATGTTTCCTATATTAACTACTCAATGTGGCTTTGCTTTTTGAGGTTTCAGAAACACTATGCTTTATTTATTTACTTATTTATTCATTTTGTGTAAATGAAGAGTTTATTGAGGAAGACACGAGGCCAAGCTTCTCCATCCCACACCCTCCCCAAGAAGAGATCCCAACAACAAAGGAATGATAAGCATTCTTAGGGCAATATTTTCTCCTCTCCCTCCCCAGTTATCTCCAGAGGCATAGCCCAGACATACCTATGAGGCTTTCAAAGTATTTCCCTAATGAAAATACTTTATATTAGTCCAAGATTTAAAAAAAGACAACATATAATTATACAAAATATGACTTATTAGAGCTAAGTTACAAGTAGAAACTTGATGGAGAAACAGCAGAGCCCTATCATGTGGGCAGAGATGACCCATGCTGTCAGATGGGCACAGAGACCCGAAAGAGGTGCTCAAGAAAACTTCTGTGTCCTCATGCCACTGTAAGTATTGTTGTCTCAAGGCTTAGGATCAGGAATGAAACACACATGTCTTAGAGAAAACCAAGGACTGCAAACCAACAATTCATTTGGGGAGAACCACCTGCCAGGCACCCTTACCCTGAATGAATCTCCAGTTGATCGTCTTTTTCAAGTCAAGCGAGGAGCAATTTCAAAATGCAACCCAGTCACTGCTTTTCAAGGAAGAAGCAAAGGTTTGCAAACCTGCTGACCATCTGATCCACTGGAGCCCAGAGTGGCATCTGGCAGAGTCCCCTGGAGCACAGGAGAGTGGAGAAGGAGTCGGTCAGTAAGGGGAGGGAGGACCACAGAGCCACAGATGGACAGGTCTCATCCTCGGAAGGAGAGGAGGCCCCAGTAAGAAGCCAGTGTCAGGATAAAGCCTGTTGACGGCATTGCCGTGGCTGGCAAGCAGCCAGGAGGACAGGTCCCACTGTGCACTGGAGTGTGCTGGGCTATCAGGCTGCAAGCATTCAGAAGAATGCTGTGTTATCACCTCACCAAAGTCAAGTGTGAACACCTGGCTCTCAGCCCGTCAACCATGACTCCATCATGTTCATGCATTTAACCCAAAGAGGGGAGTGTGGCAGTCACATGGCTTTCCAACACTTGGCTTCTCAAGGAGAATTCAGCACAAGTTCTGGCATGTGTGTCCCTGTGCAGGGATAGTGGCATCAAGCTTTTCTTTCACAGGGAAGTTCTGCTATGTCGGACACTTCTCATGTGGATGTCCCTTGTCCCTCCTGCCCAGGCTGGAGACTTTGAGGCCCATGTGATAACATTTCTGACTTTGTTGAGGGCTGTCCCATAGGGTACTCTGTGCTGCCAGTTTGTGGCAAACAATTTAATGCTGCATCTCTAACCCAAAGCTCTTCACACCTAGGCTTTACCAATTTTATGCAGTTGGCAGCTCTCAAAATTTGAATGCATTCTCTTAAGGATTCAACAGAAGAAAAACAGCTGATCATGGGAAATTATACATTTTGAGATAGATAACTCAAGGTTAATTTTATGTGACAGCGGATTGTTATTGAAGTATCAATCACTTGGAAGAAGTTGATAGCTGCCAGTTGAGCCTATGGAAACTGCCATTGAGGGACATTATTATAGGGATTTTCTATGTTCATGGGATGTTTGACACACCTAAAGTCAACAGTTTCTGTGAAAATGTTTTTGACTTGTATGAATTCCCTAGGGGCATCAAATTTGAGTGAAATAATCAGTCCTGTCCAGTTTCCGGATGTCACCCTGCCTCTTCTAACAAGCACTGAGGTCTGATGAGAGCTGCTTCCTGAGAACTTGGTGCCTCTGTGCACCTGAAACCCCTGCATGCACCTCTCTACCCACTGTGCACACAGACAGCAACTCTCAGGAAGCAATTTGGTCAGATATTTCAGGAGACAATGACATTTATATATATATATCTCAACATAATATCTCACGTGTACTCTTGAAATCCTGGACTGTAACTTTAAATTTGTGCATAGAGTTGTTCACAGGAGCACTAAATACCATCATTATGTTTTACATACCCAACCATTGGAGAATGCCTTTATACATTTTGTTGCAGTTAGATGAATAAACATTTTGCAAGTGATGAAAATGTTTGTATGGTATAAAGTTAAATGAAAATAAATAAAATAAAAGAAACCACATACACACACAACTTGTGAAAACAGAAATTTAGGCCAATGTTATTCTAATTATGTAAAATATGTAACTACTAGATAAAAAAGAAAATTCAAGCTGTTAATGCTGATCACTGGATGTGAGATTAAAAGGTATGTATTTTCTTTATACTTTTCGATATTTTTAAAATTATATTTAAAATGATAGAGAGATAAGTATGGATATAAATATATGTATAGATGATATAGACATAGACATACAGATTGGTGTAGTTATAGAGGATTTATATATAGATATGGGCATAACCTGAAGCAGTAAGTAAAACAGATGGGGAGGAGGAGAGACCAGAGTGGAAGAAGAGCTCTTGAAAATCATTAGGCAGGAATGAGTTATGTTGACCTCTGTGCATTCTGGGTGACTTGTCTCTCTATTTTCCAAGCCATCTCTTGTCCTAAGTGTCAACACCCAAACTCCATGGGCATTCACAGGTGAAATGCACCCTCATGGCTCAAGGACATTCACATAGGTGATGGATGTGCTCACACCGGTGGTCTGGAGCCCAATTCAGCCGGACTTCTGCCTGAAGGCCGGCATCACCTCACCTTGCTGAGGTGTAGGACTGGGCTGGGCTTTGAAGAAACCCTCCCTCTCAGTAGAGGTCGTTCTCCCCCAGGTCAATTTTCAACAATGTATCCAACTCCAGGATGTCACCCTATTCCATGTCCATGTAGCCCAGCCCTAGAACCCCAACCCCCGGGTTCCTCTGCAGGGTGTAGCATCTCTCCCAATGTTTGGGATCAGGTCTTCCACTTGTGAAAGTGTAATGAGATGCAATTTTCAAGGGATTAAACAAAAACAAAAAGAGGGATTGCAACTTCAAATATATATTATGTGTGTATGTAATTTGCAATCAGACTTTCTTAAGAGTTTTCTGACAATAGACATTATCTGGTCTACTTTCCGAAATGTCTGCCAACTCATTTTCTTCTTGAGTTGATATAAAAATCCTCAAAGTGAGTCCTGAATATTGTACTAAATCTCAGACTTAGTTGCCAATTTTAAGTTCCATTCTCCTACTTTCCATCTTCCTGACCTCCTGCACACATTCACCTGCCTTTCACGCCCGCAGAAGTGACAAACAGAGGCTCATGGGCACACTGGGATGTGGCTGCAGAGGAGCGTGATTCAGTGAGAGAAATGAATAGCTTGTCAGCAGAAAAGGCTGCTGTGACCTCTCCCACCTGCCTGTCCAGATAATGGTGAAACAAAGCTTGGAGTCATCCTGACAGGAAGGACCACTGTCTTTGGAAGCTGAGGGAAGCCACAGTGGGTGCAGGGAAAGGAAGTCTGGGGCAAGAGGGCCCTGGCTTCTCTGCTGACCATCTCAGGGAAACGAGAATGAAACCAGCTCCAGAACCGCCTTCCTGCACCCCTGTGGCCCTAACACTATTGTCCACTGGGCATTGGGGCTCCAGGGATTTTAGGCCAAAGCACTAACTAGAATGTCCTTGGCTCAGTGATGAGGTAAAGTTGTATCATGCATTGGGATTTCAGGAACCTGAGGCCCATCCATCCCACCACCCTAAAGGCTGGCATCACATCACAGGACTCAGTGCTCCTGTGGCTTCTGCCATGATCTGCACTCTTCTGCAGTAGCTTACCAAGTGGGAATATTTTCCACAAATAGAAATATTTTCCTCTTCCCTCAGCCATGTTTCCGCCAGGTGCCTGCTGTGTGCAAATACTGTCAGGGTGCACCTCTCCAGGGCATCTTCATAGCCAGATGGTCAACCTGCTGCCCCCCCCTCCATCAACAATCACCTAGGACCTCCCACTGATGCAAAACCCCTGGCCACAGATAGAACCCAGTATTAGTGACCCTATCAGCACATTTTGGAGTTGGGGGTGAATAGCACATTCCATCAGTCTGCATGGCTAACTGGCCTTCAGGACCTGAATCGGTATACTGCAAAACCCACAGAGAGGCCACTTTCCTTTGCTTCCTTATGGCATTTGAGGTCATGAGCAAAGCAGGCTTTTGGCTCCTAACTAACATTTTGGAAACATAAGGCAGGGTATTTTTCCTGGGAGGTCATGGCTGGGTTCAGTCTAACAAGCAGTGGGCACAGCCAGCCTTTTCAAACCTGTTGTCCCCATGATAGAAGGACAGATCTTTTCTTCTTTTGTTCCTGATCCTTTGAACTTACATCATAAAATGATCTCTTCTGCTGTTTTCTGTATTTTAATGAATGTCATTTCATTTGTACTTACACCCTCAGGCTGTTTTAGCAATAAACTATAATTTTACAAATTGGGGCAAAAGTTCTCTTTCGCAGTGTGCATTTGGAAGCGGAGTGTTTTATTTCCATAGAGTTATTCAATTTTTAAAAATGCAAAGCCTTCCAAATATGTCAACTCTCAACATTGGTTTCCCCAACGTCAGGCAGGTCCCAGGATGCGATGTGAAATTCTTGTGTCTAGGAAGATCCACGCTGCCTGGGCTGCTCTGACCAGATGGAAACTCTGTCCCTGCCCACTCTGTATGATCAGACCCTCCTCTTCCTGCTCCGATGGGAAACCCAGCCCTGCAACTGACGTGCTGTCAGAGGTTGCTGTCCACAGCCAGAGAGCAGCACTTCCTCACTTCACACTTTGCCCCCAGCCGGCTTCTCCCAGATAACCCAAGTGTGATGTTGTGAGTGCTGATAACCAGAGGAAGCCACAAGCCTTCCTAAAATAGATGGACTCCTGAGCCCTCAGCCACAGCGTCCCTTTAGGCAAAATCCAGTACAAAAGTGGATAATCTCTCTTGCCACCTGACCTGTCAAAGATTATGGAGAAAGCTGAGCCCACTTACTCCAGAAATACTGCTCAGTTAAAACCACAGGACTTTGAAGTGCACCTCCACAAAACAAGCCTGGGAATGTGGGTGTATATATTAGATTTGGGGAGTTGGCCACTGCCTCTGCTTGGCCGGCAGGAGAAGGAATCAGGAAGGGTGGAGGGTCTGACTGACCTGGCTTTCCTCGCAGACGGGTCCATACTGATGGGCTGGACAGGCCAGGGGTGGCTTCTCAGAGACCAAAATCACCAAAGCAAATCTTGACCATTCCTGTCTTTTTTCTTTTTTTTTGGGGGGGGCGGGGGGGGAAGAGAAGGGAGGAATAGGGGTGGAGGTGTCTTTCCTCTTTCAAAACATCTAAATTATGGAGGCCTGAAGCTGGAGCCTCAGCATCTTGTCACAAATAGCCCTGTAAACTCAATAATCCAACTTCACTCAAAAGTGTCACCTTGTCAGGGCAGGTGCCACTGCACCCACACTTCTGGTGAGAGAGAACAAAGTATTGAGAGGGTCTGGGTTGGGATTAAATGCAGAATTCCCTGCATTATCAATTGCTGTTTTTAAAACCATTAAGGAACCATTGCCACTCAGCTTCTTTCTTTCCAAACAGCATCCAGACAAGCTGAGATTTTTTATCCCATTGATTAGTCTTCTTTATAAACTGGGGTGTAAATAAGAACAGTGACAGGTCTCACAGGACGAACCACTTTGGTCACATCCAAGCACACTTCAGCACATCCTTCTCCTCACAGGCTCTTGCACTGGAATGCTGTTTCTGACGTATGAACACATTATAGGAATATTTCTCTTCACTCTTCCAGCATGTCAGGTTTTTTCCTCTCATCCTGCAGTAACTCAGAGATCAAGCTCTTACATCCATTTATCACAAGATAAATAGGGAAAGTTAACCTTCAGAATTATGGCTATTTTATAACATTGAAAAATCTGCTATATAATTGCAATAATTTTTTTAAAATGCGTACTTGATCTTTTCTGATGGAGGGAGGGTGGCCCAGACATGATAAGCAATCTATGTCACATCAATACCCCTGACAGCAAGAGGGTGTAATAAATATTTCCTAAAGTGGTTCCTTCCTGCTAAGAATGACCTTTTGAATAAAACCATGTGGCTAGAAAGCCCCTTTGAAAAATAAACAATAAACGATGAGTTTTAGAAGTGAAGAGAAGAAAATTCAATTTTTGGATAGCTAGCACTCTAAGGAAGGAGGACAGAGACCTTTGGGCAGTCATGGGAGTCTCTGGGACCAGGCCTTTCACCTAGACATACAATTTTAGACTTGTTTTACTAGGTGAAAATCCTGCTACATATAAGCTACTCTGCCTTCTGTAAAAGACCAATCTAGTAATCTATTTCCTAAAGAGGACAGTGGTGGGGAAGTAGAAGAGTCTATGGAGAGAGGATCCAGTCAGAACACTGGCAAATGAGGCAAATCTGGGGTAGGACCAAGGAATGAAACCTAGAAACAATTTGGCTTATGGTAAACCTTCCCAGGCAAAATGAAAAGGCCAGAAGTTATAATTGAAACATGAATATAATTAACTACAGGAGTGTAATGTAAAGCTTTTGTATAGCAAGAGTCACCATAAACAAATTCAATACTGGTTTCAATCAAGATGAGCCAAATCATCCTGTAGTAGCTATCAGCAATCACACCTCTATAGTTTTAAACAACAAAGGTTTACTTCCCGATTACAGCATATGCCCATGTGAGATTGCTTGGAGGTGTCCCCACCTAGACTATCACTGACCACATGGCCTAGGAAGCAAACATAGCCAACCATTCATCAGATTTTATTTTATTTTATTTTTTTTTTTATTTTTTTTTTTAAATCAATCTTTATTGTTCATATTATTACAAAGGTTCCTCATTTCTTCCCCCCTCCACCAGGTTCCCACCCCACCCTCTGCCCCCTCCCCATCCCCCATTGTCCTCATCCATAGGTGCACAGTTTATGTTCAGTCTCTTCCTCCCTCCCTTTCCCCGATAGTAAATCCCTTTTCAGATAGTAAATCTGTTACTTAGCATTTTCTCATATCAATAATACCTCCACATGCCCAATGATACACTTCACACAAAAGACATTTTCAAATAGGTCAACCAGCCTCATCCAGGCCCCACCCAAGGCACTCACAGATCAACACCCCAGCGCTATACTAACTCAACACATCCAGATCTAAGCCTTCATCACTTGATTCAGCAGACCCTCAAGTTCCCGCAAAAGTTTCCAGCCATGTCTGAGAGGCAGCCGTGGGCAGGTACAGGCGAGGAGCGAGCTGTTTCGGGCCTGGCTGCTCCGGGCCTGGCCTCTGTTGCTCTGGTTCGTTCCAAAACCAGCTGCTCCGGGTCTGGTCACTGCCGCTCCCGACCTAGTTGCTCTGGACTTGGCTGTTGCTGCTACAGGCCTGGCCGCACCCGACCCGGCTGCTCTGGGACCGGTTGCTCCGGTCCCGGCCGCTCCGGGCCTGGCCGCTCCCAGCCTGTCAGCCGCTGCTCCGGGCCTGGCTGCTCCCAGCCTGGCAGCCACTGCTCCTGGCCTGGCCGCACCAGACCCGGCTGCTCCGGGCCTGGCCGCTCCCAGCCTGGCAGCCGCTGCTCCGGGCTTGGCCGCTCCCAGCCTGGCAGCCACTGCTCCTGGCCTGGCTGCACCAGACCCGGCTGCTCCGGGCCTGGCCGCTCCCAGCCTGGCAGCCGCTGCTCTGGGCCTGGCCACACCAGACCCGGCTGCTCTGGGCCTGGCCGCTCCCAGCCTGGCAGCCGCTGCTCTGGGCCTGGCCGCTCCCAGCCTGGCAGCCGCTGCTCCGGGCCTGGCCACACCAGACCCGGCTGCTCTGGACCTGGCTGCTCCCAGCCTGGCAGCTGCTGCTCCGGGCCTGGCCGCTCCCAGCCTGGCCGCCGCTGCTCCGGGCCTGGCCGCACCCGACCCGGCTGCTCCGAGCCTGGCCGCTCCCAGCCTGGATGCTCCGTGCTTGGCTACTGCTGTTCTGGGCCTGGCTGCTCCCAACCAGGCTGCTCTGGGCCGGGCTTCTCCAGGCCCAGCCACTCCGTGTCTGGGTGTTCCTGGACTGGCCACCCTGGGCTTGGCCGCCTCTGCCTCAGGCCTGGCTGCCACTGCCCCAGGTCTGGCTGCTCCAGTGCTGGCCGTTGATGCTCTTGTTCTGGCTGCTGCTGCTCTGGGGCCTGGCCACTGCTGCTCCGGGCCCAGCTGCCACTGCCTTGTGCCTGGCCACTCTAGGACTGGTCGCCGCTGTTCCAACATTCTGTCCCTTTTTTCTCTTTTTTTTTTTTCTTTTTTAAAAAAAAAAAACAAAACGCATTTATGTTGCAATGTTGGCTGGTGCGTTGAGTTCTGACTTAGTCTTTGATTTTTCAAGATCTTCTTTGTATTCTTTCTTAAGTAATTTTACTATCATTTGCTCTCACTTGATTTCTTCACAATGAGCACTTCTTTGGTTTCTTCCTCCTTGTCCTGGGAGCTCAGCAGGTTGGCCTGTGGCACCCCTTTGTTCTCCGCGGGCTCCCGCGCTGCTCCAGCCTGTTGCCGGGGTCGGCGCCGCCCAGGAAGCAGCCCCCGTCCTTGGCTCCATTGCCAGCGCTCAGCAGTCGAAGGCTCAGGGGCACCCCCCCCACTGGGGGCCCCGTCGCCCGGCTCCTTGCTGGCGCCCGGCTGGCCGGTGTCCGGCAGGGGCTCCTGCTCCTCGTGGCGTTCCTCCAGTCTGGAGCTTTCTTTCTCCCTCCCACTAGGGGAGTCCAGGATCAGAGTCAACAGACTGTCCTCTGCGCACAGTGTGCGCGACTCCGGGGGCTCGGCCTTTCGCCGTGCTCCCAGGACTCCACCTCACAGCTCCGTCTCCCCCTGCCCGAGCCTGGGTCCCCAGGGACTGGCCCAGACCTGGAGTTCGGGGCGGTCTGGACTGAGGCTCAGAGCTGCCGCCGGAGGCCTTGTTTCTTCCGGCTAGGGTAATCCAGCATCAGAGTCAACATTCAGTCCTCTGCGTGCCATGTGCGCGCGACTCCGGGGGCCCTGCATTTCGCCGTCCCCCGGTATTGTCTCCCCCTGCCAGAGCCTGGGTCCCCAGGGTCTGGCACATAACTTGGGGCTCAGCGCTGCCGGTTCGGGGGTTCAGCCCAGGCTGGGGGTTCTATTTCCTTCCTGCTAGGGAACGCCAGGCAGCACCCAGCCCTCTCCTCCTCTCCGGCTGCGACCTCTCCGCGCGCGCGTGCGTGCGAGCGCGCAGCATGTCTCTGTACCTTAGGCTTTTTTTCAGCTCCTCTGATTTTCCTTCTGGTTTTCTCCCTCCTTCCTATTGTAGAGTTTTCAGTCAGTCGACTACCTGTAGCTCTGGGCAATGTCCACTCTACATTTTAGTTGTATTCCCTTGAAATTGTTGTGAGCTGCTGCGGCTAGGTGTATACCCGAGCAGCCATCTTGGATCCTCCCATTCATCAGATTTTAAAGGCTCCTTAAAAGGGTATCTCAAAGGGACATAGATGGCTTCTGCTCAAATCTCATTGGCCAAGCTAATTATATGCCTGACTTAGAGAGATAGGAACCCACAATTCTACCATGAGCTCAAGAGGGAATGAGAAATACTGGCAAATAGCAGTATAGAACACATACTATGCCCTTCTGCTTACCAGATATTTGGCTATTTTTCCTCCTACAGAAAATATGTTTATCCTCAAATCCAGTCATGGCTTCAAGCTTCAGATAAGTAGTAGCCTCTGTCCCAGGTCCTGAGAGATTTAATCTAAAGAGAAAGTTATGATGACTTTTCACATTCTTGTCACTCCCTCCCCTCCCCCCACTATGCCCAATGGGACAGGGAGAGAATAGTGACAATAAACACTTCCATCTGGAAAGGGGAAGACTGTGAGGTACACAGTCAGACAGTCAGTATTGGACATTGGGAATTTTAAAATCTCTTCTAGACAGATATTTTGAGACTTTCCTATTCTAAGACTGAAGAATTTTCCTTGATAAAATCCTGATTCTGTTCCTTAGTGGAAGCTTCCTATATATTTTCCCCGCTATGACTCTAGGCTACATTCCTTGGAATATTTATATTTTTTTCATTTTCATCCTTGACCACATTAGGGATTGCACTTCTTGGAAGCTGAGCATCTTCTCATCTCACTTGTTGCCCGTAACCAGCAGGAGCAAAGATTTCTTCTAAATCTCAGTCCAAACTGGTGCAATTTTTTTTTAAACAATGGAATTGTCTCACAGACTTTGTTTGATTTCTCCTTTATCTAGGTCAGATTTCAGTCAGTTCCATGTGCCAAGAGCCACACTCAGGGTTCCTGTCAACACAATTTTCACATTTGCTTTTTCTCCTTTATGCCTCATCCCTAAGGAAATTTAAGTGCCTGATGCCTATCAGGCTTGGAGAAAGGCCCACATCTTTGGTCTCTTTTCTACTTTTGTTACTTTTTCCAACTTAATGTATTTATCAGATACCACACCCTCAATTGTTTCACTACTCTGAAACCCCTTAATCCATTCAGAACATTCCAGAATGTGCAAAATAACCATGTTATGAATTGAATCCTTGTCACAAAGCTAACTTCCAGTTGACCTTGAGGACTCCAAGAGTTTCTTAATTTTATTTCTATGGTGTATGTATTCTTGTTAATGTGCTGTCAAATTATCTTTTCTAACATTTTATTGGGTATTTTTGCATTAATATACATTAGGGATATTGGTCTATAGTTTTCTTAAAGTGTCTGTGTCTGGTTTTGTTAAAGGCCTCATAGAATACACTTGGAATGGTCCTTCTTCTTTAATTTTTGGAAAGAGTTTGTAGAGAATCAGTCTTAGTTCTTTAAATATTGATAAAATTCACCAGTGAAGTCAGATAGTCATTGGCTTTTCTTTGTTGAGATATTATATATTAATTCAATCTCCTTGTTAATTAGGAATCTGTTTAGATTTTCTATTTTTTTCATGATTTAGTTTTGGTTTGTTTGACTCAGCTGAGTGATGTGTTTCTAGAAATTGACTCATTTCATCTTGTTTTTCTAATTTGTTTGGGTATAATGGTTCATAGTATTCTCTTATAATTTTCTTATTTCTGTAAAATCAGTTGCAATTCCCTCTCTTTAATTTCTGACTTCAGTTATTTGAAGATTCTCTATGTTTTTTTTTTTTTTTTTTTCTTGGCTAATCTAGCGAAAGGTTTGTCCATTTTATTGACCTTTTCAAAGAACCAACTCTTCCTTTTGATGATTTTATCTATTGCTTTCCACCCAGTATTTGTTAAATCTGCTCTAATCTTTATTAAACCAATTTCTTTTATATTTGGATTAAGAGATTTTAGCATAATGAGATAATTGAGGGTGTGGCAGACAGCAAATACTTCAAATTGGGGAAGAGTACCAGAGTAGAGAAAAGATGAAAAGTGTGAGTCTATCTCAAGCCTAGTAGGCATTAGACACCTCAAATTTCTTTAGGGATGAGGTATGAAAGACAACAATTTTTCTCAGATTATCTTTTCTTTTATAATCTGCCAATGTCAAAAATAAAACCCAGGATACATGAAAACATTCTGAGCTACAAAACTATTACTACCTCACAAGTTTCCACAAGAAGCAGTTTTCCAATTATTTTATCCCTCTTAAAATCATCTTCCCAGACATTGATAATTGCATAGTCAATGCACACTAATCAGTCTCAAAGTCAATGAGGATTTTGTATCTCTATCTCTATCTCTCTATTTATACTAGTATATATCTACACTTATATCTATATTTTTATTCACCCTTATTCATGTTCTCTCTCTCTCTCTCTCTCTCTCTCTCTCTCTCTCTCTCTCTCTCTCTCTCTCTCTCTCCCCCCTCTTTTGAGTAACAGCTCAAGTCTATACCAGTGTTTTTCAACCTTTTTTGGGCAAAGGCACACTTGTTTCATGAAAAGAATCACGAGGCACACCACCATTAGAAAATGTTAAAAAATTTAACTCTGTGCCTATATTGACTATATATAAAGTAATTCTCTTGAATAGGAATCAAATAAACACAAAGAAAGTATTTTATAATTACTTTGTTATGAAATATTAAGTAAACAAAATAGTGAAAAATTATAAAATTCTTGTCTTGTCTGCACACCAGGCAACATCTCGCGGCACACTAGTGTGCCGCGGAACAGCGGTTGAAAAACGCTGGTCTATACAATGTCTGTATTTGTCAGGATGAACTACTATAATGCTGTAAGTGACAGTACCCAAATCTCAGTGCTTGAGAACAACACATACTTACATGTTGCTTGTGTTCATTGTCCATCCCAGGTAACTGTTGGTGGGCAGTCTGTCCTCCAAGTACAAAAACAATAAACATGATGGCCTCTATTGACCCATGGCACACAAACTTACAAATTTATCTTATTTCTATACTCTAGTCATACACTATTCTTTTTCTAAAATTTTCAGAATTTAAAATCTTATTGATTAATTTCTGATATAATTGCTCTGCTTTTGTATTATTACTAAAATTGGAGGGCAGACAGGGCTGTAGGGCTTATAATCTATTTTTAAAAATTAAGTTTTTATTTATTAATTATTTTTTTATTAAAAACATATCTAGAGATTTTAGAGAGGAAGGGAGAGGGAAAGAGAGATAGTGACATCAATGATGAGAGAGAATCATTGATTGGCTGCCTCCTGCACACCCCCTACTGGGTATCAAACCTACAACCCAGGCATGTGCCTATGACCAGAATCAAACCCAGGACCCTTCAGTTCACAGGCTGACACTCTATTCACTGAGCCAAATCAGCTAAGGCTTTATTTTATTTATTTTTAAAGAAAGAGGAAGGGAGACAGAGGAGAGAGAGGGAAACATTGACCAGCTGCCTCCAACACATTTCCTATTGGGGATGGAACCTGCAACCCAGACAGGTGCCCTGACCAGGAATGGAACCAGCAACCTTTCAGTGCACGGGATGACACCCAACCAACTGAACCATACTGGCCAGGCAGCTTATGACCTATTTTTAAGGTGGGATTCCCAGACCCAAGACCAAATGGTCACTCTGGTTATTTTAAATGAAGCTATGTTGGCACTGGGCTCCAGTGGCAGGAGCAGTTACTGCTCAGCTGACTACATCGATGAGTGTGTTATTGATCCACTCACTATTCAACAACACTGAATCAATTGTTCTATGGTCAATTGAGGCCACACAGCTTGGATTACATGCTTGTCAGTCACATAGACATGGATTAAGTCCACTTAGATTTGTATGTCTATTGAGATACCTATTATTTAAATAATGCTGAGCAATATTCATATCCTTTCACATGGAGTAAGTATATACTGCTTGGCTTGTCAATACATAACTGAATTATTATTTCATTCTATGTAGTAAACCATCTTTCCAGGTGCTGGTGACGCAAGGAGGGATAATTCATAACAGTGGCCCAGAGGTGCAGAGCCTTACATTAATGTCCTGTGACAAAAATTAGACACCTGCTGAACCCCTGGCAGGAGAAGAAGCCCTTGTTCTTCACCTGTGTAGCTGCATCTGGAAGTTATTTTTTCCCCTAAACATACCTATCCTGGAGCTTGAAGAGAAACAGTAAGGCTCATGTGGCAAAAGCAGTCAATTTGTTTTACTTAAATTTTCATTTCATGACAAATTCAGGCAAGATCCATCTTTACTGTAGCAGCTGATAGTATAATGAACAGAGAACATTGGAAAAAGACACACTGGCTGCCAGCCCAGCTCTGCCCTTTTTCAGAGGAGGGTCATGGAAGGTCATTGAACCTTCTTAAGCAACAGAGTCCTTATCTGTAAACATGGGTAAATTGGTAGGTAGGCAGGTAGGTGGGTGGATGGGTGGATGGATATATGGATGGATAGAGAGACAGATAAATAATAGGCAGATGATGGATTATAGAGACAGAAGGATATCATCAAATAATATGAATTTTTGTCAAACTTTTCTCATCAAACTTCTCTCACACCCCTTATCCCACAGCACAGACTTTCCCTCTGGCCTTGTTGGCAGGACTGGTGTCCAGTCCTAACCTAAGCTTCAGGTTGATGAAAGATGACTGAGGGGTTCCAGGAACCAAACCACAGACAAGTTGCTACCTTTCCTTCATCTACAAAACAAATAGGTCACTGTGGAACCTACAGGAAATGGGGAAACATTTCCTTTGAGCACTTTGTTAGTCTATCTTAGGTCATTCCAGGCTAAAATATGTCATTTTAGGCAGATGTCTCAGACCGGCAGCGTGTGGCTAATTCCATCTTAGTTTTTTGGGGGCTGGGAGCTGGGAGTCCATACAGTGTTTTTAGAAATCAAGTTGTTACTATTTTTTTTTTTTTTGAGAAATTTAAAAACCAAAATGTGTATTCCAGGCTACCTTGACAAGAGTCAAAGTTATGCATGGGCCCTGCAGAAGGAGCCAAGATTCTGCTTCTAGGACATGGTTCTCTCCCTTTGCCACAGTTTCCACGGCTCCTCGTTGTCCCCCTCCACCCCCACTTGTAAATCCATTGTTTGCATTCAATGGACTTACAAGTGGGGGCACCTCGTTGCCCACCTGGCCCTGTACTCAATTCTTCTCTACTCCTCATCTCCAGCCCATGAAGTGCTGCCCCGAGAGGTCCTCTAACAGAGAGAGACCAAGCATGGGGACTCATCAGCAGCAAGGAGTTTGGAACACATGCTATCTATGGACAGATTAATATGATTATGGCTTTTTGTCCAACTTATTACTTTACAGGGTTGGGAATAAAATGTTGTTAATTAGCAAAGCTAAGTAAATCTTTTTTATTTTTAAGAAAATAGGTCGGACAGTGACCATGGTAGCCCAAAATCATGGCACATTGTTATTACTGACTTTCAAAGAGAGGAAGTTTTCCTCAACTCTCTTAGGTCCCTGGCTGGATCTGCAAATGAAACCAACCAAGACAAATGATCAGGAGAGAAGCATACAGGTTTATGTAATATCAGGTTAATGTGACATGAGCGTTTTCATAAGGAAATGAAGTCCTGAAGCACTGGTTAAAGCTGAGCAGTTTTATACCAGGGCCATGAAGAGTGGAAAGTCATGGGAAAACGCTATGACAAAGGGAGTTTGAACTCAGGGTAATACACTGGGGAAGTTCAGTGAGGCCAGTGTGTTCAGAACTTGGGGGGAAAGAAGTCCTTTCCTCCAGGTGTGGAGGGGGCGGGTCAAGGCTCACATGAATTGTGTCACCTGCTTCCAGGAAGAAGGGGCTGGAGGAAGGTAGAGAGTCCTTTCTTCACTGCACTGCCCCTTTCTCAGATTCCTTCAGCTCCCAATGTTAAAACATGTGAGGCTCCCTGTTTTGGGTCCTCAAAATCCATTTTTAAAGCCATAATAAAAGAGCATAAGTTGTCAATAAGCAATAGAAAACAATGCTTTATAGTGCTGGAAACTCAGCAAAATAGAATTTTAAAAATGACTAATGCTTTAAAAATATATTTTAAATTCTTAAAAAAAATAAAACTTAATTAATGACAATAAATGGAAACTTTACGTGGATACTTGGAAGTCTTTAGTTTTATCTTTCATTTAACAATTTCTAAGTGTAGTTCAGAGATTAATAAACTGGTGACTAGTGACAATAACAACAGCATTATGACACTCTGATTGCCTCATTTATGCTATGATGGGCAATCCTAGCTCACTGCCTGCATTTTCTCACTCAGTCCTTACCACACGCTTAGGGGATGGCACCCACCCACACAGGGCGGCTACTACTAGACACTCTCCACTGTTCTTCTTGTTGTCCACTAAGGTGGCTGATGAGAAAGAGCTCTATGTGCCTGACAAGCACTGGTTGGAGGTGTCATGGGGGATGCTGTTGGAGGAGACAGAGATGCGCAGTTTCCCACAGTGCCCACTGGGGGGTGTGGTCTTCCCAGGACAGTTTGGTTGCTATCTATGCTGGGTGAGGTAGGGTGGGGTGGGGTCAAAACACCTAGAAATGGATAACTGGTGGAATAGGTAGCTAGTGGTTTATGTTTAAATATTATAATATGAGATGGTCCTAAATTGGATGGTTAGGAAGTGTCTGTAGTTCTCATCAGCTTTTATATAGATTATGCCTCATAATGTGTGAAGGTAAACATTTATTAACAGAGGAGAACCTCTGATTTAAAGTAGTGCCTGAATGAGGCAATTCCAAATATAAATACTTCCACTTTCTCCATTAGTAGGAGATTTGAGTGCATAAAAAATAGGCCAAGGACAATGCAGGCACCTTCCAATTGACAATGAATGCTTATTTCTCAAGGTTTAATAAATATTCTAAAAGTGAGGGAGGGTGGGGGTAAGGGGAAGAGATCAACCAAAGAACTTGTGTGCATGCATATGGGCCTAGCCAGTGACCATGAACAACAGGGGGGTGAAGCATATGTAGGGAGGGGTTTGGGATGGGAATGGGGGGATAAGGAAAATTATGTGAGACCATGATCAATAAAATAAAAAATAAATTAAATAAAAAAAAACTATGAAAATGATTTATTACAGAAACTAGGATTAAAAAAATAAAAATAATTGCAAGAATCTCTAGGAAGATATCACCTCTATGAAAGAACAGAAAGTCAGAACAAAAACACACACTCTGAAATTAAGAATAAAAATGATAATTGACACCTGCATAGAGGTTACTATATACCAAACACTGGAATTTATGTACATTAACTTATTCAAGCTCTGCAATGCTTGTGTAAACGAAAAATCAATATGATCTTCGTTTCTCAGATGATAACCTGATGGCTCAGAAAGTCAGTGGCATTGTTGTTTAAAGAGCCCATGCTCTCAATACCACAGTTCTGCTCAGTATGCAGTGGGGTGAAGGTCAGCACCCCTTCTAAGAACTCCAGCCAGAGACTTGGTGCCTGGTCCAGCTCAAGTCTCTATGAAAAGCTGTGAGATCCAGGATCTATGGAGAGCTTTTAAGTCTCAGTGTCCATCCCTACCTACACCTCTATAGAGATTTTCTTGTGGAAACAATGTGCTTAGACCTGACTACCACTTGGCACAATGTGCAGTTTCTTTTTAGATACAGAGGTTGTCACTCTCTGAAGAAGTGGGATTTGGACAATCAGAGTGAGGCATCCAGAGCTGTGATTATTGCGGACCCTGTGTTTCCTCAATCATGGGACAGAGAGTACAAGATGCTCAAATAGTTCTTTAGCCCTAGCTGGTTTGGCTCAGTGGATAGATCGTTGGCCAGTGGACTCAAGGGTCCTGGGTTCAGTTCTTTTTAAAAAATATATATTTTATTGATTTTTTACAGCGAGGAAGAGAGAGGGATAGAGAGTTAGAAACATCGATGAGAGAGAAACATCAATCAGCTGCCTCTTGCACACCCCCCACTGGGGATATGCCCGCAACCAAGACACATGCCCTTGACAGGAATCAAACCCGGGACCCTAGAGTCTGCAAGCCGATGCTCTATCCACTGAGCCTAACTGGTTTCGGCTGGATTCAGTTCTGATCAAGGGCACCTGCTGGGGTGTGAGCTTAATCCCCAGTAGGAGGTGTGTAGGAGGTAGCCGATCAATGATTCTCTCTCATCATTGGTGTGTCTATCTCTCCCTATCCCTTCCTCTCTGAAATCAATAAAAACATATTTAAAACAAATAAAAACAGTTCTTCATCATTTTCAACTTGCTTCTGTGACATGAGGCAACATATTTTTCATGTGATTTGTATTTTTATTCAGTTTGGATATCTATTTTTTGCTTTAACTTTATTGTCATAAAATAAAATATACAGATGTATATAATAAGAGTTGAGGGTCACAAAATGTGTTTTTGCTTAACCTTTGGAGATGATAAGACTCAGTACCTTCCTGTCTTGAATCTAAAGAAAGCACTGCATGTAAAAGTCCATGTAGGCACCAACAGTTGGGAGGGTGTATCAATGTACAAAATTAGCTTCTCACTGCTTTTATTCCAGAAATTCAATTAAAAGATCTCTTGAAATATTTTCTAAATAATAAAATTCATGACTTAAAGCATCCTATCTCCCATTTAGAAAAATCTTCCTAAGGATTCCAGGATTTTGTGTCATTTTAGATACATGTGCAATGAAATGCCGTGATGCATGGCAATTATTTCTCAATAAAAATGGAAACAATATAAAATGCCCATTAAAATAATAAATGCCTAATTTGGGGGCAATACATGTTGTACTTTATTAAAAAAAAACAACAAAGGAACAGAAAACCCTTAGGGTCCAAGTAATGGGAACAAACCAAGAGAATTAATCAGGTGAACAACTTCCCAAGCTATAGGCCCTCTGGGCAAAGGGCTTCAGAGAGTTCTAGAGGGAGATGCTCCCCACTGAATGCTTATTTGACTAGGTCTCACATTGACTTTATTATATGATTGTGTATTAATAGGGTGACCTCGATTCATAAACTGGGAGTAAAGAGGCATTCTCTCTGACATTAGCAGGGATTGGCATCTTCAAGGTCATCTTATGTGGCTATCACAAAAAAAACTGCATCCCCAAGTTTCTCTTCATTCTTCTTCTATTAGCCCAATACAAGATGTGTTCACCCGAGCTTTCCAAAGTAATTTGAAGCAGATCGTTACTTGAAGGTTATGTAAGGTTCTCTGTAACTTCAACATTCCATTTCCTGGTGCCCCTTGATTGCTCAGGTGTCCTGGGGGCTCTATGACTTTTCACATGTGTTTAGCATGCAGAGGGCAGACAGAGGAGGATGGATGGGCTGGGATACCAGCCAGGTCCATTGTCCAGCCAGCAATCCCTTGTCAGAGTAAAATCCTCATTTATGAAGACTAGAATATTGTTTTCTGGAAGTTGTGGGTAGTAAATGATGAACAGCTACACCTGACATTCACAGTCTGTTTGCCTTTCTGAACTGTTCAACCATGAGTACAACTGAGGTCTGGGACAGACATTGCAAGATTTGACGTGATAACGCAGAAGTCAGAAGACCTGACATAAAGGAAGGGCATGTAATTATAATTCAGCAATTCCGGTTGGGGAGTGTGTGCACGGGAGTTGTCAGCCACTTGTGGAGGGAGCTCTCCCTATAGCATGTTTGCTCTCCTTGAGATTCTCCTTTACCTGCTGTGGGGCACCCTTCTAGTGGGAAAAGGTAAGAGCCAGGGATATAATCTCTGACCTGGGACTCCAGGATAAACATATTAGAAAAAAATGTCTCCGACGTTCACCTTATTTGTCAAAAATTTTACTTTTAAGTAAATTTAACAATTATTTTTCTGTGTAAATAGATAGGCTTTGTTAGAGAGATAGTACACACAGAAGATATATATTGTATTTTCCTCCTATGTGTAGAACATCACAAATATGTAGAATAAATGAAGCTTAAAAGCAGGTAAAATTTTAAACTGATTTACTAATGGGTTTGGGTTTTGTAGCTCTGCCCAGGAAGTAATTCTGCTGTTTCCATGGTGAATGGTGACTTCCCTGTGACTCCGTTTCCTCATCTATAAACTGTGGAAAGTCACACTTGCCTACAAAATGGTGTTGCACATGCCTGCTATGTGCACAGTGGCCACTCTTCTGTTTATTTTAATTATTGTACATTTATAACACTAGATACAGAAGTGCCCTATGAATTTAAGTCATAACCAATATCACATTCAAGTGCTCAAGGAATTCAGTCAACACCCAAGAAAGAGACTTGTGTCCTGAGAGCCTAGTGGTCCTACAGCATCCCCCAGAACTTGACAACTACTTTCAAGTCCACCTTCACCTCAGACAAGGTTTTAATTTTATCCTTGATAGATGGAAAATAAAACCAAGCACAGCACACAGACCCTCAAATGTGAAGAAATAGCTAGCAGATGGAAGAATACCCAAATCCATCTAAAACACTCACACAACACTTGACACTCCATCTGCTCATATTGCAGGGCAGAGCTTTAGACACTGGGAAGTGCACTCTGGGGAGTTTACAGAATCTTCTGGAATAAAACTTTGGTCTGCATGTTAACTTATTATTCACTGAATATACAATCACCCTGACCAGGCCACACTCTCAGTGACTCAAGGAGCAGTGGTGAAGCTGCCCCCATAGAGGGCAAGGTACACCTGGGACTCCCCATCAATATCTGAGTAGGGATAGGCCCTACTCTTACTGCCAAGGGGAAAACTTTTATTAAGACATTTATACCAAGTACTGGTTGAAAGGTGCATTTTGATTGATAGATGTATTGAATATACCTAGCAATTGTGAGCAAAGTGCATTGTCTTTCTTTACAGATACTATGAGAGACATCTCTCTTACTGTAGGTATATCCAACCAGTTGTGACATGTATAGACAGACCAAGCGGTATCCAGTTAGGCTGCTCAGGCTGCTCTAAGGAAGTACCACAGTCTAAATCACAAAAATTTATTTTCTCCCAGTCTGTAGGCCAGAAATCCAAAATCAAAGTCTGAAACAAGCTGCTTCTGGTGAAAGTCTTCCAGGTTTGCAGATGGTCACCTTCTCACTATGTCCTCACAGGGCCTTAGTATGCTATGTGCACAGTGGCCAGGAGAGAAGAGGGTGGAGAGGGGAGAAAGAGAGAGAAAGAGAGGGGTAATGGAGGGGAGAGAGGGAGAAAGAGGGGGGGGGGAAAGAGGGGTATAAGGGGGGAGAGAGGGAGAGAGGGGAAGAGAGAGAGGGAGAGAGAGAAACAGAGAGAGAGAAAGAGAGCATACTGGTATCTCTTCTTATAAGGGCACTAATATCACTGGATCAGGTCCCACCTTTATGATGTTCTTTAACCTTAATTACTTCCTTACTATGAAAATAGCCACATTAAGGATTAGGGCTTTGACATATGAATTTTGGGTAGACACAAAATTTGTCAATCCATTAACACCATCTTAGATGCTTCCATCATGCTAGTAAGCATTTACAGGTTATTAAAGTATGGGAATAAACATGTATTTTCAAAAATATCAATATTAGTAGAAAATAAAAAACCAACTTTAAGTGGACCCCTCTATGGCCAATACAGGAAGTTAACAGTAGATGTCCTCCGGTCCTATTCATTTTCTTGAGAAGTACAAGTCATACACAGCATCCTAAAATGCAATAAGTAGTCATAAAAAAAATGTCTTCTGTGGAGTAAAAGACACTTGGCTATGTTTGTCATGACTGGGCAGACTGTCAGCATCTCCACACATGTACTCAACAGGACAAGTGCTTGAGGTCAATTATGCATAGTTTCCTTGCACTCAGGACATCTTCAATCTTCAAATCTTTACACCTATTAGCTTGATAGTATCCTTGACAGCATGCTCCCCCAGGGCCTTCTGCACAGAAAGACAGGACTTATTCCAAGTTCTTGCGGGCAGACTGCTTGAACTCGAGCTCCTACCGTGGTGGCTAAATGCTCCCCAGCAGGCCTGGAGGTTGGGCTCTGGAATGTGGTGGTCCTCTTTTTTCCAGAAGCAGGCTCAGAGCCCAGGATTTGAAATGCCTATCTCCTGCTGACAATTGGCTTCTGGTCCCAACCTGGAAAGAGAAAGGACATTATAGCAGCATTGGGTCAGCATGTTATTGGATACATACACTAAACAGCAGGGGTGGACAGCTCACCAACTAATTCTGGACCGTGTCCAGTAACCATATAATATTAGAAAGGTTTTAAGACAATTTTAAGACAAAAGGTAGTATAATATACTCAAATGTAGGCAAGAAGTTCTAAAATTTCCAGGTTCATGCAGTGAACATGCTGATCTTAAGGCCACAGATGGGGAAGAAATGGGACCTAAACAGTCATTGGAAAATGATGACAGTGTTGTTCAACAAGATGTCTTTGAATTAAAAAATTGAAATGTCCATCCTACATTAAGATGCAAGAAATAATATTCAAGTAAACATTTATGAAAAAAATAATGCCTACTTGAATACTCTTCTATTGAGAACTTTTATTTGCTAACATAAACCTTAATAAGTGATTTAAAACTTGAGAACTGTGAGTTGGTTAGTTCTATAACGTCTCCCATGTTATTTTCCTCTAAGATCTACAATTTGATATGCATGGGTATGGTCTTATATTCCCGACATCTGTGGTAACATATAGAATGTCTGGAAAACTGAGAGCCCGATTGAGAGTCCATTTAGTTCAATTTATTCATGCAACTCTCACCCAGGGCCTGTGGTCAGGATCACTGGGAGCAGCACTTGCTGGCTTAGGCAAGTAAGGAATGTGGAAGGAGCAGATAGGGTGATCAAAAGTGGTTGAACTGGAGGAACATGAGTAGGCAAAAGGAGGGAGGAGCAGTCGTTCCTGACAAGGATATACATGAAACCCTTGCTGTGGGCCATCCCTTGGTCCCTGTGGGCAAGCCCCAAAGGGCCAAGAAGTTTTTTAGATATTTATCAAAAAATGTAAGGTCTTGGGTGAGAGGGAAACATGCCAAACCTCTGGCTTCCAGGAAACAGTGGAAGAAAAATGTCCCCATTTGGCTTCCATTATTGGAAGCATGGGAATCTGTGTCCCTTAGCACTATACAAAACAAGGAATTCCATGCAAAGGGAAAAGAGGTATGTTTGATGGGTGACAGGAAATAGAAAGAGACAAATATTCCTGGAAGAATGTCATTACAGAGACCTTGGAAAATACTTTAATAGAGAGGATTGGCAGAGAGAAAGAAAATCTTCATAGAAAACTGCATTATGAACATTGTATGTATTATGTAACTTAGATGTTCAGTGCCTATGATGATATTCAGTTACAATGCCAGGAAACGTGTGTTATACCAGATGCCTCCTTGGCAAGTGCACTGAACGCAGATTGAAAGCTGGAAGGTAGTAGAAGCTCTAAAAGGGTGTTAAAGCTGAGAAAGAGCTTGATGTGGGCTTGGGGGGATAGCTGTTGAAGGAAGGCAGTCTCCTAGGGTGAGGAGGTAAAGATTGATACATGACAAATAAAAGATTAAAAACAAACAAACAAACACAAAATAGCACATAGCACAGACTCTAACCCAGGCTTAAAAACCATGTGCTCATGTGATGAGTATGCTTCATTGTAAACTAAATGAGACATGGTGGCATGGGGGTGGGGTGGTGGTGGTGGGGGGCAATTTCTTTGGGAGACAGCTGACAGGTGTGTAGAGGGACTGCAAGGCCCACACACTTGTCAAAGCCCCTTCCCCTAGTAGAGCCCAAAGTGTGGACTCAAAGCTGCAGTGGAGAATAGCCCGGCTTAGAAATAGGAGATAATGTTGATATTCTCATGCCAGGAAGGACTAGGAACAGACTCTAATAGGAATGAGCACTTCACCACAATATGGAAGGAACATTGAAACTTTTTTGGACACAATTCCGTGGAGATGGAATCCCCACTTTACCTGCATTTTAAAGGCTGAGCTTTGCAGATAGAAATGAATTTTGATGTCATTTAAAGATTTAAACAGATAATCTAGTGCATAATGCTCATCTAACAAAGTGTCTGGCACATAGGAAGTACTAAAAACTATTAGCTTTCAATATAGTCATTATTTCTATTTAAAAGATTCACATTCCATTGTGCTTCCATTGCATTGGTTTTAAATGTTGTCAATAATTCTTATCAGCAGCATCCGTCTATTAGCATATCATGACTAGGATTGGAATTTGTGGAAATTAAATAGAGATTATATGGTACTATTTTACAAAGTGATTTGAAAGAGAGATGAAAATTAAAGATAACATATGATGTCATTTTTTGGGTAAATATTCAGAACCTGGTCTCACTTTATGCATAATCTCCAGGAAATCAAATTTGCTCAGGTGGTCAGCTAACAGCCAGCAATGCTGTGGGTGGAGTTTTGTCATGAAAACTTAAACTAAAATAATATCCCTTATAACATGCATATATGTGTGTTTTTCCCTTTCCATTCCAGAATTGTTTTTTATTTTATTTAGTATTTAGCAATTTCATCATTTTGTTTCTTATAAATAAAAGGGCTAAAATGGGTCCTCTACTTAATTCTGTCATGAGTGTGACTATTGTCCCGTCAAGACTTAGAGTGTTTGGAGAGAAAACAAGATGGTGGCGTAGGTAAACTACTGGTCTGCTGCCTCGCACAACAATTTCAAAATTAAAACTAATATACAGGACATCTATCACCCAAAACTATGGGAAGGCTGGCTAAAAGAGAAAGGAGCGCAAGCGCTGAAAAGCTAAGGAGCCTAGGTACAGAGGCAGGCGAATAGAGCTGGTGGTGGGCGACTGGAGGAGGCTTTTCTTCAACCCGAAGGGAAACAAGCTCCTGATCACTTTGAAATCAGTTTCTGGGGTCACGTGGGGGACCCAGACACCTGCAGGGAGAAGCTAGTTTGTTGGCCATTGGGTCCGAAAGTGAGGGTGACTCTCTTGCAGAGGTGAGTGCAGCAATCATTGTTTATTGTGCTAGATCGCAGGGATGCAGGGACTTGGAAACTCGGGGACTTGGAAACACAGAAGGTCAGAGAAGGCTGATGGCAGCCATCACTGTTAGCCACACCCATATATATAATTACAGATAAAATAATTACAGAAAAAAGTTATAAATAAATACTGAGGCTGTGCAGAGCTCAGGTGAAGTAACCACTAGCAGGGTCGCTTAAGACCATCAGAAAACACAGATGTTTGCATTACAATTCATAACAGTAGCAAAATTACAGTTATGAAGTTGAGGGTCACCACAATATAAAGAACTGCATTAAAGGGTCATGGCATTAGAAAGGTTGAGAACCACTGATCTATATTAATAAAAGGGTAATATGCTAATTAGACCTGACATCTTCCCAATATCTTCCAGACGTCCTTTTGGACAAAGGACAAGACAGAGGCTGTTAGGGGTGATCAGCTGGCAGGGGGGAGCAGTTAGGGGCAATCAGGCCGGCAGGGGAAGGCAGTTCGGGGATGATCAGGCCAGCCCCCTAAACTGCCCTTCCCTGCATGCCTGATCGCCCCCTAACTGCCCTCTCTGCAGGGATCTGGCCTAAATCAGCAGTCAGACATCCCCCGAGAGGTCCTGGATTGAAGAGTGTGCAGGCAAGGCTGAGGGACACCTCCCCACCCAACACACAAATTTTATGCACCCAGTCTCTATTTATATATAAGAGCATTTAGAAAATAGAAAAAAAAAGAGTATTTCTTAAATTTTACTAAACTGGTAGGTGAAAACATGCCATCTCTGTTTAAATGCAAAAGTGTAATATAATCTTGAGCCCTTAGACATTTTTTCATTTTCATATGCTCCAGGGGAGTTTGTATTTCCTCCTTGGAGATTGTCTTTGTCTATTTTCCTGTAGTACATTTGCTTTTCCTTCTTTCTTCTTCTTTTAATATATTGAGAATATTAACTATGAGTGTCATATGGTTTGCAAATTCATCTCATTTTTCTGATTTTGTCAAATGAGCTGAGTCAGCCAGACATTTCCAGTTCAGATAAGTGTGAGTTGTGTTTAGTTCCAATAAATCATGTTGAAAACAGGTGATAAACTGAGCAAATTTCCCAACACTGTGGGGGTGTCCAGAACAGTAGGATCACATATAGGCCAGGGTTTTAGGTAGAAAGAGCCACAGTCTGGAGGCAGAAGACACAGGTTCCAAAGCTGGCTGGGGGCTTTCAGTTCTCACACATGGGGGTGCAAATAGTGCCCCAAATCTGACATTCAATGTAATGCCCTCAGCTTCTCTCATGCACGGGTCTTGGCCAGAACCATCCCCTTCTGCATGAGGAGCTTCTGAATAGGACTGGGGTCTGCAATCTGCAAACTATTGTATTAATAGGAGTTTTCTTCTCCCACTTCAGTTAAGAGCAGTAAAACTAAGCTGCAGAAAAACAGATGGAGAAGCACAAGATTCGGTCAAATCTGGTCATACTACTCATATAGTAGCAGAAAGTAGGCCAAAAAAATGCCTATTTTTTTTTTTTTAATGCTATGGAATACTTCTCCCAGAGACCCCAGGGATGGACTTTCAGGCCAGTTTCCTGACAAGGTGGCCCAGGAGGCCTAAGATGACCTTCATCCCAGAGAGCCTTGGGGACTAAGGTAGATCCCTAAAACGGAAGATGCCAATAGGAGGCTGGGTCCCCCTGACACAGCGCCCAGGCACAGACACACCGACAGCTGTACATTTCCTGCCGCAGCAGAGCCCGGCGCTGCCCGGGGACACTGGGGACCCCGATGTAAAAGTCTGCATGCTAATTGTCAGAGAAAGGAAACAGGACTCTCGCTGTTCAAAACCAAAGAGCCATGGAGAATTTGACATTAGAATGTGATCAAAAAAGACTTTCTTTAGGATGGAGTGTGTTTCCTCAAAGTAATAAAAGTATGGAATCCCCAGTGTCTCAGCAGTCTAGACTTAAGGATGCCCGTGTCCACTGGATATCACCACGTCCTTGTGTGTAGGTGTCACTTTGCATTATTATTCAAACCCTGTCGATGAGCCCAAGTGCTCACTGTGAGACAGGGCCTGTGTGTGGGGGAGCCCTGGCCTCCCGTTGGCCCCTGCAGGGCCTCCGAGCTTCTGGCTTCATTCACCTCCCCTCAGGAACTGGTCAGGTGACAGCCCGACCATGATCCCTGGCCTTCTCACATATCCCCCAACATCCATGGTCAGGGTTTTCAAATATCTGTAAATCTATGAAATTATAATGTGTTTCCCTGATAAGTGAAATTGAGTATCTTTTATTATTGCATTTTTGGCAATTTTAATGTACTTTTCCCCGCATTTCTTGGGTTGATTGTTAGGATTCTGATACAACAGGACTGCATGCTGCAGGTCCTTCCCCATCAGTCTGGGCATTCTGAGCCTTGTGTCCTAGGTGTCTGATCAGCTTTTTTTTTTTTTTTTTTTTTTTTTTTTTTTTTTTTTTTTTTTTTACCAGTCACTCCCCTAAAAAGGGTGCTGGATTTGTGGTCCTGTGGGTAAACTTATTGTTGGTTGTGTGGCTTCACTTTCAGAACATTCCAGGTGCACCAGGAGAAGCCGGACAGACAGGCTGAGCTTGGTGGCTCTGCTGAGCTGTCCAAAGTGGCCTCTGTGCAGGAGTCTCTCTCTGCTTGTTCGTGGGTGAGAATCCTGGCCTGGCCCTGCCTGGAGCACTGTCTTACAGATGTGGTGGTTTGGGTGGAAAAGGTAATACCTAGGCTGAGAGCCCCCACTCAGGACTTGGGCTCAGATGGTGGCTCCAGGCCTGACGTTTAGAATCATGCATTTCACCTGGGCTCTGTTACCCAGAGGGAGCAGGTGAAGGGCAGCTATTGTACTAGAGCCCAGACACCTAAGAATTCCCCATTCCTCCTCACCAGGACCATCCCAATCAGAAGGAAATAGCGGAGGATCACTGCAGGTGCTGCCAGATGAGATAAAGGAGGGGACCCAACACTGCCTAGTGCAGAAGGAAGGGGCCAGAGAGGGACCCCAGCACATGACTGTGCAGATCCTGTCAGGTAGAAAGATAAGCTTTGCCTCCTCCTTGCTTTGCTTCCCCTGGGCCTGGCAGAGCAGGACTAATACCCCATGTTCCACTTCAAAGTCCATTTCCTAGGGCTGTGCAAGTGAGCCCTGTTCTTTAGGGGGCTATGTCTACTGCACTTCTGCTCATATCCCCCAGTGCCTATGCTTGCTTCACCATTGCTCAGGTGGTCTCTGGCCTGGCCTCCCTTGATCATCAGGGTCTTTGTTGGAAACACCACTTCCCACTGGGTCCAGGTATTGGGGGTTTCATACTTTATAACTGTTTGTATAGCTGTAAAAATATACATAATAGTAAGGTGCTTTCTTTGAAAGCCATGCTTATTAAAATGTTCACGGGGTTATAAAGAGCATATGCCCAAAGGCTACAATCTAAAGTCATCACATTGGTTTCCCAAGGTGGAGAATGACCACTGGCACTGACTCTTGCAGAGCTTTTGACCCAATGCTGCACTAGAAAACGCCAGGAGGTATCCCCTCTCTTCCCCCCGCCAGCAAAGGGCAGAAAACAACTTTTGATATAGAATAAAAAACAATACTTCTGCAGACCCATGATATAAATTCTTATGTCACCCATTAGTCTACTGAAAACATAGTTTTGATGAAATGAAAGCAATTAAACAGGGGATAGTCCCAACATTTTCATTCTGAAGCCATCATCCTCTCAGACAACTCTTCTGAGTTAGAGCCACTATGTTTGACGGCCATTGGCCTGATTCAATTTGTAAGCCATTGTCAACTTAGACAAAGTAACTAAAAGAGGGGGCACCCCTATTGTGTGTGCCCCTCTGGGTGCCCCATGCCAAATCTTCTCCAGATCCAACCTGTCAGAGGGAGGCTTGCTTGAGCAACTTTCCCAGGCATGAGTGGTACTCCGATAGGGCAATGAAAAGACATTTCCTGTGTTGTGTGCTGTAATAAGAGCTACAGATTTTACTGGAGCCATGAGCTGCAAGAGAGGAAATTGGAATGCCCAGAGACAGCCCACAGTAATTAATCATCGTAGGACGCAGCCTGTCAAGGCCCTTTCTGGGGCTGATACTGCTGTCAATTACAGCCAGCCCCGCACCATCTGTAATTGTTTAAAATATCACCCAGCCGGGATCCACGTTTTTAACACTTATGCTTCATTTACACCTCCCAAGGAACACTGTAAAATACACCACTTGGCCAGGAGAATGAGGCCACACCGACCTCTAAACAAAATGTTTCTGGCTGATGTCAACATTCGACAAAACCCTGGAGCTATGAAGAAAAATTCCTATAACATTCCCTCCATTTGTAGTCAACACTCCAGCATCAGGACTCAACTCTGGTCAAGAGTTAACCGGAAATAAGAGCAGGTTGTTGCATTTCAGTGAGGGATTGCAAATTAAAACAAGCATTTCAGGACAAAAAGGGCTTTCCCATGCTTAAAAAAAAAACACTCCCCACTGAAAACACTATAATCAGTCATGTTCACTCTAAGTGATGCCAATCTGCTTTTCCTTCAGAAATATGATGTCTGAGTGCTGCATGCGCCCTTGTGCTCCAAGTAGAGCATTGATGAAGAAATGCAAACAGGAGCTCATTTATGTGAAAAGTAGCTTATGCATTAGCATGAAAAACATAGGTTTTTATAACCTTTTCTAAGTATGCATGTAGAAGGGTCTTCACTTATTTTATTGATCTATGAAATTTATAGAGATTTTCTTAGCTAGAATATATCTCCTACTGTTTAAAAAAAGGAGGGGGGATGGAAATAGACAAACTTTCATAGAGTGATTCCAAACAATACATGTAGATATTCTACGCTCTAGGAAATGGACCTGACTCTCCCTCCCCTAGCATGGCTTCCCTGACACTCTGAGGGAGTGTTGGACTGTGGACTCGAGTCCAGACAACAGTCTGGAAAGAAAACACAGCATCTACAGTGGAGAAATCTGGAGACACCTGCTGAGCCAGATGATTGTGTGGACATTACTTACCTACGGTGCCCTGTGGATTCCTGATACCTGATGTACCAGTGCCTTATCTCTGAGGTCTTCCTCCACAAAACCTACAGCCCCAGCCTAATCATGACAAAACCTCACACAAATTCAAATTGAGGAATATTCTACAAATGCCTGACCAACTTTCTTGGAACTGTCAAAGTCATGTCAAATAAGGAAAGCCTGAGAAACTGCCCAAGCTTGCAGGAACCCAAGGAGAATGGGGGTTCCTGGACTGGATCCTGAATTGGAAAAAGGTCATTGGTGGAGACACTGGTGACAGCCACACAAAGTCTGTGCTTAGCTAACAGTATTGCCCTAGGGTTAATTTCTTAGTTTTGGTAAATGTATCCTGGTTTTTTTAGATGCTAACATCTGGGGAAGCTGGGGGAAAGGAAAATAGGAGCTCTCTTAACTATCTTTGCAATTTTTAAAATGATTCCAAAATAAAAAAGGTTAAAAGATCAAATAAAGGAGAATCTTCTAGAAGGCTGAGTCATTATAACTGACATGCCTGGTGGTGATGGTTGGAAAGGCTTCACCACTTTGTTCCTGGAATGCAGACATGTGACATTGAAAATATGACATTTCAACTCACCAAAATATTTCTTTCCCTTCTAGAGAATATTTTGAATTCCATGTTATTTGCTACTAGTAATGATCTGTGAAAATGTTAAGTCCACTCTACAAGTGCAGAAGGGAATATCCAAACATAATAGTGAAAACTTCACTGAGTCTACTTTCCCTGTTGGAAAACTACACAAGGATTTAAAATATTTTGTTTAAATTAATTTCTTTATTATGCTTAAAAATATATATATCAAGGACTATGGAATCCTCAATGAGAAGCCCTGCTATAGCCCAAATAGCCACAAACTGTGTGAGTCAGTTGAACACATGTGGTATTATTTGGTGCAAAGTGCTTAGACTTTTGCTTAATTTAATTTTGTGTAGATGGGAGCAGAGGTTGGAGTCAACCATGTAAACCCTTGGTGCTGTTTCCTTCATGGTCACACAGGTTTGGTGCTTACATCCTAAGCATCATTACTGTTGTACATTGATGATGCTGGTCAGTGGGCAGCTCCATGTGTGGTGGGTTAATTAACTTTCCCTGCAGCTCTCCAGTGTCTGGGGTGTTGAGAGTTTCTATATAGATAGATTCTCCCTTTGAGCCTACTATCTTTGGCCCTCCCCAAATTAATATAGAAAAGCTAAATGCCTTGAACTTACTCCAGACCATCTAGAGCCAAATTCTTCAACCCAGGAAAAAAGAAAGCTTCCAAGAAGAACACACCTCACATGGGGGTAAAGATAGGACTTCTAGACTCAGCTTCCATGCACATCTTTCCTAAAACCCACCTGGCTGAGACCTGCCTGCTGAGGGCCTTTCCCTCCCTTTCTCATTTGCTCTTTCCCCACTTCTCAAAAGGGAGGAGCCCTGCTGTGGCACCTTGTCTACCCCCCCCCCCTAGGAATGCCAGGGCACCAGACCAGAGTTCGAGGTGGAGAAGGTTAGTGGGTACAAAGCCTTCTTCAAGTCTGGTAGTGTCCACCTTGTAGTGATCAAATGCAAAGGAAGAATGAATTGTGTCGTCAGGTGGTCATTAAGAAAAATTCTTCATTATTGGTCACTAAGCGAAGATTGGCTTATAACTCAGGATTTTAGAGAACTGAGGACTATTTTAAGCCAAAACTTATTCTAGTCCCTTAGCACTATTTATATGTGCTTTCAATGACCATCACAACAAAATAAATAAATTTGAACCATATTTAATTCTAGCAAAAATAATATTATAATTGTACATCCACCTAATTTAGAATTCATCTCTCATAATATATTTATGCTTAATAACTTTTCAAAGTGCAATGTGCTCTTATTTTTGCTCGACTTTTAACAGATAATATTCCCAATGACAACTCAGTGTAAAAGAAAAGCCTGTGCTAAAAGTGCACTAAGAAAATAAATTTTCAATTTATGTATATTTCCATTACAAAGAAGGAGCGACTGATCAATACAAGACCTAAGAGCTACAGTATATACTCGGAGGTACAATAGGGTTGTAGATACAATGGAACTGGAAGTCTTCAACAGTGAAGACAAGCACTCTTCTCTGGTGTTAAAGCAGAGACTGCTGCTGTGCTATTGCACAGAGGAGGTGTTGTTGATTCAGCCCTGCACTGACTGGATGGCTCCTTGGTTTTTACATAGATGTTGGCAAATAACCCAATGAAGTAAAAGAATAATGAGACAATTTCATTTGAAGATGTTAGCATTTATAATTCACCAAAAATTACATACTTTGCAACCACTTAAATAAGATAGAACGTTTAAAATATCAACATAAAGATGTGGGAGGGAAAGTGGGATTATGAAATGTGATTTTAGGAGGCAGGGGTGAGGAGAGTTTGGGGACTATATTTCTTAGTGACCGTTGCTGGTGAGGATAGGGCCTCTCTCACTTCACATTTCCTCTCTCTCACTGGCTCTCAGGAAGGCTGTGACAAGCTTGGTAGGACAAGGCTTCTTGTTGGGACATTGGTCCAACCAAGTCCTTGTCTCTAGTCCTTCTGGGTCCACTGTGGAGGGCTAGCACCTGTGCCTGGGGACAGGCTGGCTAGTTAGCTTTCTCCAGAGCATGTTATAGAGACACTATCATGCAGACACTGTTAAGACAACAATAGCCTTGCAAATAGTTACTGTGGAAACATGTCGCGCCCCACCCCCCCACCCCCAAATCACCACTTCAACAATGTATTTGAAAGCTTGTTTGGAAGTTCTAGCAGGAGAGCACAGCTACCCATATGCCCTACCAACATGTATTTGAAATCAAGGCTTTAAATAACTCTAAACTCATTGTCTTATTACTTTCTTCTTCAATCCCATGAGTATCCTATGTGTTCTAGAAACTGTCAGAAATGCAGGTTTTGAAAACTTTTCAGTTTGCTTCGGTTTTTATATTCCCATGGCTCTTCATCAAGTCCTATCAATTTCACTCAACTTTTACATAAAGCGTGTGGAAGATGATTTTTCCTATTCTTATAAGTTCCTTTCTCCCCTGCTTTTATAAAAAGTAACTTATTTTATTGTCATCATTATTAATAATATTGTTTGGCTGCTTGGTAAGAGTCTAGTAATCTGGGAAGAGGTGGCACTAGAAACCAGAGCTCAGGTGCCTTAGTCTCCTGTCCCCTGACCCAAAAGAGGGGCATGCAGCAAGAGCCCCACATGAAAAACATCTACGTACTCAAATATGGGGCATCCCGTGTACACATTGCCTTAAGTGTTGCATGGACTATGGGATGCATCAGTTATTGCTATTTCCACTTGACAGTTGAGGACATGGAGTTTGAGTGACTGGTGGACTAGAGGCCCTAACAGAGCTGTCTTGAAATCTTGGTTATAAATCTGGAAGTCTACTGCATGTGCCCCTGTGCTTCCCTCTTCTTGTCCTGACCCCACCCCCTGAGTCAGATGACTTCAGGTGTCCCTAGACAATTCGAAGTTCTAAAGGTGGTGTCATTGGGAGAAAGAACTTGATTGTTCTAATAATTTCTCATCATAAATCAAGGAGCCTGCCTATCAGGGTGTCTGTGTAGGCACCTGTATTCAGCAAGACATTTGAGGAGTGAGGGAGAAGCCAGGCAGTTTTCTGAAGGGGTGTGGGAATGAAGGCACAGCCCTATAGGCAAAGTCTGAATCATGGAGGTGACTCTGGGTTCCTCCCAAGGCCAAGCAGCCAGCATTTCAGGGAAGGTCTCCACCTAGAGCAGTATAAGGACCTGAGCTCTTCAAGTCACCCTGAAGCAATGTGACTGCCTGTGGAGTCATTCACCCAGACTTGGACATGGCCCTGCACCAGTGTTTTCATTCAGGGCAGGCCTAGAGTGCCCTGAACCTTGACTCTCTGCCCAGTCTCCTGCAAACCCCGAATCCCGCCACACAGCCTGAACAAAGCAAGTTTTCCAAGTCTGACACATGAACACCATCTGGTGAGAATGGCCCTGGGATAATTGAATGTGATATTATAATTTTGGTGCTTTTATCCCAGCATTGAGGACCCCCAAGGTTCCAGCTGCACTTCACACAGTCGTTCTGGGCTGTAGCCTTTCGGACAGCTTTTATAAACACGGGCTGGACGGGCAGGGCCGTTCACAGGAACACATGCCTGTGGGCTGCTCATAATTGATCATCAAGATCGATTGTTTCCCCAGCATTCCAAGAATTTCCTACAGCAGATGAAAAGCACTCTCTTAAATGTGGCCAGATGTAGAATATAATTCAATTTTATATTTAGTTTTTAATTGACAGGGAGCCTCTCTCTGTTCCTAATATGAACAGCAGGTACCTACCTACTCATCAGTAAAAATATATATATATAATAATCATGGAATATTCACTCTTGAGTTATGTAAAAATGGAGCAAACTAAAAAATATGCAAACCTGTAACAAGCAAATGGGGTGTTTATAATTCGGCCTCTCTGAATATGTGTAAGATCACAGCTCTCAATAATGCATTTTTGGATATCACACAATAAAAATTATTAATTTGGCTTCTCATTTGCATGACACATATTGTATCCAGTGGCTTTTGTCCCAGTTGTCACTGTTGCTCCTCATTCTAATATTCTGTGCTCTATCCTACCTCCTGAAGGAGGGGTGTTAAGACCTCTGGGGGCAGACACCTGGGCCTTGAGCTCCAGAGCTCCATGGAGAAGATCTTCTCTCTTTGAACTCAGCTTCCCTCATTTCTTTCAGTCCCACCAGACAGGCGTGGTAATGAGGTGGCTTCTCTGGACATACATTACATCAGTCCCTCGAACACCCAACACTAGCATGCACATGCATGTGAGTTTGTGTGTGTTTTAGTATAAACAGCATATGGACAAATTTCTTAAACTAAAACAACATAATGCAGTGCCAGCATTTAAAGAACAGCACAATACTGTCTAAAGGTGAAGATTGTTCAAGATAGCCAATACTATTCATACACATTTGCTCCTAACATTGTAAAAAGACATGCACTTCTCATGGGCTTGTGGCTAGTCCCCTGCAGACCTAAGGAGGGGCTGTGCAGAGGCCAGCCTTCGGGGAGCTGGTTCCTCTTTGGAGTGTGGTGGTGGCTTCCTACTCTTCTCACCCACCCTGGGGCAAACACACTGAGGGATGAGGGACGTTCCAAGAGAACAGTTGTTAAGAGTGAGGCCCATGCCCACCTGATGATTTCACACAGCTCAGAAGATCTGATGAAGGAAAGTGTGTGGGTAACACTGAGCAGGCCCTCGGAATGCAGGGACCTAGTTCTGACTTCTCTGCAGCCTGGCCTGTGGCTGCGGGTGAGGCAGGGGTAGTGGCAGCTCCTGCCCAGCTCTCCTGTGGTGGAGGACCAGCGCCTGCCGCTGACCCATCTCACAGGAATGAACCTCGAGGATGAACACAGGAAGGTTCGGCAGCCTTTTGATCTCCATGGAAGATGGTTGCCAGATGGGGAGACGGAGCACCATTTGAATATAACGAATATACACTTAAAATCATCTTCATCTTGTTCAACTTTTCCCTGCAACTCTCTATTAGAGGAGAAATTTATCATAGCTGTGATGTGGGGAGAAAGCTTTTAAAGGAAGGAGCATACCTTTGGAGATGTCAGAGGCAGGCAGGAGTGCAATTTAAGACTCTTGTCACTCAGTCAAGAGGACTCGCTTATACCAGGGAGCAATAAAACACATAAGGAACAAATTTATGGAAAATATTCACCGATTGATCCATTATTACTCAGATATGGAGAAAGGGGAGAAAAAGGTTTTGACAATCTTCTTCCCACATTTCTCAGCTTTGCCACTCCGGCCCCGGCACAAACCTTTCTTCTCTCAATCTGCTGTGAGTCCAAAGAGCGTTCTGAGATGTACATGATGATAAGAAAAATGCATTAAAATGATATGTTTTTAAATTTTCCACCCCACAGTGGAATTTTTATGTCTAGAGGTAAAGATGAAGGTCTATATATCCATGTATTGGTGCAAAGTAGACATAATCAGAACAATGCATGCTTATATGTGCCCTGATCGGTAACATATAAACTTACTCAAAAAGAAACCTCATGACCTTTTGATCCAATGGATTAATTTTTCAATGAAAGCTTTTAGGCAAAACTTCTAAGTATGTATTGAAACGTCTCCCGTGAAGAATTTATTCCAACATTAACAAGCGGTATGTTTGAGATTTGTTTTCTGGAGGGCAAACTATTTGGCGGGGTCCAAAACAATGGAATCTGATGAGCCTGCTCTAACGACAAAGCCACATTTACGCTTCCTTGTTGCACTGAACCCCCCCGCAGCGATCTGCCAGCTGTGTGCAGTTTTCTGGCATGGCATACAGTGCTGACATGTACATTTCTGAATTCTACGAAGGGTTTCTATTAGGATCAATGCTCCCGATTTGGACATATTGAAAATGTTGCACTTTGGGGTGTGTTAAAAATAGAGCCTACTCGTGCTGGGCAAACAGGCCTCAGTTTCCAGGACATATGCCTGGCCCGGCTGTCAGGACTTTCCCATCCTCCACCCAACAGGAACCCAGGGCTCCTGAATCAGAAATCAGGACTTTTCTCCCAATTTGGAATGAGAACAAAAATAAGAATAATTCATGGGAAATACTAACTTAGACTGTTTAAGTAAAAATTAGGAAAGAAGTTAACTCCATGTCACCATTGTCAGAGCTGATTTAAAGAAAATCTGGGTTGTGAATGTGCAAAAAATTGTCATTGTGAGGAACAGCTGGGAGTCCAATTTCTGGTTTCAATATTCGCACCAATAATTCTTAATAGGTGACACACACGCGTTTATGGATCAAGGTAGCTTGTTGCCTATTAGCATTTTGTATTATGATCAAAACAATAGTTGGCCACTAATCTGCATTAGTGCATTCACTGGACCTTTTTTTTTTGGGGGGGGGGGCAGCAATGAAACTGATTGCTAAAGTCCTAAAATTGAGATAAAAAGTATTATTCATAAAACATAAAAGTCAGCCTTGAAGGCAGCCCATATTCTTCTAGCCTTGGTCTAGGTTTTAGGGGTCACTTCTGGGTATTAAGATCAGAAACAAATCCTCTATGAAGGACACCACAGACTACTGTCAGAGCAGCCACAGACCTGCTCAGCCTTGTTCATACCCCCTTCAGCTCCCGGCCACAAAAGGGTCTACCTCTATGGCCACTGCACAGGCACGTGCCAAGACCTGCCCCCCAGTGGTGGCCCTATGCAAGCCAGGCTGTCACTGCCACATAAGAACCTGCCCTCACCTGTAGCCTGGTCTTATCCAAGAGCTGTACAGCTCGCCAAGGGTGGAATGTCCCCAGTGGTGGGGCAGAAACTTTCCCCTCCAGATGACTGCCATCCTCTTGAACTTTGCAGAGGTAAAGTGCTCAGGCAGAAAGACAGCTCTGCAGCACCGGAGCAATCGGCTTCCTGGCTTAGTGCTTCTCTCCTGCCACAGGGAAGCAGAGAGAGGGGAGAATACTGACCTCCAGCATCCTTTGCTCAGGTCTCTGCCAGAGAGAGAGGAAGGGTCCTGAGGAGACCAGGGCATCTCAGCCACCTCTATGCTGTACTTCCTTGAAGGGGCCACAGCCTCAGGTTGGCACTGTTTATCATACCTGCCCTGGACCACTGGCCCTCTGCAATGGTGGCTGCTGCTTGCATGCTCTCTGTGGCCAAGGAGACAGCTGTGCCCCTGAAAAATATCCAGAATCCAGAGGCAGGTGCTCCTCAGCTTCCTATCCCAAACCTGCCAACGTCCAGGTGGTGAAAAATGAGATAGCGTCCCTACACAAGAGGGAACTTTTTTTTTCTTTTTTTTTTTTTTGCCAACTATAAACTAAATCTTACTGTTTAAATTAATGCAGTTTAAGACCTGAATGTCAGAGTCCCTGTAAAGCTGAAATATATTGATGCTGCTCCTTTGACAAACACCATTGGAGGGACACTGGTTCCCAGTGCTGTCCTCACAGTGGCTATGTAAGAACCCCTTCCAGGTGGGGACAGCCTCTTCCTCATCTTCTCCAGCTGAGCAAATGGCTCATGCACCCAAGGAGCCCATCAGGACCAGAGGTGCCCACCTTGCTCTTCTGCCATAATTCCTGGACCACTTTCACATCTTCACTCATGCACACGAGAGCCACCTGTGCCACCCACGGATGGGGAGGTCTCTCCACACCAAGAGCAGGTGTCAAGTTAACTGGGACTATGTGTGCAAGAACTCAGCATCCTCCCTCAGGTCTCACAGAGCCTTCGTGAGTGTCAGTTCCTCACTGACACCAAGTTGTCCCAGGATTGATGTTGGGGGGCTCTGAGAAGGGTTAGAGTTTGGTTCGGGTGACTTAGATATTAGCTCACTGAATGTCCCAAACCACCATCCTGCAGTTTAAAACATGCCTTTGTATTAAGTATCTGTGTACAGTTCATCGTGCAGGAAAGAAAGCAGAGAGGTGATTAAGACACAATTGCTGCAAAGGGGAGGGTGCTTGGGAAAGGGCAGAAGGAGGAGAGCTGTCTTGTGTGGAGGATAATGCAGAGGGAACCACGATGATGTCCGTACATGTGTGAGAGAGACAGGGAAGAGAAAAATACACAGGGAGGAGAATCTCCCATAAGCAAAACAAAGGTTGTGGGTGCATTTCATCCTGTTGTTATAGGATACCACTAAAATACTTTCATGAAATAAGCAACTGGCATACATGTGATAAGTCTGAGAAAATGTTTAAAAATATTCAAAGGAATCACAGTTAAGGCTATTAAGCAGTGTCACTGATGCATAAAAACCATAAATGTTCTTTCTTTGCATCTTCCTTCATCTGACTATGAATTCATTTAGGTGTAATGGCAAAGCAGTGCATATGAATATATTTTGAATATGTCTCTCTGTAAGAATAGATGTTGGGGTGTGTGTGTGTGTGTGTGTGTGTGTGTGTGTGCTCGTGCATGCACATGCATCCGCTGGGATGTGAAGCCAGTGAAAGATTGTCTAACCTTGTGACCCATTCCAGTCCCAAGGATTCCTATGAAAACTGTGCCTGTCTGATAATTATTATTCCAACCCTATTAGCATAATGATAGCCTACTTCCCTGGTGCTGCATTTTTTATCCACAATCTCCCAGAGGTCTTTAAGCTTGTTAATAATCATTATAGATAGCCAATGAAGGGAATCACGGCTAAAATGAACTCACCTGAACTAAGGAGATTAACCCTACTCAAGCCTGAAGTGCCCCATAAGTATTCATCAACAGTCTCTTTCTATCAGCAAATAAATAATAAAGAGAGTTACAGGGAAATTACCCTGTGTGGGAACACATATTTTTGCTTCAGTGAGTGATTCCTTCCAAGTGGTTCCATCTTTAATTAACAGCAACAGACACATTTTAGGGATTTTCAGCATGCACTGTCCCTGCAGAAGTGGTGGGAAATTTCATGGTGCCTCAGCATTTTGGAAGATGCTAATATATGTCAGTCGGTATGATGCTACATAAAACAGATATTCCAGCAATAGGTCATTAAAAACAAAAAAGAAAGAAAGAAAGAAAGGAAGAAAGAAAGAAAGAAAGAAAGAAAGAAAGAAAGGAAGAAAGAAAGAAAGAAAAAAAGAAAGAAAGAAAGAAAGAAAGAAAGAAAGAAAGAAAGAAAAGAAAACTAAACTATCCTGAGATTGCAGCATAATCAAATTTCCTCCTCTCTGATTTTCCCCTTTTATTATCTTAAATCAGACCTTCCTCGGGGACATGCAATGCTGCTTCTCATTCTTTCCCACTAAGATGTTCTCTGATTTGTGTGGGCTCTTGGCCACTCTGAGCTTCCCATCATGTAGAGGGGAATGGACATTGCTGCCTGTCAAAGATGCATGATCAACAGGGAAGCATCTGTGACAAGGTCCAGGAGCAGAAACCACTAGTGGCCTTAAAGTTTGCCCTAAGAACTTCCAACTTTCTGTCACTTTAACCAACTGGTGATCCTTCCTGGTTAGGTCAGTCTGTCAAGAATAACACTTTCAAAATCTGCTCAAGTTCTATTTTGTTTCTCAAGCTTTCACATGAAGAACTCATCAGAGGCACCTCTCCTCCATCTCTGACCAACCTGGTGATCTTCAAGGACTCATGGTTCTGGTTCTATCTATTCTACTCTGACATCCCCCAAACATAGTCCAAGGCCCTATCACTGAATGGACTCACAGCAACTGTATTTGTTCCCAATACTCTCAGTCAGCAGTGACTCCCAATCCTACAGTGCCCAAAGCAACTTCCCGTGGCATGTTGTCCTCTGAGCACTGGCCACTTTATTGCCCATGCAAGAAGGCTAGGGTATTCAGTTGCTCTTCCCTCAAAACCCACATCCAGATGGTGCCTAGTCACAGACATAGGACCTTCAGTTGAAAATCCACACTTAAAAATGTCCCTTCTGATAGCCTACTGATAACGAAGCCTTACTGATAACATAAACAGTTGAATAACACACTTTTTATGCTATGGGTATTATATTCCGTATTTTTACAATAAAGTAAACTAGAGAAAAGAAAATATTAAGGAAACCATTATGTGTGTGAGTTTATTCAAATCATTGCACATCTGCAAAAAATTTTTAAAAATTTTTATGGAAAAATACCTGTGTGTAAGTGGGCCCATGAGATTCAAACCTGTGTTGTTCAAAGGTTAACTATAGATAAATAGATGTATTTATTTATTTATTTATTTATTTATTTATTTATTTATATTTTTATTGATTTCAGAGAGAAAGAGAGAGGGGAGAGAGAGAGAGAGAGAGAGAGAGAGAGAGAGAGAGAGAGAGAGAGAGAGATCATTGATGAGAAAGAATCATTGATTGGCTGCCTCCTGCATGCCCCCAACCCAGGACTGAGTCCACAACCTGGGCATGTTCCCTGACCAGGAATCAAACTGTGATTTGATTCATGGGTCAATGATCAACCACTGAGCAACACTGATCAGGCTGGATAGAGGTTTTTAGAGATTTATTTAAGGAATCAGCTTTGGCCATCATGGGGGCTGCAAAGTCTTAAATCCACAGAGCAGGCCAGCGGAAGGCTAGGGTGGAATTTCCTGGGCAGGAGCTGATGCTATAGTCTTGAGGTAGAATCTTTTTTTTTTTTTCTGGAGGAACCCTCACTTTGCATGTAAGGCCTTTCAGCTGATTGAACAAAGCCCACCCACATCATCAGGGCATCTCTGGCACTTAGTTTAATGATCCCAGGTATCAACACACCTCCAAGAAGCTTCACAGCCACACTTGGCCTGCTACCTGATTGAATGAGCATTGCCAAGGTGAAACACAAGGCCAACCATCATAGGAGTCAGTAAACTGTGGGACCCCAGGAGTCAGGGGTGGAGTTCTTGGGATACCAAGAGGAAAAGAATTTCCTGAGGCTCCCACAGGAGGATGGGGTTTTGTGGAAAGCTTTATTAATGATGTAAAATTAAGGGGGCTCTTCTCCAGCGTCCCATCTCTGTCCATCTTGCCATGGAAGAAGTCCAGCCATGTCTTCAGCAGGGCCAACTTTAAGGCCATTCCTACAGTTTCTATTCCATATTAAAGCACAGTCCAGTCCAGCATTTGACTAGCTTAGCTTGTGTTCCGAGCTGCAGTCCATTGCATGTGGGGTCACATGGCTGTGGCCATGGAGCTGCTTAAGGCCACAAGGCTTTGGAGAGGGAACAGGCGAGCACTTGGGGGAGTGTGGGTCACAGAGCAAGAGAGAGAGAGCACACAGGTGAACAAGAGTGAGATAATTCTTTGTCTGAGGATTTAACCAGGAGCTTAGATTTCACATGCTTCAGATACGGACCACCCCCTAGCCCATCCCTTGTTTCCCAAGCCAGATTGGCAAGCAAGCACCTTCCTTACATCATCCTGACTTCACTGTGCATGCACCCATCTCCCACTCTGTTCAATCGTCCCCCAACCCTGACCTTCTCTGCCCCCCACTCCAACCTCCCCTGCAGGGAATGGGCTGGCAGTTCCCTGAGGAGTATAAAGCTGTAACTTCCTGGTGAAAGCTGCCCAGATGATCATGCTTATAATTTCTGGCCTCCCTTTTGCTTTCTATCCTTTTATTAATATTAACTAGCTAATCACAGCAAAAGCACTGGCACATCTATCTTTCCATGTTTCGAAAGGCCCCACCCATAATTTGTGTAATGGGCAACCCTCCCACACCTGACATCCTGCAGGGAAGGCCCCACCTGCACAGCCATGGACCCAGGCGCAGCAAGTTTTCCACCCGACCAGGATCAGGAGGGAACCAGGAGGGCTGAAATATATCATAAGCACTTTTAATAGTCATCTTGAAAGAAAATTTGATCTTAAGAAAGCAAAACATTAAGTGATCCAGACTTTACAGAATGATGCCACAGAGGCTGAGAACTGACATCTGACATTCCAGGTTACAGAAGTCATCCTGGGCCTTGGAATGTGGCTGAGCAAGTTTCCTCCAAAACAGGGTGTGGACTTAACACAACCTCATGCCAGCAATGGCTGTTTTTGGAAAGCCTGGCTGGCACCCAGGGCAAATCCAGGGTTTGTAAAACTTAACAGGATGAATGAGGAAGAGATGTTGGGGGTAGAAGATCCATAGCTTGAATGAAGGACATTTTATCTATTTGAGCATGACATTAGCACTTTAAAGCATCTCATCCATTCACCCAGAACACATTTATTGTGTCCCCACCAAGCTTCATCCCTCTCCTGCATGACTTAGGTTCTGAGTCCAGCATCCTCTCTCTGAGGGGCAAGTGGGGACCAAGTCTATGCCTCTCGAAGCCTCTGGTTTGAGTTGAAAGGTCACAGCAGTCCCCACTCACTGTCTGCATGGCCATCGTGTATTCTCCATCTGAAACTCTCAGGCACGTTTCTCAGAAGTTATTCTGATCCTGTTAGTGAATGCACACTGATTTGTGACTAAGAGACCACATGGATACATGGACAAATATCTTCTTGGTTGGCAAATGGGACGTGCACAGCAGTAAGGATGCTGTCCTCAGAAGGCCAGATGTGGCCTGAGAGAGGAGCTGCTCATCTCTGCAGTGTGCCTGTTCTCCTCGGCCTTTAAAACCCATCCCAGGTTCAAGCCACAGTGAGAGCCCTGGGGTATCTTTCTGGATGGGCGGGGGGCATTTGAAAAGTGCACTTAGCCAAGCTCTGAATGTTTCCCTGCCTCTTTCACGGAGGTCTGGGTGCGAATTACTTAGGGGGCTCTGTGACCAGTGAAACCGTGAAGTGGATTCCTTCTTCAAATGTGCAAGGTGCTAATAATTGATGGAAGAGAGATCCAGATTGCCTACCAGTTAAACACACAGGTGTTTAATATAACAGGAGAAACGTTTGAGCCAGTGAAGAAATGTGCGGAAAGTGGTCTGCACTGAGACAGCTCTGGCGGCAGCCCCTTCATAGCTGGAAGAGACCAAGAGGGCCAGGCCCGGGTGGGCCTGCTATAGCCTTCCTACCTGGCAAGTGTCAGCTCCAGTTACAACAGTAACACAGGCTCTACAACCCATGAACATAGCAAGAAACGGCAGCCTTGTTGGAGTGAACTGTGCTGCGATGCCTTTTGTTAAGATTTACTATGCAAAATCAATTTGAAAATGGCAGTAAAATTTTTTATTTTATTTCAATGCACAATATACTGATGGAACCAAACTGTTGAAATGGGGGAATGAGAACAGCAATTCCTGGCAGGAGCACGTGTGCTGAAGTGTATGATGAGCCGCAGCCATCCATGCTGTGTCCACTCTCAGTGTCCAATTATTTCCTCCATTTTCTTCAGCACCACTTACAAGAGACATTAATTGATAAAACTGCATATTTATTTTGCCCTGACTATGTAAAGCGAAAAACAAATGCTTTTCTAGCCCTGTCTGCACCCACCCCCCACAAAAAAAAAGGGAGTGCAGGAAATGCAAATGCATGGCACAGGGATTCAGTTGGAGCTCCTTTGTTTACACATAAATGATAGCCAAACACCTCTGAGAGAGGAGCCACCACACCAATGTGTAGGATTGCCACCGTGTGCCCAATTAAAAGGGTGTGAAGTATCATAGTCACACTGCACAGCACAGCTACGCTCCTCTGCTCCTCCGGTCTAACAGGGGATAATTAACAGCTGAAGAATTTGGAAGCCAAAGCAAATTCAAGCGCAAAACTTGGGGCCTTGACTTCGTGGGAAGAAAATAAGCCAAATCCATTTTAAAATTACTCGGACAAATTTCCAAAATATTACCTTCACTCCTTCCATGACTGCACTGCTCATGCACTTAGGTGCCAAACACAAATAGGAAAGTACTTTGAGGATAAAATGCTTAAATTAATTTAGATTAATATAAAAACGAGTCTCCGGTTTTCTCCAAATTTCAAAGGTCTAAGAGAAGCCTGAAGAATCCCAATTTATCTTAAGAAACTGAAGATGTTTCATTGTTTTCCTCTTATCTAAACCAAACCAGAGGTTGAGCCTGAAACCTCTCCAGCCTACTTCCTACACAAGGGCTGCCCTCTAGTCTCAGGATGCATGGAGATGTCTATGATCCCAATGTATGGAGGCAGTAGCATTAAAAACAAAGACTTTTTTTTCATGTAGTTTTAGGTTCCCAGGAAAATTGAGTGGAAAACACAGAGAGCTCTGAAATACTCACTACCCCCTCTCATGCACAGCTGCGCCCCTCCCCCCATATACACCTCCCACCTGTGTGAGACATTTGTTAAAAGTCAGTGAACCTACAGGGACATATCAGCATCACCAAAAGTCCACACCTCACGCTAGGGCTCACTCTTGGTGTTGTACAATCTGTGGGTTTGGACTGTCAACCAATGGCCAGAGGTGCTAATTCAGCAACAGGAACCCCCAATTTGGGGTGTGGTGAAGGAGGAAACGATTTTCAGTTGACACTCCAGCACGCTATGGACCAGCAGGGCTGTGAGGCAGTGCTGGGGCAAGCACACCCTGGGCAGGCTTCTCTCTGGCTAGACAGCTCTGCCCCCACACCGGTCTGTTCCACTCTGCTCTGGTGAGACGTCTTCCGTGTTTCAGTTCCAGCCAGGGAAACATGGTCCTCAGTCTTCGTTGGAAAGGGGACGTGCACTCCTCCATCCAGAAGGCAGCTGACTTAGATGAAAGTCCCTGCCCCTAGTCCCTCACCACAAACAAATAAGGACTCTGAATTCTCTAGTTTGACTTATCCACCACCCCTTCTCACTCCCCCACAAAGTACTATCTTGATTAGTCAAAATGGAGATGCTCTGATTGGTTGGTGAAAATGTTGATGGAGATATAGCTGCACAGCTCTAATTGAATGAGGAAACGCTCAGTCCTATTGGATGAGATAGGATTTTAGAACAACTTTTGTAAGGACTGGCTTAAAAACACAGTGCAGGAAAGTTGTTCAGCGTAGGAGGCAGAAAGTTCAGTGCAAGCTTCTTCCTGAAGTGCATTTTGGGTGAGAAACTCCTGTGGAGAAATGGCTGCTATTCTTTTGTTTTGTTTTAAATTTGAGCCGAGTTAGCCACCGGGAACCCTTTTAGTAGATATATTCTTTCTCAGAGTCCACAGACAAATGTGTAATGAATGCCATGTACCCATCATTATAGAGTCTTTTCACTGCTCTGAACATTCTTTGTGGTCCACCCTTCATCTTTTCCTCTCACCTAACTCCCAGAAACCACTGATCTATTCTCTATCTTCATACCTTTGCCTTTTTCAGAATATCATGCAGTGGTGTATTAGCCACGGCTCTCCAAAGAAGCAGAACCAATAGGATGTGTGTGTGTGTGTGTGTGTGTGTGTGTGTGAAAGATATTTATTTATATATTATATTATATATTTATTTATTATAAAAAATTAGATCATGCAATTATGGTGGCTGAAAAGTGCCAAGATCTGCTATCTGCAAGCTGAAGACGGACTATCCATACAGTAGTGTGGTTCCACTCAGGTTTGAGACCCAGGAAAACAGATGTTTGAGTCTAAAAGTCAGAAAAAGACCAATGTCCCACGTCAAAGCAATTAGGCAGAAGTTTCCTCTTACATCCTGTTGTTCCTATCAGGCCTTCAACTGATTGGATTGGGTCCACCCACACTGGGGAGGACAATCTGCTTTATTCAGCCTACCCATTCAAATGTCAATATCATCCAGAGCACTCTCTCAGACACACCCGAATGTTTGAACAAGTGTCTGGGCACCTAATTGTCCAGTCAGATTGACACTTAAAATTAACTATCAGAATTAGCATCATACTGCATGTAACTTGTTTAGATTGGCTTCTTTCATTTAGTAATATGCATTTAATTTTCCTCCATGTCTTTTCATAGCTTGATAGTTCATTTCTTTTTAGTGCTGAATAATATTCCATTGTCTGAATGGACCACAGTTTGTTTATCCATCCACCTACTAAAGGACATATTGGTTGTTTCTAAGTTTGGCCATTATGAATAAAGCTGCTATAAACATACATGTGCAGGTTTTCATGTGGACATAATTTATAAATAATGTGGGTAAATATAAAGGAGTGTGATTGCTAGATTGTACAGTAAGAGTATGTTTAGTTCTATAAGAAACTACTAAAGTGACTTCCAAAGTGGCTGCATCGTTTTTTGCTTTCTCGCCAGCAGACAGCAATATTTTTAGAAAATAATTTCTCATGAATCTGGCAGCATCCTTCTTTGGAGCCTTATTGGTTGGATTACCTCCTAACATCTCTACTGCTCTGTCCACACATTGTTCTCATCTTTGAATCCTGCACTGGCCAGCCTCTGGTCTGCTTTCATCTTCCACACACCTTGTAATTCCTGTACAATCGTTGGTGGGTGACCCATCCTTGGTAAGAGAACCTATCATAAACTCTAGGTGTCTGGGTTTCCTGAGCCCCATCGACACAATATATGGAGAGACACATTCTCCCACACCCCCTTCTAACAATCACAGGTGTGAATCCTGTTCCCCTCCTCTGAGCTGCTCCCAGCCTCCACTTCTCCCAAAGAAATATCTGCCCACACTCTCAGGTCCTAAGGATAGGAAGGAGCTGACCCCTTCCCACAGTGCCCTCAGAAGATGAGGAAGTCTTCTCCTTCCACTTCCCCTTCCCCCATGCTGTCCCATGTTCCCAAGGCTCTGGGGACATAGGCAGCCACTAAGAACTTCACAGTTTTTGTGAGGAGCAGTCATGAGCACATAACTCCAAGGGGGGTAACCCATCTGGTGCTTGTTTTGCTGCCTACAAGACAGGACTTCTGAGAGGAAGAATGACCCCTTACCTCATGTGAGATCCTGGGGTTGGGGGAAGGCACATTCTAGGTCTTCACTCCATGGATGACTGCATGTTTGCTTAAAGTTTTGATTTATGATTGTAAATTTATGGCAGGAATTTATATAATGTTTTGAAATTCTCCATTAGACTTTCCATCCACTTTATCATTTTCTTATCTGGATAAGGCAGCTATTATTTGTCACAAGAATTTGAGACAATAAGAGGTAATGAATTCCATAAACTCTCTCCAGAAAATAAAACCCAGAAGCCAGGCACTGAGTGCAGTCCTGAGGTCTCTCTTCTGAATTACTCATCCCCTGATCACACGGCATATGTCTCACCTCCCAGAAAGAACCACGGATGCAAGTCACCTTCCAGTCACAGTTACAGCTCTCTGCTTTTCCTCTTGTACTGATCTACCCATCTCTCCAGCTGCCTCTGTCTGTACTAGTACTGCCATCAACAATTACTGCAGCAATCTGACAGGCAGGTACTGCCACTGTCCCATCTTATAGGCGAGGAGTGAGGCACAGGCAGGTGAACAGAACATGTCCAGATGAGGAACATGGCTAGGATTCAAATTGAGGCCATCTGGCTTCAGAACCACAACAATGAAGCATTTAGGATTCAGACTCTCCCCAGGTATGAGACTGGCTCCACCAGGATGCTCCTGGGGCACCCACCCATCTCCTCGTCCAGCCACCCACCAGGACATAGAGGAAGAGGGCACACAGTGGCCATGAATTCTCACTGGGAGTGACAGGCAACTCCAATCCCCAGGAGTCGACAGAGCCCAACTGTGGTGATGGGACAGCATGTGGAAGCTGCTTTGGGATGATTGAAAAGGCATATGCCACCAGGGATGGATCTGCTAAGAGCCTTTTCTCTGTAGTGCACAGAAAAAATGTTCCTTGTCATTTTCCTGTAGCAAGGACTATGCAATTAAACCTATTAGAGCATCTAAAATCCTCTTCCTTCCCCAAAAGCTCCATGTGCTCAGTGGTCACAAAAACGAAATGTTTGTGTTGTCCCTCAGAACACCCACTGGGTGGTGCCAAGCCCGGCCTGGGCCCTGTGTCACCTTCAGCCCCTGTGTGTGTTTGATGCCCACAGGGAATAGGTGTGGATGACATTTGAGAGGATCTGTTTTCTAATTCCGTGCCTTACAGCTCTGGCAGATAAGAACTTGGCCCGATGTCATTATTCACCTATTGCCACTTCAGGAACATTTTTCCAGGGCTGGCACTCATCTCCACTTGGAACCCCAGCAGGAGCTCTGCCTTGCACTTCAGAGAAGAGCACAAAGGCCCCTTGTGAGGTTCAAGGTGGGGTTACAGGCAAGGAAGGCGTGTCACTCTTATAGCCTTTCACACCTGCAATGAGAAGGGTTTTAAATGAGATGTAGATATGAAGGGCGGAGCGGGAGCAAGACCCTTCTGACAACACCCAGGTGTTGGGAGAAGATGACTCAAGAAGTGGGGCCTTTCTTGCGTACACATGCCATTCTGGATGGGAGGCTAATGGCCTCCTTCTCCACCCTGGATCCCTGGTGGAGTCAACCTGATACCAGGCCTAAAGCCCCATGCAAGCCCAGCCTCAGAAGCACCAACTTTATCCCCTGGGATACAGGGTGGGAGGGCTGGGGGGCATCAGTGAGGACCCTTCTGGAGGTTCCCTGACTACCCCAGGCCACTAGGGCCATGCCCAGCTCACAATGATGGATCCAAGCGCCCTGTGCACACTGGCTTCAGGTTGGTCTCCCCTGTAAAGCCAGGCCTTTTCCATTTCTAAACTCTTACATTTAAAATATTCCTGGAAAATCCTACTTGTTCCTCATTGACAAACCTTAAATAGAGAAAGAGAAACTTTATTCACAACCCATTTGAGGCAGCTCACTTGTGAAAGTGTGGGTGAAACCTGCAGTAACATTTGTGCAGCAATGTTTTCCAAGCACCGGCATGCTGGCTCATTGAAGAGGGCATGGGAGGGTTGGATGGGGTTTGTTGTTGTTTAGTTTTTATTTCATAATCATAAATTTAACTCTGCAGTCCAGCTAGGCTTGGAAGGGGCAAGAAAATATGAACCCAATGCATTGTGACAAGAGCACGAAAGTGATAGAACATTCCAAACAGATGGGGGTGAAGGAGTGCTCTCCTGATGGACAAAAGGGATGATCTAGGAAGTAGGATAAAACACAAGTCAAACTTATTAGCATTGTCCACAGTCAGCAACGGTGATCTTCTAGCTGGTCCTGCATCCTGGACCCAAAGCACTCTGTGGCTGCCACAATATCCATGCCTCCTCTCACCTGGCCGAAGATCACATGTTTGCCATCCCACCTCTCAGGCTTGGCAGTGCCGATGAGAAACAGAGCCGTTTGTGTTGGGTCCAGCATTTGCCGTGGGCAAGATGCCAGCACCCGTGTGCTTCAGGATGAAATTTTCATCATTAAACTTCTCCCCATAGATGGACTTGCCACTTGTGCCATTATGGAGGATGAAGTCACCACCTTGGCACATAAATCCCAGAATAATTCTGCAAAAGCAGGACACTTTATAACCAAATCCTTTCTCCCCAGTGTTCAGAGCAGAAAACAGGTCAAAGGAGACATGGCCCGAAGATTTGTCATCTATGATGATGCTGAAGAACACGTTTGGGCTCACCATGGCTGGGCATGGGTGGCTTCTGGGCTGTGGCATCTGCAAGGCCAGAATGGATGGTTTTTAAATGAAGTGACCCTTCAACTGTTGCAAAAGTACCACGATTAAATTGCTTGAGTTCCATTGGAGCTGAGAATTTCCTTAAAGCAGGCCTCTCCTAGGAGACTGGTACCTGCATAGATAGGAGTGGGGGTGTTGGGGTCCTTAAGGTGTATGTTTCTAAGTTGCCTTCCCCTGCCAGCAGCTCCAGCAGCTCCTCCTGGAATCTGGCCTCACCACACATCCACATCAGCCCTGGGTTCCCAGAGGCGCTGGTTCTCACACTGGTCTTTAAGGTGAAAGCTGACCTTGCAGGGCTGAGGGAGGTGCCCTTTGCTTCTCTCCTCAGGATAGTCATCCCTGCTGTAATAATTTGCTCCTGGCCGTGGTCTAGCAGCTGCCCGAATTTACAAGGTCACTCCTCAACCCGCCTAAACCCAACTTTTCAGGGGCCCTGGGGTCAGATTTCAAATAAGTGCACATTCCTTCTCTAACCCAAAGCAGCCCTCGGGGCTCAGCACACTTTAAAGATGGATGTTCGTCACATTGGGGACTTCAAAGGGTGGTTGGGGGCCAGCTGACGTGGAGCTTCCTGAAACTGCCCAAGCATAGGCAAGCTCTCCAGGGCTGGGTGTAGCAAACTCTGGTTATCGCCAGGCTGTCTGGCAAGCCGAACGGCAGCCCTGCCCTGCCCTCCCCTTTCTCTTGCACTTGTTAAAAGTAATTAGTGTTTGCACCCATATCTGAACTTTGATTTGTTTCCAGGATGGAGATGTTGATACTCCTTCTGATGGCTGCATAAATCACACATTATTAAGTTACCTCCCATTACACTGTGTTAAAGGGTTGGCAGCTCCTGGCTTTACAGAGTGGCTTTTATGAACACAGCAAGCTGCAGTTGCAGCAGCAGGAGCCGCCGTGGACAAAGCCTCGCACGCAGATATTACCCATTCTCCTCCCACCTCCCTCTGCCCAGACTCTGCTTCAGTCACCAGAGAGGAAGCCCTGGCAGTGATTAATTTACAGTGTTCAAGTGGGATTCCTGGACTGGGCTCCCAAGCTGCACAACTCCTGGAGGAGAGACCGTTGTCATCATTCTCATTTCGCAGAGGAAGAAACTGAGTCAGGAGAAGCTTGGCAGCTTACACCGCCTCACCTAACTGGGAGCTGTGTACAGGGCCTTGGATAGATCCAATCTTCTGCTCGTGGAGCCAGCGAATGCCACAGGATTGCATGCTACTCTTACAGGGTGACGCTTTTCCCGGCTAGGAATACCTGGCAGAGATGTTGATTTCACTGGTCGGGGCCACTGCCTCTGCGATCCAGATACCAGTTCCTGGCCATGAGGCTCACCCACTCACCAGGCAGTTCCCTGAATGGACCAGGCACAGGGCAGTTCTGGGCCACACTGGCTATTTACTTGGAAATGGGGGTGGGGGTGGGGACCAAATCAGAACCAACCAGGGAGGAAAATTAGCCCAGGCTCCTGGGGGGAGCTACAGCTGTGTCCTCAACTCCGAACCAGTGATGGGAGGTTCTACATCTTCTTCCCAAGGCTCAGAGCCTGAGGGGGGGACACAGCACACACTGCTGTGAAAGAAGCAGTCTCATTGATAAGAATGCTGGGGGTACAACTACCCGTGTTGGCCCCAGGCATACTGCATGCTCACACATTGATTTCTGCACCAGCCAAGTGGTCCAGGGGTCTGTCCCGCCCAATTAGCATATTACTTTTCAGAAGCTTTATAAAGGTGAATGTGAGAATAAGTCCACATCTACCTCGAGTGTAAAGTACTTCTTCCAGTGATTTGAGATCTGTTGGGTTTCTCTCCTGAAGAGATAACATCCTATATAATAAAGAGGGAATATACTAATTGACCCTCATGCCCTCACAAATATGGTGGTGCCCACAGCCAATAAGGAGGAAATATGCTAATTGACTACCATGCCCTCAAAGATGACAGTGCCCACAGTCACAAGATGGGAGCATCCAGTCCCCTCAGCCCCGCTGGGGCAGCAAGCACTTGGCACAGCTGGGCCCACCCCCAGGGCTGCCCAGGCTCAGGTAACCAGGGTCAGCTGAGGCTTACATGCCAGCGTTGGCAGCAGCAGAGGTATGATGGAGGCGTCGCCTTCCCCTGATTGCCGGGTTGCCTCCCACCCCTGAGGGCTCCCGGACTGTGAGAGGGGGCAGGCCGGGCTGAGGGACCGCAGTTTCAGTGAATAAATTTTCATGCACCAGGCCTCAAGTATATGTGTGTGTGTGGTGTGTGTATATATATATATATATATATATATATATATTTAAAATCCATGAATAGACAAAAGGATAAAGGAGGAGGAAAATATATAAAGTATATAAAAGAAATAAATAAAATAAATAAAGTCTACTGCCTAGGTCAGATCAAGAAAATAATGTTAATTTTTTTTTCTGGATTAGTTTATCACATTACTTACTAATACTGTTTATAAACAGTATTAGCAACAGCTGGCATAATTGGTCAGCTTTAGTTCTGTTTGAGCTGAGACACATAAAGGTCAGTACTCTGGTCCCATAGAGAAATGCTTCCAGAAAGATGCAGGTAGAAGTGAGAAGACCAGAAAGAGGCTGTCACAAAGGAGACAAATGACATGGCCAGGTCTTGAAGCAATGATTGGCAGAAAGTGAAAGAGATGGACCCACAGATACTCATTTGCACAGATAAAGCTCTTGGCTCATATAAATATTATTTGTGGATTATTTTCACAGCGTGCTCTAAAGCTAGGTGGTATATTCATATGAACACCAAACAGAAGTTATATTTAAACTTACCTTTGCATGCCAGACATTTTTTTCAAACACACAAGTGTGGACTCTCAGAGTTAAAATCTGTCTACTGGAAAAAGATAGACTCCACATTTAAATAAGTCTGCCCAGATGCATAATTAGAATTCTGGTAAGATTTTGAGTGTTTTAACTAAAAACAGCATCAATAATCCACTGTCCTTCTCTGCAGTTTTGATATCGTCTGAGTTGCCCAAGGAAGAAAGGAAGGATGGGTGAGGTCATTCCCAGTAACTCAATACCTCCAAGTGGTTTATGCTGAAGTGGCTGGGTTTCTTTGCAGGGATTTACCTACATGATATCATCCCAGGGAGTCTGGTTTAGATCAAGCCAGGTTAAAGATCAGGACTGTCAAAGATGATGTCATTAGATCTCATTACTAATGAAGTCAGGGTCATTGTGAGTCCAGAAGCAGTTTCGAATTCAGGTTGACCTTAAAATCTGCACCCAAACTCAAAAACCCAAGTGGTATAGACATGGGAAACTGGCGGAGACATAATAGTTTAGAGACGTCAGTGTTGCCTTTGAGTAATCCAGTTTGCAATGACTAATTATGTTCTCTGTATTTTACACCACAGACTTACATATGAGTCAGAAGTGGCTTTATTTCTGTTACAAATATGTTCACTAATAACTTGCATTTTTCTGTGTAAAGTATTGCATAAAAAATGTAAATCAAACTTGGAGCTGATCATGGGAGGCCTGGTGCTCTCTCACCAATGGCTGGTAATCCTGAGAAACCAAACTTCTGAGTTACACATTGCTGTAACACAAGCAGCACAAAATGAGGTTTCCTTAACCCTATTACACCAGTTTCTATCAGAAGCAAAGAGTGAAATAAATGTCCCCATATTTCTCCAGAAGTAACTGCAGAGGGCTGAGTAATGGTGGTCCCTTGTCCAAACCAGTGAATATTCGCTTATATGGCAAAGATGTGATTAAGTTAAGGACTTTGAAATGAGAATCTTATCCTGGATCATTCAGACGGACCCTCAATGCCATCACTAGCGTTTTAATAGAAAAGAGACAGAGGAGACAGACATATCCAGAGGAGAATGCCAGAGGTAGATAGATTTCAAATCCCTGCATGGACCAGGCACAGAATGCTTGCAGCCCACAGAAGCTGGAAGAGGCATGAAATGGATCTCCAGAGAAGGACATCCCTGCAGATGCCTGGGGTTCAGATTTCTGACCCCCAGAAGAGAAAATGCACTTCTGCTTTCTTAAGCCACCCAGGGACTGCCTGCTGTGCAGTGACAATTCCAGATCAGGGATTGCCTGGTGTACCATGGTGGTTCCGGATCAGACACCTCACCGTGTGATCCCACAGCTCCTGTGTTGGCCTGCTTCTGTGAAGTGTGAATGATCCACCCTCCTCTGGCTTCATTAAGCTATGTCCTACGTTACGAGGCTATTTTACAATAGTTTAAAACTCCTTTATCATTTTAATAATGCAATCTTTGATTATGACTACAGAGAAAGATGTAATCTAGCGTTGTGTAATTAAATGACAGCATATTTCGGAATATTTAGAGAAAAATGCTTAATGTGTTAAACACTCTCATGTGAGAGTTAATAAAAATGTTTTTTAAATGAAACCTCCTCCACTATGTGCTCTGAATCTGCCCCCTCCCACCCCCATTCCTAAGGAGAATAGCCTACTTAGAAAAAGTGATTTAATTCAAATATAGAAAGAATATGATGTTGCCAGTGAGAGCAAATAAAGATGGAATAAGGTATATTACTGAGGAAATGTTTGCATAACACACTGAAATTAATATACTATGTGCAGTAGTTGACACAGTTCATTCTAAACCAGATAAATCATTCATAGGGAAAATAAACACCAACTAAAAACACAGATCACCAGTTGAGCCATACATATCAAGAACAAAATCAGATGTGCTCCTTACCTGTTGACACAACATGACTTTTCTGCTGATTCAGACAGTTAATCTGTGAAATCAGAGTGAACACCCACTGAGCCAGACACACCACCTAGTTAAACACATCATTGCAACTGCATGCATTTACTCAGCTTATACTAGTATAAATTTCCAGCAAATTAGGGATGCACAGTATCTTGGAGCTCATGTTTACTGAGCCAGTAGCATTAAGAAATGAATGTGCTAGTTAGTAAAACATATACATCAATTTCCCTTTAAAAAAAACACCAAAACCTCAATTTACATTTCACTTAAAAAAAAAAAAACACCTCAATTCACGTTTCTATTTTTCTTTGTCCCTCTTTCCCTTCCTCCCTCCCTCCCTCCATCCCTCCCTTCCTCTCTCCCTCCATCCCTCCCTCCCTCCTTTCCTCCCTCCCTCCCTCCTTCCCTCCCTCCCTTCCTTCCTTTTTTTCTGTCTTTATTTCTCTTTTTTAAGAGCAACAGGGATTTACTATCTCACAATTTTGGAAGTCAGACATCTAAAGCTAAGGTGTTGCTAGGGCCACCCTCCCTCTGAAGGCACCAGGGAAGGACCTGCTTCAGGCCTCCAGCTTTGGTAGTTCCTTGGCTTGTGGCAGTGCAACTCCTCATGTGATCTTTCTAAAAACACCCATTGGGATGGACCAACTTCAAGGTGGCCCAGTGATCCCTGTCCTGGTGCAGATTCTCTTCCCTTGAGTGCGGACAGGATGGGACTTGCTCCTAACCATAGAGTACAACAATAGATGTGGGTGTCATTCCCACAGGCTGTGATGATATGAGAAGCTCACCTTGCTGGCAGACTCACTCTAAAGTCTCTGTCTTTCTTCCTGGCTTTGAAGAAGTAAGCTGTTATGAATCCTTATTCTAAAATGATTAAACCTGTGGGGTTTAAATTACAGAGATCTGACCAGTCATAAGGGCATGGAGGGGCTGATGCCATTGAAGGAAGGTTTTTATTACTTATGCTTTCAGAGAGAAGAATGAGTGCCAGGCCATGCCACAGAGACCATGGGGCAAATAGCAGGGTAGTCAGGAGGCAGAAGCAGGAGTGAGGGGAGGCCTAGGCCAGAGCCTTTGTGGGGGTTTCTGCAGCAAAGGCAGGGCAGGCAAAGTACACTGTTGAGGATTGGTTAGTTTGAATAATTCTGGTGGGCCTTGGGGCTGACATGGGTGCTGTCCCTAGTGGTCGCTATCTGGCCCTGGGTTGATTGCCAATAGGGGAAATATTGTCTGTGTGTGAGACATAGATGAAGGAGAAGGTTAAGGCTCAAGATCTGTTAGTTTGCACATGGAAAGTATTCTTCTTGGCAAGTTGTCATTATCTTTAGGAATCAGCTAGATCTGGGGGCAGCAGGGATGGGGTCTCTATTGAGCCCTCTATGGCCCCGAAATGCCAGCACATCAAGCATTTAGAAAATACAGTTAATATACTGGTAATTATCCCTATGATGAATAGATGTCAAATAGACAGATACAGAATTTAACACACACACATACACACACACAGCAATTCTATAGCTCAGGGAAATGGATTGTGATGATAGCCAAGGGAGTGTGGAAGCAGAGTTTGCCACAGTGGGGCCTCTAATGGGAGCCCAACACCCTGATTATAGGGTGACACCTCAATTGTGGGACTCTGAGCGGAGGACCCCACTAAGCCAGGTCCTGACCCCTCACCCTCAGAAACTGAGGAAGACTAAACAGATTTAATTCATTTAGCAGCAACAGAAAACTAAAACACTTACCAAAATAACCACAGAAATTGTCATGAAATATCTATATAATAATAGAGGAATATGCAAATTGTCTGGGACACCATCACAGTGACAATAACGACCAGCAGGCTGCCTGGGGTGGCAAGGCAGTCAGGGGGGTTAGTGAGGGATGACCAAATGACTCAACAGCAGGCTGCATGGTGTGACCAGGCCAGCAGGGGGGGTAGTTGGGGGTGACCAGACCAGCACAAGGGTAGCTGGGGGTGATCAGACTGGCAGAGGGGGCAGTTAGGGGTGATCAGGAAGGCAAGAAGGTGAGCAGTTAGGAGCCAGCAGTCTCAGATTGTGAGAGGGATGTCTGACTGCTACTAAACTGGCAGTCAGACATCCTCCAAGGGGTCTCGAATTGGAGAGGGTGCAGGCTGGGCTGAGGGGACCCTCTCCATGCATGAATTTTATGCACTAGTTCTTTAGTTTAATACCAACTTTATTGTCATTGATGATGTGGAGTAATCTGATTCAGAAATTTAGACATTCAAGTTTGCAATCATTGGGCATTAGAGATGAATAACATCAAGACCAAGCTTAGTCTGTGTCAGGACTAGTTAGACTGGAGGACTGGGACCTTGCACCCAGATACCAGCAGCAGGAACAAGGCAAAAGGGGCCATCAGCAAAGGTGGTAAGGAGCTAGGCAGTGGCTGGTGAAGAGACTCAGGCACAGAGGGCAGTCCACAGCCAGTGTCACTGGGCTTCAGAGAAAGATTCAAGTCCTGCTGCTGACTGCTGAGGTCTGAGGCCCAGACTCACAACAAGAATCCAAACTGAGGCCTGCCTATTGGAGGAGAGAGGTTCCAAGTAAAGAGAATCCAGCTACCAAAACCAATGGTACAAGGTCAAGGAGAAATAGAATCACTGCTTTTATGAGCTTCTTCCTTCTGTCTGCCTCAGTTTCCATGTCTGTGAAGTGGGGTCATGACACCAGCCTCTCCATCTGAGGTGAGGCATCCACAGTCAATCTCCCTTAAGACACCCAGAGCACCTGTCACCCAGGCTGACTAAGTATTTTAGACTCAGTGCAGCCTGGGTGGGCTCCAGAGTAGATTACAGGGGCCCAGGGCCCTGAGCCAGATGACTGAGAGGCAAGTCTTACATTGAAAGGAGCTGGTTGAAGTGGGCACAGCCTGTGACAGAAACAGTTTAGGGTTGATCAGTACAGCGAGGTGAGTGTCTTGAAGAGCAAGTGTCTTGATAAGTCTTGATAAGCCTGATAAATCAGTTATTTTAATTGGTTAATGGCCTTATCTTCCAGGAGCAAGAATTTCCTAGCATAAACAGCTAAGTGATTTATGTCTGGTCCCAGTATTCTTAGCACAGAAAGAGGAAATGGTGTAGCTCCTTCTCCAGAGGGAAGAGCATGTTCACAAAGGATTACATTACACAGTGTGTAAAAAGCTCTGAAAGTAATTTCTCATACACAGTAGGTGCTCAATAAACATGGCTGTCCACCTCAGCAGCAGTGAGGCTGGCTCATTGTGGTTCCTTTTCCCCTCAGGCTGCAGATCTTTCAATTCCATTGAGCTAAAAGAGGATTTATGGCTGGGAAGTGATGGAGGGGGTTGAAACTTTAGTGGCCAAATGGGTGCAGGACAGGCAGTGGGCATGCCATTGGAAAGACAATATTTTCATAAATAAGGAATGTACAAAACTTGCTCAACTCTATTCTAGCTTCATGTCAATAAACGGGATATATTTCTCTATCCCATCATCATTATGATTCCTTTTGACTCTGGGAAATTTTAGTTAGTTCTTGTGTGTTCATTATTCCCTACAAATGCCTAAGCCTCTTTCCCTCTGGACTGGGCCTCGGGGCTGCAGAGCTGAAGACAAGGCTGAGTTCTGACTCAGGGGTTGCAATCTGTCCTCAGCAGCCTAGTGCCATCCCGGCCATCCTCAGGGATATTGGCACTGGACTGCCATACTTTTCAACTTGGAACTGAGGGATGTGACTAACCAACATGCAGAAAAACCTGTCAGGTTAGCATAGTTCCCTCTGAAAAGTGATGGCATTGGTATAGGAGACAACAGCTTTTTATGAAGATCGAGCTTAATAAAATAATAGTTTAACACACTTAGGACATCTCATCAGAGTCATTTTAGTAACATGTGTAATTAATCTATGCAATGTCTTCCAAAGGTTGACAAGATGTGTTATATTGAACAAAGGCAGTAAACACTGCAGTATATAAATTCATTCTGTGTGTGTGTGTGTGTGTGTGTGTGTGTGTGTGTGTGTGTTTACACACACACAGGGCAGTCTTTTTCCTGAAAAAACTCCACAGAATTTAAGAAGGTAAAAAATGCATGCATATATTCGACAGATTAAATATATAAAATAGACAACATTTGTTGAACAAGGCACTGTGATAACCTTTATATACCATTTGTTTTAGTTCTATATTTCTCATACATCAAGCTAGCACAAACTTAGTGTCTTAAAACAACACATGGGGTGATGGGGTGATGTTTCTACAAGGCAAGGAATGCCAAAGATGGCCAGAAACCAGTAGGAGCTGGAGAGGCTCAGAAGAGATTCTGCTCATAGCCTCAGAAAGAACCAACCCTGCCTACACCTTGACCTTGGACTGTTAGCCTCAAGACCTCTGAAACAGTAAAGTACTGTTATCTAAGCCCCCACCTATGGTGCTTTGTTATGGTAGCCCCAGGACCTAGATTGGGCCCACCTAAATACCCAGGGTGAGCTCCCTGTTGTAAGGTCCATGACCTCAGTGATATGTCCAGAGCCCCCCTCATCACACAGTCACAGAGGCCATTTTTCAACCTACGGTATTAGGCCTCAATTAGTTTATTCCTCTGACACAGGGATGATCTTATTTTCACTTTCCTGATGTGAAAACTAAGGCAAGAGAAGCTGGAACTAGTACCCCTGAATTAACAGAGTAACCAGGCAGCTGCTGATGCCAAGGTGCCCACTCAGCCACCGGGTCTGGATGAGTGTGTAGGCACCATGGATACCAAGACTCTCACTCTCCAAGTGCAAATGGAGCTGCCTCCTTCCCAGAGCTACCTCTACAGTCTTTCAAAGAAGTTCTCTAAACTAGCTGATTCTAAAACCTAAGAATCACATGCCTTAAATCACATGCAAATCAACTCAGAAAGAATGAGCCACACTTCAAACCGCAGCTTCCATCCTCACTGTGAAGGATCAGGCTGGTCTGTGCATCCCTGAGAAGGGTTAGCACTTACAGATCTCAGTCAGCCCTGGCACAGCCCCATGGACCAGTCAACTTTCACTTTCAATGCCATCCTCCTGGGAAACATAAGGACAGAAGACATACCCCCTGTCCTGGAAGGGCTCACATTCTGATTTAAAGCAAAGTATAGATTAAAAATGAATGCATATGCAAGTATCCAAAAAAGTGCATACAAGAAGCTAAGCCATAAGTGCTAAGAAGCCCAAAAGAGGGGTGAGAGACAATTTTTTTCTCTGGGTTCTAAATATTTCATTTTCCATAAATAAATATAAAAATCTACCTTCTCCATTGGTTCATTCAGACCAAGCACTTGAATGAAATATTTAGAACTCAGAGGGGAAAAAAAAAATGTCTCTAACACCCCCTCCCCCAAGAAACCATTCAATTAGTTACCTAGAACTTATCTGATGTTGACAAAGACTAAAATGAGCTTAACAAAATTTGCCAATTGTTTTCCTCTCTGCAGATAGCTTTGGGGGCCTGTTGCTCTGTCTCTATTCAGAAACATACATTTTAAGTCTCCAAACAGAAACATCTGGAAGGTTTCCTTGTGTCATTAAAATTTCCAAATCAATGAATCACCACAAACACTATTCCACCTTATCTTCACTATTTGCTTCTCCCATTTCCTATAATGGATCTCAACATGCCAGCTTGCTCCAAGCCTTGAAGGCCTTTTCATCAGCAGCATTCATAAGTCAATCACGTATTTTCAGGTCCCATTCTTTGAGGCCATCATGTTTGTAGGCCACTGGAGTTAGAACCATCCAATTTCAAAACGACATGGGTCTTGCCAAAACAGGTTTGGCTCAGTGGATAGAGCTTTGGCCTGCGGACTCAAGGGTGCCAGGTTCGATTCCGGTCAAGGGCATGTACCTTGGTTGTGGACACATCCCCTGTGGACACATTCCCTGTGGGGGGTGTGCAGGAGGCGGCTGATCAATGATTCTCTCTCATCGATGTTTCTAGCTTTCTATCCTTCTCCCTTCTTCTCTGTAAAAAATCAATAAAATATATTTTTTAAAAATGACACGGGTCTCGCTGCATTCTAGAAGGCCACCATGAGGTGTGTCTTCTGAAACTGAACTAATGTTGTTACCAATAACAGTTCCAGAATATGAAATTAGGGTTTTAAAAATGCATTTATCATTCAAAAAAGTTTCTTTGCAATAACATGATCAGATATGCAAGACAAGTTAGAGAGTATATATTTGGCTCATAGTACCCAATCAACTCTGATTTGGTGGGTGTGTGGGCTGCTACTGAAGTCTCGTGTTGGCACTTCCCTGTGTGTAAGAAGAGGTGACAACCCCAGCCTCTTCCTCTTTCTCCAGCATGCTAAATACTGAATGAAATCATGTCTGTGTCTGTGGGTCCTTTTCAAGTTTCTGGAATACTCACTCCATAAATGCTGAGCTCTGTATTATGATGAGTTAACCCAGTTTCTTGGAAATGCCGGAGTCCTTCATTATGTTGGTAGGTCTTTAATACTAGACTAGAGAAGATTTGTGCAAAAATGAGCCTTCCTTATCCTGGCTCCCGGTACTGCCTTTGCTCCAGCCCTGAGCCACCTTTCTGCCTTCCCACACTGCCCAGAGATCTGGAGTGTCCTGCCCTCCAGCTGCTTGACACCTGTGTATGCAAATTAATCTGCCATCTTTGTTGGGTTAATTTGCATAATCACTCCTGATTGACTGGTGGGCATTTCGAAGGTATGGTCAATTTGCATCTTTCTCTTTCATCACTGTAGATTAGCTAGTTCAGCCACAGGTGGGTTTATTCCCTTCATTGCTGCCATATAAGTGGTGCATTGTCAAAGGGCTGAGATGGTCCTTCCTTGTTCTGATGAAGAACAGCAGTCTCTGGGTTTCTGACTCCTCACAGCAAGTTGCTTGCTGTCCACTGTGTGTTAACTTCTTTATATGTGAGGAACAGATAATAGGACTCACAGGATGTAAGGCCATAGTGAGTTTAGTAGTGAAATAAACAACTTAATTTTTAAAAATTAATTCATTCAGCTTTATTTATATTCTTAAACATTACTACATATTTATTAAAACAAATTTTCCCAAAAAACACTTTCTTTTATGAACTAAAATGAGTAAATAATTATCACCAAATGTTCTCTAATTCAAGTGTCACTACAATGCAGATTATCTTGCTTTCTTAAGATAAAAAACAAAACAAAACATGAAACTTAATGGTTTATATGCACACACAAATATTAAGCAAATGTCATCTTAGAAGCACATGGGTTAATAGATCTACTGGTGACCCCCTTTAAATGCATTAGTATAGCTACATTGTGATTGATGTTATTAGCTAATCACTTGGGATGAAATGTGTAAAACAAGGATTTTTTAGGATCCCAAGTCCTGCCTGCAAACACCCAGCAGGAAGCAGCTGCCTGAGAAGCTCATTCCTGACGTCTCTGAGCAAATGCATTTTTCTCCTTCTGGTTGATTGACTTTGAGGAAATATGTTGAATTTATTCAATCTTGGTTGTCATTTCAGCAATTCATTTTCCCCTCAGTGTGTGAAGAGTTTATTTCATGATTCATTTCGTGGCTTATAAATGATAAACATCTCACACCTTTTAATAATTTGCATACTTATCCTGGCTCTCCTTCCACAGACACACCTGTTCAATACTCCCCCTGCAGTACTGTCTGCCAGTCTGCATTGTTAGCACCGTCTCCCCAGACACGGTCCTTTCCAACAGCAGCTGAGAGGCTCCTGTGTCCACTCTCTCCTCTGTCTTAAAATTACAAACCTTGTGAAATCGCACATTGGGGGAAGTTGATGACACCAATGGGGGGTGATAAATGGAATCTTGCAACATAAAGAGGCCAGAAATAAATGAGCAAGGACCAGATACATGAGAAAATCAATTTCTGGACTGCAGGTAACGAGATAGCATTGCAGCAAAGAGCACTCTTGAAAACACCTTCTCTTGCCACATCCAAAAAGTCAAACTCTGATTTATCTTAAAATTAATGTGCTTTCTTAGCCTAGAGCAGTTGGTTCAGTTTTTGAATTAATGCTTTTGTTTTACTGTCTGACATTATTTCAAATAATTAATCTTCTCACAAAAACAAGATCTCCTTGAGGTTTTCTTTAAAATGGCCCTACCTTCCAGATAAAGCACACTATTATCACTTCTTAACATTGGAGCTCACGCCTCCAAGACTTGCACGGAGGCTGTCCTGCCAATGGCATCATCATTGTAAACACTTCAGTATTGCTGGGCAGGCTTCTTAACTCTGTGAGGCTCTGCAAATTTGGGAAAGAGGTTTTTACATATCTTATGTTACATCATAAAGATGATAGAAAAAAAAATAGATAAATGCAGACAAGAAAAGAACATCATTTTTAAAAGGTAATAAGAGGCCATTTTCACACCTGCTTCTATTTCCTTGCTCCACCGAAATAGTAAAACAGAGGTAAGTGGTTAACGTGATAATAATTGTAACCAAAATGTGTTGAGTGTTTACTCTGTGCTAAATACCATGGGAAGCACTTTACATGTGTTATTTCACTTGCACATTATAGCAATTCTAGTAGAAAGATATTATTATCCTATTTAGGGTCATAGGAAGAGTAAGAACAAAAAGTTTCAATAATTTGTCCAGTATTAGCACTCTCATTTGGGGCCCACAGATCATTTCTCTAATTTGCATTTTTAAATGTCGGTGCTGTTCCTTAAACATTGGTGTCCTGAAAAAAACACCAGTGTGTGGTCATCAGCACTCCATTCTCAGAATGGGACTGAAGACTAGTCAGAGCCTCACGGAAACTATAACACACACACACACACACACACACACACACACACACACACACCTGCACACGCATTGGCACAGTCCTGGGAGCATAGTCACCCACATGGATGTTTGTGCATACAGATGAACAAAGCAATCCTTGGCACACTTCCTATCCTATGTTATTTTGGTCATCAGGATTCGGACCTACATAACTACTCTGACCACTAGGATTTTGAGCAGCCCAGGACTTCAGGGAAATCTTAGAAGGCCATGCACAATCTTGCTCAGATGCAGAGTGAAGCAGAGCAAATGAATCTATGACAGGGCGACACCCGGAGTGTCCCAGATGAGTGAAGTCCGTTTGAGGTGGTATGAACTGCACAGATGGTCTGCTAAGACAATCGCCTCCATGGGGTTAGATAAGCACAGAAAGCTCCTGCAAGACTCAAGCAGCATCGTCCCACGAGGGAGGCCAGGCTGACACACCAGGAGTAGGGGCGAATCCATTTCTGACCTTGTACCGAGAAGGAAAATCTATAGGCCCTCCTGGCCAAAGCCCGTGATGAGCACAGTCAGCAGATTGGCCAGCTTTCACAGCGAAGAGAATTTTGCTTGCATGTAACAAACAAAACACCACACAACTTGTTTAAATGGATCTTTGGAGCTGTGAGAGAAATACCTAATGACTCTCTTATCCAAAAGCCCTGGACAGATAACACACATGCAGCCTAAAGGTAGAGGACCACATTTAAGTGGCTCCAGGGCACGCTGTGCTCCTGACTTCAGGGCACCTTTTCAGACAACATAGGACTTCACCTTCACATCTACCAGGTAACAAGAGGATAAGCTGTCCAGGCTTTATTCTGGTTGTAAGGTGTTTTGAACATAACTCTCAGATGAGCTGAGGGCAAAACTGGCAGAATTGTCACTTTGGTGACAATGAAAACTCTTCCCACTCTTTGAGTCTGTTTTGATAGCATTACTTCTTTAAAGGACCCTCTGTCTCCCTTCTTTTGGCTGAAATGTGGGTGACTGGCCCACATTTACCCTCACCCTCACCTGTTTCTGATCTCCAGATTCCACAGAATGTAACCACAGACTCACACTCTCCCTTGTCTACAGAGGTATAGAGAATACAGATTTCGGATTTTAAGAGGTACAGTATTTTGAGCTTTAAAAATGAAGACATAGCCATAATTTTGACATACCAACCACCACTAAAAGAGCAGTTTCCATGGGCCACCAAGAAGGGGCATCTCAGCCATGTGCCGATTTGGGGCATCTAAATACTTATTCTTTTGGACCATTTCAGCAGATTTGACTTAGAACTCACGCATGGTATCATAGTCATCACAGAGTGCCTAAGAACATAATCTACACAAAGTAAGGCTTTTATAATTTTAGTATTTGAGGACTTTCATTTTTTCAAGTGCTACGTAAAATTTAATAGACAGTAACTGCTAGCGGATCTGTGCCTCTGTCCTCCAGTTCAAACCTATCCCACTTGCCTCCACACTGTGTGGGAGGCTCTCAGTCATTGTATTTTCATCATGGCCACTAAGATCAGTGAACACCATGTCCTTTAAGGAGCTCACCTAAGCACTGCATCCCAGGCTTGTCCAAATGACTCGCCTATGGCCCTCACAAACGCTGGCTTCTCTCCTCCCTGACTGTCTCTGCAGAGCTGGCCCAAGCTCAGGGTTCACATTGCTTTCAAAAGAAGTTCTAAGCATATAGCTCAGCCAGGACAAAGGCAGTGCAGAGTCAGACTCAAGAGGTCTAGTTCCAGAAAATTTGCTTCACTCAGATCAAATGCCTGTGGAATGCTAAGTCAAAGCTGTTCAGTAGTTGGGCTGAATTTGAGACTGGGGTAGTGAGTGTGTGGACATAGCTGCCATCTCTTTTGCAAACCCAGGGTCTAATATTAGAGGAATACAAGATTATCTGTGAAAGATCTGATCAGAACCTCCAGACACATAGATGTGTGCCCTGAGGTTAGCAGGACCTGTGTGTGTGAACTTATGTGTGTACACCTGAGTGTGTGTGTATGTGTGTGTGTGTGTGTGTGTGTGTGTGTGTGTGTGTGTGTATGGGAGGCAGAGGAGGGGAGGGAACATTACAGGAAAGTTTAAAGGAAGAATATTAAAAAGGTAGAGAGAAATTAGATCTGCATTTCTTTTAATGTACCCCCAGTCACTCTGATCGAGCTGGAAGTGCATTGTCAAATATTTAAAAAGAAAATAATGAACCTTGGATTCTAGCTTCACGAAATAAAGAGTATTAAAATTGCTGAGCAGACAGAAAGGAGTATGTGGGGGGGGGGGGGGAGAAAGGAACCATCCTAATTAGTTAATACAAAATAGGCTGAATCCAATTAGGAGAACCTTACGATCTGGGGCTGGTATTCCTCGTGAACAGATAAGGACAAATATGTCCTTAAATCAATACGGCATGGCAGTGCGTCCAAGCTCGGCCTGTGCTGCCTGTGGTTGGAAAGGGACATTAGAGGAAGCCCACCAGGAAAATGCTGACCCCATCTCTGGGAGGGGCTTTGCGCTGTAATTTACTCAAACCCTCAGGAGACTGGTGAAGAAATCGGAGTCTTTCGTTAGCATAAAACTGGCTAAAATCTATTGATTTTGAACTCCATTGAATATTCTGTTTTCATTACGATCTGCTGAGTTATATCTATGATTGTTCCAGGGCGTCCTCACCCTGGTTAACCGTGAGTCTACAGTATAATGAGAATACACCTTGAAGAAAACACGAGAACTCGACTTTGCTGTCAGCTATTGTCACAATATTCTGGGAATATTCCTCCTGAATTCCAGCTTATTATTTTTAGAAAGTAGCAGAGTATTTAACTCTTAATAATTAGACTTTCCCCGAAAGGACAAACTCATGTGTGTGACTGTCAATTTAGCCCACTCTTCAACTGTTGTACTCAGTGTTCTATAGCAATGCTTTACACGACGTAGTAGGAATGAGGCAAAATTAAGATAAAAATGTCAAACCTGTCTTCGAATCCCAGAGGGCTGCTCTAAATTTAGAAAATGCAGTTATATGCAGGAAAGTGGGTACATACTCGGTCAATCTTTTCGCAGTACTAAGATGGTGAAGGATCTTAACCAGGTGAAGGAGTCTGTTACAAAGAATGTGGTCGAGGCCGATTTACTGACCTTTTTACCCAGTGGTCAAGTGTAAAATATCCACCAACTTTTTGTCCTGACATGTGATGAGAGTTTTGGGGAGGGAGAGCTAAAAACATTGCCATATCCCTGTCATTTTTGCCTTCCTCTCACAATTTCAAGGATTGGTATTGTGTTATTGTAAGCAATAGGTATCAGTTTCACACACACACACACACACACACACACACACACTCACACATGTGTACATGCACATACTCAGGCTCACACATTCTGAAATACACACTAGCTTGAGACAGAAAATAAATATTCACACCCAATAAAGGTTTGGGGGGGGGGGGGGAAAGTCAGTGCAATCCTCTAAAATGTGGTAAATTGAGGGTATGTGGGTGGGCACACCATCTCGGGAGACCCTGGAACCTTTCCCCATGTTATCTGTCAGCCTCGGTACACATTTGCCTCACCTGCCCCTCTCAGGAACCACATCACTGATGCAGTGTTGCTTTACAAAGTGTACAGGACCCAGGGATAACCTCTCTCAGAGCAGGTTTTCCTGATCTTGGGAACTCCATGCACCTGGGATTTCATGTCCAGGATGTTTGAAAAGCATCCTGCACCACATCTCCTCTTGGAAGACTGGGACACTAGTCAACCAGAACAAAATCACTGAGGAGTCATTACACCAATTAAAATGAATCTGACTCAGGTTCCCAAGTTTGTTTATTTATTCCCGACCCTGCCCTCATAGCCCTATTATCCACCATGCTTATATTAACACTGCCAGGGGAAATTTGAAGAGGTGTGCTGAGTTTTGGAGAATTAGAGATGCTTGTACCCAAGGTAGGTCCTGCCCGTGAGAAGGCCCAGCTCCTCACTCAGAAGCGGTGCTAGACCCAGGCTCCGCAGAGCTGGTGGTAGCCCACATCAGCATGAAAAAAGAGTGGCTTATGGCTGGCCTCTGTCCTGATGTGTCAGTGCCCAGTTTCTTCTGGCTGTAAAGTTTTTCTGATACTAACCCTGGAGTAATGGAGAGCTGCATCCATCCAACTCCTCATAGCAATTCTTGATGAGAGTTCTCATGGGACTGGCTATCATTTTTCTATCATGGGAGGGGCTGCCTCAGTGTCTGTCCACCTGATTAATCAGCTATCCTCCTCAGTTTTGAATTGGTCACTAATGACTGTGTCTTCAGGAGAATCAGAGATAATAATAGGCATAAAAGAGATTTTAAACTCTAAGCCCTCTTGAAACTTCCAGTTATTAGCAAGAATAATACAAACACAAAGGCAGTCCTAGCCAGATGGCTCAGTTAGTTGGGGCATTGTCCCCTACACCAAAAAATTGTGGGTTCGATTCCAGGTCAGGGCACATACGTAGGTTGCAGGTTCAATCCCCAGTCAAGCTTCGTATGAGAGGCAACTGATCTATTAATATTTTTCTCCCTCACATTGATGTTTTTCTCTCCCTCTCTAAAAATCAGTAAAAATAAATCCTTCTGTGAAACTCACCTTCATAAGTTGTACTTAACTGAAACTATTACTTCTTCAAATGGACTTCTAGTAATGATAGGGCTCATCAAGTTTTCTATACTGTGGTCCAGCATGATGAGAGATCAGGTGTTCCTCATCCTCCATATCAGAATGACTAAACATCAGGTACAGAGATAGGATGCTCCCTGTGAAAAACTGAAACTATTTCTTTAGCTTTCTTTGAAGGAGATGGAATGAGAACAGATGAAAAATGAAAAAGGGAACGACTTGAGAGATAATCTTCTCTTTCAGCTCCATGTCTTCATAAATTCTATAATCTGGACTTCCATAGAAAATAAAGAAACCTAAAGGAAAGGTCTGTGTAGGATAACAGAAGGACAGAGAAAACCAAGCAGCAGCAGAAAATTCCAAGGCGAGGAAATTGGATGCTAAACCTGATTATCAAAGCTTGGCAGAGACCAGGTGATGTGTGAAGATCTGGAGCTGAGGAAAAACCACAAGACCCAAAGAATGGACAGGGTAGGTCGGAGAAGAGCATGGTTCACCAAAAAGAAAGAGATCAGAATTGGTCTGGACAAAGCTTCACTTGTAGATAATGTGCTTAGGAAGGGCCTGCAAGTGACTAGGTTTGCCTGGAAGTTCATGTCTTGGGAACCCCCATTCTATAGGAGATCAGGGTGACTATGCCCTCATCCTGTCCTTACTGAGAAAAATTCTGACTGATCAGGACTCCTAAGTGTTCCTGTTTCCTCCAGGTTCACAATGTCTACTATTGTGTTTAAGGGAATAGCATGTGATTCATTGTGCTAGGCAGTGTTTCTCAAAGTGTGGTATGCATACCCCCAGGGGTACGGGAAGAGTTTGGTGGGATATGCACTGCACCGTGCTTAGCTGCGCCTAATTCTACCTTCTCATGAGTACGAGAGGTACTCAGCATTACGAAAATTATAGAAGGGGTACACATATGTCAAAAGTTTGGGAAAAACTGTGATAGGGTGTGCAGAATCCCCCAAATTCATGTCCACTTAGAATCTCAGAATGTGACTTTGCTGGTATAACTATTTAAATAAGATGAGGCTATACTGGATTAGGGTGGCCCTAATTCAATGAGTGATGTCCTTATAAGAAGAGAAAAAAAGAGACACAGGGAGAAGAGCATGTGATGATGAAGGCAGAGATTCAAGTGATGACTCCACAGGCCAAGGAATGATGAAGATTACCAGCACATAGCACAAGCTGGAGAGACAAGGAGGAATTCTTCTCTAGGGCCTTAAGAGAAACTTGGCACTGCCACCACCTTGATTTCAGACTTGTAGGCTCCAGAACTGAGAGAATACATTTCTGCTGTTTTAAGCCAACAGGTGGTGGTAATTTGTTACTGTAGCCATATGCAACTAATACAAGACTCACTTTTCCTGGAGACCTAAATTAGACAAACCCAGAGAAGCATACCTAACCAAGGCCATCTGGAAAGAGACACTTGTCCTTTGGTTAACCCTTAGTCCTTCATATGTGTAGGCATCTCTAATGTACCAGATTGGAGGAGAGAGACATGGCCAGAGCCTTCTGGAAGCTATCGAGGGGCATCCAGTATGGCTATGAGAATGGAAGGACTGCTCAGTGCTGCACTTACACTTATATCCTTGCAGACCTTTGTTTCATATAAAATATTTGGTCAACATCCCTCCTGATGTGAAATATGGACAAACTTTGCCTCCACCTTTTTACAGACATCTGGCTGAGTCCTGATCCACAAGCAGATCTTCAAGGTTCTAAGTAGTGCTTCCCACTGTAACTGGTGAAGGCCCACCTGAGAACAGTGAGTCCTTACGTTTTGCTCCTCACCTCTGGCTCCTCTCTTTTGCCTAGGAAAGAGTCTTGGCCTTGGAGGATGTATCTAGAGAATTAGATCCAATATTGGTAGATATAGATATAAACATATATAGACATACAGATATATTCTCTCTATATATTCTATGTAAATTTATATAAAGGCATATCAATAATATCTCTATATAGATATATTTAAAATATCTCTACATATAATTTTATAAAAAAATTTATTTTAAGGAGTTGACTCAGATAATTGGGGGCCGAGTCTGAAATCCAGAAGAGAGTCTGGCAGGCTGAAATGCAGGCAGAAGTTAATGCTACTTTCTTCAGGTGGAATTTCTACCTCTCCAGGAAGCTTCAATAAAATCTGAGAAGACACAGTCATTTGATCCTGAGTCATCCCATCAGGCACTACACATGACAGGGAGCCCTTTACAATAGACTCCATGACAATGATTCACGTCTGAATAAGGACCTGGATAAAATTCTAACTTAACTTCTTCTGGCTCTATTGGGATCAATCCTTTCAAAACTCGACTCTTTAAACATTAAGAGAGTGAAGGTCTAAGTGACCTGCCCAGGTTCAGCCTGTGTGAATAACAGGGGCCATCTATATAGGGAGGCTCTGTTGACTTAATGAAAGGGTGCTCTGAATGTGTGTGATTGGTCAAGTTCAGCGGTGAACTTTAACCGAGGAAACAGTGGCTCCTATAGCTGCAGCTCGTTGTCTGGCAACGAGAGAAGAAGCTCTCAGGACTCACAATTGAGAAGCGGCTGTGGATCCTAACGCATGGCTTGTTCCAGACCCTGAGACAGCCGAGCACGTATTTGCATAGTTCCACGCCTGAGGTGCTCGGCCGTAGCCCAGGCCGCCTTTTATCTTTACGTGTCCGCTCCATGGCCTGTCCAGGCATCAGGAAGCCCCAGAGTTGTTGGTTTTATCTGAGTAAACAGTGATTTCCATTATGAACCCACTTAAACTCTTCTGAAACCTTGGAAAAGGCACATACAAAATATATTCTGATATTTGTGACTGCCGTGAGCAATAAACAGGAGTGTCTGGTGACAAAGTAATTCTGAGTAGCTACTGAAAAATTTTCACCTACTTGTCAGAAGGATGGCAATAGGGATATTAATACAGTTATAAGTAGAAATATAGTGATGTGTAGATATAGATGCACAGATTTAGATACACATATTACAGCAGCAAGTATCAACAGGTGTGCTGCAATAAAAATATGCAACATTAAAATATGCATGCAGTACCTGACCATTTAGTCAGGGGCACTGACCTCATTTCCCTTAGATTGCCAAATAAAAAAATGACAATGGCCACTACAACAATAGTTGTTTAGCATGAATGAACCAAAATCACACCTATTTTTTGGTCAGATTTGCAAAAAATACAACATTTATTGGTGTGCTGCAGAATTTTAGTAATTCGTTTATGTGTGCCATGAGATGAAAATGGTTAAAAATCATTGATACAGAGAATGCAGGAGGGAGAGACAAAGGGATGTAAAGATAAAGTTTATTTTATAAAGTAAACACACTAGGGCCATTTTGAATCTTAAACTTTTCCTATGTTATTTTATTGAGATAAAACTTAGTAAAAGATAACTATTTTTTAATAAAATATATATGAGTTACTTATTCATACAGATCTGTTGTATCCATTTTTATCAATGTCTAAATCACATCAAAAAAACCTGTAAAAAAGCAAACACTAAGAGAAGTGAGCAGTGGTTTCCTTGTTTTAATAGAAGTTCAATATCCCTACTGTTAACTCAACATTTATGGTAATTGGGGACTAAGTCAAAAATATTCATAGCAGGGTACATAAATTACAATTTCATTCTAACGCAAATGTTACATGAATTGTTCTATGCTTATCAGAAGAGATAAGCTACATAAAAACCAAATGTGTTCACTGTTCCTCATTTTGAAAATAAATTGTTGCTTGTTGAATCAAACTGGAGTAGGTAGGTAGATAGATATAAGCAGAGTAAAAATTATAGGCCAGGTGCAGAGGGACACCAGGGCAGAGAGCTCCCGGTGCCTAGCAACTGGCAAAACTATAAGCTCTTGCATGACAGCCCTTAAGCATTAACCCCTGGAGATGACATCTAGGCTTCAGCTGTTTCAACTCCAGGCCCAGAGAAGCAGCAATGCCATGGCAGACATCAGGACCAACTTCGATGACCCCCTGCCCTGGTGCCAATCAGTGGAGACCATGACTGAGGAAGCACAATTGGAAAGCTGATGACTATTCTAGTGAGATCCTCCCCCTGAGACCTCCAGATGAAAGCCCTTAAGAAACGAACCCCTCGCCATAACCCGTTTGGCTCAGTGGATAGAACGTCGACCTGTGGACTGAAGGGTCCCAGGTTTGATTCTAGTCAATGGCATGTACCTTGGTTGCAGGAGGCAGCTGATCGATGTTTCTAACTCTCTATCCCTCTCCCTTCCTCTCTGTAAAAAAATCAATAAAATATATCCAAAAAAAGAGAAAGGGATCCCTCAAGTGCTTTCTCTTTCCCTCTTTCTGGAGCACACTAGTGCCTTTCCTTCCTTATTTGTCTCTCAAGTTCTCTCTCTCTCTCTCAAGGTCTCTCTCTCTCTCTCAAGGTCTCTCTCTCTCTCTCTCTCTCTCTCTCTCTCTCTCTCTCTCTCTCTCTCTCTCTCTCTCTCTCTGTTCTTCCAGGCTCCAAGGGCCCTTTCTTTTGCCTCTGTACCTTGTTTCCTGAGCCCATTTATTCTACGGCTCATTTCTTCTACCTCTGTGACTTTCTAAATAAACTTCCCCTTATAGTTTGAGTGTTTCTCTTATATTCTGAATTCTTTCTTAGCTAGCCAGAACTCAAGTAGCGAGGTTGCTGAATAGAGGCCTAACACCTGGTGTGGCTTTGCTCATTTTTGTGGGTAGTTTCATGTTTATGGTGGGGTCTGTGGACATATCCTTACTGCTGGCACAGTTCATGGCACTATGGCACTGGTGAGGCTTTCCATATGATGACTGTCCACTTTGCAAAGGCACTCCAACCAGGTGCTGCACTTATTTCTCCTATATTTTGAAGGGATTAGTTGTTATATTCAATATTCTAAAGAAAATAAAGTATTCGGTACTCTAAAGAAAAAAAGAAATAACCCTCCTTTTTGTGTCAGTAAGCCATACATGTTTTATCTTTTAATTGCCCAAAATGTGAGCACAATTTTATTCTACATAAAGCCAATATTTGTTCTGATATAAATATTTCCCAGAGATGTTTCTGGCAATCTATAATGCACAGGAGGGCTGCTTCAAAGACGATTAGCACAAGTATATTTGAAACCCAGCCATGGATGCCTCTGGATCGGGTCTCATTTTTCTTTGCATCTTGCCCCAAAGAATAATGATCCTTACCCTTCAATAGCAGTACATTGCCAGAAAATCTGATGTACCGATAGGAAAGTCATCTGTTCCAGGAATACTAATTTGCAAAGGTGGTATATTTGGCAAGACAGTCTTAATGTCTGATATTATGTGGGTAAACAAGAATCTTTGAAAGAAGCTCGTTTAAGCTCATTTTTAAAAGCATCATGTTAGCTCATTTTCTTTGCTGTCCCTCCTCGCTTCATAAAAGCAATTTAGGCAAAATTAATGATCTCTTAGAGTACTTCTCCTAGAGGCGTCACTTTGCAAGGCAAGGCAGAATTCAAAGTGATATGGTGGCAAATGGAAGAACTGTCCAGAATATCTCATTGGCACATTTAGGTCATACTGGATATTCTTGCCCCAAACCACTTATATATAAAATATCTGTGACATATTTTTTTACCTCAGAAGAGCATACATGAGCAGCATGGTGTGTGGCTACCAGACCCCCAAGGCTGGAGGTCATCTTTTGGTTTTCCTCTCCTTGCAGCCTGCGACCCTCCAGGAGTTGAGGGCAGATGCCATACTGGCTGGCTTTGTGTCTTAAACATCCTGACTTATACTTCCTGCTGGGCTCAATGGGACACAGAAGCCAGGAGTTTTCAACAGCAAAAATGTCTTTTGTTTCTCTTACTTCACCTATTTAGACATTGAATGAAAAGTGGATTTTTTAAATCATGGAATCTAATTTTTATCAGAATCCTCACATTTGAGTAAATAATCAGTCAATTAAGTCTCCTATGAGATTTAAGCCAAGAATCTTTTTGGTTTTAAATTATATGGAAACAGAAACATATATGACCTAGTCCCCTACAGAGTTCCCTGCAAAGGGATAGCTGCCCCGTGGTGCAGGTGAAGGGAATGGGCCTGGAGAGCAAGTGGATCGACACCAAGTCTCAGGAAGACCACCTGAGCACAGGTAGACTTTGGGCAACAAAGGTGTCACCTCTGCACAGCACTCAGTAACCAGCAAAGCCTCTAATGACTCTGCTTATTATGATTATGACTTCTTGTTTTACTGTATAGTCCCTGTATGCCATCATCTCTTGACATCATTAGTAGTCTTCATGTATGAAATAATTAACAGGTTTCTATACATTAAAACTTACATGGGAAACATCATGATATGTCTTAATAAAAGCAACCTGATGGAGTGAGATTGGCACCCTCAGTGTGATCTCTGAGTCACTAGACACATACTGAATTGTGGGATTTTCTTGAGCAGTTAGTTCTATTTGTACAATTGTTATTTCACACCTTTAGTTATTTATTAGTGATTTCCCAAGGAACACAGAGAAAAATTAGTTACATAAAAGTGGTATTCCTTTTATTTTGATGGTTTTAGCTGTTATTGTCATCTATTTTTCTGGGAGGCTGGAGATTAAGGAGATACAGCCTCATGCATCACTTCAGGGCCCCTCAACTAGAGTTTTCAACTCAAAGACCTTGGGGACTGGACTTTCTGAATGGTTCAGCAGGGTGGGGATGAGATGACTGCTCCTGTGGTGAATTGAAAGGCCAAGGCAGCTGCCCAGAGTTCCAAGGGAGGCCACTATGATGGCATGTCTGGATCAGGAGGGACTACTGACATTCAAGGCCAGAGCTGAGATAGTTAGTGAGCTCCTCTCCAGTGTGAGCCCTTCCTTAGGCACTGGAGGATGTACCCTCAGTTATGCCCATCACATGTTTTTTAATAAAATGTCCAAAAGTAACACATCTTTGTTTTTTCATGAAGAAATGTCCCCAAATTGTCAAAACTTTAGGTCTCACAAGCTGGACCTGCCCCTTGTAGGAGGGTTGATCCTGCGCTGTGAGCTGATTTAGCAGATTAGTCTCTTACCCCCTTCCCTCCCCCTTGCTCCAGACTCTGTGTCCAGGCCGTGGATGTATTCCTAACACCTGCATCAGACGTGCTCCTTAGTGTGTGCACAGGGTCAGCGAGCATTAAGAATTTGTCCAGAGGAGGAATTCACATCACAGAAATAAAACACTGAAATTATGCAAGTCCTTGGGATGGGCCTTCAGCCCTGGCAGGTGGAGGCAGGGAGGGTCTGGACATTGGAAGGCAGGTGGGACCAGTAACCTTTCTCCATCTGATTTCATTCTGTTTTGCATCTGAGTGGGAGAATGGAAGTGTCCAGAAAGCCCACTTTGCTTTTTTCAAAGTAATGAAATTCTATTTGGGCCTTCACAATTCTAAGGAGAGTAAATTGATCTTTGATGAAAGCTTATGGACTGGAAAAGCAAAGTTCTTTAATCCTTGGTCCCCTGACACCTACCCCTTCTCTCTTTCTCTCTCAACAAAGAAATGTGTGTTGTTGTTTTTTTAAAATAAGAAAAGAAGAAAGGCAGTATGTACAACAAATACTTGTACATTGAAATATTTTGATTGTCGAGACATGGACCAGTAAAGGATAAAATAAAACAGTAAAAGAAAGAAAAACCAAGCAAATATTTAAAAGCTTAATTCCATGGTCAATTCCTATATGTGTTATTGTCTCACATTTTCTACTTGAGAAGATACAATTCATTTTCTTGATTGCCACAGTCTGGTTTAAACATGTACTGCACATCTAATTCTCATGCCCAAAATAATGTCTAGGGTGAATAGTTTGCCCCCCCAAATCTATGTGCACCTGAAACTTCCAGATGTGACCTCATTTTGAAATGGGTTTTCTGAAGATGTAATTAGTTAAATTGAGCCCATACTGGAAAAGGTGAGCCCAAATCCGATGACTGGTATCCTTGTAAGAAGGTCATGAGAAGACATGTACACACAATGGGAGGACTATGGCCATGGGAAGATGGACAGAGGCAGAGATTAGAGTGATGCAGCCACAAGGTAAGGGATGCAGGAGTCCCCAGAATCCAGAAGAGGCAGAAAGGACCTCCCACAGAGCCTTCTGAGGGAGGGCAGTCCTGCCCACACTTTGATGTTGGACTTTGGGCCTCCAGAAAGAGAAAATAACTGTCTATTATTTTAAGCAGCCTGGTCTGTGGTCATTTGCTACAGCAGCCCCAGAGAACTGACCTAACTCTGAGGCTGGCTCCTTGGTTGAGAAGCATATTTATGTAAGACCTACACAGAACAGACAGCCTCTTTAACACGTTTAATGAATAGGGCCATAAGGAGAATGGCCCATGAGTTAGGACCCTTAGTATGGAGCATGCAGACTCAGAGCCATTGAGGAGACCAACCTGTATTTGGGTGCTTAGCTGTGGGACAGCAGAGAAGCCCAACAAGGACCTAAGAGCTCATGGAGCTCTCTTATGCTCTCTGTGCTGTGGGAGGTGAGGAGGCCCCAGGGTCTGGGCACAAGCAGGCCTTTGCTGATCACCATAGGATGAGGACACAAGGCTCACCCCATCATGGCATAGCTGTGGAGATTCAATGAGGCGAGATCCCAAAGGGTCAAAAGAGTGTAGGCATGTAGACACACATGAGGCCCACAAGTAGTTGCTGTGGTCATTGTACAGAAGATCCGCAGAGCTCGGAGGGCTGAGCTGGACTGGAGGCAGATACGCTGTTTGCAGCCCAGTGCTACATTCATTTGCAAGTTCAATTATGAGGCTCGGGGACTTGAAAAAGAGATTTCTGTAGACAGGCTGATTGGACTAAATCTTTTTTTCTTTTTCTTGTTAAGACCTAAGGCAGAAGGAGAATTGACATTGCATCTTTCTCTTTGCAGCTTCCCCTAGGGTTGTAATTTGCTTAATGCTCTTAGTACCGACCTGAAATAGCTGGAGGGAATGACTTAGTAGGCTAGGCCCCAACTTTGTACGTCAAGAGCAGGCTTCCTAGGGAAGCCAGGTTGATTCTGTGGGTCACAGCAGTTTCTTGTGAGGAAAATCTGGGTTCAGAGTGTGGGGCTCTTAGGGGAGGGCCCTGCAGATAGCAGCCCCAGTGACACAGAGGCCGCAGAATAGCCTCTGAGTGTCAGGAAGCCTGGAATGCCCAGCTCTGAGCTTTGAAGCTTCCAAAGGTCTGCAAAGACTATGTCAGATGTTCTGGAAGAGTCTAGAAATGCTCTGGGCAAACATCTGAGCATGTTAAAGGGGCTTTATTTTGCCTGACATAATTGTAAAAATCCAGGTATCTAAAATATTAAACTTTAGCAACAGAAACACATAAATTCTCTTTTCTTAGGTAGGTAGCCTCCTCTGCCTTAATCACCATGGTAGACACACCACATGTCTTTTAGTTTACCTTAATTCATCTTCCAACAAGCTCAGAGGTTAAATGATCTCCCATCACAGCTATTCTTTTATTACTTAGTTCAAAATCAGAAGCAAAGACATTTAAAATTTTTGTGGAAAAAACGAAGTAAAACTGAACTCTCCTTAAACATGTTTGAACCTATCAGACAACTTAGTTAGCATTTTTAATGTTTCCAAGGATAATTTGTTAAGCTGAGATCTGGAACTAGGGTGGAGGTAAGTAAGAAACTAATCTTGGGTGCAAAATTAAGGAAGGACCAAATAGAGTAATCAAGATAAATAATATCATAATGTAACATTTTAAAAAGTAAACTTAACGCACCCAAAATGATCATGAACAGAAGATCTCCACTTCAAATAAAATATAGGATGAGTAAAGCCTCATTATGGCTCTGATTCTAGCCAGCAGTGAAAAATTCTGCAAATGGATAATTTGACCAAAGTTAGAGTGGTGAAATATATCCCAAGTCAGATTTCCCTACTGGAATTGATTTTCCGTTCAGAGAGAGAAGCAAGGAATACGGAGGCCATACATTGAGCAATAAAATGACAAAGTGTAATATTAAAATTAGTGTCTTCTGATGAACTGGACCTCCAGCATTTAGGCAGGGTGATCATGCCTTTTGGAGGTTTTGCACTTATCTTTCCTGCAGAATCTGGTACTATACTGTAAAAACAGAAGCATGGCTTAATTCTCCTGCTCTCTTGCCCTCCAGACTTGAGCTCTCCATCCTTGACTATGCTTGTGAACCTGCCCATCATTTTGTGCTTTTGTGGGAACCACACACAAGAACATCAGAAAAGAAAACAGAAGAAAAGAATGGAGGAAAGCCAGGCAAGGGATGATCTTAATGAACTATTTTCAAATCAACAGCTTCCGAAGGATCCAAACTTAAAGGTATCAAGGAAGAGGCAGAACGCAGCTCTCTAGAGATTAATGTCTTTTTCCCTTGACCTTGAACTTCCTTAAACAAATAGTAAGTGATAATCATATCATTGGTTATTTTTTACTCTAGAAAGGGGTTACTAGGCTTATTCTTGGTAGTTTCCTCTCAAGATAACAATAATATAGTCACAATGGATAATATTTTAGACTTAATAAAATAATTTTATTTTACTTAATTACATAAAAATGCTCACTTATTTCTATTTATTGTTAATATAAAGTTTCAGAGAGGATTTTTAATATAATTGCAAGATTATCTCCTTTTATTGGTGGATATATATTTGATCAGTTTTGTGCCAAGAAATCATTGGGTAAAACATCAATAAACATAAATCAACATTACAAAACCTTGTGACCAGTAATCTTACCTCCATTTACTAATCATCAGAGTCCCACAGCCAACCTAGAGCTGTGCTCCAACACTAAGTGGAATATCAATATTGTCAACATGTGCATCCTTTCGGTGGCATTTACCTTGAGTGTGTTCCTTCTCCTTCAACAAGGACACGTGTTTCCAGAACACTGACTTGTCCAGTTTCTAAAGATAACGGACACCATATCCATTGTCCCTGAGCACCCTGTCCTTTAAACCAGATAGACTTTTCATTTTGTCAATGTTTTCTCTTGTCAAATTCTGTTTATTAATTTAAAAAATAATATATACTGATTATTACTAGTGAAAAATAAAAAGTACAGAATGGTCATTAAAAGGTAAATATCTTTCATTATCTTCTACACATGAGTCTATTTTGGAGATTAACCCATTAACTCTATTAGCACTGTGTCCTTACCTTGGTATGACCAAGAGGTTGTATAAACTCAATAGCACACAGAGAGAGGATTATTTTGTTGTCATGAATCTTTTACAGAAAAAAGATTATACAAAAGATATTCTATAATTAATACCACATCATAGACATTCCTCCCAGTCAATGCTTATAACTCATTCTCTTATAGCTATATAATATTCCAGCATATAGGTAGATGCAACTATTCCCTCATCCTATCTAATAAAAGAGTAATATGCAAATTGACTCTGCCTCTGCCACACCAACAAGCCACACCTAGCAGCCAATCAGGAGTGAGTATGCAAATTAACCCAACCAACATGGCTGCCGCTACAGAGCAAACTTTTCTTGTAAATATGCCTCAATATTTGGCCATCTGGATAAGTCTTTCTGCGTCATTGCACTGACTACTTTCTTGTAAGCATTATGACCTTTTAATTAAGTTAGGTAATTATAATACTTTGTCACCAGAGGGATTTCTGATGAGGCAGCTTTGATATGACAGAAAGGATTTAGATAATTCTGCATTTCTGGCTTCACTCTGATTAGCAGTTCACCTCTCTAAGCCTCAGTTTCCTCATCTGTAAAAACCTTCAGATTTTATAAAGGTTAGAAATAACAGTTGTAAAATTCCTAATAAATGTTAAGTGCTCAGTTTGCAATGGTTTTATTTTTCATAAAAGCTATTTTCTTGGTAATTATACCTTTTCCTGAGAGTACAAATTAAATGAATGGAAATTATTTTATATTGCTTTAGCTTTCAAAATAAATAAAGAAAAACTGCTTTTTCCCTAGTTTTAATTAGGTTATTTGTTATAAAATATCTATCTATATTTAAAGAATAGTTTTATGATTTTTAGAGAGAGGAAGGGAGAAGAGAGAAACATCAATGTGAGAGTGAAACATATATTCGCTTCCTCCTGCACTCTTCCTACTAGGGATTGAGCCTGTAACCTGGGCATCAAACCAGAAACCTTTTGATATACTGGCCAGGACATAAAATATCTATATTTATACATTTGAAATTTTAAGTTGTCACCATATCTATTTAATATTAATAATGGTGACACTAATTATATCAATAATACTTTTGATACCATAAAAGAATTCTAGCTAGCAGACAGCTATAGCATACTATTATCTATTAAACTTAATCATACCATAAATAGAGTAAATTGATACTTTGAATTATCACAACATTTAATTAAAAGCTGATAAAAGTTTGACTTTGAAGGAGGAAAAACAGAGATGTTTTAGAAGGGCAATGATCTACAGAAAGTCTGTGGTTCAAGACAGATTTTTCAACCAACCTCTTGTTTTACAAATCCTATACAAACATGAAGGCAAGGAATCACTGTGCTTTGGTGTCTAGTGAAATAATTTTTTAGACTATTTCTAGGAAATTTTTAACATGCTATAAAATTAGAAATAAATTTTACCATTTTTTTTCTAAAAATGTTTAAAGTCTATGAAAATAAAACTAGAATATATTTGTTGCCATGCTGCTACTTATCTGACATTGTCAAATTTTGGCAATATGCTAAGATCAGATTGATTTATGCTGTAAAATAGAACAGTTATATTCTGGAAGTAGTCAACACATATCAAGTGTCTTCTCACATTGAGGTGGGTGAGTGTTAGAAAGTTAATGAGCTCAGTTAGAAGTGGACCTGTCTGAGCTATGACTCCTGGAGCCCATGAAAAAGATAAGGGCATATAACAAAGGGTTACAAGGTAAAAGTTAACAGCAGCTCAGTTTAAAATGAAAGTAATAAAATAATATCTCAAGCTTTGCTTTCTTTTCATACAGTTCTAGGCACATTGTGGGATAGCACCCTCCTTTGTTTCTGCTTGTAGCTCTCCTAAGCATTGGAAGGTCAAGAAGCTAAGACAATTGTGTTTCCCAAAGATGTTTTGAGCTGACATCTGTAGGTCAGCATTTCCCCAGGTGTGTTTCAGAAAACTAGTTCTTGGGAAGGTAGTTCATTTGACAAAATAGAACCAATGTCAATTATGCTTGTAAAATTCTAGGCTAAATACATATATGTAAGTTTTTTGTTATTTTAGGGATTTGTTCTTGTTTTATTATTTACTTCTGTAATTCCTTTCATAATTGTTATTATTATTTTGAATCTCCATGACATGAGTTGGGCGTCAGATAGAGCAGGTAATTTTTATGTAGTTCCCCAAATTCCTAGATAAAGACTTTTTTTTTCTCTTTTCTTTTTTATATTTCACAGAACTGGAGAACCTTTTGTGCACTTCAGGAATCATGGCCTTTGCTGCTTAATTCACATCCTGGATAAGAAACGTCACAAGGGTAAAATGTCACTCATTTGTCTCTGTCAATTTAGAATTTGTTATAAATTCAGACCTGACCAAGGATTGTGCTTGTCGGTGCCTTATCCATGGAGAAAGGGTTTGGTAAGCAAATTAATGAAGTAAACCAGAGTTTTCCATACTGTGATCTGAGATATTAATAGGGATTCCATGAAAAAAGGATTTTATGGGTGAATTCAAGAAGTTCCATGTGCAGTCCATATTGGGAAACCATTAATGCTCATGCAGCTCCCCAGGAAACCAGTCTGACTTTGTTCACTACAGGACTCCCCACGAGCACCTAACAATGTAACCAACCCTGGATTCCATTTTCCTTCTTTCCAGAAAAATGATCAACTGTAATTTGGGAAGTGCTGCAATAAACAAAGCTGAGTGTTGTCTCCATAGCCATCATGTGGACTTGTTTGAGCCACAACAGGATACAATGAAAAGAAGGAAGAGGTGGAGGTGGAGAAGAATTGAGGGAAGGAGGTGGGGAGAGATGAGAAATCTGCCTTCCAACACTTATTCTCTGACCTCAGGGACTTTGCATTGCTTTATCTTTCAAGTCCAATGTGAATCTTCCTGTAGTCCAATGTGGAGTCTCTCAGCCCTCCTCTGCCCCTGAACCCCAATCCACTAACCCACTACCAACCTAAGCCTGTAATCACAAGGCTGAACTAAGTACAGTCCCACAGCAATATCAAGCATTAATCTCTTGCTTATATATTTAAACATTAACCATGTACCACTCTGAACTTTTTATCAAATAAAACTTTCTCTACTTGCAAGTGTTTTCTCAGCCTATTGTATACATTTAAAAGAAAATATGGGTTAGAGGAGGCTGGTTTATGACTCAGACTTTTGTTTGTTCTGATTTGTTTCTGTGGGTGCCATTAGCCCGTCTTTGTCAAGCAGGTTACTTCCCACCACCCATGATAACATTTTGGATCTGGACTTAGAATGTCTGAAAAGCATGAAAAAGAAGCGTGTGCAGTGACTTAGCATGTCAGTAAAGAAAAAACTGTCAGCATTTAATTCAGTCCTTGCAAATGTATACAAACTCGCTTTGTAGTGGAAGGTTACTTCCTCAACTTAATGATTTATTTTTTGAAAGAAGATTTTATTTCCACAAATACCAGGCAGAAAGATAATCTATCAAGCACAACAATTAACCAAGATAAGATGGAAGTTCTGAAAACAAAACAAAACAAAAAAAAACTCTAGTAAATAAACTTATGGACATGAAAGGCTGTAAATTCAATGTTGAAGAATTCAAGATTGCAGATCTGAAAAACTCAATGAGATACAAGAAAACCCAGAAAGGCAACTAAAAAAGCTTAGGAATAAAAATCAACAAACAAAATGAGTACTTCACCAAAGAGACTGAAACTATAAAAAAGAACCAAACAGAAATTCTGCAGCTTAAAAACTCAGTAAATGAGATGAAGAATGAATTAGAGAGGAAATAAAGCTGACCAGATGGAAGAAAGAATCAGTGATATTGAAGACAGAAATCTAGAAATGATGCAAGTGGAAAAGAAAGAATTGAAACTTAAAAAAAAGAAAGAACTCTATGAGAACTACATTACAAAGAGTGATGTAACAATAATGGATATACCAGAAAAAGAAGAGAGGGAAAAGAGAACAGAGAGCCTATTCAAACAGTTGTTAAGAACTTTCCACACCTATGGAAAGAGCTGGAGACTGGAATCCAAGAAGCTAACAGAACACTTAATTACCTCAATTCTAAAAGGCCTTCTCCAAGGCACATTATATTAAAACTGTCAAAAATTAAAGACTGGCCGAAACTGGTTTGGCTCAGTGAATAGAGCGTCGGCCTGTGGATTGAAAGGTCCCAGGTTCAATTCCGGTCAAGGGCACATACCTTGGTTGAGGGCACATCCCCAGAGTGGGGTGTGCAAAAGGCAGCTGATCAATGATTCTCTCTCATTGATGTTTCTAACTCTCTATCCCTCTCTCTTCCTCTGTAAAAATCAATAAAATAATTTTAAAAAAAATTAAAGACTGGTAGAATTCTCAAGGTAGCCAGGGAGGTACATTTGATTTCCAGAGTTTCACATTGATGCCCAAGTAAAATGTCAGCCATTACTGTTGTTCTCATCTATCAATAAAAAGAATGACACCTGATGGCCCTAAAGAAATGCAAGTAATTCAGCCATGCTTCTGGCAAGCAGAAAGCATTGCATCAGTGACCAGGTTGCTTTTAAATTAACCTCTTATGCTTTATGAATATACACACATCTAGCGGTTGTAGCTCTCAAAATCATGACTAGTATAAAACCTATCATGCCAGCCTGCTCACCAGCTTCTTTACAGTTTTACCTAATCAATGCCAACCTGTTTACACCTCACCATTCATTTAATAATAACTCAAGTCTGTGCAGTCGTCATGGATAAAGTGATCTTCATCCTAGAGATCAAAGAATTAATCAAGTGAAACAGTAAAGAATGATTTCAGAAATCTTTTGAGAAAGATAAATACCTCAAAGTGATGAATTATTGAATCTTTAGGGTATATTTATTTATCAGGCAGTCAAAATTTGCCATTTTAAAGCTCATTCCATTTTTCTTTCATATTAGCTAGTTGTCTTTGAGGTGACATATAACCACCAAAACTGAATATGCAATCAACTTGTGACTTAATATAAAAATAAAAAACCTTGATAAATCTATTCTGTTATGTTTAAAAAACACACCATAGTGTTAAATCTGAAAAAGCTCAAATCGTCTATAATTAACTGGAAAATTCTGGCTCAAGCCTAACCTAAAGTATTGTAAATAGCTTTATGATTTAATCACACATCCTTAAAGGAAACATTTAGACTTACTGACTTCAAACTTCCATGCAAAGGAAGTTAACCTTTTTCAACATTCTGAAGAGATGTTCTCCCAAACTCTTGTTGAATATTGTGTTGCTGAAGCTCTACTGAGCACTGTAGCCCATGCCTTCTTCACTAAACTTGACCCACTGGAGGGTCCACATTCCCCAAGAGTAAAAGAAAACCAAACTGAAGTAAAGGCTTCTCTTTCCTCATTCCCTTGAGACATATGTTCTTTAATCCAACTGTTAATCCCCAACCTGATAATGAAGAACCCCAAGAATGTTTTATGCCACCATACAGCATTTGCACAAACAGAATCTCTGCTGACCAGTCAGTTAAGAAAATAATTGTATTCCTCAAAATGAAAAATGAGAAGCTGCAAAATAATAAACTCCCTATCTTCCGACTGCCTGGTTATTTGCCATATTCATTCATGAGTGATGATGATGAAGTCAGGACTCGTGAATATGGGAATAATGCATATTTCAGGTATCAGGAGACATTTTTTATCTATCAGGTTCAAGTCTTGTGTCTACAATTTCCAGTATTATTCTTTGATGAAATAAGGAATTCTGTTGAATAATGGGAGGACAGACTGTGAAATCTTCCCAAGCAAATTTCTGAAATTATATCTCCTCATTGATCATTTTTACTGAGCTATTTCAAGAGAACATGATAAGGAAATTTTGAGAGTGATCATACCTCTTTTGAAAAGTATTCTTCACTTAAATGAATCTTCAGAACAGAGTCCTGAAGTAGCACTTTTATGACAGATTCTTCTTTATTTGTTAATGTCCAACTTCCAGACGTGGAAAATGGGCATTTCATCTTTTATTTCATGAAACAAAATGAGATTGGAATAAATGCCAAAATTCCTTCCTCCAAATTGCGGATTATTTGAGTTTCTATAAAACAAGTGTTTGTTTACCTAATGAAATACTAAAACCCTTGGTGTGTTTTGCAGATTGTGTACTAGTAGAGTCCAGCAACATACTAAGTCAGAACTGCTCCATGCTGCCTCCTCATGGAGCTTTTTCCTTTCCAAGAGTGTGACTCCATTCCACCATCTTCAGAAAACTCAATGTTTCCATGAAAATGTGGGTAAAGTTTGATTCATTAGGAGATTTCAACATAACAATTTTGTAAAAAAAAAAAAAAAAGTGCCAATTGAGTGAATAATATATAACATTTCTCATCAAGGATGAATTTTTCTCCCTGAGAGCTTAATTCTTAAATGAAGTGTCACTTGGAATGCAGGAATTCTAACATAATAAAGAAAGAATTTAAAAACAATGACTGAAAGGTTTAGAAACCATTCTTTTCAAGCTTACTAGTTGTAGTTATAAATATGAGAAAGATATCCAAATATTTTTAAAATGAATTTGAAGCTCAAATTTAACAATTATTGTATTGCCTTCCTCTTCATTGCTGAGAGTGCATTTATGTAAAAGTCCCATTTGTAGCAGACACTTTGGATAAAGGGTTGCCATTGCCCCAGACAAGTGTTATGGCTCAGTGAATGCACCATGGTGTGCATGTGGGGCCACATTTTCACATTTAAAAGAAAGACCCATGTACATATGTGTGCACATACACGCACCAGGCCTGCCTTTCATTCCAGTCTATGTAGACCCTTGTGTTTCCAACGCTTACTGCCCCTCAATTGGCCAGGCAAGCGGAACCCCCATTCACTACCCAATCAAGCAACAACTCCCCCATCTGACTAGGAGAGGCCAGGGGCCTTGCCCACTTACACTTGTCTGTCAGCTGGGTTGACAGCATGGGAGGGGGCCTCCCCCACCTTTCTCTGCCCATCAGCTCTGCTGACAGGTGCAAGCAAGCAAGGGACTCCCCCCTCCACCCCATTCATGCCCATCAGCACATCTGATGGACATAGGCGGGTAGGAGAGTCCCTAGAGCCCTTGAGCGGGGAGGGCAGGCGCATTTCTACCCTGGGTGGGGCCTGGGCTGCACACACTCTCACAGTCTCAGTTGACGGGTTGGGGCAGACATGGGTTCCCAGTTGTTCCACTGTCTGACAGGGAGTCACCGTTTACCCACGTTGATTCAGTCACGCCTCTTACTCTCCATGGATCCTGTCTGGGTCATCTTGGAGGGGATTCAGACAGGCATATGAAAACATGTAGAGATCAGAGGGCAGAGAACTAGTGGGGAAGAAGGAACCAGCCTGGTAGGCAACTGGAAAGATCACAGGAGAGACTCCAAGGAGAGGAAAGGAGGCCAACATATTTCAAATTTACCACTGACCGAAACTTTATAAAAAGAAAGTCCTCACTGGACATTGATGAACACAATCATTTTTCTTATATATTTTTGTCTTAGAGAATAAGATGTACCATAAGGGGCTAAATGTATGGTGGGGCTATCCTCAATCATACAAGTAAGTATTTAGTGAACATATACTATGTGCCTGACCCTGAATAATATATTTTCCCCTGCCATTGAGCCCGCACATGCCCCATAGACACTGTAGACCCTCTCATGTAGACCCTGAAAGGAGCAGCCAGAAAGCCCACAGTGGGCCACAGGAGTTCTTCTGCCTGAGTGTGGGCCTCTTTGATGATCTGTTTACACCATAGTAACACCATATGGAAATTTAATAGAATCATTCATAATTTATGACATTAAACAAGAAATATAATTATTTTATTAGTCTTTAAAACTAGTGTGGTTATTTGCACTAGTGTGGGCCACACGCACAGTTCTGACCACAAAGATTGAAAATACTCCCAAATACCAAGTCTCCCCCCCAAAAACAAAACAAAACAAACAAACAAAACAAAAACACCAAAGAAACAAATCAAACAAACAAAAATTAATGATTCCATATACTCTAAGTGAAAAATTAAAAAATCATAGGATAAAGAACCTATTTACTTTAATTATCTTTCTCTCAGGTTTTGCTTCAACTTTCCTACTTTAACCTCAGATTTCAATTAAGCAGACAAGAGACTTTCAGCAGAAGTGCACAGTAAAAAAATGTTTTCAGCACACACACAAGTACCTTTGGCTTAAAACCAACAGGAAAATAATGGCTTTCACAACCACACAAGAAGTTTGTAACTCTAAGGCAGGATGTAAAAAAGCTACAAAAGCAACAACCAAAAGGGTGTTCAGCCTTCTGCACTCAATCAGAAAACACTGTCAATTTTAGCTTAATTTTTACATGCAGCAATTTCACCTTCAAAATTTCCACATAATTTGGATCTTTCCTTCCATGAGTGTAGAACATTGTAGACATTCAGCAGAGGGTGGCATCCTTTTGCTCAACGCTCAGATTCCAGTCAAGGTCTTCGTTAGGCATTCTGGAGACTTCTATCAACCATGGACCTCTCATTGGCCGTGCCTTAGATCTCCAGACAGAGCGTGTGCCACATGACCCTTTTTGTAGGCATCTATGTTCTCCTCATGGATGTGGACAAGGCAGAATAACTCTTTAGGAATGTGGAAGATATAACAACAGAACCTGATCCCAAAATCCATTGTTTTTTAAATTAAAATAATCAAGGGTCCTTTCTTGGGATCTGTCTGCATCAGTAGTGTTTGCTAAGGAGCTTTTCTGAAGAAATGAGCATTACTTTGATTTTGATTTGTGCTCAGCAGAAGTTATTGCAGTTTTTGGAATCTACAGCCATTTGGATTGAGAAGAGAATTTATGAGTGAAGAAGTATAGTTCTTAGAATATTCTGCCCCCAAATATATATATATATATGAACCCTCCATACATACAGGAATGAACAGGAAGCCAGAATTCTTACATTTTCTTCTTTTTCTTTTATTGTTAATTCACATAAGATAAGGATGAACTAAGTGGAAGCAGAGGGAGCTTTTTCAGGCTACACACATTCAAGGCATGCTTTGCCTGACACACTATACCTTTGAATTTATGTCTTCTTTTTAAGGAATAAATAACACTATTTCAAAATAAGACTTGAAATAGTAAGCCTGTTATTATCTGTTATTATTATTTGCATTATTGATCTAATTTATTTCATCTAACTTAATCATATTGTAACTCATGGACAAGAGCTTTAAAAATCACTTGATTTTGCCCCACTTTTGAGGAGAAAAGGCACATTTCTACATTTTCGTTTGGAATGAGGAAATGAGACTCAAAAGGAGGTGTCTGCAGAAATTTACACAGCTATTAAAGAGTAATGAGGGAAATTCCAGGTCTCCTGCCTCTTGGGCATTTGACAGATGAAATGTGGGTGAGGAAACCAAGGGGCCATCCTGGAGGAGGACCCCATGGTCAGTAAGAGAGGCTGGGATGATAACCAGGTGTCTTTTACCAAACTATTTTATACTCAACAACTTATAGTTCTGAGTTACAGAACAGTATAGACTCTTCTAAAAAAAGAAATAGGAGAGAAAGATTTTATAGGATCTAGTATTTATTTCTAAAAGTTAACTTGACTGAATGTTTCAACTCTTATGGCTAGACTTCTTAATTTCTATTTAGAATCGACAATTATAAGCTTTTATGTATGCAGAATGAATATTAGACTTCTCAGGTGCAGCAATACCTAAAACTTTCACTTTTAAAATCATAATAAAACGTGATTCCATCTGGTAAGACTGCTTTGGAAATGTGAAATATTTCTGACTTGCATTTAAACTGTCATTGATCTTCAACTAACACAGCCTATAAATATCCTTCTGCTTTTGTTGTGAGTCTAAGGTTTCAGTCCATGCTCCTGGTAGACTGTTGAAATTTTCAATTTACATCAAAATGGGCTGATATCCATAGAGCCGGATGTCTTTCTCACTTCAAAGCTCTGGTCCGAATCAACCTTGGCTGTGTTAAGTCTTTCATATGCTATTTAATTGCGGTTTTTTGTGAGAAAATAAAGGAAGCTCAGAGTCATATGATTTAAACATCTCTAAATGAAAATTGTGAGTTGACTCATAAGAACTACCACAAATGTCTCTTTCATGGAGCCATTGGGCAGAAGACAATGGTATATTTCCTATTGTGAAAACTCCAAGTGAAGAATTAAAAAAATTTAGAAACCATTTCCTGTAAGAATTTTGCATGCAGACATGTGCCTAACTTATGGATCACTGACATGAACCCAGGTCTTCCCATTTTGTGCATTTAAAATTAAAAGCCATTTCTTGGGTTGCATTCAGGAAACACTGTTATGTGGAGGGCTTATACATTCTTGCATTACAAAGTGTCCCATGGTCTTAGAAGCTTGAGAAATGTAGCTTAACAAAGTTAAACTTATTTACTACAGAAGTGCCCAACCTCAGTATATTGGCCTGTACTATGAATCTCTAAGAGAGAAATACTGTATGTTGCACTTCTCAAATTTATTTGCTCATAAAATCTGTGTCCCAGAATATCTCATGACTTCCAGAGTGCGTGCCTTGATAAAAAGCTATGTTTTGTTTTGCTGTGGGTTTGAAGGAACGCGGACTAATGTATGATGGAATATGGAAAGAATGTAATCTTATTGAGTAGCTACTAGTTCTGTAAACCCAAAAGGAAGTCAATTATCAAATTTAGCATTTGCATAAAAACTTTACTCATTTTTCTGGAGCCACACAGTCTCTTTAGAACAATAGTAATTATTAAAAATCACAGAGAGAATGATCAGATTTACATAAATTTTAAGGTGACATCCAAATACAACTTTAATAGTTGGCCACATTTTGCCAAATTTCAATCTGTATCTGTAACAAAATAAGCAATGTGAGTTTTGAGGAAATGAAATTATAGCAAGAAAGGCAAGAGCTCCAGTATAAACATTTAAAATATTAATCAAAAATCTTCTTGGACATTCAGAATTTCCCACCACAAGAAAGTTTTCTTTGGAGCTAGGCCATAGCCAGGTTACTCACTGTCCCATTAGCTTACGAAGTTCAACCGAAGACCAGGGACTGAGGGTCTGAGCTGGACTTGATACTGAGCTTGGTAATGATTAGCTTCCTGTGCCCTACTTCCCTCACTTTGACTCCTGTATATTCATTTTTCACAAAGATCTTCTAACCCTCCTTCAGCAGTTCAATCTCAGAATAGAGCCATTATCTTTGGGAAGCCTTTCTAGGTCTCCCCAGGCATCTATGCCCCCACTGCCCAAGATAACGTGTGCAAAGTCGCTGTCCTCTCGCAGGGGACACAGTGAGTTGCCCACACGTTTCCTGGTGGGCGAAGGTGGGAGCCAGTAGCTTAACCAGGGGCTCCAGGTCTCAGTAAATGTTCAACTCCTATTTACACAGCCTTTCTGCTCAACTTCAAACAGGATTGTTTTTCTTTTTCTCCATGGCCTTCTGAGTGTCATTCATGCAAGACCAGGGAGAGGCCCCAGACCTCAACATTCCAGCCTCTCCTCCCTCTCCTATTGACAGGCGTGAAAGTCGTGCTGAGTGCTGCCAGGTTTGCACCATGGAAAGAACTCTCTCTGACCTGGAGACCATCAAAACACATGTATCATCATGGCATTCATTACTTGGACTCAAGAACCAACCCATCAGAGCACCAGGATTTACACACTTTAATGGAAGAAGGGTCTTGAGCCACATGAGTGGGCTCAAGACCCATAGAGTGAGGTGCAAATATTCTGGAATTATGGTGAAAGCAAAGTTCAAAGACCACATTTAAACTTCAGATTATAATCTCCCAAGTGCTTTTCCGAGTATCATCTTCCCCAGAAGCTCAAATAGCCCTGTCAGGACTGTTAAGGACTTGCCCTGCAGAGACGGGCTAGTCCAACATCCCAACCATGAACACCAGCCTCCACTCAATTACCTTTCTTGGAACTCCCAGTAAGTCAAAAGCTTCAAGCAAAGTGTGTTTCTGATTAAGCCTCTTTCTTATAAAGAAAAGTATACTACTATGTCTTCTGCTGGTGCTGAGAGAGTACCCCAAATTATGAGGGAGAGGTATATTGAAAACCAACTACTAGTATATAGGGATCTTCTCTAGAGATGGAATTCTCCTTTGAGATGCAAGAGATAACCCTGACTACAGGAAACCCTGAAACAAACATGAGTGGCAGAGAATGCCACATGCTCTTTCATGTGTACCCAGTCCTCATTAATGTGTACATCAAGACACAAGGATTAAATAGCAGTTGACTTCTACTTCCATCCTGTGCCCTTTCCATCCCTTGTTGATTACTGTAAGCCCTGAGCATTACTATGTGGAAAACAGAAAAGAAAGAAGCTACAAAGCATATGTGAAAATGATTAGGTAAGGAGGGGCAGGGAACAGTGCTCCAAGTAACTAGGAATCTATTAAAACATGATTAAGAATTACTGTTTATTTGGGGCTAGGAATTCCATGAGCTGGTTCACCATGTGCTCAGTGATGCCTTTTAATGGGACCAGCCCTAGATCTCTGGCCCATTGAACCTAGGAGGTGGAAGTGGGACACTGAAGAGCTGGTCATCCTTTTCAAGCCTCAGACATCACTGTGATTTGTATTAACAGACAAACTCTATTTCAGAGAAAACGCCAGAACTGAGTCTGTGTCAAGTTGAATTCTGTCCATTTTATGTATTAACACTGCAGAACAGGCTGAGGCCAAAACACTTTTCAGAGAGTCCAGGAGAGTAGGCTTTCACCCAGGGCCAAGTCTAGATTTGGAAACTCCCACACTTTGGAGTCTTCAGGCAGGAAGCCCTCCCACGAGAGAAGTCGTTGCTGATGGACAACTGTTCTGGGGTCATGTCACCAGAAGTGTCACCCAGGATGCCAGCTGGTCCCAGTGTTCCAGTGACACAGCCCATACCACAGCATCCATGGTGATAAGAGCATCTCCTGATCGAGGTCCTCCTGGAATCTCTACTGAGGACTAAATATTTTCACAAGGAGGCGTTAAAGTCAATACACATCAACCAGCTTTCCTGGCCCAAATCATAAATACTATTCATCAAATGTCACTGCTATTTGCTCACAGAGGATGAAGCCTTGAAAAGAATTATAAGCATTTTATTGGAATTGTGTTGAGAAGAGGTCTCCAGACTCAGGCATTCTCAGGTCTGAGAGTACGTTAAAATGAACTTGAATGTTTCCTTATACTTATGAGCTTACGTCTCTGGCAAGTCTACTCTGTAACCTGGCCTGAGGAAAAGGCAAAGGGATTGCCTGCTTACCACAGGCTTGGGGGTAAGGAACTTTGCCCCAGTTAAGCCCTAGGTCTGGATGTTATCTTCCTCCACTACTCAGCATCTGTCTGACTCACTGAAATTTCCCATCATCTAATTGCTGAAATGTTGCCCAGAGAAAGTTACACCTGAGCCAAATGCAGTCTGTGCTGGAGGCCACCAAAATGGGCTCGACCATTTTCCATTCCACTCTTTTTATAGATTTTCAATATTCAGAAAGGCTTACAAATAAATGAGCTGGAGAGGAAAGTGAAACCTGCCTCATTTGGTCGTTTCCCTTGTCTAACAACGAGGAACCCTAATATTTTCCTCCTCCAACGCCTGTCATTGGCGTACTTGGTACCAACAAAGGCAGCATCAGTGGGGTAGCAAGTTCCCCCTAAAATGAAAATGCTTTCAGTAAAGATGACAATACCTACCATTTTTCTATTTTATTTACTGAGCTCTGAGTTTCCCCAACATTATTCTTTAGTCCTTGAGGAAGTAATACACGCTCGCCCTTAAACGCTGTAAGTAGTCGATAATCCATTATTACAGTAAGCCGTTCACTCTCACAGTAATTATCTAATAACCCCTTATAAAAGACCGTGGCTTCCTAATCTGTTTATAATTATCATTTCAATGATCCCACACATTAATGTCTGACCTTCAGCAACTCTGACCTGATCTTAATTAACTCTAATATCAAATCATCGCTACATAAGAAACTAGCCATGACCAAATGAATGAACCCCAGGTACAGTTAATTTCTGGAGCAATTATCTTTTCATGTAGGGAGATTTAAATGATTATCTGCACAATTTCACACAGTTTTATGTAATTCTGCGACATTATAAATTCTGTTTTAAATCATATTTCAAAGGCAGGACTCCACAGTCTGGCTTTGTCTAGTTTTCTCAAGTACTTGCCTACAACATCACACACTATCCCTGTGCAATGCAGAATGGTTTTGTGTTATTATTTTTAATTATAAACAAATAATGAAAACAGACCTTACAAAGTGATATATTATGGCTAAATGAATAACTATTCCGCTAGGTAATGTAGGAGCAATAGCATCCAGGCTAAATCATTAAAGAAAATACTGCATTATGAAGAAATATTGAATGTAGTTGGTAATGTAATATATGCTGTAAACAATCAGAGAAGCTGGAGTGTGAGTTAATACGTGTAGGCTGAAAACTGAGCGCCACAGACTGGAAAGCATTTATCGTCTTAGCCAAGCCTGGCAGGATGCTGCTCAGGAAAACATTTGAGGCTCCAGCGCAACTTTATTTCAGACCTGAGATGCACGTATTTTTGTGTTTATAAAACACAAAACCTCCAAAGCAAAGCTCTGTGTGTACTCTCACTTCCATTTGTTCAGATGTCCAACAGACTTTTTGGGGTAAATATACAAGCATATCAGCAATATTGCAGAAATGTTTGAGTGTAAACAAAGAGATGCAATTAGAAAATGTTAACTCAGCATCACAAAATGTGTCATCAGAAATTAGGGGCACACTGATCAAAGTGTGGCATTTTCACAAGACTATTCACTGCTCCCTGCTCTTGACACAACTTTTCCTTTTCCATCTGTAACATTTAGCTTTCCTGGTCAAAGTTCTTGCAACACTTAACAATGCAACCAGGAAACTAAAACATTTGTCCTGCAGCCTTGAGCCATAGACAGCAGCCTGATGAGGGAGACTGATCTGAATGTCACATGGATGGGAAGTGCCGCCTGCTCCTCAGAGATGTCACCGGGAGCTGCGGTAATGGATCACTCCTAGCCACCAAGAGGGCATTCACTTCCTGACCACGTACCTCTGCTCTTCCTCAGAGTAATTATTTGCAGAAATAAGAAGAAAATGACCTAGGTTTTATATCATGTAGCTTAGCAGATGCAGGGCAAATGGACAGTTTTCTCTATCAATAACAGAGTACTTGGGATGTTCTAAATTAATAAATATTTTAAATGACTATGTCTATTGAAATTTAAATGTATACTCAAAGACAAAAGGTGACTATTAAGAACCCATCCCAGGTGCTAACACAACCTTCATTGCTGTTCCCAGCCTGGGGGAAGGAAATTGTCACCACCTCTGATTCGTCATGGCTTGTTTCCACAGTCACCTGCTTCCAGGCCTGGGAGCCCCTGGAGACCAAACTCTTCCTGGGTCTGAACCCTCACACCAGAGACCCAACAGGGTTCAGTTCAAGCCTAGCTGTGGCTGTGACAATGACACCACCTGGACCTTCCCTGGGTGTTTTTCTGTGAGACATCAGTCACCTTGACAATGCTGTCTATTGGCTTTAAGATGAAAAGGTTTTAAATATAATAGAGATAGCAACTATTGCAAGGGTTTAAATCATTAAATAATTTCAAATCTTCAAGTGGTTATCTTCTGCACAAGTGTCAGTTCCAAGACGGGTTTAAAAACCATTGTGTCCACAGAGAGGAATTGTACTGTGAATGGTAAATATTGAGCTCTCTGCTCCTTTCTCACCCTTTGGAAAATGTGTCCTTTCGAAAATGGTGTCTGCATCTCCTTTTTGCCACTGAGTTGAAAGTTTAAGGGACTTTACGCCATTAACTCCTCTCATTCAGAGAAAACCCTTGGGCCTACACTCTCTCCTTTTTAATCATTGGAGCTCCTAGAGGAAACTACCCTGTTTTATATAAGGTTTGACATTTGGTTTTAATTTTTTACTTTAAACATCTGATTTAATTACAGGTTCTCTGGTGACGAAGTCAGTCATTTTTAACACAAAAGGCCCATTCCACTCACTAATTTTCTCTAAGGCCTGGGGATGGGGAACCAGACAATGGTTCTTCATCCTGGCACATCCACACCCATCCTTAAGGGACAAGATGGGGTAAGAATTTTGCTAAGAAAGTGGCCCCCAACTCACCCTTTCTTGGCTGAGTTTTCTTTGAACAAAACCCTACAACAACAGTATCAATAGCTATGTCAGGATTTACACTTGTGTCCTTGCAGGAGCTCCCTTTAGAGAGCTTTGGACCAGATAAATGAATGATACATGTGAAGTGTACACAGTAAGAAGGGGGAACAAGATGTGGGTCTGTGTGATGGGGCAGAGCACACGGAGGACAGGCAGTTCCTGCCCACAGGTGTGAATGATGGCAGTGTTATTGGCCCAGGACAAGGGTCAACCCTGGCTGGGCACTGACCAGCCCATGGGAAGAGCTCCCCCAGGTCACAGCCAGGACTCCTTGCATTCTCCATCCTGCCTCTAGTAATGGACAGAGAACACTGCAACTGAGGTATGAAGGTCAACCTGGAATCACCTCCAGTGCTAAGGAGACTGTCTCCTGCCTGGTACTAAACAGTGGTGACTTTTCCCTCCATTTATTTGTGCTTATTTTTATCCCTGCACTCTCAATTTGTACATTTGACCATTGCCTTGTACCATTCAGTGAAAAATGCCCCTATTTGGTAAAACAAGTAGCAATTATTTTTAACCTTTTTTATTGTAGAGATTAACATACACACACACACACATGAAACTTAAAAATACAGCTCAAGAAATCCCCAAGCTAAGAAATAGAATATTTCCAGACTGCAAGAGCCATTTATTCTGCTTCAAATCATGACCTCTACCTTCTCCAACAAAAGTGAGCACTGTCCTGATTTCTAGCACTGTAATTTAGGTTGGAAACTCTAAACTTTGTATGAATGGAATAAGAATCTCATTGCCCCAGCTACATCACATTTGGGAGACTCAATCATTTTGGTTTGTGCAGCTGTGCTTCAATTCCTATGCTTGTAGTATTCTATATAGGCATATAAAAGTATTCCAAAAACAAATATATTAATTTACACCCCAAAATAAAAATGTAAGTCCTCATTGCTTTATATCATCTCAATATTTAACATTGTCTTGTGATATTTTTCCTTTCAATTTTACTCCTAAGGGTAGAGGTCTGATTCCATTTCATTGTAGTTAAATTTGTGTTTTCTGATGACATTGATATTAATACTGAGTACCTTTTTATTTTTATTTTTAATTTTTAAAATTATTTGATATCTTTGTTTGTAAAGGCCTCAAGATCTCTTGCTATTTTTCCTACTGAGTTCTCTAGTTTAAAAAAATAATTTGTAAGAGATGGTCCTATATTTTGTATGTGTGTATCCATTACATAAGTTAGAAAAATCTCTTGGTCTGAGCTTCCTTTTCAAGTGCTTAATAATGATTTTAAAGAACAGAAGTTCTTAATTTTAATAAGGCAAATCTTTCTCATTCTTGCTCAGTATGTTTTATATCTACTTTGGGAGCATGAAATATTCCCTTACAGATATTTTCTAGGAGTTTAGTAACTTGCCTCTTGCATTTAGATCAATAATCCACCTGACATAGATTTTTTTTAATGTTGTGAAGTGTGGATCAAATTACGATATTTTGTTCTGACACCAATTTTTTAAAACCATCATCATCTCCTTAGTGCTCTGTAGTTTCTTCTGTGTCATAAATCAAGAGTTCAGGCCTGATTCTGGATCTCTGTTCTGTTCCTCTTATTCATATTGTAATGATATCTACAATATTAATTATTGTGACTTTAAAATGAGTCTTGATATCTGGTTGAAGGATTTCTCCCTCTGTTATTTTTTGAGATTGGCATCTCTATTTTTGGAGCTTTGAATTTATGTACAAATTTTATAATGAATGTTCCAATAATGAGCATAGTATATTCATTGTTTATTCAGGTCTTCCTTAGTGTTCTGTAGGTTTCAGTCCACATATTTAGATTTATTCTTGTATCTTTAATAATTTTTTATTCTTTTTTTAATCTTTAATTCTTGTATCTAATAATCTTTTATATTTTTTGCTGTATATAATTTACATATATCTAAAATAAAATTAATTTGTATATTAATCTTATATCTAGCCACATTATAAATATCATTTAATTAGTTTGATAGTTTTTCTCTTGAATTTCTGGTCCAGGTGGCTATAAGAACAAGCTTATATTAGCCTAACCTCAGGGACTAGAATAAGGCAAGATAAGTAAGAAAAAGTAATTAAGGAAGGAAAATAAGAGAAAGAAAGAAAGGAGAGGGGGGTGGAGGGAGGGAAAGAAGGGAGAGAGGAAGAAAGAAAAGAAGGGAGAAAGAAAAAAGAGAGAAAGAGGAAGGGCAAGAGGGAAGGAGAGAGAGAGAGGAAGGAAAGAAGGAAGGAAGAAAGGAACAAAGGAGGAAGGAAGAAAGGGAAAAAGGGAGGAAGGGAGGGAAGGAAGGAGGGAGGAAGGAAGGAAGGAAGGAAGGAAGGAAGGAAGGAAGGAAGGAAGGAAGGAAGGAAGGAAGGAAGGAAGGAAGAAAAAAATTGAGAGAAAAAAGAAAGGCAAGCTGTTTAAAGGTATGGACAATGCCTATCTCAAGTTAAGACTTAGGAGACCAATAGCCTGGAAAGAAGAGGATATTGAGATGAGCCCTGAATTGCCTGTTTCTTTTTCCTCTGCACATTTGCCATTTTGTGGTGTGTACTGTTTTTTTGTTTGTTTGTTTGTTTTTACCACTAGATAACGAATCACCACACACTTAGCACCTAAAACAATATTCATTTCTTACCCCACAGTTTCTGCAGTCAAGACCTCAGACACAGCTCAGCTGCTTCCTCAGCTCAGGCATCACAGGGGTCAACAGGCTGTTTGTTTATCTCCAGGCTTGGGAGGCTCAGCTAGAGAAGAATCTACTTCAGAGTTCATTCAGCCTGCTGGCACAGTGAATTTTCTGGAGGCTCTTTTCTCTCTCTGTGCTGGAGGCTGCCCTCGGTTTTCTGATGTTTTCTCAATGTGGATATTCAGTTCATCTAGCCTTCCAGATGGATCTCTTACTCTCTAATCTGATAGGACAGTAAGGTAATTGGAAGAAATTTTAAAGTGCTTAACTAATTCAAAGAAAGTCATGAAAGAAGAGAAAATAAAACACACTGAATGTAAATGAGCAAAATATTACATTTCTTTTAAAAGATAAATTTAATAAAAACTAATCATTAGCTGTTATGAAAGACACATATTAAATATTAAAGTGTATATATTGGAAATTAGAATGTTGGGAAAATATAGCCCATTCAACAACCAAGCAAAAGAAAGCTGGTATAAATATTCTAACATGATGCAAAATAGGCTTTAAAACTAGAGGTATAACCAGAAATTAAAGTCTCTTATTATGATAAAAGTTAATTCAACTGTAAGATTTAATACCTAAATTATTCTATTATTTACTTTGCTACTCAAGAAATTTGAGATTATATCATTAGATATATTCTAATAGAACTAATAGCAGAATAAAAATCAATAAGGATTTAGATGACTAGAATGAGTAGATGATTAACAAAATTAGGAGAATGAACACACTAAATCCAGGAACAATAGAATACACATTCTTTTCTAATACACACAAATTTTTTGCTTTTTATAGAACTGAAGTCATGTGGACTATATATTTTAACCAGGGTAAAGTGAAGCTATAAATAAATTTTAAAAGATAAATAGAAAATCTCCAAATGTTTGGAAATTAGGTAACGTATTCCTAAATATTCCATGAATTAAAAATAAATAAATTATAATATAAAATACTTAAAACTAAATGTCAATAAACAAACTCAAAGAATACAGCTAAAATAGTACTTAGAAATTCAGAGCCTTAACAACACATATAAGCAGAAAATAAATAAATAAATAAATAAATACATAAATAAATGAATGAAATTAATGATCCAGCCATTCACATAAAAAAAGCTAATATTCATGGATTGTAAGTTAAAGTTTTCATTAACTTCCAAATAAAATGACAAAGTTTTTAAAGTAGTTGTACAAGTGCATTTCCTACAGAAATGCATGAAAGTTCCATTTTCTTCACATCTTTGCAGCATTTAATATTATTGTCAGTCCCTTTATACCCATTTTAGTGAAGTATAATGGTTTCTTATTATGTTTTGAATTTGGATTTCTAATAACTAATGGTAGTAAATATCTTCATGTGCATATTTGTTAAATCCTTTAGTAAAATTTATTTTCACATTATTTTCTTTTTTTATTGAGAAATATTCTTATTATTGAGTTGTAAGACTCCTTCATATATCCTAATAAAAGTCCTTTATTGGATATATTATTTTCATAGGATTTCCTGTGTGTGGCTTTTATTTTCAACTCTTTAATGGTATCAGTTGAAATAAAAAAAAATTTTATCTTTGCTGAAGTTTAACTTATCTATTTTGTTTTTCTTGTATTTATCGTCATTTACTGCAGATGGAAATACTTTTCCTAAGTGAACGTCACAAGGATTATTTCTATATTTTCTTCTAGATTTATTGTTTTAACTCTTACATTTAGGTTTAATTTTTGAGTCAATTTTTATATATATAATGTGTGGTAGGTTGCCAAGTCCTAATTTTTTGTTTGTTTGTTTTGCATATCTATAACCAATTATTCCAGCACTATTTATTTAAAAGTCTGTACTTTACCCATTGACTTGCCTTGGTTTGTTTGTTGAAAATTTGTTAACAGCATTGGAATGGTTTGTTTCTGGCTTCTCAATCTGTTCCATTGATCTATACATCCTATTCTTAGTTCAATATTACATTATCTTGACTACTATCCCTCTTCAATCAGTTTGAAATCAGATGGTCAAAGTTTTCAAAAATTTTATTTAACTTTCATGTTATCTCATTTAACCCTTTGAAATGAGAATGCTTGTCCTCATTCACAGATGATTAAACAGGGAAGAGACATAAATGAACTTAAGTCACACAAGTAGTAATTGACAGAACTGTGTTTTAACTGAAGTCTGTCTGGCTCCAGCCACTTACTCTCTCAGTGGCATTATCAGCTTCCTTCAGTCACCATTCCACATTTTCCACACCCCCCATGAGGCCTTGAGGCAAGATTGAGAAAGCCAGCACTGCCTGGGACAAACACTTCAGGAGAACAAGTTGTGGTCATGGCAGCTGTGGGGGTTTGTGAGATAATCTTCTAACACAGGTAAACACAAAACAGCCCTGTACTCTCCAAGAACCAAGATAAGATCATTCAGTTTGGGTCAAAGTGACTTTTCACACTCATTAAATAAGTACAGAGCTGTCATATGCTCCTTGGACAAAAAAACAATATCCCAATATGACTCTCAACCTAGTAGTTGAGATCTTCTCAACTCTATGGAACAATTTCTCCATTTGTCCTGGTGCCACCACCCCAACTGATCCCTTCTAAAGGGAAGACAACAATCTGGCTACCGCCCTGCCTCCGCCTCCACCTCCCATGAGCTTGTGCTCTGGCACACTCAGCCTGTGCTCTTAGCTGACTCTCCTTGCCAAAGGCTCTTCTTCATATCTTACCAGGCTCCACCTGTGATGGAAGTTTCCATTGTCGCATCTGGCATGGCTTAGGTACATTTCCTATCTGCCCTTTGTACTGCATGTCCTGAGGTTCATGTGTGCTTAAATGAGTCACTGTTTCTCAGAAGGCCTGGCTCAGAGCTCAGATTTGCTGTGCTCTCCCCCAGGGCTTGCAGAATTGAATCTTCATTGTCAATATTGAGCACCTTTTCATTTGAATGGAAACAATGAACAAATACAGATACTATCACTTAGTGTGAACATCCTGTTCTACATCCATATGTTCATTTCTCCTAACATTACACAATCTCAGGTAGACAGAATTCACTTGTTGTAGAAGGTAAGATAATTTGAGAACAATAGTTGCACCAATTGACATGACTTTCAATAGGACAACACAAGTTTGCTGACAGAGGGTAATCTATATAAAATTTATATGGCTCACTAAACTTACAAGTCCAAGATGCAAGAAATTTCTTAGTAGTTTACAACTTGTAGTGGTTGATCTTTGCTGTGTAACAAACAGCATCAAAACTTAGCATTTTAAAACAATCATTGCTCATTGGTTTACAGCTTCATGGATTGACAGTTTGGACTGGGCTCCAGTGAATAACTTTCCTACTGTCCCCTGGAATTGAACACAGCTAGGGCTGGACCTCTAAGATGGTCTCTTCCTACCCTCACTGTCTGACAGCTGGGTTCTTGATCCTTTCCAGCAGGCAGGCTCAGAATCAGGGTGTCAGCTCAGAATGCACTGAAAAGAGGAAAGCCCAAATGAACCCTCATATTTCATGACTCTGAGGTGCATTTCCTAATGTCCTTTTGTTTCCATTTGTCACAAGGCTAAGCTCTGATTCAAGGGGTGGAGAAGTAGGTGCCAACTCTTGACAGGAGGGCTAAAAAAATACTTTGAAATCTACTGCACACTCATCCGACACGTCACATCTTCGTCACTCCCTACTTGTTATTCAAGTCAGTCCTTTCCTCTTATTTCCCACAGGATTTGGTTCTTTGTTTTTGCACATTTTACTTAGATGATTTATCCATTCATTCAAGAAATACTTACCAAGCACCTACTATGTTCAGGCATACTTTTAAGTAATAGAGATACGAAGACAGAGCTCTAAAAGGATTTCAACGCCATTCAGAGGAAGATCAAGAGAACAATAGTGCAAAAAGTGACCTTAATAAGAAAGGCAGATATTCCACTGAGTTTGTAGAAGGTACATGAAGGAGACATGACATGGATCTTACAGGATGGAATGGGGTTTTCCAAGGGGATTCCTTCAATCAGTATTTATAGGAGCATGACATAGCTGTGGAGGCTCTATGTTTAGAATCACATGTTGGAGAGATTGTTCAGGCTGAAATGTGAGAGATATACTGACAAATATTTAATTTTTTTTTTCAATTTTAACTTTAAGGAAGTGAGTGGCTAGATTCATAAAGATGGCAATAGAGAAAAAGAGAGAGATTTAAGAGATCCATTGAAGATAAAAATCTACAGAAAGTGATGGCTAATTGTACATGCTGTGGTGAAGCAGAGGCAGAAAGCAGGGGTGGGGGTGACCATGAGGCCCTGCACAGCCAGTGTCCCTTCACTCTCTGTCCTAATCACCCCTGCTCTGCCACCTCAGCCTGCTCCCATCATGCCACGCTGGCCGCATGTGATCCCAGTTGCCAGGCATGTGAGAACTTTGGACTGGCTGTTTCCAGGGTGTCTACCTGGTTCACTTTCTTACTTCCATATTCTGCACAAGAGTCATTTTACTGTGAGATCTAACCGCACCAACCTGCCTGTTAGTCCCATTGTCTTATCTCTCCTTAGAAAGCCATTAAACCTTCTATGATGTCTTATATATTTTACTTATCTATCATAGTCATTGTTTATTAGCTTATTCTTTCTCTACTAAAATAAGATGACAAAAGTAAATTTTATCTATTTTTATCACTAATGTATCTCCTCTGCCTAGAAAAGTGCCTGCCACATACCAAATACTGAATAGTGGCTAGTCAAATGTATCTATGCAAAATGGTCCATAGGCAGAAGGAAGCCGTGTTCAGGGTTTTGGCAGCCCAGAGGACAGCCTCCAAGAATCACTTAGTAAATAACGCAAATTCTAGAAGGAAGGGAGTGGGCTGAGCAGAGAACAGACTAAGGCCATGGTGACAGGGTAAAGGTCATGGGTTGACCAGGAGTGCCTGTAAAAGGAAATGGACATAGAGATTTGTTTGAATAAATGTGTAGTTTAGGGAAGGTCTTTGAAAGTAGAGTAAACTCAGCTGTGTTGCAGGGTGTGAGGTGAAGGTCGGAGAGGAGATAAAAAGGAGATAGATGTTGACTGACAGACAATGACTGAGAAGCAAGAGGAGAGGGTTACAGTTACAGGAGGAATCTAGCTGTGATAAGATTCAGGCCAGAGCACAGCTGGAGAGCAGGAACTGAAGCTTCCCCACTGTCCTTTTTTTTCTTGGCGAAGCAGGAGAGAGAGGAGGAGATGGGTAAGGGGTCTTATGGAGGAGAAAAGTTGGAATGATGGTCAAGGGCTTGTGGCAAGCAGGACCCAAAGTGCATACACTGCAGGCCATCTGGCAGCATGGCAGGGTCAACTAGGTTGTCATCCCTTCAAGAGTGCTTCTTCAGTATCTCCCATGTCTCCTGTCATTGCACAGTGTAGGCAGCCTGTGTAGCAGCCAAGACAATGCTTCCACATCAGACCATCTGGCCACTCCACTTAACCCTCCATACCTGTAATGGGAAGGTGTCAACGGTGTCCACCTCCGGGTAACATAGGCCTGGACTTGGTAAGAGCTCAATAAACATTCCCTCTCATTCTCCCCTGTGGTGCACAGAGCTGACATCTACTATGTGAATGTGCGCACTGGAGAAAATACCTGAGAGACAAAAATGCTACCAGTATGTGTATTATAATTAATAGTGTTTCTGTAAAAATCATTGTCATGAGAGGATTGTTTTCTAACATAGCAACAATAATAATGTTGTGGTATTAATTGGTTCACAATCAAAATCATGAGATCTGAGCAGGCAGGAAACTAAAAACCTAACTGTGTAACTTCTGATTTCTAGAAGATAAAGCTGAGACCCAGGATGGTCAGGACCCTGCCTAAAACTACCCCATAGCTTGGATCTCTGCTGTCACCTCTGTGGTCAAGCATTCTGTGCTTTGTTTGGAAAACCACACGAAAGAATTGTGAAGTTTTCAACAAGGAATCTGAACGAAACAGCCCCGGGGAACCCAAGAAACAAGAGGACCCCACGCCTCTGCATGGTCATTGCCCACAATAATGATGGCACAGACAGGACATGCAGCAGTCATATTGTACAGCAAAGATTTAAGAGAAGAAAATAAACTTTATGTAGCATGAACTTTCTGGAAGATGAGTACAAAGGACTCTAGGATACAGCATTGAGGGCTGAAAATTGTACATTCAATCATACCCACCTTTCCACGTTAAGGTAGGTCATCAGCCAAGAATTAAAGAAGGAACAGAACTATAACCAGCATAACCATGTAATGAGTGTAATGAGTTCCTTGAGGCACACCCACAGTTCTTCAGGGAAGTAAATCAGTGAAGTAGCTCAGAGCACTGCTCTTTAGGACCATGTGACTTGGATCTAACCTTCTGTGGAGACTCTCATGAATTTTTATCTTTATAAAGAAAAAAATAATATATATTATTATTATAAAGCCATCTTTTTAAAAAAGTCCACAGTAGTACTTAAAAAAAAAAAAAGTACTCTAAAGATGTTTCTGGGAGGGTATCTGCTGACCTCCACAATCTAGTGGTAATGAGCTAGGCTATTCTGGGCTCTGCAGATATTAGGTAATTAGATTCATCCCGGAGAAGTGACAAGACAGAAACCGATATCCTGGGATTGGCTCTGTCACTTTGCCAAGAATTATGTGTGAAAGCTAGTTATAGAAAAAGTGGGCATTTGGAATCCAACAGGAGTTTCTGGGGAACAAGAGAGAGGACATTCTGCATACCCAACCCCTTGGTTTCTTTCAGAGGCTGCGTCACCCAGGGAATTGTTTCCAGTCAAACCACTTCGTCTGGCAGCAATACTGGTACACAATGATTTCATATTTGAAGCATAGCATGTATACAGTCTTCCAGGCTGACTTCAGGTCACTGCCCTGAGGTACCGGAAGCTAAGTGTGCACTACTCTCATCCTGTCCAGGTGAAAATGCACAGCTGCCCAGCTACATTCCTGCCTTTTCTTCCCACCCTCTTACTCACCACCATCCTCTTGGGGCTTTGGCCATAGGTTCCCTAAGTCCAAAGATTTACCAATCTAAGCAATAGACTATTTAAACATCAATAAAGTAAACACAAATTGTAAAACAGTTTTTAGTGAATCTACATCCCTCAGAACAATTCAAAATATATTAAAAAAAAAAAATCCTCTCTGAATGCTTCAGAAAACTTGGTGGAAGACCAATTGTTTTAGCAATATACTCTATGCCAGTCTCCATTAGGGACGCATATCAGATAAAAATATGGTTATGAGTGTTCACAGCAATTGAGTGGCCATGTTTCCTCTACACGTTTCCTCTCAATGAAGCAGACGAAGAACTCGAGGCTCAGGGCGAGACATCTCACAATATGGTACAACTGGGGAGTTAAGAAGCCAAGATGTGAATGGTGGTCCGTTTGCTCAGAAGTATGAGCTGTGCACCAACTCTCCTGGTGCCATGGAGGCTACAGTCTATAAGTACCATCCACATACTAGTAGCTGTGGTCATGAGAGGCACATGGGTGAATGGTACCTTCTGTAGCTTACTTCTATCCTCTCCCTGTGGTGGAAATGGCTTCTTGTTGTTGCTGTTGTAATACTTCCTGAATTGACTGACAATTTCATATTTTACATTACTCCAAATATCCTTTAAAATCCTTAAAATGACCGAAACTGGTTTGGCTCAGTGGATGGAGTGTCGGCCTGCAGACTGAAGAATCCCAGGTTCGATTCCAGTCAAGGGCATGTACCTTGGTTGCAGGCACATCCCCAGTGGGGCGTATGCAGGAGGTATAAACTTATAAATATTTAAATTCATTAAATGGGAGGAGGGCATGATGACATATATTCTGTAAAAGTAATCTGCATAAGCCCGGCCAGTATGGCTTAGTGGTTGAGTGTTGACCTATGAATCAGGAGGTTCCAGTGATTCAGGAACCATGCAAGGGTTCTGGCTCAAACCTCAGTGTAGGGTGTGCAGGAGTCAGCTGATCAATGATTTTCTCTAATCATTGATGCTTCTATCTCTCTGGCCTTCTCCCTTCCCTTTTGAAATAAAAAATGTATATTTAAAAAAATAATAATAATCTTCATAGCGTTAAAATGCATACAATCTCTACAGTGATTGGTGGTATACTTATTTATATAGGAAGTGATTCCTAAAAAATTATATATGTAAGATAGTTATAAAAATAAGATTTAAAAGTGATAAGTGGTCTTTCTTGATATTAAAGATTTAATTAAAAATTTTTACTTTCTTAAATGTTATCTTATATAATAAAAGCCTAATATGTTAAGTGTCTGATTGTCTGGTTGGCTGTTCAACCAACCAAAGTGTAATATGCTAATGATATGCTAAGGTTGCTCAACCGCTTGCTATGACATGCACTGACCACCTGGGGGCAGACACTCCAATTGACAGGTTATCATGCTGCTGGGGTCCTGTGGATCAGGACTGAGTGAGACAGGCTGGAGCTCTCCTGTGGTCCATCTCCAACTGGCAACCTCCTGCATTCCTCCCTGGCCCCAATAGTGCATCATTGGGGTCCCTCAACCTGGCCTGCACCCTCTCGCAATCTAGGACCCCAGAGGATATGTCAGAGAACAGTTTTCAGTCTGCCGGCAGAATGACTGGTCACTATGACATGCACTGACCACCAGGGGGCAGATGTTCAATGCAGGAGCTGCCGCCTGGTGGTCAGTGCACTCCCACAGGGGAAGCATCACTCAGCCAGAAGCCAGGTTCACAGCTGGCAAGCACAGAGGCAATGGTATGAGCTTCTCCCACCTCCACAGCAGCACTAAGGATGTCTGACTGCTGGCTTAAGCCCACTCTGGCAGTCAGACATCCCCCAAGGGCTACTAGACTGTGAGAGGGTGCAGGCCGGGCTAGAGGACCCCTTCCCCCTCCCCCAACCCCAAACTCCCCTCCAAGTACATGAATTTTGTGCACCGGGCCTCTAGTGATAAATATAAAAGAGACAAAAAGAGAGAAGCCATCTATGAGTGAACAAGTAAAATGTGAAGTCTGGCACATTAATATAAGAATAAAAATGAGCCTTTAATCCTGGACAGATGACTGACTTACTTGAAATCACTTTATCAGTTAGTACCTCTATTGTTGCCCACATGGAAATTTCCAGGCATGAAAACATTCACAGGCATGTGGGAATGTGAAGGGGTCTTACTAAAAGCCAAAAAGTGAAGGGCAGGGCTGGGTTTCTGAGATAGGTGCACCTGCTAGGGGGTCTCAGCAGTGCTCCCCCCAGCTGTCCCTGGGCATCCCACTCCTGTTTGATTCTGTTGCTGAACCACCTTCTAAAAACCCAAACCTGGCTTTCCAAGGGGAAGACTCAGTCTGCTTATTGTTGTTGTTGACCAGGGAGAAGACAATATAGATGTCAGAAACCATTCAGATGGATGTCCATCAGACCCCATAATTTTTATTTTACAGTGAGATTGAATACAATGCATTGGAGACACTGTTAATCATTCAGCTAAAAAATTCCTCCCTAGCTCTTCCTTTCAGCATGACTTTTTGAGCCTTTTGATCTCCTGACTGCTTCCTATATTACAGCTCTACTCCTGTATTTAAACACACTTCTTCATTTCATCAGACAGCGCGATTGAAATTTTCCATCACATCCATGGTCATATTAATCCACTCCTTCCTCACCATGAGGAGAGGCTATTCACTCCCCTTTTAAAAAAATAGGAAAGAACAAAAAATTTTAATGAAAATGACAATACCTTTGAAAATACGCGACAATTTAGCATCACAAAAAGTGAACGTTGAAGTCCCCTGCTTCCAAATGCAACCCTAATTAGAGGGCCGCCCGTTTTCTCGGGAGCTTTTCACATGCAGAAGAGGCCTTATTCAAATGAGGGGACCTTTCACAGGGCAGCTCTAATGGGAAGCTTAGCGTCTCGGGGCTGCTTGGCCAGGCACAGGGCGAGGGGAAGTTAGCTTGTGGATGCAGATTATGGTTATCCTCTTCACACACTGCGGCATTCTTCACGCTCTGGAAATATTTTGCTTATCAGTAAGAAGCAATGATCAACACCTCAGCCCCCAGCCCCAGAGAGACTTGGAAATGAGATCATCAATATTCAGATTGAGCCCGTTCTCACGATGCCCCCTTGGTAATTTGCTTCTAAAGTAAGGGCTTACTGTATACTTCTTAATGTAAACATTTGACAACCACGTATCCAATATCAAATGGAGCGATTAAAAGGCCACTTCCGGAGAGACACTGACATGCAGCCAGTGGTTAGGGCTCTGAAATTTAAAAACCTTGGAATGGCCTTTCAAAAAAAAAAAAAAGCCACAGTAAACCTATGAACGCATGACAATGGCAGACTGTTTCCTCCTTTTGCTTATTTGTTTCTAGATGTTTGTTGTGACAACCCCAGGAAGTAGCCCCCTGCAGGCCCCTGACTTGAGACCTCTTGCAAATTGCAGGCCATGGAGCTACAAGTTTGAAGGCCCCTGTTATTGCCATGTCCTATATTCATTTCAGGCAGGTTATGTGTGTCCACCCAGAGGAACGACCCCCTCTCCCCCCAAACAACTGGGCCTGCATTTCAGGTGCACAGCCTGACTGTCAGAGGGTGAGGAATTGGGAAGAGGGGTCCTCACCTGGTCAGGGAGACATGTCTATTGTTACCTGCAGGAGCTTTCAGGGTCCAGATTCAGAAGAGGAAGCTGTTATTGCTGCTGATGTTTTAAAAGTATGCCTGTGCCTTCTTTGTACATTGATGTGTGAAGAACTGCTTGGTCTCTACAAACCAAGCCAGAAGTTAACCCATCCAGCAAGAGAGACTAGGTCAGCAGGGAGGCTGAGGGGCTGGATGATGAGGTGATGGGTGACAGGTGACAGGAGGTCTCTTTAGAGGGCACAGTGTCCGCAGGCCAGCAGCACCCTCCACTCTAGACAGGGCATTTAGAAATCAAGTGGGGGATAGGGAAAGTTTTTTTTTGAAGTAATAGAACAACTAGAAAGGAATGGAGTAGAACAAATAGAAACTATTAGGGGCCATCAAATCAGCAAACAGGAGCATATGTACTTTGAATTTTTAAAATTCATTTGCATATATGTGTTGTGTCTGTATTTTGTGTGTGTGAGGGGTGTGTGTGTGCGCGCGTGCGAGCGCATGTGCGCGTGCATATTTTGTGTATGTATATGTGTGTATTGTCTAAATGGAGTGAGTCCAAATCTAAGGAATTTCAGAAAAATGATTAATAAGACAAATCAACAGCTTGTTGGGAAAATCTACTTTCACTAATGTATTGGGATTTTTTTTTTAATACTGACAACAGACGTGCATGAAACTTCATATAATCTACGAGAGAGTAGGAATGAATAGAAACTGATGAGCTAGTGTAAGACTTAAATCCTTAGATGAACCTCTGGCACCTTACCCAGCTCATTGCCAGATGAACTGGGTGGGTGCCAGAGTGTTTTGGACCTCTTGATGGGCATGAGTGGCTTTCCCCAGGCCACCTGTGTAGATAGTGATCTAACAAACACCACTGTGAGCAGGCAGGAAGAACCGGGGTCTGGGGGCTGCCTCAGGTCGAGCAGGGGAGCAGGTCTGCTCACTGGAGACTGGGCCCCCTTGCTCATGGCTGCCAACTCTGTGGGGAGGGTTGGTGCCAACAGTCACCTGAGAATACCAGCATCTCCTGCCCAGGTCCAAGGTTAAAGTCAAGGGCTTTAGATCTCAGCCGACAAAGGACCCTCATTGGGATGTGGTGGGACTGTCCCCCAAAGTCAAGGCATGCAGAGCTCCCAACTCACCCTACTGCACACCTCCTGTGGCTGAGAACCAAGGACACCTAAGCCCAAATGTGTACTCATGGCCCTGGCTTTCTTTCACAGGTACTGGCCTAAGTGGTAACACCTACAGCCAGTCATGCTTCTCCTTGACTCAGCTACTTTTATTTCTTAAAGGCGAAGTGTAGAACTAGTTTAGTGTTCTGATAAAGTGTTGCTTGTTTACATCTTTTAAACAAGTTTATAAAGTTTTCACATATACACCTTTATTACTATTTCAGCACAGTTTATATTCCAAAACTGTCTGCCAATGAAAGAATTTTGAATGCTCTTGATTAAGATCTGTCCCAGTACCTTGTGGTTTGGTATTCTGATTTTAACCAACCTGTATCACAATGTATATTAAAGCGGTAGATTAAGTTCATAGCCTCAATCTTTCATTCTTCCTTTTAGCTAATAATAGAGCCTGTTCTGAAATAAAGGAGAGGGGAAACAAATTAAGATTAACTACTTCAAAAATTAATTCTCTTATTCAGTTACCTAAAGGGAGATTTTGACTAGCTCCCCACAAATAATAAGAGAGACTGTTAACCTGTCCTGAGTTAGTATATTCTAAGATATCCTTATCTGAATTAAAGAGAAAAAAGACAAACATGCATATATCTTAACAGTGTCTATGTTAGAACCCATGACCCTTAAAAGTATGAGCAGTATCACTTTCAAACACACATTTAATATTTAATTATTATTTTGCATTTGCAATGCAAGTCAGACTACAAAGCTGACAACTATAATTTAAAAACAATGGTCCACAGTATGAAAATGACATGGAGATGTGCTACCTTTGTATCTTCCAGAAAAGCCATCCCAGCCTAACTATAATTTAAAAACAATGGTCCACAGTATGAAAATGACATGGAGATGTGCTACCTTTGTATCTTCCAGAAAAGCCATCCCAGCCTTTGTTGACAAAGGTGCCCTTTGAGTTACGTTTGGGTTGTGTGCACTCATTCATGCACATGCTACTCTTAGAGATGTGCCTTCATTTAGTTTCCATTTGACTCGCAATTTGTGTTTAGTGTAAATCAAGACTCTGAAGAAATTTTGCCTTCACAGTGAAATTGCAAATTTATTTCTTGAAAGCCTCACTGGCTTCAGAGTCTTGGAATCTGCTTAAGCACAGCCTCATCTTTCTCCTCGGCATAATAAACCTTTCCATCTAAGCACCTAAGTATACAGCAAACACTTTATTCAACACCCAAGAGGAAAAATTCATTTTTAATTGGGAATTTCAACTTGAAATGGAATCTGAGGACGGGTCTGTGATGTCACTGGAGTTCTGGTAAGCAGAGGGGGGGTGGAAGATTCACCACAACAAGCATTATGACTGAGTATTCATGGACACAGAAGATTCATTTTTAAACAAGAAGTGCACTAGATGGCTGGCATACCTGGAAAGGTAAGTTCTTGGCAGAACTAGGAGATGAACCAATAAATTATTTGTGTGAGAAAGCAAAGTGTTGCCAGAACAAAAAGCAATGTACACTTCGCTCTGACAATTTAGTTTCCTCTTAAATAAAACATGCAGCAAGGTAAAGTGAGGCTGCACTCTGGGACAGAAGTGGCCTTGCCTCTCAGCAGGCCAGAGTAGGGACATTGAAACCAAGCAACAGTGGGGACACGCAGGCAGCCCACGCCCACGGTGAGAGACAGCTGCGCAGGGCTCTGCAGGTGCCTTTGTTCAGATCCTGGAATAGCTGCGGGGAACACAGGTCACATTTCATTTAATGATAAAAAGGCTTCAAAACAATAATTAATACCTATAAATACCATATAATAAGTTGAAATGGTCAGCTGTGAAACACAACACAACACTGACACGGTGAACTTAAAGAGGGTTTGCACGTTGAACTATGCAGTTTAGTAGATATAATTCAAAGTTAAATTAGGGCCGAGAATATACTAGCTGATGTAAAACAACTATAGTCACTGCTGCTTGAAAGTAACTCAGAACACAAATAAGAGTGACCTATGAATAGGTTCTACCACAATGGACAGCGTTGGTGGCTTCCAAGGACTGATGTCTTAGTGGGCCATCCCGCCTGAAGTCAGCATTCTGATCCATTGATTGGGGAAAGTTATCATTGGCTGCTGTTCTTTCTCTTTTTGAAATTTATTTTTATTGTTGAGGATATCACTGATGACTCCCATTTCCCCCTCTTTGCTCTACTCCGCTGGGCTTCTACCTTACCCCAGACCTTCACCACACTATTATCTGTGTCCATTGGCTATGCTGTACTTTCAATGCAGCTTTCTTTACTTTATTTTCTCTAGAAATAGGGATGAAGGAAGGAAAGGAAGCAGGGAGAAGAGGAAGGAGGGGAATAAGTGAAAAGAAGAGAAAAGCACTTTCTATGGCTCTCCCCACACACTCCAGAGAGGAAGCAAAAACTAATTAGTAGATGCAGGAGGGCTGGGCACCTGTTACTGAGAAACGCTGCAGCCACTCCCAGTGGACATGGGCCATCCCTGGCTTCCTTCTCCCCTCACAGCCTGCTGGCAAGGGTCCCCAGGACTGCACATTCCCACAAAAGTCTGGTCTAGATGACAAATGCCTATAGCATTTTATGTGGAACATTTTCTGGAAGTGTCCTCCATCTGGCGAGTCTATTCATTTGATGATTCTGAGCCCTCGGTCCCTGTTCCTGCCAAGAGTGAGAACCAATTTGTATCATGATATATGCTTAATGTTTTTCACAAAATTACACGTTGCACCCATTAACTTTAGTACTTCTAAAAGGCTTTGTACTCCGGGAGAACAGTACATGGCCAAGTTGCTTCCAGCATGTCTTTGTACTAATGAATGGATAAGCAAAATATGGGAAAGGAATCACGTGAGAGGTAAAGCGTTATGTGAACACAAAGAAGTAGTATTATTTGCTTATTTAATACAGATTATTCTTCCTTTTGTAAATTAATTTTTTTTTTGCTTTGGATAAAAAGAAAGCACTAGCTGTCTATAATTTACATCAATTTAATCAGTGATAAATTTCCAATACAAAAGAACTCAGTCTGCGAGTGAGTATCCCAGAAATGATGTCCACAAAACAGAACTTGCCAGCTAGCAAACTTTTCCTCCGTATTATCTGATGTTGAATCTGAGTGAAGAATGTGTGTGGAGATGCAGAGCACATCAGGTCTGACTGTAAAGGAATCCTGTCACACCTGCAGGCAGGTGAGATCAGGCTGACACCCAGTTTGAACAGAGAAAACAATGACACCTTCTTCCCAATGGGCCAACTGCGGCCAGCAAGGCTGAAGGTTGAGTGGGGTGACATCTGATGAACACCTGCTGGGAAGGGTCAGCGTGGCCAGTCTGGTGTCTCAGACAAAAGATGAGCCTAGCATTTGAGTAAGAAAACTCATATTGGATCCTGTCTGTTGCAGTGTGGCAGCATTATGCTTTTCATCAGAACTGGAGGAGCATGGTTGGGGTATCAGACCCCAAACCTGGAGATCCCTGCTTTACAATTTCCTGGCCAGAGCGCCCCACTCTGCAGAATTTCTTTTTTGCTGATATTTTATCAAGATGGTAACTTACTGAGAAAGAAAACACTTGAATTTATTTTGTCAAAACAACAAATAAAGATTTGGAAGCATGCCTAACTGTAAAGAACAAAGGCACCCAGGAGCAGTGGCATTGGAGGTGGGGACAGAGAGGAAAGGAAAACAGGTTTGAGGCAAACCACCAATTTCACCAATGAGCCGAAACCGGTTTGGCTCAGTGGTAGAACGTCGGTCTGCGGACTGAAGGGTCCCAGGTTTGATTCTGGTCAGGGGCATGTACTTTGGTTGTGGGCACATCCCCAGTAGGGGGTGTGCAAGAGGCAGCTGGTCGATGTTTCTCTCTCATCGACATTTCTAGCTCTCTATCTCTCTCCCTTCCTCTCTGTAAAAAATCAATAAAATAAAATAAAAAAATAAAATAAAATAAAATAAAATAAAATAAAAATTCACCAATGAAGTGTGTGCACAAGCCCACAGACCAGTTAATTTTAAAGTCCTCATTATTGATTTTGGCCAAAAAAGTGGACCCACCCAGTCTGTGAGCCAACAAGATGTGTGGTTTCTATATCTCATTAATGGGCGACAGACTTCCAAACTCCAACTCAATGCCATGCCCAAGACTTGCCATGAACCACACAAAGAGCTATCCTAAGTTCTCACCATAAGTACAGGGAGCAGTAGACACAGTGTGGAAGAAATTAATGTTGAACTGACAATATGCAGTTGTCTACTGTATTAATTTGTTCAGGCTGTCATAACCAACTACCCTAGATCAGGCAGCTTAAACAAAAGGCTGATTTCCTCATGGGCTTGAAGTCCAAGATCAAGGTGTCAGCAGGGTTGATTTCTCCTGAGGTCTCTCTTCTTTGATGTGTAGATGACCATCTTCTCCCTATGTCCTCACAGGGTCTTTCTTTTGAATATATCCGTATCCTAAACCCCCCTTTTTTAAGGCCACCAATTAAAATGGACAATGCTCAGTCATATAACCTCATTTTACCTTAATCATCTTTCTAAAGACCCCATCTCAGAATATAGTCACATTCTGAAGTACTTGGAGGCAGGACTTCAACATAGGAATTTGGAGGGGAGAACACAATTCCACCCCAAACATTTGTATAAGGTAGAAAACTGTCCCCGAATCTCCCACTTGTCTTACTATTCCTGGATGTTGGGAAATCTAAACTAAAGCTAAGTAGAACTGCTGAGTAACCAATATGGCTGTGTGTTTCAGGGGAAGGTGGTAAACTCTCACAAAATGCCATGTGATTGGGGTCAGGAGTGGCTTCTACTAGAAGCAAGGAGAGTCAGGAAAATGTCAGAGGGAGAAAAGAGAGTCTCCTGAATTAGGGGCTGAAGGGAGAAGCTAGATAGCATGAGGGAGGATCCAACAGGTGAGGAATTATCAGGCAAAAGCGAGTGGATTAGGGGATCTCTTCATGGCCCACCCCAAGTCTGGATAACAATATAGGTTTCCCCAAAGCTTTTCTTAGCAGAGCAGTCAGTGCTGGTTGAGTGTGAACCTAAACCTAGACTAATCAAAGGTGAGGCACAGAGGGGGCTCATCAGCCCAAGAAGTGGCCATTGTCATTTTCATTCTGAAGAACAGAAGAAACCCCCCATGCTGTGTGTGTGCCACTGAAGTCCAGGAAGATGAAGTGGGGAATACTGCCTGGCTGACTATCTGTCATCCCGCCTTTGAGTTTTCCTCACTCAGGAAACACCCCATGACTCAGTCGTGATCAGAAAGTGAATGGCCATGGTCAGGCCTCCCGGCGACCAGAAGATAGTTTTAGGAGCCTGTCAGGAAATCCTGTGGCCCCAGGCCCAGGGTGACTTTTTATTTCCAAGCGTGCTATTGATTTTGGTATGAAGAAAATAATTTGCTATTGTTGCTTAAGGTGTCGTGGACGGGGGGAAAAAACCCACCTATGTTTCATTTGCTAAGAGATCTCGGTTGGGATTTGCCTTTGATTACAGGGTTGCTCGAGTGACTAGATGGAGGTGTTTACTACTTAAAGGTACTACCATCTTTATGAGACATGGCACACTAATCGAAAACACAAGTAAACTGAAAATTAAATTTAAAAGCCTATAATTTAGTATCTTCCTGGACAGGAGTGATGGCTTTCATTTGCGCGGGACTGGAGCTGCTCAGGGTCAGTGTGACGGGCGTGTGCAGGCCTCTTCCCAGGGCTGATGGAGCTGATTAATCTCTTGGAACCAAGCTTTGTCTTCTCCAGCTCACTGAACAACTTCATTTCAGCTGATGAGTTCAACCAGGGGTCAGAACAATCCTCGTTTCTGACAATCCCACGAAAAGAGAATTAATTTTATGAGTTAGTGCTGTGGCGCTTAAAACAAAGCTGCAAAGGGAAGTTAACATAACCAGCAGAGGGAAAATCGGAGTGCAAATGCTCCCCTGGATTCAGACGTGGGCTCTGCTGAACAAGGTGAGGGGACAGGGGATAAGAAGCTCCAGGGGATCAGAAGCATGCCAATGGGCCTCTCTCTTCTATCAATACCAGAAACATTTCATTGAACTTTTGTGCTTAGAATTAAACGTGGAAAAAAATGCAAAAGGGGGCCAGAAAAGGGCACCTGGGGAGGATTAAATTATTGTGACCTTAGCATTTAAAAATAACTTGGAAAAAGCAAGGCCATCACATCAGATACTGGTCAAATATTACAACAATTGTGATTGTAACAAAATCGATTTTATAAATTCACACGGACACTTCTGGCATACTAATGAATTGCCAGACTCAGTCCTCTGGCCTCCCACCTTCTCAGGGAGATGTGATCTTATAGTCACAAGTGTGTGTGAAACTCATTATGGGCTGCCTTGTGTTTCCCAATGCCTATGTTGAAGTCTAACCCCCTAGTATCTTAAAATGTGACTGTACTTGAAGACAGTGTCCTTAAGGAGCTGACTAAATCCAAATGAGGTCATAAGGCTGGGTTCTAAACCTATGTGCTTGATGTCCTTATAAGAAGAGAGGAGATTAGGACATAGACAGGCACAGAGGGAAGACCGTATGTGGATCCAGGGAGAAGACAGCCATCCGCAAGCCTAGGACAGGGCACTCAGAAGAAATCAATGTTGCCAACGCCTTGACTTTGGACTTCCACCTCCAGAACTGAGAGAAAATAAATATTTATTGCTTAAGCTGCCCAGTCTGTAGTATTATATGTCAGCCCAAGAAAACACATGCAGGCTTCTTAATTATAAACAAGTGCCCGGATTTCCCTCTACCCCAGTGTTTCCCAAGCTTCTCTCATGATGCGAATCACCTGGTGGAGTTGTTAAACTACTACAGATTCCTGAATCCCAACTAAGAAGTGCTAAACTAGAATTTTTGGGAACATATAGGTAAAATTGTATACACTAGTGCTCTATTGTGTACTTAAGCTTAGAGCACTAATTAAGTGTTTCCCAAACTTCTCTGCCCTACCCGAAAGGATCTATTTACCACAGAAAATCGTAATAAAACAATAGCACCTCTCCCCAAGTGGATACTGCAAACTTATTTCAGAAATCTTCCTCTCCAGGGGTGCCAGCTTCCATCATGAGTAACCAGTAAGGAGTGCATTCTTACGTGCTGGCTAACAAACTGAGGGGTTAAAGGATTCCTTCAAAGCATGGTCTGGAGTTCAATTGAAGGTGCTTTCCTTCTAAGTTAGGACACCCCACTTACCTGCTCATTTCTAACTCTGCTCACCTGCCAGTGCCCCTAAATCACCCTGCCCTCACAATCCACTCCCAGACTCCCAGAGCTGAATAGCATCTTCTGAGCATTAGATTCCCAAATGAGATAAGGCCACCAACCTAGAAATGCCAGTCCAGGTCTGGGATCCAGTGTCCTGACTCCCTTCCCAGGCCCCATTCTTCCATTACCACAATGGGCAGAAGCCTGACTAGATATCAGGGCAGGCAAAGAAGGACTGCAGATGGTAGGTGTGAATCATCAGTAGCCTTACAAAACAGGTGCAGTACAGGGGAAGGCCGGGCCCTTCTCAGCCTTCCAGCCTACAAGGGAGAGGAACTTTTCTCCCCCCAAAACTCCAACTCAACAGCAGGATGCTCACTCCTTATGTGAGAAGGGTCGCAGTGGCTTATCCAGAAGCCAGGCATGGCAGGTGGCTGATGGAGGCATAGAGGACAGTCTAAGACCCTGTCACTGGGACCAGGGCAACCTTCTGAGGACATGGAGCCTGCTTCTACTCACCTGTGCAGGTAACACAGACCCACCATGTGAACATGTCTGGCCAACCCAAAGTGGGAAGGAGCACCATTTGAAAAAAGCCAAGGATTCAGGGTAAGAGGCTTTCCTGTTTAGAACATTGCTAGGGAGCTCTTACATAGTGGAGATGTTGAGTTTTAAATAATGCACATGGCCTGTTGGAATGAATGACCCTGCATAAAGAGCTATCTTGAGGTATCTGCTACATTTGTTTTGGCAGCAAAGGAACAACTTCAACCCTAAGTGGATGAACCACAAGGAAATTTGCCTCAGGCACCAAGTGCAGAGGCAGAGGTGAGTCCGGGCCGGGGTCTTGTTGGTCTGACTACAGGATGGCGGTCAGTTCATCATGCAAGCCGAGTGGGACCAAGGAACTCACTTCTCTATTCTGGAAGTGAGGCCGCCTTGCATCTACTTGGCCCATGAGAGCCTAGCCTTCCCATCCCTCAGGCATGAATAGCAAGGCCGAAGGGAATGTGATAATTGACCTATTATCTGTGGTGAAATCAGCACAGATGGTGATTTTAAGCATGAAACAGAGGTTGGATAGTGGGACTGCCATTCCAGAAAACTAGAATCACAGGTCAGGAATAGCCTGGGCCCATTTCATAGCAAAAAACAATCTGTGTGCATACGTATATATGTATGTGTACAAAATGGATATGTGCATATATTGCATGTGCATGTATGGCATGCATGTGTGCACACTTACGTGAGCACATGGGTGCATCATTTCTTACTCACCACTTCATTAGGATGCAGCTGTAGCTTATGGATCCAATAGAGTAGACATTTTTAAAGGTGACATAAACATCATAACACCACCCATATTTATGTTTCCATCAGTCTTTTCCTCGAAAGTTTGAACCTTGTGTTTTGTTCACGAAGAATGGTGGGGTGAAAGTGTCTTATATTTAGATTTAGCAACCAAATCTGAAAATTAGCTTTGGGAAGCTGAGACCCAGAAACACACTCTGAATTCTATGTTCTGAAATACACTGCTACTGGATATTAGCTCTCCGAGATCTGCTAAGATAATTTCATTCTGATACCCTCTCATTTACAGGGTCACCACAGCCATCCACTTAGTCTCACGAAGGCATAGAGATACAAAAAACAGGGAGCATAGCACAATGATGTGGCAAGTATCTGAGTGATACTAGAGCCTATCTCCTGCCAACAGGGTGGGTAGAAGCTGCCAGCTCCTGGAGGGGTGGCACTCACTCTAAGATGCCCTCCTTTCAGTTCTGAGCAAGTAACACTTGAAAAGGTGGCTGCTGAGGGTCCCGGATCCACTGAGATGTGCAAGACCCAACTGATGTGGTTAGAAAGGTCGCACAAAGCTTTCTCCATGAAGGGAAAGCATGCACTGGCCACTTTCCAGCTCAGTTAATTGCATTCCAGTGTGCCACCCGACCTCACCCAGCCTCAATGGGACAGTGTGTCCTGAACTCTATTAAGCAGCTTAAGCAGCCCCCTCACACCCCGAAAATGGTTTGATTTCAAGGCAGAGTAACATGATTCTTCCAAAGCATATTTCTGCATTGCCGTCCAAGGAATTTGGGGAGACAGGGATAATATAACACAAAGGCCCCAAGGTTCTCCAAAATAAAAAGAAAAAAGAATGAAAAAGAAGCACAATTTCCACAGAAAAAAAGTAACCAGTTACTCTTTAATGTTGAGGGTCAGCTGAGAAAGTTAGGCTAACTCTGTGAAACCCAAATTCAGATAAATGATATAGGTGTGAAAGAAACAGGGTTAAGGGAAAATGAATTGTAACCAGCACAGAACTGTGACTTGCGGGGGGTGTCAGTGGCCCACTGCCTGTCCATACATACAGCATTACCACAGGAAAAAGGGTTCTGCTTGCTGGTGATCAAAGAAGCTACTCAAATCCTGTTCAGTTGAGGAGTGATGGAGACAAGGATGCCAGTTCTCTTGCTGACCTCTTTTTCATTCGTACCAGCTCCTACTTCCTCCGTTCCTTGTTCCTTCCATAAGGGACTTCTGTTCTAAGATCTGACTCAGTTGTTCCTTTTCATTCTCTTCTTAAAAGGGAGAGGACAGCCACCTTGGCTGCTGTGGCTCACTTGGTTGGGCATTGTTCCATGCACTGAAGGGTTGGTGGTTCAATTCCCGGTCAAGGCACATGTCTGGGTTGTGGGCTTGATGCCCTATAGGGAGTGTGCAGGAGGCAACCAATAAATGTTTCCCTCTCACATTGATGTTTCTTTTTTTCTTCCTCTCCTTTGCTCCCTCTTTAAAAATCAATAAATAATCTTAAAAAAAAAAAGAGGGGGCAACCTCAACACAGACAGTGCTCAAAGGCCATGTGCACAATGAGTTCCTAGCATAACCTGTCACAGATGTGGAAACTGAGGCCTGGTGATTTAGAAGCTTCTCTCATGTGGCAGGTTTGAGATCGAGGAATCTCATTCCAGAATTTGTGTCATTGGCCACTAAACAATAGTTTTCTGCCCTAAAAAATGACATTCATTCTTTTAGCTAAAATAGCCATAAGTGTACCTTGATCTCCTTTCTCTTTTTATGGGTAGTTTCAAGTCTAATCTCAGTCATGTCCAATGTGTAAATTCTTTAACACTTCTGCAGTGCTGGGGGAATAAGGACACACACGCACTTATGCACAACACATATATTTATGCATACTCATACGCACACCACATACATATTCACATGCACACTGTATAATATTACACACACACACACCACATCAGAGCAACCCAGCATCCCATGGGTACAAAACATCATGGCACTAAGTTGCCATGTGCCAGTGGGCTGGCCAGAGCAAACACTGCCACCGCCATCAAGGGGATGTGTATAAACTACTGAGGTGCAGAAAGTGTGTCTGGATCCTTCCCAATGTGTTATGTGCACAAAAACCAAGGCCTGATCACCAGCAGCTCTCATCCGTCACTAACTGGCTCATGGAACTCCATGGGGAGACAGGAAAGGATTAGTTTACTTTGTTCCCTGCACTCAGAAATCAAGACATTACAATTTCTTGAGAGAGACTCACTAATTAGAGGTTTTCCCTCTTTACTTTCTTCTTGTTGGTCTTAATTAGCGAGCTCTCTGGAGCAGTCACGTCTGTCTCTGGAGAGACTGGTTATGGGAAGACAAGGGAACCTGTGCCGTATCTGCCCTCCTTTTGGATAGGCCTACATGCCGTATGGGGGAGCTAGGGCACCCCTCCTCTGCCTGGGCTCCTGCTGAGTTTCTTTCCACCTTTGGCTTTGGGTCACGCCCTGGGGCAGACTACCCTGTACCCCTGTACCTAGGATCCAAGGCCACACTCTCAGTCTCTCCCAGCCATTTGGGGGAGCTAGTTGCCTCCCTTGTGCATCAGAGCCCTGCACTGGAAGTTCCAATCTCCTTCTCTAGACTGGAAACATCCAGAGAGCAGGCCCATGGACTCATGTCCGCTCCCCCAGGTCCCACAAAGTGATGGAACTCTGAAGAGTGACTATGAATTGAAATCTGGCTCCTCATGAGTAGGAGGGCCTGCGGAGACCAGATCATGCCTCCCAACCCCAGTTGGCCAGTTGGCCCATCCCTCCTGCTGGCCAGGCCCACTCCACTGGGAGGACAGATGAGGGCAGGACAGTGCTATGAGACCCTGGCCAACTGCACAAATCGAAGGCAACATATCAATATTAGGGACGTGTGACCTCAGCAAGTTACTCAATTGCTTGTTGCCTCAGTTTCCTCATCTGTAAAATAGGGCCAATACTAGTAGCTTGGGGCAGTGAGAGTAACATGGAATACTACCTAAGAAACACTAAAATGGCAAGGGCACTGAGGATGTGTGTTGAACTCCCAGCTCTTGGTGGCATTGCTCACAGGCTCTGCCCATCCAGGTGCCTCTCAGTTCTGCAGTGAACCACCTGAACCCATGCCTGGCATCACTGGTAGCATTTCCGTTCTCTCCCTCTGCAGGTGGTGTAAAGGGTGGGCCACCCACCCAGACCTTGGAGCACAGCCCCCACTCAGCAAAATCCTGAAAGTTCTCAGTAATGGCACCTTCATGAATTTTTCAGAAAGCAAGTGTTGCCGGAGATAATGTCCCTTCCTACAGTTTTTGTAGTAACAATGTGCTCTTCTTTTTTACAAACTGTTCATAGTCAATATTCTTTTAAAATAATGTCTTTGCTTATCAAAATAAAAGGATGTCAGTGCCATTTGGGTTGCAGTGTTAATTTTTTAATGGAATGTAATCCTAAGGTTTCTCCTATGGAGATGGTCTTTCAAAATGAGCTTTTGATAGTTGACAGAGAAAGAGAGGGTAAAGCAAGAGAGCTTTTGTAATGGTGGTTGTTTTGTTTTTTTATTTTAAGACTAAAGGAGCCTGAGTGTGGACTCACGCTGAGTTAGTTGGAGGCTTGGAGATAAGGAAAAGGGGATTATTGATGAAACCTTTCTAGAACTGACTGGACAAATAGGTTTAGATACAGAAAGATCCACCTTCCAACACACTATGTGGAGTAAAATAAATTATAAACTTTTTTTTTACCCTCACTGGATCCACCTCCCTAAGTGAATACTTACCAGGCCTGAGCCTGGGGCCATTTCTGCCAGTGGGTGACAGTCAAATTATTCTAGCCGTAGGCACATTTTATTTACATAATTGCTCTTTGGGCAAATTCCTCCACTTTTCCAAAGAAACACTGACTCTTGCACTGACATCATCCTCAAACTCCACTTCTGTTCCATGGTTTCTATCCTTGAAAAATGATTATAAGCTTTGATCTATAAGAAATCATTACCCACTGATTTAGATAATGAAATCATATAAACTACAGTGAGAGGCTCTATGATTTTTACACATCTCCTGCTGTCTCTAACATCATTTAATGATTTTTTGATTTTTGCAGTAAAAAAAAAAACACAAAAAACTGTAAATTTGAAACACAGCACAGACATCCGGGCTAGAAAGCAAAGAGGCATTTTATCTTATTTTTTGTATGGTACTGAAGCAAATTTAAAAAGAGGGAAATCTTCAAAGCCAGCCTGCAATCACTGCATGTTTTAATGAGAATAAGGCTGCTTTGTCAAAGCCCATTCTGTTTTCCAAATTGGTCTATCAACTTCTGTTTCATGGAGCCAATCTGATTGTCTTTGGAGAAACCTAACTCATCTATCAATTGCTCTATCTTCCTATAATCAGAATATATGTAAATAATGCTGAGAACTGGACTGTAGGATGAGAAAAAAATAACCATTAAATGCCCTTGGCATTATATAATACTGCATATTTGACAAGTTAAGGTGTTTCGTAAATTTTTTAACATTTTTTCTAATACAATCATGTGCCATATAATGACATCACATAAGATTAAAATGGAGCTGAAAAATTCCTATCACCTAGTGATGTGATTAACTGTCCCAACACAGCCAATGCATTCCTCACGTATTTGTGGTGATGCTGGTGTAAACATCTACCGATCCTATAAACATACAGCACATAAAATTATGTACAGTACATAACCCTTGATAATAATATTAAATGACTATATTACTGGCTTGTGTATTTATTACACTATACTTTTTATTATGATTAGAGTGTTCTCTTTCACCTAATAACAAAATGTTTGCTGTAAGAACACCTGATACATCTTGTGTTTACCAAGTCTCTCAATTGCATCATTTTCTCTTGTCCTTGATTTAATCTCGTGTTGTTTTGTACAGTAACATGCTGTACAGGTTTGTAGCCTAGGAGCAATAGGCTGTACTATAGAGTCCAGTGTATTCTGAGCTGTTCCATCCAGGTAAGTGCACTCCATGATGTTTGCACAACAAAATCACCTAACGACGCATTTCTCAGAACGTATCTCCATCTGTAAGCAACTCGAGATTTTAAAAGTGACTCAGGCTTATTATAAAAAGTCAAATAATTCTGGCATGTACAGAAAGAAAGTAAAAAAATACCCATTAAACTGCTAGGGGGAAAAGTTTTTTCTTCTACCCCTTTAGGTTCTGAAACTTAAGGGAAGCCTGTGAACTGACAAAAGATTAATAGGAAAAAAGGAATACTAACGTATTAATATTTAATGCACATGGGAGTTCACAGAAAAAAAAAAAAAGTAAAACTCAAAGAAGTAATTAGACTCAGGGACTCATACACCATTTTAACAAAGAAAAGAGATAGTAAATTATGAGAAAATGACCATGAAATATTTGGGGCTTCTAGTGGGAGATAAGGATTATTTAAATAATGTTGTTCTCACCTCGTACAGACTGTCTTCAGAGTTTGCGCTCCTCTTTCTGTATGATGCAGAAGGACCCCTGCACAAAGGGACAGGAGTGTCCTGCTTTTAGGCAGGAACAGAGAGGAAAGAGAATTCTTTCTACTTCTGTTGTTTTTCAAATTGATTTTCAACTAAAAAACAACAAACAAACAAACAAACAAACAACCACACAAAATGACAACCCTTGTGCCAAAGTGGCATATTTTGGGGCGACATATTCTGATTCATTTCAATCCCAATTTCAATAGAGAACTTCCTCAAATACCTCTTAAAACCAGCATTGCTGCAGTGATAGATTTCTAATAGTCCAGGATGAAAGCATTCTTCTTTTTTGTAGAGTATATAATTCAGTTGTTGCTGGCTAACAAATGACTCAAAAACCTTAAAGGTTTAAATAACAGATGTGTATTATTTTCCTTTGGGTCAGCCAAACTGTTCTTTCAGGCCTGGCCAAGCTCTGTGAATATGCCAAGGTGCCTCTGCTTGCAAATCTGGGTGTTCCAGAGAGTGTAAGCTGGGAGGTCAGCCCTGCTTCATAAACATCTTACCATCCAATAGACTATCCCAGGAATTTTCACAGAGGAGTCATGGGGTTCTGCAAAGCAACCAGAGAGACTAAGCCCCAACCTACAGGCTCATTACAAGCTTCTGCCTGACCATTTTTGCTATTGTCCCATTGATCCAGGCAAGCCCCAAGCCAAAATTATTGTGGGCAGAGACTGTGCTATTTTATTTTATGGCTATACTAGAGGCCTAGTGCATGAAATTTGTGCAGGGGTAGGGATCCTAGGCCTAGCAGGTGATCAGGGCTGATCAGGTTCCCCACCTCCTGGCCTCCCTACCTCCTCCTTCCCTCACTCCCTCAGCACCCCACCACTGCCACTGGTTGCCCACCATGTTCTGCACCACACCCTGGTGGTCAACATATGTCATAGCAAGTGATCGAACTCCTGGTCTCTCAGTTGAACTCCCAAGGGGACACTTTGCATATTAGCCTTTTATTATATAAGATATGTTACAAATTCCTCAGATTATCATTATTTGTTTTTGCTTTACACAGTCAATATCATTCTACACTAGAGGCCCAGCGTGTGATTGAAATTGCATGAGGTGGCACCCTGCCTCCTGCCGTGTGAGGAGGCACCCCACAGACTGCAGTGGGAGTCAGGCCCGACTGGTACCTCGGGCAGCTGGGACCCATACCTGACTTCTACTCCAAGACCCCTTTGCCCCTCTGCCTGTGTCTGCTCTAGGGCTGCCCGAGCCAGAGCAGGAGCTCAGCCAGCCCCAGGCCCCTCTGACCCCCTGCCTGTGTCTGCTCTGGGCAGCTGTAGCTGCTGTGTTTGCTCAGGCAGGCCCTCCTGTCTCTGTCTCCCTCTCCCCTCTGGGCCTCACCTGTGCACACAACCTCCTCCTATCTGTTTGTGATCCGTTACACATCCAGCCTAATTTGCATGTTACCTCTTTAGATAGGTGATAGGTAGGTAGATAGATAGATAGATAGATAGATAGATAGATAGATGTTTACTCACATGTTTACCTTTTCTGGTGCTCATCAATGCTTTCTGAAGTTGCTTGCTTCCATGTAGCATTAGTATTTTTATCATGAAGAACATTCTGTAATGCTTGTTATGGTCAAAGTTTGCTGTAAATAAATTTTAAATTGACAGATTTTTCCAACTCTTTAAGTATCTACTATTTTCTGGATTCCATAATTTTTGTTTAAAAGTCAGCTATAAGTATAAATTTTGCTTCTTTGTATGCAATGTTTCTCTTGTGTCTAGCTTCCTTAAGAACATCTTCTTTATTTTTAATTTTTAGGAATTTTACTGATAAGCCTAGGTGTGTGTGTCTTTTCAAATTGTATTTTTCTTTATTGCTGTTGTTGAGTTCATTGAGCTTCTAGAATCAATGGGATAATGTCTTCTTTTATCCATTTTGTAAACTGCCTGGTCATTATTTCTTTGAGTATTGCTTTTCCCTCTTCCTTCTCCTTTTCTTATGGACTCCAACTGCATTTATATGAGACAGTTTGACTATAGCTTATGTGTGTATTTCTATCATCTTCTCTATAACCATCTCCATCTCTTTCTTTTTATCTATCTATCTATCTATCTATCTATCACTATCTATCTCTCAGATAGGTCCTACTAACCTGTCTTTAAATTCGCTAATCCTTTCTTCTGTTGTGTCCAGTCTTCTATGGGTGTTGATTGGCAGAATATAAGTCACATACTTTTGTCTTATTTGCAAAGAATTTGGACAAGCAATCTGGCATAAAATACAATATACAGAAACCACAGGAAAAAAGTTCATATGTTGGGTGGCAAAAATGAATGACAGATATCCATTACATTTAATATAGTATGCTTTTCTGAGAACTATTTACCATACTCTGCAGTTTTTAGTTCTATTTATTCTAGATTATTTTTCTTGGTTTGTTTATAACAGGACTTTAGTTTCCATTAATATCTTTATTTCTCTCTAATTTATTTTCAGAACTCTGTAAATTCACCCCCCCCCACCCCCCGTGATCAAATTCAAATTTCTTTTGAATATATGTTTATTACTTGAGCTCCCTTTTTGGTAGCTGATATTGTCTGCAATTTCTTTGAGACTGTGGTGAACCAGTTGTCTGAACTCTTTAGATATATTTCCATAGATGTTGTTCATCTACTTTTTGTTTATATTACTTTCCTTTTTAAGTTCCTTGGCCTTTGGGCCAGGCCCCTTTTTGGTTTCTCTGTGATCATTACTCATGTTTATGGTGCCAGATCTCTGCTAGAAAGGCCCTAGGGAGAGGCAAGTGGAAATTACTTGGAAAATATGTAGTTATTAATGGGACTTGAGGTCTCAAAAAACCTTGAAAAATTCTGATAACTATTTTATCTGAGGAATGCATGTCCTTTGATTTCCAGATGTTCCCTGCATAAGTTCTACATAGTACCATTGGGCCCTTGCTGCCTTGCCTGGCCTCCCTGCTGTGCCCCCAGAGTCAACTCTTCTGCAAGGAACCCGAGTTGGCATTGATGGAAATGCTCGTCAGCATAATTTTCTCTTCAGCTTCCTCTCCCCTGACATAATTTGATATTGAACTGGGTTTGCTCTTCTGTGGTCCAACCACTGCCCTAGATCTCATTGCACTTGCAAAACGTTTTGGCTATGGTTGTCACATATGTATCATTTTTGAGGATTTGGCACATTTTCACACGTTTGGCACATGGTCTTCCTGGTTTGTAGTTGGTAGTTATGGAAATTCCTCTGTTTAATTGAAGATGGCATTTCTCTCTTTTAAAAACCATTTTTCCCTTTGTTTTGCTTCTCATGGGCTTTGATGGAGGGAACTGACATTTAGACAAGAAGCCCGTACTTCCAGCCACTACAATCTTCAACACACTGTTCAAGACCAGTTCTTAATACAATACACAAGCCACTCCAGCAAAGTTCAAGGACACAACTTTCTATTCTTATTGCTTTCTGGGAGAGATATCAAAACTACAGGTATACAAATTTACATGTATACTCAAACTCACACACTTACTTAAACTCATACACACATGCATAGTATATTCACACACACACACACACACACACACACACACACACACACACACACACTACTGCAGGGTGAAGGAGAAATGGACAGGCAGGGATCCATGGCTCTGGCTTGGACTCCTGTTAGGACCTCTGACAAGTTCAGGAACATGTCTGTGTGTCAGTCTCTTCATCTGTAAACTGTGAGTAGTGTACTCCTAACCAAGCTCCTCCTAGGGCTGGTGAATGGGTGGGATGAGCAAACCTCAGCTCAGGTTGCCTCTGTTGTTGGCTGCAATCTGCCCACTAGTATAGCTGCTCACAGAATCAGACCAATGAACCTAATTGCTTTTGCTTCTTGCAAAATGCTTCTCTGAAACTGGCTCAGATTACCCCTTATTCTGGAATACTGACTCTTGGTTTTTATTCAGCAGAGCGCCACTAAACAAGCACAAATGTCTCCTGACTTCTATCCATCAACCCCATTTTAGTTGTTCAGGACTCACAGAAGCAAAACTGATTGGTCAAAACAAACTGTAGGATCAGGGTCTCTAAAGGCTGCTTACCTAAAGAAGGCTCTCCTTGAGAAGGCTGCCTCTGAGCTCATGTGGAGTCACGGGGGGCACACTGGTCTGAGCTCTCTCAGCCACTTTGCCCACCTTCCCAGTAATTAATTTATAATTTAATTGCTCTGGTGGAAGGATGGGCAATGACTCCAGAACAGGTGTCTCCTTCAGCGTAGTGACAAACTGCCAGCAGTCAGGGTTGACAATGGCACTCAGGGAGGAGGAGCCTGGATGATGGATGGGGTTTCTGCTCAACTTTTCCAGGTGCTGTGACTCAGTGACCTTGAGGAGAAATGGGGGAAGGGGATGGCAATAAAATGGAATCACAGCTTCTTAGCTCCACATTCAATTTGTCAAAGAACTTAAACTATCCTAAAGTAGACACACAATCCACATTTTACCAAGAACATTTATATATTTCATGTCATTGAGATTTTGTATTTATCATTTACAGTAATTTTAAAGACAAAAAATACAATAATGCTTTATAGATTCTATTTTATTACTATAGTTTAAAATACAAAAATAATAAATCAGTTACTTATTGAGGATAATAAATATTGAGTATATTTTTATACTGATAAAGAGTTTGTTTAATGAACATATGTAATACAAAAAATTCAGTGGTATTAATTGCAAAAAGGCTTATTGCTCTGAATAAAAATATATAATATTAAGAATTCCATCAGCCATTTATATTACCTTAATACTGTTGCTGAACCTTTTGTTATACCAGTAAAATACAAAATAAGCAATTTTATCCTTAGGAAATTTTTATATTAAATTTTTTAAATTTTTATTTAATTCTCTTTGGTTTTATTATTGGCACCATTAATGATAACCTTATTTCCCTCCTCCTTGCTCCTTTCCATCCAGCCCCAACCCCTTCCCTCTGGCCATCACTACACTGTGATCTGTGTCCATGGGTTATGTATATATGCTCTTTGGCTAATCTCTTCACCTCTTTTCATCCATATATTAACTTATTTTAATAAAAAGAAAAAAAAAACTACAACATGCATTCTGTGTGGCCCTTGTGTCCCCAAAGCTAACGGCTAAATGTCTTTTTGCACTGGGCAGCACCATGTAGCCAGGTATTGATGAGGGTGTGGACCCGGTGTTTTTTCCAGATGTTCTCCCAAAGAAAAGAACAGAGGAGACTGTGTGGAAATGCTGCATCTCAGCTGATAACTGCAGGACCTGCATGTAGCCTGTGGGAGAAGCAACAGGTTGCAGGTCCAAAAGCAGCATCCAGGCTTTAGGTGATCCAGGCTCCTGGGTGGAGCTAAGAAGATCATGTTGGACCTCATTTCTACTGGTTCCTATATTTTTGTGCAGTTTTCCACAGGATTATCTCAGTACCATTAGGGAACACAGAGTGCCAAGTTTAGTGCCCTAGTGCTCAGGTTGGAATCCCAGCTTAGGCCTGCCAACCTTATATATGAATAAACTGGAGGCCTGATGCACAAAATTTGTGCAAGATTAGGCTTTTCTTCTCCTGTCTGCTTGCCCTGGCTTCCCTCCGGCACCAGGGACTAGGGCTTGCCTCACAGCCCTGGCTTTGTTTGGAAGGACATCCAGTCTCATGTAAGAAGTGCTCAACTAAGTATCAATTATTACTTCCCAAATGAGAGCATGAAAACCTTCACCTGAATGGCTAGTATATTGAGATAAACTTTTGCATTCAAGGATGAGCAGGGATGATTTCTAAGGGAGTAAATGGCCAATGATGAAAATTCTCTATCTGTGTTTAATGATATGAGGTGCATTTCTTAGCCTCTGTGAGGTTCTGCCTCAGTAACAGTTAATCCCAACAGCACAGGGATAGAGAGCAAACAAGATTATTTATCTCTCATAGTATATCAGTCCTGGGTTGACTGCCACTCTGTTCCATATCTCTCCTTCCTCCTGGGGTCCAGGAAAAGCCCCTGTCGAGGATATGCCATCCTTGGGGTGTGAGGAATGAACACAGGGCTTTGCCTAAAAATGGAGTAGTTTCCACCAACATTTCATTGGCCAAAGCCAGTAACATGGCCACTCCTGCTGTGGGGGTACTAGAGGTACAATCTCCTTACCAGAGTGGGCACCATGTAGTAGAACAGGTGTCCTGGTGATGAATTCTAGAGCAGACTCATTCTCACTAATTCCCCATTGGCACTATAGTACCTATGGAGCTACCTTTTGTTTTACTGTTTTAATTTTTTTAAAAATATTTATTGTTGAGAGTATTACAGGTGTCCCCTTCCCTGCCCCCTCGCTGCCTCCCTTCACCCGGTTCCTGCCTCACCCCAGGTCTTCACCACCCTATTGTCTGTGTATTTAGGTAATGCATATGTTCTTTGGTTAATCTCTCCCCCTGCCATCCCCCTTTCCCTATGAGATTCATCAGTCTGTTTCATGTTTCCATGCCTCTGGTTCTATTTTACCCATCAGTTAATTTTGTTTATTAGACTCCTTGTTAATTTACTTTGATATTTAGATTCAATCATTGACAGATTTATTGCCACTTTATTGTTCGTTTTTCTTCTTCTTCCTCCTCCTCCTCCTCCTCCTCCTCCTCCTCCTCCTCCTCCTCCTCCTCCTCCTCCTCCTCCTTCTTCTTCTTCTTCTTCTTCTTCTTCTTCTTCTTCTTCTTCTTCTTCTTCTTCTTCTTCTTCTTCTTCTTCTTCTTCCTTTTCTTAAAGATTATCCTTCAACATTTCATGTCATACTGGTTTCGTGGTGAGTGATTAACACTTTTAGCTTTTTCTTGTCTGTGAAGCTCTTTATCTGACCTCCAATTCTATGTGATAGCTTTGCTGGGTAGAATAATCTTGGTTGTAGGTACTTGCTATTCATCACTTTGAATATTTCTTGCCCCTCCCTTCTGGCCTGCAAAGTTTGCATTGAGAAATCAGATGATAATCATATGGGTGTTCCCTTGTAGGTCTAATTGCTTTTCTCTTGCTTTTTCTAATATTCTTTCTTTGTCTTTAATATTTGGCATTTTAATTATGATGTGTATTGGTATGGGCCTCTTTGGGTTCCTCTTATTTGGGACTCTGGGAACAGGGCCTCAGAATGCTGTAAAGATGCCTCCAGACCCAAGTTAGAAGTAGCTGGCTCCCTCTGCCTCTTAGGGAGAAGAGCTTCCCATAGCACTTAGTAGATATTCATGTGCTATTATTTAATATGTATATACTCTGGAGCAGTGTGTCTGTGAAATGGATCTAAAACCTGTCACATCCTTATGGAATCTCATCCAACTAGTGTTCAGTTTGGTTTCATTTTTGTTTTTTATTTCTACACATTGTGTTTTGTATTTCTACACATTTTGTTTTTTATTTCTACACATTTTTTATTTCTACACATTTTGTTTTTTATTTATGCACATTTTTTTTATTTCTACACATTTTTGTTTTTTATTTTTACACCCACATGGCAATAATAATAATAATAATAATGCCACTTGTGTAAACACTGTGGCCAGCACTGTCCTTGTGCCTCGTTTAACCCCCACCCTGGAAGCAACCTTATATATAAGGAAAGAAGTCATGAACTGCTGAAGACCACATGCTTTGCTCAAGGTTACACAACAGGTAAGCAGTGGCGCCAGGGTTTGAACCCACTTCTGCTAAATCCAGACACCAGAGGTTGCATCTTCTCTGAAATTCACCTGGTTTTTGTGTCTCATGCCTGATAGATGAACAGACCTGTGTCAGCTCCAGTTCACACACTGGAGATTTCAATGTACTTGTTGCTGCATAGACTTTAGCACTTTGAAAGGAAAACTCATTTATTTTACAATAGGTGATTTTGAATCACTTCCATAAAGTATGGGAAAAGGCTAGCAGAGGTCATAAAGTCCTGCCTCACCTACCAGCCCTGCAGCTTCCTGAGAACATCCCCTGGCTTTATCAATGCAGCGCTGTGCTGGGTGGGCAAAGGAAACCAGAAATCAAATGGAAAAGTGGATATTTAATTACATCTTTAAAATAAAACTTAATTGTTATTCAACTGTCTCTAATGATTTTCTAAAAGACAATTAAAAATATATACTTTCATGAATAAAAAAAGATACTATCAATGGAGCACATTATAGTTCATGTGTTCAAGAATAATTGAATCTATGTCAATTATGATTTCAGTAAATTATAGAAAAGTTCCATTCTTGGCCACATGAATGAGAGTTTACAGCTGGTATGGTCCGACACTGCACAATTACTTTATCTAATAAATTTATGACCTTATAGTAGGCTCTTACCAAAGCATTTTCACCACTTAATTCATCTCTTGGGTTGACCCATTTTCTGCGTGCTTGACTTAAGGATTCACAGAAATACAACTAGAGAATGCAAGGGCACTTCTCCCTGGACTCCTTGCCAGCTCATCCCAACCTGCCCCTGCCTGACAGCATTCGCATTGCCATCTGCCCACAGCCTAGCATCGCTTTTTTCTCTGAGGGTCTGTGCTTGTAGAAATTTATTTCAAGAGTCCTTCTCCATGCCTAAATCTTTGCACAACTCCAAGATTTCCTAGAAACTGTCTACAGACATTTAGGTCTGTAGTCCAGCTGAAGTCCACCATTGTGTATGGTGTTAAGAAAGGAAACAGCTCTATTTTTCTTCCCATAACTAGCCTTTCTTCCAGAACCATCTGTTAAATAACAAATTAATTCTCTATTAAATTTTGTGCCACTGTTTTCATATTTTAGTATGTGTGTATGAATGGGTCTACTTCTGAGCTCTCTATTCTGTTCCATTGCCATTCCTGCCTAGTTTTACATCAATACACGTTGTCTTTATTACCATTACTTTATTACTATGTATTTCTTAATGTCTGGGAGGGCAAGCCTGCTATCTTTTGTTTTACAAGGTTTACATAGATTGTCATGAATTTTATTATTCTATTAAATTTAAAATTTCCTGTAAATCAAACTAAAATGTTGATTGAGACTTTATTAATTTTTAGGTTAATTTTGAGGAAATTGACATCTTAAATGCTAAACTATGCCAGCTAAGAGCATAGAAAGTCTCCCCCATTTATTCAGATCAGAGTATGTGGCCAATATTAGAACTTTAAATGCTTCTTTATAGCAGTATTGTATGTTCTTGCTAAAATTAATTCCAGATACTTTATAGTTTCTGAGGCTATTATGAATGATTTGTATTTTCTGAATGGCCATTGCTGGTTCAAAGATATGCTATTGATTTTTGTATCTGGCAAACTTTCTGAACTCTTATGGGGCTAATAGTTTATCTAATAAATCTGTTATTTTTTCTGGGTAAATAATGACAACTTCTGCAAAAAAATGACAATAGTTTTTCTCTGTCACCATGATCAGCTGACAATTTCAGGATAATTAATTAATTGTGAGGGATTCGGATTCTACAAGCTGTCCCACTGCCTCCCACCCTTTGAAGGTCCAGTCCCACCATTCAAGCTTTGCTTCCAGAGAAGAAGACCTGGGTCCATGGAGGATGGAGGAGTGGGACAACTGTGTTCACAAGAATGTGGGGAAGCTCACAAGTGCCACCAAGCCTTTCTTGTTTCTCGGGTCATACCCCCTTATGGCTGCTGACTCCATAACAAACATGATGCCTTTTACAGGCCAACAAAGCTCAGCAAATTGGCTCCTCAGGCTCAGTTATCCTAGCTCTGTCTGAGCTGAGGCTCTGTGAAGAATTGCCCCCTAGGCTTTTGTGGGAAAGCACGGCTGTGATCTGTCCCCACAGCCTCTCAATATTCCAGCCTCCTCGGTCCCTGGGTGCTACCAAGAAACCTTCTGCTCCTGTTGCTCTTGAAATAAAAGCAGTGTTCTTTATGAATTTTTAACACTGCATACCTTCCTCCCAGGCCTTGCAGGCAAGTCACGTTGGGATGGGGCCATTCATGTTTGAAGCTCACAGTGGCTTCGCTCCTGTTTGTAAACATATGTGGGCAATGCGGGCACATTAGTGTCATTCCCTGTGCCTTCCTGTTCCACAATTATAGATACAGCCACCACGGGCCGGCTGGCAATACCACCTGGGAGTACACTATTCATGGGCACTTTGTTCAAAATCTGACATTCTGGACAATTTTCCATTTTGTGCCTCATCAAAGTGTAATGCTGGTGCCAAGGAACATCTCCCCAGCAGGAGAAGCAGCTGAGGATGGCAGGGCAGCTGCAGGAGTGGGACTGAGACAGGAAGAGAGGCTGATGTGGGGCAAGGAGAGGTACACCTCAAAATTGGCTGATTAAACATGCAAGTCCTCTATCCCCTGACAGAACGCTGCCAGAGTAAGTGGCCAGAGGAGGGTGACATTGGCCTCAATGGGTCTCCTTTTCTCCTGCTGGTCCATAGTCTCTTAGCTGGGAGGCAACATCACCTGTTTGGTGTCAGGAAGGCTCTGATCATAGCCAGGAGACATCCTTGTGCCCCAGCCTAATGTTGGCTGGCTACCCATCACATAACTCACCGTTGAAGCTGACTCTCTCCTCTCCTCCACAGGAGTGACCAATCCAGTGCCCTTTCCCCTTCTCTGCATTTCCAAGATAGCCAATAATAAACAGAGGAGAGGTGGATGAGCCGTGATCAGCTGACAAACTGGCCCATGCCTATGTTTGTGTCATCACCTTCTGCCCCTCCCCCCCACACACATACATCCTTTTGTTTCCTTCTCATTCAACTTTGAGTTTTTCTCATTTACATAGGATAAGAATAATGCCTTTCTCTTCAGGTTACTGTCATATTAAATAAGATAACCCCACAGACCTCCAAGGATAGTGTACCATCACACTCATTAATGTTACCTCTGATATACCACCCATACCATTCCATCAAAGCAGGACGACCTGAAGAATGACACACAGGTAGTCATGGCTCACCTAGCAGGGCAATCATGTACAACTTGAGTAGTGTAATTGCAAATAGGTGCCCTGAGTAACTTCTGGAAGGTAGGAGGCCATTTGGCTAATACTTTGTCTGTTTGGACATAGCCAAATTAGATGATGGAAAATAGGGGCCTCTAGCTTTTACCAGACTTAGTTAATGGTGCTTGTTGAAAGACAATTGGAGCTTATACTAGATTTTTCTCTAATGGCCAGCTGGAAATTGAGCCTCATTTCTAACCCACTGGAATCACAGACTCTGGGCCTTGACCAAGTTCCCACATTTGGTGACACTCTATGAGGTGCACCTGCAGATCCCTTATATCATCATAGTTGTTTATACCAGGTACTCCTGAGAGAAAGGAGAGGCCTAGACACAGATTCTTGTATAAATGAGTATAATTGCTGCCCCATCCCCTCACCAATGAAGAAGTGGCACCACCGGTTGCCCTCAGACATACCTGAGCCAATAGAGAGGAGGTCTCAGAGAAGGGGCCAAAATTCAATTTCAGGTGGAGGGAAGGGCAAACCATGAAACCCAGAGGTGAGGTGATAGCCACATATTGTCCTTCCTCATGAGCAGTGAGCACAGGAGCCATTGCTCAGAGATACAGCAGGACAGAGTCATGGTGGCTGGGGCTGGAGCAGAGACCATGGTGGTCGTGGTGTTTCATTGTGAGTTTGATGAGAAACTGTAGATGGTTTGAGCCAGGTAGTCACATAATTTACATTAGGTTGTAAGGATGTGATGTTTGCATGACAACCAACAGCTCTGCATCTTGCATGGTTCTCTATACTTTAGGTGGCTTTGAGGGCTTCAAATAGCTGGAACTCACCTGCTTAACAAGGAACAGCTGATATTGGCCTCCCTTGGGTTCCAAACTGAGAAACAACGGGTTTAATCAGCCACTAGCATCAATTGTTGTGTGTTTGATTAAATCAGTAGGTCAGCAAGTCCACACAAAGGACCCCAATCTCCTATCCATCTGCAGACACCAACACCATGAAATTGTACTTCTGAGCACAATGGAGTTCATTTCCACATGGACCATCCTCTGGGGGCAGGTGGCTCTGCCAAGCATGAAGGCATGCAGGAGAAAACCAAGGTCCTAAGCTTCCATGTCTGCCCTTCAAGAAGAAGCACCCATGGCAAACGGAGGGGGCACTGCTGTCATGCAGTCTGTGGTCCTGCTGGGAGGACAGGGCCAGCCAATAACCAATTAGGAGACTGACTTAGAGTCTGTTTGGTAATATATATATATATATATATATATATATATATATATATATATATATATATATACATATTTTTTTTTTTTAAGAGAGATTTAGCATTCCCAAAGACACCCCTCACACACATCTAGCATGCCAACATTGGGCTTGATGTGCTGTGCAGATGCCCTGAGTAGCTCCTCACAAAAGAGAGAGAAAGAGAGAGAGAGAGAGAGAGAGAGAGAGAGAGAGAGAGAGAGAGAGATCACGCTTGGAAGAAGGATGAGAGGCAGGGAAGATCCCTGCTCTTCATATAAAGGTGCATATTCTTATAGGTCACTTGAGGTCAGGATATGTGTATTTTCCAACACACACAACTAATCTCTATAGCCTAAAGTTGCTTAAATAAGTTGTTAGTCAATTAGAAAATTCTTATAAAATACTAGCTGCCACAAGCATGGTCTCTCTCATTATCTGCATTGCCTTTCCTCTGGAGTCTTCACCCTAATATCCCAGAGAACACACTAAGTTTTTAATTTTCCCCCTAATTCTGCTAAGACTTCCTTTATGGGAGTGCCCAATGATGGGCACGGTTCCCATCCAGGATGTCACTGATGTTTCGACTTCAGACAGGAACAGAGTTCCTGGTTTGGACATTTAAGCTGCAGAGCTCTTACTGATGTCTACACTCTATGAAACATTAATTCATGATTTTCTTAATATCTTATTGATTTCCCCCCTCCAAAGGCCAGAGGTTAAGAAACTCCATAAAAACGTCCTGGCAATTTATTGCTGTCCCTTTAAGACATTACAGTAACCTCCCAGCTATTTGCTTTTTCCATTGTCTTTTCACTTAAGGTTGCAGTTCAAAATGACAAATTTACCTTTTCTATGAACTTCATATGAACTTGTTTTCAAACTTAATATATAGAGAAATAACCAAGCATTGTTCTTGAATGGTTATAGATTCATACTCTCAATAAAACTAGGCTGCATGGGCAACCTGGTCATGCACACTTGGCTTGCCCAACCAGACAAGTCTCAACGAAGACATCTGTCTGAGACGTTGTCTCATTAATCCTAACAGTATTATTTTTATTAACAAGTGGACTACAAACCATGATCCATATTATTATTACAGGCTTTATTTGCTTATTTGGTTGATTTTTGTTGCTGTTGTTGTTTTTAGGAATGGAGACACGAAATTAGCAAGGCTTGAGGTCAATGCCCGAGGCACCTCCAGGTCCAAACCTTGCACGCCCAGCCTGACTTTTGTCCTCTAACTCATAGTCTGCTAACGTTGTGCCATAGTCCACTCTGAACAGGGCAACTGCTACGTCTAAAGAAGCTGAATGTTTCACCCACTTCTCACCTGAAGGAAATTCATTAGAAAGTGGGGAGCAGAATATCATTAACTAGGGGGTTAAAAATGGAAACCATTTTATAATTTCAAGAAAAACATTTGTTACTGTAAATGTTATAATGAGCAGGTGAGAAACTAAATGTCTTTTTAATTACATTATTTAGCTTGAATAGGCACAGGCTTGAGAGTTTTAATTAACCAGGCTTGGAAGGTAAATAATCTCAAATTATAATTCTGCTCCAGTCTTTCCCCGTGGAAGACTGGGAAGGATGTGATGGAGCTGTGGCAACCGTGTCACCAGAGTCCATGGTCCACCAAGGGACATAATCAGAGCAGTTATAGGTGACAGATGAGGGATGGTCAGAGGTAAGTTGGGCTTTTTCTTTTTTTTTTTCTTTTTTAATATTTAGCTTAGGCATTAACTGAGCAAATATCAAGGGAGCTTAAAATAAGAATATTGACTATCTAAAAAAATAGTGTATTTCTGAAGGCTGCATATTTGAGCTAGAATCTCTTCTTCCCTGTTTTAAGTAGATAACTTGGGCAGAGTGTTTGCCCTGGAGTTTCAATTTAGATCTATCAATTAGACCATTGAGGGACAAGCTTTGCCCTCTCATTCAGAAATCTAATATTCTAAGGTTAATTTTTACTCAGCAAAATGAAGGATGCACACAATGCTTTTCCTTCATACTCCATTGTGTATAAGGTCTAGGGTGTAAGCACCACCTCTGTGCAAACCAATGAGGGCACAGTCAGAACCTCTGGAACTGCCCAAGCTTCCTAAATGTGCATGTGTGGTAGTTTATGTTGTTTATTTCATCGTTCTTTCAGGAGAAATGTTCTGGTACTGGGTGTTTTGTGGCTTACACGTTTGCCACAAAAGTATTCAAGAGACATTGAGATCTAAAATAGTCTGCTCTCTGGGGCTTTAGCAATCAAACCAAATGGGAATTGCTTGAATTCTTGAAGTTTTGGTAAATAATTGTGTCTTCTATTCGCCATATTTGAAATAACATTGGCATTTTTAATTAGGTGATAGCAAATCATATTTTCCTTTTTAAAAAAGCCTGACAAGAATTGAATAGTTTTGATTTTCATTATTGGTTTATACAAAGACACCCACAGCCTGTTGACATACTACTTTAAGTCTTCGAACTCTCCATGTGAATAGCACTGAATATCTTTCTGATCTATCAATTAAGCATAGCCCTCTGGGCCTGGGGGTCCCACATGGTGTCTCCCTTTCCTCCCCTGGACGAAATTTGCCAACTGGAAAACTGACAAGCTGAGAAGTGAATAAAATGGAAAAGAAAAGTTAGATTAATGATTTTATATGCATTTCATTGTGTTCTTCACAGCTCTCTTTCTTTACACTGTTATGTTATTTTATTTGTCCCTCTTTTCTTTGGGATGGAAGAGTGTGTTTACGGTTTTCTCCATTCCACACATCTTGTATTTTTTTTTAACTTTTTTTAAAAAAAATTTTTCATTGATTTTTAAAGAGAGAAAACGTGAGAGGAAGAGAGAAAGAAAAGTCTATGTGAGAGTGAAACATTGATTGGCTGCCTCCTGCATATCCTTTACTGGGGATTGAGCTTGAAACCCAGGTGTGTACCCTGACCAGGAATCACATTGGCAACCTTTCAGTGCACAGAATGATGCCCAGCCAACTGAGCCACATCAACCAGGGCTATTTTATTAACTTTTTTTATAGTTAGAATAAACTGATTTATTTCTTGTACATTAAAAACTGATTTAAATTCCAATAGAAAAAGTTTGCATCTAGAAGAAATTCTGCTATGAGAATATATTTTAAAAGTGCAGAGGGTTAAGGAATGGCTCCGAATTATAAAAATGACAAACCTCCAAGAGATTTCGACAGATTTGGTCACTGCATTCTTAACTGAATGATGTCATAGCTTCCGCCAGACACCTGGGGCTGACTCAGTAGTTTACAGCTGGGCCTTCCATTGGAGTGCCTGTCCTTGGGTAAGTGGTTGCATGTACCCCCACTTCTTTTAGGTCTTCCCCAAAACTTCGATAAGACCCTGGATGTGAGCTAGGCATTGCCCACTGCCATGGAATTCTTGGTTCTCTGGGGCCTCACTCACCTACTTGGTATGAGACCAATTTGTAGGAAATACTCTGCTTTATTTCAGGAAGTCAGCATAACCATAACTAGGTTCTTCAACCAATGGTAAGCAACTGAAAAGCATGTGGATATTGAAGGGGCACCTCTACTTGAGATCAGATTTCTTGAACAAATAACAGTAGAAATTAGTTTCAGGTCCCAAAGAATTTCATTTAGAAAATCTTATAAGGGACAGTTTACCTAAAAATACCTCTACCCAGTAGAATAGTATTTTAAATTATTAAAGAAAAAAATTATATATAACAATATATTTTTATTTTCATTGAGTTTCTCTTCCCAAAGAATCCACCTGTGTATATGGTTAAATTAATTATAGAATTCTACTCATTTCCTTTTGTTTAAGTTTCCAGTCTCAGCAATCATTAACTCTTATTTGGAAAACAATTTAAGAAATAGGAATTATCCATTATGTTGGATTATGTATATCTATTCTAAAATGTTATACTAGGAGAACACATTATAATGTAATAAATTAATCTTTAAATGAAAGTAGTTCAGCATTCTGAGGTAGGTATACAAGAATTTGCTTTTTCTTTTCTTTTTTTTTTTTTTTAAAGACAACTGAAGGACAGAAAGTCATCTCAGTGATCTGGAATCACAGAGCTAGAGGAATGTTGAAAATGCCTTTAAGCTGAGCAGCTCCACTCTGGTGGAGCCTGGTCCTTCAATGAGGAAGTTCAGAGACAGAACCTGTGTACTTGATTGCCAGGAAGCAGGGGAGCATGAATCCAAAGTGACGCTCCTGACCCAACACCTTCCCTGAGAGAGCCTCACAGTGGGACTCTGTAAAGAGTGGTCAGTAGGTGTGGGTGAGCAATTTAGGGCCAGGGTGGGGGTTTCAGCCCCTCAGGATATAATATGTGATGAAGGCCTTCTCCAACTTGGTGAGGGTGTTGGTCATGCTGTTGGCACAATGTGCTCCATCCTTTAGCACCTACAAGGCCCCCTTTAGTGGCCCCATCCTCCTCTTCCTCTTTGCAGTACCTGTACCTTCCTCCAGGTGTTCAATGCCAATTTCCTTTTCTTTTGGTTACACAGATTTACAAACACTTCTCTTTTTCACTTCCAAAATTATCCTGATGGTATCAGTAGAATTATGCCCCTTCAAGATGTGTTGAATTCCTAACCCCTGGAACCTGTGAATATGACCTTATTTAGGTAAAGGGTCTTTGCAAGTATAGTCAAGTGAGGATGAGGTCTTTATGTTTGGCCTGAATCCAATATGCTTGGAGCTCTTATAAGAAGACAGAGACATTCCAGGGAGGGATACTTGACTACAGAGGCAGAGACATGAGAGGAGAAAGCCAAGGAAAGCAAGGGCCGTCGCCACCACCAGGAGCTGAGAGGTAGAGGAGAATTCAATTCTGAGTCTCAGTGGGAGCACTGCCCTGCCCATACCTTGACCCCAGCCTTCTGCCCTCCAGGACTGGGCAAAATAAGTATCTGCTGTTTCAAGCCATCAGTTTATGGTTCTTCATTATGGAAGCCCTAGCAACTTAATATACCAGGGTGGAAAATTACATATATGACTTAAAAATAACCAAAAAACTCCTACTTAACTTTGCAAAGACTTTTCTGAACAAATAAAATAATTTGGATGTCCATCCTGGAAGCCCTAAGACCCAATTCCTCTCTTCACATCTCCATCTGGAAATGAAACATGTCAGAGAAGTGGGTTTTTTTGTTTTGTTTTGTTTTGTTTTTTTGTGTTTTTTTTTTTTTGTTTTGTACAGCAATGAACCCTCATGCTTTGCATGGCTCTTTTGTGCACAAAATATTAGAAACAGCTCACGTACTGCACTCACATATTGTCTTCCTCACAGGAAGGAGGTGTGGGAAGAGCATCAGACATATGTCACTGTGTGTGAATTGGGCTGTGGTATTGTTTCTGTGCTGCTGAATCAGAAAGACAGAAACCAGAGGTCTCTGCAGGGAAACCACCCCTAACCTAACCTCCTGCCATCCTGCTCAGCCTAGGCATATCTAGCCACTGCTCAGTGGCCAGCCTGGCAGTGTCCCTGCTCTGTGCTGGACGATCCAGGCATCGCTGTCCCTCCCAGCAGCTCTGATCCAGGGAAGAAAGCAGGACAGTGGCCCTCCTGGGGCACAGCTCCAGGTAAATGCCCAGTAGGACTCTCGGACTGTGCAGGCTTTTACTATCTGCGTATTTATTTCACCTCTTAAATGAAATCCAATTTGAGGCTATTAATATTAATGCACTGAGATAATTCTGATGATGAATTAATAAAACACTTGGCCTCTCAATGTGCTGCTTGCTCTTACATTTAATGATGCTCTTAACTGGAAAGAAGGAGAGCCAGGGCAGGCTCCACCTGCAGCCTGGAAATTAGAGACCACTTCATTGTTCTGAGCGCGCTGCTTTAATGACAATCAATAGAATCGATCTGGGGAAGAAGAGTATTTACTCAGCCTCCACCACGTGCTGCCCTGGCTGTTCAGATTTCTGGAGCATCCTCTGAATGAGATGTTTCGTTAAGGCCTTACATTTGCTAATGAATGACATGCTAAATGAATTGCTCATACACACACACACCCCTCCCCCAGCCACACACACACATGGTTTTAATGCTATAAAATATTGCTTTCTCCTAATAACACAGAATTGTAATCATAACAGACTTGCATGCCAGGGCAGTGAAGGATGGCATTGCTAGGAAGTCGAGAAGGCCTCCCAATTGTAGGCTTGCATTTATTTGCAGAACAGATGGTTACCCTTGGTGCCTGCTTTCCCCCAAATAATTCCTGACTGTTTGTCTTTTGTGGTCCAAATGAAAACAATTTGCCATTCACACCCTGCTGGATTAGTCATTGAAAAGACAATTTAACTCCAATTAACTTAACTAGATTTAGTATTAAACTTAAACTAAATACACTTTCACTTCAACAGACATTCAACAAATAACGCAATAAAGGCCTCTAATTAGGCTAGCTTCTCAGTTGATTAAAGACAACAACAACAACAACAATCTGTTGCTGGTGTATCTCCCACCACATTCACACACCAAACACAAGCCTGTCTTGTCCAGTGCGCCCCAGAGGTTCTGCCCTGTAAGGAAAAGATCAACCCCATTTTTCCAGGGATGAAAACAACGATCTCACATTCATATGAAATCAGCTGCTGAAAGAAACAAAAAAAGAAATAGGCAAAAATCAAGATTACAATGAATTTTAAAAACAGTCCCACTGTGTAAGTGAAATGATGGTGAGTAGGAAAAGCATTAGCCATTCTGTCCTTCAACTTGCAAAACAGATTATTTTAAAGCCCACTTAAATTTGAAAAGAACCAGCAGGAGAAGAGAAAATCTACCAGGCAGACCTGGTTGGCTCACAGTCATTATAAGGAAGTTTTCCTTATTTGTTCTTCTATTAAATGGGAATGAACTGCTACCTGGAGCAGAGCCATGGATATGCTGGTCTCACAGTGTGTAAAGGGCACCTGCTTCAGACTCAGAAGCCTTGCATGCTTGTCCTCTGTGGGAGATGAAGGGAGCCAGTCTTAAGCAGCAGTGAACACGCAGGTGCAGATGGCAACAGGCATGGGGACCCGGAGTCCCCAGGGAGGCCTAGGTCCAGGAAGAGCTTTGTGAGGTGGCTGTTCTAATACGTGTGTAACTGAGAGTTGAGCCATCATCCAGACGCCATCTTCAAAAAGGTTGGTCATGTGATAGTGTTAAAACAAACAAATCCAGCATGCTGGTGAAGAACACTAAGAATCTGTTGTTGTAAACGAACTGACCAGGAAATGGCTACACATACACACATACAGGTACATATACACATATATGTATAGATGCATACACACAGATGTATATATGTACTTCTATATAATACAAAATATACCCTTTTACAACCAGAAAATATAATTACATTGCTTTAAATCCTATATTCATTTAACTTCTTTAAAATATGCTTTAATTTTTGCAATATGAGGCTTTTGTTTACTTACAAATAGAGCCATAATGCATATTTAAAAAATCACACATGATAGGAAACACTAAAAAAAAAAAATCATTTATCTCTAGGGTAAAGCGTGTATCTGGGGGAGAGGACCTTGGCTGCAGAGCAACTTATGGAGACAAACAACCATGGAAGTCACAGTGTGATCTGAACCACCAGCCCTAGGTGGGGCAGGGCGGTTCTCACCAGAAAATAGCCAACTCTGGCAACATCAGCTGATTTTTAATTGTGAATTCTAATCATTTCTGGCTCAATGAGAACATTTCAAAGAGTAAAAACGATAATAATTCACTACAGACGCATGCATGGACTTCATGAGCCATATCTCCGGATTACAAACAAAAAGACAGTCCGACACCAACAGTAAGTAAAAACGAGGCTTAGGCAGAGTGGTTCCACTTTGCTGGCCTCACTCAGTAGTGTCTGACGGTTTAGAGAAATCACAGCCCTCAGGCCAGTGGGAGAAGCAAAGGAACTATTTTTGTGGTGGCAACGTGGATCCGAGAAGAGCTGTGCCTGGGAGCTCGCACACACAACACAGAGCCACACGGGCTACGGAGTTTGAAAACCAGGTGCACGGACAGGACAGCAGCTCAAGGTCACCTGCACTCCGCAATCCTGGGTGCCAGACCTCCATTCTAATAGCCATTTGTCCATGGAGTCCTTTTGGAAAAGATGTGGCATAAATACATGCATAAATAATAAAATAAAATAAACTAATATGGAGTAAAATAAAATGAAGGTATTTTCCGCCTCCTGCCTGACGCCTTTCACCAGGGCTCTGGGGTTCAGATTTATGCTGGAGGTAGGGAGATAGCAAATAAAAAATGAAAAACAATTTCATATTTTAAATTTATGAGACTGGGGGATAATATATCACTCTTTCCTCAAGCTCAGCGCAATAAATTGTCTTTAACCTATTTGGTATGTTTTCTGTACCACTCAAACTGGCTCCGCTTTAGTTAACTCATTTAGCCTTAGCTAAATGGCTCATTTCAAAAGTGCAACTGCATAGTTAATTACTTAAGGGGAAGTCGTTTGTCCTGTCTTTTCAGACGTAAACAGCATGAAAAGAGAAAAAGGCAGGCAGGAACGACTTGGTAGCACTTTCTTCCCTCCGTTTGAGAAGCTGCCTTCCCGGCGCTTTAAGGTGATGAAAAGGACAGAAGCCGGTGTCTAAATCAGCTGAGCTTGATGTGATGCCAACGCCTTTGGCTAAACATAGATTGACTTAATTCTTTCAATAATGACTTTGGTCTGAAGCACTTCTCCACCACAAGAGGGAGAAACCCAACAGAACAGAGAAAATCTCCTCACCGGGGTTATCTTGACTCTGCTCCAGGCAAAACCTAGAAATATTTTTTTAATCGAGATTCTCCACGGCAGCCCTTTCCAAATGCCAGTATCCATCATCGCTGACTGGATCAATAGCTGTGTTTTGGCCCCAGTCTCCTGCGAGAGATGGCATGCCATCAGTGATAGACAAATATCACAGTTAAGCAAAGTATCCAGCCAGACCTAGTAACATTTTTATTGATTTTTGTTGTGCAAATAATGTCTTTTTGGGCTGAATAAATGGCTTTGAGCCAAACAGTCATTGTTTATGATTCCAAAATGCAATAAAGGGACAGGAAATATATTATAGCCAATGTCTCAAGGCACACAACATAATCATCCTTTGGTAGTAAAAAACTACCCATCGGAAGCCAAGAGTGCATATTTATCCATGCTTAAAGGTGCCTGTAGGACTTGCAAATCTTACACAAAATGTCCTGTTAGGAAACAGATGGTGTTGCCCTTTAACCTATCGAATAACTACTAGAAAACCCAGCAAAAAAATAAGCACTGTATTTCTTCAATCAATACAAAGAAAGCAGTTTATTATGCTCCCTTCAAATGAAATATCCAAGTTGCCAAAACAGCATTCATTCACTTCAAAGGAAAACACATAAAAAAAACTCCCTGACTTTATCAAACGCTATAAAAATCAGAAAATATTTTAGTAAGTTTTTTTGTTTTTTTGTGTTTTTTTTTTACTGTACTTATTCAAAATAATTGTGAACTCATTCCATTTGGTAGCTCATCAGAAAGTAGGCCATAAAAAATTTGCCCTTGAATTACAGGAAGGCTTTTGTGTGTGTTAATTTTGGCCTCCAGATAGTTTGAATTTTCCAAGGGTTTGCTGAGCTGGGCTCAACACTCATTTCTCTATAGAGTGCATAGATGTTATGTGTTTGCCTTCAGGTGCCCCAAAATGAAGATCATGCAAATTGCTTTATGCCCATCCACATACCAGGTTCTGTGGTTGTGGTCGGTGGTCTGTGAAGACGTGCTACCCAGAACATACAGATGTGTAGGTTGTTTATCGGAACAACTCTTCCAGGAATCAGCATGATTTGGTGGAATTAGATGTAGCTCTCCCAAGTCCTGCAGAACTGAGCACACATTCCACAATCTGGGACTGCTCCACGATTTCTGTCCTGCTGGGGACAGGCAGACAGAAAAAGATAAATTTGGCCTTACTTGTATCTCTCTCATATTCTCTACTTTCTATAGATTTATTCTCGTACTTAATACCATAACTTGATAAAATTTATTTCAGAAATATAAAGATTATTTAAAGAATAAACAATTATTTATATAGTATTTAAATTTTGTTTTAAATGCTGTACTTGTTGAATGACTGTTTCATTAACATGTTGTATTTTTCCAAAGACCATCTATTATCAGAGTGTGCTCAATGCAAAAACATAGATGCTCAGAAAATGTATCTTTAACTTGCAATTTACACTCATAACATTAAAATCATGCTTTTTCTATGTATCTGTTATAATAGCAGATGCATATCTGCCATAAAGTTAGGTATATGTTATATACTTATGAATTTAATAATATTTTTATGTTTACATTAAGTGTGGCAATTTTCACTATTTAAAATGAGAAAATATGTATTCCAATTTTCCAAATTTGAACTATGCAGTTTTCAAAAAAGAAAAGTAGAAAACGTATAGTTAGCCACAAAATTTCCACTCCCTAGAGTGATTGAGCTGATCCAAATCTTGTTTCTCTTCTTTATCTCAAATTTTACACTTGGAAACCTAGTGCCTGAGATATTCTTCTTGCTTTGTAATGTTAGGACTTGTACCACGTGAGATTTGTAAGTTCCTGCTTTTTGGTTTCCATCTGCAATAATACCCAGGAGAAATGTCTCCCGGCGATTTCCTCCCTACAGATCTGGTCTCCGTCACTTCACCTCCCTGACCCTGACGGATCAGTGTGACAATCACTGTCCTAGTTGGAGAAATGATGGGACATGTACTGAGAGCAGTATTTCCTCCAATTCAGCAACTGTTGGCTTAGGCAATCCTATGAATTTATTGTAGAAGAAAACGTTTTCGCTCTCCTACTCAACATAGTTTTGTCACCTTTGTTTTTTCACACAGAACTCAGGCTTTATCTGAATTGTTTAAAAATACCAAAGAGGACAGAAAATGTGTGGTGATGAATAGGGGGAATTTACAGATTCTGAGTCAGTTCTTAAATAGTAATTTCATTAACCCAGTCATATTTAGGAAAAAAGCATACAGAAGTATTTACACTCTCAAAACACATTGATTTATTTTAAAATACAAATATTCTTCTAATATAAAAAGATCTACACATTTATAAGTGCAAACATTAAAGATAATACTAAGCATGACTGTAAATGTGCCAAAAATCATCGACTTGTTCACTTGAAATGGTCTAGTAATAATTAATGTCGTTTTTAAACATTCATTTAAAATCTTGCTTGGCGTTGACTTGTATTGACATAACCTTCAAACACGTGGTATCTACAGAACGTGTGAAGTGTAATTAACAAGTTTTGCTTGAAAAAGTTTGTGTTTGGTTTGGTTTTTGTTGCAGAACTAGGGCTAAGAAGATGGCGGATGAAGAGCATATTCGGCTCTGCATGCTTTACGAGTTCCAATTAGGAAGAAAAGCAAGTGAGGCTGCAAAAAACATCTGTAGTGCTCTTGGTCAAGATGCAGTCAGCGCCAGAAAATGCCAGCGTTGGTTTGAGAAATTTCGCGAGGGAAATTTTTCATTAGATGACAAGAGTGGTCGAGGCCGTGTGTCCAATTTTGATCAAGAAGCTCTTCAAGCTCTTTTGGTGCAAAATCCTCAAATTACCCAACAAGAGCTTGCGACAACTTTAAATTGTTCACAAAAAACAATTTCCAATCAATTGCGTGCACTTGGCAAAGTCCAAAAGTTTGGAAAATGGGTTCCTCATGAGTTGACCGACAACAACCGTAATCAAAGAGTCACAATTTGCAGTTCGCTCCTCTTTTGTCAAAACCGTTTGCCGTTTTTAGAGCAAATTGTTACCAGAGATGAAGAATGGGTGCTGTATGTTAATTTGAAAAGGCGGCCTCAATGGTTGGACAAAAATGAGGCTCCGCAGCCCACGCCAAAACCTGACTTGCATGCGAAAAAAGTGATGTGTGTTTGGTGGAATTTTAAAGGAATTCTTCATTATGAACTTTTACCATCTAACCAAACCATTACAAGTGCAGTGTATAGTGCCCAATTGGAAAGGTTAGCCCAAGCTTTAAGAGAAAAAGAACCCGCGCTGATTAATCGGAAGGGCGTAATTCTTCACCACGATAACGCACGACCGCATACTGCAAGAATCACTGCTGAAAAACTGCGCCAGTTGGAATGGGAAGTTCTCCCTCAACCTGCATATTCTCCTGATATTGCCCCTTCCGATTACCATTTGTTTCGTTCTTTGCAAAACTTTCTCTTGGAAAAAAATTTAATAATGAAGAATGCCTCAAAAATGCATTGACCGAATTTTTTGCATCAAAATCACAAGAATTTTACAACAGAGGGATTAAAATGCTTCCTGAGCGTTGGGCACAAGTAGTAGAAAACAACGGCAACTATATTGTTGATTAAATTTTGTTGTATTGTTTAAATAAATCCGATTTAAAAAAAGTATTAGAAAACGACATTAATTATTACTAGACCTAATAAAGATCTACACATTTATAAGTGCAAACATTAAAGATAATACTAAGCATCTTCTCCAAATAAATGAAAATATACACCCACACCTATGTACAAATGTTGTTGGGGCATTATACATAAGAACCCAACAGTGGAATCTACAAATGCTCATTAACTGATAAGTGGATGAACAGAGTATGGTATATCCATGTAATGAAATATTTTCAGCAATGAAGAAAAATGAAGTACCAATTTACCACGTGGATAAATCAGAGAAGCATCAAGCTAAGTCAGTGGTTCTCAACCTTTCTAATGCCATGACCCTTTAATTCAGTTCCTCATGCTGTGGTGACCCCCAACCACAAAATTATTTTTGTTGCTACTTCATAACTGTAATTTTGCTACTGTTAATGAATCCTAATGTAAATAATTGTGTTTTCTGAAGATTCACTAACAGTAGCAAAATTACAGTTATGAAATAGCAACAAAAATAATTTTATGGTTGGGGGTCACCACATGAGGAACTGTATTAAAGGGTTGTGGCATTAAAAAGGTTGAGAACCACAGCGCTAAGTGATAGAAGCCAGTCACCAAAGTCATACACTTATGCTACCATTCCATTTGTATAAAAATGCCCCCAAAGGGAAAATCTACAGAGAAAGAAAGTGAGTTAGAGTTGCTAGAGGCTGAAATGGAACCACGCGCAGTTACTTGCTTTTTTTTGGGGGGGGGCGGGGGGTTGCAAATGCTTTAACATTAGACTAGACTGTGGTGGCAGAGGTTGCATGACTGTAAATGTGCCAAAAATCATCGACTTGTTCACTTGAAATGGGCAAATTTTGTGGTATGTAAATTATACCTTCATAAAGGTACTTTAAAAAGAGATAATCCATTTTAATTTATGTTTCAACAAATCTCTATGAAGCACTAACCTTTTGAAAAGCTTTATGTCAAGCTGCTTCCCACACCCTCTTTCACTGCATAATGGTGGGTAGAAGGAGTGAAGTCAGCAGTCTGAGAAGAGATGAGAACTTGCTGTATAACCTTGGGCAGTTCACTGCATATTTCTGTAAGCCTCACTCCTTACCTGTAAAAACATGGATATTATCCATGTGTACAGTCTCATATTAGTCAGTCTCTGGATGGAAAATAGCAAATGTGAGTCTTGGCACATGGTCAGACTCAGCAATGTCGGATTTCAGTTTAGTCTTTTCAGAGTTTCCACTGTGAGGCATGGTGGAGAAGGAGCATGGACTCTGACATGGAATCCACCAGCTCTGAACCCATTCATACTATCCAGAATATAGGAAAATGAATCTTACCAGGATGGTATGGGACACAAACAAAATAACATAAAAGCAGCCGCCACAAATTCTGTTACACAGTAAATGCTCAATAAATGCTAATGTTCTTGATCAGGCTGCCTTCTGTAGTGAAAGAATAAAAAAGAGAAATATTAAACTGATTTTTACCTCAAATATTTAACCAATGATCACATACTCGGAATGCAGTCATCCAATAGGAAGGAGACTAATACATTATTATTGATGCTCTGTGTATGCACATTCATTATAGCAGATGGTAGTTAGATGGTTGGGACAGTCTACATCAGCTAATGGCACCTTTAATTTACTAACACCTCTCTCTCTCTCTCTCTCTCTCTCTCTCTCTCTCTCTCTCTCTCTCTTTCTCTCTCTCTCTCTCTCTTTCTCTCTCTCTCTCTCTCTCTTTCTCTCTCTCTCTCTCTCTGTCTCTCTTACACACACACACACACACACACACACACACACCCAGGCATGAGCACATACACACCATCACAAGGAGTAAAATAAATGAAACCAGATAAGGAATTTCAGAAGGCTCTATATTCTAGATTCTTTGGGTGGTTGAAAAATCTCTCCCAAGGACATGGAAAAAAAATAAATAAAAACAAGTATATAAACAACAATGAGATACCAGCATACATCTATTAAAATGGCCAAAATCCAAAATACTGACAATACTACATGCTGGTGAGAAACTCTCATTGATTGCTGGTGGGAATGCAAGCTGATACATCCACTTTGGAAAACAGTTTGGGGGTTTAATATGAAGCCGAACAAACTCTATGCTATTATCATATGACCCAGCAATCACGATCTTTGGTATTTACTCAAAAGAGTTGAAACATATGTCTGCACACACACAAAAAAAAAAACCCAGATAAACAAACAAAAAAACCCTGCATATGTGGTTATTTATAGAAGCTTTATTTATAATTGATAAAACTTGGACACAACCAAGATGTCCTTCAGCAGGTGAATGAATAAACAGTAGTATGTCCAGATAATGAAATATTACTTAGCACCAAAAGGAAACAAATATCAAGCCATGAACAGACATGGCAGTAATGCATATTGCTAAGTGACAAAAGCCAATCTGAAAATCCTGTATGATTTAAACTATTCTGAAAAAGGCAAAACTATTGAGACAGTAAAACATCAGGGGTTCCTCAGGTTGGCTGGGGGAGATGGGTAAATAAACCAGAGTGCAGAGAACTTGGGGGGTGTCAGTACCCTACTCTGTATGATACTGTAATGATGGATATATGTAATTGTACAAACCATACAATGTACACCAAAGAGTGACCCCTGTTATGCACTATGGACTCTGGATGATGGTCACATGTCAATGTAGGTTAATCTATTGTAACAAATGTCCCATCTGGTGGGGATGTTCAGAATGCGGGAGGCTATTGTAGGCAGAGTGGCTGTTTGGGAAACTCTGTACCTCCCTCTCAATTTTGTTATGAAACTAAAACTGCTCTTAAAAAAATAAAATATTCAAAAACACATGAATAAGTGTTTCCTCACACAAGCCAGTTTGAGGTGGCGTGGTGCTCTCTCATGCTCATGCCTAGGGCAGAGGTTTTCCATGCCTTCCTGGCAGACCGGACCTCAGAAAACCATGGAAGGGAGTTGGACTCCATCTGGGGAAATCAGCCTGCCTTGCAGTGGCCATTTCGTGCTGCAAAAAATCAGCTTGACAGGCACTCAAGTGTCTATTTCCTGTGCCAGAGTGGAACTGGCACACTACCCAAAGCTACTAACTGGTCAATTATAGCAGCAATGTCATATACCTGATCGTTCCTATCAGTTATCCTAAATTCCAGACCTAACTCTCCAAACATTAGCTCCCTGGGTTACACAGTTGGACAGAGAAGTGGGGGTAATGAGGAGCATGAGATGCAAGCAGAAATACAACTGGGGGTAAGAACTCCAACTATTTGGCACAGCCGCTTGCACTAGCCAGAAGGAATTGAGAGTCACCTTGTAAAAGTTTCTCTTGTCTATTGGGGAACTGCAGTGGGGACCACAGAGCCAATATTCTAGGTATCTCTGGCCTCTTCTGCCAGACTTCCTTGTGAACTTGGATGAGTTCCTTAATCCCCTTTAGTTTCCAGTTGTTCATATTGAAAATAAAAATAATACTAATACAATCCACCCCAAAGGATGGTTATAAGAAACTGAAAGTGGTCGGATATACACCCTGCCTGGAGCAAAAGCGGAACAATGAACATTTATTTCCGTTTCCCTCTTCCATTTCTTTCCTTCTTTCCAAGATGATCAGTGTTTTAAGGTCCAAGCAGGGAGTTTGGGGCTTCTTAGGACAACCTGACATAATATTGCTGCAAAGACTAAAGGTCACCTTTAATTTTTAAAACACCTGGACTTGCCCTGCATCAACTATTATAGCTTATACTCAGAAACAAGTGTCCCGATAAAAGGCAGAATGGGTGAAGGGGTGTGGTGCACTCATCCACAGAGAAATAATGAAATACATTTGGGGAGCAAAATTTCCTGCGTGGGGAAATGACCACCATTCCGTTTGCACAACCTCCACTTCCCTGGATGAACATGGCCTTCCAGCACCTGGTGTAGAGTCCTGCTTGGGTTGTCACAGTCACTAAGCATCCCCACCATGAGTCTGCAAAGTTCCAGTGTCAGAACCCAGAGCAGACACCGGGGCAAGGCTTTTGTGTCTAAGTGGGTCAAAGCCACCAGCATTGTGTACAGCTTTAACAGGCAAAAACACAATAAGCTCTATTGTTTTGTTGATTTTTGTTTGTTTTCAAATTTTTTGGACCTTTTCTGTAGGAAATCTTAATCATCTTGTCTATATATGAGGCCAAGAGGTTGTATTTTCATTAGCCACAACAGGGTCTATATAAGCAGGTCATTATAATTTTCATTGCACATTCTACATTCTTTATCATTGTAAAGCTGGGGTAGAACAAATCAGTATCAGGCTTCTGGCAAAACTGGTCAAGTTCCTGAGCACATCCTCCTTAGAAAGAGCTCGTGCTTGTGCACAGAGCGAGGCTGCAGAAAAGCTCCGATGCACAAATACACCCCATCGGCCATTGGGATTGCTCTGATGTGATGTTATATCCACTCAGGTCTTGGTGTCTTTAAAATAATGGTAGAAAATCCTGTTGCATAGTTTAGGGTGGAAGGCTTGGAGTGGCTAATTGCCTCACTGATCAGCATCAGTTGTTCAATAGACTTGAAACTGCAGAGCGGCACCCTGCCAGAGCTGCGGGGCCTGGAGACACGCTTTCTTTCCTAAGGTTTGACAGAACAGCCCAAATCTCAGTTGTTTTCTGAGTAAGAAAGATCTGTTATCTCTGCGGACGTGAACAGACAGTGAGATCATGAGCAAGGGTGGAAATGAGGGAAGTCAGTCATCTTTCCATGTGGATGCCCCAGAGCGCCTCCACCCCCTCCCAACTGTCAGGTACCACTGGACTGTGGACTCTCTTTCCAAACCCCGGGGAAGTGATACCCGGCTTCCCTCTACACTACTTTCTGGAGAGAAGGCTGTGTGAGTCTCCTGGAAGCAGCCACCTGTGGAAGGTAGCAGGGGCATCACGTGGGAAGTAAGGAGCTCCCATCCACCCTTCATCTACGGGGCTGGACATGGCTGGTGCTTTGGCAGCCCTGACCATCTGTAACATTGCCTTCAGATTTACCACAGAATGCCAGTTATCCAGGACTGAAGGGACCACCTCAGGTGCTGAAGGCAGCCATGCTTAGCTCCAGGTCAGCCGTCCAGGGGGGGAGCCGAGGCTTTTTCTGAGGGCAGGAGATCCCACTTAGAACATGTGGGGGAGGGGTTGACATGTGATGTTTTTGGACAGCTTTATTGAAATATCACTCACATATCAATCAATTCATTAATCTAAGCACACTTCTCTGGGGGGCAAAAGTATTTTCAGATCCTCTCCCCATTTTTAAATTGGGTTATTTGCCTTTTATTATTGAGTGTATGAATCCCTTATAGATTCAAAATATAAATCCTTTATCAGGTAGATGATTTGCAGATACTCTCTCCCATTCTATTTATTGCCTTCTTACTTTCTTGATATTGTCCTTTGAAGCCCAGAAGTTTTTAATTTTGATGAAGTCCAATTTGTCTACTTTATCTTTCATTGCTCATGATTTCGGTATCATACCTGATAATATGTTGTCAAATGCAAGGTCATGAAAATTTACCCCTATGTTTCCTATTAAGGATTTTGTTGTTTTCATTCTTACTTTTAGGCCACTGATTCATTTTGAGCAAATTTTGTAAATGGTGTGAAGTAAGGGTCCAACTTAATTCTTTTGCATGTGGCTATCCAGTTGCCCCAGGACCATTAAAATACAAACACTCTTCTTTACCCATTGAATGGTTTTGGAACTTTTGTTAAAAATCAGTGGACTATGCATGTGACAGTTTGCAAATGCTTGGTTCCCTGTCCACAACTAGTGAAGAACCGAAAATGAAAGTAAGTCTTAGAAACAGCTTGTGACAGAGCAGTTATATCTATTGAATCTAATGATGTAAAAGTGTATTTATTTATATTTCATTGTTTATTAAATAACTGTTTGTTTAAAAATGGCTCTGCTGTGGAGTAGGGGTAAAACAATGTCTGATCCTTCCTGCCAGATAGTTGGAGGAGCTGAGTAGCTGTAGTAGACCCAGGGAGTACTCTGCTATGCCAGGAGCTGGCTGTTCTCATACAAACAATTGATTTTCATTTGTAGAAAACTATAGGCTGATTTAGGCTTGTCAATAACAATTTTCATTTGATTTTATCCATATTAAATGCAAATGCTTTATCATTTTAGTACTTAGTGAAAAATTAGTAAGACTGTACCCCATTTTCCAAAATTAGCTGTCAAAGTATTTAGACTTGAGACTTAAACAGAGGCAAGGGGTCATCAAATGGAACTAATAAGGCTGAGCACTTAGTGTGATTTTAAGTATTTCAATATATTTAAAAGATGCACAAATCAAAATAAATCTCAAGGCTTACATTTATGGACTGTTCAAATGAATCTCAAAGTTGGCTTTTATTTGTCCGTCTTAAAATTGCTGCTGCGTATTTTTTAAAAAACGATGAGTGCCTATTATTTTGCAGGAGCATAAAGACCGAAGCCCACATAGGAAACGACAAGAAAGCCTCCTTATCGAATTCTAATAACTGATTCCTTGGGGACTAAGACGAGGGGCCTAGGAGTGAGTGGCGAGCAGTCACAGTGAGGCCTTTCCTGGGTTATCTGGCTTTGAAAGGATCATGTTCAAACCCTGCAAAGATAAAAGGCAGCCTCCACAGGCTATGAGCTGGACCGTTAAACATTTCCATATGACAAAGTCCTCTCCTGAGGTCTGACCTGCCGGGAGAGCCCCAGTCTGCAGATCTGAGGAAGCCAGACCCTCTCCTGCCTGCTTCTCAGAGACGAGACTGGTGAGCGAGCTTTTGAAAACTACTTTAAAATGCTTTCTGGGGGGGAAAGTCTTAATGAAAGGGGAACAGACACATAACCGTGTTCAAAATCGAGCTCTTATTTAAATGGATTTTCAAATAAAAAAGAAAACACAAAGAATGATAGTAAATCATGAGCAATGAAGTTAATTTCTGTTGGCATCTACTCACTCCTTTTGGTACACTTACTGGATATTATTTGTTTATTGAGTTTATGTTTATTTAATCAATTGACAATAGTGATAGCTTTTTCTGATGAGGCACTGACAGCTTCTCTTTTAAACCTTCTTAAGATTCTAAAAGGAATCTCTTACTAGGTGGGTTTTAAATTGGGGAAATAACCAGGTTTTCTTTTCTACCTTTTCCACTAATTAATTTTAATTTCTCTTGACCTTTTTACTCATTTTTAAATATATGCTGAATCCAGGTATTGAATAAAATAATATATTATAAAATATATTCTTTAAACACATTATTTCTGCCCAGTGTTTCATACATTGTAGGCAATTGATAATTGATTTTCCACTGATAGAAAATAGTCTATTTTTTAAGTATTTGAAAAGGCTTTTAAAAATTGTTTTTGTTTACAAAAAAAATAGATTTTCCAAAAAATTTTATATGGTTTGCTTGGGTTTGCATGCTTTTGTTTTTGTGTTACTAACATGAGAGATATTTTTCTGTTATTAAGTATAATTCTATTCTGTGGTTTAGAGAAAACGTGTTAATGGTTGATAGTTTTAGCATATAATCTCCTTGTTAATATATCAGTATTTGAGTATAAGTGGCTTCAAAGAGTGGAATAGCTGAAAAAAGTACAGGTTTGATAACACATTGTAGAAGCTCTAATGTTAGAGGGAGCTAAAGATTGTGCTGTGTTCATGAGAAAGGTGACATCTGAGGATGCTATAGCCAAGCTGCCATGTAGGACAGGACCTAGCAGTTCCTAAGTCGGGGAGGTATGCACACCTGTGTGGGTATCTTCCTGGGTGATGTGCCTTCCTGGGTGATGTGGTGCCTGGGTGATGTGACTTCCTGGGTGACAGGTACCTTCCTGGGTGATGTGGTCCCTAGGTGTGTCTCAACTTACTGGTCCTGCACACATGTGCTGGAGTCTGGGCTCCCCAAAAAACCCTGCTCCAGGAAGGATTTTATTCTCAGAACCTTAAGACATCAACTTTGAAAAAAAAAAAAAAAACACCTCCCTTTTATTTTTGGAAATTAGTAAAACCCTGTTTTTATCATCTCCAGGAGCCTCTTGTTTGCCTGCTCTGACCTCAGATGGATTGAAGCAGCATGCATAGCCCAACACGCCGAGGGGGATGACAGAGCCACAGAATAAAGGAAAAATTATGCCTGTTCTCAGTTCAGCTATGTACCAGGCTATGACAGGAGTGCCAACATGTGTACGTGGCAGCCAAAATGCTAAATGAATCCATTGAAATCACCTTCATTTTTTAAAGAGACTGAATATGTAATGGTTTCTAAAAGTCTATTTGAAAGGTCCACAAAGTTGTATTTTTTAACCAATTGGTCTAAATATAAAATTTAAATAGCTCTTTAGAGAACAGAATTTATTCTGTCCTAAAAGATCCTATTGAAAATTAGATTAATAAATGCATCAAATTTTCCAAATGTGAAGCAAATATTTAAGGTTCTGTGGGAATCAATGCAATAGACTGTACCTTTTAACTCCTTGCAGCTCCAATATTGGGCACTCTTGTGTTTATGTTAAGAATTTAAGAGTAGAAAAAAAAAACCTTAAGAGTGGAAATGAAAGAATGTATAGTTGAGTCAGAATCTATATAAAATGCTCCTAGCCTTCCAAAGGTAACAGTGCTGACTGGAAATACCGGGAGGAAATAAACAAGATAACTAGGTTTAATTCAATTTCTCTTGGACTAAGTAGTATGAGAAAAGGTGTAGAAAGACTTAAAGTTCTATTTCTTTTCACAGGGATGTGCTTTTTGATCAGCCTACTTATGAATATCACTGAATGAATGAAATCTCTCTCCCAATTTATTTCTATTTTATGTGCATGTAGTTTTATTCACTTGTCAATTTTATGTCAAACGTTTCTATACTAACTAATCCTAACTCAGGTGACAGTGAGTCTTGACATCGGAGACTTTTAACTCTGAATGCCTCTTACTATTCCCATTCTCGGTGATATGAAAACATTTTCTATTATGTACATGTGTTAAGCACTTGTGTGGATGCCTTTGAACCTGTCCTGTTGCGTTCATGAAAAATGACTGTGTGTGTGTTTCTGTGTATACAGGCAAATAGCATCAGAGGCACCTCCACTGTGATGGTAACCTTTCCATACACTTTCCAACTTGTCTGCATTTTCTTGAAGGTCGATTGGGTTTTCAGCTGTGTTATCTGCGTGCTGTTTGATGGAGTGGTCCAGATAACAGGGGAGAGCAAAGGGAAGAGAATTTTTTGAAGATCAAACATGGCTGTTCATTTTGTTATCTGACCCTATCTGTTGTCATAGTAACAGGTTTCTTTTAACCCCTGTCATGGGATGGTTTGTCTTTATCTGCTCTGAGTTCTCCTTTGAGTGGGGAGCAGCTCCTGCAGCATCCAGACGGCCCTGCCTCTGTGCAGCTCTGCCGAGGGGCCACAGGCACTAGTTCCATGTCAGAAAGGATTTAAATTACATTTTCCATTTAAGCCATATCTTAATTTTGGAGGAGATAAAGTCAACACAGACACTTTCTCTCTGGTTTTACAATGTGTAAGGAAGTACCATTTAGGAGTGGAATGAGTTAACATATTCACTTGCTCACATTCAGGCAGGTCTAATATTGCATCACCTCTGTGATGGCGGGAAACCGACCACATACAGACGGTGTTTGAGGCATACTTTTAGCGAAGGGGATAGAATCAAGGCAGACCTAATTTCCAGTGCTGCTCCTGGCACACAGGGATGGTCAGGAGAAGATCTAGAACAGCCACTCACTCTCTGAGCAGTGCAGGTTGAGGGGTGAGCAGGCTAGGAACCTGCCTACGGCCCCTCTGCTCACTCCCCATCCCACAGCAGACAGAAGAGGAAAGTCCTTCTTGATCCCAGAGGCTCCTAGGCCTGGGAGGTTTTGTTTCCACATCCCAAGGATTTGGTGTGTGTGGCCTCCGTTAAGCCAAAACTCATGTCCTTATAGTTTTACTCTGTAAAAACAAAACAAAACAGCCTCTATGCACAGCACCTTGTATGAATTTCTGAGGGGGAGCTCAGTGCACCAGACACACCACTTAGCAGTTTCCTGATGGACTTGGGAGCCCTGGGAAAGCCTTCCCAGTTGCTGGCTCTGCAGGAACCCCTCTGGCACTGCAGAGGGTTCCCTCTAGAGCATGGAGGATCTCCCAACAGCCACCTGGTGCTGGGAGACCATCCCCAGACAAAGCCACCCTCACCAGGACAGAGGGCTCCTGTCGCTTCCCTCCAGAGACTGGAGTTAGAGTTAAATCAATGTCCCTTTGAAACATGGCCCTTGATCCTACCATCCTGTTGAAATCTCAGTCTCTTCATCTATAACATGGAGGCAACTGTATCCACCCCATAGGACTGTGCGAGTAAATGAGGTGTTTTTCTGAAGAGCTTGAAATTGCCTGACAATAGCCTGACAAGTGGCAAACCTGAGTGTTCCTGTTGTTGGTGGCCAAGTGGGGGAGCTTAAAGAGACTTGGGGGCCATGCTATTTGGCCTGAGAGAAATTGAATAAGATCTCAACCATCCTACATATCTGCTCCTGGTATTGACATTTAGTGCTGAGTTTCATTTGGAATATTGTGACCACTCTATTGATGTCACAGATGTCCCCAAAAGAGCAAGATAAAAATATTATTTATTTTAGCTTATGTGAGTCCGCATCTTTATGATGATGGCCAACAAAGATGTTTTGGCAGGAAAGCCATGAGTTGTTTTATCAAAATAATTTTCAACATAGGTGCTCTACGATCTGTTCACCACAGGGAGATGCTCACCGTCGCTTGCGGAGCCGGGTTGTAGCAGAGAAGCGTGCTGAGTGAGGAGTCTGTCCTCCAGTTTAGCTAAGCTCTGTGTTACATCCAGAACCAGACTCACAGGGCCTGGTGTGTAGAAAAGAAGAGGTATTCCTGTGAAGACCACCTGGTCCCACTTTGTAACTTTCCACAATACCGTGCCATGGCTCAGGGTAGAGATGATTTATTCACATTTTATTTAAGATAATAAGAAACATTTCTCAATGATATCTTTGATTCAAACGTTTTGAAAAGCATACATCCTCTTTCCATTGGCTTCCATTGTAAATTCTTTCCAAAATGAAATTACTTTAGATGAAAGGTGCATGAAGCTAAGGCAGCAATCACTGGGTGAATTTAAACTGGCTTCCATGATAATTATCGCTCTACTTGGGGCCTAGTACACAGGGAATAATGAAACTCCCTACAGGGTTGATTTTTAAAAAATATAACAATAAAAGCTTAGCCGAAACCGGTTTGGTTCAGTGGATAAAGAATCGACCTGTGGACTGAAAGGTCCCAGGTTCGATTCTGATCAAGAGCACGTACTTTGGTTGTGGGCACATCCCCAGTAGGAGGTGTACAGGAGGCAGCTGGTCGATGTTTCTCTCTCATTGATGTTTCTAACTCTCTATCCCACTCCCTTCCTCTCTGTAAAAAATCAATAAAAAATATTTTAAATAAATAAATAAATAATATTTAAAAAACAACAAATGCTTAAATTTAACTGGAATATGGAAATTAATTACAATCAATTTCAAAGAGTCATAATTCATACTGTCCATAATAATGAAAATATTATACTTTAATGTAAAGATGCTGAAAGAAAATACCAAGGGTGGTTTTGGTTTTTGCTCTTGTTTTTGTTTTAGCTCACATAACTATCAGACTTGGTCATTTCTGGGTCTTAACACTAAATGTTTCCCAATAGCAGCAAGAAACTTGATTATTAAATGAACATTTTACAAATATTCTTCAGTTTCTATTAGAACAGTGTTCAATTTACAGAAAATATTTAGAGTCATTGTTAAGTACTTATGGTGGGATTTCTTCTGCAGAAACTACAACAAATTGACACTTTTAGGAGATTGTTTGGAGCTGGGCACAGCACGTGCTGGGTGGGCCTCAGCATTGATGTATACTTGCCCTGCTATCACCACTTTGCTTCACAGGTATGGTTCTACCTGAGTTCCTCCTCGGTTTCTGGGGAAACTCTTGCTCCTATTTTTAAAATCTGCCATAATCTTCCTTTACAGGGCAACTCCATTTCATCAAACCTACAGATAAAGAAAAGGCAGTAGCCAGCAAACAAGGGGGAGATTATACAAGAGTTGGATGGGAGTGGGTAGTAAATGAAGGGTGTGTGGTGGGAGGAATGAAATGTCATATGACCCAGCAATAGGAATGAGATAAATCATCACCCACTTCATACCCTCTGTGGCTTATTGCACTGTCAACACAGCAATAAGAATGAGCAGTCACCTCATTTTAGGTCCTGTCACCACTGTGGTTTCCACTGGTGCCCACCCAGCACAGCTGCAGAATGGCAGGATGGTGTTTGGGGAACACACCCCCAGTGAAGCCTCTGGCTGGGGGGCTATGCTAACATATGGTTTGGGGTGACATATAAACTATTCCACTGGGAGGGATTGCTTTTAACACCATCAGACAGTTGAGTTAAGATGTCGGGCTCACACTCAGTCATTCTTGATGTCCTGCAAATACCTTCTGCACCAAACTTCTTTCTTTTAGGAAATATATAGGCTGTTGTACAATGCCTAAGGTGATGTTTGTAGGGTGACTAACTGGCTATGGGAATCAGTCTAGGACTTTTAGATGTCCTCATGAGAAAATGAGAAAATGATAAAGGCTTTTCCACTACTAAAATACTTAGCATATGGAAATCTTGGATACTTTGGCATTTTAAGAAACACATTCTGTTTTAATCACCTAATAGATAGCCTCTTCCTCCCCACTTCCCAGGGACACCATGAGATTCTACTCCCAAAGCTTGGAAGGGCAATGGGCTCTCCTTTGTGATTATGTTTTTTTAAAAATGCTCAAAAATTACAAAGATACAATTAAATAGAAAATGCATTCTAACAGAAAATGCAGGAACACTTTTTTCAGGTAATAAGTATGAATAGATATATTTTATTCACTTTGGAAAATTGTCTGAGAAATATATTACATTTTTATAGTATTTTGCAAACAAATAAATATCTTTTCCCCTCTTTATTGGAACTGGATGTACTTGTCCATGAAAAAAAAATGAAGATGTTCCTATGTGGGTAATGCTCATGACATGAGTTTGCAGCCCAACAAGTATTTGTCTCATGTAGCAACAAGGAGCGCTCCATGACCAGCTGAAAATCCATGTGGCCACATTCCAGTCTTTCTCACTGGACCTTGAGCTCCTTAGTTCTCACTGTATCATTGTCATTTCCTGTAAGCTAAACAGAGCTCCATTGCCCCTTCCGGAGGGCAGTTGGGAGTCAACAAATTATCCCAGAGAGAATGTGTGTGTTCTACCTGCAAGTCTTTGAAACAGAAATGCAGAATAGTAATACAAAGAAGGAGAAGAAGAAGAAAAAGAAGAAGACACTTATAGTTTTTCTCTTTTTAATGTTTCCTTTCAGGTAATATTAATAAAGAAAACTGCTGTTGACACTGGAAAAAATCTTCAATATGCCCAAATAGCAGACTGCAATAAAAAGAAGGAAAAATTAAATATGTAAAATAAATTAAGTATATCAAATGAAAATGTTTTATTATGTTTAATGTCCATTCTTACATGCAAAGCTTTAATTCCATCCAAGATATTAGTGACCATAGTAACAAAACATTTAATTCACTGTGTCAAGTCAATCACTAGCAAGGAAAAACTGTGCTTTCACATCCTGGGCGTAGCGAGTCAGGCAGTGGGTACTGTCAGATGAAAGAGTGAACATTGCTGTGGAAACCAAGGAGAAGAACCAGTCTGGGGAAAACCGCTGGGAAAGGATTCTTTGAAGGGTTAGGCGTTATTTAATATTTATATTTAAAATCAAATTAAGGATTGTTTAAAGGATGTTTGCATTAAGAGATTGGATTTGCTTTAATTATTTGGTTATTTGTTGTTCCTATATAGCATTTATTAATCAAATGAAAATCAGCTTTTAATAGATTTCATTTCCATGAAAAAATGGCCCACTAAATTATTAAGTGGTAACATCACCCTTAGATCGGCATTCTGGTGACACTCTCCCAGCCCTGTCCTTGTCTGAAACCTTCCTTTGTGGGTTTCCGAGATGTTTTCAGACTTGAAGAACCTCACTATCAGATTCATTTGTAGCAATACTTCTATTGATTATTGTTTACTTAATTTGATTTTGAATCCTTAAATTTCCCTTGCTGAAGCCTTAGGTTTCTTTACCTAGGAGGGTGTCAGGCTTGCGTTGAGAGTTACTGGTTGAGTCTTTCACCCTTACCCCCAACCCAGGCCGAGCCACTCAGAGATCTGAGAACCCCTGGCCAGTGCAGCAGCTCAGCCTCCAAATTTACCCATTTTTAAGCACACCCATTTCTGGACCCTAGGTAGCAATATCCAGTCTTGGAAAACATAACTAGAGACCTAAAGACCATTATGGGGAAAGAAAACCAAAATTCCCACAGTCGCAGCTGATACCTATCTCCCCTGAACCTGGCCTGAGAAATCTCCTAATTACAGTTCTTTCAAACCCACTCCCCCACTCTCCCAGTTTCAGAGAAATCTCCCCTCCCCTCTAAAGATAGCCAGGTGGTGCATATTGAACCTCAGCATCCCTCCTCTCTATCCCCACCACAAACTGTGTGGCCTTCTGCTCAAGTCCATCGAGGCCTACCTGTGAGCGGAGACCGCCTGCCTGTCCCAGCAGCCTGCCCCTGGAACCCTTCCTGCCAGCTGCTCCTCAAAAGGACCCAGGGCCAGAGCTTCAGATGTCACCAGTCAGGGGTCCGGGCATCGATGTTCTGTTCCAGCCTCAGCCCCTGAGGGGTTGTGCTCAGCCAGGTGAGATCCCCTCTTCCAGGCTGCCTACTTCAGCTCTGAAAGGGGAGGGCGCAGACTCATCACAGTGTGTCTCCAGGACCCACTTGGAAGGTGCTCTGCCCCTAAAGGATGAGCAAATGCACAAATGACAAGGGAATGAACAAATATCCCCAAGGACGAAGGAACAGGTGAAAGGACCACACACTTCGGGAGCCAGGATTCCATGCCCTCTCCCTTCAGCCTCCTCTGAGAGCCCCCATGAAGCGGTTTTGTGGCTCTGATCCTCCTCTCTGACTTTTAGGCCCATCACTAAGCTCCTGAATATGAAACTCCACTGGGTCAAAATAATGACCCAGTGAGCCCAGCAGCCACCACCAATGCCTCCCCTATCCCTCCCCAGGGCTGCCCGGCCTTCAGCCACATCAGGCCACAGGGGCCAGCACTGCTGTTGTTGGCTTCATGCTTTAGATTTCTAAACATGATTATAGTATAAGGTTTTGAGGGAACTTGTTACATCTAAAAGTCAGGTGACCGTGTTTTCAGAATAAAAATCTGTTCCTGTGAGTTGATTAGTACAAGGAAGCAGTGCAGAGAATTCAAGTCTGTGATGTCCAAACCTATCTGGGAAGGATATTCTGTAAAATGCCACCTCCCTCGCCACATTTGCAGATTTTTTTTTATTTTTTATTTTTTATTTTGTCCAGTTCCAACTGGTCCTAGAAAGCCACCCTGTCCCTGCAGGTGGCCCACCAGGCTCAGCTCCTCCCTTTCACTCTCCTGAGCACAAAGAACCTCTGGATTAGCTTACTTATGCACCAGGGTAACCGACAAGCACATTTTCAAAAAGAATTGTATGTCATTAATTCTTATTGATGCTAAAAGTTCCCTTTTTAGCAAAACAAAAACTGTTGGGTGAGCATCATACTCTACGTCAATAACAGAAGGAAAATAAATGTTAAAACATGCTAAATCATTGCCCCACGGTACTTGTACTAATGACCACAAACTTCTCCTATGCTAATTTTTCTCTCTACTTTTAATTACGGATCAATAATACTTGCAGTTGACATTTAAAAATGCTGAACCACATGTAGCAACACAGACTGAGAGAAAAATCTACAATGTGGGACTGAATTTGCCAAATCAATAAACGTTGCCATTTAACAAATAGTAGCATGTAAACAGTCACCAAGATTAGCAAGCGTAAAGGACTCAGCCTGGAGGACTTAATTATTGTTTAATAACACGAGGCTGAATTTCCCTGTCAGGAGCCCTCTGCTGGGAGCAGCACGCCACGCGGATCCCGGCTCAGCACCCAGACCCACCTCCTCAACTGGAGGGAAACCTGCTTGGAAAATGCAGGACTTGATGGTCTGAAGGAAAAGACGTTTTCACGATGGGCATTCTCCTTACTTAAAAGGAGGTCCTTCATAAAAATCAAAGGTCCTGCTCAATGCATGTAATTGATCGCATCATAAAGTCATTAGATAAAGATATGAGATTTGAAACCATCCTCTCCTGAGTGTATCAATACTATGTCAATTTACTCGTTTGGAATTGAGGGACTACATGCAATGAAATACCCATCCACCTTGGAGACTAAAGAAGAGGGAGGCTCCAACCCCATCCCCCACCCCCCCAGACCTCAGGAAAATCAATCTCTGAGGTGGCGCATACGCAATCTCCATTCTTATTATTATTAGCAATAATAATAAATCTAGGCCTCCAGCATCTCAAGCATGTGATTATTGAAATGCCATTATCCACATGGGAGGCAGGAGTGATTCGTCTTGGCCTCGCTGGGCCTTCCATGGGCAGCCGGGCAGTCAGGGTGTTTGCTTGCAGAATGGTCATCATGAATCGCCCGCGGATCTCATCCACAACTGCCTAGGAAACATTGGGGAGTAAAAGCTGAAGACCATGTGGAAGATGTGAACTCACCTGCGGCTGCTGGGGGGCCCACCAGCTTCTGTACCCAGTTCATTTCCTCAATGTGAAGCTTGCAGACACTGTTGTATGTTCCTATTTTCATAGCAGCATCACATTCACTAAAATGGTTGCCTGATTCTCTCTAACCTATCAAATCCAAATCCATTTTGATTAAAACAATATTATAGTGCCTGGTGGGCATGGCTCAGAGGTTGAGCGGTCATGATTTGATTCCTAGTCAGGGCACATGCCTGGGTTTCGGACTCGATCGCCAGTGGGAGAAATGCAGGATGCCTCCCCAATCATCACTGATGTTTCTATCTCTCTCTCCCTTTTCCTCCCCCTCTGAAATCAATAAAAAATATGTACTACTATATATATATATATATATATATATATATATATATATATATATACACACATATATTTTAAAATTATATAAATAGAACAACACACTCAGCAGCCAATGTCCAGCCCTGAACTATGGTGGTCAGGGGTCTCCTGCTGGTCTTCACCCTGGCATTAGAGTCCAGCAGCTCATGGAGCCCAGAGAGCCCACCCTGCCCTGGCTCGCCAACTTCCTTCTTTTCCAATGAGCCTTTTCCTTTATAAAGATGTTTGGATAAGCCATGCCTGAGCTGACCTCGGCACTTTGCTCCTCTCTAAACAGAACTTCTGTCCCCAAACTTATTTCATTGTGGGCTCAGAACATGATTCACTTCTTCTAGTCCTTGTGGCTCCATGTCCCAGGAGCACCCTGCCTCTCATGGCCACCAAACCAAATCCTACATATCCCTTGGAAATTGATTTAAACCAGTTACTGCTTCCAAAGTCTTCTTTCTTCAAGATGCCTCCCTCCTCTTGAGCTTGGTGTTCACCTGAGCTCAGCGTTCAGTGACCTTGGAGAGCAGTGGACTGGAGTGAGGGAGGGTGTGGAAGGGAGGGTTGGGTGGGAGCTGGGGTGTCCTGAGAGGCTCCCCGCAGGTAGCTGTGGCCTGAAGGAGCTCCCCTGCGGCAGTGTCGGCACTGCAGTGTCAGGGTCAGGCTTTCTGCAGAGACCAGGAAACCTCCACAGATTCTAATCTTCTGTCTTGTTCATGAGAATGAACAAGAAAGAATCTGTCCAGAAAGAATCACAATAAATATATACAGAAGTGTAAAAAATAAAGAACTGTTCTGGGCAGCTAGTTTCACAACTTCAAGAAACAGGAATGTATTGAGTATTTTGAGGATTACATCATTTTGGGTTAAATTTTAAAAATCAAAATGTTTAAGCCCACATTTTCAAACAGCCAAAACCTCCTCCAAGATCATGAGGCCCCAACTTTATGGACATTATTGCTGACAAGGCATCTTTACTCAGTTTTTCCAGCTGAAAAGTCACTGCTGGAGTCACTTGGCAGAAATCACAGGGAACAAGTAAAAATGAAAATTATTTCCCCCTATTGCTCCCCAGGTTGTTTAAAATGGACTCAAACAAGGAGGTGAACTATAATTTACAAGGAAGCAGTTTTTCAATAGCCTGAGAAGCGATTGTTAGTAGGAAGTGATAAAGGCCGTTCCTCAGTGAGGAAGCCTGGCCTTGGCAGCTCGAGTAGCTTCTATGAGTCTCTTCTCTTAGAATACACAGAACCTTCCAGTCCCTGAAACAGCCTCTTAATACCTCAGTGCTAAAACTACTTTTCCAAAAGATGATATTGCATAAAAAGTTTTTAATAGTAGAGGGACAGCCCTGCAGTGTCATGTAAGAGAGAGACCCTGGACCCAGGGCCACCAGCAGCTGGCACAGACTGAGGCCCAGTGGTGACTCTAGGTCTGATTTCTGTGTTAAGTTTTCAAATAGCAAAATTTTGGTTGAATCATCTTTTTGTTTCCTTTCTCATGCCAATAAAGACTGAGAGGTAAAGTATAAAATTATAAGATGGATTTGAAATAGAAAAATGTGAAGACTCAGAAAATTCCTTCAACCAAGTAAGCGGGCACTGCACCCACCAGGTGAGGAGGAAGGTTTTGTCATAGCTTCTCAGTCTGCAAGGTGACATCATGTGTGATCTATTTTTGTGTAGCCAACAACAAATTAGCTTTTATGGACAACAGTTGGGAAGTTAGCTGGGAGAAGATATATTAAAATAATAAGCAAAGAAAATGTTTCTTAAATATTTGAAGAGCTATTCAGAATTACTGAACTTGATCTATTTTTGTGTAGCCAACAACAAATTAGCTTTTATGGACAACAGTTGGGAAGTTAGTTGGGAGAAGATATATTAAAATAATAAGCAAAGAAAATGTTTCTTAAATATTTGAAGAGCTATTCAGAATTACTGAACTTGAGTGTAGAGGCACTGAGACGGTCTGAATGCCACAGACCTGCCAACGGTTACTCATCCTCATCCCCAACATCACGTCTCACAGATGGAATCCATTCATCTCATTCAAGACAGACAATTTAGCATCTGGTTGAGATACTCACTAGTGCTGTGGGGGTTTGGAAGGATATCAGCCCTGTTAGTTGTGTGGACATGTACTCACTGAATGATCCTATGGTTTAGAGCCGTGGTCGGCAAACTGCGGCTCGAGAGCCACATGCGGCTCTTTGGTCCCTTGAGTGTGGCTCTTCCACAAAATACCACAACCTGGGCGAGTCTAATCTGAAGAAGTGGCATTAAAAGAAGTTTAAGTTTAAAAAATTTGGCTCTCAAAATAAATTTCAATCCTTGTACTGTTGATATTTGGCTCTGTTGACTAATGAGTTTGCCGACCACTGGTTTAGAGTATTCTAAACATTACTCAAAGATAGAAACATTTTCTAAGTCATGCTTCTTCCAGCCCGACAACGGCCCATTACAGGACCACTGGCTGGAAGAAATGGCCAGCACCAGCCCAGGGGGCTGTGTGGTTGTCTGAGAAGGTTTCTCTCTAGGCTGGAGTTCCAGGTGGAGACCCAGGCACCACAACTGGAGGCTGACTGCCAGTTGCATTCCTCCGAGCCAAATGGCAAATTTTTCCTTGAACCCCCTTTTGTACTGCTTGCCCATGGCTCTCCACAGCCTGGGGCAGCTCCCCAGTTGACCTCTGTATCCACAGGAACATGGAAGGAGGAGGCTGGGACCAACTCCAACTTGTTGATCCCTGTGGCTCTCTGGTAAGAGTGCTAGAGCCTAGTCATCACACCATCTCAGTTTGGGGTAGCTACACCTGGGCACTCCAGTGGCAAATGAAAGTGCTGAATGATGCCCTGTGCCTGTCCTGGATTCTGCCCACTTGTTCAACCACAGCCCCACATCCTGTGAGCAGGAACCCCCGCCCCCCCCTACCAGCAGCCAACTAACTATAGGAGGCTTTGGAGAGGTCCCAGCTTGGACAGAAATGACCATTCAATAGCTGGGAAGAGGTGAGCATGGATGAGTTTGAGGTCTGCAGCCCGTGGTCACTGACTGACCCAAGGCTGATGGGCAGATTCTTTCCTAGAGAGAGATCTGAGCAGCGCTCCCACATGGCTGTCACATTGCCGAATGGCAGGGCTGGCAGCTGAATACTGACTCCCAAAGACATCCAGGTCCTCATCCTTGGAATTTGTGAGTGTGACCTGATGTGGCAGAAAAGACTTTGCATGTATGATTAAGTTAAGGATCTTAAGATGGGAATTGCAAGAAGCCACAGTCTGACTGTGCCCTTCACACCCCAGGACAGGCGGACTTGGGAGGGAGGCCAGGGCACAGATGTTTAGAATACTCTAAACCAGGGGTCCTCAAACTTTTTAAAGTGGGGGCCAGATCACGGTCCCTCAGAGAGCTGGAGGGCCGGACTATATGAACTACTAATTCCTACTGTAACACCTCGGCTGCGCTCACTGCCCAAAAAACCTGGCGGGCCAGATCAGACTCCTCTGCGGGCCGCATGTGGCCCGCGGGCCGTAGTTTGAAGACCCCTGCAAACCATAGGAATGTGCTTAGCTCTGGCTGATTGAACCTCCTGGGTTAGGTGACATCTGCTTCATCCTCATTGTTTTCACCTGAACTACAGGACCAATGTTGTTGGTGTTCCCTTCCTCTTTGGGTATTATTTGATATGATGCAAAACTAGACTCAAAGGCATCTTGGAGAGCTTAAAAGATGTTTCAGCACATTCCTCTCTAAGAACATTTCATCTGCAAATGTGAACCTATCCATTGAAACAATCTTCCCACCTGCTGAACCTGCCATTAAAATGGAGTCTGTGGATTCCTGGAAAAACATTGCCTCACTCTGCCTTTGTGCTTGTTCTAGGTGTTCTGATCACTGCCTTGACTAAGCAGGATAACCTCTAATGAATATCGTGAAAAGGAAGAGGTTACATGGTCCAAGGAGACACTCTGAATAAATGTTCTGGTGAAGCCACAAAGGATAAGTCTGAAGCTCCAACCACCCAGCATCCCAGAGAAGAAAGAGGGAGGGTAGGAAGGCTTAGCATCCGGCATGAGTCCTGGTGCAGGGACACCCAAGAGGATAAGTCTGAAGCTCCAACCACCCAGCATCCCAGAGAAGAAAGAGGGAGGGTAGGAAGGCTTAGCATCCGGCATGAGTCCTGGTGCAGGGACACTGCTGCAAACAATTGTTTTCAAAGATGTCTGCTGGTGTGTGTGGATGTTAAGGCTTATGTTAAGGTTTACTTTTTGTGATACTTAATTATTCTAATTTCTTATATGTAGTGTTAGTACCTTTCAAAATAACAAGTATTTGTTTATTTATGTTACAAAGAATTCCAAAAACTGTAATCTAAAAATGTATTTTGAAAAAAGAAAATGCCATTATAAAAAAAAAAAATTCTGCAACTAGAAAACCAGCTCGCCGTGCATTCAAATAAATATTCCCAAGTGGACATGCTTACCCAGGGTGCGAACAGGGTGCCCCATGACAGGTAATAAGGTACAGTGACAAAGGCACCCACAGACTGGCCTGGGATTCCGAGGACCATCAGGCGGGGCCCCAGAGCACCCTAGTCCGGGGCTTCACTGTGACTACATCCAGGGGGAAATCACACATCGGCCTCCATTTGGTTCTCATTTCTTCAGGAGCATTTGCACAAAAACAAGGACTAAATTAAGAAGCAGAATGATTTCCCAGGACCTTTGAAAAGCAATCCGTGTTACGCTGGCATTCATGGGCCATGCCACCTTCGGTGGCAAGTTGGGGCACTTTCTCTGCATCTGCCAGCCTCATTCTCTTGCAGGCCAACAATGCCAAGTGTTTAGGGAAGTTAATTATTAAATCCTACCCATTGTTGTTGAGTTGTATGATAGCAAGGGCCCAGGCGCAGTGCCTTATGCTATCTCCCATCTACTGCACATTTAACTACCTTTGATCTTATCACACAGCAGATATAGAACTGAAATAATCACCATTTAAATATATTAGGTTGTTTGACATAGGTACTACACGCAGGAAAATCAATAATGATTATACAATCGCCAGATACAATGTAAACGGCATACCGCAAAGTCTTTACTGGGCGAGATAACATCACAGAAATCCCAACCAGAGTCAATAGCCATTAGTTTTTAAGAGTGGCCACTTGAACTTGTGTGTGTGGGTGTGTGCACTGGAGCCAGGTCACCCATGGCTGGAGCGTCTTAAAATAGATGAGGTTCAAAGAAGTAAAGAGAAGCCCCCCCTGTCTTCTGAAGAATTGCTGAACTTTTGAAAAGTGAAGTATCATTGGGTTCCATTTCTGTGAAAGCCATAAAAAGCCCTTTGCATTTTGGTCAATTTTCAAGAAAATTCTAACAGCTAAAGAGACAATGCACAGTTATAATTAAATTCCAGTGTCCCAAACACTCATCACAACACAGAGAGCTCAACCTGCATGCATTGGCATCTAGTAATACCCCTGAAAGCTGGATTTTGGTCCCAACTCCATCTGTTTCTCTCAACTAGGTGAGGGGAGAAAATCATAGGAACCTATCTCTTCTGAATCATTTTCTCCAAGGGGGTGGGGTCCTGACATTCTCATAAGTGAATGTTTACCACTGAGTCATTTGGGAAAGAAAATACTTTTCACTCATAAAAGTATCTGCAAGAGTTCCTGAAGCCCAGAAACCTATTGTGGCACCTGGAAGGTCATGAATGGTATGGATTCTTGGCCAACATCAAAGACGTAAGCAATGGATGCAGTAAAATGCAAGCTGTTATCAACTTCCCAGATTGTTCTCAGGCGGAAGAGGAGCCACAATGATCAATCTCTTCTGAGTCCTGAAAGCAAGCCTGGAAAGACATGTGCTGATTCTGCTGACATATTGGTCCCTCTTTGCTGTCCAGATGCCATTCCAATAGGCCAACCTTCATGGGCATTAATCAAGATGGCAGCCAATGTATTCTCCCTCTGCTGAGAGCCATTGACAGAGAGAGAGAGAGAGAGAGAGAGAGAGAGAGAGAGAGAGAGAGAGAGAGAGAGAGAGAGAGAGGGAGAGAGGTTGACAATGTCAGCATTATTTCTCCATTTACATCCACTTGTACCAACAGCTCGGCACGCTAAATCCTAAGCAAATACTACAGGATGAAGAGAAAAGTCCAGCAAAAAAATAGAATGACGCCATTCTCGTTCTCTTAGAAAATTAAAAGCTCTTGGAAAGAACACAGCCATCACTTTATAACCCTTATCCTCTCCCCTCTCCAGCCCAGCTGTCAAATTTACTGTTTAAGCTTTTCTTTGTAATCACACAATTATGCACTTCATCACCTTCCCCACCCCCATCATTCCATCTAATGGTTTTAAAGGCAAAGGAAATTACTTGTCCTCGCAGCCAGCACTTGACACTTTTATGGGTCATTTGTAATGAAGCTATTCTTTGGCTTTAATGGAGACCTTGATTCCGACCACTGTGAATAATTGTCAAAAGGTGATTAATTAAATATTCACCACTCCCCTATAAAATTGATCAACATATTACATTACACTGCTCCAAAAGTTATTTTATTTCTTCATTCGACTTCAGATTCTATGCATTTAAACAAGCTTTAAAATGGAGCCATATAATTTACTACATATTAATTATACATACATCCTGACTAAAGTAAGAAGAAGTGTTTTACACCTTTTTTAACTCTGTAACACGTGCCACTGTTACTCACAGCACTGAGAAGTCCCCGATTGGAGTGAAATGTCTAACCCTGTACTTCCTGCCTGTGTACAGTGCAGGGACCTTTATTAGTGGGGGTTTTAATTTCTATAAACATGTGGCTCCATGTGAAATAAATCTCCAAGGCAAAAAAATGATATTACCCAATTTAATTGGTACATAAAGTATTGGCTTTTAAAAATATCATCCTAGGACAAAAGACATTAGTAAACTTTGGGGACCCATCACTTAAAGCAGCAATTGGGGTGAGGATGAGGATAGGAAAGGGAAATCGCTATACTGGGGATCTTGCTGAAATGAAATAAAGCCATTACTAACATACATTGCCAGCTTTGGATCACTCCAGTTTGGGGCAGTCTGAGTAAATAAGTCCAAAATCTTCCTAGAAAACTAGTCTTTCTTGCTTACATTTCGCCACAATGTCTGAGCCACTCTTGTCATGGAATACCAGACAATCAGAGGTTTACAAAAAAACTAAAACTCCAAACTGCAAGCATTAAACTCAATTCCATAGATACCCAGGATGCTCAGTAATCAAAACAAAATTTATTACCAATGAGGAATAAATGTGACATCATGAATTGTGTTTTTAAAAAATCTATGGAAGTAGAGAGAAAATTATGAAAAATAAAAACAAAAGGAATCCAGTTTGTCTATAAAGTATGTCTGCCTTTGACCAGGAGAAACAGATAAGGAATGACATGACACAGTGGTGCCTTGGACAGACACTGAACCATGCCTAGTAGTACATGTTCAACAATAATAGAAAAAGCTTGGAGCCACTCAGAAGCTTAAACCCCGCAGGCCACCAAGATTGTTAGGTGCACCCCACATTCCTGATGCTCAGAAGAGCCCAGGACTAAATTCCACACAGTCTGAGACCCTGATCAAAGTCTGCACTGACTCCAATCAGAGACTTTCTAGAAAGCCTGGGAGGCGGCTCTTTGCATGCTGATTACTAATTTCACTGAAGTAGTCAATCAACTGCCCTTCCCTTCTTTTTTTTCCAAGGCTGCTACAATGTCATTGAGTGAACATTGCAGATAAAAAAAAATGATGAGCAAAAAAAATAATAATATTTCAACTTGAACAAACTTGCTATTTGTAGACTTGATCACATGGATGTGCTGTGGTCAAGATGATTTCAGCAGCGGCTCCAGAAATGAATCCCACAAAGGGACTGAGTTTAATCATCCAATCCCAGACTGTATTGATTTTGGGACTACTTGCAATGACTATATAAATAAGCCATTTCTTTGCAACTGTATCTACAGCCGGTCATGAACCCAAAACCTTCACAACCTGGTCCAAAGTGAATTATGCCCTGCAGAAATAAATTAATAAAACTAACACAGCCAGGCTCCTCCACCAACTTATTTTCATGTTTCAAGAGCTTAAAAATATAAAATCAATAATCATTTAGTCATAAGGGTAAATGAAGCGACATAACATCAAAGTATACCCTTTAGCCATTCAAGTCATCCTAGGTAATTTATCTCATCAAAAGGCAGTGGTAATAATCCTTTCCACTCTGAGACAAGCTGCCACACAGCTGCTGTATTATCCTAGAGTAAACAAGTTGGGAGAAAATATTAAAAATCAATATCTGTTTCCTTCTATCAGACCAGATGGCATCCATCATACACCCACCCCTGTGAAGGTGCCCAGAGTGAGGAAGACAATGAATTAGCAACACAAAACGGAGCTCGGCTCGACAGGGAATGACAGTTGGAATTTTTAAACATACAGCATTTTACAATTGCAAAATTTTGCTGAAATTATGATTATTGGGGAGAAAATCTATTGTAGCCATAGGACATGACAAGGAAGCAATTACCAGCGCTGCAAAATAAAAATGCAAACCGCAGCTTTCCATGGCCCCTGCAAGTTATACCAATTATTCGATTGATTTATTTGATTATTCATTTATTCACTTATTTATTCGTTTGTTCTTTCATTTGTGTAGCCTAGTGGTTTTCAGCTAAGAAATCACCTGGGTGCACTATTGTCACATGTCACAAACTCCTCCCAGGGCACTACATTTTGACAGGCTCTTTCTGATCACAATGGCTCAAGTAGAAAGAGTAGGATGCTAAGTCCCAAGAAATCTGTTTTCCGGGAGAGGGAAGAGCTGCTTGATCCTGGACATCCTAGCAGGTGGCTTTCCTAGTGGCAAACTCAGAGATGTGAGCAGGAACCAGCTGGGAAATAAGGCCGCTGAGCCTGACATGGAATGCGTGGAAGAAAAGGCTGGAAGAACCCTTCCAAATGGACTCCCCTCCCTACATTACAAGGTCTCCCTGATTTAAAGTCTAGCCTGAATGTTATTATCTCTGGAAAATGGGATGCCATTGCTGTTCTTAGAGGAGGTCTCACAGACATACACACACACACACACACACACACACACACACACACACTTATGAAATGACTATTGGGAAATAGGGGATTTCTAAAGAGGTAATTAAAGTTAAATGAGGTCACAGGATGGGCCCAAATAAGAGGAAGAGATACCAAGAATGCCATCTGTAAGCCTAAAAGGGAGGCCTCACCAGAAACCAATCTTGCTGGCACCTTCATCTTGGACTTCCAGCCTCGGAACTGGGAGAAGATAGAATTCTGTCTCTGACATTTTATTATGGTAGTCCCAGGAAACTAATATAGTGTTCCTACAGTTACCTAAACTGAAAGCTCAATATGCAGGCTTCCTCAGAACTCTCTCAGTGCATTTTTTTTTTAATGCACCAGATTGTTTCATAAAGAAGCTCCTATATTCTAGGATAAGTAACCCCTTGAAGAGACCCCCAAATAAATCTCTCTCAGAATAAATCCCACATTATGTCCAATTGTGGGTCAATTCTCACAATTTTATTCTATAGTAGTGTTTTTCTCTTCCTCAGTCCCAGTCACTGAAACGTCCCCAGGACCCCGCTTATTCTCTTCCTTAAATATGCATCCCCAGGTTAAAACCCTGTTACCACCAGGTACTATGACTAAGAACTGAGATAGCATCGGATCACCACAGATTTACTGGGAGGTTGTATTTAATGAAAAGGCCTAAATCATTTTCACACATATTTTTATTTAGAGATTCATGATTCATCAGCTGTCTCCCATAGTGAAATGGCTTCTGTTTAACCTAGGTGCCTGCCCTCACATTTTGTTTCTAGCAGATGTGATCTTAGGTCCTGCTCTTTGCTCTACCCCCAGGAATTCTCTATGTGGATCCTGACTGTCAGGTGGTGGATTTCCTACTCTTCTCGAATAAATTTTTCCAGAGAGAGTGGCTGATGAAACACACAGAGCAGAGATCTCCAGGAAGCACGTGTGTTTCCTGAAAATTTAAACCAGGAGGCAGGGACCTCTTACACACTCCTGCGGGGCATATCTAGAGCCGTGCACCCCTACCGCTGCCCAGGATGAGGCTCAGAAAAAGTGCTGGAGCAGATGAAGAAACTGCCTCCTGTAATGTCAGAAAATCACAAAAGGAATCTTTGTTATTCCAAGAACCAATCTGAATTTGAAACAAGTTGCAAATCACAGCAGAAGTCTACAACAATGTGGTCACATTAGCCAACCAATTGAGGCTGCTCTTTCACTCACTAGATACCTCCATGAAGCATCTTCCCTTCTAATTCCCACTCAGGGAATCTCTCACAGTGGGCACTTATTTGTACTAGTGCTGGGTGTAGAATGATTATGTGAAGTTGCTCATTTGTTGGCTGTAAATTTTCTTTTATAGAAATGACTAACAGCTCTTGTTATCTGCTTGAATCAGAACCTAAGTACAAACCTTTAGATACTGAAGAAATATCAGCTTTCACATGGCACTGCATACCAAATCATCAAATAGGTTTACACATGACACTGACTTAGAGAAAGTCATGTGGAAGCTACCAAACGCCATCCCAGACCCTGACTCACAAGGCAGCTGTGAAGGTAGCACATACAAGATGGACACCAAGTGTTACCTTGTGGGGATGAGCCCATCAATCATGTGAGCCTTCCAAGGGACCCTCAGAAGATGCTCAGTATCTCTCCTTCAGATAACATTTAATCATGGACGCACTTCTCAATGGGTATTAAAAAGGTGAACTCTTTGAATATCTGGTTTCCAAGAGACTGAAATTTAACAGTACAATCTTTATACACCAAATCTGAACATTTTCATGTTCAAATGTATTCTTTTTCCCATGGAAGATGGGATCTTGAGATCTGCCAAAAGGTTTAAAATATGACTTTATAGAGAGAAATTACCCAATTTCATCTATATTAACCCCCCCTTTTTTTCCTAGAAAATAATCTCTGCAAGGCTAATTCATTGGTGAACTTCCAGCATAGCACATCAAACATAAGTACCCCGGCTATGTTTGAAGTGCTATGCTGGACAATTACTACTTATAGTTAGTAACTGAATATTTGATCAGGGGTAGATCAATGTACAAGATAATATTTCCCACTGATGCTTTTCCTGTCTTCCCTGCTTATGTTAGACTAAGCTATTTGTTAAGCAGATTTGAAAACTTGAATGAAATGGACAAATTACAAGAATAACATCCATTTCTAAAACTGAGGCTAGAAGGAATTAACAATTATAAATAAACCCATAAGCTTTTTTAAAAATGTGATCCAATGGTCAAATACTGATCTGCAGCCTCGTTGTCATCGTCACCATCACCCAATTCAGACGGTACATTTGGTGGAGTTGAAGAAGCTATAGCTTACAAACTAGGATTTTCACTTAATTCAATCTATAGAGAAATGTATGCACATATATCTCATATATGAATGTTCAATTTAGTATTAATTATGGTAGTTCTACGCCTTTCCTCTTCCTAGGCAATCTATTACATACTTTATATCAAATACATACATATTATTAGATACAAATGCATGCAGGTTTGGATGTTTGTGAGGTTTTGGTCATTGATTTATTTTATCTTCAACTTACTACATTGATCTTTTCTCACTCTGTACCTAGTAAGATCTACTCAAGACCCAAACTGAACTTTTAAAGTAAAAAGTTAATATCTGAAATGAAAAATCACCAGACAGACTTAGCAGATTAAGTGCCAAAGGAATGCATAGTTTCAAGGGCAGAGGAAAATTGGAGGGGAGAATCAAGCAACCAGTAAAATAATAAAAACTGTATTAAAATAAAGTGTATAAATGATCACATTATTTTGCGTAAATTTTATATCTTTGTAATCAAATATCGGGTCTAGTAATAATTAATGTATTAATGTCGTTTTTTAACATTCGTTTAAAATCTTGCTTGGCGTTGACTTGTATTGACATAACCTTCAAACACGTGGTATCTACAGAACGTGTGAAGTGCAATTAACAAGTTTTGCTTGAAAAAGTTTGTGTTTGGTTTGGTTTTTGTTGCAAAACTAGGGCTAAGAAGATGGCGGATGAAGAGCATATTCGGCACTGCATGCTTTACGAGTTCCAATTAGAAAGAAAAGCAAGTGAGGCTGCAAAAAACATCTGTAGTGCTCTTGGTCAAGATGCAGTTAGCACCAGAAAATGCCAGCGTTGGTTTGAGAAATTATGCGAGGGAAATTTTTCGTTAGATTACAAGAGTGGTCGAGGCCGTGTGTCCAATTTTGATCAAGAAGCTCTTCAAGCTCTTTTGGTGCAAAATCCTCAAATTACCCAACAAGAGCTTGCGACAACTTTAAATTGTTCACAAAAAACAATTTCCAATCAATTGCGTGCACTTGGCAAAGTCCAAAAGTTTGGAAAATGGGTTCCTCATGAGTTGACCGACAACAACAGTAATCAAAGAGTCACAATTTGCAGTTCGCTCCTCTCTCGTCAAAACCATTTGCCGTTTTTAGAGCAAATTGTTACCAGAGATGAAGAATGGGTGCTGTATGTTCATTTGAAAAGGCGGCCTCAATGGTTGGACAAGAATGAGGCTCCGCAGCCCACGCCAAAACCTGACTTGCATGCGAAAAAAGTGATGTTGTGTGTTTGGTGGAATTTTAAAGGAATTCTTCATTATAAACTTTTACCATCTACCCAAACCATTACAAGTGCAGTGTATAGTGTCCAATTGGAAAGGTTAGCCCAAGCTTTAAGAGAAAAAGAACCCGCGCTGATTAATCGGAAGGGCGTAATTTTTCACCACGATAACTCACGACCACATACTGCAAGAATCACTGCTGAAAAACTGCGCTAGTTGGAATGGGAAGTTCTCCCTCAACCTGCATATTCTCCTGATATTGCCCCTTCCGATTACCATTTGTTTCGTTCTTTGCAAAACTTTCTTCTTGGAAAAAAATTTAATAATGAAGAATGCCTCAAAAATGCATTGACCGAATTTTTTGCATCAAAATCACAAGAATTTTACAACAGAGGGATTAAAATGCTTCCTGAGCATTGGGCACAAGTAGTAGAAAACAACAGCAACTATATTGTTGATTAAATTTTGTTGTATTGTTTAAATAAATTCGATTTTAAAAAGTATTAGAAAACGACGTTAATTATTACTAGACCTAATAGTAACATTTGAGATAATTTTTGAAAAAGCAACACAGCAATAATTAAAAAATACATGTGCCTTCTGAACCAGAAATCACAGACCTGGGGCAATGTGGCACAGAAATCTACACTAATAAAGAGAAACATGCAAATTACCATCACTCCACTACACTACCAGCCAATCAGAGTGAGTATTCAAATTAACCTTAAAATATGGCAGCAGCCCTGTCCCTGTTGCTCTTGGTCTGTGGAGGTCAGAGAAGTCGGGCATCAGTGCTGGGGCTGGCTGTAGCTTGGGAGACAAAGAAGCCACCTGCCCTGGATCCCAGGCTACAGACAGCAGCAGAAGCCTCAAGTCCACCTGCCCTACATCCTGGCGGAGACAGAAACTGGGCCCCAGCACCTGAGGCTGGGTGCAGCCCGGGAGACGAAGAAGCTGCCTGCCCTGTGATCTCAGGTCATAGCCAGCCAGAGAAGTCACCCCCACTGCATCCCAGGGAAGACAGAGAAGCCGTCCACCTGTAGTCCAGGGACCAGCAACTGTGGCTGGCTACAGCCTTGTAGATGGAGAAGCTGCCCACCCCACAGTCCTGGGCACCAGTACCTGCAGCTGGCTGTGGCCTGGGAGACAGAGAAGTCTCCCACCCTGAGGTCCCAGGCACCAGCACTTGCAGCTGCAGCCCAGTGAAGCCACCTTCCCACTATCCACTGCAGCTGCAGTTGGCCTGGGTGCCTATGGCTGACCAGAGGGAGGTAAGCCCAGATCCCAGGTGCCTATGGTAAGCTGGAGGAGGGAATCCTGGGTCCCAGATGCAGGGCTGAGGCATAGGTGGTTAGGGACAATCAAGCCAGCAAAAGAGCAGTTAGGGGCAATTAAGCAGGCAGGCAAGTGGTTAGGAGCCAGCTGTTCTGGATTGTGAGAGGGGTGTCTCACTGCTGGTTATCCCCTGAGAGGTTCCAGATTGGAGAGGGTGCAGGCCAGGCTGAGGGACACCCCCTACCACTCCCCAACCATGCATGAATTTCGTGCACAGGGCCACTAGTAAAATTATAAGAATATATGTACAAGAATGTTTCTTTCAGGATCATTGTAAAGAGCCAACAACTAGAAACACTATGATGCCTTTTATTAGGGAAATGGGTGAATCAATTATGGGATGTTACTTTCCTGCCACGGATTATAATGCAATCATTCAAAACAAATGAAATAAAGCTATACACCACAGAGGGAAACACTGGAGAATGTAAAGATATAGCAATATAGCCCAGCTGGTATTGCTCAATGGTTGAACAGCAACCTATGAACCAAGAGATCATGATTCAATTCCTGGTCAAGGCACATGCCTAGGTTTCAGACTCAATCCCCAGTATGGGGCATGCAGCCAATCAATGATTCTCTTCATCATCAATGTTTCAATCTCTCCTTTTTCTTTCCTCTCTGGAATCAATAAAAAAAATATTTTAAAAGATATAGCAATATGATGTATAAAAAAGAAGCACAGAAGAAAGAAAAAGATTAAATAAATAAGCAAAGACTAGAGCCTCAGTGACCTATGAAAAAAATGTCAAACAATCTAATATAAGTACGCTTGGAGTCACTAAAAGAGGGAGAGTGTCAGAAACATATTTGAATAAATAATAATCAAACATTTAAAAAATTATTTAAAATGCTGAACCCACAGATGGAAGAAACTCACCAAAGCCCAATCTGGATAAATGCAAAGAAAACCACACAAGGCAGCCAAAAGTTGAGGGTGGAAATTCATGATACAGAGAAACATAGATAGGAATGACAACAGACTTCTCCTGACAATTAATGAAATCCAGAAGACAATGAAAAAAATCCATAAAGTGCTCAAATAGGAAAAAGAGTCAATCTATTTCTGTGTACAGAAAAATATTTTTCAAAAATAAGGCAAAGTAAGTATTTTTGCAGACAAATCAAAGCTGATGCAATTTATCATCAACAGGCATTTACTAAAAGCAATGCTAGCTAAAAATCTTTTTCATGTTAAAGTTAAACAATAGTGAGAACTTGGATCTACAAAAGGAACTAAGGAGCCCCAGAAAGTGTAAATATATAGATATATAATCAGGTTCTTTTCCTTACTTTTACATTTTTAAAGGAAAATTGGTTATTTAAAGCAAAAATGTAATAGTATATTATGAGGTTTATAGCATATGTTTAAGTAAAATGTATGGCATTGAAGAATGGAAGCCCACTCTTCTATAGGTCCTACATATATATGTAGAGATATAATATCTAAAGGTAGACTTTATTGAATTGCATATTGTAAAAGCTAAAAACCATTAAATAACTAGCATATATAATTAAAAGAGATATAATGGATGAACCAATAATAAAGATAAAGTTGCCAAAACCGGTTTGACTCAGTGGATAGAGTGTCAGCCGGGTTTGATTCTGGTCAAGGGCATGTACCTTTGTTGGGGGCATGTCCCCTGTGGGGGGTGTGCAGGAGGCAGCTGATTGATTTTTCTTTCTCATTGATGTTTCTAACTCTCTATCCCTCTTCCTTCGTCTCTGTGAAAAATCAATAAAATATATTATAAAATAAAATAAAGATAAAGTAGAAAAACATTTTTTAAATTATTAATCTAAATAAGGCAGGAAAAAGATCAATAAAGGGAAAAATGGGACAATTAACTATGATAGACTTAGTCAAACCATAAATATAGTTACATTAAATATAAAAGATTTAAAATCACCAGTTAAAGGCAGAGGTTGCTGCACTTGATAGAAAAGGCCCAGCTATATACTATATATAAGAAATAAGCTTCAAATATAAAAACATAGCTAAGTTAAAATAAAAGGATGGAAAGGGATATTTGATGCAAACGCTAACATAAGAAAACTGAGGTAACTATCCTAGTATCAGACAATGTTGCCTTTAGGACTAGAAATATTACTATATAAAGAAGAAGAGAATTCACAATGATAAATTTGTCTATTTATCAATAAGATATAACAACCCTAAATTCATATGCTCCTAATAATAGGTGTTTAATTATATGAGGCCAAAATCTGACATAGTGGTATTAACTTAGAAAGAAACAATTAGAATACATATATTATAGACCCAAGTATTTGGAAAGTGTGCAAAATATACTTTAATAACCCAGTGAGTTGAGAAAGAGGGAATAAAAACAAAGAAAAATTAGAAATATTTTTAACTAAATAAAAATAAAAACACAGCATATAAAATTTTACAGACTAGAGCAAAAGCAGTGCTTAGAAGGAAATTCATAGTATTAAATGCTTGTGTTAGAAAGGAAGAAAAGTCTAAAAAATCAATAGTTTAAGACTCCACTCTTAAAAGCATAAAAAAAAGTGATAGAATATCAAAGTAAATCCAAAATAAGAGATGGGAGGAAATAATAAAGATCAGAGTTGAAATCAATGGGATAGGGAAAGCCTAACAGTAGGGAAAATCAATAAAACCAGATGGTCCTTTTTTTTAATATATTTTTTTTTATTGCTTTCAGAGAAGAAGGGAGAGGGAGAGGGAAATATCAACGATGAGAGAGAATCATTGATCACCTGCCTTCTGCATGCTTCCTACTGGGGATCAAGCCCACAACCTGGATATGTGCTCTTGATTGGAATTGACAGAGGGACCCCTCAGTCCCCAGGCTAACACTCTATCCACTGAGCCAAACAGGCTGGGGCCAGATGCTCATTTAAAAAAAAAATCAACAAAATCCATGAATCTCTAGTTGATTTGAACATGAAAAAAGAGAAAATATAAAATATCGATATTAAGAATCAAGGAGGGTTGCCCTGGCTAGTGTTTTTCAGTGGTTAGAGCATAAGCCTGCACACCTAAGGATCTCAGGTTTGATTCTGGGTCAAGGGCATGTACCTGGGTTTTGGGTTCGCTCCCCATCCCTGGTAGGGGAGTATGTAGGAGGCAACCAGTCAATGTGTCTCTCTCACATCTATGTTTGTGTGTTTTTTTTTTCTCTCTCCCCGTCCCCTCCATTCCTGCTACTCTCTCTGAAAAACAATGGGAAAAATATCCTCGAGTGAGGATTAACAACAGCAACAACAAAAAGAACCAAAGAGGGTACAATACTACAGATTCCATAGACATTGAAAATATGACAAGGAAGTATTATAATGAGCTTTATGCCAACACATTCAACCACTTAGATAAAATGGAGACGTTTCTTGCCCTAGCTGGTTTGGCTCAGTGGATAGAGTGTTGGCTGGCAGACTGAAGGGTCCCAGGTTCAATTCGAGTAAAGTAACATACCTCTGTGGCAGGCTCCATCCTGGTCGGGATGTGTGTTGGAGGCAAGCAATGGATGTGTCTCTCGGACATTAATATTTCTCTCTCTCTATGTCTCCCACTCCCTCCTACTTTCTCTAAAAATTAATGGAAAAATATCATTGGGTGAGGATTAACAAAACATGAAGACCTTTCTTGAAAAGTACCAAATATATATAATAATAACAGCCTAATATGAAAATAGATGGAACTGCTGAACAGCAGAACAACCGTCAGGAAGCCTCTTCCAGATGATGTGGGGTTGCAGCCACAGGACTGAGGCAGCTGCTACGGTGGTGAAGGCCTACTCATGCATGAATTTTATGCATCAGGCCTCTAGTAAGAAATATTTAAAAATCTGAGTAAGTCTGTATTGGCTTAAAAATTAAATGTATGTTTTTAAATCTTCCTACAAAGAAAATTCCAGGCCCAAATGACATCAGTGATAAATGACATTAACATTTTGAAAAATTAATAATAATAATAAACTAATACAATAATAATAGACAAAATCTTTCAGAAAATAGAGGAGGAAAATAAAATGCAATTAATTTTCTGAGACCAGGACTACCTTGTTATTAAGACACCAAAACCAGACAAAGACATCATAAGGAAAGAACATTAGTAAATTAAATTTAAAAAGAGAAATAAAAGAAAATATATTGTGACCATGTGGCATTCATATTAAAAATTCAAGACTAACTTAACATTTGAAAAACCAAGTACTATCACCTCAATAGATGGAGAAAAACATTTGATAAAATTCAATATTCATTCTTGATTAAAACTCTCAACAAACTAAAGGAAGCTGGAAATATTCCCAAACTAATAAAGACCATTTCATCTGAGGTTAACCTACTATTACATCATATTTAACAGGGAAAGATTGCATGCTTTTCCCTGGAGATCAGAAACAGGCTAGAGTGCCTGCTCCCACCACTCCTAGTCAATATTCTATAGGTTCTAAGGGAATAAGGCAAGAAAAAGAAACAAACTCAATACAGATTGCAAGAGATGAAATAAAAGTATCTTTATTTGTGGATAACATAATATTGTTTGCAGTAAATCCTTAGGAATCTACAAAAGTTTCTAGAATTAAGAAATGAAATTAGTAAGGTTATATAATGAAAAGTCAATATTCACAATAATTAATTCTATTTATCTATGCTAGCAATAAGACATTGAAAAATGAAACCATTAAAATACCTACTATCAACAACTTAAAAAACATTATGTAGGAATAAAAATGTCAAAATATATGGAAAACTGAGGAATATAAACTAAAGAGACCTAAATAAATGGCAAGATGTATCATATTCATTGATTAGAATAATTAATATTGTTATAGTAGCAATTGTCCTCAAATTAATTACTATATTTATTGCAATACAAATCAAAATTCCAAAGGGTGTTTTTTATAGAAAATGATAGGCTGATTCTAAAACTTATATGGAATTACTAGAGGCACAATGTACGAAGATTCATGCAAGAATGGGCCTTCCTTCTCCTGTTTGCTGCCACCACCTTTCACTCTTGCCCTGAACTGCCCTCTACCTTCCCATGATGCCTAGAGGCCTGGAGCAGCTGGGTGGTGCAGAATGCCTGCATTGTAGCCGCCACCATGCCCTCGGCCACTTGGCACCTGCATATGCAAATTAACCCAGAATCTTTGTTGGGTTAAATTGCATACTCATTCCATGCTTATGTCATCAGAGAGGACACTGTGACACTTTCAAAAATAAAAGTTATAGAAAACTATAAATCCTAGATAGAGTAACATGTTCTTCTGAAGACTTGAAAGATGATGAGAGGAAACCTCGGGTTATCAGTGATGAGCTGGTGGGAATGCAGACTGGTGCAACCATTATGGAAAACAGTATGGAGTTTCTTCAAAAAATTAAAAGTGGAACTGCCATTTGACCCAGTGATCCCACTTCTGGAAATATATTCCCAAACCCTCAAAACACCAATCAGAAAGAATATATGCACCCCTATGTTCATAGTAATGTTATTCACAATAGCTAGGATTTGAAAAGAGCCCAAACACCCATGAATGCATAAAAACATGTGGTACATTTACACAATGGAATACTATGCAGCTATAAAAAATGACCTCTTACCCTTTGAGACAGCATGAATGGACATGTAGATTATTATGCTAAATGAGAGAAAGATACTCATGATCTCACTTATTTGTGGACTCTAATGAACAAAATGAATTAACCAACAAAATGAGACCTAAGGCATGGAGGCACGGAACAGACTGACATATCTCAGAATTGGTAGGGAGTTGGGGGGCAGGGACAGAGGAGAAGAGATAAATGAAAGAATTTATATTCTTATACTAGAGGCCAGTGCACAAAATTCGTGCACAGGGGGAGGGGGTGTCCCTCAACCAGGCTTACACCCTCTCACAATCCAGGACCCCCTGGGGGATGTCTGACTGCCAGTTTAGGCCTGATCTCTGCAGGATTGGGCCTAAAGCAGCAGTCGGACATCCCTCTCACAATCTGGGATTGCTGGTTCCTAACTGCTCACCTGCCTGCCTGCCTGATTGCCCCTAACCACTCTGCCTGCCTGCCTGATCATGCCTAACCACTATGCCTGCCTGCCTGATTGCCCCTAATTACCACCTGCCTGCCTAATTGCCCCTAGCCACTCTGCATGCCTGTGTGATCACCCCTAACCACTCATCTGCTGCCTGCCTGATCACCCCTAACCACTTGCCTGCCTGCTTGATCTCCCCTAACCATTTGTCTTCCTGCCTGATCACCCCTAACCACTCTGCCTCAGCCCTCACCATGGCAACTTCATCCAGAAGGACATCTGAAATGAAGTCCAGAAGGTTGTTCAGATGTCTGGTCTAATTAGCATATTATGCTTTTATTATTATATACTTTTAAACTGTTAGCAACCTAGGAATAGAGGAAAAATTTCTCACCTTGATTAAGGACACTGTCAAAACTTAAAACAACATCATACCTAATGAAGAAAGGTTGCACTTTCTAACCAGGGTCAGGACAAGGCAAAGACAGCTTTCCCAATTTCTATTTCATTTATAGTACTGGAGGTCTAGCTAGTGCAATAGAGATAGGAAATCAAACAGAAGGCAAACGTTTGAAGGGGAGAAAGAAAACTGTTCATTCACAAAAGTTATAATCATTTATGTAGACTTTAAAAACCAATCTATATATATAAAAGCCCAGCATCCAAAATGGCAGAACAATCAGAAGGAATGGTGGCTATGATGTGCACTGTGGCAGCCAACCAGCCTAATCTGGGTGCTGATCATTCCCCCCACCACCTCTGGCCAGACCCTCCCCCTATCAGCCCCCAATACCCTGTTCAGGGGCGGGGCCAGCTGCCAACCACCGGTGCCTCTCCCTCTGGCTGGCTGGACCCCACCCATGCATGAATTTGTGCACTGTGCCTTTAGTATAATTAATAACTGAAGTTAGCAGGATTGCAGAACACATAGTCAATATACAAAAATTACATGTACTTCCATATACTTACAGTGAACAACTTGAAAATATACAGCAAAAAAATAATTCCAGTAGCTTGAACAAAGAATAAAATGTGTAGTAATCACAGCTTTTTAAATGACCACAAGAACTGAACAGACACTTCAAAAAAGATATATGGATGGGCAACAAGCATGTGAAAAGATGGTTAAGATCATTAGTTGTTTTAAAAATTCTAATTAAGCCACAATGAAATACCACTCTGTTCTGAAACATACCTGTGGGATTTTAATTCATGGAGGTGACTGAGTGCCAACTTGGAGAGGTTATGTCATTTAAAGAATGTATTACTCACCTTTCCTGAAAGAAAGAGAGCACACCATGCAGTTTCTGGTCAGCAGGCAGAAGTAGGAATGGGCAGAGCTTTTATTGGCAATCCTGTGGGAGAGCAGGGCTGGGCAGACTCAACAGTTTAAGACTGGTAGTTTGAACAATTCTGGTGGGGTGATCTCTAGTTGCTTAGGCGTGATTTAAGACCAGACAACATTGGTTTGGTGTGTGAGCCTCAGATAAGAAGGTGGGGGTACATACAGGATTGATAGTTTGCACATACAAGAGTGCTTCTGGCCAAACCTCTTGCCCTAAGAACTGGTCAGCCCTGGGAGGGGCATCTCTTTGTTAGGCCTTCCTTAAAATAAAAGAACAATGCAGAAATGTACCCTAGTAGAGTTGCCCATGGGTCACTGTGTCTGACTTGAACTTAATCAGCTTCCTCCTGTTTGTACCACAGTCCCCTCAAAGCATGGACACAGAGGTAGGTCCTGGATTTGCATCTTCACAGGATGCATCGCTATTGTCTCCTTATCACATGCTTCTCTTTCTGTGCTCAGAGGGGCATCATATATCATATATGATATTATGGACCTCACATCTTCTTCAGCCCTCATGCCCTATTTATCCCTTGAAGATCTCTGAAAACACAAGTCAAGGAACTGAATACTCCCAATAGCATAAGGACCCCTCCTGTTGCTTTTTATAAACAAGCCCACCTCTCTCTTGCCACCCACTCCCCCACTCCCACACCATTGCCTCTAAGCCCTGGCAAGCACAAAATTATTCTCCATTTCTAAAAGTTTGTAATTTTGAAAACATTCTATAAGCAGAATTGTGATACACACACACACACACACACACACACACACACACATTCCTTTGGGATTGGTTTTTGTCCCTCCTCCTCCCTCTCTGGTGCATCATTTACTTTGTGTGGACCAATAGGTCCCTCCTGGCTCAGCTGAGCAGCAGTTTGACCCCTGGCCCACTAGAAGACATAGAGAGGGGTTCCATCTCTGTCTATTGCAGATAAAGCTGCTGTGCATGGCTTTGTGTAAACGTGTTTCTATTTCTCTGGGACCAATGCCCAAGAATGCAATCGCTAGATTGTAGTTGCAAGTTTTATAAGAAATTGCCAAACAGCTTTCCAAAGTAGATGTACCATTTCATACTCCCACCACCAATGTATGAATGATCTAGTTTCTCTGAATTTTTATCAGCCTTTGATGTAGTCACTATTTTGTATTTTTATTTTAGCCAATCTGATAGGAGCATATATCGTATTGTGGTTTCAATTTGCATTCCCTTGATGCCTAATGATGTTAAAAAAAAAATCATTTTATATGCTTATTTACCCTCTGTATATCCTTTTTGGTGAAATTGCTTTTTGTGACTTTTGCCCAAATTCTACTTAGACTGTTTTGGTTGTCTTGTTTTGTTGAGGTGTGAGTATTCTTTATATATTCTAGATACTAGTCCTTTGCTAGTATCTAGGGTTTGCAAATATTTCCTCTGTTTGCTACTCTTTTTTTTTTTTTTTTTTTTTTCATTCTCTTAACAGGATCTTTCACAAAGCAAAAGTTTTAAATTTGGATGAAATACAATTTATCAAGCTTTCCTTTTAGGGACTAAGCTTTTGGTGTCTGGTCTTAAAAATACTTTGTCTAGGCCTAGATTTTGAAGATTTTCTCCTATGCTTTTCTAAAAGTTTTAAATTTTTACATTTAAGTCTGTGACCCATTTTTAGTCGATTATCATCTAAGATATAAAATTTGGATTGAGATATTTTTGTGGGATTTTTTTTTCTTATGGAAGTTTAACTGTCAAGAAAACTAACTTCCTGGACTGGCTTCTGTTCCAATGCTCTACATATCTGTCCCTCCACCAATATCGCACTACACTCTCTTAACTCCTGGAGCCACATAATGTCTTGAAATAGGGTAGAAAAATTCCTTAGCCACTGGCAGAAGCAATAGTGCTCTTCTTTTAGCCTGGCTCTGAACAGGTTAAGGAACAGAATGGCCCACAGGGACCATGTAACCATGTAATGAGGCCTGGCTGCAGGACTGGGCCTTGAGGCCTCTTCCTCTGTGCAAGGCCTTCAAATAGAATTGTATTTAAAGTTCAGGATTTCTCCAGCTGCAGTGGGAGGATGAGGGCAGAGAGTGAATTGTTCTAGAAAGTGCTAAGGGGTCAAAAGGCTTGGCCTTTTATTCTGAGAGAGAGGAGGTGTGTGGGGAGGATCTACCACAAACCTGGAGTCCTCCTCCTTCACCCCTGCCTCCATTTTCTTTCCCTTCCCAGACTGTGTTCTGCCCCTCTTCTCAGCCTTTTTCCTTTCCTGTCTTTTCACAGCCCCTCTTTCTAATCTTGACTTACATGCATAAAACGTTTACTGTGATATAAAGAGAAGGTGTGGAATTCTAACAGAATAAAAGCAGGTCACCCCCCAGCCCAGAGGGGTGCAGGTGGCCCACGGGAGGCCTGGCTGCATCCAGCACTGTCCTTCTCTTCCAGGAGCCTCTGTGTGTCCTCCATGAAAAGAGTGGAGTGAGCAGCCCCTGCACTCTGCCCAGGACACTTGTCTCTTCCTGCCATGCTTTGAATCATGTCACAAGGACATGCAGACATGAGACTATGAGTGTAAAGGTCTAGACTGCAGATCCAGGATACTGTTTATGTTTTTTGAAGAGTGGGGTAACAGAGAGAGGAAGAAAGAGATGAAGAATGCAAACTTTTAAGATTTTTTTTGTTTTAAAGAAAGAACTCCTAAATTTGATTAGACTTCTGTCCTAGGACACTCTTTTCAAATGCCAATACTTATTTTTTGTTTTAATCTCCAAGACAAAATATTTCACACACTAGAAATATTTAGAATGGCATAAGCCCAAGTAATCATCAAACACGTTTAATAATCATTACCATTTTTGTCATTTATTTCAGGTCTATTTCTCAGAAATAAAGTTTTACTAATGAAACTGACAACCCCCCTCCCCACAACCCTCCTCAAGGGCCCTCAGTGTGCCCAAAGGGGGAGAAGGTCCTTCTACTTCTTAGGACAGCCCCCTCCCCCGCACCTGCAAATTGCACAGCATTGTTTGTGTACCTCCATCATCAGCACCAATCCTCTCTGCGTCCTTCTTTTTCTTTATTATTTTTCCCACCCAAATTTACACTCTCAGGACTTATTCGTGTTGATACAAGTGGAGCTACTTCCCTCACTCTCCGCCCCGGGGAACATTCTGCTGCATGCAATGGGCCCCATTCTTCTCTCAGGCCTCTCCTGATTGCCATTCAGGAGGTGTCCAGTCTTGCACTTTGCACACAATGCTGTAGGCGCTGTGCCTGGCATTTCCTCCGCGGTGGACAATGAGCCCAGGAGTTGCAGGGTGACAGGATGCGGGCATCTCCTGATCTTTCATTTGTTGCCACACGTCTTCCCAACTTCTTTATGGCCATTCAAACTAGTGTAGTCCTGGAGAGAGCTGCCTGGCTCTGCACACGGGACCGGGACCAGGACCAGGTTGAGAGCGAGCGAGCGGGTGTAGAGTGGCATCTTGCATACTGTCTGGAAATTTCCCCACCACTAGTGAGTGTGTGCAGCTAAGGCAGAGGGTCTGTGCCTGTCCCTGGCCCATTTTCCATCTGGGGTCTTGTCTTCACAGACTGTTAGAATTCTCCGAGACTCTGCCCGGCAGTCTTTGGCATTTATAAGTGCTGCATATGTCTTCTCTCAGAGTCGGTTTCTGTAACTTATTTTCTGTTTAACTTGAGTTTTTACTTTAAATACGATCAAATTTGTCAAAGTTTTCTTTCTGCCTCCCTTTCTATTTAAAATAAAGGGGGGGGGGGGACACCACACCATACCCTTTCCTTATCTACACAATCCCTGGTGTGACCGGAATGTGCCAGCGGCTTAGGGAAGGGGAAGGGGGCAAGCACGCGCGACCACACGCGTTAGAATTGGCGGTCTGCGGGGCTCAAACCGAACCAGTCTTTGCCGAAGGATGGGAAACATGGCCTCAGACAAACGCTCGCTTGTTTGATGATCGCAATTGTCGAAAGACTGGAGGAAATCTTCCTTCTCCAATGTTTTCTTGCGAGCGAGGAGTCCTACCTGCTCCCGCCGCCGGGGCAGAGCGGCCTCCCGCGGCCCCCGGGGCCTCCTGGGCGCTCACACCCGAAAGTCGCCTTGGCCACCTCGGAGCAGCAGCTGCCAGAGAGGCGGGGGACACGGAGGTGAGCTAAGTTCTTCCAAAGACTGTCTTGCAGAAACACTTTTTAAAAAAAGAAAAAGAAAGAACCTCACAACTCTTCATCTGTTTCCACTCGCCCGGAATAGCTGCAGCGGCGCCGCGCGGACCTCTTCTGGAAGCGGCGCGCGCCTGTGTCTGTCGCTCTGTCGGGGGTCCGGGTCTGCCTAAGAGGCTGAGCACCTCTAACTTTTCTCCTTCCAAACAGCCGCAGACCAAGAACAGGGCGCTCAGGTCTTCGCCGCTGGGGAAACGTGTCTCCTAAGACTCCGATCCCGTAAAAGAAGTCTGGCCTGTCCAGACCCGGCCCGCCGGTACCCCTTTCTCCCTCTCCCGGGGCTCCCACGAGGACCAGGAGCTCGGGGTCGGGAAACTCGGTTAAGGGGCGAGGAGAGGAGCGACAGGAGGAGGAGAAGGGCGAAGTGAGAGGACAGGGAGACAGTCCTGGAGATGCAGAGAAAAGGCGAGATGAGGATTCTCTGGGCACAGCAGGGAGAGAACCTTCAGGATACAAGTCTGAGGCAATCGTCGGAGGAGAGACTGGGAGGGTGCTGCCCACTAAAGAAACCGGTAGGGACGAATCAGCGAGGAAGAGAAATCACAGTAATTACGAGCTACAGAGTCAGTTAAATGGGGAGGAGCCCTGGAAGTGAGGATGCTGGTCTTATAACCTAAAGGAGCGCGCCCGGTGTCCAGGGTCCCGGCGCCCCGACACTTCTCCAGCCTCCGCAGCTCTGGGTCCCCTCGAAAGGCCCTAGGCACTCCCTGAAGGACTCAGGCCTTGGGGCCCTTTTAAAACCTTTCAGCTAGGCCCCCCTTTGGGGTTCCAGGAAGGAGCGGCGAGGGGGGGGGGCTCACAGCCTGTTGGTGGGGAGGAGGGAGGGTGTCCCCTCTGAACAAGTTTTCCAGGCGCTCGCTGCAGCATGACTCTGGGAATATCACTGTGTTGGAACCCCTAAAAAATATGCTCAGGGGATGCCAAGAGTGAGGAATGTCATGCTTGAAAGAAACTTTTCATTTGGACTTAAATTTTGTACAATTTATAACCACAAACTTTGGAGAGAGAGAGAGAGAAAGGAAATTGCAGAACCACACTTTTCACTCTCCTTGCCTTTTCTTTCTTGCTGTCATGCCCTCTACAAACAGCTAGGAGGATCTCTGGACCAAAGGGGCCTTCATTGGGAATGCAGTCAATTTGATACATTGAAATTACTCTTAAATGTTACTCATGAAGGGTAACCCATGTGAAATCTATGCATTCATCTTTTTAAAAAATGCTTTTATTAGTAGTGGAAAAGGAGACAACTGGGGGGAAAGGAGACACATTTAATGTTTTAAACAAAAAAAAAATGCTTTTATTGATTTTTTGAGAGAGGGAGAGAGAGAAAGAAAGAGAGAGAGAGAGAAAGGGAGAGGAAGAAAGAGATAGAAACATTGATGGGCTGCCTCCTGCAAGCCAGGTACTGGGGAAGGAGCCCTCCTACAAGCCAGACATGTGCCCTGACCTGGAATCCCACCGGTGACCTCTTGGTGCGTGGATCTACACTCAACCACTAAGCCACATCGGCTGAGCTATGAATTCATCTTAATTGACAAGAAAAACAAAAAACGAAAATTATACGCTCTCAAATATTCACCAAACTTACAAAAAGTCCAGCGAAGATTAGGGCAATAAGACAAAGATCATATGCGCAGTAAGTTTTATTGCAATGCCTGATATAATTGTTCCTCCCCGAATTAAACCTAAGTGGAAAGGGGTAGGTCGCTCGCCAGGGCAGGGGCGCCCACCGCCCGTCGGTAGCCTGGAACGTTGCTGGGGCCACCACAGCAGGGACGAGGCCTCAGCCGCGGGCCACAGCGCCCCCTCGCCGCCCGCGCGCACGACTTCGGGTCCGCGCCGCCGGCCTCCCCGCGGCCAGACAAGCCGGGAAGGTCCGCGTCTGCAGAGAGCCTGGGCCCGCGACTGCCACTCTGCCGGTTGCCCCTGAAGCCCTGGCCGCGTTTCTGGCGTTTCTCAGCACTGGGACTCCGTGGGGAAGTCGGCTTCTTGAAACGCGCACGTCCATGCCGCCTTGTCCTAAGTGCAGCGACCACTGTGGGGACAAGAAACAAAAACGTGACCAAGTTAAACTCTTGCTTTAAAATGCATTCACGGGGGAGCGGAGGGCCCATCCTAAACCTGGAGGTGCACATGACCCACGCAACTGTAAAAGCTGGAGCTGTCAAGGGAGTTCCTGGGTTTGCCCCTCTTGGCCGCCCGATTTCTCCCATTCCAGCTCGAAAGGCAACTGGAAAGAAGCAGTAGCTGAGTACCAGACCGTCCTTTGCTCTCAAATCCCTCTGCGCCCACAAGCGACGCGTCCAGGCCCCCGCTCGCCGGGAGCAGCGCTCCCCGCAGTGACTGGACACGCAGTTCGAGCGAGTCCAGGCCACCGTCGCAGGTGGGCATGCTAGGAGCCACTGAGTCTGGCCTGGACACTTGCCGCAGCATGTCTTTTCGATTGATTTTTCAAAAAAGAGAAAGCCAAGCCAACTTTAATCTAAGAAACGGAAAAGTGATTTTACAAAATCAGGGAGCTTTAAATCGAAACCGAGTTACATTCCAGTAACAATGCAGACCGTGAGTTTTAATGTCTCTGCGTAGGCATTTTAATTTGCTACAGTCACTACCAATAAAAACGGCATGTAGTGCGATTCGACTGTTTAATAGTGCAAGGTAGACGGTTTTTATTAGTAGCAGGCAGCAGTATGGAAAATTTAGATTTCGGTGGAGGAGTGTAATTGCTGGGGGGAAAATACACTCAGGAAGAGGCTGTCTTTAGAATCAGCAGCACTGAGCAGAGCAGGAGCAGGCAATGTTTTCTGGAGACTCAGCCTGGGTGACGGAGAGACCCTCCAAAGCCACGTGCACTTGTCTGGTTAGGTATTTAATTGATGTCAAAATCAACTGTATTCCCAGCTTAAGCTCCCGCTCCAAACTGGGGGTGTTTTTGTAATAATTCGCTGTTTTCTTTTCCGCCCGGAGGCAGAGACGGAGTGGGGGAAAGGGGATGGGTGGGGGGGAGGCAGCCCCAAATGCTAATGAAACCACAGCAGGAATTGGTCTTTAGAAATGGAAATTCTCTCAAGACCTGTCTTTTGAGAAGATAAAAAGTTAGACCTGATTTTCTACACTTAAACTGTTTAATTGGAAGCAAATTGAATGGCTGCAATCTGATCTGTTGCTGCCAGTGCTTGTCATCCAAGTGTGTGCGACTCATTTAAGGCTCCTCCCTGGCTGAATTCCCTTTAGAAAGACCAAAAATGTCATAGATCCAGTCGCAGGCATGCTCCACAGGGTGGCTGGGGCCTCTCTCAGACTCTCTTTCTCTTTCCTTTTTCACTCTACAATAATTGATATAAAATATTGGCCCTGCACTGGACTCGGAGGTCCTACTTGGGGTGGAAGCATTGTTGGACCGCGCCCCTGCTGGGTTCTTGCAGTGGCCTGAAGTGCGTGGGAAGTGGTGTGTGTGGAGAAGTGGGAAGGGAGGTGGGGGTGCTGTGCTAGAGGGTAAAGTGAAGATTGATGGGTAAAGGGGGCAGGGCTGTGGTTTGTAGGAGTACTGGCTTGGGGAGCAATGGGGGGCTGAAGAAGGACCAATGGGCTGGGGGTTAGCAGAGGAAGGAGCTGGTATAACTGCCTGGACCGTACCTAACAGGAGCCACAAGCCTGCGGGCCAAGGAGGACAATCTACAACTGGTTCCCTCTCATCCGATGGCGATCCAACTCTGCCTGTGCCTTGAAGGTTCTGGTGGCCACTGGAGCCTATCCATGCTGCACAGCAGACTCGCTCTGCACCCTAGCGACTCTGAGTCCCAGGGATACTCGGATCCGATAAAAGAGGCCCTTGCGAGAGCTGCAGAGCCAACAGGGCTGGGGTGGGGGCGAAAGCGGTGTGGGAGGAGGGGAGCTGTAGGCCTGAGCTCCCGCCTAAGGTGCTCCCCCCTCCCAGTCACCCACCGGAGATGGCCCCGAGGAAGAGGCACCTGTTGGGTGGGCGCCGACCTTCAGGCCTGCACACACCGGGTTCCGTGTGGAGCACCTGGAAGTGCCCTTCGGTGATTCCTGGCCTCCTCTTCTGAGGAACCGCGGTGGGAAAAGGGTAGAAGAGGGATGGGAAGTGGGGTTTTTCGGAGGCTGCGGTCCCTCGCTAAGCCTCTCTCCGGGCTCCACGAGGCTCTTCTGGAGCCCTGTGTTACCTGATCTACCTGTGCTTCGGACCGCTCCTTCCTGCCCAAGTGACACGAGGCTTCCTGTCCTCTCAGAGAAGGCCGTCTATTCAGTGACAGTCATCCCCCTGCGTGTTTTACAACACAAGGCCGAAAGAGAACTCAAGTTATTAAGACAAAATAAACCCCTTTCGATGGTGAAGCACTGGCATCCAGTGACAAAACGTTCCCATCCCAAAGTGCTAACACCCAGGGACCTAGTCTTCATCAAGGACTTCAGGGGCAGAAAGCTCACCTCTAGTCTCTCCTGGCTGGCAACTCGCAATGAAGGCGCCCCGGATCCGGGTCCCACGGGGACACGTTGGTCGGCGCGGGGTAGGCGACCAGACTCGAGGCCACGCGGGGCGCCTCCCACAGTGAGGCACAGTAGACCCAGCAAGGTGCAAGTGAGAGCCGCGCACGCCACCCCCAGGAAGATTCGGGCCGCCGGTGCCACCATCTAGCGCCCCCCATCGCCCCGTAAGCTGTCCGCTGGGACACTGGGGTCCTGAGGGAAGTCACCTGGGTGGGCCTATTCCCGGTGAAGAGAGGGGCTCGGGCCCTTCGTCCCTGCAAGCGGACCAGCCTGGCCAGAATGCAGGCGGCCTCTAGCCTAATCATTTCGAGCTGATCTGGGGGGACGGGCCAGTGGCTGGATTGGGACAGGATGGCAGGGGTGGGGTAAGAAGGGGGGCTAGGGCGGGCGTGGGGAGGGGAGCTGGGAGTACGTGCGGGTAGGAGTGGGTGCGCTCGGTCCTGCCAGGTTGCGGGCTGCCGGCCGCGGGCTGGGGCTGCGCGAGAGGCGACTATGCCACAAAAGCCTTCGTGTCTCTCCCTCCTCCTCCTTTCTCCCCGCTCCCGCCTCCCTCTCCGCCTCCCCCCTCCTCCCCCTTCTCCCCTCCCCTCTCCTCCCCACCCGGCTCCCAGCTCCTCCCCCAGCTGCGGCCGGGCCGCTGGAGGAGGCCTAGCAGGCGGAGCCGGGGAGGGGGCGGGCGCCCGAATATGCAGATGAGCGCGTGACGGACAGCTCAGCGTTCCAATGTCCCTCGGAAACTCGAGCGCTCCTTCCTCAACTCCTCACTCCCGACTTCAGATTCCCCCAAACCCCGACCGCCGGCCTGGCGCGCGGCTGCGCCCACCGGCTCCGCGCTGCCGCCGCCGCCTCCACCGACTCCGCCGCCGCCCCGCAGCTCCCCCGGCCTGTGGGCCCCGGCTAGTGCCCGGGCCGACCGACCTCGGCCCGCGGCCCCCGCGGCCCCCGCGGCCCCCGCGCCCGCCGCCGCGCCGCGCCCCGGCCGGGCGTGGATGGAGGGCTCCGTGAGCCCTGCCCGCTGCTCGGCGTGACGCGGGCCCCGCGCCCACCATGTCCTACCCGCAGGGCTACCTGTACCAGGCGCCCGGCTCGCTGGCGCTGTACTCGTGCCCGGCGTACGGCGCGTCGGCCCTGGCGGCGCCGCGGAGCGAGGAGCTGGCGCGCTCGGCGTCGGGCTCCGCGTTCAGCCCTTACCCGGGCTCGGCGGCCTTCACGGCGCAGGCGGCCACCGGCTTCGGCAGCCCGCTGCAGTACTCGGCCGACGCCGCCGCCGCCGCCGGCTTCCCGTCCTACATGGTAACCGCTCGGGCGGGCGGGGACGCGGGACACCGGGCGTGGGGACCCCCGATCGGAGCGCAGTCGAGCGGGCCTGGGGGTCCGCGAACGAACGGGGGCGCGGGGAACGTGCCGTGGGCGGTGGCTCCGGCGTCGCCTGCTCGGGCTGCTCTGCCGCCGGCGGGACAAAAGTCCAGGGGCAGAGGCGACGCGGCCGGCAGGCGACGTGCCTGAGCCCGGCTGGGACCCGCGTCCCGCGCCGCCTTCCTTAGGCTACTTCCCAAAGAGCCTGGAAGGAAGTGCGAGCACGCCGGCCGGTGTCGGGATCTGTTGTGATTTGTCCTTAGCTCGGGCACCGAAGCTTGGCGAGGGGTCCAGAGCGGGCTCGGGGCTGGCTTCTGTGGGCGCGGGGAGGGAGGGTCAGTGCCACTAGCACCTCCGGAGCGGTTGCGGGCGCTTAGTAGTTACTTGCGGGGCTTGGAGGGGAGGGGGAGGGGGGTCACTGGGTTGGGGGAGGGGCGAAGCATCCGCCAGGGTCTCTGGGGCCCGGCCCAGCCCGACGTGGTCTGTTTCTTAAACTATCTCGAAGGCTGTGCGTTCGGAATAAACGTGTCCGCGGGCCTATGGCCCGCCAAGTACCTCTCGGTTCCCCGGGCACCGAAAGCAGCTCCTGCCCGCGCACCCAGGGTTGGTCCGCGCGCTTCGGGTCTGCTCCTGGGCCCGGAGGCGGAGTGCGTTTCGGGCGATGGTAGCTTTTAGGTCGACGCCGCCCGCCCTCGGTGGAATTCCAGGGCAGCGCCCCGAGGAGCAGGGACCTTGGTGAAGGCTGAAAAAAAAAAAAAAAGCCTCCAATGTAAACGTTAAAGTCTGAATTAAAATGCTAATTGCCGCGTATTTGAAGCATTCGAAACGGTTACTGGCTTCTGAGTTGCAAATTGGATTTGCGGAGCTTTGGACTGGTGAATGGCGGAGCAGGGGCTGGGGTGATTTTTTAACCATATAAGGGCGGGATAATGGGTGAGGTTTCGGTGCTTGAGAATCCAGAAAAAAATTTAGATATCAAGAAACTACCTTCGGCCCTGCGTGCTTGCGTGCGTCTATACTCGCGGCCCAGGGAATTGCAGAGGGAGATAGACCATTTTAGGAAAGTGAAATCGTTAAAAAATTTGGGAATAAAACTGCGGCGCTTTTTGTGATCAACAGCTGGCCTTCATAACCCGCTGCGATTTTTTTGCTTTTGTTTTTGTTTTGTTTCGTTTTGTTTCTTGCTCTGCTGCTGCGGGAAGCGAGGCTCCCCCGCGGGAGACTCACCGTGGGAAAGGCAGCCACGGCGGGCCGAGGGGTGGCTTGGTTGCCTTTGGGGGTTGCCCTGCCAGGTCCCCGCACACCCCACTCACCCAGGCTCTTGTCGGTTCCAGGGCGCGCCCTACGACGCGCACACGACCGGGATGACGGGCGCCATCGGCTACCACCCGTATGGCAGCGCGGCCTACCCGTACCAGCTCAACGACCCCGCGTACCGCAAGAACGCCACGCGGGACGCCACGGCCACGCTCAAGGCCTGGCTCAACGAGCACCGCAAGAACCCCTACCCCACCAAGGGCGAGAAGATCATGCTGGCCATCATCACCAAGATGACCCTCACGCAGGTCTCCACCTGGTTCGCCAACGCGCGCCGGCGCCTCAAGAAGGAGAACAAGATGACGTGGGCCCCAAGGAACAAAAGCGAGGATGAGGACGAGGAGGAGGGGGACGCGGCCAGGGGCAAGGAGAGCCTGGAGAAAGCGCAGGAGGGCACCGAGACCTCCGCGGAGGACGAAGGTGAGCAAGGGCTGGCGGGCTGGGAGTCCCGGGGAGTTTTTCTTCCCAGGCGGGCGCAGAGCGGAGGGAGAAGGGAGGAGGCTGCAGGCCTAGCAGGAGGGAGCCTGCCAGCTAGAGGGCCCAGAGGTTCCTCGGGTGCTTTTCAGGGAGGCCATGCTCACACCATAGGCCTTGGTGGGTTCTGGGTGGAGGTGAGGAATATTATAGGGAGAGCCTGGTACACTGGGTCGTGGGGCAGAGGGGTCCCCGGTGGCCTGGGCTGCCCCACACGCCCCAGACGTTGCCCGCGTCCCTGCAGGGATCAGCCTGCACGTGGACTCGCTAACGGATCACTCCTGCTCTGCGGAGTCGGACGGGGAGAAGCTGCCTTGCCGCGCCGGGGACCCCTTGTGCGAATCGGGCTCAGAGTGCAAGGACAAGTACGACGACCTGGAGGACGACGAGGATGAGGAGGAGGAGGAGGAAGGAGAGCGGGACCTGGCGCCGTCCAAAGCCGTGACCTCGTCGCCGCTCACCGGTGTGGAGGCGCCGTTGCTGAGCCCCCCGCCCGAGGCCGCGCCCCGAGGTGGCGGCGGCAGCGGCGGTGGTGGCAAGACCCCCCTGGGCAACCGGACGTCGCCGGGCGCGCCGCCGCCCGCCAGCAAGCCCAAGCTGTGGTCTCTGGCCGAGATCGCCACGTCGGACCTCAAGCAGCCGAGCGCGGGCCCGGGCTGCGCGCCGCCAGGGCTGCCCACGGCCGCAGCGCCGGCCTCGTCGGGGGCGCCGCCCGGAGGCTCTCCCTACCCCGCGTCCCCACTGCTCGGCCGCCACCTCTACTACACGTCGCCCTTCTATGGCAACTACACAAACTACGGGAACTTGAACGCTGCGCTGCAGGGCCAGGGGCTCCTGCGGTACAACGCGGCGGCCTCGGGCCCCGGAGAGGCTCTGCACGCGGCGCCCAAGGCGGCCAGCGATGCGGGCAAGGCAGGCGCGCACCCGCTGGAGCCCCATTACCGGCCCCCCGGCGGCAGCTATGAGCCCAAGAAAGGTAGGCTGCTGGGGCCCCGGGTCCTCTGGGAGGGACAGCCAGCAGGGCCCGGGTTGTCAGCACTCCCAAGCGACCGGGGGAAGGGGCTGGGAGACCAGTGGATGTGCAGGGGGAACCTTTGTCACTTAGAAGAGAGAGGAAAAACACAGAATTCACCACCCTTTGACTAAAAGTTAGGAGAAGTGAAGGCAGGCAGGGGTGACGATTCCAAAAGGAGATGGGAAGGACCAAGGGATCCCTGCCTTGCAATGAGACCCACCTCATTATTATTTACTATTTACTTAGTATTTATTTCTTATGATGGCCAGGGCAGTGAGTTTTAGTTTTTGCCAAACACAGACTGCCACGAAATTCGAATTGTAGTTTGTCTGGGCTTCGGCTTTGCTGTGTTCTGTTGTTAACAGTCTCTCTTTTGCCTTTGGCTGGAAGGAAACAAAACGTTCCAGTTTATTCCCAGGGGCCTTAGTTCTTCAAAATGGAAAACCAGAGCTTTATTCCTTCCTCTCCCTTTATATCCTCTGTTGCTCATAATTCAGACTTGAGCTGATAAGACCTGTAAAAGGAGCTCAAGGGGGTAAAAAATGAGAACTCAGAAATGTGACCAAAATCTACCTCTGACACTGGTGGTGGACACTCAGGCTCCTATCACTGTTTGCCCCAAACAGGGAGCAGGCTTCCTGGGTGTGCTGGCTGGTGGCTTTGTGGTGTCTGGGAGATAAATGGGCTATGGGGTTGGTTCTGACTAACTGCCCCCTCCCCTGACAGATGCCAGTGAGGGCTGCACCGTGGTTGGTGGGGGCATCCAGTCCTACCTATAGAAGGGCCGTGTGTGTACAGCAATACAAGTAAGTGGGCCCCCTGGTGTTTCTGCCCACGCTGGGAGATCCTCCCTGCACCAATTGCTCTGAAAACTTCCTTAATGTCCATTTCTTGCTTCTTGTCATGGGGTCTGAAGACAGCATTGCAATCTTCTTGGTCTTTTTTCCCCTTTAAGTGGGAGAGGAGTAGTTTTCTTTTATCAAGTCCCCTTTTTCTGCTCAAGTTCTGCTTTGAAGAATCACTCTCTCTATATATATATGTATGCTGTTTTCTCAGTCTGGGAATTGTGTGCAATACGGAGTGCTTTTGCTCTACTAGACACAGACTAGACACTTGCTTTGATGAGCAAGTGTTACTGAGACTTTGTTTCAGAAACCTTTTCTAGATGATGTTTGCATAGTAAAACTGAGAGACAAGAAGCACTCCTCTGTTATCAGGCCCATCCTGCTCCCCTGCCCCGCCCCCCCCCCCCCCCCCCAGTCCAGATGGAAATGCCTATTTTACAAATAGGCAAAATTACTTATTTCACTTCTTAAACGTGGGAAAGAGGCCGAACCCTTTCAAATAACTCCTTTTTTATAATGGGATGATGTTGGTGTGGAATTGAAGGATTTGGGATGATTTGGTTTTTTCCTTGGTCCACAGGTAGGTGTCACAATTGCTTTGGAAAAAAAAAAAAAAGTCAGCAGGCCATTCTTTCTTCCCAAGTTCATAAATACACAGACGTAAAAAGCCTCGCTCACCCGGACCGCATCTCGTGCCACTGTAAAGGAAGGAGCCACAGAGCACTGTCAACTCAGACTAACCGAACGAACAGACTTTTGTTGGATAGACGTGAATTTGTTGGCATTAGTATAGCTTCCCCAATGTATGTGTGACTTTTTGAAAACAATCTTTTTTCTCAGGATATCTTGAATTGATCACTTCATTGCCACGGTATATATGCTATAGGTGTGATAGGATTTACTGTAAAATTTATTTGTAAAAGATGTACACAGTAGAAATAAAACGTGATTGAAGAACTTGAGTACTTAAAAAGTGGAAACAAATTTGATATTTATTTTTATAATGATATAAAGCTTCTAGTAATTTATGCAAGTTGTATTGCAATGGAATCTAAACTTTTTGTAAATAAATTCTGCCTGGTTTTTATTTGAACATTGCTGGTTATACAATCTTTGTTGGTTGTTTAACAATAATTCTTTACTAATTTATATCTTAAATTGTAAATAAAAACAGACTAGACTACAGCAATATGGTGTTTGGGGCTCCTTTTTCTTAAAAGAGTGCTCTGGGTAGAGAGCCCCAGTGATAGTGGTGACAGCAGTCCCCACCCCAGGTGATCTGAGTTCAGGCTTTTTAAAGATAATGTGTAAAATAACCTCCACTTTCTGCTCATAAAAAAAAATAAAAAATAAAAAGGCAGATGGGAGAGAAATAAGCAGTAGGGAGATACCTGTGATTTTTAGATTATTTATATACACATGTATTGCAAGAAAATTAAAATTTTGTTCTCTGAATATGCAAAATACTTGTTAGTGTAAATTTTTTTTTTTTTTAAGCTTGGCAAAATACAATGACGTGACATCCCTGAACCTTAGGATCCATTTAATATTTATTTATTACCTCCTCAGTAAACTGGAAAATTGTGGTAACATGGGTAATAAAGAGTTACACCCCCACCATAAATTACTGATGGAAATGACTATTTATTCTAAATATCTTTAAAGCTTACATTATTCAAATTGGCATAGATTATTCAGATTTACTGAATGATTTCTTTACTCTCCTTTTTGTATAACTCACATTAAACACAAGGTGAAAACTGGGAGGAGAGGTTTATTTTACTCTCAGTGGCTCTCACCCTTGCCCTGGGGGAAAAGAAAAGCTTAAACACCCTTAGACTATTGCCTCATTATTGTGTTACTCACTATCTAATTATAGGACAAGTCTAGAATTTGTAGGCAAGTAACATATTTCCTTTGATTAGTATCATAAAAGCAGGAAACCTGTCACTTTAATTTTCAGCAACATTATATGGATATCCATATAATATAATTTCAGAAAAGAAATGAACAATCATTTATTTCCCCTGCAAAGATAAATTGAGTGAATATAACTTACGGTTATAAAACAAGAATAATAGCTCCTCAGATTGCCCTTTAATCAATCATACACTTATTTTTCAAGAGGTTCATCTATTTTATTCCGTGATTAATAATGCTGCAGCATGAGCACATTATTGCATCCCAGCGGGGGACGTCCCGGGTGCTTTTAGCTGCTTTGGAATGGTCAGTTGGGGTTCATTATGGGCTGATATTGAACAATTTATAAAATCTTGTCTAAACATCTGCCAGCTCAGATAGGCCCGTGTGTCTGAGGATGGGAAATTGCTGGACCGGTTGATATTGACAAACGGATCTCTCTCCAGTGGCTTTTTGTGCTGTAGAAATTAGTGGCCTCTTGCTGGGGTCTTGTTAGGAAGGGTATTTGAAAGTAATCTTAGGTACTTGAGGCAAAGCTAGGAGGCTGTGAACTGGATGGACACTGACTGGGCCGTGGGAGGAGCAGTTGTGGTTTGTGGGGGAGAGGAGCATATTTAGTTTTCGATTTTCTGTGACTTCTTAGGCATTTTGTTGGCTTTGGATGCATAACCCTTTGGAGGTTAGACTTAACGGGACTATTTGGGATCCAGAACTCTTTCTCTCCTTTCTGCCTCCCCAATAACAGATGAGGAGAGGTTTGGAGCTGAGCCTCAGGGACAGGAAGGTTGTTCACGTGGGCGCCTGGCCACTGGGGCAGTGTGTCTGGCGGAAAACAAATGCCTATCTGTGGAAGTTACAGGGAGCTGCTGGGGCTTCTTTGCTTGTTTTTGTTTGAGACAGAAAACCCCATAGAATTTCTGTGAAGATAATGATCCCCCTCCCCCCAGATAGCATTTTTAGATTACAATATGGAGCTGATAAATCGTTGGCTTTTATTAATATTAGCCATCTTTTCCTAAATCAGCGGGGAATACAACACACATGGCGGCAATATCCCTGCTTTACGTAATATTCTAAGTTGAACATTTTGAAGACGGCAGTGAAAAGAATGAAAGTTAATGATATTTAACAAATTAAACACTGAAAGACCATACAGCCTCATTAAGATACTGGAGACACTCCATCTCCTAAAGGGTGGCGAGTGCGAGTAGAAAACCCCAGCAAAAATTGATCTCCGTGCATATGTTCAGAAATTGTAGCCTGGATAAAAGCTGCCTCCCTTTGGAAAAGAAGATTGTGTTACCTGGACATGTGATACATCCCCCCACACAGGCACACACCCCAGACAGACCCCATTCTCAGGGACAACTGCACCTTTCAATTGGTGAAAACTCAGAGCAGCTCAGGAGATTAGCCCAGACTAACGAATCTTCTTTGATGTTTATATGCCCAACAAATTATCAGAGATTTCCATAACTTACCCACCCTGCCTCCTGACCTGGATTTCTTCCTGGAGAACTTGATTTTTAAAAATGTACGCTAAGAACATAAAACCTCCAGGTGTTTAGAGGGATCTTTTTTTAAAGAAATGCAGAGTGATTTATGAGCTCTTCGCCATACAGATCTTTAGTTAAGATGAAGGGAGGTGGGGGTGAGGAGACATCTTTCATTGGGGAAGGATTAATGGGGTCTAATTTTATTTTTGCTTTAAAATGTAGTTAATTAAAAATACAGTCGCCAGCCACACCGTGCAGTTGTTCCCGGAGGCGGGCACACGGGGGACCCGGTGCCACGCAAGCCGCTGGGTGCTGGCCTGGTCACACTCCCGGCTCCGTGGCCCCTCTGCCCTCTGCAGTCCGGGGTTCATTAGAGCTGATTTATCGGAATTCACGCTTTAATCTCAGGTGGGCCAGGAGGCCCTGCGCTGCCGAGAGCACCGGGAGCGCATGCCCGGCGGCCGCTGCCTCCCGCGCCCGTCAAATGTCAACATTTGTTCCCAATAAAAGAGTTATTGTTTCTGCAAAGCTGCCCAGCCACTGCCTTTGAAACTTGAAAAGAACTTCATCCACCTTTGTCTGAAGCGAGGCAGGAGGGGAGGGGCGGAGTGGAGGGCGAGGACTGGAGCCTGTCCGTGCTGCCTGGAGTCCAGGGGGCGCCTGCCTGCACCCCGTCGCGGGCCGCGGAGCTCCTGCGGGCTGCGCTCTGCACGCGTTTATCAGGTATCTGGGGACTCGGCGCGGTGCAAACCACTTGGAAAAAAAAAAATCTCACAAAACACAGGAATGCAGCAGCCGCGCGCAAAACCCGCCTGAGTTTTAGGGTCATTTAAAATTGCACTAAATTATTTATTAAAAAGGCTAAGAGTAAAGTGGACCTTTCATTTTTTAATGTTTCGTTATAAATGTGCCCTAAACTTCCACTGCTAGAGTTGAGGTAAACAGACATAAGTTTAAAAACCATTCCAAGCCAATTTCTCTTTTCAGAGTCAACGCTTTTCAAATTTAAATAGTGATTTTTTTTTTTTTAGAAAGTTCTCCCGAGTAGCAAAGCAATATACAATGATTATCAACCGAGTAGCAAAGCAATATACAATGATTATCAACCGTGTAGGTTTTCTTTAGTTATCCAGTGCATTGAAATCCCAAGGAAAACGTCTCCCCCCCCCATACAAATTGAGGATTTAAATAGATCTTTAAATATGTGTTTTTAACTGCTTTTACAAAATATAACATCTCAAACATTTCTAAAATGTGTTAACCCAAGAGGCAATCTCGGGAACAATGCACGTTTGTGATAGGTGGCTATTATAATGAACACCATTTGAATTTCTACATATCGCAAAAGAGACATGTCTCTTTGATGTATTTTTTTCAAACCTTTATGTGACAAATCCCTGCAGATATTTTAAAGGCTTACTATAAGGAGAAGTAATCTATGACAATATAATTTTCCAGTTGCTGAAAATTACTTTCTATTGGTCATAATAAAAGCACACGCCAGGCCAGCCCTCCCTTTGGCTTGGCTGGAACTCTAGGGAAATGGTATCCAATGATATGCGCTTGGTGGGAGAGGGAGAAGAAACCTATAACCCCAGTTTTACCTGCAACCCCCCTCCCCATTTGCATGCTTCACCTGCTACTCCTACAAAGAAAGTCTCCACTAACACCCCCCCCCCCCCCACACACACACACACAGAGTAGGCCTGTGTTCCCTCTCCTGAGGACAGAGCCGTCTCCCTCTTTCTAAGAAAGATAGAAATTTAAGATGTTATAAAGGAAGACTACCCTGCTAACGTAATAAAAATGAAATGAGTTATGAAATCACTGTCCTCTGTTCTGTGCAATCCCAGGAACAAGGAAAGAGGAAGAATGTTTTTGTTTAAGTTTGGCCCCAAGGTAAAAAGGAAAAGTTGTTTGTTTTTAAGGTGTCCCAGAGTAACTTCGTTCTATAAGAAACTGAAGACAAATGAAATGTAATATTCTTAAAGAAGCCGCTGTGAGGTTTGGGGCTGACTCCCGATGTGAACGGAGTTGATCTCTGTTGGAAATGCCCACAGGGAAGAAACAAAACAATGCTACCCAAGCACGTGCATCCTTGTGGGGAGATAAATTGACAATTTATCCAGTGTAACTCCTGATCAATTATTAATCTTTAGTGTCAACAACAGGGCTATAATTACCTTTGGTTATTTTCATATTTATTTTTTTCTTTTCTCTGATCCGGTAATTAGTTAATGCCTTTGAGTAATGAACCTGGAGACCAGGCCTTCTGGCCACCCCCCTCCTTTTTTGATGACCTTTAGGGAAAACACTCGCATTCATCCTCCTGTTCTCAGACATCCCTTGCCTGTCTTCATTCTACCACAAGGCACCCCCCCCTCCCTCCTGCCATAAATAATGATTCTAGAGGAAAAGGGGAAAATGACAAACAAATAGGGCGCAGCTGGAATTAATAAGGCTGATCAAAGTTAGCGGGGCTGGGACTGCTTGCAGCAGCGCAGGTCTGAGGCCCAGAAAGGTGCCAGCAGTTCTTGCCTTCCCTCCAAGATCAAGAGAAAAGGCAAAGCGGACATTTAACCCCTGACTTATTCTAATAGGGGAGGGGTGGTCCGGGGGAGGGAGGACCCTGCAAACTCCGGTGTTCAGGCCTTCCTAACTCCGGGCAGGGCGGCGGTCTGGCCTGGGGATGAATGGGAAGGCTTTCGCCCAGCGCGGGTGCAGGTCCTGAGTGCACTCCGCTCCCACCACACCTACCGCCCCCGGGGCCGCGGAGAAGGGGTTCCTTGGAAGATTAGGGGGTGAGTTAGGAGTTGAGCCCGGGACCGGTAGGTGGCCCGGGAGGCGGAGCAGCCGCTCGGTGCCGGAGAGGCATGGAAGAGAGAGGCAGTGTCAGCCCAGGGAGTTGCTCCGCTGCAGGGAAGGAAGACCGAGGTTGTCACCGCGGTACCCTTACGCCTCCTTCCAAACGCCGGCGGTCTTGGGCAAAGGTACCGGCGCCCGAGGAGCCCGCTGAACACGGCGGGCCTGCTCCCTGCCCACCTTCTCCAGGGGAGCCCTGGCGCCCCAGCCTCCTTAATGCACGTACAGCCCCGCCAGGCTGGGCTCCGAGCGCGTATTTTGTTCCCACATAACTGCAATCATTTCCACGGGGAACTGTCCCCGCCCCCCGCCCCATGCTCTCCAGTGCCCTGGAGCGGCCGAGCTGGAGACATCCTTCAGCGTACCCCCCCCCCCCCATGTTGTCCTGCGCCCGCCAGCGCAGCGCCGCCACGTGTGCGCTTCATTGGTCCTAAGGCAGCGGCTGGACTTAGGCGGTGACCCAGCAGCAGCAGGACAAGGGAAGTGGACAATCCGGTTCGCATCGCCGGGAGGGTCGCAGCTGGGAACGCTTGGCCCGGGGGATGGGTGGGGGGGGGGGCAGGAGAGGGCAGAGCCGGACACCAGGAAACTCCCTGCAGGAGGCTGCGCCCCAGGGCCCGGGACCTGAGGCCCAGGTCCAGCGCCTTCTCATGTTCTCCCGCCACCGTCAGGCTCCTGCCCTTTGAAGGGAGAGGGCGTCTGGGGTCCGAGCTCCCGCCACTGACAACCGAGCTCCTGGAGGAGGCCCCACTTCGCCCCAGGCTCATTCAAGTGACTCCCAACCTGGCGGGCTCCCCCAGTTCAGCTCCTGCCCCCCCAGTCTTTTCGGTGCTCGCATCTCCCAGGCCCTTCTCTGGAGCTATCCCCTCAGCAGCTCCCCTGCTTCCCTTCTTTCACCGTTTCCTGCCCTCCAGTCTCTGGGGGCAGGCTCGGGGTGTCCAGACCCCTCCAGGGGAGTGCTGGTTGGATACCGGGCCCCACTGCGCGAGGAAGCGGGGGTGTGTGGTGGAGGGGCCCGGCGGGTCGCCGCGAATCGAAAGCCCAGAGGCTCCCTAGTTTGCCATGGAGGCAATCACGCAGGTGGTGGTGGTGGTGGTGGTGGTGGGGGGGGGGGGGGGCGCAGCTCTCCTCTGCAGTCCTCCAAGCGTCCAGGACCGGCACCTTCCTCCCGCCTTCCCTTCGTCCCCTTCCTTTCCTAATCCCCCCCTGCGTGCACCCCATTTCGTCCAGCGGGGTAGCTGCGACACACACACTCTGTAGCTGCGGTTCGGTTCGCACAGGCCTTCCCGAAAGGCCCCGACGGTCCAACGCTGCAGTGACCACGGGGACCCGCACCCTTGGCCTCCTCCCGGGGACCCGCGCGGAGCCGGGGAGGGGACGCCCTTGGACAAACGGAGCGAGAGCCCTGAGTAAGCCTCTGGCGTCTCCGTAGGACTCCCGCAGGCAAGTGGCCAGGGAAGTTTCTCTTTTTAAGGAAAATTTTCAGACATGTCAGGGCTTAACAACACAACTGTAGTCACTTCCACACACTCCTTCACTCTCTGCGCTCCTCCTCAAAAAACTGGCTGGAGGGCTTCCTGGAGGTGGTGACTGAGCCAAGGAGGACGCAGCGCAGTCCTCGGCCCAGATGGGGGCACCCGCGAGCACTCTAGATCTAGATCGCCTGGGTTTGGGCCTGCGACAGGCCCCTAAGGGCAGGCTACAGAACCACGGGGGAAATGTTATTTTAACATCAGATTCTTTTCTCCAACCCAGCCCCTTCCCCAACCTTTCCTTTATGGGACCAGGATAGGCAAACTCAGTGGCCATTTCTTCGGATGGCCACTGGTGGTTTTGAACTGGGAGGCCAGCGCTGGTAGGTCAGGTGCAGGACCCTAGGAGTTACATCTCTCACAGTTTGGGAAGTATCCTTGATTGCAGGACCTACAGGAGGCCACAGGGGAGGCCCTGGGTTGGGGCTGAGGGCAGGTGAGGATAGGGCCTGGGGTGGAGGTGTGATTTGTAACCTTTGGGGGAGCCCTGATGTTGATCTGCGGGAAGTTGTGGCCCTGAGGTAACTCAGCCCTATCCTACCCTTAACTACACCTGGGGGTAACCGATCCCTGGGGGTCCACAGAGCCAAGATTGAGGAATGGGGGGCAGATGAGTGCCTGGGACCGGCTCCCCAACACTGGCAGGCAGAGTAGGGAGCTCAACCCAAATATGGGGGCAAGATCAGGTTCCTTGCCTACCAAGCGATGACATTAGTTTATTTAAACAGGAGGCCCAGGCGGATTCCAGGTTTATTCTTCCTGCCTCTCAAGCAGTGAAAAAACCATTTGTTCCATAATTATGTGATATTCAGCCCTCAAATAAAAGTGCCCTTGGTGGTAATGGGCCCAGATATAAACAGGGTTACTGAAGGGCCCAGCCCTGTGTATATACCTCCTCCAGAAGGATGGCTGGCTGGGGATGGGGATGGGTGTGGGGTGTGAATTTGAGCCCAAGCCAGGATGAGAGAGACAGTTTAACATTTTGGTGGGGTGGATGCTTGCTAAAGAAAGGGGCTGGGTTAACGCTGTGTTTTTAAAGAAGATAAAGCTGGAGACAGACCTTCACGGTAGTAATGCTGTAAACAATTTCTACTGACTGTACAGTCGTCAAGTGTTCAGGTGCACAGTGCACAGTGAACAGGAAGGCTGGCTCCTAGGGCTGGGGCTGCAGGGCTGGCACCCCCAGGCCAGGACACTCAGCCCGTGACTCTGAGGTTGAGAATGGTCCTAACAGACACCCAGTGATGGTCCTAAACCATCTGGTGTGAGAGGCCCAGAGAAGCTTGTGCTCCTGGCACTGGCAACCTGGGTCAGGATGTTTGGGGGCAGGTGCTGACTACTATGGTGGGGCCATCACCTGGAGTGCGTTCCAAGCGAGAGGGAGTGTGAGCTCTGTACAGGCCAGGTGATGCCTTGGCTTGGCCTCACCCCTAGCTCTGGGCAGTGGTCTGGCAGAAGGGGTAGTACATGCATTCTGAAGGTGGGTGCTGCTGGGCAAAGGTGCCCCAGACAATGCTATGCATGATGGTGACCTCCATGACCAGGGGTCCTCAAACTTTTTAAAGTGGGGGCCAGATCACGGTCCCTCAGAGAGCTGGAGGGCCGGACTATATGAACTACTAATTCCCACTGTAACACCTCGGCTGCGCTCACTGCCCAAAAAACCTGGCGGGCAGGATCAGACTCCTCTGCAGGCCGCATGTGGCCTGCGGGCCGTAGTTTGGAGACCCCTGTCCATGACCTTGGAAATGGAGACGGCAACACTCAAGACTCTCATTGTGTGGTTCTCTGAGTGGACCAAGTGGCCCTCTTCCCAAAGCCCACCTCCTCCCACACAGCCCAGGCATCATCACCCACTGGCCCTGTTGTCCCAGTCACAGACCTCACCCTACCGAGGCCCAAGGATGTGAATCCAGGCCTAGAGAACAAATGAATCTCAAACCGAGAGTCTGAATAGTGAACATCTGGTACTCAGGCTTATAAACTGCTCAATAGGATGTGCTTTGTCCTCTTACTTGGGAAAATATACCTTCTAATGACAACATTACAAAATATGATTTGCATGGAAGTCATTGACATATGGAAGAGGATGGACTGTAATGATCGCTGTGCATGCCTGAGCATTCTGTTCTGAGAGGGGGCAGTGTTTGAATTTGTAATAAAATGAAGACAGAATAATTCATAAATTACGTATTTATTGCATTGATTTTTTTCTTGTCTTCTTGTCAGTAGAATCATTCCTTATCTTATAATAATCAAGATGTTCATATAATTTGTGCTCCACTGAAATAATTATTCAAAAATTCAAAAGCAATTTCATTGAAAGTGTACATTAAATATAGGGTGTCCCAATAAATGTATCCATGCTTTAACTCACTTAATTTTCACTTCTTTTTGGGTTTAACTAATTTGAAATAATGGGTGAAGCCAGACTAAGCTTTGAACAAAGAACATTTAACCTAAATTGCCACTAGACTTCTTTTTTATGGAGATACATAAAAGATAAAGTTTACAGTACAGCACCTCAACAACTGACAAATTAAGGGCGCATAAATATGGATTTAAATGATTCTTGATGTTTGCTCTGCATTATCAGCAGTGCTTGGACCAGAAGGGTCATCAGTTTGAAAACAGGAATTGACAAAAAAGTTATTCATTTCTGCAGATTCTTTTAAATTTTGAAAATGAACTGTGTTTATAAACACCAACTTTATAATAATTCAAAGTGTGTGTACATTTTTGAGGGACACACTGCATATTTTCAACAGCAGCTGTACAATAAACCAGATAGATGTAAGAATAAAAATAAACTTCTGTTTTTTCCTTCCAAATCAAATTTCTTCTAAAATATCCTAACCTATCTATTAAAATTTAAAGGCAAAGTGTGGATTATAATTTATAAATATCAAAAATTTAAATAAAAACTTTAAAATTAATAATGCATTTGATCCCCAATAGGGAAAGGTCTGAGGAACCCCACAGACGGACGGGAGGTAGTGGAGATGACATGGATAGAAGGACCTGGGTCTGGCTCTCAAGTTCTGTGGCAGTGTTCCACTAGGGCCCAGTAGAGAGCAAGTTCATGGTCATCCCTGCTGAGCCTCCTTCTGCCCTTCTGCATATGGGAAGCCACGTCACCAGTGCTGTAAGGAACATTAAATGCCAAGGTGTTGTGGGGAAATTGGGAGTAAGACTGGGAATGTGGTTTCAAAGACACCAGTTGTTGGACATCAATGGGGGTGAGCTGGGTGGGCAACAAGGTGATTTCAGATAGTCTGAGGCCAAGGAGCAGAGGCCAATGATGCCCTAAAAGGAGACAGGGTCACATGGAGAGGGCCTGGAATTCACTCTTTTCCTTGGAGGTGAACAACTGTTGGCCTGGGTGGAATACAGCCACACTCAGGAGTGCCTTATGGAACAGTCAAGGCTGCCTTTGGAATCCCCTCTCTGGCGGTGACCAAGGACCACTGCCTTTGTAGGAGCACTTGTCACCAGCTCATCAGAGGTGTGATTCCAAAGGCAGCCTCCCTTAGATGAATTGTCAGTTTGCTATTAACTTCACACATAGGAAGCTGGACCCTGCTCTCGCCTCTCACATTGTACTGCTCATATCATATAAAAAAATCAAATATTAGCATGTGTACATATTATATGTTTAATTTTAAAAATAGATTCTATATTTTAAGTAATATTTGGATTACAAAACACAACACAGCAAGTGCAGAGACAACCCCCCCCCCCCCCCGCCCACCACCAGTTTCCTCTCTCATTTACCTCTTGCATTAGTGTGGTGCATTTTTTACAACTGACAATCCAACATTGACCCATTACTATTAACCCAAGTCCTTAGGTTTTCAGTAAGGCTCATTCTTTTGTTGCAAATTCTATGGTTTGACAAATGCATAATGTCCTGACGTTTTATTTTATACAGCACAGAACTAGATCTCTTCCTGACCTCAGAGGTGTCTCTTAGACATCTAGAGAAATAATTGATCCAATCAACAAATATGTACAATAAAAATATAATACAATGAACACATAAATATATAAATATGCTAAATAACATAGTTGCCAAATAAAATAGAAGACATCTATTTCAGGCTGTGATTCCTGGTACTGGAAACCTCCTTAAGCCCTGACTCAGCTGTGGGCTCAGAGCCACCTTTCCCCACACTCAGCAGGAAGAAGGAATGATAGCATCCAAATCTGGAACCTGGCTTGTTTTCTGGAGCTGGATTGATTTATCAGACTGTGTGTCCCAGTGGCAGGGACACTGCTGGGTGTGCAGTGACCTGAAATCACATAGGGAATATGTGTGAGCTCAAGTGTTTGCAGATGGAGAAGGCAAGAAGCAATACTATGCAATCAAAGCCATGGCTTTGGTCATGCGGTATTCTTAGAATTGTGCAGTTTTGATGTTTAGTCATGTGCACAGGTTGTCTTTAAATATATTTTTATTGATTTCAGAGAGAAAGGGAGAGGGAGATAGAAACATCAATGATGAGAGAGAACCATTGATTGGCTGCCTCCTGCATGCCCCCCACTGGGGATAGAGCCAGAAACCTGGGCATTTGCCCTGACCAGGAATTGTACTTTTATCTCCTAGTTCATAGGTGGATGCTCAAACACTGAGTCATACTGGTTGGGCTAGAGTGCCCACTTTTCAGTTCAACAATAACAAAAGGCCAGTGATGCTAACTGGGGCTTTCAGTAATTTTTGTTTGTTTCATTGTGATGCTGTGCAATGCCACTCATGAAGCCAGAAGTGTTATCAATGAGCTTCTTCACATCCTACAGGGGACATAGCATTCTTAAGAGATTCCTGTCAGCTTCAGTGGATTGGAAGTACTCTGTGTCCTTGAGATTATGTATTTGAAAGACCACTGAACTTTGGTTTTGGTCCCCCACCCAGCACAGTGCTCTACTTGCTCCTCATTTACTGTGCCTGCTCTGTGGTCTGTGGAAAGACAAGTTTGTTCATAGAAAATGTGACTTTCAAGTAGTATGTCCTAAGCAGAAAACTTACACTGAGGAAAAATAAGAGATACACTGAGCCATGAACCCACATGAAATGGAACATTTTCATTTTAGCTGTTTTGAAGGGAAGACATGTGATAGTTGAAAAGGCAATGCCTAGATATTTGCCTCCTCTCCTTTCCCTGCCTGTTCAGTCTCCCAATATAACCCTCCCTTTGGCCTTCATTCTGTTACCTGCCCACTACAGCCTACAAATGCTGGTCTCCTGCCTCAAAACCTTTCCCTCACCAAGCCATTCCACACCCGGATTCCAAAACATCTTCCTCAAGCAGATTGCAGGCCTGACACCAGCCTGATCGAGGGGCTCAAGAGGACCCCTGCCTGCAGACTCAGAGACTCTCAGCCCTCAGCAGCAGGTCATGGGTCTTGCCAACCTCTTGCATAATTGTCCTCATCTTCTCTGGCTGGTTCTTTTTGGAAAACACATCTTTGTGCTGGGACACTGTGCAGACTGCTAGCAGCAGGCACCCAGTATAGACAGCCGCCTTCTGAGGCCTCCTTGTCTAGAAGGTCAACTGCAGGAAGCTTGTGTAGATAACTTCAAGAGATTTGTGTAGATGACAACTTGTAGGGGGCTGTGTAGACAGTCAGGTGCAGGAGGCTAGACCCTCAGACTCACATTCTTTGTCCTCCTCATCTTCTCAAAAAAAATCTGTGCAATATTTTTAATGGGATTGGAACTGTTCATATGAAATTGGCTCACCTGCTCTTAAGTGCAATTTAAATTAGCTGCAGACAATTAGTTTATTCTAGGTATATGTTCTTATTAAATACTTGTTAAATAATCAAGGATTCTTGAAATGCCATGCACTGGTTAAAATATGTGTGGGGTGAGAAGCAGAAGAGGACAGGAGTAGAGAGCAGTGGGAGGGGAGAAACAGCAGCTGGGGTTCGATTCCCAGCCCCTCCACTTGCTGACAGCTCCTCACAGTTAATTAACTTGCCACCTCGGTGGTGCCTCCAGCTCTTCGTTATGCAGAAAGTGAGCAAAAACACGCTTCCTTAACTGAGATGTCTTCTAGTAAAACTCTCTGTGAGAAGTGCTGAATCCCTGTTAGGTACATATGCAAAGGGAACTTGGGTTGGTAGAACAAGTTTAATTACTATTTCATGGAACTTATGGGCTTTTAACTGCCACAGAATAAGGGATGGCATTTTAGCAATGACATCAATTAAGTTGGAAAATATGCTTATAAATACATTATGTATATGTTATAGCCAAAAATTTAAAGTGGGCAGGAACACTGTGTATGTCTCTGTGTGCGCGTATGTGTGCAAGCATGAGCATGTCTGCCTGTGCATATTCTGCCAGGTCCCCTCCCCTGGAAGAATGGTATCATTTTCCAGACCTTCTTCCCTGCTCTCAAGACTTAGCGCAGAGACCTTTTGATTGGGTAGGAAACTCAAAGATGAAAAAGAAACTTGTGAAATTCAAAACCATTTTTATGAATATTAAATGCTATTAATTTTAAGGAATGGCCTTGAAAGAGTAGTTCAATAGATAAATGCATTTGAAAAATTTCCTCTCAGCCTAGCATTTTATTTGTTTAATTAGTGGCTACAAACATCATTTGTATCATAACTGAGCCAGCATTCTGTGGGCTGGGGAACAAGTAGATTATACTCATGTTTTTGTTTTGGTTTTCAAGGACATTTTGTTTTGGGGTGGTTCTATTGGGAATGTGGGAAGACATAATTATGATAGAACTAAGTTGTACTTCCGCTAATGGGTCTGCTCTGGGCTTATTTGACTTAGCAGGTGTGGAGGGAGGAATCTTTGATGACAGAGATTGGGTAGATTGACAGCAGCCAATGATGAGAGAGACTGTTCATTCAGGATCCATGGTCACATCACAGGTGGGCCATTCCAGCATTTGTTATGTCATGGTTTCTTTGTCCCATATGGGACCACTCATTTTTTAAAAAAATATATATATTTTTATTGATTTCAGAGAGAGGAACAGAGAAGGAGAAAGAGATAGAAACAGCAATGATAAGAGAGAATCATAAATCTGCTGCTTTCTGTGCTTCATCTACTGGGGATTGAGCTCACAACCCAGGCATGTGCCCTGACAAGGAATCAAACTGTGGCCTCCTGATTCAGGGATAATGCTCAGCCACTGAGACACACTGGCTGGACAGGACTACTCATTTAAAAAACACACATATGGTTTATGGTTAATGTGGAAACCTGAGTTAACTCCAGTGGTCAGGGTAAAGATAAGAAGCTTGGGCATTGTTCGGCACTTTGGAAGAGTGATCAGGGTCTCTCTCATGTAACTTGCATGGGGAGGGGGCTTTTGGCTTGAGATGCTTCACAACAGTATTGATTCAGACCGAGAGTTGATGCAAGTTGTGGGATCAGCCAAGACTTAGCAGTAGATTATTTTAGCTATCACGTCTATGTCTCATATAAACTTCTTACAAATCCCTGAGGTATCTGGGTTGATGTTACTTCACTTTCACACAGGAAAGTACTGAGGCTGTGAGTGATTAAGGACACACAGCTAATTATCAAGGCAGTCACTGCCAGCATTCACTTAGTGCTTCCTGTGTGCAGTTAGCATGGATGATCTCATCTAATACTCACAGCAGTGCTACGGCACAGTGATGACTATAATCCCCATTTTACAGGTGAAAAAACTGAGGCTCAAAAGTTGCCCAGATTAATCCAGGGCAAAGCATTTGCTCTGGATTCCGCTGCAGGTTAGGCAGGCTCTAGATTTCCTACACAGCCCAGATAAACCTTCACCCAAAGTCTGCTCCTCCAAGGATTTCTCCTTCCCTGTGCCACACCCCACAAGGCCATCAGCTAACTAGCTAACTAGCTAACTAGCTAACTAGCCTTTGGGTAAATGAATGCCATGGATAAAATGAAGACAATGGGCCAGGACCAGCCCAGGGTTGTGTGGGTGAGGATTTCCCAAGCTCTCATCATCATCAATGGCAATCTTCTCAGTAAGTGTCCACCTATAATTGTTTGTGAACATATAGCAAAGGAAAATGAACACAAACTCCATCCTACATGCAACAGATAGGGAATGGCAGAATGTCCCTTCTAATTTCAGTAGATTAGAGTAGCTAGCTGCTAGCATCAGTCCTTCTTAAATGACTCCACAGTAAGTTTACAAAAAGGGCTTTAGCATTTGGAAAACAAAAAACAAAAAACAAAAACAAAAACAAGCAAACTGTGTAATCCAAAACCATTGCTAAGCAAAAAGGTAGCAATGATCACTGTTCTCAGCTGTCAGGCCCAGGTGGCAGCCACCTTCTGTCATATATGGGTGCTGGTTGGGGCAGGGACACTTCTGGGACTGACCTCAGGCTCATCCAGAGCTCAGCAAATGAAGATTAAGAAAGTACTCTGGCCTCTGTTCTTCTGGAACCTGAAACTAAAAACTCAGCCCTCTTTTTCTTTTCTGAGATTTTTACTTTTTTCATTTTATAAACTTTATCTCTATTTCTACCCTCCTTCTACCTATCTTTCCCCTTGTCCATAGAGTTTAAATTTCTAAGAATAACTCAAAATCTGAAAGCAAGATGAGCTATATAGAGCTGTGGCTTATGCCAACCATTCTTTTAATTTTCTCTCTTGTAATGAGTGCACTGTTGGCTTCTTGCTGACTCGATTCCATGGGACACCAGCCAGGTATACTTATACTGAACTGAGGGAATAACCCACATAAGCATGTCCCATCTCTCGCACTTTCCATTAAACTCTTTCCCTTTTTTCCCCCCAACTGAGCTTGCTTGGCTCAAACATTAGTTGAAGTCACTTAAGTTTTAAACATCATGCACAATATCTTTGCCTTTTGCGCTCGCTCTCTCTCTCTCTCTCTCTCTCTCTCTCTCTCTCTCTCTCTCTCTCTCTCTCTCTCATACACACACACACGCACACACACACAGAGTTCCTGGAGGAGACTGCATTGCTCCCCTAATTGCACACTGAGTCTCATCTCCTGTGATTCCTGCTTCGCCTGCACAATCTAATTTTGGAGCAGGAGTTATGTCTACGTTATTTCTCATGGATTAACAACCCTTAAGCAAGACGTATTAAGTTGACCGCGTATTTCAGGAATATTTTGGGACTGTCACTCATCACCAGTCAGCAAGTTGGCACATTCTGTCTAGCACCAGCTGCCTGGAGAAATTGCAAGGCACAGTGGAGCCCCTCTTCCTTTCGTTAGGCTGTCTCTCTCACATATATTTAGAGCTGGGCAAGAGGTGCCCGCATGCCGAGTTTCAGTGGGCGCTCATCTCCAGGTTTTGAGAAGTAAACATTTTAAGTTTAAGTTGAATCGTGAAGGCACTGCTTGAGGGTCAATAAGCAAGTTGCTTCTGAAAGAGTAAGGAGCAGTGGGACAGTTCTTGAGCACATCCTCCTGCAGATGTGCACCCACCACTGGCTGTGTGACTTCAACATCCCCCCAACTGGCCTCTCATGGGAGCCATCCTCACCAAGGGGACCCTTGCTGCATGCCTGGCCTCCCTTGGAGGCCTGTGGGTCATAGTGAGCTTCCTTATAGGCTTCTCTGTAAGTGTCCAGGAGGGACTGCCCACCACACAGCAGTGGGTCCCTTCTCTACACAGTGCGAGGCATGTGTTTCAAAAGAGTGACTGTTAGAGTGAATATGTTGTACACTGTGTTTTAAATGTATATTCGTTGGTGTCTCATAATCTGAGAAGCTGTAGGAAGGGCAGATTGGCTGTACAGTCACAGCCCACCTTGCAGCTCCAGCAGCCACATCCTTCAACTTCTCCAGTCTCACCACCTCACCTGTGACCAGAGAGGGTCCCGCAGAACCACTCCTAAGAAACTCCGTGACTCCATTTCTTTTTCAGTTTGTAGGCTGTTAGACAGTTCTACAAAACTTAACAATTTTAACAATTATCAGATGACAGAGCAATTAATTTATTATCCGAATGAAATGTTTTCATTACAAATTTTCTTGGTTGAGAAGTGAACATTGTAGTAACAAATTTGGAATTATTTTCTTTAGAAAAGGTTATATTTAAAACAAAATACATGTGAAGCACACAGAAATCAGATGATCTTATAATACTTTAATAATTATTTAGTATCTTATTCAATACATTGAATATTATTAACTCTATCACATTATTTACAGAAATTTTTACTAGAGGAATAACTTAGAATGGCTCACAAAACTTGTAAACTACAAATGGATGTTGGGTATACTGTTTATGAATATGATTCCAAACTTAAAAGGAAATGTTTAAAAAAGAAAGCAATGCAACCCTCCAATGGTGGTATGTTTTCTTGACAGTGGACAGGAGAGAGATTTGCAGAAGGTGAATAACATTGAAAAGAAAGCCTGTGTGAGTTCACTCCACTGACTTAGAGCTTTTGCTGCTAGAACAGTAGAAGGGTAGTATTGGCAAATTGTTTGCTTTGATGTCCCAGGTGGGCCCAGGAACTTCTGAGTCCCTGTTTTAGGCAGGATGCTTGGGAATGCAGGGCTCAAGGGACAGAGTGACTCAGCGGGGGTTTGTAACTTAAAACATAGCAATGACATGAAAGCCAGGTTCTTGTCTGGTCTGTGTGTCTTCTTTCCATGTATTTGTAGTCTGGGAGAGGAGGAATGGGATTCCTGATCTTCAAGACTCTCATAGTACTTTAAAATATTAATTCATTAATGCTCCATTAGCCATGGGAGGCTCCCTCAGAAACTGCATTCCAGAGAGGATGTGATTTCCCTGAGTACACAGGCACCTGTCCCAGAGCTGGGGAGGAGCTGTGACCACAGTCCCTAATAGCACACGGGTCACAGGATACACTGCACTTGGAACCAGAATCCGGCTTTTTCCCCTTGAGAAGAATCCCTTTTTCCAGATTGCAGCATGTTCATGAAGAGGTTTTGAATAAAAACGGCAAAAGTGATCAGGTGATGGCTTGCCACCTCTTAAATGCTCTCTGGCTCCGAGTCAGGCTGCAGGAGGAAGTGTTTTACCCGTGGACAGACTGTTCCTGCTGCACTTAGAAGTAATGAAACAGATTGAAAGACATTTAAAAATACCTTTCCCTGGCTGGCAGGGTGATGGCAGATGGGTAAGGAAGAGTTTAGTATGCTCAGAGTGAAAGTTCTTTATTGGAAAAGTTGACAGGTGCTCCATTTATATGAGAAACCCCAGCTATTGTTATCCAAACGTCTCGGAATCCTTAACATGGCACTTGTCATAGGCATATAGATCATGATTCTGTTTGAGCAGTGTTGTTCCAAATTCTATTAATAATTCTTCACAAGCATGTCACCAGTGACTAAAATGACCTTGGATTTTACAAATGAAAAGTTGTCCCAACCACATCCAGGGGTGAGTAAAAAGTAGGCAGAAGGGTCCCAGTGGGTCCCAACCCTTTTATATAATTTGCATGGCCCTTGTTAGACAATTTTCATTTCTTTTCTTTTTTTTTTTTTTTTAAATATATTTTATTGATTTTTGTACAGAGAGGAAGGGAGAGAGATAGAGAGTTAGAAACATCGATGAGAGAGAGTCATTGATCAGCTGCCTCCTGCACACCCCCCACTGGGGATATGCCCGCAACCAAGGTACATGCCCTTGACCGGAATCGAACCTGGGACCCTTCAGTCCCCAAGCCGACGCTCTATCCATTGAGCCAAACCGGTCTCGGCTAGACAATTTTCATTTCAAAGTCTCATTTTAACTTCCTTTGGGGACACCATTTCATGGGTGTGAATTTGGGTGAAAAAAAAACAACCTTCTTGTTTTTTCCAAAACGTAGAGCTAATGAGATTAGACTTGAAGGTTGGCTTCTCTGAGTTTAGAGCAAGATAAAATCATTTCAAGAGCCACAATCCCCATCTTACCTCTAAACTGAGAGGGCTGGAGACTACTCAAGAATCTTCAGGTAGTTCGAAGTGTCTGTAATTCTGTCTACCCAAGTGGGAGTGCCTTTGACTGTGGGTGAGCAGCTCCTCTCTGGGAGGGAGGACCACCTCAGACCGTGGAACCCAGAGTATAAAACAGAACTTTCCACATGCACAGCCTCGGATCAAAAGTATGGACCTCAATGTCATGCCTCAATCTATGTGGCCATGGCCTTGCCCACATCAGCGTGTTAATTAATTCAACTCATATTACTGCACTTAATTGTATTCCTGATGCTGGATTCCAATTTAGCCATTTATAGGTACTGTACCTTTAATCTATTAAACAAGAACAGGGAAGGAGCATCAATGTAATTGCTCTAGATCTAAGAATTTTTAATCCCAAGGTTCTCTGGGTTGATGTGCTATTAAGAGCTCTTTGAACAAAGCAAGTCCCATATGAAGTTCACCAATAACATTTATTTGTCCTTTAAGTTGTTAAAATTACCTTGGATAAAAGGCCAAGTCATAACTTTCATTACATAGTTATTCAGTCTTCCTGGCATATGATAGTGTGTGTCTTCCTGGCATAGGACAGGGCGTGGCTATAGGAACAGAAGTATCTCACTCATGTAGAAACTGTCACATGAACACATGCTGACCATGGACTGAAATGTCCATGGGTATGTGAGATGGACTCAGTAACTGTTTTATTTTCAAACTCTGGGTTGAGACCCATAGTGGGTTATAAGCTCAATTAGCAGTTTTTCTTAGATGAAATGGGATATAATAGAAAATATAATTGGATAGGTTTGTGAACTTGTATGTCAGTTGTGTGTGTGTGTGTGTGTGTGTGTGTGTGTGTGTGTGTAGCTCTACAGTAAGTTTCTTTCTGAGGGTGTGGTGAATGGTTCGGAAGCGACTGGTAGATCTGTCAGTAGCTGATTATTGGTGCTTGTTGTTGTAACCTACCTGAAATCCTCCCTTCTGTGGGACTCAGTGGGGCAAAGCCAGTGCACTCAGCAAGCCTAAAGCTGAGTCCGCCCTCTGCCATTTCCTGCATGTGGTGAGCATCCTTTACTAACAGGAGATTGGGGATAGTGCACACCTATCAATAAAATGACTAAATAGCCCCCAACACAAGAGTGAAACTACCTAATCAGGGGGAAAAACTGGGGCTGTGGTGATTGGTCCCTGTCTCAGTAAACAGTTAAGGGTACAAACTACTAAGAATGACCCATTATTGTCATGTCTTCTCTTGCTAGGGAGAGAGGGCTCCTGGTGCCCAAACTGTGTTTAGCAGGGCTCAGAAACATTTTTGTGGTGCCCTTGTGGAAGCCCTCGCTTCTGGAAGCTTCCAGACTGCCTGTTTCTATCTTAAGCACCCTGTGGGTTCACTCCATCATTCCACGGACGCCACGTGGAGACCTTTCTACAAATCCCTGGGTTCTAGTTCTGAGGACAGAGGTCTCAACAGGTAAAGCAGCCCAGACCTCTGAATTGAATCTAAGAAACTTGCTCAAAATATGTGGAAAGAAAAAAGCACACCGACAAAGACCAAGCCATTTGAAGCTTAATTTCCAAGTGCGATTTCTTCCCCCTCAGGAACCCAGAACGGATGTGGAAACTCAACTGTCCTCCCAGGCAAGCTTCTTTCTGGGAACCACCAAGGAATATTAGTCTTATTCCATTTAATCAGCAGATCTGAGCAACAAAGAGCCCTCTTCATTAAGGGCACTCAGAAATTCTGGCCAGCTGTTTCCTGCCACTTGGAGGAGGACAAGGCAGAGAGGGAGAAGCCAGCCACTCTTGGGACTCTTGTGGTCTCACTGCAGCTCTGCGATGTAATTCCACTTTTATCATTTCATTCTGAAACCAGTCCCTGAATCCAGGAGCCAGTCTGTGACGTACAGGCTTAACTTTGACACGCTTTAATGCATATCACACACACTAAATTTCTGGAGATGTGCAAATGGTTTCCAGCTAAGTCTTTGTTTTGTCAAGTACATATCTACTCTTAAAATCCATTGGACTTGAAGTCCCGGGATGGTTGGAGACCAGCATGCCAAGTAATGTGTAGTGGATGGCTCACTCCCATGCCCAGTGAGATACTGTATAATCTTCTCTTTCATTCTAGAATATGAAAAATGCTTTCCTTCAAAAAGTGTGTCTCTGATGCTCACTTTGCAATGGGACTTTATCTTGACACATATTCTCTGGCTACCATTACAGGAGGGATGAATAGGATGTGCCCGATTGTCTAAACCAGTGCATGGCAGTTCACATGCACTGGAGTGTGGTGTCATGGGGTGTCTGTGAGCCCAGGGGAGACCAGAGTGTAAGAGAGGCCTATCCCCCAGGGCAGGGACCATCCCAGAATGATAGGACTCATTGCCTACAGAAACCCATTTTATTTCCCACAGGTAAATTCCATTTACTCTTTCCTCGTGTTCAGACTATCAATGGTCACTACGCATGACCACAAAACATGCAGGAGACCTTGGCTCCCTGTTTGTCTGCACATGGAAGCAGTGTCCTTGATATTTTAGGGAGAGGTGGACTAAAGGAAGGATGAAACAACCATCCCAGCTGTGGCCACTAACTGGGCTGCTAGTGGAGACGCTCATCTCTGGACCATCACTGTGGCCATTGAGAGCAGGGGTTGTGCTGATCACCTGACCTGTGCCACCTTCCCTGTCCCAGACCAGCCCCTGAACATAGACCAATCGCATGTTTCATGCCTGCAATGGGATCAGCCCCACTGGTAGGACCGATAGAGCATGTGTATGGGTTGGGGCAGCAATTCAGTGTCCAGAAAGGCAGGGCCAACCTATGTCCAGCCCATCTTACCTGCTACTTCCCTCACTTGTCCCCAACGCCCACTTCCCGCAATTCCAAAGCCACAGATGCAGTCACAGATGACTCATAGTCACATTCCCAAAGGCAATGCCAGGGTTCTGCGACTACTGTGACCACAGGAGTCTCACTAACAGACGAATCTGATTGATGTGATTAATGATATAATTAATAATGTGATTAATGACATAATAATAAGCCTTTATCTTTCCCCCCCAAATAATACAGACCAGTACGAGCATGTGACTTTCTGAGTTAGGAGTTTTTGATATCAGAGTAATTCATGAAATTTTATTCCTGGCTATGGAGCCTTCAGTTTCCCTGAGATTCTGCCTGGAGAAAGATGCCCTGTCTCTCACTCTGTGTGAGAGTGTGAATGTGTAAAGCAATTCTTCCCAGTGCTGGGTCACCCAAAGGCTGCCTCCTTCCGGCCTGGGCAGGGAGACATGGTAGGAAACCGACAGAAAACTGAGGTTTTGTTTGTTTTAACGAACATCCAGGCATCTTTAGGAGCTGGGCATTGCTGGCTTTTCTCAAAGATACTCAAGAAGTATGGATGAGCCTGACCCTAGTGCCTGCCTCCCTGAGTGAGGTCTGAGACTTCTGTGCCCACCAGGGGAGGGGTGCTGGTGCCAGATCGGAGGAGAGGGTGCTCCCCTGCACTGTGCATGACTTGGGGTGATGGCCGCAGGATAACTCTGACGCTTGTTTGGGTTGAGGATATTCTAGGCGCTGAGTCAGCACTGACTCATCACAGTTATCCTTCACTCTGCTCACTTATTTGCAATTTGGCAAAAGATAGAAAATGTAATGGCTTCTATTTTTAAATGCGTGTGCAGGGATATTATACCCAAAATCATTAAGGGTACCAGTGTCTCTCTATAGCCTTTGGGTACTAGGATAATTCAAAAATATCAAATGGACTTGGTAATTAATTTCATAAATGTGTATATTTGGATTCTGACATAGAAAAAAATAAACATTCCTTTAAAAATATAGTTTTGAATTGACAAATAATGTGTAAATATGCATGATCACATAATAATTTTTAAATTAATCATGTGAAAAGCCAGCAAAATGCAATACTGTAGGCAAACCATCACATCATGAAGTTATTTTTACTTCTGAGTCCAAGTTGGGTACTATAGAGCTGAAAGGAGGTGAAACCTGCTTTGTAGGGGTCACAAATCTTTATTTTCCACCCAGCAGTGACTGATCTTGTGCAGAAATTGAACATCTTTCCACATGGATTCTTTCTCCCCTACTATAATTTAAAAAATGGCCCATTTTGGATTAATTTTAAAATATTTTTGAAGTAAAATTTCCAAGCATTTATAAAAATAATGGGACAATCAAAATGAAGCACTTGAAATGGTCACCACGAAAAACTATGTTGGATCAACAGCTGCTCTTTCAACTGAGCAGCCCATCAGATTAGCCTTGAAAACAGTGTGGAACTCCAGAACCAAAAACCTGCCTTAGGCCACAGGACCCATCCCTCCTGTTCTGGAGATGAAATCATGGATGACGTTAATTGCAACAATGATCATGGTTATTTATTGGCAGAAGGCATTTCTAAGGAGTTTGGAGGACAAGGAGTAAAATGAAAGCTAGTCTGCATAGTATCTCCATAAAATGGTCAAGCTTTCATTACCAGGGATGCCATACCTGCGACCCTGGGAGAGAGGCAGTGGTGGGCCAAGTGGGCGCTAGCTATACCCTAGGAATGCACTTGGAGTCACTGCTTGGTCTGGCACATTTACAGGCCAATCACAGCTTGCAAGAGGATTGTGGCTGATGTCATCAGATTTCATCCTCAGCCCTTACTTCCTTCTTTCTATGGAGTCTGTGAAATCTGAGTCCCATGTCAATGTCGAAAGAGCATTGAGGAGAACAGGCAGAAGACACCGCACATTCAACATATGGTTATTGAAACATGGTTTGCAGCTGTGTATGTCACCTTCCCACATTTCCTTTGCCCGGGTTGTTCAGGAAATACTTTTGTGCAAAGGAATACACTTAGTTCTGCATCTTCTTCCCTGCTGTTTCTGAAATAGCTTTAGTTGAAGTTCATGATGAGGCTCCCAGAGGAGAAATATTTACCTCAAAGATGACACCAGGACATTTGGGCACAGGGATGTGTGCACACCAACACCAGTGTGCCATGTGAAGATGGCCCACTGGGCACCATCATTCAAATGCAAAGGAATGTTGGGTCTGAAGGTACCTAATTACCCTCTGTTTCTTTGGTCTCCCAACCGCACCCTGACATTCCAGCAGCCAGGGCTTTTTTTTGTCTCATTTCGTTCATGACAGAAATGAGACAAAAAAACAAGGGGGCAACTTCTTTTCAGATTTTAGTGTTGGAGTTAAAATTGGCAGTCACTGTCCTAACACATAGATAAGGAGCTCCATTCTCTGTATCAGATCAACTTCCTTAGAAGCTGGTTCTGTTGCTGGTGGCCACATGTGCATGGGTGGGTGGGAGGGTAACTTCTTAGCTTGAGCTGTATTCAGTCATTACCAGGTTGACCCAGACTCCATACTCTTCTAGGGCATAAGAGACTCTCAGTGTCTGCCTCTTCTTTTCTCTCCTTCCTCTCTGCTTCTGCCCTGGCAGCCTCTGCAGCTGGCATGTGTGACTTCACACCTTGGCTCCTGTACCCAACCCAAGACTCGGCCCCTATTGGCCCAGGTTGCTGCTCTGTTTGGTTGAGTTCTGAGCACACAGGATTTCTGACTTCAGGAGACCATCCCAGCACTGGTGAGCTGGGTGGCCAGGAGTCTCAGCTCCCTCCAGGGCACTCTGGGTCCATGCAACTGCAGAGCCAGTACTCCTGTCTGCAGGGTTGGGGAGATCTCTGGTGGCTGGGGCAGGGGCTGAGCAGTACCCTAACTCCAGACCTTTCTTCCCTCTGTTGATGGCAAAGATTTGTATTGTGTCTACCTCTCTGGGATGTCCTTTCTGTCCTCTGCCCACCGGACTTGGATTCTTGGTGTTTCATGGGAATTTTTGAAGTTCAAGAAATCCTTTTCTTTCTCAAATACTTGGATTTTGCAGTTGACCTTCTGGCTCCCAAATCCAGTAGGTAATTTTTGTTTTGTTTTGTTTTGTTTGTTTGCTTTTTAAAGGCTGTTTTGAAAGTCACAGCTGAGCAATGGCTTCTAGACTTTTAATTTCATCTATTCTGACTCTAAAACTGCACTGCCTCTGTTACGGTTTAGGGAGAAATTAAAAATGCACTTGTCTACAGACAATTCCAGTACAGTAAGGATATTTTATAGGATGTGATCCCACCCAGGGAGCCTCTGTAAATCTCCAGTAAAGGCTACAGACTGGGAAGTCAGAACTCTCAGTTCTAGGAACCAAATAGTAAGAGAAAATCGTTCCCTGAAGTCTCCATGCTTCCATGAGTATAGAGATGTTCAGCTATTTCTCTCTATTAATATAGAATCAATGTATCTCACTAATAATCACTTTAGGGAGAATGGTTATGGCCTGAAAACTATTATGCCAAAAACAATTCTAGTGGGCAGACAGGAGACTGTTTCTTAGAAACAGTTACAAAGACTAGCGAACTAATCAATTAATTAATCATTTCATTTATTCACTAAATACCTAAGCATTCAAAACGAAGGACAAGTGAATTTCTGGGCAAGCAATTTTCCTCCTATGACCAAGAGCTGTAAGTGGAAAAGTCAAAGTGAAATATTATTGAATGTCAACATCAAACATAAAACCTTTAAAATGACTAATTGTTAATGCTAAACCAGAAGATATTTTGAAAAGTGGTCTTAGGGAGTTAATGGATTTCATAGTATAAAGTAATGAGCAAAGCAAGAAACACCCTGAAGAGATGTTTTCAGAGTTCATGACTTAAACCCTTTAAAATCATTTTAAAGATAAAATTTTATTTTATGGAAATCATAAGCCATGTTACTACAAACCCAGTTCACCCTACTGCATATAAAACGGCATCACCTTGCCTCAAGGTAAGAAAATAAAGTTTACTGCTATTGAATCATACTAAAATATTCATCTGTCAGGACTTTGTCAACCATGGTTTTGATGGCATTTAAATTGAATTTAATATAAATTTAAAGCCATCTCCATTTGATGTAATGAATAATGTGGGGTCACCATCAACTTCAATTTTAATACCTTAAATATAGTCAGTTCCAGCTGCCTTGATGCATTTATGGTAGGGAGTAACTTGTTATAATATATATCCTTAGCACTTTGTTATTTTAAATCTGCAAATAACACCGAGGGCAGAGGTAGACTCTCAACTTTAATATCATGCTCTTGAATAGGGTCCGTGAGCAATTGCCAAGTGAGTCCTGTCATCGGTCTTTTAGTGCCTGTGGAGGAAAGAAGGCCCCTGGCTGAGTTGCCACATTGGAAAAAGCATATTTTAAATATGCTAATGCACTGCCTTCCATGCACAGGTCTTCTGTAACTATTTTCCACACACACAGTGGGAGAGGCCAGTGCTTCTATTTTTTGGTATGATATTTTCTTTCCTTTGTTTTGTTGTTCAGAACAACAGCTGGTAAAGTCTACTTTTCAGAAGGAGGAGTCTCCTTCATTTCTGGGGGATTGGCTCACTAATAGTCTAAAGTGTAAGTTGTAGAGATTATTTTGGTATTTGGTGCCTGGATCTTGTGTGTCTACTGCCTCCAAAGAGAGCTCCATTCATTAACATGACCTTGAGATATGAGTAAGCTATTGAAAAAATTAAAAATTGCCTTGGGAATATTTAGGAGGATATAAAAGTGACACACACACAAATCAATAGTCTTTCTATGGAATTGTAACAACCACTTAGACATAAGAAAAGAGAAAGACTCAGTTAAAATGACAACTAAGAACGTGAAATTCTTATGCATAAACTTGATAAGCAATTGCAAAATCTATGTGAGAAACTTTCAAAAGCCTATGAAGTAGACTTGAACAAATGGGAAGGTGTCCCTTGGTCTTGGATAGGAAGACTCAATTCCATGTGAGTTAGCATATGAATTAGCACCAATCCAATACACATGCCAGTATTTGTCACAGCTGTGCAATTAATTCTAAAGTTTTATGGACAAGTAATTGTGCAAGAATTTCTAGAAAATCTCTATAAAAGATGAGGAAGGGGATTGCCAGGCCTACCAGATATGGTTCTAGAGTATGGCTGGACAAATAGGCCAGGGGGACAGAGGAGGAAACAGATCAAGGAAACAAAGGACTTTAGTTTCTGATAAAGGTGGAATCTCATATTATCAAGGCAAAAATAAATAACATCAAGGGAACTAAATAGAAATTTTAAAAATGGCAACATTGGACCCACATTTCACTCCAGACAAGAGAATAAAGTACAAATGGTCAGAGAATTATAAAAATTAAAATGAGACCACAAGCCTATTAGAAGAACACATGGACGTTTTTTAAACCTGCGTAGTGAAAACCTTCCAACTAGGACTCAAATAAATATTTAATGAAGAAAATTTAATAAAGTCAACAGTATATAAATGTTTGCCCTCCTTCTCCTACCCCAGAACAGTACGATGAAAAGCAATGGCACACTGAGGAAAGTAGTAACAGCTCTTACCCTCCTGTAAGGGCTCAAAACCCTCATTTGAGCATGGTACTAATAAAAACCCTAATTGATAATATGCTTTAAGCAATCAAGGAACAAAAAAGTTAACCAGTCAATGGAAAAATGTGCAAACATCAAGAAGAGACACTTTATTGAAAAAACATGCAAATTTCTTTTTAAAACATGGGTATATATTTAATGCCATTTGTAGCAAAAGAACTATTACCCTGTGGAGGGGATTGGGCACTCTCTAGCAAAATAATATGAAATACAGATGATGAAACAGTCACTCAGGAGATGAGTGGGGATGGGAGAGGGGATGGAGAGGGAGGGAGAACTCTGCATAGAACAAGGGTTTTTTATTTTTTTTTTTGCAAGAAGAAAATGATTTACATGGTCAAAAATATAATCATGTTTATTTTTTGTAGGACTGACTCCATTCCCTGCCTGACCCCTAGGAGGTATGAGAGTTTACCCAATTCAGACAGAGAGATCATAGGCGAGATCTGTGGAGGCTGCTGAGAAAACATTCTGATTGTGGCACAGAGGGCAGGATTACGGAGGAAACCTGCAGTGCTGCGGGGCACTGGCCACTCCATTGTGACCATGAGGGCTTCCAGCCTGGGACAACGCTAATGCTCCATGTCTTAGCACAAGAGGAAGATCAGACCTCAGTGCACAGCTAGTTGGTCCCCTTTGTTCCAGCCTGTTGGTGTAGGGCAAGCATGTCAAACTCAAAGGCTAACACGGGTGAAATAAACACGGTATAAGTTTATGTGGGCTGCCAAAAAAACAAAACTCTTTCAATTTTCATAGGTTTATTTTGATAGAGACATGCTGAATACAAAGGGCTGAAATAAATTAGAAACCGATAATATAAAATATTAGAACATTTTAATAAAATTAATATTTTTTTCTTGAACATTAACTTACCAGACACTGAATAACTGCACAAATTAATAAGCATAACACAAATAAACCTATTTTTCTTGTTCTCTGAAAGAGAAATATTTCCTATTGTGTACAACAAACAAGTCAGTCCAAGTAGCAGTTGGCTACTAAAATATTCGTTGCTAGTATTAGTGGAGAGAAATAGTGTGCCTGTGTGTGTAAGGCACATAAGAAAAATGAATGCAACATGATTATAGTAATCAGCCATTAGTAAACATTTTAGTTCATTATTAATAATTATATATAACAGGATATTATAAAAGTCAAGTTATGAAATTTTTATTAAAACATTTCTTACCAACAGTTATATTGGCTGGGCCGCAAAAATATTTGTTGTGGGCTGAATGCGGCCCTCGGGCTGAGAATTTGACTTGCTTGGTGTAGGGCCTTTGTTACTATAGCCAAAAACTTCCTGTTAACACAGGCATGCCACCTGGATCACATGGTTCACACAGCATGTCACTTTTTTTTTGAAAAACAGAACTTTTTGATATAACTATGTCAAGGAAGAGTAGGTGTTGAAGCAAACAAGATTGGGGAGCACAGGCCAAGACTCAGCAGAGGGCATTGGAAAGGAACACTGAGTAAATGCAAAATGCTGCAGGAGAGGTGGTGGCCAACAGGAGCAAGATGGAGGACCTGGTTCCTCAAAGGAGGGTGGTGTGTGTCTTGGCTCTCAAGTTTCATCAGGAAAAGCTGGGATATTGGGAGATGGTAAACATGGACTAAAATGTTATTTCTTCAAGGTGTTACCCCAAAAGAAGCTGTGAACTTTATCTTGTCTGCCTTGAGGATGAGAAGGCCCAGAGCCAGGAAGGGAAACCCATCATTCATGCTTGCTATGAAGCAGCCTGCAACAGTCTGGCCCACAAGGTAATGCAGCTGGGTTTGGGGGCAAAGTCACAGTAATGATAATGCCGGTAGGGCAATGAGGGCACTGTCACCCAGGAACATGGCAAGGAATAGACTTCAAAGGTTCACTTGTCTGTACACTTTATGTGTATTTCGTGTACTCCTGTGGGACCCTCTCATGGCTGTAAATAAGGTTCCTTTGTTTCTAAAAATAAAATTTTATCTTTTGTGAAGAGATAAAATGATTTTGACTTTAATAATAAAAATCTGAACTGAGAAATTTCTAAACTTAAAGTAGTCATGTGAAGAACTAAAGGCAGGATAAATATGTCCTGCAGATTCCCAGAGTAGATAAACTAAAAATAAATCAGATAGCTAAAGATAGGAAACATCAAAGACATTTTTAAGTAAAAAATAATTGGCCAAAAGCCTAATATATAATTTTTTAATAATAGTAAGTAAAAGCAATGGTTCATGAAATCATGCAAACCATCATGTTTAATTTTATGAAACATGTACATATATAGAAGAGACACTGAAGTGGAAGATCTAAGCCAATGACTTGCAACAGGTGTGTCTCTAGAATTTTAAAACATACAGTGCCTGACTGTTTAGAGGCACTGACCTCTTTTCCCTTAGATAGTTAAATAAAAAATGACAACAATCAATGGAACAATAGCTTTCTGGTGTTAATAAATCAAAACTATACCTATTTTTTTTTGTCACATTGGCAAAAATATAACATATTGTGTCGTATACCAAAGAATTTTAGTAATTAGCTTATGTGTGCCATATGATTAAACTTAAGAGCTAGTCAAATCACATAGGTGATTTTACATTTTTTTTCCAATTTTTTTTTAAATGGATGAGTTCATTCATAGCTATGAACTTAGCCAAACTTGAATATGTATTGATATATATTTACTTATTTACTACATAATTACTTATACATGTTTATTATACACTTATGAAAACTATGGAAGCATATCTTTGGTTTTATTTCACGAATAATGGAGTTTGCCTCTGGCCTAGCTTCTTAGCCATCCTGTGTCCACCTATTGTACCATCCCACGCACTGCAGTGTCTCAGGCTCTGAGGAGGCCATACTAACAGTGACCACCAGATCATTCCTCGTCTTCTTGCACGAGTGGATCCCCTGATAAAGAAAGCTCTGTGTGACCAATGACAACGGCCTTAGAGGTGCTGGGCTTCCACTGTGGATCCCAGCTGGTCTCCATCTGACAGCGAGGAAGGGGGCGGGTCCCGGGCTCACAGAGTCACTCATCGTTCATTGAGCACCTGGGGGAAGCTGCAGTGGCTGCAGTGTGCCCTGTCCTGCAGGGGCTCTTCACTACAGACTTCCACAACAATGCAAGCCGGTCAGTAGTAGTGACCACACATGCTACCCCCCACCCCTTGTCACCCAAAAGAGTTGGTTTTCTAAGAAAAAAAAAATATGGCAAAGTCCTTTATGCCGGGTGGAGGAGGTCAGTGTTTGTGATGGAAAGTGAGCAATCTGGGCGACGTCATCAGCAGAGCCTCGCAGGCAGGTCTCACACACGCTGGGGACAGCTGCCACAGGACTGAGGAGCGCATCTTCGCCACGTGCCCACACCACTTGGGGATCACTTCTAGGGGGAGAATGTCACACCAGTGGTTACTTAGAATATGTGAGAATGTGGCCTGGTTTCCAAAATAAGCTGTTGGTAATTCTCACTGTATTTAATGTCCAGCTGTTTTTGTTTGTTTGTTTTCTTTTTCTCCCTGCGGTTTTTTGTTTCTCATTCAACATCTGGAGGAGCTCATTAAGTTGGGGGAAGATGCGAAGGTTGAGAGAGTGTCTTCTAATTAAAAAAAAGAAAACTAATTAGGAATACATCCAGAGAGAAGGGAAAACAGCAATTGTTCTCAACACGCAGGGCAATGGGTTGGAAGAAAAGGTGTGTCACTCAGGTGTGCAAATCCACATAAACTCCAGAATCAAAGAGTGCAGAAGGGCTGGGTGTCCTAAATTTGGGTCTAATCCAAACTTCTTCCTTCTTATTATTAATAATGTCACGTTTTGGTAATCTTGACTACTGCAGTAATTGCATTTCTCATTATCATCATTATAATTTTTGAAATGTCACAAAATGGGCATTTTCTGTATCTTTGCTCTGACCCCTCGCCCCCTGGGCATCCCCTGAATTCCTCAAAGGAAGACCCCACATCAACCTACTCTCCATCTACACTGTCAGTACTAACCCTTTTGGATTTTTTTTTTTCCTAAGAGGCATTTTAATAAAAGTTCTGCTATATCTCCTCCATGCTTTAAAATCTCTTATACTGGGCTTCCCCAAAGCAGCTTGAGGGAAGGGTTTAGGGTCGGGAGTTTGTCTGGGGTGTGACCCAGGAGGCCTGACCAGGTATAGAAGATTGTTCTCCTGGAGACATACCTCAGGGGGTCCACAGCAGGTGAGCAAGCTGGAATATTTATTCACGGATCTCCACCCCTACCCCTGTGCTGGCTAAGGGCTGGCTGGAGATGTCTGTGGTGTGGGGACTACCTGGTAGAGGAGCAGGCTGTAGAACTTGTTCAGGGACATCATCCATGGCCATGGGGACATCTGGAATGTTGAACATAAGGATGAACAGGGAAGCAGAACCCAGTCTTTTGTTTTAAAAATGCAGATGCTGCCCATCTGGCGTGGCTCAGTGGTTGAGCATTGACCTATGAACCAGGAAGTCACGGTATGATTCTAGGTCAGGGCATATGCCTGGGTTGTGGGCTCAATCCCTAGTTGGGGGGAGGGGGGTGATATATGAAGTATGTAGCTGATCCATGATTCTCTCTCATCATTGATGTTTCTATCTCTCTCTTCCTCTCTGAAATATATATATATATATATATATATATATATATATATATATATATATATATATATGCAGACACAGCCCTAGCCTGTGTTGCTCAGTGGTTTTGGCATTGTCTCATACACTGAAAGGTTGCTTGTTTGATTCCAGTCAGGGCACATGCATGGGTTTCAGTTTGATCCCTGGTAAATCAGCCAAAATCCAGGAAGCAGCTGATTGATGTTTCACTCTCACATTGGCATTTCTCTCTCTCTCTCCTCCCATTCTCTCTAGGAAAAAACAATAAAAAAGTATTTTAAACAATGAAGACACATTTGCTTCCGTGTCATCAAAATTTAAGCTTTAAAAATCTTTTACATGTTGTCACACAGCATGACTGTCTACAAAGGAAGACCTGCACCCCCCTCCCCCAACCTCTGCCAACTGCATCATGTGACACCAGAAATCAGCAGGGGAAGGAGGAAGCAAATGTTCCCAGGAACTCTGAGCATCTTTACACTCACAGTGATGAGCGCACAGAACCCAGATTATTCTGACAAAATAGGCACGCCTCCTGTTAACCCTGTTTAAAAGGAACATTTTCTTGTGTTGGTGTATGACTGTCTGCTTCAGACTCCCAATGGGAGGGTGTAGAACCATTGCCAGGGCAAGGGAAACTTCCAGAAGCCATTGGTGTACGGCACCAGCGGGTTGAGACCTTCTTAACATATTTCACTTGTGATCTTTTAAAGCTGTCAGACCAGAATGATTTTCAGTCACTTTGCTCTGGAGTGGATTTAAAATCATGTCCCAAAGGTGGAAGATTAATAGATTAAAAAGGCAAAGTATTAACCTAGCCCATCGTCCTGTCTCCTTACCTATAAGATACAGTATCACTGTCATGCGGCTGTGGCAGGTCTTCAATGAGGCGTCAGCCGGCCGAGAGCTAGCTTCCCAGGGACGTGCCCACTGACTGGGACCCCATTGCTCCCTGTGTGGCAGGATATGGGGAAGAGGAGGTGTGGCTACAGTCCACAACACAGGGGATATTTTCTTGAGAGAATTAAGTATTTTTCTTCATTGTTTGAGGTTGTCTCCCAAGGAAGGATGAGGGCAGTGCTAAAGATATCATTCTCTTCAACATTGTGCTGCAAAGGATGTGTGGGTAGAAATGAGAATTTAGATCAGCAGCCGTGGGAAACCCTGCCAGCTGATGAGGGGTTTTGAATTGAATTTTCAGAAATGCTGCTGTGCTCAGGGAGGCTGAGGTGCCAGTTCTTCCTCCTACATTTTGTAGCTTTGTGGTCAATCTGTGAGAAAAGAGCAGCTTTAATTCCTCCCTCAGACAAAGCAAAACTCTTCTCATCTGAGAATTCAAGTGTCACTGAGTGCCAGCTGGTGTCAGGATGAAGGTGTGGCCCTCTGGGCGCTGACTCCACATGGTCCCTGTACAGGCAACTGTAGGGGTCTCCACTGAATGGACAAGTGGCTGCAGGGCACAGCTTCCACTTTCCTCTTTCCTTCCCTGGAGCCTAGCATGTACCTGGCACACAGTAACTGCTCCATGCATGGGGGCATGTTTGGTGAATCTACACTCTACCTAGAGTCTGTACACGCATTCTGGAGCCATCTCATATACCCCAAAGAAGTGCTTTGTGATTCACTTACACCCATGGATTGTGCTGGAATATTTTCTTCTGTGCTTTACAGAAATCTTACAATACTTTGTACTTTAGACACCACCTTGAGATCCAACTTCCCCTTAGGAGGGGAGCAACTGCAGAGAGCCAGACAGTCGCTCACAGCCAATACTTCCTTTATACTTGTAACAAGCGCCGGCCAAGCAACGCTCACGTGAAATTTTGAATGCTGACGGAACGGGCTCAGCTCAAAGGTGTGTTTTTTCTTCTGAAATGTCAGGAACAACAACAAAAAAATTCTTCCAGAAGCCCCTCAGCGATCTCAGCCCCTAAATCACAAGGATGTCTGAAGTCTAGTGTCACAGGGACCATATTTTCTATGGCATTCTTTCAGAGTACATTCCTGGAAAAGTACTTTGGGGCCAGAATCTGAAAGTCTTAGGAATTATTATTATTTTCGTTTCACCACGAGGCAATGGGGCAGAACGGCGCTGGGGGCCACGTGCCAAGTGTGGTCTCTGCTGTGGCTCCGGCCTGTCTTGTCTGGAAAGACCCCCAGCTGCAAGGGCCGGGGGGGCTGGGCCTCCTCTTGCATTGGGGCTTCTTCTTTCTGAGGTCAGGTTCCAGGGAGACTGTGAAGATGATGCCATTCTGCCTTCCCAGGGTCCTGTATGTGTCACACATAAACTCCTATAGCACAGTGATTTATAGGGTGGACAAAACACAAAGTTAGGAGGGCATCCAGCAGTGTGGCCAACTCAGTCCTGCTCTTTGGGCTGTGATTCCAGCCTGCCTCCTTGAGTCTCAGAGACAAGAGGAGACCAGGGAGGGTGCTGGTCAAAGGAGCTGGATTCTCTTCCTATGAGCCAGGCTGCCCTGGTCCAGGTCCTGAGGAGACAGGGCAGTTGTCAGGTACTTGGGGCCACCTCAGGTAGCCACAGAAAGAGAAGGTGCAGAGGATCATTTCTTGGGACACGGCCTGGTGGAGAAGGCCCTCAGAAAACGTTAGCTGATGTGGTTGTGATCATTTGGGAAGGTGGGTGAACAGTTTAGAGGTATAAAAGGATGGAATGTGTGCATGTGTGTAATCGTATGGTAGGCACACACTGCTTATGCATGTTGCCAATGGAAAAGACTCTTGTATTCCTTGTTTAATGCCCATGAGGTCAAAGTGTATGTAAAACCTGATTATCTTTCTCTCAAAGGTATGTTGTTAAGATCTAGTCATCTTATTGTTGGAGCTGGCATTTTCCATTAACGTGTGCATGAATTTCATCGCTGCACATACCTAGGTGTCAGCTTTCCCAACATGGCTGAGATCCAGAGACAGTGCCTCACCTATCTCCTCACTGCTCCTTCTCATGTCAGGGCAGGAGCTGGTGCACTGAAGCCCATCCAAGTGAATGAATGAATGACCAAGTGAATGAAAGAGTGAGTGAATAAATGAATGGATGAGTGAATGGATGCGTGAATGAGTGAATGAATGAATGAGAGAATGAATGACAGAGTTAGGAGCTACTGCCTAGAGTCAAACACAGACAACCTGTGTTCTTTCTCTCAAGGAGCTGGTGGGCTAATGAGAAAATAGTGCTATTCCAGGGGCTAGTGTACATCCAGGGGCAGTGCTGTGGACAGGAGAAAGGATTGTTTGGGTCTGCCAGGCATGAAGAGGCAGGAAGCCTTACTGGTGGAGGGGGAATGGAAAAGGAATCCCATTTCTTGCCTCAGCAGGTATTGCAGAGGCTTTGTAGTGTGAATATGGCAGTGTCCCTACCAGGCACCTCTCTGCACAGGGAGGGCAGAATGAGCTCCTGAAGAAAAGTCAGGAGGAGGACTGCCTCTTGGCACTGGGCAGGGCTGGCGTAGGAGGCAGGTTTAACTACAGAGGGGAGGACAAACTCCCCTCCAGTGCTGTCACAGGCACGGTTCCCAGCTCGTGCTGATTGAAAACCATCACAGCCCAGGAGAGTACTCAGATGGGGTGAGGATGAAGGGGGAAAGGCGGGAGAGATAAGGAGCACTGAATGTGAGAGCTGGAAATGGGTCCAATTTAGAGCTGTGGGTTTTCAACCTGCCCACTCGCTGCTGGGCTCTCGCTGGATCGGCTTCCACCTCTGTAGGGCCAGATGCATCAAGTCATTACTAAGAAGGGTTTTATTCCAGCTAAAATGCAGGTATGGCAGGCTCGTGTGTCCCATTGATTCTGACTTTGTACCTGGATGTGTGGAGCTGAGGGGACCACGTGGTTGGGAGATAAGGGGAAGCAAGAATACCAGCAGTCTTGGAAGGCTTGATCTGAGTTAGCGCAGGCCTGGGCCAGGATGGGGAGCAGACCAGAACGCCTTCCCAAGGGGCTCTCTGGGGATGGGTTGGGGGCTCCTTGGCTTTATGTGGAACCCTGGTTAGGCATCAACCATGGGTTTCTCTGTGGGGGTGACAGGCTCCTGACCTATAACATGAAGTGCACAGGAGCACCCTCTTGGTGAGCTGGCTGCACGCTTTTTGGAGGGTGCTGAGGTCTCTGTATGTGTGGTCGCAGCGCTAGGCCCTTGCTCACTGTGCAACCTGTGCTGCCGCTTCCCAATCAGTCCCCTGTCTTCCTCTTGGGTGAGATGTCGTGTGTGTCAGGACATGAATAGACACGAAACACATGGGTCAATGAGGAACAGGCTTGTGCAGGGGCGACTCTGAAAACAAATTTCTGTCCCAAGTTGAAGGAGAAGCTCCCGTTTGGGTGAGAACCCCAGCTGCCCTACAGACCCGACCTCAGACCCCAGATGGGCCACAGGTGTGGTGGGCAGAGGGCACTCAGCACCGGCTGTCCTGGGGATGGCCTTCCCCCACGGAGGCAACTCTGAATCTGACCACGCCCCTTTCAGTGTCTTGCTCAGTCTCCTCGAAGGCCTCGAATTCCCACCCATGGCTTTTCCTGTCTCTGCTCTATTTTTCTGAGACGTTTGCTCCCGAGTTTTTCCTAATTCCCTCATGGGGGTGAGAAAGAGGGGGTCAGCTCAAACCCAGGACAGCTTGGAGCCACAGTGTGGAAGGAGACAGCAAGGAGCTCCCGCCTTTGTCCCTACTCTCTGCACCCTCAATGACCCAATCCTGGTGGCTCAGTGGCCTCTGCCAGGTATCCCAGGGAGGCACAAGGGCCCAGCCTCTTCCTGCACAGATAGACTCACTGCCTAGAGTGCCAGGCATGATGTCTTTCTCCTCCACCCAGCAGCCCTTGCAGATGGAAACAGTGAGACATCACTGCAATCTCGCCCTCGGCCCTCACGTCGCCTTCTCCTCTGTGCCTTCTCCTTTTCCATGTCTTACAAGGACACCCACCTCTAGATGTAGGGCCCACTCTAATTCAGGAAGGTTTCATATGGAGATCCCTACCATGTTTACATCTACAAAGTCCCTTATTGTGAATCAGGTAACTGCCCTCTCAAATTCACCCATTGAAATCCTAAAGCCCAAGGTGATTGTGTAAGGAGGTGGGCCTCTGGGAGGTGACTAGATCATGAGGGTGGAGCTGCCAGGATGGGTTAGTGCCCATATGGGAGAGACCCTAGGGAACTCCCTCTCCCCTCCTGCCAGGTGAGGACAGCAGGAAAGAAGCTGTCTGACCCTGCAAGAAGGCCTCTGTCACACCCAGCCACCTTGGCAGCTTCTTGAACAGCCAGCCTCCAGAGCTGCGAGCCATACATTTCTGCTGCTTCTAGGCTCACCAGTTGGTGGCAATTTGTTATGGCAGCTGAAATAGACTAAGCAGTCACCTTTTGAGATTCTAGGTGAATGCATCTTTTGGAGGAACAGTTTGTGAGGTTGCCTGAAATGGTGACTTACTGAGGTATCAGAATGCTGTGACCTCAGCAGCTCTCTTGTTTTTCTTCTGGTATGTTTATCTTGTCCATTTGTTAAGCATTTCATAATAAACCAATCAACATAGTTTCTATGGCTAGGGCAAAAATTCAAGTCACCTATTTAAAACCCCATGTCAAAGGGATTTTGAAAAAAAAAATTTATTGTGTGCATATTTTCTTCATTTTTTTCCTTTGGGCTTTATTTTGCATTCTGTCTTGGGAATTTGAGACTATCTGAAAATCCTTTGAGATAATGGATGAATTTTAGATCAGGAGCCGCTGCTCTGAAAAATTATCGTCCCCACCAGAATAAAGCTTTCTTCGTGAGGAAAACTGGCCCAGCTTCATTCCAGATATCTCAAGAGTGCTGGGGTTTTGACCTCAGTCTTTCTGTGTTTCGGTTTCCTCTCATTTAAAGTGGGAATTAATAAAAACGGAATCTCTCTGTTCGCCATAATGATGTCAGGGGCGCTGGATGAATGCAGCATTAGTGCACGAGGGCTAGAATTCCCCTAGGGGCGATTGACACAAAGACCATATGAGAAGCAGGCTGAGCTGCAGCAGTGCCAGCTGCAGACAGTTAGCGTCAGGTGCGTAAACCTTGGCTCCACCTGGGAGCTGAGCAGAAGCTGCTCTCGCTAGACCCCGGATGACCCAGGCCAAGCCCTTGGCTCTGCCCCCAGGGCAGCCCCTCACCATCCCTCCCTGTTGCCTAACTAGCTCCATTATTAAATGGCAAGCCGCTGGAGCATGCCTAGTTCCCTTGTGAGTACTTTTAAGGAAAAACACAGATTTGCCAAGAACATCCAGGACTCTGGGTGCCTTTTGTTTGAAGACTTCGGAAAATTAGATTGCATGCCTCGCTCCATAATTTCTACTTCAGAAGATAAGGCTGATCTGGGGGAATGTAATTTTGACTAATTTATTGGCAATAGTTAGAGTCTTCTCCCTGCGACACATCTGCAGATCATTTCCCCCCACGAACTGTTTTGGGGTTTCCCAGTTATCAAAGCCCCGGCACATCTGCTGGCCGCATGAGCGTAGAGCAGATGCCTGCCCCAGGCCCGCTGGCCCAGCACCTCCTGGTGTCCACCTCCTGATGTGACAGGGACATTTCACACACAGCAGGGGAGCTGAGAAGCCCACCCTTCTTATCTTTCTATGGTATTTGTCTCTGTGATGGGATCAGTGATGAGAAACTGGAGGTCACAATTTGGAGTTAATATAAGGCAGTTCTTTGGAAAGCACCAGTTTTGAGGTCAACCAGTTGATGTCATTTAGCCAAACTTAGTCCAAGGAGTGGTGTTGTCCGAGGCTGCACATGGAACCTCCCCTCATACCAGGTTCTGGGTATTACCCACGTGCCCGGTACTTCCAAGGATGCTCCTCTCTTTACCTCGCCCACCAATGAGTCTGAGATTACAGTTACTGTGCCTGCCCATACCCAGGGAGGCATCTGAATGATAAGTAACAAAGTACCCAAAACAAGGCTTTTGATTCCAGTATTCTTGCAGGAAACAAAGAAAGCATGCAAAAAAAAAAAAAAAAAAAAAAAAAAAAAAAAAAAAAAAAGAAAAAGAAAGAAAGGAAGAAAGAAAGAAAGAAAGAAAGAAAGAAAAACAGCTCTCACTATACAAAAAGCAAACAAATAAAAAAAAAACAAATGGTGAAAAGCCCCACCTCAGCAGTTACCCACATGAGAGCAGAAGTGTAGGCCATGTCTGTGGTCCAGGCTGCCTGTGGCATCTGTCCCAGGCCTGGCGCCCAGGGTTCCCAGGAGGTGGACATCAGCAGCTGCCATGGGTGGACAGACAGGTGAGGACATCAATACAAGGCCAGGGTCCTCTTAGACCATTGTGGTTTAATCAGGAATTCACTCCCATCTGCCCCCCCCCCAAACTGGCTAGCTATGGCCATGATGAGTCCATGGGACATGAGGTCAAGGTGCTCTGTATTGAATACCCACGTGTGCCCCCAATCACAGCTCAGTCCATCCCTGAAGGAAGGAAGAGGCAGAAGTAGCGGGGGAAGGGCCTGTGTTACAGTGCTATGCCGCTGGGTGGTACCCCTGGGCAGCAGGGATGCGAGGTTGTCACCTGTGGCTCCAGCTGCTCCAGGATATGACCTTCAGCGGTTATGTCTTGAGTGATGGAGTCCCCCTCTTTGTGTGGACTCTGACTCTTGGGTCAACAGAGAAGCTTTCTTTATTACTTTTAGGAGTTCTGCTATCCAGGCAGACAGCCAAGGGCAGGAGCCCAGCACATGGTGCTGTGTTTACGGGGATCAATGCCCTCCCTCTCTGCTCTTCACTCTCCCTCTATCTCCTTTTTTTCTTTTCCCCTTCCCTCCTTACCTATCCTGTTTTTCTCTCTATCTCTCTACTTGGCCTCAGTAACTTTGGATGGAGCCCCCTTCTCTTGCTTTTCCTTCACTCGAGTGATTCTCACTCAGCAGCGCAGCCCCATTCTCAGTGCCTCTCCTCCTTGGAGCCTTTCCTGATTCTTAGGATTGGGCTTCCACTCAGACATGTTCCTGTGCTTCAGTGTCTATGGCCTTGGCTGATGCCACTAGGACACTAGTAGGTGCTTTTGAATTCAGGTCATGACCCGCCCTTGGCTCAGGTGTTCTTGTGTCCAGTTTACATGTGGGAAAACTGAAGCTAAGGATGGCATGCTACATACGAAGTCTCTTATATAAAAATGGTTACAGACACAGTGGGAGCCCAGTCTGAAGGCAGGTGCAGGGCAGCTGAGAGAGAAGATGCCAAGAGTGATCCAGCCACCACGAAAAGGGACTTCTTCCTACAAGAAGGCTGGAGGCCCAGGCACCTGTCCAGGGCAGGGCTGTCCCTCTTCCCTTCCAGGTTTTGAAGAATTTGTCACAGAGAAGGAGAGGTTTCAGACAGGGTCCGTGTCCTGCAGAAATTCTATCAGCAGGAACCAGGGACCACAGGAACCCCTATCTATCCATAGCTCACCTTGCTCCTTGAATCTGGGACCCTTCCTATTGAAATAGATCCTCAGAGACAGAAATGTGGGACAGTGTTTGAGTGTGGACACAGCCTGCTCCAAACTGCCCATTGCTCCACGTACCATCCCACCTGCCTGTGCATTTTTTCTGCTGGTATCTGCTCCCAGGTAGCATGGGTGCCTCCGCACTGCAGCCACGAGTTCCGTGCACCTGTTTGAACCTGTGATTTCCTGGAGTCATCTCCCTTGACAAGCTGGGGGAGCTCTCGCCGAGATGGGGTGACTGTTTATAGAGGGAGCTTTGCCCTCCCCCCCCCCTTTAGTTCATTCAGCGCCAGATGTCTTTAATTACTGCCATGCACGCTGAACACCCTGTATAGCCATTTCCCCTTTAGCAAGACCGTGTGTGAGTGTGTGTGTGTGAAAAAACGTAAACAGATTGTATAACAAAGTGTTCTCTGGCTGTCAGCAAGAGCTTTGAAAATAAAACACTTCCCTCCCAACTCACAATTGGCTGGCAGTCGGCGTGCAGTGAATAATCGCTCCGGGGACCCTCGGAAAGATGTGTGGGAAAACTTTAATTAAAAGCTTGTCAGTACAATTTTACCTGGGTGACATCACCTGTGTGCAATGCTGCTGCGGGCTTTGTTGTCTGTGGGATCGGAGGGCACACACTTGTTTTGCTGACAGCAAACAATGCCGAGAAGCCTTTAAGAGCTGGCAGTGGGTGGACCGTGTGGGAGGGAGCTGCTGAGCTGCCGGTGAACCCCATCGTGTGGGGGCTCCAGCTTCCTAATGAGCAGCTGAAGTCAGCACAGGGGGATCAGGGCAGGGTCGGGTTGGGCCCTGGACCGGGGTGAGGTGAAGCCAGATGGGGTCTGCACCATTTAGGTTGTCCTGGGCAATGCCTGGGATGGGCGCTGAGAATGTGTTTACTCTAAAGTACTTCAAGCTCGGCTATCTGAGCAGGTGGGGTGGACAGCTTGAGCAGAGCCAGCAGTGGCCCGTGGGCAGGATGTCCAGCCCCCTCCCAGGACAGAGGTGTGCCTGGTGTGAGCCCAGGCTTCCAGAACTGCCAGAGAGCATCTGAGTAGGCCATGAACATGCAGGGTGTTGTGTACTCCCAAGCATGCCTCACTAAATGCTTCCTCCCGGCGAAGCAATTATTTTCAGGCGTATTCTTCGTGAAGACACCCACTCTGTCTCACCTTAAGGTGAGTCACCCAAACCAGTACCAAATCCACCTTAGCCATGTAACATGCCTCTTGAGGTTAGAAAGAGAAATTGAGTTTTAACCAGTGTAAAGACCCTGAGATTCCTGACCAGCCTGAGTCCCCTCTGCAGGAGTTGGAAGCTGGTGGCTTAGGGACTTGCAATGGATCTCTGATTCCTTGTTGCTTTTCTTTTGTTCCTTGCTAATTTGTTAGAAGCTTGCATTCCTAATATTAACAGATTAATTGCAAGTTATAGCAATTAAATGCTAATTAATCCATTTCTGAACAATGCCTTCCTTTTATCTGTAACTGTTTACTTGACATACAAATATTTTGGTAGCAATTATACATTAAACTACAGGCTGACACTTTCCAAACTGTGTTTAGACAAATAAACAAGCAACAGTGTGGCTTCTATCGTTCACTTAAAACTGTTGAGCAGCAGGGCCCACTGCGTTGCTGACATGGCTGAAATAATGACGAGCCTGGACTGGAGTGAGCACTGAGTTCTTAGGAGATCCCCCATGGTAATTGTGTGACTGGGCTTTGGTTGGACCATTCATCTCTCACATTAACATCTGGGTTACTGACCCTAAGGACCACCAGAGCCCAGTCTGCAGGCAGCAGGAGTCAGAGCAGATTTAGCTCCAGAAGATCCAAGCACCTCCACTCCAAGTTTCCAGCTGCAGGCTCTCAAAGGAAATACTTGGAATCAACTGGCTCACACCCCAGCAGTGTGCAAATTTGTTCATGGCTAAGATGGGGAGTCTTTTTAAAATTAATTAATTAGTTAATTAAATTTTTTTAAAAATATATTTTTATTAATTTCAGAGAGGAAGGGAGAGGGAGAGAGAGATAGAAACATTAATGATGAGCAAGAATCATTGATTGATTGCCAATTTTATGCCCCCTTCTGGGGATCGAGCTCACAACCTGGGCATGTGCCCTGACTGGGAATCAAACCGTGTCCTGCTGGTTCATAGGTCGATGCTCAACCACTGAGCCATGCTGGCTGGGGAAAGATGGGTAGTCTTCAGCTTAAGAATGGATTGAATTCCAAAAGTTTATTTGCAAGTTTCAGAAAATGGGGTTCCAAGGCCAATCCATGCTCATCTGGACTGTTTCAATGCAGTTGACTGCCTTAAAGCTGATTGTAGGAGAAGGTGCGCAAGACACCACTGCTTCTAGCTAAAGCCCCAGTGATTCTTGGGGAATATGGTGGAGGGTAAGGAAGGTGATGCCTTGAGTGCCCAAGGTGGCATATGGGGCTATTAACCATGTGAGGAGGGCGCAGAAGACTGTGCTGTCTTTGTGATTAAAGCAGTTCACCATAGTCTGGGGGCCTCATATTTGGACCCAGGTTCAGGAACTGAGCATGTAGAGGGTCTTTATAGGCTGGTTTGATAGTTTTATTTGGTATTCCCACCCCATTTCTTCTCCTCCTTTTGTTTCTCCTTCCTTTCTTCTTCCCTCCCTTTCTCCCTCCCTCTCTCCCTTCCTCCCTCTCTCCCTCCCTTCCTCCCTCTCTCCCTTCCTTCCTTCCTTCCTTCCTTCCTTCCTTCCTTCCTTCCTTCCTTCCTTCCTTCCTTCCTTCCTTCCTTCCTTCCTTCCCTTTTGTTTCCCAAACTGAACAATCTTTCTAAAGTGATGACAGAAATTCATTGAGTTTCTTTTCTGCAAAAAGAGTGGTATATTTTTAGATCTATGTTCTTATCATTTTCCTTTTTTTCTATAGTATCTTCTGTTTCATGATCAACTTTAGTGTCTTGTCCTGCCAACAATCTTCATTTTTGAGGTATCTATGACTCCCAAACAATAAGCTCTCAACGTTCTACCTTCAGGACACTTAAGGTCATGCTCAATTTTCCTACCACCTGCACTCAACTTAGTTGATGGAAGTAGAGATGGGAGTATTCTTAGCACCCTTTCCAAAAGGTATTTAGGTGGTGGTTAGCAGTCTTATTGAATATCATAGTTTTGGTTGGCAAAAGGATTATTTTTCTAAAAACATAGTTTTGAGAGAACATTTGTAGGCAAGTTCTAGTCTTAAGACAGATTATTACTTCCAAAAACATTTATTGGGTCCCTACTAAGAGCTACACTAGATAGAGAAAGCAAACCCCTGGCCCCAAGCTATTGGTTTACTGGGGATCCCAAAGTTAAATGTTATGTAGGGGTAACATGAGGGCCAGACAGAGTGGAAAGTTCAGGTCTTCTCTTGTCTGCTCCAAGACTGATTCTGCTGGTGCTGCCCAAACGTGCCTGTTGGCTGCCGGTGCCCTTGTGGTGAGTTAAACCCCTCAGTCTTTTCACATGAGGCCGTGCTAATACCAGGCTTTTCATCCCAATGCAAGAGGAGTCAGTTTGCTAGTCCTAAGTGTTATCCCTCGACCTGAACCTGCTAAGCCGCCCCCCCTGCTTGCTTTGCAAAGTTGGATTCTGTTCTTTGGTATTAGTGATCTCTCCCAACTACATGTCAACAAGGTATTTGATTATGCTGGCTTCTGTGTCTTCTTTCAGCTGTTGATTTAAATGTTTCCCTTTGACTTTTGTATTATCGGCTTAGGGTAATTTTCCATAAGTCATTATATATTTTTACTCATAGATGACTTATTTTAAAATACTTCTTGGAGGATTATCATATTACTTCACAAAATAGTTCTAGTCATTAACTAGAGTTCTTGTCTAGGAAAAGACAGAAAAATGAGTGGAACTGAATTCCTACTCCAAGGAGGATGACACACAGAGGGGCATCAAACTGATTACAAAGGAGGCACTTATGTTGACAAGAAAATGGTAGGATATTTACACCATGATGAGACTTTGGACTAACTGATTGGAAAAAAAATATGTATATTATATGAAAAAAAAACATATTAGGTGAAAAATTAATCTGATAGAATACTAATATTAATCTTACAAAAATAATTAATTTAAGGTGAATGAAATATTCTAATTGAAACCACGGGAGTTCAGGAAAAAAAATTAAGTGCATTTTTGTAACATTGGTCTGGTTTTTGGGAGGGCATTTAAAATATGGATTTGAATGATTCTGAAAAGGAATAAAAATTTGACTAATAAAAACTTAAAATCTACTTAGGATAAATAAAAAATAAAGTATGAATAAATAGTAAAATGGAGAAAATACATTTATGACAACAAAAAGAACTCTACAAATGTACGACATAAACCCCCGAATAGAAAAATAATCAAAGTTCAGATATTTCATAATGGCAGTAACCACACATATGGCCTGCAAACCTACCAGAAGTTTGCAACCTTGCTGATGGGAAAAAATATAAACTAGATGGAAATTAAATGTCCATATTTTAAGCAGGAAAATAGTTCACAGAGGGTGATAGCCAGAGGGGCTGCTGGTGGGCCCATGCCTGCACTGCCACATGCCATCTATTGCTATGTGTTGTTTGGAGGAAGTTAACAAAAAAATGTTTAAATTTAAAATGTACAAATTCATTGAGAGATTGAATTTTCCCTTTTTTCTTTGTTGCTATCTGATTATTATAATTTGCAAGATTTGATTTTTTGATAAATATATAGCATTTTCCTAATACAAACAGTGATTCTTCCTTGCCTGTGTACTTTTTAAACCCTAAAAAATTCTAAATCAAATTTTCAAATAACACTTACTCTTTAGTTATGCCCCATGATGTTCCTGAGAGAATGTGAAGTGCCTCCCAGTCTACATGAAATGACATTTAACATCATTGAAGGGGTGAGGGCTGGGAAAGAGAAACAAAAAGTGGTGAGAACGGGAGCTGGAAGGAGGCAGGAATGATAAACTTCCCACACATCGCTTCCTGCTTTCATCATCTACTTAAAAACAAACAATCAAAAAAACACACAAAAACATGCAAATAGTAAACTAGCTATGTAATGTGTCCAGGAGATGACAGCCAAAGGAATGGTTTAAGGAAGTACTCTTGATCTATTGAGTCCAGTTGGAAGTCCCTCCCAGGACTTCCTATAAACAGAGTCCCAGGATTGATGGATATTTGCAACTTCCCATGATCAACTGTGAAAAAGGCCTTCTTGCTAAGATCTTCTTCAATTAGAGGGGCCATGCTCCTTTGGCCTCTCCAACAGTGTGATGCCTATGGGGTGTCTGCTTGTCTGAGTGACCTTGGCTCTCAATGAGTAGCCTATTCCTGGTTTAGTGTCTGTAGCCCAGTGGAGCTGACAAGAGAGCTCAGTCTCCCTCCAGCTGACTCCATGGTCCACATAACATTTTTAAAGATGGAACTTGGTGGTAAAGAATGTGAGCCTAAGCTTGAGTTCCCATTCTTTTTAGCTTTCTCTGGTTAACCCTCATTTCTTTCTTTTAAGTCCTATCCAGTGAAATAGCACACAGGGAGAATTTGGGCAAGTCAACATGCTATGATAGCATACATGTTGCATATATGGTATGCATGGCTGCTGGAGCTTGGTGAGCTGAGCTAACCTCTAGTGGGCCCCACTGCATGTGACAAGGCCACCTGCCTCTGGTCAAGCTGAGAAAGGATGAGCAGCAGGACACAAAGCAATTCAAGGTCATTGGCCTTGGAGTTTGGAAGTCGCTGACTTTCCTGCATTGTGTTTTATGTCTGCTTCTGTGGTTGCTATAACTGGTCGAATTGTTTGTGGGGTTAAATGGAAGCTCCATGCCCAGCATGATAGCCACATTTTTCATGGTGGAGCTGGTTGGCTTTTCAAAGCAGCTCTGACAGTAGTTGGTCCAACAGACATGCATACTTCTGGTAGTATTTGACCAAGATATGTGTAATTATCTGTTCAGCTCCACACTACCTGAAGTGTAGAATGATAAATAAAAAGTTCTTGACTTCCCTCGAAATCAAGAGAGTTGTCTCCCCTTTGTAAGACCTCTTCATCTGTCAGGAGAATGTGCCAACATTTCTCCAGGGCCATAGACTCTCTCCAATTCCATAGCTTCTCCCATTCAGTGAATCTTTCTCGTGTCAAAGTCAAGGGCCCAGGGAGAGGGGTCTAGTCCTCAAAGACTGATTGTAGTCACAGAATGAGGACCTGGCCCAGCATCTCTCCTCCTGTGACCTGCCTCCCTCTGCCTCTTTTTCATCACTGTCTCTGCACACTTTACTCAAACTCAAGCTCTTGTGTACAGTTTACATTGTTTTCTGTAGGAATAGATTAGAACCAAAATGTTTAAGAACTCATAATTAAAATAAGTGTCTTGTAGGTTGGATGAAAAGTTGCCAACTTTTGTTTTTTTAAAAAAGACATCTATAATAATAGAAGTGTAATATGCAAATTGACCAAACTACCAAACAGCAGAACCAAACAGCAGAATGACCGTCTGGATGGCCTTTTGGATGACCACACTATGACACACACTGGCACCAGGCCAGCTCAGGCATGTGCCATGCAATTAGTTAGGGAGCTTGCCATCACCCCACAATCGCCCTGCAGAGGGAGGGCCATGCCACTGGCCAGCAGAACAATCAATCGGGGATCTCTGCAGTCACCCCAAAGAGGGAGGCCCAAGCTACCCTCTGTAGAGTGATAGATTGGGGGCTCCATGGAACCAGGGCACTGGGAGTGTGTGGCAGGGGACTCAAAGGTCAAGGTGGGTGCAGGTGGTGGATGGGGCCAGGTCTGCAAGGGGGCTTAGATAGCTGGGACTGAGAGAGCTGGGACTGTGGAGGTGGCAGCCAGGGGAAGGAAGGCTTACCCTTGCATGAATTTTGTGCATTGGGCCTCTAGTTAAAAATAAACAAAACCAAAACACAACTACTATTAAATACTATCATCAACTTTTGAAAAGGAAAGGACATTTTAACCCCCAAACCATAAGAAGGTGTAATCTAAGAAGAAACATGAATGCTTTCCAAGCATGGTTGGTTGGCAACTTGAAACTTATCTAACATTACATTTTTCTGATTTCTTGTATTTATCCCAGACTTTTGGGAACTCTGTGGCTGACTGGTGTTGGGAACCACTGCTTGCCTCTTCAGTGGCATATTTCTTCCTCAACTATAAATGGAATAGAATCCAGTTATTATTTAGTCTCAAGACAGAAATAATTTAAAAATATCTCCACATACACTTCTGTCTATTGATAATGGATTAAAATAAACAGGTAATAGAATGGCTTCCAGAAGAATCATCTCATTCATCAACTTTTACTAAAACTCTGGTTGCCAACTTCCACATTAGGCTGCATTTCATTCCTGGAGATTCTGCTTTGATCTCCTGCGCTTGGCACCCTGTGTGTATCATGTAATATGAGCTATGTTCTTTGGCGTTCTTCTAGTTCTTGGGCTTTTGGGATTTTGTGATGGTGAGTCGGCTGAGGAATCCACTGGCTTCGATTCCGTAAGTTGTGCACACCGCTGGCTTTGTGTAGCGCACAGCATTTCAACCAGGCAGGCTTCGATTTCTTTGTCTGAATTTATTTTGGCTGAGAATACTGTGTCATTGCTCAGACTGTGCCAGTGCCTCTCTCACAGTATATCATTATTGAAGGTTTGGAGCTGAAGACAAAGCACAAATAGAGGCACTGAAGCTAGTGAGGCAACACTTTTGTACGAACACAAAGATCAAACGACTAGCGTGTTCGAACTTCACTCATTTCTGTGTTTTCAGATTTAGTTATGCAAATCATTCTCTAGGAAGCACATAATTAAATGATTGGTTGAGTAAACCAAACCAATAAAAAATATTCTTCTTGGGTTAACAGATATAAACAGGACTTCTCCTGTTCTGTGCAATTTAAAAAGAGGAGTACAGAGCTTCTTGGTATCCATAAGAACACACAGAATTTTCAGCTTGATCAAATCACTGTTTACCCAGGCACACCTGAAGTCTAGGATGAAGCACTGCCAGGGGTCAGAGTTATTGGTTGAATAAATGAACAACGTTCTCTTCTCTATAAGTTTCTATAGAGCTTTGTCTGTGACAAAGAGTGCCAATCACAGCTCAATAGTGGCATGGCATCAAAATCACCTTTGGGTTTCTGAAGCCTTTCCATTCGTATATCTGGCTGGTCATGTAATCCTGCAGATGGTAATGGTGGGTGATGCTGGCTGTGTGACTTAGTGACAGATAGGGTGGAGGAAGAAGAACATGGCTCACGTCCAGGCTCATCAGAGGACCAGAGGGTGTCAAAGCCACAGTGACAATACCAAGCAGCAGTGGAGTTTTTGAGTAATACAAGGAAAGGAGAAGGTTGCTGTTTGCACAGTGACTGTACTAGAATTATACTTTCATATTGTATTTTAAAAGAATATTTTCTCTCTTAAATATGATGTTTCCAGTGGGGAAGGACATTTAAACTAAGGTCCATTTCACCTATGACAATGAAGATTCGGAATAGCCAGAATCTACATGGCACCACTGTTCTGTGCACTGCAGTGACAGCAGATATTCTCTTGCTGAGGGTAGATTTACTGTATGGAACTATCCCAAACTATTCACACTTAGCAGGTGAAGAAAATGTAAATGCAAAATCCAATAACCAACAAACCAATGCTATTTGTTTTGGCGATTTCAAAAAATTTTGTTTATAAATCTGGAGACTGATTCTTTTTGAAATTTTAAAACGTGTTTTATAAGATGATTCCCAAGGATTTTTTTAAGTTCTGAATTTTTTAAGTCATGACTTTACTATTTAGAGCAAGTATGCAGTACATTAAAACTAACATCACTTGGACACAACTGTTAGGTGTTATGCTAAGTGCTTTATATGTATAATCTTGTTTAATTTCCAGAGTATTTTAATCCTAGCTCATTAGTTTTTGAAAAGACAATTATCTTTAAAACATAGTAAGTTTCCCTGTCCATCAAAGGACACTATCTATAGAGTAAAAAGGCAAAGGCAACACACAGACTAGAAGAACATATTTGCAAATCACATAGCTGACAAAGGGTTACTATCCAGGATGTGTAAAGAACCCCTACAACTCAACAACAAATAAGCAGACAACTTGATTATAAAATGGGTAAAGGACCTAATTAGACAGTTCTCCAAAGAAGACATACAAATATCCAGAAAGAGAATGAAAAGATGCTTAACATCTCTAATCATCAGAGAAATGCAAATAAAAAACACAGCGAGATACCACTTCATACCCATTAGGATGGCTATTATAAAAGAAAATCCAGGAAAAACCAAGTGTTGATAAAGATATAGAGAAATTGGAACTCTTGTGCAATGTTGTGAGGATGTAAGATGTTGCAGCCACTGTGGAAAGTAATTATGGATGTTCCTCAAAAATTAAAAATAGAACTTCCATAGGATCCAGCAATCCAAAATAATTAAAAACAGGAATTAGAAGAGACATTTGTACATCCATGTTTATAGCAGCATAGCCAAAAGGTGGAAGCAACCTAAATATCCATTGACAGATAAATGGGTAAACAAAACATGTTATACACATACAATGGAATATTCTTAAAAGAAGAAAGTTCTGACACATGCTACAATATGGATGAACCTTGAAGACAGTAGGCAAAGTTAAGTAAGCTAGTCACAAAAGGACAAGTAGTATGTGGTTTTATTTATATGAGATCTGACCAAAGAATAGCCAAATTCATAGAAACAGACAGTAGAATTTTGCTTGTCAGAGGCTAGGGCAGAGAGAATGGAGAATTTCTGGATTTTATCTACTTTCTATTCTGAGCTCAAATCTTCCTTTTAGTATCATGTTAAATGCAGCCAACAATAACTAGCACAGGCTGTTAACCTACCATCATCCCATCTCTTCGATCTATTAGGTACATTGGCATACCAGTCTTCCCATTGGCTGACATCTGTCTTCTATATCAGTGACACAGATTTTAGATTTTCTATTATGACAGCACCCACTTCTGGTGTCAAGCTTAGTATCACTTATGATAAGCTATTTTTAGTGATGCCAGTAATTTTACAATTCCAATAGTTTAAAACCCCAGATTTATTTTATTTCTCACCCTGAATCTCCATCAAGGTCAGCTGACAAACTATGCTCACTGTGATTTTTCAGTCTTATGGAGAAACAATAATCCTGAATGTTGCCTATTGTGGTGCAAAAGGCAAGAAAATTCTGCATGGGTGTCTTGCTCTGCTTATTAAATCCCTTAGCCCAAAGAGACTCACCAGGCTCTGCTCACAACTCCTTACCTAAATCAGTCACATGGCCTCACCCAAGCACAAAGGGTGGAATGCATCTCACCATATGTCTGGAAGCCTGGACTTAGAAATATTGGTGAAGAGGACTGCACAAGCCACCCTTTTGCAAACTCTCTGAAGCAGCCTTATGCCCTTGGTCAAACTCCTTACATGCTTTGCATCACCACTAATATGTTTCTTTTGCCTTCCAAGTAACTTTTAATCTTGTCCTCACTGCAAAACATAATGTCTGATAGGCAGTAGAGGGTCAAAAAAAGTCAATGCATGAGCCCACACAACAAATGAAGATGTAGGAAGTTTATGTCCTGTGGTCACTGTGTTGGCACTCCTGGGGTGGAGGGAGGAGCAGCGACACATCATGGGGTTTTAATTCAAAGAATGTTCTTTACACATTCTGGGTAATAACCTCTTTACTTTTCCTTGAGAAGTACAAACCTAAAGGTTTAAAACCACACAAATGTGTCACCTTGCAGTTCAATAGTCCAGAAGTCCAGCTACACACAGCTCAACTAGCTCTTCTGCTCAGAAACTCACATGCTGAATTCTAATTGTTGGCAGAGCTGCTGTCCTTTTCAGAGGCTCTTGATAGGAACCCACTCAGGTTCTTAGTGGAATTCAGGTTCTCAAGGTTGCAGAATATTCCCATTTTCTTGCAGAATATAAGTCAAGGAATAGTCATTGCTCCCCCAAAGTGCCCATGTTCCTTCTCAGGCTTTCCTGTGGCCCGCTCTTACCATGTTTGTCTCATGCTTCAAATCTCCCCAATTCTATTTCTGGTGCTTCGTTCTACCTCTAGTCAGAACAAATTCTCTGTCTTTAAGGGCTCCTATAATGAAATCCAGACTGCCTGGATAACCCAGGCTGATTCCTTGTTAACTTGTAATCATATCTGCAATATCTCTTTTGTCATTTAATGAAACATAGTCACAGGTTTGAGAGAACCGGGGCATGGACATCTTTTGGGGACCATGATTTGACTTACTATATCATCAGAAACTGGAAAACGAAAGGGCAAAAAATAAATAAAATGAAAAGAACCCCCAACTGAGATAACCCTTGCTTGGCCTCACTGTTAATGATGCTCCTCAAACATCATCACTGACTTTGTTCTCCTTTGTTCCCTGGGCCGGTTCAGTCCAGCACAGGTCATTATCACCAAGGGAACTGCATAGCTTACTTGAAAGAGTTGAGTTCTAGATCATTTTGTCTCTGAGGGCACTGGTGCTTCTGGGTCTTCATTGTCTTATCGGTAAAATATAGTTTAAAATTTTTGTGGGTTGCAGAATCTCTCAACTCACATCTTACTTGGAAGCTCAATGTGTTCATACGTGGAGGAGCACTGCTCCAGGTCAGGCTGTTATGAGCCCTGTGATGTCACCTGTAGGCTTTATCCCTGTGCCTCCCACACTTGTCAACCAGCACTGCCCTTGGTTGAAGGGTTTTTTTTGGGGGGGTGGGACTTCCTTTGCCAGGGACCTTTCTAGCTGTGCATCATGTGATTCCCTTGGAAGTCTCTTGCTTTCTGCTTTTTAAAAGACTCCTCAGCCTCCTTCAAGGACAGGATATGACACTGAATCAAGAGCTTCACCAGGTCTCCTCTAGATGGGATTTTTGTCCATTTTAAAATCAGCCACTGGGTTTTTCTTCCAGCTCCAGGAGCGGCGGCTACTGGATGCACAGAGGGCTGCCTTGCTGATACTGTAGATATCACTGCCAATGTGGTTTGATTGGGCTCATTTGTACATCTTTGGGAACTGTCCTGATCTGCTCTGGTTTCTGGTGACCTAGTTGCAGGCAAATACCTGTTGAGACCTGCCCAGCCAGGGGGCTTGAGGTCAGCAGCCTTAGAATCTGTTCTGTCCAATAATGTGAAAGGATAAAAACAGGGGCTATACAATGTCCTGGTTTTTGTAAGACTTCAAATAAGGAAATAATTTATTTTTCAAACATATATATTTTGAATTGTAAATATGGCAAGCCATAGGGAAAATACAAAGATGTATTTCATATCCAACAAGACTGTGTTTAACACCTTTTCCGAAGGTTTGTTCTGGGGACATGATCCATCTCATTAAAGAGAAATGGCACCTTCAGAGTAATTGGTCTTTAATCTCTAGGCCAAAAACTGGCTAAATCACAGTAACATTTTCACGTGTTGGCAGAGGAGAAAATTCACTTAAGGTGATGGCAATAGCCATGTCATCCGAACCATGCAACCTCTAAATGTGTTTTAGGGGTTCTAAGTGAGAGGTGTGCTCATGTTTGCAGTGAGCCAGGTCTTCTCACTGGCTTCATGTGTAAGGTCATAGGTGGACAGAGCTGGGCTGCTGGAGGAGTCACCTGGACCATCCTCACCATTTGCTCAGACCCCTACAGCTTAGTTGGCCTTCCCCAGCCAAGGAAGGGCTATGTTTTTTGTGTGATGAGGCTGACCCCTAGCCACCCAGCCCCCCTTGCACTTAGAGGGCTCTTCTTATGGAGGTAGCAGCATTTCTTTTCTTTTTAATATATTTTATTGATTTTTTTTTTACAGAGAGGAAGAGAGAGGGATAGAGAGTTAGAAACATTGATGAGAGAGAAACATCAATCAGCTGCCTCTTGCACAACCCCTACTGGGGATGTGCTCGTAACCAAGGTACATGCCTTTGACCGGAATCGAACCCAGGACCTTTCAGTCCACAGGCTGATGCTCTATCCACTGAGCCAAACTGGTTTCAGCAACAGCAGCAGCTCCAGGGAAAGGAGGGGCTGTTGCAATTCCAGCAAGAATTACAGCCACTCTTCTCAAGATGTGCATCACTATGCTAGGCCTCCCAGGTGGGTTTGTAGTTATTGTCCGGCCAGATCATGTCATAGTGGATATGATGATTAGAGACCTCATTTGGATTTGGAAAGGAATTAGAAATAGGGTTTCAAGGAACCTCAAATGAAAGTGAACTATAAAATATGTCAGTTCATGGAAACGTTCGGGAGTTCGTCAGCTGTCTCCATATTTCTCACACATTAACTGAAATGTGAGTGACGCTGGGGGAATTTGAAGTATATAATTGAAGTTTAGTTTCACTCTTCATTAAAATTCTTACTTAACCAATTCCCACTTTCTCTGGCATAGGTCTTGTCCAATTATGCTAATCTTTTGGCTGGTCAAAAAATTAAAATGGGCTCTTGTCATTTTCCCTTTCATATCACATGAGCGAGGAATGTTGGGGACATTTTCTCTGTATCCATCCATGATCTTGGGTTTTTATTTATGAAATGAAAACAGGGATGAAACTGGAGAAGGTGGCAGGCATTAAGCATGCAACGAATCACAATGGGTTCATATCTGAACAAACACTAAAAATGCATGGTCCATGGTAGTGAAGTTCACACTTTGCAAGAATACCTTTGACATGACAGTTACTGTCACCAGAGTCTGTGCTTGTCAGTCACAAGAATGTGGTGTTTTAGGGTTCCTGGACTACTACTGCTAAGGGCAGATAATTTTTCTTTTTTAGAAAAATATCTTTAAAAGTCCAGATTGCCACCTAGTTATTATGTTGAGAAATTTCAAAGTACTGGGGCTTTATTAATTTTCAATAGAGTTATAATTAATTATTTAAATATATTTTTATTGATCTCAAAGAGGGAGAGGGAGAGAGATATAGAAATATCAATGATGAGAGAGAATCATTGATCGGCTGCCTCCTGCATGTCTCACACTGGGGATAAGTCTACAACCCGGGCATGTGCCTTGACCAGGAATCAAACCCTGACCTCCTGGTTGATAAGTCAACACTCAACCACTGAGCCATGCTGGCCAGACTATGCACATGACCTTTTAATCGTATAAGTAATGAAATGGGAATCCATTGCTCAGTAGTAATGTGCTAATTGCCTACACCACAGCGGTGCCTAGATGGCATAAATGTCACATCAACACTCTCAAGCATATACACAACCCTCATTTGAGTCCACTGCTGGGAAAAACAAAAGCATTAACTACCAATTTTCCGAGAGGAGTGAGCAATCCAAACTTTGGAGTGTTGCCAAACAACTCCAAAACAAAGATAAAATTAAATTTAATTTTTGACACAAAAGTAAAATTTAGGTTTATTGTTAATCCTCACATGACCCATATGAATGATGCCTCCTGGGTTTTTGCAGCTCAGTGGACTGAGAGGCTATTCGAATTAGACTCTGCAGGTGAGATGTGCAGGTAAGGCATATAGGTGAGGTCTTCAGGTGAGATGTTCAGAGAGGCTGTGTGTGTGTGTGTGTGTGTGTGTGTGTGTGTGTGTGTGTGTATGGGTGGGGGGCTGTTACAGCTGCTCTTCTGATGCCATCAATGGGTTCCTGAAAGGTTCATTTTCTGCCTTTCTTGGTTCAGGTAGGCACATTGTGCAGCCTACAGAAGACTACTTTTTAAGAACTTGACCAAGATTTGTTGTCTCTGAAACTATATTGACAGGTATTTTAAATAAAACATTATAAAGAAATTAGAGGCTCGATGCATGAAATTTGTGCAAGAGTAGGCCTTCCCTTCCCTGGCTGCAGGCACCTGCTTCTTTCTAGCACCCGGTAACTGGGCTTCACTCGAAGCTCAAGCTTCCTCCAGACAGACATCCGGTCTAATTAGCATATTACACTTTTATTAGTATAGATGGTAAAAATTAAATGAGGTTACATTTTCTTTCCCTTTAGAACCACTGGAATCAGTCTATAACAATAAGAAAAACAATTTATAAAATTCCACAAATCTGAGAATTGAAATAGTTATTTTCCTCACCTAACAGCTAGAAACTACTATGTCTATTTTATGTTTTCTATTTTGATTCAATTCATATAAAATTATGCTTTGTGACTATTTTCAGATGACCAACAATTATAGCTACCCCCATTTCTATACAGCATGCTGCCAAATATTGGGAATAATTTCCACTCTAATATATTGGTGTGATTTTTAAATCCCTTTGAATAAAGTTGAGCACATCCTGTTTTTCAGCTACTTTTCTGAATTTGTCTTTTTCTCTCCAGGCTTAAAAATTATTGATATTAACAATATTGTCCCCTTTGCCTGCACTATGAATGACAACCATTTCTTCTCTCAGTTTGTCATTTATTTTTTGAACTTCCTTGTGGTGATTTATTTCTTTACATAAACATTTAAAAATTAATAGGATTTATCAATATTTTATTGCTTTTGAAGTATGAACCATAATTAAAAAGTTATTTCTACTCTCATTTTATAATCAGCTCAATTCATGTTTTTAATTGTTGTCTAAAATTTCTGGTCATATTTTTTTAAATTAAAAATTTGAAAAACATTTGGAGTTCTTTCTGTTGATGGTGTGAGGTGTGGATCAAATTTTATCTTTATCCAAATTGTAAACCCAACATCCTTTATCATTAAGAAATCCATTCTATAAGCAGTGATTTGAGAGGTGAACTTTACCAACTACCTGCTTTTTGTTTGTACTTTATTCTGTTCCTGGACTTTCTATTCTGATTTGATGCCATCAGAATGTATACCATAGGTTCCAACATTGTAAGATACAGACGTGTAATTAGCCCATCTAGCTTCTTCTTTCCTAAAAACAGTGTGTAGCTGCAGCAACTATTTAATGATTTATAAAGTCAAGGACTTTTTGCTTTAATAACTATTACTAACTTTAGAGAGTTGTCAGAACTCCTGGGGCCTTTAGTTAATGTTGGGGAGGAAATTGTGCATGTGGTGGTTTCTACAGATCAGGTGCCTACAATTTGGGGTTAGACACTTTCACTGCTACACATTAGCTCATCCAATGTTGTGAAATGTTCTAACTCTTGCGCATTAAGCAGGTTTTTAACTTTTTTTTTCCTTCCTGACTATATATATGTTTCTCCTTATAAAAGGCAAACACTATTACTCTCACTCACTGCTGACACTGCAAACTATTTCAGATTTAGGGAACAGTTGTAAAAACAAAGAAAATGTATTAGAAAGTTACAGCTGTTGAAATATTACTTTGAATAGAAGTCACGGACTCTAATTTATCTTCTTCTATTAATTAAATGAGATGCTTTCACTCAACAGAAGTAATATTGGTTGAAGAGGGAAATGCTGTCCTAGGTTGGACCCATGTGTGGGTTCCAGTGTGTGGTTTCACAGGGAGAAGTCTGCTCACCCCAGAGCAAAGCTGGGTGCCTCCCAAATATAACATGGGAGCTATCTTTTCTCCATTGGAGGGGCAAGCTGCATTGCCCTGAGAGATGCGGGGAGAGAGGGGCTAACACTCAAAGTGAGATTTTGGCACACTGTGGTTTCTAGGGAAATAAATCTCTTTGTCCAATCCAAGAAGAACATAAACCATGCCTCCAAATGACCTGAAAGAAGTCAAATTTTATTGAAAAGAAAATGTATTTCAAACCACATGTTTATAAAAAAAGTTAATGAAAGTCAAACTGAAAGGAAGATTATCTCATACTGATTAGTTTCTCTTCCTTTCATGAAAGCAAAAATTTAAAAACTATTAGGGTATGTTTTTTTTGTCTATATCTTTAACTACAGTCTATAATTTTTCTTCTCTGGATTGCCTAAACACAAGGGTGAGGGGAGAGGGGGTTAAACCAACTGTTAAAGGAAATAAAATGTAATAATTTAATAAAAATAAACTAAAAATAACATTTAATAACTTGTCCTCAAAGAAAACATACACAAGTCTATGTGAAACATATGGAAGTGTGTGTTGCCAGTAAAGGATCTATAAACCCCAAAGATAATAGGTTTGCTTTCTTTTTCTTGGGCAGAGGGTTTTTTTTTAAGTTTATTATGTTGATAACTTAAAAATTATCAATCAAACAAAGCTTTCCTTGTCCTCCAGAGATGTCCTGCTGGCCCTGCTTCAGCCCTAAGCAGCCTCCCACCCTAATCTGAATGGGTTTGTCCCATTCTGACCATCTCAGCGTCTTTTCCAGATGTGCTGCTCTCCCTCGGTTAAGCCTGATTTAGCAGGAGGCATACATAATGTTGACAATTAGCCACAGTAGAAAGTTCTTCAAGTAAAAATTACTGACCTTCTTTCAGTGATCTCTCTCTCTCTCCACTTAGTGTGACAAACAAATATAATGGAAAAGTTACTGGTGGTTTTGGTTTTGACATCTCTGTAAACAGTGAAACCCACTCTTTCTGGGGGTGGGACAATGTGGTTAGTCAGTGAAAAACCTGCTGTTTTTATCAACTGGAAATGTGCTTTATGCATTAAAGTTGATGCTAAAGGCCAACAGCAATGCACACAAAGAGGCATTATTTGAATATCTGATGAGATGGAAGTGAGATGTTTAGTAATAGTAGTAGACTTAAAGCTTCTTAGCTCACATATTCAAATGTTTCCTATACTTAGAGTAATTTTTTTTAGAAATAGACAAATAACAAAGGAGGCTGAATAATATTTTGCAAAGTTGTATTTTCCTTGAGTTTCTGACTCAAAAGTTGAAATAAAAATTTGCCCAGTGGACTGTTCTATTTAAATAAGAGGATTCGCAGGCAGGGAGACTCAGGCAGGTGGTCCACATGGTGAAGCAAGCAGGGCTGAGCCCACCTACTTGGCCTCCAAGGACCAACCCCAACATGGGGTGGCTTCGAGGTTCTGCCTGGAATGCTAAAGCCTGGGTTTTTCTTCACCCAGAGTGCTGGAGTTGGCTACACTTAACCGCTTCTGGTCATCAGCCAATTAAGAGAAGTTTATGCATGCCTAGGCCATTAAAAAAATGCTCAGAGGGACTGGCTGCTAGCATGGCCAAATAATCTGTTTTTAATGTAAATATTTTGGCTCCATTAAAACTTATCAAATCAAAGATTCTGCTATGCCTTCACTTTAAATGCTTGGTTTGGTACTTTGAAATATACATGCTAGACCAGCTCAGCCTAACGATGGCTGGTTAGGTGGTCTCTTTCCGGAGTTTGTTGTGTGCTGGCTGTTGTGTTTGGTGGGTGCTGTGTAGCAGGAGGCTGAGTTCTAGGCAGAGGTTAGAGGCCAGAAGATGTACACTTTCTGCACAGTGATCAGATCCATTTCCATCTAAGAAGAAGGACGAGGAGGAGGAAGGGAAGGAGGAAGGGGAGGGGAAGGAGGAGGGAGAGATTTATTTATTGTTAGAAAAAATATTGACCCTTTTTGGCCTCATTGGTTTGGGATGTGTTTGAGATGTCAGAAGAAGGGGCTATAAATTCTTCTAAGAGTGCAAATCTTGCCCAAAATGAGTGCTCGGGGTCAGGAATTATGTGGCGACAAGGGGGAAATCTCTGCCAAGGCCAAATTATGAGGCACCGCTGAGCCACTGAGAACAAATTCTTCCAGAGAAAAACAAAGAAAAGGGGTCTGCAGTGAGCCTGTGTCCAGTGTGAGGGGCACATGGGTTGTGTTTTAGTAACAGCTGCTGAATTATCTGCGGTGACAGAAGGAGAAACCCCCAAACAAAACTGTCCCTGCTGTTTAATGACACGGTGCTAACTGTCCCTTACACAGGACTGTAGGACCGATTCTCCTCTATGATGACTAGTCATATAGTTCTATTTTCCTCCTTGAGAAACTAGCTTTTGCCAATGAGGAATGTTTTATAAATGGGTTAGATATGCTAATTTTTATAATTTATAGTTAATTTCAATTTTAGAATATAATAACTTTGTTTCAAGAATATTAGTATTTAAAAACTGCAAATGGTTCTGATTATAGCAGGACCATAAAGTATTGTTTTAAATGAACTTTACTGCATTTTTTGTTTAAAAGGTGAATCTATGTAATGACAATAGCAGGAAAGGAACATGGCACCTGCATCAGAGGGCCTTGCAGTCACCTGGCATCTGGAGAAACACGGAGTGGGGTGCAGGGGAGGCCAGGGCAGAGCTGACCAGGAGCCCTGCAGTCATGGCCTGGGGTTCTCTCGGGCTGTCACCTGTAGGAGGGTTAGCCAGAGCCTCCAGACCAAGGGGCCAAAGGGGAGACCACCATCTTTGTGTTGGCAGCACTGAGGTCCTGACCCAGGAAAGTGAAAGAGGGGAGCCTGCCCCTGGCTGGGGCAGCCCAGGTACCATTCCTTTAATCCCACTTCTAAAATGGGTTCATTGCTTTCACTGTCTCCCAAGCACAAATGCTTATACTACATAGGCTGAAGCACAAGTGTTGTAAGAATCCTCAAAATCATGCCAAGCTCACGTCCTGGGGGAAAACTGCTAGAAACCAACTGGCCCTTCCAATGAAGCTGGTCCCTTCCTGGCAGGGACGCGTCCCCTTTCCTGCCCAGGAGGTTGGTCGTCTCTTGTTAATGTGCCTCATCTATGGACTTCTTTATTAGAAGAGGCCCTTCTTCTCCCTAGTTCCCTGGGTGTTTATTTTGCTTTAAACATTTTTAATTGAGTTTATTGGGGTGACATTAGTTAATAAAATTGCATAGGTTTCAGGTGTACAATTCTATAGTACATCATCTGTATGTTATATTGTGTGTTCACCACCCTAAGGCAAGTCTCTAGGAGAGAAGATAAAGATTGCCTATGTTTTATTTCAGATTTTGAACTGCTGTTGGCTTGGGTGGGCTGCCTGATAGTTGCCCAGAGTGGGCCTAAACATTTCATGACACCCAACATGCAATGATTGTTCTGTTTTCACCCGAAAACCTGGTCTCTGTTAGTGAAGCATCCCAAACACACATCAAGTTTGTGAAAATAGCCAGTGTGTGTATCCAGCAAGAAGACAAGATCTCACCACTTTAAAACAATAGAAACTTGTACCCATTATTTACAAGAGCATGCATTCTGTATGACATGAGCTGACACGGAGAAGTCATTTGATAAACAGATACTAGATTCCAGAGACAACATGGAAAGAGAGGGAAGGAGAGGCGCTCAGATGGTCCCAACGCTGTTTCTCACTCCTCACTGAGAGGTGCCTGGCCCTGTGCAGCAGGGGGTGGGATGAGGGGTGGGAGGTGGAGGTAAATATTTTTCTGGATAAAGAGGCATGCGATAGTAGAGCAAGGACCTAAGCATTTCCATCCTCCTCAAATAGGCAATAATTTGCTTCTTAATTTGGTAAAACAGAAAAGCCATTTAACTGAACAGTGAATGAAATATGACCGGACTTGCCAAAGCCGGCTTGGTTCAGTGGATAGAGCTTCGGTCTGCGGACTGAAAGGTCCCCGGTTCGATTCCGGTCAAGGGCATGTACATTGGTTGCGGGCACATCCCCAGTGGGGGTTGTGCAGAAGGCAGCTGGTCGATGTTTCTCTCATCATCGATGTTTCTAACTCTCTATCCCTTTCCCTTTCTCTCTGTAAAAAATCAATAAAATATATTTTTTAAAAAAGAAAAAAAAATATGACCAGACTTATTTCTACTTGTTGTTGCTCCGGGATTTATTTATATTGGTGTTATTTATAGATTCTGAATACATATCATCAAAGACACTGTAGTTTTAATCATCCTTATGGAAGCCTGAATGTCACACATAATACTATTTTCATAAGAAAAAAATCCCCAAGCAAATGCAGTTAAGACCAGGTTACGGCACACAAAGCAAAGAGTGAAAACGTTATGGTCTTTATTCTCTCTCTCTCTCTTTTTTTCCCCTTTTTTAACTTTTCTAGTGCTCCAGGCTCCTTCCAAGTTAGTGACGATATCATGGACATAAGCACAATGGTCTTTACTAAGGCAAATGAGACTTTTCCAATGATGGCAATAATTAGAGAAACTCCATTGCCTCCTTATTTATTTTTATGAAACCAATGAAAATATAAATGGGCTGTGTGCTTTTGTGTGAAGGTTCTCACCCAGCTTCACTGCCCAGCTCCCACTGTCACCCGGAATCCAATTACACCCCAGCCCGCACAGGGCCCAGGGCTGTGTGGGGACACGCAAGATGAGATGAGAAGCCAGCAGTTAAATTCTTTTCTCAGCTTCCAGGATGCAACCCTGGGAAACCTTTCCTTTCCTTTTACATCTTGCAAAAAGAATTATTAACCTTAAAATCGAAAAGGGATGGATTTTATGCCCTTTTAGAAGCTTCTTGGGATGAGCAAAAGTGAAAAACCCTCAGAGAAATTTGAATTCCTCCAGGTTGTTCCTTATTAAGTTGGCTATTGTTAAGGGCGCAGTGCTCACTGGACTTGATGTGAGTATAGCATGCAGGAGACGAATGCTATCCTTAATTTGGATTGATTAGGTTTCTTTACATTTGACTCTCATGGGAACCCAGTGGGTCTTTCAAAGCCACCAGGGGATTCAGGGGCTGTATGTGTGCATGGACAGACAATCACTGCTGCTACTGCTGCCCTGGAGAGACACCCCAAATGTCCCCTCCAGTCAGGAGTGTTTACATGATCCTTATCACTTGTACCTATCATGGCAGAACCATCAATTAGCTCTTTACTTGCAAAATAACACCTGGGAAAGCTTCTTCCACAAACTTGTTTAACCTTTTTTCTCCCCTTCCCTTCGGTGACAGGTTAAGATTTACGGTTTTTAAAGACTTCTGCAGCACCTGGGTTGATGTTATCACGTTGATGAGAAATGCCTTGAGGAGGGGGGTTAGGGCAAGAATTGCAGTTCATTAAGAAGAAACTTTACCCTAAGAGTAAATTTAGTGTTTCCACTAATAACATTCTAGAGAACAATTAATTCTGACAAGGCAGTCCTTGGGCGGGGCCACTTAGATTATTGGGAAGAAGCCCATCTGGCATTGGACTCTGGGAACTGATCTTCTCAGCTGCCCTTCCTGCCCGCCCCCATAAAGGATGGGGGTGGATGGAGATGAGAACCAAGTTCTCAACAGTTTTAATATTTCCAGAAAAGAGAGGGGGAAAAGGAGCCACGTAAGGCACACCCGGATTTAAATCACTCAATTAACTGGTGGATGCCTTTTTTCATCCTTTAAAATCTGGGTTCAATTTGGTGTTCCTTAAAACACACATGGGATAGCAGATGAGATGAAGCCAGCTGTCTCAGCTGGGCTCGCAACCTCAGTTGTGACCTACGAGTTTATAATATTCCTTTCCTGCCCCCTCCGCCCCCGAGCCTCTTCATTAGCCCAGTTATTGGAGAGTCCGGACACTTCACACTGCGTGGCAGTCGGGTGATGAAACACGGTCTTATTGCAAAGATGTAATCTACTGTCCCTGTTTGTAAGGCGCTGTAACAAGCATGCTTTGTGTGCACAGCTTGTAGAGAGTCATGTATCTTCTTTCATTCGAAGCTGTCAGCTACATCTCCCAAACTCCAGATAGCCATCGGATTGTGTTTAATGGGCTGCTGGTTATTTTTGTTTTGTTTTGTTTTTGCATCATTTAGATTTGGCTATGACTCTAAGAGGCTACACCTAAGTCAAGGCTTGCTAAATTTGGAAGTCTGAAGTTGATCCGGTGAAGGCAGCACAATGAGCACGGCACACTGACGGTACACGCAGGACTTCTGTTGAGAAAGAGTTGAATGCTGCCCTTCCTATCTCTGGGCAGGGGGTGGGGCTGACAGCCAAACAACTGATCGCCAAGGGCTTCAAAGTAAGACTGTCCTCCCACTCAGATGAAACAGCATCTTTTTATAGTCTCTTTAATTTTTTTTCCATAATTATAACAAATACAAATCAATGAAGCAAAGGGAAGTGGAGTTATAGCCCAACACATCAGCTCATTTTGTTTTCTTCCATCTGTCCTCCATGTGGAGACCTCAAGGTGGGTGGGGGCATCTTCCTCAAGGCCCTAGATGAGAATCACTCATTACTTTAAGGGTCTCAGCTAATTTTATGAGAACCTCGGATGAAGCCACTAGAGTCCAGAAAAGGGTAGTAGGGAAGACATGGGCTGTGGTGACCGAGGACTTTAGGGGGCACCCAGCTCTGTGGGCAGCCCTACAGGAGGCCCTCATCCCCTTGCTTTGCTTACCCCCAACACAGGAACACATAATACACCCTCAAGGGCTGTCAGGGTATTAAATGAAAAGTCCTTTATAGAATCATCTAGAACAGTGGGTTGGTGTTACTAAATCCTCAAAGGTGTTAGTTTCCCTCTTCGCCCTGGAAATTTCATGGAATATCCATAAAGGCTCTGAAATAAATGAGCCTCAGCAAAGCAAATTAAGATTCAAATTTTATTTAAAGATGAGAATGTCATGCAGACTGCCATTTTTCAGACATTTTGAAACAATCTTTGCTGTAACACAGAATATAACAACTAGGTAATCTTGTTTGCATTGCAGGATTAACTTCAAGACCATTGATTTATAGGGAACACCACACCTGTGGGCATGGGAAAGTCCTCCCTCTCTCCTCTCCTCCCTCCCAAACACCATTCTTCCCTGCCAGCCTTTTGGGGAGAGGATATTGCACAACTAATGGGTGGATTACAGAAAGTGTTACTGGATTGCTCCTTTCTGCTTCAGGGTCAGGCCTTATTTGTGTATCTGCTTCACCAAGCCGTACTTAAGCATACCCATCATTGTTTCAGACTTGTGCGATGGGTCTGCAGTTGAAGAGTGAAAAGTGCATGAGTTAGGCTTTGACCCTGATGGATTGGAACCACCCTCACGGACTTGTAGCAGGGGCCACATCTGCCAGGACACTGAATCAGAGCTTTGTGTATGAGCTGTCACACATTAGTGCTCCCACAGTGTCACATACTCCCAGCTCTTGTTGGCCAGCAGAATTGACTGTGCCTCTCAGCTTCTAAGACTAAGTGGACATGGGATCCCTGCTTCCAACTCTGCACTCCTCATCTTCTTGAGATGTCTGCCTATTAACCATCTGTTCTCCAACTAGGTCCTGCCTCTACTCCCTCTGATAGACACTGGGATGGGTTGGGGTGAAGCAGGTCATTGTCCACACTTAAAGGGTGTCAGTGTGGAGAACTGATGAGCCAGTCCAAGGGTTTACACACTAGGATGAGGACCTCCATGTAGCTGTTGGAGCCACTCAGGGGAAGGCTCCCAGCTTTTTGGCTGCCATGATCTGAAGGCCCTCTGCCTGGCTGGGCCATCCCAGCATGCAGAGTTGGGGAGAAAAACACGATTCCCCACCCCTTCCTGAGAGCTTTGTGACTCCTCACTCTTTTAAGGCAAATTAAACTAACAACAGCAATGGCAACAACAACAAACTGAAGTCATTACCTGAACAGTTTTCTCCTATTAGGTCTCACAGTATCAACAGTCCAAGATGAAAAAATAACAAAAACCAAAAAACAAATCACTGAGCTAATGACAATGACAAACAGGAAGTTTATCTCTTGCTGAGTTGACTGACTTTGAGTGTCCCCATCACTTGTTATGTCCCAGCTTTGTCATCTCTAAAATGGGATCCATATTGTCCATTCATCTTCACATGATGATGAAGTAGGATTGGAGTCTGAAAATTAACATTTACCAAAACCATAATATAGTAAAAGCTACTGCTATTCTTTCATTGTTTTTGTCTTCACATCTTTCTTCTGTGGCCTTCTCAAGGAACTAGAATAAGCTATTTTGCTCCTTGAGAAATTAGCCAAAATGCTTGTTAAGTGAGTGTTAAGGGCAATCTTTTCAAAGGGGCCAAAGGGCAGAACTGAAGCATATGAGCAAATGTTCTTCCACATGACTTGGTGGGGACAAGATATGAAGTTCACAGTTAATCTTAAATTGGCATGAACAGAAAGAAGAGCTTCAAAAAGGAAATGAGTCAGAGGCTCAGGGGCTGGGAAAATTCCCGACAGATGGGGGTGAGGATGACCCTGGGGAGCTGGGGAAGCGAGGGTGGCGCTGGCACAGGCCTTGCCAACGTCTTCCAACATGTCTTGTTTGCATACATTCACACCCTTCTCATCCGGCTTCATGTGAAACAATCTCAGGCCCAAATCAAAGCAAGCCCCTTGAAGCTCCATGCCTGAGCGATATTTGTTCACACTGGAGTCTCAGCCAAGGTCTCTGAAGTCTTGGAAGGAGGCATGGCAAATTCTATTTTTATAGATGCTCAAAAAGGGAGGGTTGCCACTGATCAGACTTCAGAAATAACATGATTTCTTAGCTGGCCCAGAATTCTTTGGTGGGAACTTCTTTAAACTCTTCCACCCTTATCAATACCAAAACAATAGCTGAATCTCCAGAAGAAGGTCCCAGATCCCATTTGTAGGTTTTGAAACCACCTTCCCCTCTCCTTCCAAGTTGCACGTATTCAAGGTTCTGTTTTCCAGTTTGTCCCCCAGACTTGCAGCTTCCTAGATATATTGATATTATCCATTTAATTATTCTTTTAAAACATTGAGCAAAGGAAATTTTTCTCACTCTGTCCAAAAAACTGAAGCAAATTTCTGTTGCTGCTGTCCTTTGCCATCAGCTTCCAGGGAGTGTAGGGGCGTTGTACTTAAGAATGATCATCTTTGGAGCAAGAGTCTTCAACCATGGGGCTTGAACTATAGAAAAGAGGGGATGGTCACTCCCAATTTTGACAGAATCATAAAAGGTAGTTTTATTCTTTTTAAAATTACCTAGTGTGACTGAGAAGGCCTGGGGGGCTTTGGTAAACATAAGCAGTCATCTCTAAAACAATAGAGACAGATTAATTCCGCTGTGTTTCCTGTTCTCGGTGATATAATTTGCCACGGATGATAGATATCGTGTTCCTATAAAGCTAAGCACTTGTCAGTTGCTTTGGCCTGAAAATCCTTACCTCTTCTTACCTGTTTATCAATGTTTAAAGCCAGTTCTAGACGAAGTGCCATTGATTGGCATTTACCAGCTTATTGTTAACATTCTCAATTCAGACATTCTCTTGGTTTGTGTGTTGGAAACATGGCCTACAAATTAATTTTGCCCATAATGTATTGGATTGCCTTTATACAGATTTGAATCAAATATGGGTGTAATTATACCACATGAATACAATAATTCTTTAAAGTACAATCTTTGGAGAACACAACTTACTTATCATATTGTATAAATGTAATACCCTAGTTAACTAGCACAATATTAGATTTCCACTACAGACCACTCAAATCCTGTGATTAACACATACTAGAATTTAAAGGGTTCTATTCAAAAAAGCACAGGCAGGTGAAGTGTGGGGATGGGAATAGGGCATCTATGGACCTGGTTTCTAAATGCAACTTTTGGAAAATTATGGTTTGTGAGAACCCTTCTTAATGAACTTCATCCTATCTAATAAAGAGGAAATATGCTAATTGACCATCACACCCTCAAAGATGGCACTGCCCACAGCCACAAGATGGTGGTACCCAGTCCCCTCTGCCCCACCTGGGAGGCAGGCACGCAGCACAGTTGGGCCATCCCCAGGCAGGTCAAACCACTCTGAACACCTGCCTCCAGAGTCCCCTAGTCCCCTCAGTCCCCCAGATGCCTAGAGCCTGCCCGAGGTGCAGGCAAGCCTCAGGTGGCAGCTGCCCAGCCACTCATGGTTGCCCAAGGCTCAGGTAATCACAGTGGTCAGTGAATTTGAGTGGAGGTAGTGCGAGTAGCCTCCATAAGGACATTCTGAGAGCCCATGTATGATACCCCACATCCTCCCTTACAGCCTCAGAGGGAGCTTGTGAGAAGATGGAGCCTCTTATGGCTGGGTCCCGGCATGACCAAAGTGAGCAGAGTGTGTATCCCACCATTACCTGTAATAATCTGAACAAAAATGGTGCAAATAAGTAAGAAACAAAAGTTTGTTCTTTCAGTCCACCAAGGTTTTAGGGCTGAGAGCTACCACAGAATCACCTCTTATGGCCTCCTAGACTCTTCTACCTCTTATAATTGTTGATGACCATTTTGTGATATAACAGCTTAATTAGAAAGCTTCACAAAATCCCTTTGCATCTCTGTTCAAAATATTCCTTAAAAACTTTACTACATAGGGTTCATAGGTTTGCTTTAAAGTCACCCAGACTATGGATCTGGGCCTCCATGGGGACAGGATTCATAGTAGAGCCACAATGATCAGACTCACCTTGGTAGGACTAGCCCTTACCCTCAAAGAAAAACATTTCAGACATTTAGGAGAGACTCAATCATAGGCTGGTCATCAAATCAAGGAGAACTAGGAGAGAGTTGAAATTTCATAGTGAATGCATCCTTTTATTTTGACCAACACCCATTGGTTTACAACAACCTCAGGCTAAATTCTTGAGGTCTGCCAACACTGAGAATAGGAGCAGCCTTTCTTTGTTAGGGGCCATTATTACCTATGCCTTGGAGGAAAGTCTACAGCCTATGGGTGGGCATTGATCTCTCTCAGGGATCCTTATAGCAAGCTCTTTATTTAGTCAGACATAGAAGGAGAACGGGGTGGAGCTTTTCTGGTCCATTGAGAGTATCCCACAATGACTTTCATTCTCAGCAGCCTAGGGGGGAGTGGTTTTAGAAGGAAAGCTTTAGTGTGTGTGTGTGTGTGTGTGTGTGTGTGTGTGTGTGTGTGTGTGTGTCTCAGAGGGGGGGTCGGGGCAGAGCAGAAAGACAAATTAACGTTTGGGGTGATTTCTCTTATTCCTCCTGTTAGATAACAAGAAAGCAAGTAGGAGACACATGGAAACCAGGTTTGAAACAGAATCTTTGGGTTTGGGGATGAGTGAGTGTAAGAGAAAGAGAACATAGACTGCTCTGTTACAAGAATCAGAAGAAAATGTCAGTTTTCCTTTTAGAGTTCTGATAGGAACATGAGACTGCATGGTCCCTGGGAAACAGCAGGGGCATTCCTTCAGAGATGCGGAGATTAAAGAACAAGACACTTGAAGACAGTAAGGAAAGTTGCAGTTGGCATTAAAAGAAGCAGATGAGTTAGAACTATTCAAAAGTACATTTTCATAGGAAGGATATCTCCTGCACTTGATAAAACCAGAAGCAACATTGATTCCATGAAACATCAGATCATTGTTACAAAGGACAGAGTTGAGACTGTCTCTAAGAAGGCAGAGAAGTGGACAATGAGAATAAAATGAATTTAAAAAGAACATGATATATTACAGAGAACAGAAAACAAAATCCTAACCAAAGGGCCATAGCTTTTTTGAGGAAGAAATTAAAAGAAGAGGATGAGCAGCAGCACTTAAAACCACAATGGGAAAACCTTTATGGTAAAAAAAAACATCAGATAGACAGAAATGGCTTTCAGTGTCCCAGCAAAATGACTGAAGAGGTCCCTTGTAGGAACATCCACATCTAGGTAGATTGGCAATTTTTTGAAGTTTAAACATTAAAAATGTACCTGCAAGCAGGAGAAAGAAATAAATCCTGAATGATGGAAGATAATGAAGCCACTTAACACGTAAAGACCTGGTAGCTATTTCAAAATTTCATTTCCATTTAAATTGTATTTCAAAATAAAAGTCATGCCGCAGAATCCAGATAAATTAGAAACAATTAAAGTTGTCCATTGGTCTTAGAAACCAAGTGCCTGTTACCGGTTCCAGAACTTTAAAAAAATGTTATTTTTGATTCGTTGTTGTTTGTTGCTGATATTTTTTTTAATTTTAAATTTTAAGATTTAATACAACACTTTAAAGTTACAAATAAGGAAGGGAAAAGACACTGATCAATGTTGTACTGAGTCAATTAGCTAAATAATGTGACTTAGGAATAGCTTATTTGGGAATGGCCAAACCCAAATTACAGTTTTATTTCTTTGTGCAATATTTATATTAAAAGCTGGATTTGCCTATCTATCTATCTATCTATCTATCTATCCATCCATCATCAATCTATAATTTATTTGCATGTTGAGGAGTGGTAATCATTCCATTGGCATGTGTGTGCCCATGTTGATATGAGTGGATAGAGGTGTGAAAAGATGCCTTCCAGAGGCTACTGACTGGGAGATGGTAGGAAGAGGGCGGATGGAATGCTTCATTTACATGTCAGTGAGCATTTCAGTTGTTATGGTGATCAGTTCTATTTGTGCAATTTTAAAAATCAACTAAAATAAATCTAGAAGCAAATAAAATCCATCTTACTCCAGTGATTTGCCATCTGAAAACCATCAATGGCTCCCCTCCACAATTATATCAGAGCATTCATAACATGTCAGGCAAGATCCTTTGCATCTGGCTTCTAGCTGCCTCCTTTAACAGCTCAGACCTGCCACTGCAGCCGCACTGCTGACCCCTCCCTGCCCGATTCTCTCCATGCCTTTGCTCACTCCACACCATCTACTTGGCATAATAAACTGTCCTCTCCTCTCACTTAAGCATCACTTAAATCTCACCTTTCCCGTAAACCTATGTTAACATACTGGCTTGATTTCTGCCTCCTCAGAAAACTTACAGAATTTTTTATCCAGACTATCTTGTGTCATCTGTCTTATTTAGACAACTATGTCCAGATTATATTTTATATTATGTTAATGCTCAAGCACCAGCTTCCACAACTATATTATAAGTTTATGAAGGTAGGACAGTGTCTTTACAATATCACACCCATTCAATACATCACAGAAAATGGAAATCAGTAGATAGGTTGGTTGATAGTTATTTGATGATTTGCTAGAAAGATAGACCAGATAGCAGAGTCTTATCAAGCAAGAGTTTCTTCCTGCAGGGCTTTCTTAGAACAGTATACATGTGTTACTGGGTGGAATTGACAACAACCAGTTACTCTTTCTTTTATTTTAAATAGGCACATTTATGAACATTTAAAGAAAAGGAATCAACTCTGAGGTCATTGGCCTTTGTCCTCTTATTCCTACAAAAGGCTTTAATTCAGTTCCACGGAGTCTGCCTTTTGCCCGGTGTTCTCCATCCAACCCTGAGGGTGTAGCATCCTGCAGGCATGATCTCTGCTGTCAGCTTTTAAGGCCCATCACTGAAGTGACACGGAGCAAGTAATGACATGAGTGGTGAAAGAATGCCACAGAAGGAGCACCTTGTTGCATAATGTGCAGAATTGAGCAAGTTTATCCCCAATTTTAAAAACTGTCTCCTATTTGTCTACACCATAAAATCACACACACAAAATGGAGTGCATTCTATATATGATGCCATGGAATGAAATATACTTCTGTTAAATCTGCAGCTTGTTCCAAGGTCTCCCATCTTGCATTTGAGAGGAAAACGGTGCCATCTCCCTGCAACTTGCTGGAGATTTGGAGTTTGGATAAAGCTGTCGGAGCTCATGCTGGCCCACCTTATGTCACCTTGAACATGTCAACCACCTTTCACCAGGCACTGTGAAGGACTCAGAAAGATGGCATCCCAGTGGACACCTGAACTGGCCCTCAGATGACCGTGGCCAGTGGTGACAAAAGCGAAAGTACAGAGTCATGCCAAAAGAGCGCTCTACACCTAGAAGGCAGTTACAGGACATGGGCAGAAATTCAGAAGGTCCTAGTTATTCTATCAAACGCAGATTTGAGCTCAAAATCTTTCTGTGTAAAGGCCAGGCCAATGTCCCTTTGGTTCTTTCATGCTTTGGATCTTAAATGGAGTCTAAAATGTGAGTCAGGGTGGGGTTGAGGGTCTTTGAGAGAAGCTCTAGTGACCCCTGGAAGAAGACTGCATGGAGGGTGTGGAGGCCGTGGAGGTTGCACATCAGACACCGTTTCACTGGAGTTTTTGTGGTTCCTGGGTTTCCCCTTCTTTTCTTAAAAACAGACACTAGAAATATGGGACTTCATGTAGGGCCTGCTAGTTATGCATCACATTCAGTTTAGAAACTCTGTATCCAGAGTGTTCTTCAAGTTACACTGGAGTGCATTATAAACTCACATAAAAGGTTGGTTAAAAGCCATTGACATGAGATCTATATAGGAGATGTTTACACTGGGGTCTTTTTGGCATTTGTATTATTTGGTACTGCTCAATGCTATTCCAGCCTTCTATTAAATTTTTCATTTTGCTTTAAAAACATAAAGCAAAGCATATAATAAAAGTATTAGAATTATCATCCAAATATCAACATTTCATTAGTTTTGAGAAACCTAGTTTTCTAAGAAAAATGGTGCTTCCTGTACCACTGTATTTTTTCAACAGAGACGAGCTGAGGTCAGCTTGAAACTTTCTTAAGGAACTGCCGTGATGTATTTCCAAGCTGATGAGAAGGCAACACCTGTTCATGCGACCTCCCGAAACTGTGCCTCTTACCACGCCATCGATTTCTCTGGAGCATCTTGCCTGGGCATTCTTAAATTATAATGATTCAGTCCCCGTGTCAAGGAACTTGCCAGGGGAAGAGACCCACGCAGGCTGCATGATAAAGGTAAGCCGGAGCTTGAAGGACAAGTGTCAGGATGTTCTGCTCCTGGGGCATGCTTCAGGGGACCCCTGAGTGAAGATGGTGGCAGTCCTCCCACAAAGCTTGAAGAAACTTTGGGGAGCTTTCTGCTACTCCCTGCCTCTCCCAACTGCCACCTCCCTGAGCACATCTCTGCCATCACTCACTGCCCACCAGGCCGGGCAGAACCCCACCACTTTGCAGGTGGGGCCGGCTGCTGCCAGTGGCAGAGACGGATGACATATTTATTAGCTTGTCAAAACCTCCCCTGTTTATGGAAGTCTCACCCAGCTAAACAAAACAGTCAGCTTCCCATTGGCTCGCCGAGAGGCCCCTGTTGAGAGCTTCAGCAAAGTGCTTGATGAGGCATAAAATGATGATTAATTAATTTACTGCTCAGTTGATCATCACACGGTGCGGCTGATGGTTCTCCCAGCGGTCAGCCCTCGCTCTGTGCTGCGCAGCCGAGCCTGTCTTTGGTGTGACCTGAGCTCTGAGACTCCCGGGCAGGGGGGGAGAGGGAGGCAGGAGCCCAGGCTCTGGAGGCCCCAGGAGGCAGATGCGGGTGCAGCGACAGCGAGGAAGAAGCCTCTGCAGCCGGTCATTAATCAAGACACACTTGCCCTGGGAATCTAGCTGGCATCTAGGAGGAGGCAGTTTCCATGCTGGCCGGAGTGCTCTGAGCCATACCCCATGGGCCCACTTCTATCCTCAGGACTGGGGTAGTCTGTCCTTGCCCTGCCCCTCACCCCCAACCCCCAATTCCTTTATGAGATGAAGACAGGCTCCTTCAGGACACGAAGATGGCCCCGAGTACTGCTGTCATGGTGCTTGCTGTCCCAACTATGAGTGAGGAGGCAGGGTCTGGCCCTGCTGAGAGTGGCTGATGTGAGGAACAGCTAGGGACAAGGCCCTGTTTCCACATATGAGCCTTGAATTTCAGAGAAGAAAGGTCCACAGAAAGGGGATTTTTGTTTTTTAATTTTAAACCCACATGGCACCTAAGTAATTCTACTTGCTAGGCATTAAGAGCTCAGGAAGTGTATTTTAATTGAAAGTTAAAGTAATATTTCCAGCAAGAGGTCTTAGCTCATTTATACACTTTACACTGGCTGTAAAGAATAGATCTACAAAATGAAATCCACTTATAGAGCAAAATGGCAAAGTGAAAGCCCAGGTTTCTGAGAGACACGGTGAGTGAATCTCTGGTCTGGAAGCACCCAGACATTATAAAGCAGGTTATATGATGTGAGAGACATGGCACCAAGTTGCACAGCAGCCTCTGGGGGTAGGCAGCTCCTGGCCAAGGAACAGCAGGCAAGACCATGGGACAGCTGAGGATGCCGCATAGCACTTTTTTTACAGAAAAGGAGCCCTGTGCCCTCCTTTACACCCAAGATACCAAATTTTATGGGGCTGTGACTCCCTTGAGATAGGGAATGGCACCCATGTGGCTAACCTTATCACACCCCTCAGAGAGAGCTCGACCCTTTTATGGCTCTGCTCCCCAATATCAGGTGAAGGCCTTGCATGCCCAAGACCTGCATGTCTGCTAATGAGCTCCAGACTCTACAAGGGTCTTGCAGGATAGTCCCTTCTCTGCACCCCCCCGCGCCCCCCCCCCCCCCCCCCCCCGCCTCACACCATGTAGCATGGGCATTCTCCCAAGTGTCCTCACATGAGGGACAAATCAGGTGAGGTTTGGTGTGTTCTTTGCTGAGATTTACAGTACACATCCATATGAGAAAAAGCACTATAAAGCTCATCAGTTAGGAAGCCACTTTAGTATGGCTCATGTCAACATTCTCAAACTTAGAGCAGAATACACTCCCATTGATGCAACTCCTCTGGGAGCGGGGCGCACCTGTTCCGGGGGGCACACTACAGAAGATGCCGGCCCTCTAGTGTAGAGTAGTGTTAATCACTAAGCACATCTTGGGTGAGTGCCATGAGGAAGGATCATCACATCAGGCATCATCCTTGTGCAGAGGGAGCAGCCTGGTGCTCTGAGGCCCGCCACTGTGGGTCCCTGTTGGCTGCTGTCTGGAGTTGGGCAGGACAGGATGGGAAGGCAGAATGGGAGGAACCCTGGTGGGCTCAGAGGTCAGGCTGGTGTTGCTGTTAGGTTAGGGACAATGGGCGTCATGGAGGCCACAGGAAGAGGCACAGAACTAACAGGAGCACAGGGCAGGTAGATGGTCTGTGTCATAGGTGCATGCAAGGGGCTGGGGTAGCCCTGAGGACACTGAGGACAGAGACATTAACTTGACCAGGGGAGCCTGGGAACAGTGGCAAAGGACTGGTCCTAGAGCCATCCAGGTGTTGGACAGTCAGGAAAGGAGATCCCAGGTAGAGGGAAAGGAGTGGTCCTGGTAGGAGCTTCACAGGCCTGAACAGCATCTCTAACATACCTGCTCCTACGCTGTAGGCATAGCCCCCAAGACCACCCTGACTCTCTGGAGTCCGACAGCTGACATGCAGATGCCCTCACTGGCCTCCCTGATGCCATGATTCACTGCCTGGATCGGGATATGCTAGGAGGTCATGAAGGTGGTTGACTGAAACACAGTGTGTGAAGTCTCAGCAATGCTAGGCACCTGCTGGTACCATGGGCTGGGAGAAGCTAAGGCTCAGGTTCCTGTGTAAAATCAGAGACAACACTAACTGTACAGGGCACTCTAATGGAGTGTGTGTGACACTGGGAGTTGTGCTGGGCTCCTGCCATCTGTGGGGGATGTCAGAGGTCATGGCCTGGAGGAGGCAGAGGCCACTTTGGTGGGTCTTCTCTGAAAAACTCTCAAAGTGGGCCGGCTGCTCTGTGTCTTCTTTTGGGGCAGAAATGCAAGTGCTGGGGTTGGTTATTTACCCCCAATTTACTGCCGCTCTTTGTTCTTTTCACACCCCTGCCTGCATTTTTATAGAGCGTTTCTCCCATTGCAAAGGGTCACGTTGGTGTCACTGGCATTGTAAAGCGCCGCCTCGATGAGATCATGACAGTGCGAGGCGCAACAGAGTATTTTGAATTTTTGAACATTTATTTTTATCTTTTTAAAAATTAAAACCTATACTTTGCCAGGCCTAACCATGGGCCAATTTAAAATGAGAACTTAATTGTTGGAGAATGGCTAAACGTGGCCAAAGGTTTCCGAAGGCCAATTATGACATCATCGGGGAGGCAGTCTGTGCTAATGGGGCCGCCTTCGTTCCCATTACAATAAATTTGCCTGGGTTCCACACACGGTGCGATAACCCCATCTGGCTTGCACGGTTTCCTACAATTTTTTTTTCTACTGACTGTTAGCCATGTGTCCAGGATATTCGAGCTAATGAGTGCCCTGCTGCCTCCTGCGCACAAATAATTCAGCTCTACAGTCAGAACCTGATCAGAACTTGCAAGTCAGAGAGGTCACTTAAAAAAACTGAAACTCTTTCTCTTTGTTTTCATTGGGATTTTAAAATTTTTTTGTAATTTAACATCACAGGGAAAAAGTTAAATTAACAATAAAGGCACGATTGCCAAATAATGCAATTTGTCCTTGCAAGATTACCACGCACGCAGCACTGAGACCTCGAGAAAACTAGCCAACAAATGTACTTTTTCCTTTGGCCCAAGCGCCAGTCTCCCTCCCTGTTACCTGCTGCCTTGTGTCCAGGCTTTGCCTTAACACCTGTCCTGGTGAATAAAAAAACATCAGAGTTACATTTTTCTCTAAAATACTCAGAGACTATAGTAGAAAGGATAAAAGAAGCAAATCGCAATTTTAAAATTGTCAAAGGTGAAATCGGAAACTTCTGAAAGGTGAAGGTGAATCTGCAGGTACATTAGATGAGTTAGCAAGCATCATAATCATACTCTGTTCATTCTGAGCGTGGGACATGGCTCAGTCCATAGAAGTAGCATTTTGTGACTTACAGAGAAGACAGTGGCCAGATTCCAGGTGCATAGGACCAGTGATCATTAGATGTTTCTGACTGTAATAAAATAAAATGTTTGGTCTGACTCTTCATGAACTTTAATAGACTCCCTTAACAAAAGAAATTTAAAGTGTTTTTCCCTCCTAATGAACATGAACTAATAATAGAGTAATAAAAACAACCCTTATGTATTTCTTGGACAAATTAAAGATAGATTGTTCTCAGGTGCAAGTGGTCACACTCACCCCTTCTCCACATCGAGGAGCTCTGCCTTCAAATGAATATATTTAAGGATAATGCTGTCCAGAGAGACATCTCATAAATTCTTCATTATCTAATAGAAAGATAAAAAAAATTCAATGTCCTTTTCTCCCCAGTTGATTTACAAGTGTTAGAGTGGCAATTTCTCTAAAAACAGATATCTTACTTATAAATACAATCATACATTGACGTGATAATATCTCATTTTAAAACCACAATTGAGGTATGCACACCAGAGACCGGGGACAGAATAGAAGCTGAACAAATTGATAGTGATTTCACATTCCTGGTTTTGTTCTTCCTCCGGCCATGCTGACTCTCAGGTCACACAGTATACATGGTCTTATTTCATAGGAACAGAAACCGAGCCTGAGAGGTCCAGGCAATGTCACCCTGGGTCCTGGGCCTGAAGGTACCCAAGCTCATCATGCTGAGTACGTAGAACAGAGAGACTACAGAGGAAGGGGTGGGGTAGACACAGGCTACCCTATAGGTTCCATAAGGGATCCAAGAGCAGTGGCCAGCATCAAGTAGTGGATTTGAATCTTAACTGGATGTTGCATTAACTGGCTTCTTTATTTTTCATCTAGATTCTAAGTGGCTTTGCTTCTGTTAAGAACATCTCTGTGATGGTGATGGCAATGGAGTGAGGGGAGGGGAGGACGTTTGTATGCAGGACCGTGCCCGCCACTAATAAAGATGCAAGGCCTCACGTTAGACGGAGATTTACTTGTATTGATGCAGATTTACTGCTCCAGAAAAAAAAGGAAGCCTTATTGTATGATCAAAGCTAATAAAAATAGAAAACAAATGACACCATAGACTGAATAGAACCAATGCACTAGGTAATGAACACTTATTGACCAGTAACCTGCAACTAATGTAGCTATAGATTTTTACTTTGTCTATTTGTGGCTTTAAGAAGCAATCAGTTGGGTCTCCCTGGACTGGAGGATGAAGTGATAGTTAAGAAAGCTGTGTTTTATTTAGTGGGAAACAAAGCAGTCAATTTAAATTTGAGGTGGATGGAAAAACCATCTCTGTAGTTTATGTTAGCTAGAATCACTTGAGCGAGGATGTTTCTAGATGGTTCTGTCGTGGGATATGAATTGTTTATTATGTAAGACCACAGTCTACACATTTACAAAATGTGATGGGAGAATTAGTCAGTGTCCAAATCCCCGGGTGGAAATCTAAAACCAATATCCTGTGTGTGGAATGATTTTTAAATAAAGTCTACTGGATTAAGTCTCTTGTATTTACACGTCGTAGTTTATTTGAATTCTTTGTGCACAGAGATACAGGCGAATGAGTGGATTGCATTAATGTACATACAGCTTGAAAAGCACACCATTTGATATTAAATGATTGAATCCACTGGGAATAATCATAGTCTATGTGGTGCCTGAGGGGCATCATTCAGCTCCTCCATTACCAGTGACAGAGAGTTTCCCATTCTCCATTGGCATGATAGTGACGCACAAATCCACTGGGCAGCCCATTTAGACATAAGTCAAGGTCCCTTTCAGAAATGTCTGCCTCCATATTGGGCACCCTTAGATTGTCCCAGAGCTGTCGCAATCCTTTTGGGTCATCTCTTCGCCAAGTCACCTTCTGTTCATTTCTTCGTTGACTCTGCAGCCTGGCCACCAGGACCGGGTTCCAGCATTGTGCTGGGTTGGGGCAATCTCATTTCATCCTTGCACAATCCTCAGTGGATCCTAGTTCATAGCTTCATTCCCCAAAGGAAATTCAACCCTGGAGAAGAAAAGCTTTGGCCCAGAACCCCGCAGTGCATGAGTGGCCTGAATTCTACCAGCCAGACCTCTGCATACATCTACAGGGTTCATGTTCTTAAACACCCATAGATCCCAGCTCTGAGCAGACAGATGCACAGCACGTGGAAACACTGACCAATATCCTCCCTGGATTGTAGCCTCTGCAATTCTCCACAGGCATTCAGAGGCCATCACTTCCTCTAGTGTCGGCTTCCCCTTGGACACCACAGACACTGGTTTGGGGAGGGGAATGGAGAGGAAAGGGTTTCTGTGTTGTTTCTGCCCTTGCTCTTGTTTGGGTTGCTCCACAGCTAAATCAGGATCATGTCCACCTTCTGTTACAAAGGTGAAACCAAGGCTCAGGCAGGTTATGCATCCCTGGTAGGATAACTATGTGCGTTTTAATTCAAGGATGCTTCTGTGGAAATACAGAACACAAACAATTTTAAACGACCTTCCAAACACTAGTTGTAGCCCACAGTTGGTGCCGATAGACCATGTTTGCTCCCTGGAAAGGAATCAGATCCTACACGGTCAGTCGAGGCTCTCTGTCCCTCCTTACTGACAGCTTGGGGCAGCTTGCATGATGCAGAGAAAAATTCCTCCTTGAGATGGTGGGGAAGTAGCCCACAGCAGGGGACAACCTGACTGTCCCTGCCATTTTGTTTCTGGGCAGGCCCACGTCTGACTTGTGCAGCTTTGCCAATCCCAAGGTTCACACAGAACGATTACCCACAGTCGGGGAACTGCTCATCCTTCTGGAGGCACGATGTGTCACCTGCAGTCAAGGTTTGTTGAAAGTCAAGCGGTGGTGGCTTCCTCAGGTTCTGGTTCAAATGTTCACTGTGAGATGCACAGCAGCACAGTTGGGAACTCCCGGGAAGGGGAGTCTGGGAGAAAAAGGTCATTACAAACCTGGCTGCAAAGAAGTTAAACAGGACGTGCCACCCGGGGATCTGGAGCTTACCTCTCTTCCCGACTGAGAAGAGACAACAGCGACAACCTGGGGACAGGAATCAATACACTGCGAGGGAAGGAGCAATCAGGCTGTGGAAAGAGAAAAAGCTCTAGCATATTGGAACTAAAAATAAAATCACACTTGGAAAGGAAGCAGCGTCCTTGGTTTGGAAACTAACTCCTGCCATGTGCTGGTGCCTCTACGATCTGAGCAGTGAGCAGTGCAGGAACTCTGCATTTACATTTTCAGGAAAATATAAAACAGCACATTTTAAGTGTGTTACAAGCTAACTAGTGGGCTTTTTTAATGGCCCAATTCCCTTCTTGAGGTTTCCCAGTTTTTGAGACTTCAACACAGAAAAGAATGGATGAATGTCAACATAGTTAAGGTCATGCATGTCCAATGGTCTAAGTTCTGGACAGACCTGCAGGGGTTTGACTCTGACTTCAGTTTTCTCAAGCTGTCCCTATGGTGACTTAGTTTCTCCATTTCTCTTCATGGTTGCTGGAGCTGCTGTACCCATCACTTTGAATTTGATGGCACAACACAGGGAGCCAGAAGTTGGGCAGGGTGGAAAAATTTACACTATGGAAATAGGCAAGTGCTACAAACCACAGCTTTGTTTCCTGGATGGCTGACTGTTAAATACTCAGCACACTCCTTTCTCTCAGTGTCAGTTTGCTTCTCAGTGCAAGGGGTTCATGACAGTACCAGCTCTGTGTTGTGGGTGGGGATTGGATGACAGACATCTCGCATGTAAAGGGTACAGCACATGATACAGGGCCCATAACCAAATGCCTCCCTCTCCCTGGCATCTTGCTCTCTGAATACCAAGGCCAAACCTGCAATAGTGTCTAATGCATGGAGCCTGGTTAGCAAACTCCAAATTATGTCTGAGAGGTCACTCTTCCCACCAGGCTGTGATATTTGCTTGCTTATGGCCAGTGCCAAGCAGGACCTCGGCAGGGAAGTGTGCTCTGACTATCACAAGGGGAGGACTGTGTGGTGTGGATGGATGTGCCAGGCTTCGCTCCCCTGAAGCAATAACTTGAAAGTATCCGTTTACCAGCTGAGTCCAAGCAGGGGCCTCATGGAGGAACTTCCTGACTTCCCCCATTAGCAGCTGTCCCACTGGCTGGCTCTCCATCACCAGATTTGTACCTGTGTGTGTCTAGGCTGCACTCAGACTGCCCTCCTGCATCACAGGTTATATTGTACATTCTGTGAGAATCAGTTGTGGCTGTGCCTAACTCCAGATGGACCAGTTATCCCTGTTAGTAAATTATATAGTTCAGTTAAATGTCAAGTAAGTGAATATTCAATATCAATGTCTGTATAATACAAAATGTTAAATAAGTGCAAAGAGCATTGTTTTCTATGAAACTAAAGTTGGTTGCTTTTAAAGATGTTAAAAAGACATCCCAAGCATTCTGCCATATAACCCCATAAAATTTTTTAAAAAATTCTACTTGGTCATGACACGCAGATTGCTTTGCAAATACCTTAACAAATCACTAGACTTAAAGACAAACAAACTGGAAATAGTAGCTCCTGGTCTCCTCCAATGAGAAAACTCTTCTCCAAAGAAAAGTTACCCAAATCAAGATCAGTGACTGGATAAATATTTATATTTTAAGTGGTTAAGGCATGTTTATATTCTTTGCAAATGATTTTTTTAAATTAAAGAGCTAAGTGCTCACCTCAGCTGGGTGGAATGAGATGTTCTGTGTGTTTAAGATGCCTGTAGGGGACCTTGTTGGCATGGCTTGGTCATGAGGTATCACCCCTCACTCCTATGCATAGCACCTTCTAGGCAGCAGCCATGCCTGTCTTGACCTATTACATCATAGTCACTTTCCTAGTAATTAAATGTACATTCTCCACAACAAAAGGTTAGAAGACATCAAGAGCTTCCTGGCAACACAATTGACATGAGTTTACGCAGAAAACCTATGTATACACAGAACAGGCAAGTCACCGTTCTGAGACAACATGGGATGACAGATGCAAAGAACAAATGTTAAAGGTAGCTATTTTCCAATATTGTTTGAAAGTACATATCTAATTAGAGATGAATCTGTTAAAATTCACCAGTAAAATAAGCTAATGAAAGAAAAAAAGAAACTAGGTCAGTGTGAGATCCGTGTAAGTTGGGTCTCTAATGGGACAATCATTAAAAATAATTTCAATTATTCACATTTGAATGACTTTTATATAAAGCTTTTTAAATAACGTTAAATCTCCTGCACAAAGTATAAATGAAAGAATGGTCGATTTAATCTCTGACATATTATTTCAGCTTGTACATCGTGAAAGAGAGCCCAGCAGAATGTTAAATTTCACATAAAATACTCTGGTTTTCTCTGGTTTATTTTAGAGCTACGGTGTCATTTATGATTACATTGTGTGAGAAGATAATTACAAGCAGAACTGCTTTTCTAAAAGCTTGCAAAAGGTAATCTAAATACCAAGCCTAATGCATTTGGGGACACAAATAAGCTCAATTCTTCCCAACTGGATGGATCTGTCATGTGGTCTTGAGGCTGTGCTCTTCCCTCAGAAGCCTGGGAACTCACTGCTTCCCTTCTGCCTACTGGTCATCTTAGACTCAGAGTGACATCAAATTCTAGCTCTGTAAGGGGTATGGACAGATTGTATATTGAATCATAGGAAGAATTAAGTGCTCTATGGTACAGAATCAAAAAGAGGGACTGGAAAGGTGTGTCTTCTGCTGTGATCACCAATGGTATTCTACCCAAGGAAAGGAGGGAAGGAACTAAATAGACAAGTAGAAATGTTTAAAGGAATAAAGGGTGAAATTAAAGAATAAAACCTCCCAAAAGTGAACATTAGAATTCTAAATATATTAGATTAGTAAACATTATAATCAAAATGTTTAAAATTTGGGCTTGAGAGGAACTTTAAATATCTGGGTCTATATTGGAAGGAAATAGAATCAGATGCCCACACCCCCATGTTTACCGCAGCAATATTCAATAGCCAAGGCATGGAAGTAGCCTAAGTGTTCATCCTGGATGAATGGACAAAGAAGACGTGGTTCATGTATTATATATGCCATGAAATGTTATTCAGCTACTAAAAAAAAAGGAAATCCTACCACTTGTGAGAAGATGGGTGAATCTTGAGGGCATTATACTAAGTGAGATAAGTCAGATAGAGAAAGAAAATATTGCTTGATTTCACTTATGTGTGGAATGTATAAAAGCTGAACGAACAGAAGCAGAGTAGATTGGTGGTTGCCATGGGCTGTAGGGGAGCGGGGAATGGGTGCAGGTGGTCAAAAGATACAAACTTCCAGTTATATGCTGAATGAGTTCTGGTTACATCATGTACTGCATGATGCCTACAGATAACAATACTATTCTATATACTTGAAAGTCACTAAGGGAGTAGATTTTAAAAGTTTTCACCTCCCCTTCCCCCCAATACATATAATTATGTGAGGTGAAGGATATGTTAACTAACATTGTTATGGTTATTATTTCATAATATATACATATATCAAATCATCACATTGTACACCTTAAACTTACACAATGATATATGTTAATTATCCTATATAATAAAAGCATAGTATTCAAATTGTCCCCTCGACGGGAGTTGTCCAGGAGTTCAATCAGATGGCAGGGCTGGCCAGGGAAAGGGAGGGAGTACCCAGCCAGCAGCTGGCATCTGCTGTGCCCGAATTTTGTGCACCTACCAGTGCACGAGTTTTGTGTACTAAGCCTCTGGTATCTTAATAAAGCTGGGAAAAGTTTGGGCTTGGGGCATTCTTCAACTTCTAAAGAAGTAGTCTTTTTGTGCTCACAGGGAAGGTAGTTTACCTAAAATCCCAGGTAAGCTAATGAATTTTCTATTGGGTCCCTGAGTTCTGCTGATTCACACTGAAAAAACTTCTCATCTCCCACATTAGGTGAAATGCCTGGGTACAAACATCTGCTCTGGGTGTTTCTGGGGTCCTGTGTGCAAATGAAGCTGTGTTTGGTGACACAGACTGTGGTCCCTGGAAATGATAGGGCAGCACACTTTCTGCTTACCAAGTTAATGTGGTCATCTCTTTTTTTTTTTTTTTTCCTGCTTTTATTTATTTATTTATTTATTTATTTATTTATTTTTTACATATTTTCTTGATTTTTTTTTATTGCCCCCCTCCCTCCCTCCCACACATCCCCTCCCTCCCCATAGTTTTATGTCCATTGGTTGTACTTATATGCATTTATACAAGTCCTTCGGTTGATACATAAGAAAAATGGGCAATGTTTGTATCATTTCAAAATGTGACAATGCATCTATTAGATAAGAGTATTTTTAAATTCATTTCAGAACTTATTCTGCTGGTTACAAAGAAAACCAACTTGAGTATTAAATTGTCTTAGTCAATAAATTCCAAAGGGCACCAACTCTTCAGTAAGAGGGACAACTGTGAGGAACAGAGACTGCCTCCGGAAGGTCAGTGCTCACAGGAAGGGAGGTAGGCTCTCCATCCCACCTTCCCACTTCCCCACTTCTGACTGCCTGTGGGCACCGTATACACTCACTTGGAAAATTACAATGGCATCTTAAATGGTTTTCTCAACTCTGGTGTTACTCGTGGCTCTGCAGTTCTTAATTCTCAGTGGTCAGATTTCCTGCCAAACCTTCAGAATCTGCTAGAAGAAGATCAAGAAGGTTGGTCTCAAATGACCTTGATGTAAAGGCTCATCTGATGATTCCTGGTGGTGGAGAAGCACCCTGAGGGGAGGCATGGGATCCCACTTCCCCTTTATTGTGTGATTCCTCACAGTACCTGATGGTGTAAGCTATACATGGCAGGGACTTGAAACTGATTGTTGAGAACTTGAATGTTAACTTCTTGCCATATCATAGGGAGGGTGAGCAGGAGTGATGTAGCTGCCACCCCCTCCCCCACCACCCAGAGTACAAGGAAAGCATGTGTGCCGTGGAAGAATCGCATGGATAATTGCTCAATCTTCACTCTGGACTTTGTTTGTATCTGTCTTTAGGGGAATATTTTACTTTGTTATGACAAGAAGTGTGGAATGTTTGATGGTAAGTCAAGTGATGCAAGACAATGATAAGAGCATCGGATAAGACATTCTAGCTTACTAATTACTAATTGTGTTTCCAGAACATGAAACTTTCATAATCGGCATGCTCTCTGCCCACACAAATACAGATGTTCATTGACTGAGGAGTAGGAGGATTAGGGAATTGGCTGTTTGCTGTCTCTACAGAGTAGTTTGATAAACTAGTTGCTTCTATAAGCCCATAGAGAGATTAGGAGCACATACAGCTATCCACCCCTCCAGAAGGGACTTAGGCTGGCTCTGCTGCTCTGTCCCATTGTGTCTGACCACACCTGAGGAGGAGAGCAGTGGGTTCTGCCCCTCACTTGCTACAAGTGCCCTGAGGATGTCTGCAGATGGGAGCTCAGCACTCAGGTTGTAACAATAATAATTTAAAAAAATTTATTTTGCCCACTAAAGAACAACATGCAAAGTCCACTCCTTTCCCTCAAATTGCCCATGCAGAACTGAGGGCCAGCTACCACATTTCTTCATTTGCCCTTCATTTTCCCACGAGTTCTTGATTGCTTTTGGCACTGGGCTGTAGGTAGCATTTACCTAAAGGCATATGGCACATCTCAGGTGAGTTTACTCAAGCCTTGTTAGGACTTGGGTGGCTCACAGCCGGAGGGAGGAAATGGGGCTTGTCTACACAGGGTGTTATGATGAGCGACCTCACGTAGTTAAGCAGGTTGAAATTTTCCACTTTGGAGGATTTCCTTCTTTTTCTTTTAAATTTGGAATTTCTAGATCAGGATAGCTAACATTTCTGTCCATTTTATGTTAGTAGTGATAGAAGGGAAAACTTGGGTTGGCTGAGCCAATGTTCTTTCACTTTGTAATCCTGAGCCTTGGACACACATGACAACATCACACCAGGAGCTGCACCCCAACGTCATCACTTTCTCAGAGGCTCCCAGACATCCTAGTCCAGGTAATGCATTTCTCTTATCTGACCACGGGTATCTCTGTTGACAAAACATTGAAAATTGCACATAAAATTGTTAAAGAAGTTAGAAAATGTTAAGATGTTTTCACCTTACTTTATCTATTATATTCTTCAGAATGTATCAGATCAATGGAAGATAAGATTAAAGTTTTAATCACGGTGAGAAATATATATTTTGAATTTCTGCCATCTACCATCCAGCCTGGCTTTTAGGTCAGGTTTCCCCCAAACACACTCTGAGACAAAGACATGCACATAGGATGAAGTGACATTGTTAATAAAATTATATAGGTTTTGAGTGTACATTCTATAACACATCAACTGTATCTTGCATTGTGTGCTCATCACTCAGTTAGGGAGTGACTGCCAGGTGTGGGTAGTAGGCAGGAGAGGAAGAAGCCGTGCAAGGATGCCATTCAGACAAAGTCCCTCCTTAGCTGGACCTCACATGGGCTCTGGAGTGGAATCCTGTCTCCAAATTTCTCCTGACTCAGGCTCTATTGAAGCCTCTTTGCCTAAAAGGAAAAGGCTAAAGTGGCCAGGAATGTATCCTCTGCCTCAGATAGCCTCTGGCATAGGGCTGCCCTGGGTGCTGGAGGATACATTCCTGGCCACTTTAGCCTTTTCCTTTTAGGCAAAGAGGCTTCAATAGCCTAAGGAATGTCCTCCAAAGAGAATTTCAGGTGTGGGCAGTTAAAGTCAAGACCATAGAGGCTGGGATGTACCTGGCACATGCTAATCTCTCAAGAAGTTTTTGGAAAAAATGAATGAATGAATGAATGGATAGCCTTTGAGCATGAGCAAGATTATATTCAGCACAAGCTCAGCAAGCACCCTGCGGCTTTACATTCTAAGCACTCATTTCACTGGGGACTAAGGTACCACCACCGGAAAACCATTAATTTATGTGGTTGATAAGTCTTGGTTGATAAATGGACATTTTCAATGCTATAGAAAATGCTTTTGTGATTTTGCTAAGAAGATGATAAATGTTTCTTTAAAACTTTCCAAAATGAGCTTGACTATATCATACTCATAAATAAACATAATTTGTGTTTCTTTGACCATAAAAATGCATATGGAAAAACACACAATGGTGTTAAAAATCGGCCAATATATTGCAGTGATATTTTTGGTACATCTCACCTCAGTGTACTAGTAAATTGAAAATGTTATCACAATATTTTCCTGAAAACAAATTGGTTTTGGCTGTCACCAGTTGTTTTCATAGTGGAAGGAAGATCATGGCAGGAAAGAATGGGGCCAATTCCATGTGAACAATTTGTTCCTCCAAAAAAATGTATACTTTCACTGTAAAATACAACAACAGGGATCTGGGCCATATGTCCGGAGGTGGAATCTGGGGAGAAGACAGGGACGTATAGAAGGTCCAGGAACAGCCACCATGACTGCTTTCTCCCAATGACCCTTCGTGTCCCTGTGACTGGCTGCTTTCTTTCTTTCTTTCTTTCTTTCTTTCTTTCTTTCTTTCTTTCTTTCTTTCTTTCTTTCTTTCTTTCCTTTCTTTCTTTCTTTCGTTCTTTTTCATCTTTTTTTAAAATTATTTTTTATTTTTTCCCATTTTTTTAAATTCATTTATTATCTGTGTACATAATTTAACATTGCCCCCCCTCCATACTTACCCACCCTCCCCAGAGTTTTGTGTCCATTGGTTGTACTTATATGCATGTATACAAGTCCTTTGGTTGATCTATTATCTCCCCCAGATCTCCCTTCCCTACCTGCTGTAATTTGATAGTCTACTTGTTGCTTTACTGTCTCTATATCTATCCTTTGGCTCATCAGTTTATAATGTTCTTTATTATCCATAAATGAGTGAGGTCATGTGGTGTTTGTCTTTCATTGACTGGCTTATTTCAGTCAGCATGATGTTCTCCAATTACATCCAGGTTGCTGCAAATGATGAGAATTCCTTCTTTTATATGGCAGCATAGTATTCCATTGTGTAGATGTACCATAGTTTTTGGATCCAATCATCTGCTGACTGGCACCTAGGCTGTTTCCAAATTCTAGCTATTGTAAATTGTGCTGCTATGAACATAGGGGTGCATATATCCTTTCTAATTGGTGTTTCTAGTTTCTTGGGATATATTCCTAGGAGTGGGATTACTGGGTCAAATGGGAGTTCCATTTTCAGTTTTTTGAGGAAACTCCACACTGTTCTCCACAGTGGTTGCACCAGTCTGCATTCCCACCAGCAGTGCACAAGGGTTCCTTTTTCTCCGCAACCTCGCCAACACTTGTCGTTTGTTGATTTGTTGATGTTGGCCATTATGACAGGTGTGAGATGGTACCGCATTGTTGTTTTGATTTGCATCTCTTGAATAATTAGTGACTTTGAGCATGTTTTCATGTGCCTTTTGGCCTTCCTTCTGTCTTCTTTTGAAAATATTCTATTTAGGTACATTGCCCATTTTTTAATTGGATCATTCATTTTCCTTTTATTTAGTTGTATAAGCTGTTTGTAGATGTTGGAGATTAAACCTTTATCAGTGATAGCATTTGCAAATATGTTCTCCCACACAGTGGGCTTTCTTGTTGTTTTGTTGATGGTTTCTTTTGCTGTAAAAAAGCTTTCTATTTTGATGTAGTCCCATTTGTTTATTTTCTCTTTAGCTTCCATTGCCCTAGGGGCAGTATCAGTGAAGAAGTTCTTTTGGCATATGTCTGAGATTTTGCTGCCTGTGGATGCTTCTAGTATTTTTATGGTTTCCCGTCTGATGTTTAAGTCCTGTATCCATTTTGAGTTTATTTTTGTGTATGGTGTAAGTTGGTGATCTATAATAGTTTCATTCTTTTGCATGTATCTGTCCAATTTTCCCAACACCATTTATTGAAGAGACTGTCTTGACTCCATTGTATATTTGTGCCTCCCTTGTCAAATATTAATTGAGCATAGTGATTTGGGTTGATATCTGGGTTCTCAATTTGATTCCATTGATTTATATGTCTGTTCTTGTGCCAGTACCAGGCTGTTTTGAGAACAGTGGCTTTGTAATACAGCTTGAAGTCTGGTATTGAGATCCCTCCTACTTTACTCTTCTTTCTCAGGATTGTTGTGGCTATTCCGGGTCTTTTATTGTTCCAAATGAACTTTTTGAGAGTTTTTTCTAAGTCAGTGAAATATGCCGTTGGTATTTTAATGGGGAGTGCATTGAACCTATAGATTGCTTTAGGAAGTATGGACATTTTGATGATGTTGATTCTACCAATCCATGAACATGGTATGTTCTTCCATCTGTTTACATCTTCCTCTTTCTCTTTTTTTCAGTGTCGTGTAGTTTTTGTGACTGGCTGCTTTCAATGCCCTTTGTTTTAGTCTCTGAAGAAATGAAAATCCATTCCAGTATTTTAAAAATAAAAATAATTGCTTTAATATCTCATAACTGCCTTTAGTCTTATAATTTTCTGCCTTTCAGCTTTATCTAAAAAATACATCTTATGTTCATCTTTTAGAAATGATTTTCTTGGTGTTCTTAGAAGTTATATTAATAAAAATATAAAGATGAGGTGAATCATATTTCTAAAAGAAAAATTCAATATTTACATTTTAACTCTTCAAAATGGTTATGTCATTAGCTGTTGTAAATCCTCTTATGAGAAAAAAATGTAGTGTAAATAAATATAAGCACCAATAGGTAAATAAACACTTTGAGTCATTCATATTTGCTTGCTTGTTTTAGTTTTTAAACATTTTTACTTGATAAAACTTAAAATGGCACCATATTAACTAATTTTTAAATTCTATTAAATTTATTGAGGTGACATTGTTAATAAAATTATATAGGTTTTGAGTATACATTCTATAATATATCAACTGTATCTTGCATTATGTGCTCATCACCCATAGTCAGATTTTCTCTGGCACCATATATTTGACCCCATTTACTCTTTACTACCCCAATCTCCCTTTCCTTTGATAACCACCATATTGTTGTCTATGTCTATGAGTTTGCTTTTCTTGTTTGCTCCTTTGTTGCTTTCAGTTTCATATCCCATATATAAGTGAAATCATGTTATTTTACATTTTCCATATGACTTATTTCATTTAGCATAACATTCCCAAGATCCATGTATCACAAATGGCAGTATTTAATCTTTTTTTATGGCTGAGTAATATTCATAACATATGTACAATATTTTCTTTAGCCAATCCTCTATCGAAGGACACTTTGGTTGTTCCCATGTCTTGGTCATTGTGAATAATGCTGCAATAAACATAGGGATACAAATATCTTTACAAATAAATGTTTTAAACATTTTGGGGTAGACACTCAGAAGAGGAGTTGCTGGGTCATAAGGTAACTCTATTCTTAATTTTTAAGGAACCTCCATACCATTTTTCACAGTCACTGTACCAATTACATTCCCACCAGTTTTGTGCAAGAGTTTGTTTTTCTCCTCTCTGTGGAAAGAGAATAATTATTGAACCTACTCCACAGGGCTGTTATCAGAGGGATCTCGATTTGGCAAGTGCTAAGACCAGAACCAGGCACATAGAGAGTTCCATGTTGGCTTTCAGTAAATCCATTGCAGCTGCGTGTTGGCTGAACTGAGATGTTGGACACCAAGCAAGGAGAGTTGGGTGGGGAAGCAAACATCATATGTGCTCTCACATGGTCTCCACAGTTTGGCCAGAGTCCAGGGTGTCTCAGAGGCCCAGTTCTTTATTCAGAAAAGTGGAGATGAACCTGAAGACTTTGAAGATCAGAGGTGAAGTAGGTAAAGAATGTCTCAGTAGGCCGGTGCTTAGGAACAGTAGCCACAGAACTTGAAGTGTCTTTGATTTCATTATCACTTGCCTTTGGTAGGTATAAGAAAACACACAAATAATCATGTGAAAAAGTCCTGATAGAAACATTTGGTTGGCTCAGTGAATAGAGTGTTGGCCTGAAGATCAAAGGGTCCCGGGTTCGATTTTGATCAAGGGCATGTATCTTGGTTGCAGGCTCCTCCTCACTTGGACCCTGATAGGAGCTTCTGCAAGAGTCAACCAATCAATGTGTTTCTCTCACATTGATATATCTCTCTCTGTCTTTCCCTCTCTTACACTCTCTCTAAAAATCAATGGAAAAATATCCTTGGATGAGGATTTAAAAAACAAAATAAAATAAAATATTTCAAGGATTCTTTGAATAAGTCTGAAATATTCCACACAAAAAATGAAGATGCAAACACATAATTCTGGCATGCGGATATGGAAAGGACAGTTTTGACTCTCTGTTGGACAAAGTGCCTGCTTCCTAGACACGTTTCCTGTGGTGTGCACTGCAGGGGAGGAGTGGGAGTGGCACCCTGCCTCCTGTCAGCTCAGAGAATGCAGTGAGGAGTTCATGACGGGAAGTTGTCAAACTGCAGACCTGTCAAGTGAAATACAGAGGCGACATGGCCTTTGTTATCTGGGGAAAGCCAAGGGTGGGAAGTCATAACGAGATAGATTCCAACACAAGAGTTAAAAATGTATCTGTCCTTTCAACAATCTGAGCTCCCCACAAGAGGGGTGCTGTGACCTCAGGAATGGTGGAGGTGGTGCCACCACATTAGGCTGAACCCAAAGCAGGGGAGAGATTCTGTTGGTGCTTCCTTTCTGTCTGAGCAATCCTGGGAAGAGCTCCATGAGCAAGGCTTAGCATATATTGAAAAATGCACATATTACTTTGGTTTTGACATGAATCTCAGTTTTCTGCCCTTCCAGGCTTCATGACTATGAGTTTGGATCATGAGGTGGCCATTTAATAATTGCCTGCTTTATGGCACAGATTAATGACCTGCTTCACAGAAAAACACCCAACAGCTTATTCTTTGTCATAGTTTATGTTCAAGAACTCATCACTTAAGATTAATCTAAACATAAAGTTTCTTCTTTTTTTAATGAAGACTGAAAAACTCTTGCAAATTTACACTTGCTCAGATATCATGATAATACAGTTGTGATGATTAAACTATTACTGAAATATGTAAAGTGTGTATAAGCATGTCCATCCCTTGCACTGCTCTGACAATAAAATAAGATACTGGCTTCACAGAAACAATATTTTTGAACTGAAGAGAACCAGTTTGAATTTTAATGGTCATTCTGATGTAGAGCAAAATGAAATGATGGTTGGGGCCCTGACCTGCTGGGCAGCCTTGGGCAGCTCCTTGTTTATCAATCTTCCCATTGGGGCCCTGACCCTACAACATCTGGTACGTTCTATCAGAGCCCTGGAGCTCAGCCCCTCTTTTTCCTTCCCAACTCTGCCTCCATTGCCTCAGTTCAATTTGGTTGGAGAACTCACATCAATTTGGAAATCTTTTATCTCTTTGTCTCTATATTTTATTTTAAATAAATCAACAGCAGGTGTGAATTATACCTAAATGGCTGTTATTCATTCACCTCACTAATGTGGACTTGGGACAAAGAGATTCTTGGGAACTGAAGATTGTCCCCTGCACTGAAGGGGAGGTAATGTGGAGGAGTTGTTGTTTGGCTATCATCCATGCATGGATATACAGAGATGGCCAGACCACAGACAGAGAGGGAGGAGGAGCATCGAAGGGGGGGTGAGCTCAAAAGAACCCATGTCTTTGCAGGGAAGGATGAGAGCTCAGAGCCTCTGAGTTTCCACTTCTTGCTCCCAGTGTGTAGTTACATTCCATAAAGTGACAATGATGCCCCGGATCTCTGCAATAAATTACACATTTTAGCATAATCTAACTCCATTTAGAAATAAAAATTATCTTAGTCAATTATATTTTTTTAATTGAGGCAAATTTAGATGATCTTTATATGGCTGATTCAAATACTTGATATTTATTTAAATTTGTTTTATCAAATTTGAAATGTTTTCCACTCTATTCTAAAGAAAGAAGGATAAAAAATAACTGAAGACACCTCATAGTATCACAAAAGTAAGATGGGAATTCTGTCTTAGAGGGGAAAAAATCTAATTCTGAAAACTTTTCAGGGATGTCTGAAATATTCTGTTAGAAGCATTAATGTGTTGGTACCATAGAAGGGAAACTCTATATTTTCCATATTTAAAACTCAGACTGGAAGGAAATTGAGAGAACATCGTATCTGCCTCTGGGCAAGACTGTCCTGAATCTTGAAATGCAGCATTTGACAGGCTTCATTAGCATCAGGTCCTGTAACCCACTCCTACGCCTGCAAGTCAGAGTTTCCATATTTAGGAAGATGTAGATCTTGTCTAGGTTCCCAGTAACATACTCTTACCTAATATCATGGCAGTTCTAACCACCAAAAGGTCACGTGGCATATTTTTAAATCACAATAAGTTAGATTTGATGATTGTCTTTTGAAAGAATATTGGGTGAGTCCTTAGATAATGATGGGTGCTCTGGGACAGGTGACTGCAGGCTGTTTGGGGTGGAGCCCTGCTTCTGAAAGCAGGAACAACCAGGAGTGTGTCTGTTTCTCAATAGAGGCAGCGGCCAGGTGTCATGGAGACTGCATGCCTGTCCTACAGGCAGGCTAGATGTGATACGATGACCACATCTCAGCATGGGGCCCAGTTCCTATAAAGTATTTGGGAATTAGTTTCTTCCTTTTCTATCCTCTGCCATCCTAAAAGGGTATTAGTTGTTTTGTGGACTTGAGTCATAACTTGAGCATCCCAGTGCATTCAGGGACAATGCATGAGACAAGGTGTATTGTATAGAGAGTGAGGAATCAAAATCTTCATGTTCAGAACAAGTTCTCTCAGAAATAAGGCATATTTTCTTGGACTCCACAGTTTGTGCCTTGAGCTTCTGGGAGCTTAGTAATGTGACAGATATGATCGGTTTGGGAGGTGAGGAAGGGGAAGAGAGAGAAAGAGAGCTTTGGCAAAACCAGTCTAATAGGAGAGACTGTGTGTGAAGCTGCCATAAGCCTACATGTCAATCCTGGGACAGAGTCTCTAAAATAATAATGGAGGAGGAATCAGTAAATAGAATTATTGTGCTGTTTAATTATAGGCTGGTAATACAGTTACAGGAAGATGAATATCTATGAAAGATAATAGGTTAGACAACATAAATGGAAGAAAAAGAGCACAAACTTATCTTTTAGAAGATAAAGTTCTAAGTAGCCAAACAAAAGCAATTTCTAAAGCACTGTCACCAATATTAAGATAAGGAGCAGAGCTTCTTGTATATCAGTTTGAGACAAGCTACCCACCCCACCCCAAGTATGTACAAGCCCAAACCTACCACTCCCAGCAGTTGCCTTAACGACAGACAAGCAGATGTAACAGGGATGAACAGTGCATTGGCCAAGCTCCATCCTTTAATTCCACATGGGATTGTGTGCTTCATTCAGGCTTGCTATGAAGACACTTTTTGTTTTGTTTAATACGTGAAACAAAGAGGTATAGATATGTTTGCACAAAGAGTGGGTGGTCTCAACTTCACTGAGGTAGAAATTGAACATGGGTTCCAAGGAGATGAGCTTCTTCCAAGGCAAAGGCTTTCCAAACAACTTACATCAGGGGAGAGTACAGTTACCTAACTAACCATGCAGCATAAGGAGCAGTGTTTTTGGAGAGGAGAGCAAACCCACAAGTAGGGAAAGGTCAGCCAGGGATGGGGGTCAGGATTGGGCAGGAACAGTGTGGTGGTCAGATGGTGAATGTGGGTATCACAGAGCTGGTAGTTATAGCCTTGTTTTCTCTTTGGAGGTGAACTCTGAAGACAAGGCCTCGGTTGGATAAATTCCAAAAGAGCCTTGGTACTCATAGTGGCAGATTCAAGATGACCATGGATCCTTTGCCCACCACCTGCTGAAAGGTGATGTCTAATTCCTTCCCTGGACTATTAGCTGGTTTAGTGGTGCTTTGACCAATAGAATATGCAGACATTACCAAGCCTGGGTCTTAAGAAACTGGAAGCTCCCTCCTAGCTTGGAATACCTTTCGAGGAAGCATTTGGCCACCATGGAAGAAGCCAGAATAGCTTGAAACTGTCTTGCCAGAGAGGCCATGTGTAAAATCTTGGTTGACAGGCTCAGCCAAGCACAGACTTTCATCTGTGCCCATCAGATACCATGTGTGTGAGGGAAGCTATCTTGGGCCCTTTAGACCAACTGGTCTACCAGGTGAAAATCACTTGGTCACCCAATTCCTGTCCCCAGCTACACACACTCCCACTGTGTTATCCTTCCCCCTCCTTGTCTAACCCTTCCCTGCTTTGGTAGTTACGAGGGCTCTCATAGCAAACCACCTCCACCTGAGTGGCTTAAATAATAGACATTTATTCTCTCCCTAATCCTCAGGCCAAAAGTCCTAAATTAAGGTATCAGCAGGGCTGCCCATCCTCTGAAGAGTGCCAGGAACAAACCCTTTCCAGGTCCCTTTCCCAACTCTGGTGACCTCAGATGTCTTTTGGCTTGTAGATGGCTATCATCTTCCCACTTTGCTTGTCTGTCTCTATAACTAAATGTCATTTTTATACATGGATACAAGTCATATTGTATTGAGGCTCACTCTAATAACCTTATCTCATATACAGCTGCACAGACTTTATTCCAAATGAGATCACATTTACAGGTACTGGGGGTTAGGACTACAACATTAAATTTTGAGGGGGACACAATTCAATCCATAACACTCACAGAATTCTGACAACTGTGAGGTAGGCAATGGGGGAAGGTGTGATCTGGGGAAGGAGGATTGTATTTGTGAGAGCTGCAACCTAAAAAGGGGGAGACTGGGAAAGATAGAGGTCACCATTATCTCAAAAAGTTCTTCATGTTATGAAACAACAGAATGTTCTTAATGTTTTGGAAATGGGCTTTTATGAAGAATTGTATCAATCCATTCAGGATCAAGATGTTCCTGATATGAGATGCTTGCAGCAAAGAGAGGTCGAAGCTCCTGTTTGGGTGAAAGTTCAAGGTCGCAGGGTAGATAGCCTGCTGTCAGGAGAGTTTACAGCCAAGAAAGGGTCACAGTCCACACACCATCAGCTCAAGTTTCACCAGAGGCCACCATCCACATCTCAGTCATTGATTAGTAAGTATCACAAAGGTCAGAGATGACTTTTAATTGATGAAAATAATAGATCCTTAGACTGACAATGTTAGAGGTCACTTCTCCAGATGAAATTAGTTGTGTTTAAGATTATGTAGATTGGTTAAAATATTTGAAGAAGGGATCATGGGTCTAGAAAATTCTGCCTAAATATTGGAAAGGCAGCTGAGCTTAACTCCAAAATCACGCCCTGCCCAGCCTTTAAGTTAGAGTATTTCTGATTGTATGAGAGGGTGGTGGTTTTGGTCTGCCTTCTCTAGAGAAATAAAACCAATATGATTTCTCTCTCTCTCTCTCTCTCTCTCTCTCTCTCTCTCTCTCTCACACACACACACACATCTATGTATCTATCTACCTACCAATCTATATCTATCTACCTACCTATGATATATATATCGATTATTTCTCTATCTCTGTCTACCTACCTACCTACCCACCCACCCATCTATATACCTCTCTACTAAGGATCTGAGAGTCAGGGAGGTTTATTTTAAGCAATCAGCTAACAAAATTGTGGGGCCAATAAGTCTGGCATTTGTAGGACATGCTTGCATGCTAGAAATCCAGGGAAGAAGTGATGTGTAATATTGAGTCTGACATTTTAGACTGGAAACTCAGATAGGGTCTCTCTGTTTCAATTTTAAGGCAGAATTTTTCTCCTTTGTAAAACCTCAGTCTTTGCTGTTAAATCCTTCCATTGATCAGATGAAGCCCACCTACTTTATAGAGTGATCTGCTTTGCTTTACTCAAACTGTACTGATTTAAAGGTTAAACATACCCTGGCCAGTGTAGCTCAGTTGATTGGAGCATGGTCCCATACACCCAAAAGTTTCAGATTTGATTCCCAGTAAAGGGGTTCAATACCTGGTCAGGGGCATATGAAAAGGTAACTGATCAATGGTTCTCTCTCCTCTCTCTCTCTCTCTCTCTCTCTCTCTCTCTCTCTCTCTCTCTCTCTCTTTCTCTCCCTCCCGTTCTCTCTTTCTAAAATCATAAGCATGTTCTTGGATGAGGATTTTAAAAAGGTAAAATTATTTTTAAAAATTAAAAATAACTAAAAGTTAAACACATCTTGAAAGTATCATCACAACATCTAGACTGGAGTTTGACCAACTGGACATACAGCCTGGATAAGTTGACAGGTAAAAGTGATCCTGCTTCCTGCCTTGTTCAGGATGTCCTGGCTTATATACTGTCTTGGCATAATTATAACAGGACTTAACACTCAGTAAAATGGCACAGTTCAAAAGATATAGACACATCCCACTTCAAGGGAAGTGGCTGGGACTCCATCAAACTTACAGAACAGGTTGTAGGGAATTTTATATTTGCTTGTTCATAAAGGCGGATTTAACAGGTTTCATAGGTGTAGCCTAATTGACTCTAATATCTGTTTTCATTATAATCACATTATGAGGTTAGGAGAATTAGACAGTTAACCTTCACCCACCTGAATTTTTCTATAGCTAAAGTTAATGACGCAAAAGTACATATGTGTGTGCGTGACTGAACTGGCTGAGGTCTGCTTGAACCTGAGACGACACAACTGTGGCTGCTCTTCTACTGGGGAAGGGGCAGTGCATTATGATTTGAATTCAAGTTGTATGAGCTGACCTCAGGTGTCCAATGGTGTAGTATCTGAGCTGCTGTGGGAGAGACAGCCGTGATAGCACTGAGACTAGCAATGGAAGGATGATTTCATTCTGAAATAAAGTCTCATTCATTGTTCCCTTTGGTTGAAATCCTTTTATGGACCTCTTTGCCTTTGTCAGTTCCTCACAGTGAGATTCACAAGCTCTCTGAATCAAGAGAAATAAAGGACTTATGGAAAGTGCCTTGCCTCGACCTAACCTAGCAGAATGAGGAGATGGGAAGCCTTCAGCATGATCCCAAAGATCCAGTTTCTTGGAGTCCACACCCTGTGCAGTCCCTCCCACAGGTCACAAGGTGTGACCAACAGGATGCTCAGTAATCATGGCATGTTGCTTCTGAAGCTAGTCACAGAAGACTCTGTGGCATGACCCTCACCTGTCCATAAGCTTTCAATGGCTCCCATTTCATAATTCCCATTTTGTGGCCCTATTCCTGGTCTGCAAGGCCCCAAGATCCATCCCTGGCCCCTCCCTGATCTCATTTCCCACAACCCTCTTCTCTTCCTTTTCCTTTTCCTTTTTTTACTCTTTCCCTTCCCCTGCTTCCCCCTTTTCTCCCGTTCACTGGACGTGCTCACTCTAACTCCCATAGCACATACCACCACCCAGTTTCATACACTATTGTCATCCCCCCGGAATGACAGCACCAAAAAAGGTGAGGACCTAGCTTACCTGGCTCACTGCCATCTTCCGGGTATCCAGAATCACTTCTGACACATGATTTTGCTTCAGTTAATATTTGTTAAATAAATGTGGGGGAAATGCATGCATGCCTGGCAAGTCTACCTTTCAAGGCTAAGCTCCAGTGTTATCACTTCCAGCCTTCCTTGGTCAGTGGATTTCTTAGTAATTTTCACAGCTTGATAAATTGAAATTAGAACTAGAATAGCAGAGTTATATCTTAATTAAAATACTTGAAATTAAAACTTAGCTTGGGGCTCCTCTCTTCCTGACACTCTATACCTCCATACGCTGCTGTGCTCCTCTGGGTCTGACCCTTCCAACCTCAGAGGCATAGCATGAGACTTAGTAATACCATGCCTCCTCTCCCAACACTGTCAGTCTTTCCAGGGAAGACAGACACCTTATTTATCCAGCACAGAAGCCAGCCAACATTGGCCCATGGGCTACATGCTTTGTAAATATCATTCACTGGGGCACAGCCGTGATAATACTCGGTCTACAGCAGCAAAGTGGAATGGTTGCAACAGGTCAGGTCTGATGCAAGTTTTGAAAAATTGAAAATTAAGTACTCTCTGGTCCTTTACAAAAAGTTTGCCAATCTCTGGTATAGAGACATTTAACAACATTCAGGTCTCTAAGGGATAAACCTTCAACATGAGAAATGCTGTGATGAGCTAAGTCAACATAAGTAGAAAAGTTCAATGTATAGGATTCAATTATTCACTGAGTCCCACTAAAATAGATTTATTTAAAATTACAGAATATTGAAAAACAAATCACACACAGCGTTTATTATTCCATGCTATCCATGTCACAGAACCCAGAGTTGGCAATTTTAGCAGTTTCCATGTAATGCAGTTAATATTTACTAACTCTGTGCCCCAAACATTCTAAAATTTAAAAAAGGAATAACTTAGGAAATCCCAAATAAATGATTGTGGTACATTTTGTTGTAAATGTTGTTCCCTGCTTAATGGGTCTTTTATTTGTCATTGTATCACTGTCATATGACTTTAACTTGCCTATAAAAAGGATACATAGACTGAGATGTTTTCTCTTAGGCATGATTTCTATTTGATACCAAGACTAAATGTATGTATTTATTATCCCATAAACGAAGGTAAGTCTCATGAGTCTTAAGAACAAAGCGGGACCTATGGGACCCTCTTTAACATGTAGCCAATCCCTTATATGGTGCACATTTCAGCACGAAACCTTCCCAGAGTGCAAATCCTCTTACTGCACCAGGAGACTTGTCCAATGTTGCACAGAGCAGTTTAGGTGGAGTGTAATCATTTATACAGAGTTGAAACTGAATTTATGCGAGGAACAAAAAGTGAATATCAAAGACAAGGTAATTAAAAATCATTAAAAACCATTAATTATGACCCTTGCCATTCCCAGGGCTCCAAACTTGAGAAGCAGGAGGAATTCCCGTGGGAGGTGAAGATTCTGCCAGAATTCATCTATGTGTAGAGACAGGGGAGCTAGTTACCTGTGAAGGCCTGGCTTGGCCCAGTTATGCAGCCCTGGGTCCTAGTAAGAGAAAGAGGGGTTCCAGAAAGACTGGCCCCACTAAGGAGAAGGTGGGGCCAATTCGCTTATATTTTCTGTTTACATGCATATTCAATGATCCAACTCATAGAAGTTTTGTTGTATTCTCAGATTTTTAGGCATTACCCCGCTAGAAAAAGTGAAGATCTACCATTCCAACTTCACATTTTTTTTTTCAAATTTCTCTTTTATATTTCTGCAAAAAACACATTAGCATTAAGGAACAACTATGTTATGCCATGTTTAAAAATTATTTTGTGAGTTTGGTTCACCCTGTAAAAGGATCATTAAAACCTTTTTTAAAAAAGTGACTTTTAAAAATCACTGTGCATTTTCTATGAGCACAGTCACTGTGTTAAGATGTCACTGATTTAATAACTACTAAGCACCTAACCTACACAGACTTGAGATATAGCATTGAACACAGCAGGTGTATATACCTGCACTTATAGAGCTTGCTTTCTGAGTGCGTTTTATGCTGTTGAGTTAGCTTTAACTCCTGGCAACCCTGATGTCCACAATGTCCTGTCCTCAATAGCCCTGCTTGGCTCCTGTAAACTCATGCCCATGGCTTCTTTTATGGAATCAGTCATCTCATGTTCAGTGTTCCTCTTTCTATTTTTCCCAGCGTCATTGCCTTTTCCAATGAACCCTGCCTTCTCATGATGTGTCCAAAGTAGGTCAGTGCCAGTTTTGTCAGTTTTGCTTCCAGTGACGTTTCAGGCTTAATTTGCTCCAGGACTCACTTGCTTGTCTTTCTAGTGGTTCAGGGTCTCTGGAGAGCTCTCCTCCAACACCGTATTTCAAATGAATCATGTTTTTCCCATCAGCCCTCTTTATTTGTCTAGCTTTCACAGCTTTGTCCACAAAAACTATTCACATAGAAATTGGGGATATGAGGGTGAATGATCTTAGACTCAGTATCTAATGATAATTCAGTTCTTGGGGACCTTTCCTAATTCTTCCATTGCTGCCCTTTCAAGTCTCAGCTCTCTCTTAATTTCTTGGCTGAGTCTCCATTTGAATTGCTGGCTGGGCCAAGGTAGGCAAAATCTTTAAAAATTTCAATGTTTTCAGTATCTATGTTAAAGTTGTGTATTTCTTCTGTAGTCATGGTGTTTGTCTTCTTGATGTTCAGATGTAGTCCTGCTTTCTTCTTTCACTTTCATTAAAAGTCTTTTTAAATACTGATGCTTTCTGCCAGTAAGATGGTGTCATCTGCATATCTTAACTTAGCAATAGTTCTCATACCAATTTTCACTCCTCCTTCCTCTGAGTCTAGCCCTGTTTCTCGAAAGTTATGTTCTGCTTAAAGATTGAGCAAATAAGGAGATCAATGTATTTTTTACCCATAAAAACCATTCTTTCTCTGTACATTTCATCCTGACAATAGCTTCCTGTCCACAGTATAGGTCATGCATCAGGACAATTAAGTGCTGAGGCACAGCCATTTCTTTCAGAGTGACCCAGAGCTTTTCACAATCTATGTGAAGACCTTATATGGTCTACACAACATAAATTAAGCTTCTTCTGAAATTCTTTGGAGTACATCAATATCCAACCAATGCTTGCAATGCATCTTGAATGCTTCTTCTTTTTCTGAATCCAGTTTGCATTATAGTAAGAGAGAAAAGCAATCATATATATAAAAGCCCAGCATCCATAATGGCAGAATGACCAAAATGACTACTCAACCAGTCACTATAGGTGCACTGACCACCTCTCAGTCTCTTTCCCTGGCTAACAGGCTCTGATTGCCAATGGCAAACGGAGACTTGGGGTGGGTGGTGGGGGATGTGGGCAGCACCAGGCCAAGGCCTTCCCCTCCTCTCCCCCCACTGGTTGCCCCACATACAGAGGGCTATAGGCAGTGAGGGTGGGGTGGGTGAGTGGTGAGTGGCTGAACAGGTCTACCTCTTGGTCCCTCCCCTGGGCCCACAGGCTGATTGCCACGGATGGTGAATGGGTACTAGGGTGGGTGGTGGTGGGGTGGTGGGGCCAGCTGTCAGCAGCTGGGGAAGATGGCCCTGATTGCAGGCTAGGTCTATGGACAGTACCCGTGCATGATTTCATGGGCCGGGCCTCTAGTACAAATACAAATCAGTAAATACACACAGTATGTAATCTTGTGATAAATACTGTAAACAGGAAAAAAGCTAAGAAGGGATATGGAGTGGTGGTCAGGGTGAGCTTCAGTGAAAAGAAACTTTTGAATGAGACCTGAAAGGGGCGGGGGGGCGGTGAGCCACTCTTATCTCTGAAGAAGAAGCACTCCAAGTCAGTGGTAACCTTTGCATTTGCAAACACGTTGTTTCTATGAAAGTGCGCAATAGAGAATTGTGGTTGGTCTGATCATAAAATATCCTTAAGTGCAAATATTGAAAACCTGTACCCTTACTTCTTTTAATAAAGAGACTTTAAAAAAAAAAATTGTTGTTGAACTATTTGGTGGTTTTTAAGTGATAAAGATCATAAGTGACAGGAAAATGAGCCATAGGCAATTCAAAGTTACACAACTTATTTACTTAGGCCTCTCCGAGGCCGACTCAGTTTCCTGAATTGAGAATTACTGATTAGCAATAAATGTTGTATGAATACTGAACTCCATGATATTGTATTTTTATGCACTATGAAGAGGTTGATAGGGTCATATATTAGTTATGGAATGGATATTAGTAATTACTCACTAGAAACCACTGTATAAAAGCTGAGAAAACAACATTTGAGTAGATTAACAGTTGCCAGAAGAGTTCTGTCCTTCTTTACCTATTTTCAGAGGGCCCCAAACCTTCTACATTGCACAGAAATCCAAATTTTCATAAAAAGAGTGTGTGGACTTCTGTACTTTATTAAATGATCTATATTTGAATGGGTGACATTAATGTTAAAGAAGTAGATTTCTATTATTGCAAATTACTTCCGATTTATTCAGATTCTTTTTGCTCAGATACAAATATCTGTAATGATTTTGCTTTCACACATTTTATAAAAAAAGGGTCTATATTTTAATCAAGTGCGATGTCAGAATTTTTATTAGAAACTCCCTATGCCATGCACTCAAGTCAAGATGCTTGTGCTAAAACATAAACTTAGTATTTTAAAAGCTGGCTAAATATTATTATTTTTTTACATGGAATACATTACACTTCAGGAAAGTAATTCTGTCTAACAATCGAGTTGATAAACATGTTGATAAGTGGCCAATACTACTTGAGACATAGAACGTTGCATACTAGGAATTCAAGGATATCACACTGCAGACAGAGAAATGGAGACAACAAACGTAGAACTTAAAGTTCTGAGAGACTCTCAGCCCAAAGCCTAAAATTAGAATGTTTCATGTAAGTGGCACATGTTAGCATTTGGGATTAATATAGTTAATAGCATGAACTGCAATGATTGGCAAGGCTGCATGCATATGTGTGTATGTGCATATGTTTCTGTATAATTTGATTATAAACATTATTACATGAGTAACACAAAATGGCTTCTCACTGTAAAATATCTGCATAATAATGAAAAAGAAAAAAATTTAAATTCATTGACCTATGTTTCCAGTTTAAGAAGCTAGAAAAAGAAGTGCAAATTAGATATTAATCAAGTAGAAGTAAAATAAATAATAGAACAGAAATTAATGAAATAGAAAACAAAAAAACCTAGAAAAAATTAACAAAGTCCAAAGTTAGTTATTTGAAAATAATCAAGAAATTTATAATCTCTTACTATGATTCATGAAAAAGCAAACAGAGTATATATCCTGAAGACATTTAAGTGATATGTAATAGCTTTTAGTATGTCCAAGATATGTGTAGGTGTCTCTTCTCTCACGGCAATCAATTGAGTAATATAGATAGATAAAATAGACTCATTCTGAAAAACAAACAAACAAACAAAAAAACGCATCTTACCAAAACTTAATCAGTTGGAAATAGAAAACATGGATAGTCAAATATCATTAGAGAAATTCAATTTTTAATGAAAATGTCCTCCAAAGAACAATCCAGATAGACATCATGCCATTGGTAAATACTACCCAAAATTTAAAGAAGAAACAGTACCCATTTTACACAAAGACTTTCAGAAAATAGAGGGATCCCTGGCCAGTGTGGCTCAGTTGATATAGTGTTGTCCCACACATTGAAAGGTTGCTGGTTGATTTCTGATCAGGGCATATATCCAGGTTGCGGATTTGATCCCCTGAAGAGGCATGTGCATGAGGAAAATTATTGATGTTTCTCTCTCTCTCTCTCTTACTCCCTCTCTCTTTAAAGTCAATAAAAACACATTTTTTAAAAAATAGAGAAAAAAAGAGATGCTTCCCAACTCATTTGGTGAAGCCATTAGCATCCCAACAACAATATCTGAGAAAGATTTTTCAAAAATAAAAAAGACAATATTTCTTCTACAAGTAGACACAAATCCTTTATAAAGGGTTAGTAAATAGAATTTAGCAATATATAGGATACTTTGATAGGTTTTACCCCAGGAAAGTAAAGTTTATTTATATTTGAAAATCAATCAAATTGTGATTCATTGACTAATGAGGGATCTATCTACTCCACAAACTACAGGCCACTCACAGCTACTGCTGGGATAGTGGGTGCACTTTAAAGCCATAAACACTCTATGGAACCAACTGATTAACAAGGAAGTTGTTGGTTTAATGAAAAGAACCTATAAAAAATCGGTGGTATGGACAGATGATCAAAACACAAAGTACATACTTGGCACAGAAGATTCTAGTGTAACTGGCTAAGTAGGTTTTATAGATGTTGTTTTCAGAATAATATTTCTTCTGAGTATGAATTCATTCCCTTGCTTCGCATAACCACATGAGTTTGAACTGATATTTGGGATAATTGCAGATCTTCTTGGTTTCTCTAATCCAGAGAGGAATGTGACATTCTGAATAAGTGAGGAAGGACTAGTCTTGATTTACTCAATTTTGGTGGTGAAGTTGTTAAGGTAATGCCAATTGCAATCAACACATGTCTTCTGGCATTGGATATAAAATGCTCCTCTTGCCATAATAACTTGGTAACTCAAAAATATCTAACAAACTAGAATTTTAAATAATGAAAACAAGCATTTTAATATATTTATATACTTTTGGCTATATTGATCCATAAGGTTTGGGAAGATCCTATTTATTTGGGTAAGTGACATAAAAGTTGGGCAAGACAACTTTCAAATATTAATGCCAGGATAGGATTAGAGAAAGCAGTCAAGAATAGGTCAGATATGGGAAGCTAGAAGGCAGAATTCCTGAACCAGGTTGTAAGGTTAGAGTCTGGAGTCTGATCCAAGACAAACTGAACCTGTATCAGGACAAGATTTTCCAGATTCTCCACTCAAGAGTGGGATTGTGGTAAATTAGAATAGAGGACAAGGCACCTAATTTGAGAACTACCCTCAGTTATCGATAGTTTAGGAGAATCACTTTTAGGAATAGTTTTAAATGGCATGAGTCTGCCCATGAGCATAGCCCTCAGTCTTCAGAGCATAGTAGGAAGAGCTTCAGCTTTGGTAGGTAGAGTCAGCGATTCTTAGTAAGATCATCTAATTGGCCAGTGAAGTATGAGTGTGGGTGTGTGTATTTTAAAATGAATTATTCATCCACTGGTAATGACTATAAGTAGGAAAAGGAGGTTCTGTTTGGTAATATTTATATATTTCCACTAATAAGTTTGAAACACGATATAGATTGACATAGAAAAAATAATTGGTTTATTATTAGACTCATAAATTTCCTTGTTTGATGTGTAGGAAATAACTCTTTAAAGAACAGAGCAGCCATTTCTTTTCTAGAGATGGCAACGTAAGCCCAGATGTCCAACATCCCTCTCCCCAAAACCAACAGTGATAATCAAAGGAAGCTAAAAATAGATTCCGTGCTGGAATCCAGGAAAGGCTATCATCAGAATGCCAGAGTTTAATGAATTTCTTGTATATAAAGTGCAGATGGGCTAGATTAAAAGAAGCCGCAAGGACTCACACGTCCCCTTCCTAGAACACCCCTGCTTCTTGGCAGACCTCCTGCTTCTCTCTGAAATGAGCGTGTTAGAAGTGAAAGAAAAAGAAGGATCTCTGTATTTGGACCCCAATCTTTTTTTGGGGGGAACAGGCCAACAGCATTCAAAAGTAGCTGTGCCAGAAGTTCCTCTGGAAAGAGAGGTGACATCAAGTATAATTGGGCTTCTTCTGGCTGCAAATTTCCTCTGAGGAGTTGAGGCCCTGTCAGCCTGGAGTGTCTCCTTCCTGATCCAGTGGGATTGCTCTCAAACACAAGAGACAGCAAAGCCATGCAGTGGAATTAGCCACACAAGGAACCTAGAGTAGAAGCTTGGCTACATAGGGAACTAACTAGCGAACATCGGTCCCTGAAGTAGTGTTTCAGTAAATATAGAAAGAAAACACAAAGAACCACTCCTCCAGGTTCCTTCCCATCTTCTTCGAGCATGACATCACCAGGCAGGAGTCTAAGCCTGCTCTTCCACCTCTCCAGGGGGGGAGGAAGGTCTCTCCAGCAGCACACAGGGGACTTGTGTAGAAAACCAACTGTAATCCTACATAGCACAACCTGAAGGAAAGTTTATTTATGCTAATTAATTTTTCTTTCTACGTTTCTCTTTTGCCAACTTTTTCTTTTGAAATAGTATAGACATCTTATAACTTAAATTTTAGAATAAAAGCTTCTCTATGAACCAAAATATGTACTTACCATTATTCATTTTGTGACTGTGAGTACTTATTAACATAGAAATGCAGCACAGAGATACCACATTGTCAGATGGTGGCCCCTCTGCTAACGATGCTGACTTCTATTTTATTAAAAATAATTCATGTGCCATAATTAAGACTGATACGGCATTCACCACTTCTCCTGTTTTGCTCAAGTTCATCACATTACAGTTAAATATAAAACAATAAAGGGTTTTATTTGGAGAAGAAACTAAGGAACTCGTTGACCACCAATAGAAGCTATTTCTTTCACAGTCTCTAAATACTAAAACATAAAGTTGTCTAAATTTATAAAGTTTAAATGTTAGGGCCCTATATTGAAAATTATTCTGGGCCATTAAAAAATATTTATATTGATTTGAGTGAGAGAAAAAGAGAGAGAGAGAGAGAGAGAGAGAGAGAGAGAGAGAGAGAGAGAGAGAGAGAAAGAGAGAGAGAGAGATCCCTATGAGAAAGATCAGTCAGCTGCCTTCTGCACGCCCCCTACTGGTATTTGAGCAGGCAACCTGAGCATGTACCCTGACCAGGAATTGAACCAAAGATATAGTGCATGGGACAAAGTTCAACCAACTCAGCCACACCAGCCAGGACCCATTTCTCTTCAACATGCTCCCTAATCATTTTGATCACAGAGACTTGACAATGTGGCTGTAAGTTTGTGCATGTGAGTGTCAGCCTCGAGGCGGTGCATCGGTGGTGCCAATGACCTTTCAGAGCCTGTGGCCCCTAATCCACCCATTCCCCCCCTCCCCCCCATGGAAGCCCAGTTTCCTCACAGGTTCCTCTGTCAGCACAATCTTGGTCATTCACCTCCATATCAACCTTACCTCCAGGAAGCCAAACTGTACTACTTTCTATTAACCTTTTGTGTTGTTGTTGTTAAGTAAAGACACCTCTATTTAAAGAGTGGTGCTCTCTTGCCTCCTCAATCAGAATATGCTAAAAAAAAAAAAAAAAATACTGAACAGAAATTGTTTTTACTTTGTTTGTGGAACTTGTTGATCAGGCTACCCACCACTTCTGGGCGTCTTTGCTTCCTGTGTAGGCTGCTGGGTCACTTGCCACACCTCCCACCCTCATTTTCTACTTCGCACACTTGGGAGGACTGGGCTGGTGGGATGGTGGAGTTGAGAGTGAGGAACCTGAGGCCTCCATTCACCTACTCATGGTCTTATGTAGAAGCTTCAGATTCTCCAGAAAAACAACACCACTCCCACCCCCCATGAATCATTTCTAGCTCTTTCATGCAGGAAGAAACTGTTTGCAGGAATGGACGACACTCCAGATTCCTTTTAGATATCAGCTGCTCCCAGCTAGAAATCCATTCTCAAGAGTCCCGGTTACCCACGTCTACCTGGAGACTCAATGTGTACAGGTAGCAGCTCTCACAGATGAAAACATCTTTTCTTTCATTAAGCAGACACCATGCATACATACGCAGAGACAAATGTCTCTCACAGCCCACACACGTACACACATACTTCACATATACATGTACTACACCCCCCGCCCCTCCCACACAAGCTTTCTTTGAGGCAAGTAGATCTTAAAGATAACAGTTGTAATCTTGAGCCTGTATCATTTTCTCTTTCTTCATAAATTAAAATCATTTCAATTAATGATTGAGTCAAAGGTTTACACCTGTCCATACATTAATCATTTACAAAACTCATTGTCATTAGAAGTCTCTTACAAGATATTCGTCTTTTGGCAGCGTTGCTTGTTTGGTTTAATTGAGGTGTTAGGCAAATTAGAAGTGACATCATTAGGGAGAAATGGTTGAGTGGTTGGAAGTGGGTCAAGGCTTCCTCACAGAGAGAGCCGAAGGAGTGCCTGAAGGCATCGTCCTATTAATTTATTAAAGGTGTATGTGTTTCATGCAATTAAAAGAAATCTTAACTGGTGAGGCTCCACACCCGAGCAGGAGCCTTCTCGGCAGGGTGAAGACTGCAGAACTGCACGAACAGTAATGCGAGTAGAGACGAGGACAGTCACAAAAAAGCACTTACTCTTACCTACGGTAGTTTTCCCCGGAGTGCTTGGAAGGTTACTGTCTCGGGCTCAGTGTTAATCGCATTACTTGTATGTGGTATTTATATAACTCATGTTTATGTCTCAGGAAAGGATATCACTCTTCATAGAACTTTCTTATGTTTCTGTGGTTTATATTAAACCATAAACTGTATCACCTGAGAATGTAATAAGCTTGCCTCCCACTGCAAAAGCCACACTTGATAGCACCTGACAGGTGAGCTCAGAGTTGTCACTGCTTAAAAGCCTTCCTATCTGATCCCGAATAACACAGTACTCAGGACTCCCGAGGACACGTGCTGTCAGAGCATCTCAGAGCCACGTCATGTCCAAGCAAGCAGGACCCCCTGGGCTGAGAGATGAGAGCAGAAGGGGTCCACATGAACCTGTCCCTGGCCACCAAGAGGGGCTGCATCTGCTTTGCCAAGTAAATAAGATATTAGAGCTGAATGCTAGAACTGAGGCCAACCTTAGAGGTAGGGACTCAACACAGTCATGGCTGATGTATGGAAAGTAACCACACAGCTGGACGGCTGGCCGGGTGGCAGGGAGGCTGTGCAGGTGTGGTGCCCAAGGCAGCACTCCCTGACTCCTCGTTCCTTCCTAGGACCATCTGTGCTGTTAGGAATCTCTGCGGCTTCTGAGTTATAAAACGTCACCAGAAAACCTATCTGATGCTTCTGTTGCAGCTTATCTCTGTGCTGATCTGAATCCATAAATAAACTGCATTTTGCACCCCAGGTCCGGGGCAGCTGCCCAGAGACAAACCCTAAAGCATGTGAGGGCAGCATCCTGCTCCTCCAGCCGAGTCAGGCAGCGCTTGCCCAAGGCTGAGCTTGCCCAAGACTGAGCTGCGGAAGCTTCCTCCAGAGCTGGGTCTGCCTATACTAGAGAGGGGTCTGCAAATCCCAGCATGGGACTGAAGCTCTCAGTGGCAGGTACAGAGCGCTGGTCTAAGCCACCCTCATCTAAGCCATGACCCACATTCTTAAGTTCAATGGCTTCTTTCCCACCCTGAGAAAAAAAAATCCCTGGAAATGGGAGGTTTTATGGGGGCAGTTTGCAATATCCCAGGCCCTGTTCACTGAAGTGCAGTGTCTGTTATCTCCACCCAGTCAATGGCCTCTATCCCCAGGTGCTCAGACCCAAAGCTTTACAGTTTCCTTCTTTTCTCTCTTTTACTTCAAATATTCAACCCCAGTCAATTTTAGCTTAAGACCCTTCTCTGTCAACTAACTTCTCTCCCTCCCCATTGCCCTCACCTTGGTCCAAGTCCTCTGTAGGCAGAATTCCCAGATGCCCCCAGTGACCCTCCCTCTGTATGACTCCTCTCTCTTGAGTGTGAGTAGAACCCATGGGTGTGAGGAACTATCCTCATCATTATGCTATGTTGAGGGAAAGCATCTTGATGGGCCTCACCTCATCAGGCCAATAAATTTTTCTCAGGGTTGCATCAGAAAAAGAAGTCACAGAGACTTGCTCTGCTGGCCTGAAGCAAAGCAGTCATCCAAGCTATGAAATGACTATGGGGCCACATCCAGGACCTAAGCTAAGTTTTCAAAGAAATGAATTCTGGCCACAGTGAGCCTGATCAGGATCGGGGCACTGACAGAAAATGGCAGCTGGCTGTCATCTTGGTCTAAACCCACTGAGAAACTGAGTGAGAATCCAGCCACATGGTACATGGACCTGTGACCTGGAGAAACTGGCTGGCCATAAATTAATGCTGCTTTAACCTACTTAGTGTGTGATAATTTGTTACTCAGCTATAGTTAAGGAAAACATATGTAAAATTCTGACCGTGGCTGGAACCCTAGGAAAATCCCAATGGTCTTGGGTTTAAATATTTTGCTATTTTGCAGTTAGAATATGGTAATATGGTTGCTCCAAGTGACATTTTATGGTTTGAAGACATTTTATCTTCTAACCAGCTACATACTTTTATTATTTGTAAGTCTTGGATAATCTATGGAAAAATCTCTGCATGGCAGAATAAAATGATGTATGTGTATGTATCTTAATATTCCAAAAGGCTCAGCATAATGCTGTATTGCTCAAGCTTAATTTTTGGTGACTCATTTAAAAGCTAAATGGAAATCCTAGAAGGATTAATGAGTTCATGTACTTCATGCTTTGAGATATGCATTAAGTAGGAACAAATAGTAAAATGAGTCCTATACCATGATTGTTTGTAAGGCTTGTAACTACATACATTTTGACACTTTGAACCTCTGACTAGCTGGGGGAACTTCCAAGGGCACATACTCCAATTGAATCACCTAAATACTAGTACACTTCCAGTTGTAATCCGGCACAAGGCTGGGACAAGCACACACTCGAGGTGCCGCAGCCAGCGAGAGGCCTTCTTCATGGTGCCAGTCCTGGGGATACTCCTCCCACGGCACTTGGCATCTTGCACTGGCTTTGCTCTTTCATAAGAACTGTTATGAATATGTCTGTGAAGAGGATAGCAATTCCTTTGGTTCTTATTTATGATTGTCTTTTATGAGAGACTTTTTACTTTCGGTCATTGAAATGAAATATTAACTATCTGTGAGGTTGCCTTACACACGCCCTGCTTTGGAGGCATCCTTCCTAGTTAATGTTGGACCTGCAGTCAGTCAGCATTCGCTCTGCTGGTCCCATACTCCTGTGAGCGCCCGCAGCAGCAGGCATGGATCTGTCCCTCTGCAGTGCCCTGCTTAGGGAGACTTCCCCCTTAGAAGAAAGCAGTCGGGCCATTTGGGTTGAAGAGGACAGTACAGACACACATTGGTTTACTCACTCACCTCAGTGAAAACAAAAAACAAAACACCCAATAAAAAAAAGATAAAATTTGATATTCCTAATGAGATGGTGACTGAAAAGGAGCTGGTTCTCTTGGAAAGTATGGAGTCCATGCTCATTACCAACCTGTGGGCGGTGCGATGTGTGTACTTGTGTTTGTACAGATGGGTGGGGTGTCATTTTAATCCTGTAATGGGGCTTACTCGGGCCCCCTGACTTGCTGCCAGCAAGACTCTCATTTCCCTTCCATGAGCTCATGCTCGCAGGAGATGAACCCAAGTATTTCATTAAGCACCTTCTTGGAGATTTTAGCACACTGAAAAATTTAAGTGCTTTGAAAAAAAATTTCTCTCTCCATCTGTCTTTGAAATACATATTCTGTTCAGAATATAGGACGATACCCTCTCTTTCTTGGCCGGGCATTTCTGAACTGGCCACACCCTTTCACATTTATACGCTAGTAATGCACAGTATCTCCCCGGATCTCTGATGACAATCAGACATGCTTTCCACACCGGCATGACTGCAGGTTCTTCCTGTTCGTTAATTAGACTTCAATTTGTCTTCTGTGCCAATTTTCAAACCTCCTACGTTCTTTACCCACCTCTTTCCCCCCCATCAATCAACTATTCTCCAGTTTTAATTAAAAGCTTATAAAGTTTGCAGAACATTGTGTGTGTGCTGAGAGACACAGGTGGGGGCGGGGGAGAAAGGAGAGAGAGAGAGAAAACTCAGGTCAAGTTAGGTTATAGGAAACACCCATGAACACAAAACTTTTTGTAAACAGTATATTGATAAAAAGAGTAACATGGTGGATCTGATTGCAATTTAAATAAATTATCAATCATATGACACCATAAATCCCCAACACAAGATTTTCTGAGAGGCATTTCCCAAGGTCTGACTTCCCCTAACAACAGGGAAAGGTGGTGAGTAGAAATCTCTCCTTCATGCTGCAGGGCAAACTCAACAAACTGATCTTGTCTTTTAATCGGTTGATGTAAGCCACTTTATGAAGAAAGAATTTCACAACCTCTGCCACTACAGAGGCTGGGAGCCAGCTAGCTCGAGGTGGAGGGAAGCTGGGCCCTGGGAGGCGCGTCGGGGCACGTCCTGCATGGGAGCCTGGCCCAGGCCCTGCACCCCCAGACCGTTGGGCAATGAAGGTGGGAGCCACACTGCTTTTCCCATGGTTGCCAGGAAGCTGCCGAGCAGGGCCATGGGAAAAGCATGGGGCCGAAAGATTACAACAGCAATTTGTCTTTGTAATTGTTTATTGCGACTTCCTTTTTGTACATAGTAATGCCTCTTTTCAAAGTATTAGTTTGAGGAAAGCACAAGTCCAGATCTGGGACAGAGGGAAGATAATGCCTAGTATTAGTCGATTCAAGAGTGAATGTGCCAGTCCTAGCAATATATATATATATATATATATATATATATATATATATATATATATATATATATATATGTAAAATTAGGAATATTCAATGCATTAATTGTGATTAAATCTTGGAATTGTTTTAAGTAAGATACCATAGTTTAAGAGACACAGTAGAGCCCTGGCCAGTATAGCTCAGTTGGTTGAGTCTCCTCCATGCAATGAAAGGTTGCAGGTTCAATTCCCAGTCAGGGCACATACCCAGGTTGTAGGTTCCATCCAGATCAGAGTGTGTGAGGGAGGCAGTGATGATCAATGTTTCTCTAACATCGATGCTTCTCTCTCCCTCTCCCTCTCCCTTCTTCTCCCTCTAAAAATCAATAAAAACATTAAAAAAGAGACACAATAGAGACTTAAGAGCTGTCCTATGATGTCACATTCATTTTTTAATTTACTAACAAAAATATCCTGTGTAGCAGAAACAATTTCCAATTTCCTTTTCTGCCCTTATATTATACATTTCTTTCTTTCTTTTTATATAACTTCCTCCTTAGCCCAGTGTGCATGCATACACACACACACAAATGCACGCACTTGTGGGAACCAAGCATCCCTGAGTCCAGGCACAAACAGCTGGTTCTGAGATGCCTCATGACCCCAGCTGCACCATGAAAACTATATAACAATTGGAGATCAGACATCAGAAATTCTAGCCCAGCCTGGCTGTGCTCTTGAAAGCATGGGCTATGAATTTAGGGCTATTTTCTCCCAAGTCCCCTGGAAATCAAGAAAGGAAATTTGCAACAGAAGTGAGTGAACCAGCCCTGGTTCCAGGCCACCCCTCTTCTGAATTCGGAAGGACATGCAGCAGCCTTTGAAAAACTCTCCTATTGCTTCAAGTCAAATCAAGTTTGATTTCTCTCACTCACAGGCAAAGGAAAACCACGGGAAGAAGTGCCCCAGAATGTCCACAGTGGCTAATTCCAACTGATGGAATTGAGGTGGTTTTTGTATTTTTCTCAGTTTTATTTGCAAGGGAGCTTCTTGAAGTTTTTATTTGTCTCAGTCTCACAGTTTTGAGAAAGTTCAAAAAGAATGAAATCAGAAAAACATTTTCTAAAGGAATAAAACAGGAAGAAAAATAGCAGAGGTTTAAATGCCATTGAATAAATTGGCCATCTAGTTTGTATCTCACAACACTCATTATTTTTATCATAATTATTTTCCATAATGTAACTAGACAAAACAATTAGTATTACACAGGACAGATAGCATTTACCTGAGAAGATATAATTGAACAATTATTTAAGCATATTTTTATGCTTGAGGAGCATCTATCTGGAAATAAGTTGACAAGTAATGAGATATTTACTAAGAGAAGCAAGATGCTGGCGTTTTATGAGCAGACATAACTTGAAAGAACATTCTGAAAGGTCATTTGCTGGCAGAACTGTTCCAGAGCCAGACCAATGTCCAGTTCTTTCAGAACCTTTGTATGTTTTGCAGAGGTTGAAGGGGTCCAAGGATTCAGACACTAACTCCTTTGGAAAGTTTGCAAAGAATTTGTCATCTCATGGGAGGACATATTTGCTACCGCGAACTCAAAATGCAAAACAAGGCTGCCTTCTTTTTCTCAGGTGTATGTGTTCAGAGAAACACAGATGCTCTGCTGATTCAGAGGTAAGAGTGCCATCTACTGAATCAAAGACCTCATTTCCGGCAGCTCCACAGCTGATCCTGTGAGACCTCCAACCCAGGAGAGGACAGAGAAGCTGGGGGCACAGAACAAAGACAGCGGGACAGCCCCAGGCTCAGGCACACCTCTGCTCAGACAGTGTTTGCAGGCAGAAAAGAACACTCTGAAGCAGAGGGCTGTTACCTGCTGGTTCAAAAGACAATTTCTGCAACTGGTTCAAGAAGCCAGACAGATGCAGTCACCGAGTCACCTGGGAGAAAGCATGCACATGTGCAGTAGGGAGCACTCCGGGTCTGAGAATCTGAAAATGGTGCAGCCTGAAGGCCCCTGCACACGGTTCAGACAAGATAATGCCCTGCAATTGGGCCAGGGAGACAGCTGGGCTGCCCTTGCTGGGGACCAGTCAGGATCACCTAGATGACCGAGGTCCTAACCCCATCCTGGACATGTGTGTCTGTATGCACAATCCTGGTCATTAAGAGAAGCATTTTCACATAGTTTTTCTATGGGCAAATCACAGGTGATAATGACACACTGTTCATCTGTCTCACATCACAATGGTGGAGATTAATTTGCTAATGCTTTAAAGAGCCTTTTAAAAAATATATTTCTTTATTGATTTCAGAGAGAGAGAGAGAGAGAGAGAGAGAGAGAGAGAGAGACGGCAACATCAATGATGAAAGAGAATCATCGATAGGCTGCCTCCCACATGCCCTGTACTGGGGATTAAGCCTACAACCCAGGCATGTACCCCGACTGGTAATTAAATGCTGTACTACTGGTTCATAAGTCAATGCTCAACCACTGAGCCATACCTGCCAGGCTAAAGAGCCTTTGAAAATACTAATCGTTATTATTATAATTGTTACACAATTTCCTGAAAGGACTTAGAGAAGCCTGTAGTCCATTTGTCTCCCTTTCATATACATAGTGGGTCTACCCATCCTCTGTCACTTGTCCAGCTGTATTAAACCTGAACTCGCCATGTCCCGTCCACAGACCACAGGAGATGGCAGCTGCAGCTCTCTTGCTGTCTTGTCTATTTGGACTCTGAGTTGCTTTCGAATTTGTGTCCACAGCCAGAGGGCTCTGGGGGTTCGTGAAGGAGTCGCCTCTTACAGACCTCCAGATTTCCTGGGGAATTAGAATTTAGTTAATAGGATAGAGAATTAGTCAGGTACTATTGGAAGAAATTTCCAAGTGGAAATGAATGAGGGGCCCCTTCCCACCCTGGGGTGTTCATCAGAGATGGAACCTAAAGGACAGGGAGGCCTGCCATGCTCATGGCCCTGTCATCTGCTGTGGCAAACTTCTCAAGACAGGTATCATCCTTGTGCTTCCTACATGTGACAGACTGCACCTCCGGGCAGAGCGTGGCCCTGGGAGCCTAAGGAGCCTTCAAAGGCAGAGTCATGTGGCTTCCTCTGCAGCAGGAGGCAGAGGCCACGGTCACTCAAAGGAGACGGTGTGACCAGGACGCTGTCCGTAGCCACAGGGGGCAGGGCTGCAGCTCCCCTTTGGGCCACTCTTGGCTTTACCTGAGTGGGCCCACTGGCTCGGTGTCCTAAACATGCAAACGTGGGCATCTGATGATAGAGCGGTGGTCTACTGGACTTCAAACTCTGGGTGGGGAATTGCCATCCCAGGCCTGTCTTCTCATTCACCGGGAGTCCAAAGCTGCTGCTGGCTTCAGCCTCTGCTGTATGGAGAAGGCCCACTGCACTTAGGCTGCCATACAAAATGCCACCTACTAGGTGGATTAAATGACAGGCCATTACTTCCACAGAGTTCTCCAGGCTAAACGCCAATATCTAGATGCTGGCAGTGCAGGTTTCTCCTGAGGCCTCTCTCCTCAGCTGGTAGATGACTATATTTTCCCCTCTGTCCTTACCTGCTCATCCCTCTGTGTGTGCCTGTGTCCTCGTCTTCTTTTCTTATAAGGACACTTGTCATAGTGAATTAGAGTCCATCCTAATGCACTCTTTTAACCTAACCACTTCTTTAAAGTCCTGGGAGTTAGGACTTTGACATATACATTTGAGAGGATGGAAGTCAGCCCACAGCACAGGAGAAGACAGCATTGTGGAGAAGGGAAAAGTGAAGTGAGACAGCTGTAGTTTTATTATTCCATTAGTAGCTGAATATGACAGAGATTCTAAGTTATTCCTCCCAGTAAAGGACCTAAATAATAAAATAAAATAAAAGAATTTTTTTATACCACCAAACTCCCATTACATTTTCTTTGATGTTTTATTGCCAAATTCTTTTTTTTCAAGGTGATTTTCTGATTTAAGAAGAGTGAACAATGTACAGTGCAGCTGAGAATATACCTCATCTGCTATAAATATGTTGACAAGTAATGATAAGTGGTAGTAAATATGTTTTATTTACAAATTATTGTAGTGATAATGGATGTGTATGTTTTATAGTTTACTGAGTCTTCCAAGAGATGAAGACTCACCAGGAAACTTGGTCCTGAAATATTTGAAAAGGTCAAGTATCCATATCAAGTAAAATATTAGAGTCATTTCAAACTTTCCAGAAGCAAAGATGTGCTTCAGCCCTTCCATCTTTGATGCAGTGACTTTGTGGCCTATAAAAAAGTACACAAGTTGATTATAAGCCAAATTATTTGGTAAGTAAATTCTTAACTGATAAAACAGCTTTCCCCCATAATCTACTGACTATCTGGAATAGCTTATCACACTGAAGCAAAACAAATGCTTAGTGTTGAAAAAGAGATAAAAATAATTGAGACTGCTCAAAACTATATTGAAAAAACACCTACAGTGTTGAAGATCAAGTAGGTTAAACATGAATATTGGAAAGAGTATGCTTCACATGTAAGAAATCTCCACAGCTGTCTGCTACCACTTACTTGTTCTCTGGAGGGTCAATGGGTAAGTGTAATTGAGGCATCTGTTGGAACTCATAGCCAGCAAGCCTGTAAACAACAATATGTATTGTACCATTGAAGTGGTTTGCTACCTCATTTTGGGGAAAGGAATTTTGAACAATCTGAAAATCCAGAGGGTCTTACTTTCTCTTGAAATAGCCTGAGACTGTGCAGATAGCTAAGGGCACAGATTGGATCTGGGTCTCTCTGGGTGGCTTTTCTGCCAGGTTAGGAAGATGTTCTTTCTTTAAAAGTGCACCTGGGCTCTGAGAAAAAGCTTTCCCTGGAAAGGTCAGAGCCAGGAAAAAATGTGAGTGTGTGGGGGCAAGAGTTTAATAGAATTCACTGTACTTTCTATGAAATTTTCCTGTAAACCTAAAACTGCTCTAAATATAGCCTATTAAAAGAAAAAACAAAACAAAAACCTATGCTTTCTTCAGATCATTAACTTCTGAGGCCATAAATTTCCCTAAGCTTCCTTCCCTGGTCTTAGAGGTCATAACATCTGTTGACATTGATTATTCATTCAACAACCACATCTTGAGAACCAGCAATATTGCCCGATTCCAAAAGCATGCCCTCACCACTATACATCAATGTCTTGCTGGAGAAGTTAGAAACAATCTGCTATCACCATAACTGTCTAATTATCGATATAATGGCTTGAAATGTTTTGAAAATGCATGAAATGTTTTCCCTGTGATACTGAAGGGGTGGGGTGGGTGACAGAAAAGTGTCTGGAAGATATTCATAGAGTTGTGATGCTTGCAATGAGGTTGAGATATTCATATCCAAGCACTATTGTAGATTCTGGAGATGCAGCAATAAGCACAGTGATTCAAATACCTGTCCCCACGTACTTACACTTTGTGGGATACACATGTGTAAACCAATAATCAGAATCATTTCTGAGAGCATCAGAACACTAGCAGAAGAGTGATGGGGGTAGGAGCTGGGAATCAAATTTAGCTAGGGTGGTCCTGGGTGATATCCCTGGGAAAGTGTCTCTTAAGCTCTGAGCCTTGACTGTTGAGGAGGCTGGAGGGGAAGGTGCATTTGGCAGCAGGATCTGCTGGTTTAAAGATGAGAAGGTATTTGGAAGGACTGAGGCTTCAGAAAGACAACCGTTGTCACAGAGACTGAGGTAGCCAGCAGCAACAGAAATTGGAGCAACATGCCAGCATTGTGTCCCACTGAGCTTGTTCCTGTGTGCTGGGAAATTTCCAGAAAAAAATATGTTGTTCCTCTTAACAGTTTAGGAAGCTCGTTTTGTAGACTGCTTTGCATTTGCTCCATGCCTAATCAAGTCATTTATACTAGTAAGCATGGACATTTTACATTTTCCTTTCAAATCTGTATTTTTTTCTTTATCTCTACTTTGCTGAAAGTTTGTGTCATAAATGGGTGTCAAATTTTGTTGAAGGCTATTTTTGCATCTATCGCTATGATCGTGGTTTTTTTTCTTCATTATTTTAGTCTATTATGGTTAAATATACTGGTTGGCTTTTGAATGTTGAACCAATTTAACATTCTGGAATGTATCCCATTTGGTGGTAATATATTATCTTTTTTATAGATTGCTGGATTTGATTCACTAACATTGGTATGAAGAAATTTATGACTATATTTATGGCCTGTACTTTTCTTGTCAAGTCTCTGCTTGGTTTTCTTATCAGTATAGTGTAAGCCTCATAAAATGAGGTGTTAAGTGTTTTTTTCCTTTTCCATTTTCACAAGTGTTTCTATAGAGTTGGTATTATCACTTCCTTGAATGCTGGATAGAATTCCCCCAGGAAGCCTCGGCACTGGAAGTTCTTCCAGAGAATGTTTTAAAGTATGAATTCAATGTCTTTAATCGGCACAGGAGATTCAGATCATCTCTCTTCTTCAGTGGGATTTGGTGCTGTGTATACTCCAAGGACTTGCCCATTTCCCCTAAGTTGAACTTATTGGCATGATCCTGTTGGTAAATGCCCTTATTTTTATTAATGTCTTTAAACTGATAAGAACAGATACTACACTTGATCTTAGCCAAAAGGCCGAGAAGCGATTATTATTAATGTCTTTAAACCATGCAGTTGTATTCCCTTCATTCAGACTCTGGGGCAGGGAAACTGAGAAAGTATCATATTAGAGGCTCAGGTACATGGCGATCAATTGAACTGATACCCATGTGCCCTCTGTCCTTTCCTCACTTCCTTCTGTTAATGCCTCCACCCTCAGGGAAGAAGAGGTGCAATGGTGATGCACAACCTCCTGACAGCTGTGTCTTTAGGGACTGGGGAATTCACAAGTGACTCCAGATCCGCAAACACTTTTTCTTTTAAGTCACCCCTGAGTGGATTTGTATAGCTCCAAGGAAGCATTGCCTGCATGTTAAAATCACAGGTAAAGAGAAGGACCTGGAAGGTCTCCAGCTTTGAGCAAAGCACATGAAGTATAGTAGGTGTTTAGTAAATGTTCCCTGAGTGCCTGCATGCTTGCATGACTGAATGGGAGAGGCACAGAAGAGAGGGATGCTTACTCTGAACCAGAATGTTGCATGCCCTGCAATCAGATAGTTCTGGGACTTTTAACACCTAGTATATTCTTCCATGTCCTTGCTCAGTATCAGGAGCCTATGTTCCTGTGTTTTTATGTCAATGAAATAAAATGTATTTCTCCAATATCAAGGGAACCACATAGGATTGATAGGCAATATTTAATCATTTCACCTCTATCGTTGGTGAATAAACAGTCATAATTGTCAAGAGTCTGAATAGCAGGCTTATTTTTGAACTTGCTTTAATGAACAATAATAATAACCCCGAGAACAACAGTTCCTTGTGAAATAATTCTAGTCCTTGAACATGGCACCAAGTATTTCATATGTATTATCTCTGTATCATTCTCAAAGCAATCATGAGTACAAACAAAACTCAGGCACTGAGAGAAATGGGTACAGATGTCTCAGTGGGTTGTTGGAGAATTGGGTGGGGAGACAGCAATATTGCTTGATTCCAAAAGCATGCATTCACCATTGTACATCAATGTCTTGCTGGAGGAGTTAGAAATAATCTGTTACCATCATAAGCATTTAATTATAATGGCTTGTTTTAAAAATGAATGAAGTGTTTGCCCTGTGATTCTGACGGGGTGGGGTGGGCGACAGGGAGAAGTGTCTGGAAGGGGTTCAGAGAGGTGCAATGCTTGCAAATGAGATTGAGATATTTGTGCCCAAGGTCTGCTCCTTCTTAGGTCTCTCCTTTGCACACCAAGAATGGCTGGAGGTAATCTAGGATTCGATAAGGCCATGGAGAATGACGAAGTGGGGCCCTCATCCTGGTGCCAGTGGAGGGATTCTCATGCCTGTGTAACAAGCAATTAGTGCATCTATGAATGAAGACGTGTTGCTAGTCCTAGTGTAGTGCTATTCATTTGTCTGTTTTCCTTTCTAGCATAAAGCACCAGTGACTGGGACTAAATTTAAATGTGTTTCAGCTTCCTGGTGTGTTTTAATTTCTCATGCACTGCTGTTGACAGCGGGGGACTGGACTTCCATGGGGCTCACGGACTGACACAGCCTCTGCAAGAGCTTTGGTTTTTGTTACATATCTGAGAGAGAGAAAGGATAGAGACCCTAAACAGAAAAATGAAACAAAACAAAACCAATATAAAAGGAACCACATAGGATTGACAACAATAAACAACAACAAAGACCCCCAGTCCCAAAGATTTGTATAAGACTGACAGCTGTGCTGGCTTGCATGCCCTCAGCTTTCAGATATGGGGACAGGCGTGTGATGTGCTGGAGAGTTGTGGTCTGGTTCTGTGGATAGGGAGGTCCCCATCCTAAACTTATGGTGAGAAGAACATGCTAAGACTGGAAGGATACCACAGTGGCTGGCATACGGGACTGGGCAGGAGAAGAGGAGATAGTTTTCTCAGATGGGACAGGATGAGCTGCTGAAAGACTCAACTGGCAGATAAGGAGTAAAGGACAGAGAGAGGTGGCTACGAATGAAGATTCTACAGAATCTGGTTGTATCTTGGGTGGGGGCTGGGGTGTTGAAGGGTAAAAATTCCCATGTCTGTCCTTGAGCACCTAAGAGCTGGTGATTCTTCTTCAAAATAATATTATAAGAAGCCTGCTAGAGAGGAATACAGATCTTGGATTTGAGGTCAGGCAGACATTCCAGTGAGGTCCAGAGGGATAGTAACAGGTGTCTGCCCTCAGAGAAGACCTCATGATTAGAGACAGACTCTGAAAATGTTAACACACTGTGTGGTCCTGGGAATGGATCAACAACCATGAGTGCATCTAGTAACCATCTTTTGTCATGGTGAAATGATTCCCTAATCTTAATAGTCTTCCACAGAGTCCACCCTACAAATGCTATCTGGGTTTTTCAGGGCTAAGAGGTGGTGGTTAGGATTAGTCTATCTGTCAGTCTTCTGTGTGTTCTTCCAGCATTCCCTCCAAACTTTCCCCAAGACAGTGGCCTTCAAGAACCACATTAACAGTCCCCATGCTCTCTGGCTTCCAGTGGGGTTTGGCCAATGAGGAGCCTCACAGGAGACCTGAGGAGAGACGCAGCCAGGTCAGGGGTTTATTCCTGCCTCCCTCCCTGCAGAGTTGCTTCCACATGCCTTTGTGTTCTCACTGCCCTTCTCCAGGCAGCTGGTTCTGCAGGACTCATGCCCTCCAGGTTTTGGGAAATGCTCCCTCCCTGGTCCATCCTTCTGTGGAGGTGGCAGTGCCTGGTACCCACCCGACTCTGGGTTACTGCACACCCCATCTTCCCCTAGACCCAGCTCTCATTTTGTCTACCAGTTTCCCTCAGTGGTTCTTTGTGTGAGCCACCTGTTGTTGTTTTGTTTTCTTTTAGAAATCAGATGGAAACAGGTGGCATATATTTTTTCCTTTGCTTTGCTTCTAGTCTTTCTGTGTCATTTTGTATTGTGTATTCATTTTAACACTTTGTAACTAGATTTTTAAAATATGTAATCCAATAATGCTCTATTTTGAATAAATGATGTATAATTAGTATTGTGGTTAAGTTCATTTCCACTATTTTACTCTGTCTTTATAATTTTCTATGTAATTTCTTTGATATTTTTGTTTCTCTTTTTTTCAATAATATGTGTGTATCAAATCAATAATATGTGTGCACCTTCAATTTGTGCAATGTTATATGTCAAATATCCTATACATAAAGAGGTAATATGCAAATTGACCATCACACCCTTGCACAAGATAGCTGCCCCTATATGGTCACAAGATGGCTGCCACAAGACGGCCAGCAGGGGAGTGCAGTTGTGGGCAATCAGGCCTTCAGGGGAGGGAAGTTAGAGGTGATTAGACCATCAGGGGAGGGCAGTTGGGGGTGACTAGGCCAACAGAGGAGGGCAGTTGGGGCAACTGGGCTGGCAGGGGAGGGCAGTTGTGGGCAATTGGGCCAGCAGAGGAGTGGTTAGGGGATGATCAGGCTGGCAGGCAGAAGCAGTTAGAGGCAATCAGTCAGGCATGCAGGTGAGCGATTGGGAGCCATCAGTCCTGAATTATAAGAGGGATGTCCAACTCCCGGTTTAAACCAGCAATTGGACATCCCCCAAGGAGTCCCAGATTGGAGAGGGTGCAGGCTGGGCTGAGGGACACCCAGCCCCCAGTGCATATATTTCATGAACCAGGCCTCTAATATTTTAATAAATAGTTAATAAATAAATAATAAAATTTAAAAGTACCAGAGAGGGCAAATTACCTTTATTACTTTTTTTTCTTCTGTTAGCATGTAATTTATATATTCAATTTACATTCTTCGTTGACTATCCTTAAAATGTTAGTGAGCATAATTGACCTATAAAAGTCTAAGGTTAACCAATATCTCTACCTTTTAACATCTTTGCTGCTGCTGCCCTGACACCAGGTCTCTGCTGCCTAGTCCCCATAGTTCCCAGTCACCAGAGATGCATGACCTCCTTGGTTGAGGTGGGGCAGGGCTTCCAGGAGAAACAGCAGCCCTCCTGCTCCTCAGGAGGGAGTGTTCTGAGGGAGCGTTTGCTGCTCCTAGAAAAGAGAGCATGAGTGCAGGGACAGCCTGCACCTGAAGTACGCCACCAGCTGCCTCCTAACCGACCTTCAGGTCTGAGGCTAGGAGTTAGGATGCTCTGCTTTCTGGAAGTCTAACCCTGGACATGCTGGGAATTCTAGTACAGTAGTTGCTTATTATAACATGATGTAACAAATGATTCACCTGAGCTCACCAGATTCAGTGCAGAACCCACGCTCTGAAGCTCTTAGCATTTCCTGGACATGGTAAGAGAGGAATCCAGAACACCCAGCAGACAGACTCCTGGGATAGTGGAGAGCCCCTGATTCAGCAGGAGCCCTGTGGGTGACAGGTCTTTGCCACGATGCAGACCCGGGTTAGATATTGTTAACCCAGTGGTCCTGAGTCTATCAGTGCTTCCCCGCTTCTACCCTCCCAGGTTGCCTTGCTCATTGGCAGCTGGCCTGTCAGGTCATGCAGTGACAGTCACACACCAGAGCCTGCAGGAGACACCTCTATCATCATTGCAGCCATAGGCCCATCATGTCCTGACTCTTGTCTGATGTCCCTTCAGCCACAGATGGTCTCCCTTTGTGAGGTCCTAGGTTCCAGATTTCTTCTATTTTCCTTAATGTTTGATAGCATCCTTCTCTGGTTCCTCCTCCCTGGATACAGTAAACAGGTTTCAGTAACTAATTTCTGGATGTGCATCATTTGACTTCAAGTTCTCCAGAAATTTTGTGCCTTTGTAACTACTCTCAGCACCACAAGCTGGATTGGCTTCTTTCTCCTTGACCAGATTAAGACTGATGCACCACTTTGGGGCAACCCGCTCAACTTAGAGTCTATACTCTGGATCCATAATGATTAAATATTTACAGGCAGATTAGAGGAAGTCAGAGGAAAGAGAAGGTCAGTTTCTGTCAACTGCTTTCAGTTGGTTGTTTGTTAATCTCTCCATATATGGACATATCAGTCTGGTTGCAAAGGGACCTAGAATCCAATTATGTTACAAGTAACAAAGCTTAGTGGGGCTTGTGCTAAAGTGCGAACTGGGAAAGTATAGATGTTTGGTGTGCTGCCATCTAAGACTGTTCTTACATGGGCACAGATGGGAGGGGGTACTGACACACCCACGGAGGAACTGCCAAGGTTGTAAAGTGTGATATACATTTACTGAAAAGGGAGGCATTCGGGCCCCATTATGTACCCCTAGGCTCCAAGGAACAGAGCCCCAGCGGGCCTTCACCATACTGCATCCTCAGCTGTGCTCAAGCAGATGTTGAAGCTTAAATGCTGATGAGAACATTGCAGGATTGTTGTTAGGACTAAAATTTGGACAGTCACATTTCCACACTAGAAATAAAGCCAGGATTCACCCAAAATAGTTTAAATGGGATTCTTGACAAATACAAAATATGCACTTACGTTGTGTACTTTTCACTGGAATTTCAATGTCTTGTTTTGATTTTTAGGCAGATGAAGCCATAAAATAAATATTTCCATGGTGTGTTTATTTAATTCTAAAAATCCAATGTTTTCCTTAGTGAAAATGGTTAGTAACATATGCAAAGAAAAGTATAAGAATTGTTTCTAATCCTTCAGGACAATCTCCAGTGTAGATGTTGTGCTTATGACATACATGGTGACACCAGGAGCCATACTTTGGGGCATAGTGATTGGCTGATGCTTTATGTTGTCCTAAGTGCCAATGTGGAAAGTAGGAGGTTGGTAAAAACATCCAATAATGATGTCCTTTTCTATGAGAGTGTCACACAAGTGTGAAAATATTGGCTGCCCTGGTGGACATGTTCACAAGGAAACAGGGACTCTGCATCTTAAACCCTCTGAAGCAGCATGATGTTTTAGGCCCATAATGAGGGTGGTGATTTTGAGAACCCAATAAGTGAGGAACTAGAGGAAATACCACCTCTGCTGTTCTTAGAGAACCATCTGTGTGGGTTTGAAGAGCCGATCACCTTGGGCTCATGCACCTCCTTCAGGCACTTCATCTGCACACCTCACTGGGTTCTTCAGTTCTGCATCCATTCCCTCCAGCTCCCTCCCAGGACTCCACAGCTTCACATGGGCGGCACACCTTTGGAAGCAAGAAATCAAGAAATGCATCATCCAGCTACAAATTGTCTTCTTTCTCTTGTGTGGCAGTTTTCAGTTCTGTTTTCAACTTCTCATCTTACTAGTACATGGAAAAGAAATACTTAACAGTGACCCAATGCATCACACTCATGCCTCCCACTCCCATTGACTTTTTCATATGAATAAGGAGTCAGTCATGGCACTCTAGATTGCTAAACACTCTAGCTCTGCAGCCTGTAGCCCTCATTTCTGTGAGGCATGGTGTGGCTGACATGAGGTGCTGGTCACTGCTCAAGGCACAGGCACTGGGCAAACCCGAGAACCTCAGGCTTTATTGCCCTTACTTGGATCTTCATCTGCTGAAGGTTCCTGGACACAGCACAGCAGCAGGCACACAGTGAACTGCTTGTGCCGACAACTGTAAAGCAAAACCAACATTTCCATTGATTTTGTCTTCCCGGGCTGAGTTACAGCTGCTCTGCATTTCTTAATCAGAGGTATTCAATCTTGCCCGAGCAGCACGAGCCCTGTGTGACTTCCCTCTTCTGCTGAAATAGAATTCCACTCAACAGTTATGTACAACAGTTTGATGCTTACACTCTGACTGACATAGCAAGGGCATTCAGAGAGGCACCCTCGAAAAAGGTGCAGGATCACAGAACAAGGCTAGTGGGGTAAAAGTGGTAGGGTTAACTCAGCATTCCAGAGAAACAGAACCAATAGAAGATAGGTAGAAAAGTAGACAGATAGATGATAGATAGACACACAGATGATAGATAGATTTACTATAAGGAATTGGCTCAAAGGACTATGGAGTCCAAGAAGTCCCAAGATCTGTCATTTGTACATTGGAGACCCAAGAGGGCTACAGGTATAGTTCCAATCTTGTCTGAGGGCTGGAGAACCAGAAGAAGCAATGCCAGAAGTCTGATGATAGCTAAGAAGACTGATGTCCCAGATCAATAGGCAGATGGACAAATCCTCCCTTCCTCTGCCTTTTGTTCTATCCAACCAAGACTCAAAGGACTGGATGGGCCACCCACGTGCTGATGGAGGATAAATGGTGAAATCACCATCTTGAAAGCACCCCATACTGACTTCTATGGTTATCAAATGAAGAATGTCATTCTCCTTGAACACAGCCCCAGTGGCATCACATAATAAAACAAAAACAGGTTTTGAACGAAGAGTGACTAACCCACCATTTCATAAAGAATTTTGCTCCCGTGGTTAGATTCACTGCCTGCATTTAATTCAGCTCCAAGTTTACTCATTTCAGCACACATTCAGGGGATAACTACTGACATGGAAAATGTCTAGCTAAAAGAACATGCTTCCCATTCTCTAGGAGACTTCTTGAAAAGAGGGGAAGACTGTAAATTTGGCACCATGCTGAAAACCAATGGTAACATGCATTTCATGTTCTTTCTAAGAGCTTTTTATAGTAAATGCTTCTGTTGCTTCAATTAATTTGAAACTTTGTAGATTCTATCTTAGTTTTTAACTGAGATGCCTACCACTTGGCTAGGGAACAACATGGCTCATTAGAGTCTCTAATGAGTTTGGTGTGGAATAACAATCTTTGTGATACTATAACATTTCAGACTCCAGCTCTAAGTAAAGTTTTGTCTTGTCCCTTCCTGAAGAGGAAATAAATGGGTTAAACTAGCATTAATGAAGATCTGGAAAATGTGCATCAGTCTATTATTTCAGTAACACTGTTATGAGATCACAGGCTGTCAGAGTTGATACACCGAGCATTAGTTAGGGAGCCCCAAATATCTCCTAATCAGGAGCAAAACTTGAGCAAGACCATGGCATCTTATAAATTCCAAACAAACCCTGGTTCTTTGTCTCCTTGTGAGGAGTGCACAAACATTTGTAGGGTTCAAGTAGAGACAGAGACAGCATCTCCTGTTTGCCCTGAGATGGTGTTTCACACGTTTTAGATTACGGAGCTTAAATTAGCATGTCTGATAAGGGGACTGCATCTTTTCTTGTTGTGGGACAGGCAGTGCTGGTCACTGTGGCCAGGACCGTGACCTCCAAGCAGTAAGATGAGTCGCTGCTGGAAATTATTTATCACCCAAGCGGTCATTCCATTTCAGCCTCCAAGGCCTGTGCATCTAATTGACACAGCAGTAATGGCCTATGAACTTTTGATCCAGTTAATTGTTAATGAGAAGTGTGATTAGCAAATAAAGGGCCTATTAGGTTAGCTGGTTGTCTTTCTTTCATAACAACAGAGGTCAACATGCTGCAAAGAGAAAAATAAAAGTATTGGTGATCCACTCTTTCAAGTAAACCACGTGCACTTTGATGTCAAGTAAAGTTAAATACAAAGTTCGGCCACTCCTAGAAACTCTCATGTAGACACACAGACATGGTATTTTTTAAAAAAAACGTATTTGTAGAATAAAAAAATAATAATTCTTATGATTATGATGATGTTTGTCCTGTATAAATGTAATAAAAATGTACTGGCCCACCATAAACTACAGAATTTTTATCTTATGCAACTGGTTTCCTTACCTTTCCAAAACAAAATTGAATTTATACATTTCAGATTATAAATGTAATATATCATCATTGCAACAGGCCAAGAAAATTTGGGTGATGGGCACATAGAGCTATATACAGATCTTTAAACTTAATCTACACCTGAAACCTATATGTTCATGTTGACTAATGTCACCCTAATAAAGTTAAAAAAGATAAACAAGTACTCAAAACACACACACACACACACACACACACACACACACACACAGTAAATGCCCTCCCTATGCCCCCCCCCTTGTTTGCTCACTGGGTATCTCCAGGGGGCACTGTTCATGCCTTGCTTTACCTGAGCAGCTCTGGAGGTGAGCTGTGCACAACCCACACAGGCCCTGATGCAGCCTGGATATTTGTGTATACATCTTATCTGAATATGTGTCTATATAATTCTAAAAATGGACTCGGAATCCTTCATTTTCAATATAGTAAATTTTAAAATTGCTTCTTCAGAGAGATATCTTAGTAATGTTTTGAATCCTCAACAAAGAATGTAAAGTCTTGAAAACTCTTACACTATTGTCTTGAGATGGAAGCTAGAAATGATGTCTGGAACAGTTAGATATGAGGAATCATTGTGGGCCACGGGGAGGAAGCCAGGACATTTCAGGGCTGCATTCCTGTTTTGCCTGCAACAGGTGAGCACAGAAGAGGCAGGTTACTGTGTCCTCAGTAAGATTACTCTCAACTCTGGATGCCACTTGTTATGTGACATGATGGCAGCACACATGGAAAAGCTTCTGCTAAAATTTCACCTTCAGAGCTCTGCAAATGCATGCAATGCTAATGTTATTTTTAGAGTTAAGACATCAACTTGTCAATCCATCCAGCTCTACAGCTTGCTGTACTTTAGGTCCCTTATTTACAAAGTGTATGATCTTCTACAAGGAGCCCAACATCTAGGAGCCTCACATCCCTTTTCTGTATGAAATGTGGGTGATAAAGGGTAAGCCATCTAGCCAGTCTATTCGGGGGGACTGGAACCCAGAAAGCACTCAATCAGTAACTGTTACTGCTGGTCTTATTTATAACACTATTGCAGTAACAGAAGTTGGATACCCACATGATTATGTGATTTAATTTAATCAAAAGACTGAGCTCCTAAACGGTAAACAAGATGGACACACTGATGACACAGACAGTAGGATAGAGGGTGAAGAGTAGTATGTGGAAGCTGCCAGGTATGGGCCCCGATTTGGACATTGGCATGGAGAGTTCCAATAGTCTTTGACAGCCTGAGAACCATGGTGTTTATTTTGCTCTTCCACCAGGTCAGGTTTGTCCTCAGCACCGGGGTGATAATTTTGCATATGTAAGCCAGACAAAGCCAGGTCAGGCTTATCCAGCTCAGAGCCCTCTTCTGCCATGTAGGGAGGCTCTATACCTTTTCACAGCTGGGCAGAGGAAGAGAAGGCATCTGACATCATGGAAATACCTTCAAAGGAGAAGTAGAATGGGATGTGTGGGAGCATAAGTAAAGGGAGAGAGTGTGGAGGGAAGAGGTGCAAAGCCCAGTAGATACAGTCAGGAGGGGGAAGGGAGTCCAGGCACAGTTCAGTGGGGGCAACTGTTTCTTGAAGAAGCCTGGCATGTGGCCACATCACAAAGGTGGGACAGGAGGACAGCAGTGAGAGGTGGGTGATCTGTGGCTGAGCTCTTGGATGCCATGATGCTTGCATATGATCTGGTGGCTCTGTGTGTAGTAGTGCAATTGCAGGGGGAGCTGGTGAACAGAAAGCTGTGACACTCTGTATCACCTGTCTGTACATCTGCCTATTCTCTTGGGATAGCAGTTTGCCCTGTGTCCTCACCTCTCCTACAAATTCAAGAAGAGTTATTTAGTTTTTTATCTGTTTAGCTTTTCACTTGTTAAGATGAGTAGTGATTTCCAAACTCCTTACTGAAAGGTATTTAATCAACAGAAATAATTACCTAATGATACATATAAACACAGTCCTGATAATGAATTAATAAAAGGAGTGGAGAAAATAATGTTGAAGCTATAATTATCTCCTCATACAAAGATTATATCTCAAACCATGTCTACATGATAGTAGGTTAAGTGGAAATTCAATAAATACATTATTTAATCAAGAAAAGTCAACTTGATTATTACAAGCCAAACAGTTTAACTCTAAGAATATAATAATCTGAATCTGTTATCTATGTTGAATAAATTAACCAGGTAATTGTCAAATTTTTTACTTAATTTTCTCTTGTTGCAGTTTTAGATTAGATAATATAAACTTGATCATTATGAAGTACACAATAGATTTAACTTTCTTCAAAAGCTCCTTTGTCACAATAAAATCATTAGCCCACATTTTCACATCCAGCCATGATAAAGTGAGTGATACTGAAGCAGTCTTCTCAGCATGACCAGCTATGAAACTTGACAAAATATATGTGGCCATGGTTTTCAGTCAATGTACAAGGAGCAGGGCAAGAAGGTAAACACAGGAGGTGAGCCTCATGACTATCCTGCTTTCAGGGCAGAACAAACCACAACCACAGCACAAAGAACTGGTTTCTGCAGAACAGGAAGGTCCCACAGAGTCAAGGAGGCAGATGACAGACTTTGGGAAATAAGAGCAGTTGGGATCTGTGGGACAAGAAAACTATGTGGTCATGACTAAAAACTAGGCTGTACATGGGTGGTGCAAGCACTTCTGAGATGTGGCACAGACCAGCTCCTGTGGGGTTGAGATGAGAACAGAGGTGCTAGAGGTTGAGCAGTGATGGAGGATGCTTTTGGAGTTTCAGGTATGCCACAGTATAAAGCTCCCTTAAGACCCTGCTTAGGCCTCTGGCCTCCATAGACACACCAGAAAGGCTGGATTTAAAAGTGAGGATGATACCAAGATCTACTATAGGTCTACCCTAAATAAAAGGAAAACCCAATGATGCACACATAGAATGAAATGAGCCAGTTATTTAGTGATTGAAAAAATAAGAATCATGATCCTTCAGAATGAAAAAATCAGGATTTACAAAGCAAATTATATACCCTATCAGGTATTCAATCAGAAATCATAAAAAATACAAAGAACTTGGAAAATGGTTTTAGCAGCCAATAACTTTAAAGTAGCTATTATAAATGCATTCAAAGAAAAATATATTTATATTCAAACAAGTAAAGTAAAATATGGTCATAATGAGAAAACAGAAAGTATTTTAGGAGAGGAAAGGAAACTATTAAAAAAAGAAAATTCTATAACTGAAACAAATGTCCAATGGATGGTCTTAACAGTAGATTATAGATGACAGGGGAAAAAAAACATCAATGGACTTGAGGACAGCAGAATAGAAATTATCTAATGTAAACATCAGAGAGAAAATAGATCCAAGGAAATTAAACTGAGTCTCAAGACTTGCGTAAAATTATCTTATGGTTTAACATTCAGTAAATTGGAATCCCAGAACGAGTAAAAAATCAGAAAACAATTTGGGCTAGAAAAAAAATTGAAGAAATAATTACTAGAGCTTCCTGATTTTATTTTTAAGACAATGGCTAACATCCAAGAATCTCAGTGAAATTGTGTTTGTGTGTGTGTATGGGGGGGTTTCAGGGAGCCTGTGGGGAGCAGGTCCAAACCAGCAGTCCAACATCCCCTTATGGATCCCAGATTGTGAGAGGATACAGGCCAGGCCAAAAGACCCAACCAGTGCACGAATCCATGCACTGGGCTTCTAGTATATTTATATTTATATTTATATTTATATTTATATTTATATTTATGTTTATGTTTATGTTTATGTTTATGTTTATGTTCATGTTCATGTTCATGTTCATGTTCATGTTCATGTTCATGTTCATGTTCACATTCACATTCACATTCTTATTCATATTCATATTATTATGAGAAAAATTATTTGGTTATATTGATATTAGACAAAATGATAAACTGGATTGTATCACCTTAACAATGTTATACTCTTCAAAAACAACATGAAGGACATGAATAAGCAAGCCAAAGCCTGGGAGAAAATAGTCACAAAATATATGAGAGAGAGAGAGAGAGAGAGAGAGAGAGAGAGAGAGAGAGAGAGAGAGAGAGAACCTCTATAGTGAGAATAAACCCGTATATCACAACTGAATGCTTTATAGTTAAATAGTTATAAGCAAAAGACAAGGAAATAATTTTGAAAGTAGCCAACAACAAACAATGAAGAATATTAGGAACATGCAAAAAGATACAAAATATATTGATTTCTTAACAGAAACAATGAAGAGCAGTGACAATGGAACATCTTTCAACCTGGCAGTCACAGGCTTGCCTGTAAATAGATGGATGGATAAAAAATTGTAATATATTCAGACCATGAGACAATTTCAGCAGTAGAAACACATGGATTACTGATGCACAGGATAAGAATAAACTTCACAGGTCTTGTCTCATATTGAGTGAGAGAGCCCAGACACAACTGAGTAAATGCTGTGTAATTTAATTTATGTGGAATTCTAGAAAAGGCAAAATGAATGTGAATTGATAGAAATCAGATCAACATTGGCCTGTGCAGGCATCTATTGGTTGGAGGAGACCCAAGAGAACAAGAGAGAGAGGGAGAGAGAGAGAGAGAGAGAGAGAGAGAGAGAGAGAGAGAGAGAGAGAGAGAGAGAGAGAGAGAAATTGTCTACATTTTGAAGTGTATGTCCATCAAAACTCCTTAAATTGTACACTTACCATCTTACCATGTGTGGATTTTATTGTAGGTAAAATACACATCAGTGACGTTCATTAAAAATGATTCATCCAAGTAAGACGTCCCCAAACTACTGAGATACTGCACTGTGTTCTCTTCAACCATGGTCCCGTCCTCTTATTAGACATTTGAGTGATGGATGTGATCACCACACTCAACACAGCCAGGTGAAGCAGCAAAAATTAGGGCAGGAAACCATCGGCTTGACTGGGTTAATCAAATCTAAAGACTTGTAGTTGTGTCTCAGGAAGGTGGCAACCAAAGGCTAATCAGATTCCAACAGAATAATAGTTTTCACCAGCCTCACTGCCAAGTGGTGGGGTGTATTGAGAATGGAGCTATTGTTTGTAAAATCCAACTAGTAAAATTCTTTCATCCAGGACTGACTCAGCCTGTAATCTTACTGAACTAAAATGTTGTAAAATAATGGGAGTCCTTGAGGACGGCCACACATGACTGGGTGCTATGAACTCCTTATTTTTAAATTTCTAAGCTTTTCTTAAGGATGTAATTTCCTTGCAGTTACCTGAAACTTCAGTGATTAATGCTACATGAAATTTTACCCAATTATGCTTTTGATTTACTGCTTAAAGCTGTCTGCATTATCTAGAATGTATTTGTGAGCTTCACTCACTATTAATATTGTCTGTAGTTTATTGGCTTCATAACCTTAGCAGTGTTACTAATTTTGCTTCTTTATTTTCTTTCAAAGCCCTTAGAGTCTAATTTTTCTACTTTGCTGAGATTATTGTTTTGTCATTAAAATTTGTTTTGGCGCATTCCCAGCCCTTCCATCAGTATGTTATAATCTCACAATTAAAATGTCTAATTTATTTCCTCATGTTCCTGATGTTATTGAAATTGGCTAGCACTCTCTAGAAAGGATGCCAAGGTCTTAATAGGCACCAAGGTAACAAAACATTTTGTCTCCTTTTATTTTTCTGTTTTCATTATACTAACAAAATAAAATATTGAACAGAGAGTCAGATGAAAATCAATTTACCTTTATTTATTTTAGAGAGAATTACTTTGCAACTTTAAATAAAGTTGCTTTTATGGGTTTCCATTGAGAAATGAAGTATTGCTATAAAATGTTAAGATGTTAATTTTCAGAAAACAGTAGTAATTTTAAAAGATGCCTCCCAGCTATAAATAACGCTTTAAGAGAAAGGGGAGCAGTTTGTCTTCATTGTTCTTTTAGGCTGATGTGTGTCTATAAATTATTAACCTGATCAGCACAATAATGGTATTGAAATTTTAAAAATGTATCCTGAAATTTAATGGCTTTTGCCTTGCCACTCAAGAATTTCTTTATGAAGTTTTATTTATGTCTGTTATAAACTTTTAAAATTAATTGAAATTGTTAAATTCATCCCAGTGATAGAGGGGACTAACCTGCTGAGCAGACCACAGCCCATTGATGGATTTGAAGGGTCTATGTTTTGTGTCATGTGTGAAGGTCTCAGCCATGAAACCAACTCTTGGACCTCCCATGTGTCATTGTCACCAAAGCTATCCTTCTAGAACTAGGAATTTCTACATTCATTCATTCATTCTGCAAATGTTTACTGAGATTCCACTAGGAACTGAGCTACATCCAGTGCTGAAGACAAAAACATGTCCCTGTTCTCAGGGACACTTTAGTCGGGGGGTAGGGGGGAGGAGGATACAATAACTAGGCAATGCTATGAGAGATAGTTATGAGGAGTGAGGTTCATCTCATGGACCACAGGGGACCCAGTTAGTGGATCTATTCTGATTGCTGGGTAACATGCCATTCTAAAACTAAATGGCTAAAGACAATAATTTCGTTTTAGCTATCAGGGCTCTGTGCATCGCTAGGACTCAGCTAGGCAGGTGGTGCTTAGACCTCAGATCTTGCTGGGCTTAGAGCAACCTGAAGACCCCATCCTGTGTGGTATCCAAGATGGTGCACTTACATGTCTAGTGATGATTCTAGCTGTTGCCTGGTTACTCAGCAGTCAACCAGAGTCCATAATAGGGCTGCTTACTATGCATGGGCTTTTTGCAGAACAGATATACCTAGAGGGAACGGCCCAGGAGAAAGCCTTCCAAGAAGCAAGAAGGCTGTATCGAGACTGATCCAGTGTCACTTAGGTTGTGTTGGTCAATGCAGTCTTAGGCTTTCATAATGGGAGAGGGGCAATGTTCCACTGCAGGAGAGCGTGTGTTATGGGATTTAAGTGCTGTCTACTTTGGAAAACAATTTATCACCAGATCTAAGACAGCTCCTGTGAACAATTGACATTTATTCTGAGACCATCAAGTTAATAAGAGGTAAATTTATTATACATTTATTATGTTAAGGTGCAAAGGTTCCAAACACCTATACATTATTAGCTCATTGAGTCCTAATACTCTCCCTAAGAGGTGGCTAATATTATTAATTAATATTATTTTCATGTCACAGACAAGGAAACTGACATAGACATTAAGCTTCACTGCTAAGGTCAAGTGTGTGTTAAAAAACGAGGACTGCCTATCTGCTACTGCATTGCACTGTGCAGGATTTACCCAAAACTACATCATGTGTACGCTGATGAGCAAGGATAGTCAATAGGTGAGAACTCTGGGAAAATTAGACACATGGACCATCTCAGCACAGAGATGGTAGTTGAGAAGGAAGAAGGGGAATAGAATGTGTGGCCAGAGTAAGGGGAGCGGCACAAGAGGGATCAGAAAAAGAGGAGTGGCTCTTGGGAGGTTTCTGGAAGTATGTCTGGGAGTTTAGTTGTTCTCCATGAGAAGGAAAACTGGAGCATTTTAATCATGAGAATGCTATGATCAGCAGTGTAGCTTCCAAGATCATCCTGACTGCTGTGTGGAGAATGCATTGAAGGGAAAATGGGGATTGAGAGAGGGAGCAGGATCCATGGGAAGGCTGCATTTGTTCATGTGGGTGAGTGAGGGAGGACTAGCATGATGCCAGTAGAGATAAAGATAAGTGGACACATTTGCTGCAGACTTGTGACTGAGAGGCCACAGCTGTAGGAGGTGTGGAGAGATACTGCCATAAGATGCCTTTGAGGCCTCAGGTTTCCAGAACAAACCCTTGTTGATGGTGTTTCCAAGATGGGGAAAAGGCAGATTTGGAGAGAAAACCAAGAGCTTGTTGGTGTACTTCCTGATTTCATTTCACTGAAAGTCTGTGCTGGAGGCCTGAAGACATTATTAGGATATCCATAGTAGATTAGGTTGTATGCTCCTGTACTCAGACACACATCTCCAAGGGCTAATGTCCAAAGTCTTAAATAACATGACCAAAACTCAATCGTGTTGGCTTGAGAAGGAGACAGGCTTGCAGGTAATATGGTGCCCGAGATTACTGCCATAATTAGACTCTTCAAGACATTGGCTTGGATACCTTAAGCCTCCTTTGGTGGGTGTCAGTTGATCTGGCCAACTGGAAGTTGAGTCTCAAGAGTGGTGGGGGAAAGGGAGGGAAAGAAATGTACAATAGTTAGAATGAAGTGAGAGAGGGTCATGGGGCACAAGGGACATCAAAAGAGAGGCATGGGAGAATTCATTATTGTTCCCAAGTCTAAGTTGAGATTCTCATGGACAGTGCGATTTTCTGCCAATTAATATAGAAAAGTTAAAAAAAAAATCTTCCTCATTTTTAAATTGCTAGATAAGGCTGACTCTGTGCAAGTCCAAGGGATGTTTCTTCTGCTCTCAGGGAGTGGCCTAAGCTAGAGAGGCATTTTGCTGGTTTTCTGGCTAAAGAAGAGATATCTCATCCTCATGAAACTATCAGTTTTTAAGATGAAACAACCCTGTAACTGTGGGCATAAGAGTACTTTGTACTCCAACATCTTGGGAAATAAATCATTACTTAAATTGGGATTATAGAATGCCATTTTTCTCTTTAAAGCACACATAATAGTGTCAATGTAGCTTTTTCAGTTTTGAAACTGGCCAGATATACTTATTACATTGACCTTCCTTCAGATTTTGATGCTTGGAGAATAATTTCTTATTGGTATTTATTTTGTTCTAAATTAGCTATTTGCTTATTGACCCAAAATAGTTATCATCTCAGCTGGAAATATATTGGAACTCTGGTTGCCAAACAAATATTCAGCAAAAGATGAATAAAAGCATATGGGGAGGAAAACCCTACCAAGTCTGGCCTGTCGTGCTCTGGAAGGCGTTCTGGCTGGCAGCCATGTGCCCCGCTGAACACAGGCATCGGGGATGACAGTGATCGATTCAGCAGTGGGGAGGTAGTAATGATATTCAGCGCTGATGGCTGAGGCACTTCACCGTCATTTGCATTTCCATTTATCATCTCTGCATTTATCATTATGAAGAGGACGCCAGAACTAATTAAAGTCTGGGCTAACAGGGTGACCGGGGAGGCTGGTGGCCACCAATGACTAGGAAGACCTGGGAAAGTTTCCAGCAGGAAGGACACCAACCTTACACCAAACCCAATTAACTTAATTCTTCATGAAACTGTGTGAGGCTCTTTCATTGGGGTAGACTGGAGGATTTAAAGCACACCTCATATATTATGCTAAAATCAAAGATTTGCTTACATGCCTTGTCTACTATAGTCCCATAGCCTAGCTCCAGTCACACAACCCCATCTTTAAAAATTATTTTTTAAAAATCTTAAACATTGAAAGCTGGTGGTTTATGTTTGATTTTTTGAATTTTATATAATTCTAAATGAAAGGATAAATTCTGGACCATGTGTTCCTGCTTCAGAGAAGTTCTGGTGCACTCATTTAGAATGAAATGAGATTCTTATAATTCAGTCATAGCATAAACACTCCACAAGTTATAATTCCTAACATCAATTTTCACCATGTGCAGTTTCCTCAATGAATTTTCATTAGTATGCCCCCCTTTTAGTATCCATGACAATAAATGGTGTCATTAAATAATGGAATTTAATTTTTTAATATGAGTTTTAATTAAAGACTGACATTCTGATTCTCCTTGGCCACACCATACCAAATCTACAATAGATTATTTTGAGGGCCAGCTCAGATTTTTTCCTGAAGTTGATCCAGGAATATCAAAGATGCCCTGGGAGAAAGCTTTTCCTGGAAACAAATGTATCTCCAAGAGTTTCAATGGGACAGGTATCTCTGAACAGAGCTATGGGCACTGTGGGTGCACAGCCAGCATTTGTGGAATGAGTGGATGGATTGATGGATGGATGGATATATGAATGGATGAATGAAACGTTCACCTGACACACTTAGAATGTGCAATAGAATAGCTACCCTGAGATCTGGTCTGCACCTAACTTCTGCTCTAAGCTCATCCCAAGTTAAACAGTCCCCTGGCTCCTAGCTAGTTCAAATCCCTACTTGCAGGGTCGTTTTCTGCTGCTAGTACCTCCTGAACTGAGTATAATCTTCAGAGAGTTATCTAAACTCCATGGTTGTCCCTGTCCTCTCTCTCTCCACTTCTCTCTCTTCAATGCTTCACAATAAGGGCCCAACAGGAGCCCACCCAGGATGACCCCATTCAGTAATTTTGCTCTTTGTAATAATTGTAGTATTTTCAATGCAGCAACAGAGACTATGTGACATAATAATCAGAAATACATATTTCATGAAGAATGATAGAGGTTAACATGGTGAAAGTAAACTTTCTTTTATTACCAACACATGTTAATCTAAAGAGCTGGTATGCCATTTTGAATATTGTGTTCTGATACTAATTTATCTCACAAATGAGCTAAGTTATTCTTAGCTCAATTAAGAGCACATATACTTGAAATGGTCTGAGTAGAATTAAACCCTTCTGAACCAGAGGTGAAGATTTAGCAGGAAAATTCAGAACTTCATCCAGCACACAATTAATTATCTCACCCTTCATTAAGCCACTAACCTTGTGGTTCACCAAAGATATAAAGAAACTGATTTTTCATTTTATAAATTTGATGCCAGGGAGCAAGATTCACAAAGTATATAAACTTCTCCCAGGAGGAAGTTAAGCACCATTATCATCAACATGGCCATCATCAAGACATATATTAAGCATTTAATTGTGCATAGCACTTGGATGGTGAACAGAGAATTAGATAAGCTGGATTTCTGATCTTCTATGAACTTCTTGGGCATGTAAGAGAGTGAATAAAATGACAAACCAAGACAAGAAATAGAGAATGAAACAAACCACAGGATAAGTTATTTTAGATGAGACACAGAAAAAAGGAAAAATTCAGGCTAGCAGAGGGAGCCTGGAGGGTGACTGACTAACGACTGTTCTCTCTCCTGAGCAGAGGCAGGTGGGCTACAGGCAACCTCAGAAACCCTAGGGCAGCATTGTGTTGGGAAAGAGAGTTCAGGGGCTCTTGAAATGCTGAGGAACAGAAAACACCTGAGGGGGTGTGGAAGGTGCCCCATCACTTCCAGAAGCTCCACCCACTCTGGTGCAGACAGCCTATGTGAACTCAAAAGGAAATTGTGGGCTAGTCTGGCTGCATTTGGGTGTGACATAAAATGAAAAAGACTTTAAATAACAAGGACCTTTCAGATAACTTCTAACTTCATGTCTTTGTTTTCATGCTGATGTAACAAGTGTTCAATTTTGTTTATAAAGCAGAAATGCAAGATGGAAATGCAGAGAAGTGTCTCGTGCCTGGAGAGGATGTGCTACCAAACAGGTGATCCAGGCTCAGCTCATCCTTCTCCACCACAGAGGCTCTCTGTGTGCCCCTGTCTCTTCCTGTTTCCATGGCCCCACCAGCACAGGACACTGACTGGGCGATGACACCATTCCTTAGCCAGACTCCAAAACTGCAGTAGAAGCATCAGGCCTATGAGGCCTCAGGGACTCCCAGGTGTCATTTCTGTCTGTGCTTCTCACCTTGAGAAGATGGCTGCTTGCAAGCCAGAAAGAGAGCTTTTATCACAAACTAAACACAGTTGCACCCTGAACTTGGACTTCCGGCATCTAGAACAGTGAGCAAATGAATGTCACTTTACTAGTAAGCTGCCCAGCCTATGGAATTTTGTTGTGGCAGCCTGAGTAGGCTGGTACACTTTCTAAATGACATCTGGTAGTTGAACCACATTTGTCTGCTGTCTCTCAACTGCATTCCAAAAGACTAATCTCACATGCTAACCCCCCTTTCTGCTATCTCTTAAAAAATAAGCAACATTAAAATTAGAAAGTAGATAAGTGGTGGTCAGGAATAGAAGGAAGGAATAATGGGGTACAGTTACTTTGGGGTGTTAAAATGCTCTGAAATTAGACAGTGATAATGGTTGCAGCCAGTCAGAGCTCAGTTCGGGGGACTTGCTCAGCCCCTTGGGCTTATGGAGTGGTTAGACGGCGGTTAGATGGTGTGACGTAATTGTCTTTGCTGTCATAGAGACTTCCGAGTTCAGGACCAGTATAGGGCACATGATGAAAATATTCCCACCCCTTATTTTTTCAATAAGCTCGAGCTGCATTTTGAAAAGAACAAGAAGGAGAGTACCTTATAAACCTGTCTTTCTTCTCTGAGGAAACATCTGGAAAGCTGTCAGGGAGGGGCCCACAATTGATTTTTGTTGTCATACACACCATGGTGAAATGGAAAGGACTTGGGCAGGGGGAGCCAAACCAGTCATTTTAAATTGGGCTGAGAAAGGCCATTCGGTTCCACTCCATCTGAACTTACTATGCTCTCGGTTCAAACTTCCTAGGACCCCTGGCCGCTGCCTTCTCTCGGCCTGGGGCCCACAGCCAAGCTGACAAGCCTCTGGGAAACATCTTGAATGCATCTGGCTGAAAAAGATTGGGTCCAGCCATGAGCATCGGAGTTTGTGAATAGGCATTTTCTCTCTTTCCTCCTCTCAGGAGCGGCTTCATCATACAGTCATACCCATGGTGAAACACTCCCCCCCCACCCCCAACACACACACACACACACACACACACACACACACACACACACACCAGATTAAGAGAAAAGACCAAGACATTTTTCAAAAGTAAAGAGAAAATTTATAATTTTTTAAAAAGAAAATATATTGTGAAGGACAAAATTCAACGTTTGTCACTGGTCACAGTGAGGCTGCATCCGCCTCAGAGGTAAGGGGACCAGGCAAGGGGAGACTCATCTCTCTGGACAGAGGGAGCTGTCCCACATACCCGCTGTGTAACCAAGGAAGGGGCTGAATCCAGCCAGGTGTGGCTCACACAGCCTAGGGAAGGCAGCCTTAGGGCCAGGTGCAGGGCAACCTGGAATGCATGCGTCCCTGCCCACACCCATGTGCACCCCAGACCCCGAGCACAGACAGGCCTGAGCCTCAGGAGACATTGTGACAGAAGGTCCTGAGGGAAGTGGTAAGGGAACAGTGGGTGATCTTTGCGGAGTGGGTGACCTTGGGCTGGACATGGGAGGCAGTGATTGGGACAGGGCAAAGGGCTCTACAGAGGAATTTGCTCTGCTGTTTTCTGAGCTTCTCTGAGATGCCCAACTGGAAAGGGAAATACCATTTTATCTATATTGGGGATTATTAGAGCGGTTACTATTGTCCCACCAGCCAGTCACCTTTGGGAGGTGGTCAAGGTTTACTACAGGCTCCCAGATGGGCAGAGTTTAGATAGTAGATGGTCACTTGTACTGGCTGGAGGGGAACAGACACACCTTCATTCTCTCCAGAACATAGCAAGCCCCCTAAGGGGCTCCTGTGAGAGATCATGCACAACCTGAATGTCATCATTACGAAGGAGGTGAAGGCAGAAAGGGCACAGAGGTGACAGTGGTCCCCCCATATTTAGTTTGTTGAAGAATTGTGAATTATTTATATATTGAATAAAATGATAATTTCTGATGGATAAAATCATAATAGATAGATGATAAATAGTTAGATAATAGATATATATATACACAGATAGATACATGATATAGATAGATGATAGTTAGATGGATGATAGATGGTAGCTGATAAACCATAAATAGATGGTAAATAATAGATAGATGATAGATAGATAATAGATAGATGATAGATAGATGATAGATAGATAGATAGATAGATTGATAGATAGATAGATAGATAGATATAGATGACAGGTAGATGATAGATATAGGAAGATGACAGGTAGATGATAGGGAAATGAAAGATGGAGAGAAGGAATATATATAGAGGGATAGAAGGTTGGTGAGGTCTGAGAATTAAGAACATTGACAACACACCCAATATCTAAACTTGCTATGAGACCTGACCCCCAGCATCTTCAAGGACTGATATAAACATGGAGCATAGAGGTCAGGGAGTGCACTCTAGGATTGCTCTTGTTTGACCTAGAGATGCTTAGGGAGCCTAAGTTTTGAATAAGAAAATCAGAAGGGATTTGGGATTTCTCTTGTGTTCACCCCAATTGTTAGGTTAGTTCCCTGGGTCTAAACTCTGAGTGCAGGTTGAGGGGCACCTGCACACGTTCCCCTAGTGAGCCTGTATGTACTCCTGAGTGGTTCCCTCCCTCCGAGGTCTCAGGCTGGTTCAGACATTCACCCTCGCTCTAGTGCTGCCTGGGGAAATGCTGATTGCTTTCCCTCCTATAGGGTGCAGAGAAGTCTATGTGAGAAAAGAAATGTTCGCAAGTTAGGTTCTCAAAATATGATGGTATCTTATCATCCTCACTGTCCTCTCAGCAGGTGGGGGTCCCAGGGGACCAGGTATCCACCTGGGGAGTTCAGGGGCCCATTCTGCATCTCAGGAGCCAACACTTCCCCTGTGCCTTTCTCCATCATCAATCTGCATGGTCTTCAGCATGTGGTTTGCAGGCTTTAGTGCCAGATGAGGAGGAAAGGCCTTGAATGGGCTCATAGTTTTCTCTATAGAGGCAGCTGTGCTCCTGAGTTGATGTGTAGCCACATCACACATTTTGTGGTGGTTTAGCCTTCACTTTACCAGGCACCTGGAACAGTGAGATGCATCGGCTACAATTAGAGGTATTTTCTTCAGTTACTGGTTGTTCAGGGAGATTTTTCTGTGGCCTTAGAAACTTGAACACACACCCACCAGCACCACTTCCACCAGGTCTCTGGGCGTGAGGGTTGGCAGAAAGACCCTGCTGTATTCAGAGATGGGGGTCTGCAGGGGTTGGGAGATGTGTGTCCAGGTCACTAGGATTTTAGCGAGGGGAATAATATTATGTTTTATCCTCTATTTTCAACTCCAAATCAGCTACACACACTATTCAGTCAGCCAGCAGTCATGGTCCCCCAGGGACCAGGCTAAGCAAGGCTCATGGGCCAGGAGAGGTAAGAAGAGAAGGAGACAGGCAGGTGAGTGAGTGGGAAGATGGGTGCCTCCTTTTTCCTTTCCTGAGCAAATTCGGTTAATAGTCTCCTTTTCTCGTCGCTGTTATTCTCTCCCTCTTTGGTTTTCTTTATTTTTGCTTAAACTTTTAAAGCCCTTTTCTGTTCCATCTTTTTCTCTTTTCAGTTTAAAAAAAAGTGTGTTTCCCTCTTCATCATTCCTGCTTTTGTCCTGTTTGCCTTTTGCCACAGACCTTTTCCTTTCTCCCTCCTCGCTGTCCTCCCTGCTGTTTCTTTCTTCACAGTTTTTAAAAGTTCCTGAGAACTCCTGGTGGTGGCTCTCCCGCTGGGCGGTGACAATGGCGAGGCTGAGTGGCTGTGCAGGAGGAGGAGGAGTGGCCCGTCCCTCTGGGGGGTGAGGAAGGTCCTTGTCCTGCCCTTTCTTCCTTGGAGGGCACAGGGGCTGTGTCCCAGACACGGACCATTTCCAGAACCCTCTGGGCTGCCTTTTATGAAAAGGTTCCACAGAAATTCATTCCTTTCCTGGCCCCCTGAAGCCAGCTCCCAACTCCCACACTGTTCACTGCCCTCTCCCGCCTCTGTCAATAAGCAGCATCCTCTCAGCTGCCTTTGAAAGGGGAGAGGGGTCGACACTGCTTCTAGGACATGAAAGTGAGAGGATTCCTCCCAACAAAAAAGATTGGCAATAAACTCTGCAGAATCATTTGTGAAACTTGTTTTTTGTTGTTGTTTTTGTTTGTTTGTTTTGTTTTGTTTTATTTTAATTTTATCATCTCATTGAAAGGAAAAGAATGCAAACATGCAGAACTGAATTGAAACCGATCTCCTAAAGCAAAACAGCAACAACAAAACAAACAGTACGAGCACATCTTAAAATAGCCCAGGGTTTCCAATTTGTTGGCCCAGGAGTCCGCTGAGGGTATAATGTTCAGATCGCCGTGTGCATGTGTGTGAGTTCAGGAGGGACAGTGCCGGGCTGGTGTCCCAGCTTCGTGCCCACAGTCATAGGGTGGCAGAAGGACACGTCTGTTGCCTGTGAGAGAGGCTGCAGCCACAAAACAACAACCTGGGACACAAACCAGAGCAGAGAGAGGGCCCTGCTGCCCAGTGCCCTGTGTACCTAGACCCAGCCCGTCCTGTGCCGCAACAGTCATTAACGGCAGCAACAGACAGCAATGAGCCAAATACAAGTACAAAGTCGGTCCTGTCACAGCCGTGAGGGGAATGAGGAGGAACAACTTTACACAAGTTGTTTCGCTGCTGCTGTTTGTGATAAGGAACCTGTGCTCCCTGTTAGCCCGGTGCCATATGCTGCAGGAATCCAGGGGCCCTTGAAGAAGAAGCGGCTCATGAATTATTGATCAGTGATTAGCAAATGCAATCGAAATTGTAGACTTGATGTTGTGCGGGGATCCATAATTTATGAGTGGACAAAATAGGAGGTAGTCGAGGTAGCAGTAGGTGATTTCAGTCCCGTATTGATGACTTAAAACAACAGGAGGGAAGTGTATGGTGACAGATGGAACCAGAGCTGACGGCTCCCGGCCGTCCATCAGCACAGCCCCAAGCTCGGGGAGTTCGCCGGCTGCAGAAGCAAATGCATTTCTATTGTGTCCCTTTGATCACCGTGCTGTTCTACGAGACCAAAGGACATATTTGTTTATAATTTATGTATTCTCTCGCTATAAAAGATTGATGGGGCCTATTAGATACTCGAGTATCTAAATTTCCAGATCCTTTGTACATGTGACAGCCGGCGCCACGGTGTTGTGAAAGTGTCCTTGGCTGTCCACAAGCGGAGGGGTGCTGCTGGCCCCAGACCCCTGTGCCGGACAGCAGGTCACTGGAAACCGTAGGGCCTGGGGGCACCCGAACTCAGTGCCACCACACCCACTCCACTGGAGAGAGCTTCTGCTCATCTCCAGCACTGGCTCATGGGAAACTCGGCAGGGCCGGGCAGAGGTGACCTGACCTTGACCCAGGGCCTGTTCTCTTTAGGGTGGCAATCAGTTGTAGATGGATAGTTTTTCCTTCTGGGAAGTTTAAAAGGACAATTAAGATTTCTCACATTTGTGCAAATTGTACATTAAAAAGGTACACTATTTTAATGACAGATATAATAAAAGGCAGTTTTGGTCAATTCAGAGCAGCGGTTCTGAATGTGGAGGGTGATTTTGCATCCAGGTCAGTTGAGCAAAGTTTGGCTTTAGGTGGTCACAATTGGGAGGGAGCAGGTCAGGAGCAGAGTTGGGGAAGCTGCTAAGTGCTCCCGGGGCCTTAGAGGGACCATCCCAACTGAGAATCTCCCCACCCCCAAATACCCAAGTGCTGAATGACCCTGCCCCAAATGTCCAAGTGCTGAGGGGAGCCACCCGACACAGGACCAAGGCCCCTCCCATATGGATCTCCTGGCTAAAGGTGCTGGCTCTGTGCACTAAGAGCTGTGCTGTCCTCAGACCTGGGTCCAGTCTGGGATGCCTCACCTGCAGCTGGATGAGGGTGTCTCTGAGCCTCTGGGTCACAGTCCCCTCCAGTGAAGTGGGGAGAACAGCCTTGCTCCCTAGAGTGGTATGGAGGTCACCCAAACAAGCACAGAGCCTTAGCACACAGTTTGAGTATAGTACATGTCAATTCTTTATTAAATTTATTGTGACTACTGTTCACTAAAGTGCCAACCCCACATTTTTCACATTAAGAATTCTTCTGTGCAGGGTCTCAGCTTGGAGAATTTAAAAAATCTATCTCTATCATTCCAACTATCATCTATCTATCTATCTATCTATCTAGATAAGTTTAAACAGTTAAGTCAACTTTCCTAATCCTGACCCAAAAGAACAAAAAGTGGTTATAATAGAGAATAAGAAAGATGTTTTTAAATAGCTGTTATAATCCACAAAATCAAATACAATATTCTACCATAGTGTCATAAATGCTAGTAGAAATATTGCAAATTGTGTTTTTGAAAGTCATTGCAAAAATACATGCTTTCTAGGACAATACTGCTGGCTTATATATATATATAAAAAATACACACGAGGATTTTTGAAATCAGTTTGAAACTCCTGCCCTCTATTGTTTTAAAAATGTAAAACAAAACAAAATGAAATTTGCTCACAAGGGCCTTCATGATTTTTCATCATTTTTTAAACTAGTTAACTAAATAGTATTGGAGTAGTTTTTTGCACAAAGCTTCTAGCATTCCAGTTTTCCTAATTATCTTATGGTTAAGATCTAGAAAATCATCAAACAGCCCACATAAGCAATGGCTCCCAATTTTGTCAGGAATGTTCATTGCTTTAAAAATAGAAATAGCCACATGCCCAGGGCACACAGCACATGTGCAATGTGTCAGGGCTCTGGGCCTTTGGGAGCCCGAATCTGGACCGGGTGATTTAGAGCACCTGCCGTAGTGGGTGTTCCAATACCCTATGCTTCCTCTACAAGGTCTGCCCAGAGACTTCAAGTGTGTGACTCACCACACAAACCTGTTATAAATTCAGAAAATGTAGATGATGTCTTTATCAGTTCATAATGAGGCTTTTTCTAGATACTGAAAATAATTCACATCAGTGCATTCTGAATTTGCAACTAAAAATTCTGAATAGAAAAGTGGGCCATGTTGTATTCCAAGTCCAGAAGATTTCCTGATGATCAGCTTCCAATTATGGTCCTTTGATGCAGGTGCCCTCCCTTATTAGGCACCCAGTTTTTCCAGAAGGTTTTGCTCATCGTGGGAAGTTACACAAGGCTGTGGCAGTTCATTCGGGTGTGGCAGTTCTCAAACACGGCTGCAGAATCCTGGGCAGTCCTCCCTAGAAAGGCCGGTCCACCCATGACCTGACATTTGAATCTTTCTGGGCTTTTGACTGCTTCACCCAGTCAAGTAGTGCAGAGGTGATGCTAGGTGACTTCTGAGGCCATCCAGGTCACAACAAGCTGTCCTGAATTGCCTCCTCAGAAATCCAGGTACTCCGAGTCCACCTTACCAGAGGGCCTCCTGCTGGTACTCAGGTCAAGAGTCCTGGCTGAGCCAGGCTTCCCTCCAAACCAGACATGGAAGGCACCGTCCTGATGGCTCCAGACCAGCCATCTGCTTTGAGCAACGGAGTCTGCTGCAGGGAACAGAAGACCCCCTCTCCCCCCGCCCTGGCACCCCAGCCAAGCCCTGCACAAATTGTGAAACATGATGGACGGCTGTTGTTTTAAGCCAGTAAGCACTGGGTCAGTTTGTTACACAACAGAACACAACTGTAATACCAAGACTAATTCATAATGATAGCAAGGAGAATTCTGTGGTCAGAGGGAACACACATATGATTTATTTCAAAGATGGCCTTTATTTCAGTGGCTTTTGGATCCCAGACACAGCCCACACAGGTAAGGCAAATAAGTCCTACCTACTCAGTCTTCCCACCTCTAATAACATCTGGCATTTCTATGCTCTTCTGTTTTTTTTTGTTGTTGTTGTTGTTTGTTTTGTTTTTAATGTTTTTGTTAAAGGGCTGACAGAGGCCCCCCACTACTTTCATATCCCACAGTCTGGAAGGGATAGTCCCATGCAATCTTCATACTTCAACTGTGGCCATTATCTAGTTTCTTATTTTGTTTGAGACAGAATACTTTATGTCTCCAGTACCTGTTTGGCAAGACTAATTTCTTTTAAATGTTATTTGTTCTTAATTCTCTTAGCATTTTTTTTCATTCACAAAGTTATTAGAGTATAACTGGCTTAATAAGCACATCCTACTCTAAAAGATAAAAATAGAGCCAAAGTATATCAAGTGACTTTAAGGTATTAAGACTAGGGAATTAACACAAAAGATTATTAGTAACCTATTTTCAGGAAAAAAATAAAGCCAGTATAAAATCGAAGATCAAAATAAATATAGCAGAGGTATAAATGTTTGAGTAGAAATTGCTATTTCTTACATTTTTAGGGCTGTTAAGAAAATCCTTTTCTTTGGTTTACTTTGCTCTTTGGATTGTGATAATATATGCAAATTTTGTTAATCATCAACTTTTTCAAACTTAATGTCTGAAAGCTTCATTAAATCAACGTAAATATTTACTTCATTAAGGCAATTTATGCGACTTTAAAGGGTCTTCCTGTGCCAAAGGTATATTATTATTATTATTATTATTATTATTGTGAAAGTAAAGCCTCACAAAACTAAATAAATTATCTTCCATACCTTTTTTAAAATGCTAGTTTCACTTTACTTGCTTCTGCAAATGTTGAACAGTGACTGCAAGGTTTCTGATCTGTGATGAATCCAGCCTTCTCCGAGCCCCTCATGATGGAACTTCCCAAGTGTCACTAATTGAGTATTTTCTGATATCCATGTCTGTTCCATGGCGGGGGAGGGGTGGTGGTGGGAGGGAATAGCTTTGTTTTTGTTTCACAAGCATATTCACTCAAATCCAGGGATTTTCCCAGACAAGCCTGTGCTTCTCAAAGTTCTGCATCCTGTCCTGGGGGAGTGGCCATTGTGGTGGCTTCTCCTAGCACGGCGTCTGGGGCCTTCGATCACAAGCGTTTTCCTGGATGCCCTGCTGTCCTGCTCCTTGGCTCTGCCAGGTCCCAGCTGACACTGCTCAAGGCACCCTTGCCCTATAGGAGGCCTCTGATCACTGGGTGGGTCACCCTCTAAGGGCACGGGAACTTCCAGGTTCCGTTCCCCACAGACAGATGACCTGTGGTCTCAGGGTCCCTAAGCCTGCTGTTCCTGGATGAACTCTGTTCACGACTCAGGATAACAGGCATTGTCCCTCTCCTAAGACACCCTTTGATGAAAAAAGCCTGGATATAACTTAAAGACCAGAAAGTCTTCAGAAGGACTGACTCTGCTCTGCCTTTAAATATAAAACAAATACAAATACAAAACGAAAAACAGCACACACAGTAACAAACTATGAAAATGCCTACATTTAGAAACCCAATGAATTCTCTCTGCTCCTTGGACTCTGATGTGTTTTCTTCCCTAGGGCACAGAAAAGGATGTGTGTGTGTGTGTGTGTGTGTATGTGTATGTTTGTGTGTGTGTGTGTGTGTTTATATATATATATATATATACATTCATATATGTATATGGGTATGTGTGTATGTCTATGTCTATGTATTGAGTGTACAAGCATGTGCACATTTGTATGTATGTGCGTGTGTGTATATTTATATGTATGTATTGTGTGTATATGTGCAAAAGTGTGTAAGGGGGTGGGTATGCATGTGTGTGTTGTGGGGGAGACAACTCTGAGGAGGGTATTGGGGCAGGAAGAAAAAGTTTAATTTTTCTGGTCTATCTAGTTGTGTATAACTGCAGATTGCTGAAACACAATGGTCATTTTCCTCAAAATAGTGGAAGTATAAGACAGCACACTGCATAAAATTTAAAACCTTAAATTTCAAGTTCACTTGAAACAATATCAAATTGTTATTATTTCCCACATCATCACTAAGTCCTATGAACGTGGGGGCGGGGGGGAGTTAGAGTCAGGCATTGCCTACAGTTCCCTCCACACTGACAGGATAACACGTTTCATCGTGCAATTCTCCATCTCACCTTGGCCGAGAGGACAGACATGTGGGCATCCCCTTAGCCAAAGCCTGCCCTTGACTTGCAGCTTGTGCCCTTGCCATTATGAACACAGTATCCACATATTATTTCACTGACAGGTTTTAGTTAACCAGCCCAACCCTTGTGTCCAGGCCCGAGCTGGTGGTGGATGCCTTTGGGCTCATTGACTAAGAGAAAATAAACACTTGGTTGATGATGGAGCTGTGGTTTTGCTTTCTTATCATTTAATTTTCTCTCAACATAACAGGGATAAAAATGTTGCCATCTGCTGAGGTCCTAAAACCTAGGCTGCCTGGCTTCCCACTTGTTCCCCTACTGCTGCTGGTGCCAGTTTATCAGGCAAACTCTGTCTTTTAAAGATTAATTGATTCACAAACTTAAATATAGTGCCCTGCTTGTCGGAGGACTTTCCCCTTTGTAATGCTATTTAATGATTCAAAGGGTCTCATTATATCAGCATGACCACCCTGCTCTCCAGCTGTTGCCACCATATGCTGAGCCACCTGTGGACAGTGTGGATGGTGTAGGACCTCCACCCAGAGGAGGAGGCCCATGGCCACGGTTGAGGGCTTCCCTGTCCAGTACCCCCGTTCTGCCACAACTAACCCACACTTTAGGGATGAATGGATTTTTACATACAAGTGAATACACCTAAGACACCATTTAAAAGGAGACCCATCACAGAAAGTATTAGGACTTGAAGTAGCTGCTTTTTACATTATAATTTGTTAGGAAACTTTTCCGGAGATCGGTCGCCTTAGGTAAATCAGTTGCTAACTTGCAGGATAAGAACCAAATGAACACATTTGACAACAAGGTTGGTTTCTCACAGTAACTTTCTAAACATTAGCAGCAGCTTCAGCTAAGCTGTCTGTAGAGAGTGGTTCTCCTTCTAGCACATCATTCTCTTAACACAGTCATGACTTTCCCCCGTGGTAGACAAGGTCCCGAGTGACCTCTGAGGTAAGAACTTGAGGCCCAATGGGAGCTGTCACCCTGGCTGCTCTCCCACCAAAGACTTCTGGAAGAAAGAAGATGGAAGGGGACCCCAGCCCTCTCTACCCAGAGTAAAGCATCCTGGGCATTTCTAAAAGACTCAGCTGCAGCTCCAGTGCTGCCTGCTCACTCTCCCAGAACTCGGTTCTCACACAGGTGGGATCAGAACAGGGGCTCCACGATGTTGGAGATCCATGAGCCAAACTTAGAGGGGCCTGATTTGCAAATGAGAATAGGTGGCTGGACTAAGGCACAATGTTATCAGTGATGGCCCCATAGCCTTTCTCTCTACAAGTGCCAGTCACCACTGTTTAGGTGTCTTTTAAAAATGGTCTATAATTTAGAGCTCATTCTCCCTCTGTCACTCTCCACACACACACACACACACACACACACACACACACACACAGACGCGTGCACCCGCCCGTATACACTCACACATTGCCCTAGAGACCTTTCCCATTTCTCCTGGTTGGCCAAGTGTACTGACTCCCAGGCTGACTCTCAACAGCGACTTCTTGAACAAAGCTATCAACATCACACAGTAATTTCCTATAAAGCCTCTTGGCTCATCTCCAGAACCAGTCTCATATTTTTTCCTCATATTTCAAGAAGTGAAATGAGATTAATTTTGGCATCTTCACATATGGTATCATCAATTCAGTATGAAATTCATGTATGTGTTCATTCACTCCGTGGGACTTTATTAAGGGTCTACTATACACAAGCTCCATACTAGTGGTTGGGTGGGTGCCGGGGAAGCTGGCTGAAGAGAATACATAAACTTTTTCTGTCCCTCAGTAGGTTTCTTTCCTTTCTTTTCTTCTTTCTCATTCCATAGCTTCTTTTATTCTTAATCATATTCTAGATTTTCTACATATTATCAAAGGTAAAAGATAAGAAGTAAATCCTGCTTCTCAGGAACTGAGATCCCGCGGCCATATTTAAAACTGTCCTGGAATATATCAGAACTCCTGAGACCAGCATTTGATGAAAACCTGGCTCTGCAGGCACTTCACACACAGAATGTGTCCTCAAAGCCTATGGACTTATCAGAGGCTGTGGTCTGCATTACATTTATTTCATTTAGTGTTTCAAACTTTTTGTCCAATTAGCACTTAGAACACTGATAACGCCTGAGGGGCCCATGTCTGAAAACTGGACTGGACACCATTGATAGGTGCAGATGGGAAGCCAGGACAGGCTGGCACTGTGGGTTTCCAGGTTCTACATCTACTAAGAACAAACAGGTACTACAAACAACACAGGTATTCCAGACACTCCGCTAGGCACTGGGGCCTCAGTGCTCAGAAGGCATCAAGCTGTTGTGGGGAAACAAAGCAGCTGACCAACACTCATAATGTCATGGAGCAAGTGTTGTTCCCTGGGCCACCTAGATGACCTTGCCCAAGTTTGGTGACTAAGATAGTCTTATAGCTGCAACCTAAAGTAGGTCAAGTTCAAGAGAGCCTGGCATGAATACTTGGAGAAAGGGTGACTCTGGTTAGAGCAGTAATGGCTGCTTTGGGCTCTGGAGGTACAGTCAGAAACTAAATGGAAGCTGATTTTGAATTGAAGTGTTTTGTGGTGAGATGGTATGGCAGCCTGGACCACTGAGCTTCTCAGGACGTGGAGAGCCCAGAATGTGGAGGAGGGAGTAGTATGTGGAAACACAGCCTGGAACCCAGCAGGCCTTCCAACACGCTCAGTCTTATGCCAGCAGAGGCTGTAGGGCAGTGAGGTGAACAGCCATGGAGGTAGCAGCAGGCAACTGTGGAGCCAGCCCGTCTTCCCTTCCCCAGACTGTACCCGGTAAGAGCCTCCTGTTCACCTGGCACCTGCATCAGGGCAGAGCCAGTGGGCCAGGGCTGGAAAAAGCTTGGACCTCAAATCTGCTGCTCCAGCAGAGTTTCAGGAAGCCTTCCTTTTGGTCGCTTATCATTCTGTCTTATCTCATTTCTTTCTACCATGCACTGCAGACCACACTGGACCTGTGCCCACCAGGACCTCTCAATGGACTGTTGTCCACATGCCTGTGCCCCAGGTCTATGATGTAGAAATGTATCATCTCAAAACATCAACCTGGAGGAGCAGGTGGGCTAGCCCATGGGCCATTTTTCAAAGAAATATCCATAGAGTATTTTTCAGGGAATTAATTTTGCTATGTCAAAGCTACAGCCATATTTTTATTTTTGTAATAAGTATGTTTAAGGAAAAGTGGACTTTTATTGATTACTTTACAAATTTGAAGGTATAGGAATTTGCCTATTTCCAACACATATCTACCCATCTAAAAGATCTTGACAGCAGTATTTTAACCATTGCTTTTACCACGGAACCTAAGGAAACAGACTCTTCAAGCACAGAGGGACCCAGAAGTAACTAATCTAGCATTTCCTGAACAAAGTTGCATGAGTTCCACGTAGCACAGTGGAGTATTAGTGGGCACTTTGGGAAAGAGGTGTCTCCAATAAACAAGGTCACCTGCAATGCCTTCAGCCCTGGGCAGTTAGAGGACACACCACCGCATTAAAACCTGTGTTTTAACTGAGAGCTTTGCAAAAGAATTTGAGTATGGAAAGACCTTCATTTCTTTTCCTTCTTATGCCATATCTCTATATCAATCATTTTAATCCTATCATTTATCTATCAATTATCTATTGTATAGCTAGCTACCTTTTTTTTTTTTTTTTTTTTTTTTTTTTTTTTTTTTTTTTTGCCAAGTTAGCTAGATACCTAGTTTTTTTTTGTTTTGTTTTTTTGGCCAAGTTTGATAAACTCGGACCCACCTTCAGAATTTTATTTCCCAAAGCAGAATCTGTGGACCTAAGCACAGGCTTGCTTTAAGTTCTTGTGCAGCAGCTGAAATATTTCCAGGCACTTCAGTGAGGACATCTCTTGAATTAAGGCAGTTCCTATTTCATTGATTGAGTTAGGAATTCACAAGTTAAATGAATAATGCATATCCTTATTCTATTGGAAATTCTTTCTACAATGAAATGCCTTCTCATTATAACTCACTATGTCTATGCTGGGAGCATGTACACATATTTAGGATAACATTCTAAAATAAACAGCCAAAGTCTCAAGACATTCCTTAAAATCTGGGCTGAGCATCGTTCTACATGCATTCATGCTTCCTTTTGTCTGTAAGTGGATTGAACACATGAAAACACATTTGCAGTGGGGGACAGGGGAACTGGAGAGGAAGGGGGGGGACAGGCTGTGGAAGACTGCGAAGCACAGCTCTTCGCCAGGACACACCATCCAGGTGTCGTGGAGCCATCCTTGATGGATAGCTCACAGGTGAGGGCTCCAGGGCATGCATGCAGACTTGTGTCTCTGCAATGCCTTCCCAGGAAACATGCAAAGCATGCCATCCCCCTCTGGGGTGGCACTCAGCTTTGACCCTCTCTGGGGTCACATTAGTAAAACCCCCATTTGAGAATTTTCTTAATAATCTCACCCACCAGTCTCCCAGGCAGCCCTGGTCACTTCGAAATGAGAATTTCATCCACAACGGCCTCTCTTTCCCCCAAAAATTGTATAAATAGAGTTATAGCATGATCACCTCCTTTCATCAGCAATTCTGAAGGGACAATCCTATGTTAGTGGGCCTTTTTGGAAGATATATTGGACTTTAATAAAATTTGATCAATGCATTTAAGTCAAATTGAATTATATGTAAGTGGATAGGGTTGACATATGTTTCAATATCTGCGAGTGATACATTATTCTCCAGTGAGCATAAAATTTAATGAAATATAAATACCCATTAATCCTCATGTTTCAACCAATCAGTCACTGTTGCTCCTGCCTGCTGTGGGCAGAAGCGGGCCCAGAAAGTCATCTGTTTCATCTAAGCAGGAGCTCCAACCTGGAAAGACATCAGAAGGCTGGAGAAGAGAGGCTGTGAGCATGGTGAGTGGGGAAGCCTGCCAGCGCCTTCGCGGAGAGGCGCTCACACGGGCACCTCGGCAGGCAGCACTCCCCTCAGCCCAAGTCCACGGAGGTATTTGCTGCCTTTGAAATTGTCAGGGGAGAGAACAGAATAGAACGACAGCTCCTTTTCCCCCAAGCTCTACCCTTCTTGTTTCGTAGTGGATTTGCTGTTAGACATCGTGCAGAGCGCCAGGTGTGATGCTCCTGCCTCAGAGAACGACGCAAAGGCAGCAGGCTGCAGGGAGGAACCTGGATCACTTCGTTGTGCTGATTGCAGGGGTGGGGAGGGGTGGGGGAGGGGCAGACAGTCAGCAACATGTTTCCCTTAAAACTCATGCACAGAAATACCAAACTATAACAACAAAAGTGGTGAAGCAGTCAGCTGAATTTACCAACAAATACCGCCGGTAACCTCAGTGAACACGGCTTCTTTCTGTGCTTCTAAGAAGCACTCTTGACCACCTTCTGTAATGCCAAGGCATGCAGCAGCCAGAAATTCAGCACAAACTTCTCTGGGGGTGTCCCTTCCCCTGCTGGGCCTGGTTTACCACACATAGGCCACCCCACACCCTAAGGCTACAGGAGGTGACATCATACTTTGATGAGTTAAAACCATTTGCTGGGATGCCTGTCCTTAGTGAGTGGAGAGAAAACACATCCCAGGTTAGAGGAGCAGAAGGCCTGGAGGTCCCACCTCCATCACCTCCATCAGCACCATCACCTCCATCACAACCAGCTTCTGTCACCTCCATCCTCTCTGTAGGTGACTGGCAATAAGCTTGCAGTCACATAGGTGTTAATGCTTCAGAAACTGGAATTGGTGGGCAATGAATCATTTGTTGATCAAGAGTCTCAGCTAGGACCAGGGTTACACCATTCACAACGAGACCCTCTAGCCAGTCACTTTGTTGATTTGACTCAAATCAAAACTTGCTCACTGAGCAATGCCAGCTCATTGGGAGGACACAGGGACAGAGCAAGGTGAGTAAGCTTGGCTCTAAGAGAATGTGCTGCTAGTTAGAGAGACAAGGGGAAGCTCAGACACCTGTTTGTTAAGGGGACCTGTCAGAATTCTGAGGCATGGATGAAGTAGACAGGAAGAATTTCAGGCTGGCAGAGGAGAGATACCACCTGCATAGTCAGACCCCAGTACGGCCAGGCCGAGTTTATACAGGAGGGTAAGACTATAACCAAGGAACAACACAACAAGCTTGGACAAGAAATCTTTGCCTATCCCTCAGTTATGCAAACAATTGAAGAAAGTGAGGGCCTTGTCTTATTTCTGCATAACTCATTCTAGATAGCTATCCTGTGCTGTGAAGACAGGAGCAACTGGCCTGAGCTCTGCCCTGAGGATGATGCCAGGTGCTAACTGCGCTGCACTGGATGCCCTGGAGAACAGCACCTTGAGCAAGCGCCCAGGGAACAGAGCAGTGTGGGGCCACCTCAGCTGTCTGCATGATCAGGCATGGCAGCCTGTGGAAGGGCTGCTTACCCTGAGCACTGCACCATTGCTCCTTGACGTGCACAACCTTCTTGATTTGCACAACCTCCCCTTAAGGTCTTTCTGTCATAGTGGGCACAGAGGGCCTCCAATTACTTAACAAATTTTTCCTCAAATGTGTGTCATGCACAGAAAGGTGTGCTGGTACCACCTAAGCACTATGATGATCAAGACTGACTTCCCACCAGGGCTGCCACCAGAGAGCACAGGGTTGGACCACAAAGGCCCTCCTCCTGTTATGAGCTGCTATCCTGATGGCATCACCCTGACGAGGGCCTTTGTCTGGGCCCAGTATCCCACTCCTGGTGCTGAGTTCTGGCTCCATGGAGATGTCGTCCAAGCTCTTAACTTTGATGCCCCACCTTTCTCTCCTCCCCCCACCCCCCTGAGCAAGGCTGAGACTGCAACCTGCAGCGACTAATATTTTGCCATCTCAGGATCCCATAAATTGTTTTCAATTCTCCAACATCTGTTTGACCAACTTTCTATACAACATTCTTTCTGCTGAAATATTGAGTGTCATTTCTGAATTCCAAACTGGACTGTCACTTACTGATCCTGAACATGAAAAAAGCTGGAATATGAGGCAAAACAATTATACCAAGAAACCAAATGTTCCCAAGTGTTCCTGCAGGGAGGTGTATCTGTGTAGGGTCCCCAGTGTCCTGCTGTGAGTGAAGCAATGTGTTAACCACACAGGGAGGCGCGCCCCCCAACAGGCGTGAGCAGCAGTGGCCGGGTGCTATGCTGGGGAGGAATGCCATGCCTTCCACGGAGCTCAGCACAGAACGATTAATTCAAGGCTGTTGATTTCACAGGGGAGGTAGAAGCTGCACCGGACATTGAAGAATGAGGAGTTTGGCCAGCCAAGTAGGGGACAGGATGCTCTGCAGCGAAGATACAGCATGAAGCAAAAAATTCCACTCCCAGAAGGAGCTCTGCAGACCTCACCTGGAGCATTCCAGCTCATTCAGAAGCATAGTCCCAGCACAAGGAGAAGTGGAAATCTGGAAAAAATATAAAGGACCTTCAGTAGTTCTAGAGATGTCCATATATTAAAGGAGTATGCCCAGAGCCATAGAAACCATACAACACCCATGCAAACCTTATTTTGAAAAAGACCATCTCCCTAAATGTCTCATTTGAATTTGAGGCAATACTGGGTAAGAAATGATTGCACAGTGGGACTGAATCCTCCAGAGGTAATTAAATTGTGCTGAGGAGAGTATGAGGGGGGTGAAGTACACCCCCAGCACAATGTGCCCCACCCTGTAGGAGGAGAGCTTCCAGGATCACTCCAGGGCCCCCTGCCTGCCTGGCCTTCTATGTTTGGGGCTCAGAGAGTCATCTGTGTTCCAGGGAAGACCTGCCTTCTGTAGTCCATACCCTGTGCACTGGCCAACCCATGCTCTGCGTGGCCAGTGTCCCTGGACATGGCACAGACAGGCACAGTTGCTGCAGAGGCACCAGGCTGTTGCAGAGAGCGGGGCTGTTCCAGGAATCGCAGTGTTCTCACAGATAGCAGCTCTGTGGCCTGTGCCAGGGATGCAAGACAAAGTGCCCTTCCCCTTCTCCCATTCAACTTTGGGTCTCCTCCTTTCACAGAATGCCTCCCTCCCTCCCTCCCTCCCTCCATCTCTGACTTAAAGACTCCTCTTTCATTGCAGGGGCTGGCATCAGCCCTCCTGGCTGGGCGATCGCTGCTCAGCCTTTGTGAGTCTGCCGATGATCCAGGTCTTTATGTTCTATCAAATGCCATTTCCACTTCCCTGAATTCTTCCCACAAAGCTGCCTGTGGTGCAGCCAGCGGAAGTCTCATCTGGGACCATCTTTCAATTAACCTCACAGAGGATCGCAGGCCAGGCTTTTGGTGTGCCAGAAGACAGCTTCCGAGGAAGAAACCCTCAAGGTCACAGAGCTCTTCAGACTTAATAAGCCCTCCATGATCCCACAGTCCCACAGAATGGAAAGAATACCGGAAGGGCTCTGAGCAAAAAGCCAGCCCTATGCAGAATCACAGCACTGTGCTTAGGTTTAAGGAGAGAGCCTTCCTCCAGCCCAGGGGGTCACAAAGTTTGGACAGCTAGAAACAACCCTCCACCTGGGGACAGAGGAGCACTAACAGGACAGACTGAACCACGGACACCCTGGAGGTTCATTTTCTGAGATAAGGATGCTGGCAATCCTGGATGTGGCCAGAGATGCCTATTGGGAAGACAACCACACAAATGCACACTGTGTGGAGGGCAGTCCATCTTTTCTTTGGTGCCTTGCTGGACTGAAGACCCCAGTGGGCAGAGCACTTTGGAGTCAAGGATCTTGGGAACAGACAGAGATATAAGAGCTGGTGACTGCTGAGTGTAGTGCTTGAAATGAAGACCGCAGAGGGTCTGCTCTGACACCCCTAGGGTGAGGTCGGGAGAGGGGGATCAGAAGGGTCACAGGGGAAGCTGCTGAAGTCATCATGAGGGGCAGTGTGGTCCTGGAGGTCAACCCTTGAAGGGATTGGGAAGCTCTGAGAAGTGACCTCTCCCACTGAGCAGGGGAGCCTGACCTCAGTAGAATTCATATTTTTTGGGAGGAGGCCCAGAGAATGAGCTGGAAGCAGCAGTGAGGAGCACCCATCCCAGACTCAGTGGGGGATGCAGAGGAGATGGTGAAACGTCACTGCTGGAGGGCACATGGGGAAGCATGACTCTCGGAAGGTTCCCAGCATGGAAAGCTGGGTGGCAACTCTTGAGGACCATACCAATTCCTGCCCTTCCCTGACCTCAAGACTTAGGTCAAGGTGATCAGATATCACAGGGGCTTTGCTGTCATTTTGCAACTTACAGAAAGAAACTGTATAGCTCTGTGGTTTTTTCCTGATAGGACAGAAAATTCAATAGGTTTAATAAATGACCACTGAGTAATAAATTAGTAAATGGAAAAAAAGTGTAAGGAAATGAAGAGTTCTACAAAATCAACAATAATTATTTTCTAACAATACACACTAACTGTGATTTGTAGAAAAACGTGGGTTTTTAATCAGAGAGAATAAAAACGACAGATGAAAAATGTGCAATCTTTGCCCAAGAGACAAAAGAAGACAGTGTATTAATCACTGTCTTATGTAAGTCAGTGCAAATCTGGAAATGAAGACCAGTTTTTTTTTTCTCATAATTCAGTTTATTTTGATAAAGTCAAACCCAGACGAAACTCTATGGATATTTAATGGAAAGTAGGCAGCTAATTAGAAATTCACTGCTGACCTCCTTTTTTTCTGAGCTTTCAAACACCCAGATGCCAAGAAGCCTGAGGTTTAGTACAATCAAAATATGTCCCAGATCTTCTGCGCTTAGTTCATTTTGGGTCCTGTTTTTGTCTGTGTTTAGGCCTCTGGCTGTTCGGACATCAGGGCCACTTCCTGATGGTGGCTTGGTTCTACCAGGTCTTGGGGTTACTCCTGCTGCTCATTACTTGCACTTGCCCCCTCTTGGCTGTTATTGGTAGAGGCCAATAACAGTCACCAGGACCTCCAGCACAAGCAAGAACTGCATAGTTAAAGGGCACCCTAACCAGCAAGCAAGATTCTGCTGCTGCTGTCATTCCACCCTTGAGTTGGATGCCAAAGCTTCATGGGCCATTCCACAGAGCCAGATGTAGGGGCTATTGTCTGCCCACTCAGTTCCCAAAGGCTCTCTGTGTGCCAGCACATGGACTCATCCTGGAGCTATAGGGGAGTCTGGAGCTTTTTCCCTATTAAAAACTGGTGAAATAGAACTCATGATATGGGAAGCTGTCCTGATGTCAAAAGAGCCTTCAAAGGATTTGGGGCAGCCACCAGGAAGAAGTACCCACAGTGAATCTCATTATTTCGTAGGCTGAATTATTTGAACTGACCATTGCTATTCAGAATATAACACTTGAAAAAAAAGACACAACCTTTTGAAAGTTCTTAAGACACATGGTGCATTATTTGAGAAAGCAATGCATACATTGGGTTTTTATAAAAGCAATAGCCACAGGGATGGGCACTAGATATCTGTAGGAAATCATCACCATATTTGGAGTCTGCACAGATAAAATTCTGAAGTTTTCTTAGAAATAATCAATGATTTAGCCATCATGTAAGAACTAGAGAGCAGAGCAGAGTAGGGGTATTTTCCTAGGATGCAATTATCTTTACCAGACATAGAAATAACTTATCACTCTTGAAAACCTGGTGTGTGAAAATATAATTAAGTTTCTCAGGGCTTGAAAAATATTCAACCCCAACTCATCACCCCATGCTTTTCAAATTTATCCTTTTTTTTATCTTCTTCAGTATCTTAGAAGAGATTTTATAAACTCCAAAGCTAGCTTGAAATACACAAATTGGGCATGGGAAATCAACAGGGATCCATGAATGCCTACATGTTGCTCCCAGCCCCTGCAAGTTGACGCTGCGGATCAAGGAGGGATCTGAGACAGCTTCCTGTGCATTCCAGCAGGCACTAGTCTGCACTGTGGCCCTGGTTTCCATGCCCCCAGCCCACGTGTCAACTCACTAAAAAGAGAAAGGGACCTTGCCGGGCTCATCCATGGTGACAAGGAAGAGTCCTGACAGCTCTGGTGCTGGTGGACATGGTGCCCATGACCTCACATCACAAGAGGAGATCTATGTAATCACCTTTCAGAAGACCAACCCCAAACCAGGGCCATCTGAATTTCATTTCTCACTGGTTACTGTTCAAAAATGCTTACTGAATTTTAAAGTTTCCTCATCATTAGATAAAACATCTAGAGAAAGAGAGAGAGAGAGAGAGAGAGAGAGAGCGAGCACAATAATAACCATGGGAATGTGTGTGAGATCTCTAAGTATACAGGGGTAGCTAAATGAGTATTTCTGAATTTGTTTCCAAATGAAACATATAGAATATCATTTTGCACAATATTTCAGGGTTGTCCCATTGGCCCCTCTTACTATTATGAATAAACTGGAATTATTAGATGATTAAAAAGGAGTCACATTTAGAAGGATTTGATCCGAGCGTTTCATGAAACGCTTAGCTTGGACAGCCCTTGCTGACCCAGCTGATGATTTGCATTATAATAGTTACACTGTAAGTACACATTTTTCTCTGTCACTATGATGTAGAGGATTTAATACCACAGCGAGCATGACATATTCGAGACTGCAAAAGAAGACTTTGAAAATTAAGTTGTTTCAGAAGGACTTATAAATTCTTTATAATTCATTTGAATATTGCCAATATAAAACCAGAAGCTAATTTGGCAAATTTTACTTTGTAGCCTCCTTTTTTCTTCATTATTTTCATCTTAAAGTAAGTCATGGCTGTTGTTAGAGAGAAGCAGGAATGTCGCTTGCTGCTAACCCCTTTTCCCATATTCACAACGACCAAGCTAAGCACAGTTGGAACCCCACAAAACTCATCCTACCTGGCGGTGAGGAGGGTGAGCAGCGGGTCTCCATACCTGAGCACTCGCACACCTGCATCTATGAAATGCCTCCTCCTGCTCCTCCTCCTCTCTGATTGGCCCAGAGTGACGTCACGGAAGCCAACATTCCAGCATTCCAGGCAGCTCAGGTGCCATACAGTGTCAACTAGTAACATACATCTCATTAGTCTTCCAGAATCTATCTGGAACCAAGGTGGAGTGAAGAATAAACTAAAAGAATACACACAAAATGAACTGCTATGAACCCTTGTGTTCTATAAAGCCCCCAAGAGAATTGTATACAGCCTCCATAGATTTTTATCAAAGTGTAGTCACACTGATGTGAAGGGTGTCTTTTAACCCATAATTATTTTATGGCCAGTAGAAATCAGAAGTCCAGTGACCTCCTGAAATCAAAAGTGGCAGCTCTCTCCTTCACGGGTATTTAGCTAGGATATTTCCACCTTAATTCTAGAAGCTTAGCCACATTGGCTTTATTAAGATAAGTTGGAAAGAGTTAGGGCACCAGAAATTTGATGGAGAGAATATTTGATTTTCTATTAGAAATTATGCAGAAGTCATTATTACTCTAGCATCATCATTCAAACTGAGTTTAGTTCCTTCCATATATAGTTTGAATTAACTTATCAACTACCTATAGCATACCAGACACTACCATGTAATTGGGATACAAAATTAGTATGATAGCAAGCCTAGTAATTTGTCATTTGACAAAAAAAAATGTTATCTTCTGGGTCTAGCATCATGTATCGCTAACCATACGTGAGGCACAGCCATTTGGCCTCATATGTTACCTCTTACAATTCTCACAAAAGCCTACATGGTAGTTAACAGTCAAGATGGACTTGGTTTTGCTGCAATAACAAACAAGTCCCAGTCATCAGATATTTTCACAGCCAACATTTACTTCCATTGATTCAATGTCTTTTGTGGATTTACAGGGGTCTCCAGGACAGCTCCCTCCATGAGTTGAGCCAGCAGTCCAGGATGCTTAGTCTTTGGCCACATATCCTTCCACAAAGTGAAGGGCAGGACAAGAAATTTGGGAAATAGAACATGGCAATTCAATTATTCTCCCTGGAAGTGATCCAAGTCACTTTTGCCACATTTTATTGGCAAAAAGATCCACATGATTATGACTCTGTTCTAAGGGTGTGAGGAAATGCTGTCCCCTTTCTCCACACCCACAGGGGAAGAGAACCAGTCCTAGTGCTCAGGTACATACATGCAGACCCCCGGGTGAACTATTCATGATGCAATTTAATTGATGAGGTAAATGTGTTAAGGGCAGATTACATGTTCAGCAAGGAACAGTGCTGAGCTTGACCCAGGTAATCCCTTGGTGGGACCTACCATTTAACCACTGTGCTCTGTTGTGTTCTGTTGCATTAAGAACCCAAATAGTGGAGTAAAATAGCGTGGACCACCCTGGGGAATGGTGCTGGGGGACTTCTCAGACTTCAGCTAGCTTGGGGAGCTGGAGGAGGGTTCCCTCTGAGATGCAGTGTCCAGGGTCCCTCAGAACCAGGTAGAGTACTGAGGAGGTATGAGAGGACTGTGCTCCACACTGGACTTAAGGGATAAGAATATGGGATGGAGATGGAATGTCCATTTTCAGATCAAACTGAGCACTCAGCCACACCTAGTGCATCCTGATCTGGCCACCGACCTCAGATTTACTCTTAAAGCAGCCTTGGTGAACTGAACAAGTGACATTTCCCCTTTCTTGCTTACAGCCCTTTACTCCACATGGTTTCTCATAATGTGCTGGGGAGGGGGGTTCCTTTTTCCGGGCATGTTAACCACTGTCTGTGAGAGGCCAGACAATGGGTATGATTTTTATGATATTGGAATATTTGACCTGATGAACATAATTTGGTTAGTTTCAATAATTACATGTCTCCAATTTTTCTTTTGTCTCATGGTTAAACTTAATAATGTTTGAAATTGCAACTTAAAATCTGTTAGTCATGTTTCTCCAATCTGAGTAACTGTAAAACCTCTTCCAAGTTCCTGCAGACTCCACATGCTCACTTAATTTGCCTTTTATTATAATATTTCTTAAATATATATAAGTTGTAATGTGGGTATTAGTGCCTTATTTTTTTAAGTTAGCCATATAATGATAAAGGTAAACAGATTTTAGATGAAATACAAACAAAATTTCAAATCTCACATAATTCCAAATTTGACAAATTTCATGTGACAAACGAGGTTATTTTGTTGAAACACAATTGGAGGGGGACAGAAGGTCAGCCACCTTGTGGTTGTGTATTACTTGTCTGCAGAGCCTGTGATTGCATGTTGGAGAGTAATTCAACTAACATCCAAATACCCCGGGAGGAGTAATATGTGGACTCATTTCCATCAATCACTGACTCTGCTCCTCATTCCCAGAATATTCAGTGCTCTCTGCTTCCACAAATGTTGGATCCTGATTTCACTGTAAGAGGAGTATTTTTTAGATTCCTAGTTTAAAATCATGCACAGATCAATGTGCTATAAACATTGCCCTGGTCTTCACATTTAGACATGGCCGTTAGACCAGGAATACTGTGACTATGTGCCAGCCTGCATGTGTTTACCCGTGTGAAAACACATGCAATTCGGTGTCACCTAATAGTTGCCAAAATCAAATTTCATCTAGTTCAGCATACATTGTTTTTTTGTTTTTTTGGAAGCTTCAGTAATTCTTTTCCAAACTTTAACAAGCTGAATAACCCAATTGAACAACTAAAGGTCAGAATGCTTAGACTCAAACATCAGGCCAGGGAAGACATGGAAATTATAGAACACACATCTGGTGGTTTTGAAACTTGAGTAGACACTGGACCCAAAACAACACTATGGTACCTGATATATTAAAATATGTTGGACACTATTTAAGCGTCACTTGATAAATAAATTATGTGAAATAAAAAAGACTTAAACTGTGGAAACATCTTTGGGTCCATTGACTCCCTCCAAATCACACACTTAGAAACCACAGGAGGTGGGTTGGTACTCTCAGGCATTCACAGTGATTTCACTTGAAAATGCAGTATCTTCCCCATTCAAGCTTCCATATTGGTTCAACTGAGGCACAGCTTGACTTTGCAAGTCAAGCAATTAGGATAGTTGCAGCTACTTACTTTCGTGAGTCAGAAGGCTTCTGATATGGGACAAGATGAAGAAATTACCACAAACATGAGTACAATTAAGAACCCAATTAAAATGTGTATTAAGAAAACATTGAAATTTTCTGATTGATTGACTTTTGTTAATGTCAGTATAAACTTGAACTAACCAATTAATTTATATGGTTTAATTACCACTTTTATCTCTCTTTTTATATCCTGAGGCTTTAATACAAAATTAATTTTAAGAAAGAGCTATGACACAGACAACAGAATAGTGGTTACCAGAGGGGGAAAGAGTAGGGGGAAAACTAAGAGGGTAAAAGGGTCAACTATATTGTGGTGGAGGAAACTAGACTTTGGGTGGTGAACACAATAGTATATACTGATGATGTATTATAAAATATTACACTATAAACCTATATAATGTTATTACCCACTATCACCCCAATAAATTTAATTTAAAAAAGTCAGTTCTAGGCTGAAAAAAAATTTAATATGTTGAAATAACTTTCCCTTGAAAAAAAGAGACAGAAATAAGTATGGAAAATAAAGTTTAAAATTTATAATGAGCCATTTTGATTAGAGCAAAGGAAAATAGGTATGGAGATCATAAAGAGAGAACATTTAGGCACGAGGCACCAGAGACTTATCTGGGACAATGTGCCAGTTCTGGATCCCTGGGTGGGGGAGGAAGGGGAGCAGCACCATTTAAATCACACTCTGAGCATATTGAAACTCTAATGGAGATCATCTATAAGGCCACTATGTAGAAACCTAGGTTGATATGCAAGTTTTTACATTACGCTATTGATTTTGTCAACTCAAAGTGATGAAATATACATTGGCTCTATGCCTTCCTGGTGCTCAAATACAATGGTGAGAGTGCCCTATATACATGATACATCATGACTAAAGTGACTACATTTTAGGAATTCAGTGATGAGAAATATTATAAAAACAAGTCCTCCTATTAACAATTCAATAGGCAAAAACAAATAATTAGCAACTCATAAACAGAGACAATGTTTTGGATAATCAATATATATATTGAGAATAACCATTTTCAGATTCAAATTATTTATATAACTACTTAGCCAATTAAAACCATCTTCTTTTTATAGTACAACTAGAGGCCTGGTATATGAAATTAGTGGTGTCCCTCAGCCCAACCTGCACCCTCTTCAATCTGGAACCCCCCAGTGGGATCAGGCCTAAATGGGCAGTCAGACATCCCTCTCACATTCTAGGGCTGCTGGCTCCTAAATGCTCGCCTGCCTACCTTCCTGATTGCCCCTTACTGCATCTGCCTGCCAGCCTGATCACCCTATAACCACTCCCATGCCAGTCTGATTGATGTCTAACTGCTCCCCTGCCAGCCTGCTTGCCCCTAACTTCCCTCCTTTGCCAGCCTGATCACCCCCAACTGCCCTCCCCTGCAGAGCTGGTGCTTCCCAACTGCCCTCCCCCTGCTGGCCATCTTGCCATCTTGTGGTGGCCATCTTGTGTCCACATGGGGGCAGGATCTTTGGCCACATGGGGGCAGCAATCCTGTGTGTTGGAGTGATGATCAATCTGCATATTACTCTTTTATTAGATAGGATAAGGCCTGATGCACTGGTGCACTGGTGGGGCCAGCTGGTTTGCCCTGAAGGATGTCCTGGATTAGGATGGGGGTTCCCTTGGGGCTTGGGGCAGCCTAGGCGAGGATTCTGTGGTGGTTTGGGCCCCTGGAGACCCAAGCAGAGGCCCTGATATCTGGAATTTATTTACCTTCTACAATGGAAACTTTGTAGTCTGGAGCAGAGCCATGCTTTCTTTTTTTTTTTTTTTTTTCTTTTTAAATGTATTTTATTGATTTTTTACAGAGGAAGGGAGAGTGATAGAGAGCTAGAAATGTCGATGAGAGAGAAACATCGACCAGCTGCCTCTTGCACACCCCCTACCAGGGATGTGCCCGCAACCAATGTACATGCCCTTGACCAGAATCGAACCTGGGACCTTTCAGTCCGCAGACCGACGCTCTACCACTGAGCCAAACTGGCTTTGGCCAGAGCCATGCCTTCTGCTTGCTCCATAGCTGCTGCCATTTCTGTTTGGATTTGTTTATCTTCTATAATTGAAATTTTGTAGCCTTGAGTGTAGGCTTAGGCTGGCAAGCACAGGCAGAAAGCTTGGCTTATTCCATTGCCTGGGAAACCTAAGCCTCCCTCCTGCTCTCTGTAGCTGCAGCCATCTTGGTTGAGGTTAATTTGCATACTTGATCTGATTGGCTGATGGGTGTGGCTGGAGGGTGTAATGGAGGTATGGTCAATTTTGCATATCACTCTTTTATTAGATAAGATGATTGCTTTCTGTAAGTCAGAGAAATACAATTTAATTTGACAAATGTGCATTGCGTCTTCTTATTGCTTTCTTGGTTCTTTGTCAATCATTAGTTTTGAAGAAACAGTTTGAGGGATGCTTTGGTGTGTTCAAATGAACCATCAGGAACCACTTCAGGATGGATCCTGGTATCCTCACATGAACCGACACCCAGTGCCCTCAACAGGTCTGAGTTCATCTATCCGCTAAATAGCAGCTATAGGCGGCTAACTCCGGGAGAGGATGGTCAGTATGAGAATTCTTAGAAACTGATGTACATTTGTATTTCTTGTCATCTGTGCTTCTCATTTCTATTCTCAGTGGAACTATTAGTAGATGATGAAGTTTGCATTTCAGATACCATGCAATTAACTAAAAACTGTGGTTTAATTATTATTTCATCATGTATTTTTTAGGATTGGGAAGCTCTTAGAAAATATGTCATAAAAAAAACCATTTTAATTCACAGTTGGAAATAGGAACTATGAAACTAGCTGGTGGAAGCACTGAGCCTCGAATCAAGACCTCTAGCACCTAAGTCATGATTTCCCCTGGCATTTCCCTACATAAAATTTTTAAAGTTAACAAACTGCTAACCTTCACAACGGAAATTTAATTTTAATGTGTTTTCAATAAATTGTGCTTATCTGGTGGAAACATTTGCCACTGGAGTCTTTGGTTAGACATTTGCATGCTTGGTTAGATATGTGCACTTACACACTCACACTCCCTGGTGAAACCTGCATATGTCTAAGGGTGTGGCGGGGCCTCTAAATCGTCCGTGTTATAGAATTATTGGACCCTGACAGTGGTTGCAAACCAAAATTACTACCTTGCAAGTGTCCACATTTCGTTAAGTCTCCAAATTAACTGTTTTAAATACAAACTTAGATTTAATAAGACAGCTAGTGTATGCTAATTAAGGACAAAATGATTCTTTAAAAGGCATTTGCAGAGGTTTAATAGAAGCAGATGCAGACTAGTTACATGCCATGCTAGCTAAACTTCTGTAAATGAGTTTCTATTATTCAATTGGGGTTTAATCATCAGGAAAGACCCATCTTGGAAAATCTGAATCACTTTTCATGGTGAAATTTCCGGCTACTGAATGTGAACATTTAGGGTTGAATTGTTTCCTGGCATATTGCTGGGCATTCTGAGGTTCCTCTGCCATAATTCACCATTTCCTTTACTTCTTTTTCTTCTTTTTTCCCCTGATGTGATCATATTCTTTCTTCTTATTTTAATTTATACCATTCAGAAATTTTTGTACTTTATATTTATATAGATAGATGATGCATATGTGTATATGTGCATATATATATTAATTTTCAGTATAAATTTGAAAATAAAATAGTTTTTCAGTACTTCTATTTTGGAGGGAAAAGTTATTTTTATCGACTGTGTAAAAGTACATGTCAAATGAAAATTGAGGTATTATTTAAAATACATTCACATGATTAAACTTTTTGATCCAGTAAAACATTATTGAGTATATAAAGCAAAATACAGTTGTAGTGGTTTGCTCAGGCCTCTAAAACAAAATCCACAAACTTGGCAACTGAAAACAAACTTTTATTGCTCACAATCTGGAGGCTGGATGTCTAACATTAAGAACCAGCATGGTGGGTCCAAGTGAAGGATCTCTTCCTGGTGTGTAGATGGCCACTTTCTGACCAGGGACTCATGTGGCCTCCACTCAGAGCCTTCGCATGGAGACAGAGATCTCTAGCATCCCTTTCTCTTATAAGAACACTTGTCCTTGAGTGGTATTGTGAATGGACAATTGAACACTAGTGTCCACTTCACAAGCTCCTTGATCCCCATCTCAAAGATCAGACCCAGATGACAACCTCTTCTGACCTAATAACAACAATCTTCATGACTGACTAACTGTCCCCAAACTAGTCCAGCCAATAACTAGTTCATAAGTGGTTAAATAAAGAAGGTATTTTTATCAGATGAGAGACAAGCTGGGGATAGATTTCAACTATGGTATAGTCATCATACAAATGTACTCAAATTATTCAACAATGAAGTTAACTTTTTGTTTTTAGTTGAAAAAAGCCATTTAGTTTCATGAAGCACTTTTGTTGTTTTTTTCAACTTGAGTGAAGATTTTAAATATTAATATATTTTAATTTAGCATTTCAAATGATAATAAAGGGATTTGTTGACTCTCTTGTGTTTGAACCTTGTGTAGTTTAATCCAATAATTTAAAAATCAAATTGCATCCTATTTTAAGTCATGAAGGAAGCTTCCCCTGTGTTCTCATAATTCTACTGCACCAATCCATGCAGGGACCCTTTGATTTCTTTAAAAAATATTTTTTTCCATTGATTTCAGAGAGGAAGGAAGAAGTAGAGAGAGACAGAAACATAATGATGAGAAAGAATCATCAATTGGCTGTCTTCTGCATGTCCCACATTGGGGATCCAACCTGCAACCTCGGTATGTGCCCCAACCAAGAATTGAACCTTGACCTCTTGGTTCATAGGTTAATGCTCAACTACTGAACCATGCTGGCTGAGTGGATCCTTTGATTTTTTATGACATTCTTTCGGGAGCCCTTCAAGGCCCCAGGTCTTTAGGTCCTGAGGGCACGGTAGCTAAAACTCTCTCTCTCACACACACACAATGCAGTCCTTCCAGGCCACATTGAGTGTGCTTTAGAGTCTATGACCCCAACTACTATCTGAAGACTCAATTAATACCTCATTCTCCACTTCTGCTTAATGATCTCATTCTTTATCTTCACCTAATGATAAATTTTCAAAAGAGGAAATTAAATTTCATTGAGGAACAACCTTCATAGCTAAAACAAATTCTTTGTGGTGTCTTAGTATTTAAAATGTTGCGAAATGCTTTTCTGAGCATAATTCAATAAGACGTGTAGAAGTGTAGATGATTTAAGAAAATAAATTCACAATGAGGAAAACAAAAACAAGTATTTCATTTGGAGGGAATGGACAATTTTCATGGTCCTTCAAACACTGTCATCAGCCTACTCATCACCCCACCAATGGACAAGATAGGTTCTCATTAGGAACACGTCTCACTAGAATGGGACCCACCAAGTAGCTTAAAATAAAGGTCTTCCCAACAATTGCTAAAGTTAAAGTTGATTAGTAGAAATATTCTTGTGTTATTGTTTTTTCCTTGTTAGTAATGCATCCTGAAAATTTGCAGCTCACACCTGCCTTTGTTGGTATCACCAGTCATTTAGTTGTGTGTGTTTTTTTCTGCTTTGGAAGCAGGGGCTCGGAGAGATGGCAGAGCAGCTCTGCTGTTGCTCTGTGGAAGGAACTGGGGCACACAGCTGGGTCTTAGCATTAATCCCTCAATAATTAATAATGCAGCCATGAAACTTTAATTATGAGCTGATCAGTAATGGTTTGACTGCCATGTCACTTGATTGTTCACAGACCAAGTTGCCTGGAAATGTTTTGGTTGGTCCATCTGAATGCAACACAATGGAGGTAAAGGAATGCAAATGAAAAAATAGTTTAAGTAAATGCTAGGGTCCTCACAGTCACTGTGAACTATACAAAACATCACTTGGAAAGGGAAGAATTCATTAAAACATACCTTGAATGAGTCAGTGACTCAACGGATTGCCCTCTTCCCAGCTCCCCTTAAATATAAGCATCATGGAATCTTGGTGTATTCACACATTTTGTTTGGGTAGTTTTGACAGAGAAGAGAAAAAATTAGCACCATCCTGAGTTAGATCTGAGACAAAACTATGGTCAATGAGTGGATGTTGTGGGGAAGTAAATCTAGTCTTATTATAGAAGGACTTCTTTACCAAGGACACCATAATATAAATACCTCATGGGACAGGGAATACTCAGGAAACTGGAAAAATAAATGTTGAGGGTGTGAAGTCTTACCATTTCTATAGTTGGTCTGGCTGGTTGGAGTTTTCTCAGCTCCTCTGTGGGTACCCTGGTGTGCTTCCTGCCACTGAGCCACCATGTGCTTTTCTGAAACTGCCCAATTCTGGATTCCAAGATGTGACACGGCATTTCAGGAATAACTTTCATTAGTTTCAACTTTACCCCTTTGCCCACATGAGGGTAATGGCAAGAAAAGGTTAAGGAAGGAAAAACAGAAGCACTCTGGGTAGTGCTGAGCTTTCCATGGAAGCAGGCTCCATCCAGCTTGACCACACTGTTAGGGAATGTGGACATGTTTTATTCCTTTCAAAATCAAAGTAAAAATAAATTTTGGGGTCAGAGAAAACATTTTAATATGTCACATTGATCTCATTGTCTTTATACTAATGCAACTATAAAATATGATTCTTACTTATTTACTTTTTAGGGAGTAAGAGCCCATGAAGGTAAAAGTGCCTGGAGCTCTGGGAGTCCCTGTGCAACTGTGCTGGGGATTTAGGGACATTGCAACAGGTCCTGCTAGGGCTATGTCTGCCAGTGGATCCCAATGTACTCAACTATTAGTAATGACTACATGAGATCTCAAAAACAAACATGTCAGGGTTTATAGATGTCTTTGTTGGAAGGTTTTTAATTATGTATTTAATTTCCTGTGTAAATTTAGGACTGTTATAATATCTAATTCTTCTTATGTGAGTTTTAGAGAATATTGTTTTACTAGTAACTTAACCATTTAAATTTTCAACTCCTTTGCCTTATATCATTTACAATTTCCTTTTTTCCCTTCAATGTCACATTTGTCATCCCTGATATATTGGTTTTGTGCCTTCTCTCCACTTACTCCAGGAATCTCTATGAATTTACCAAGTTTTACTCATTTTATTGGTTTATTCAAACCAACTTTTAGTTTTACAATTATCTCTATTATAAATTTATTTTCCATTTCATTACTTTTAGCTCATAGTTTATGTCTGACTTTTTCCATGATTTCTAAATGCATAAATAGATCTAATGCTATTATTTTTCCAAAGATAAAACTTTAGATGCATCACTTGAGTTTTTATATAATAACTTTTAATTTTTACTTAGTTCAAAATATTTTCTAGTTTCTTTTTCTTTTCTTTCCCTTTTTTTTCTGGCTTGCTTCATTGTAGTCACTGTGAGTAATTTCAGACATTTAAAATTTATTGAATCTTATTGTATGACCCAACATATGTTCAAATTTTGTAATGTCCTATGGCACCTCAAAAGAATTCATAATTTGTACTAATTAGCTCTAATATTCTGAGTATGCTAACTGTAAAATACTTGTTATTCAATTTATATTGTTCAAATCTTCTATATGCTACTGATTGGCCTTTATATACACTAGATACAAATCCCTTATCAAATATCTGATTCGTATTCATTACTTTTCTCTGTTGTTTTATTTTTATCTATTTCATTTATTTACTTAGAAATCTTAATTATTTACTTCCCTTTGACATCTTTGGGTACAGTGCATACTCCTACTTTCTATTTTATTTAGGTGGGAGGATATATAACTAGTTTGAGATGCTCCTTACTGATTCTAGGCATTACAGCTATAAATTGTCCTCTGAGCACTATTTTACCTGTATTCCACAAAATTTTGTATATTGTGTTTTTGCTTTGTTATCTCAAAATATTTTTTAATTTCTCTTGTGATTTATTTTTGATCCATTTATGATTCAGAAGTGTGTCATTCATTTCCCACTTATTTAGAAATGTGTTAACTTTTACATATTTGTGAATTTCCCAAATTTCCTCTAATACTTATTTATAATTTTGTTTAATTTTAGTCAGAGAACATACTCTTCATATATATCCTTTAATTTGATGAATTCATCAGATGTAATGTTCTAGAGGGACATAGCCAGTTGAAACCATTTCAGGTCTATTAACATTTCTAATTATTAAATGTTGGTCAGTTAATTTCCTCCTTATTAAATCTAGAAATCTAGGCTCTAGATAACAAGGAATATGGATGTTGATGGGGGAAGGATACAAATTTTTATGTCAATATTGTCCTTTAGTTATGTAAGTAGAGGACATCTCAGATGCCAAAGTTTTCTCACTACTATAATCCTTTAAAGGAAAAGAAAAAACCCTTCCTATGTAGCCAATAGACAATGACATTTTATGCTAATACATCTTTGCCCAGTGGATTTCTGTAAATAAACTCTTGAGGGCCCAGACAGAAAAGTATGGCAGCCCAAGTGCCCAGGCATGTATCAAGTGTCATCTCAAGGGGATCCTGTGCTCTGAATTGTCCATTTTCTCAGCCCAGATACATTTCTCAGTGTTACACAAAGTAAGACTATCACAGTGTCTTATGACCCTGGGTCCAAATAAAGTTCTTTAATTCCTACTGTCTCAACCAGCAACTTAAAATTCATCACGTACACCCTCATTCTCCCTGAGCACTCCAGTGTTGCATTCTCGAGAATGAAATGCCATTATTTACATCCTCTGAGACAGCAGGGCAGGAGTGCCAGGGCGAACGGCAGCTTGCCTACTCAGGAGTGCTCCCAAAATGTGCACGGGTGATTGGGTCCATCGCCGCACGAACAACACCACCTTTTAATGCGGACGAGGAGGGTATTAAATAATAGAAACTCTCATTAGGTGAATTTATGGAGAAACTGTGAAAAGTTATAACAATACTGTGTTCCCTTCAACACACTCCACTCAGTGAATGTGGAAGTGGCCCTGAATCATTTATGCCAACATGCGGGAAACTGTTAAATTTTGAACAAACTTAATTGAAATCACCCCTGGAGTGTGTGAAAGGATTAAATCTAATGATCCCACTGAGTGTCACAGCTCTAGACTGCTTCCTTCTGAATCCCTCCCCCCCAAAATAAAAGATTTCAAACCTCAATCAAGAATGCATGTGAGTTTAATCACATCTTAGAAATAAAAGACATGTTGCTTCACCATGTAATGAGACTTACAGGAGATGTTTAACCAGACAAACCACTATGTTTAGCTTTGTTTTAATAGTGGAACGTGATATGTTTGCCTCATTGGGAGCACTGCATCCTCTCTCACAGGATGTCAGGGCCCCTGACCCTTGCCAGGAGGATTTGGGGTGTCTGTGCTCCACAGCATGGATGTTCCCATCTCCATGAGACATCACCTCCACCAGGTGCTAACTTATTCCAAAAGTGCCACCTTTCAAACTTCATGTTTACAAATTCTGGATTGACAAGTGAGAGACTCCCATCTGGATGGCATGGATCTTCCAAACCATATGAAGGCCAGGTGGCAGGAATTCCCCAATATCCAAACAAAGGGAGTTGAGTGTGGTCTTTTAGGAGACAGACTTGCTCTTGGCTGTGGAGAAGGGTCTGCTACTCCCATGGTGATGGTTTCTGCCATGAGTGACTGGCCAACTTCATGCCCTGAAAGCATGAAGGTAGAAACATGGTTCTTTCTAGCTGAGAGCAGTTTGTCCTGGGAGAATGCAACTCCACCTGCCCACCTGTCTCACCTCATTAGGTAGTGCTGGTCAGAGGAGAGGACCTGTCTCCATGAGGCAGAGGGAGGGTGGTGGGGAGGCTCTTCCCTTTTCTGGCTTAGAGCTGATGACCACAGCCCAGGTCCTGCTCTCCCCCCTCCCCCAACACACACCCCTAAGAGCTTGTCACTTCTCACCTGGACTCTGGTGAGAGCTGGGAGGGCCAAGTTTGTTAATTTAATCCATATTTTTTAGTGACTTTATTACTTTTTTTCTGTCCCATTGCCAGCCTCCAATTCTCAAATCTCAGTTCCATTTCTAAAGCAGAGAAACTGTGTTTGCCATTGAATACCTCTTTGTATGTTCAAATGAATGACTTCAATACCAATGTCTGCTTCCCAGCCTGGTTCCACCGGGTTAGTGGGGGTTGGTGCCCTAGTCCAACAGGTAACCCATGAGGAGGTACTGATACATCCCCTCCTTACCCTCGGGACCGACCTTCCATGAGGAGCTGGCCTATGGGACATGGAATTGCAATCCTGAAAAACTGTCTGTTCACAGGACTATGGGAGTGGTGACCAGAGTCTTAGTTCCTCTGTGCTCCTATAACAGAGCACCACAGGTGGGGCTTAAACAACCATGCTTACACCTCACAGACTTGGGTGCCCAAGATCAGGGTGAGGCAAATGGGAGCCAGAGCTTGCTGGTGAGGGGAGGGGGCAGAAGGGGAGGGGGCAGGAGGTTAGCCATTTGGTCCTGCTCCTGATTGGGGTGGTGCCGGCTGGGTGGGGGCTCCAATCCGGGGCAGGGCTGGCAGGGGGAGGGGTCATGGGTGGTTGGAGGAGGCTGATTGGGGCCCTGATTGGGCCAGTTGGCCACCACAGTGCACATCATCATAGCAACCAGTCATTCCAGTTCTGGTTGTTCTGGTCATTCTGTCGTTCTGGTTGCTTGGCTTTTATATATAGAGATAATAACAATATTGATAAAAATATAAAGAAGAATAATCTAATTATGAGAAGGGCTAGAGACCTTTTCTGGTTTCAAATCTGGTTTACATGGGTACATCAGTTTCATAGAAAATTTGTTTTACAATACTTTACATAGCCTCTTCAATTTTTATATGTTCTATAATTTTCCTTTCCACTTTACTGATATACCCCAATAAATAAAAATCTATCTCCCTCTCTTCTCTCTTCTCTCTCCTCTCTGTCTCTCTATCTCTGTCTCCCTTCTTCTCTCTTACAGCCGCCTCCCATAAATACTCATTTTCCCTGTTTGTGGAGTTCCTCTGTGGGCACTTAGAAGCAGAGGCTGTCCGGGACACTAACATAGTGTTTTCCATCCCAGGCGGCCTTTCCATGCTGTCCCACAGAGCCCTGCAAGAACGCAGGAGGTGGGAACGCTTGCACCGAGCTCACTCAGGTGCCTCAGACACATTAGGGCAGGCTGTCCTGGGGCCTCTTCTCCATAACTGAGCTGGTTTCGGCCCAACTGAAGCCACTAAAGTCTGTCCCTGGAACCCAGATCCTGCATTTTAACTCCATTTCCAAATATAAAGCCTTCAGCTGTGTCAGGCACTTTGATTTCTCTGGATGTCAGGCTTGGTTTTCAAATGTAAATGTGCCCCAGGTTAGTCTTAGTAAGTTACCTGGCCTGGGACCAGGAGCACACCTGTCAGGTGCGGCCCCGTCCTTGCCCCTTCGTGTAATCCTTCATGTCTCCGTCTCCTATCAAAGACACCCTCCCGCCTGGAGTTGAAAGCAAAATCACTCTGGAAGGAATTTATGACAAATAGAGTAATTCCTTTAATGCAGGCACTGTTTTATCTGCAGCACGTTAACTACAGAGCACCACCAGGAAATCGCCATCCTGTCCACGGTCACCGTGCTGTGCTCTCTTTAGAAAACACAATTAATCCTCTAATTGCAGTGAGAAAGGCAAGGTTCCCTCTGTACGGCCCCTCGATGCTAATCGGAGGCCACACGGTCACCTTAGAGGACCCTCCTATGGTCACTTGGGCAAGTTCAAGTCCCCCGTGGGGACCTTCCTGGTTGTTCAGATCTTTAAGGCACTTTGTCCCTTGATAATAGCTTCTCCAAGCTCTGGGCCAGTTTTAATTCCTTCCTAACTTCTAGGTCACATTGGTCTGGCTTTCTCCAGAGGACTTTAGAAAATGTTCAGGTTCTGTCTTTTGCTTAATATGCATGGCAAAACCATCAGCAATGTTGGGACCTCCTTTTCCTGACTCTCTCTCCATTACCTTGAATCATCAGACCACTCAGGAATTTCTAGTCACACCTGACGCTCCGCTTGGGTTTTTTTATGGTCCCCAAACCAGGCATCAAAACAAGTTTGGAAACTCAGTCATTTATTTATAGAAGAGTCGAGTCAGGCGCTGCATGTGGCAGGCTGGCATTTGGTGGCTTCTTTTTTTTCTCTCACAGGAATGTGTTCTGGGGCTCTGCCATGTCCTGGGTCCTCCTCGGAACCTCTGTAAATGTCGTGCAGTGTCCACTGTACAGTGCTGCCTGCGGCCAGCTCACAGCTGTCAGACTAGAAGGTTTCCTGTTCTTGTCTTCATGAGAAAAGGTGCGGCCATGAAATCGTCTTTGGTTCACAATTTATCAGGAGCCTTTTTCTTGGCAAATAATTTTAGTTGAATATATGATTTTTAAATGTGATAAAACAACATTTTAGAAATTAGTGAAAATAATACTTAAAAAAAAAAAAGAAAGAACCGTAATCTTACTTCATAGATCTACTTCAAACATATTAGGGTAATTTTTGTCCCAGACTTTTTCTTATGTATACATAAATGTTTACATTTCCTCATAAGATTTGCATCATTAAGAGGGATTTTTTAAAATTTTATTGTTTAAACATTCATAATGTAAAGAATTTTTCATGTGCTTATGTAGGGTTTTATTTTGTGGAAACACCTTACTGTAGTGATCCAATTCCCTACCCATGGATTGTAGCTATTTCACATTTTCATTTTTATGATTTACACATAACACATGTCTGTGCATAAACCCATGTGGCACTTCTCATTCTTTTCATAGGCTGCATTTATCTCATAGATGTTCCCTATATTTTCCAAAACAACTTGAAATAACAACATCTTAGACTTGTGCTCAGTTGCACCTTAAGGAAGACACAGCTCACACTGGGCTTTTCTCAGGTGAAGGGCAAGTGCCCCAGCCTCCTCTCTCCAGCCCTTGGAGGCTTTCAAATCAAAGTAAACAACTACTGAGTCTGAAGACCCCATTCAGGTAAATGTTTTATCCTTCTTGGGCAGGGCAGAGTGCCAAACCCATCAACTGTAAATAAGATGTCCCTAAAAAACCTTTTTTTTCGGACTTAGAGAACTTTGTAAATGAAGAGTAGTGGCAGGTGAACCCCAGGAGGAGAGAGCACAGAAGTGAAGCCAGAGGGGGTCTATTGGGGCCTGTTTGTGGCCTTTCTGAGGAAGAGCCAGCCCTGGGGGCACAGTGCTGGAGATGCCCGCTGTGAATTATGTATCTCCAACCCTTCAGGGTGTTTTGGGTTCAAGGCTTTGTCCTTTTTGGCAGTGATAATGAGGAGCATTGTACTAAATAGGCACAGCTTCATGCTTGTTTTCATCTGCTTTTGGTGAGAATCGGAACAGGGAGACTGAGTTAAATCACATTTCCATATGTTTGTTCAATGGTTTTCAAGATCTCTGTAAAATATTATTTTCCTGGTAGAGTAATGCAATGGGCCTAGCCCTTGGCTGCTGGGTTTGGACATGGCAGGGCAGTGGGCAGGGCGTGCTCTTTGAGCAAAAATCCTGGTGAGGTGGTTCTCCCAGCAGCTTCTTCCAGGGACTTACCACGGCTGCAGGGGCCCCACAGATAAACATCTGCACCCTGAAAGGTTTGATAAATGTCTGTTTCTATTTATTGTGCAACTGCAAATTCTTCTCTTTGAAAATGTTCAAAGTCATTCCTTCCACATTCTGAAGCTGTTTATAAAAGATCCCCATTAATGTGTTCTTATGGGAGCGGCATTTTACCGGGGGCTCTACGTTAAAGATGTTAAATGTATATGAGAACATTTAAAAGACAGGTTGTCTGAGAGTATGTTAGTTATTACATGAGTTGAACTCTCCAAGACCTCTGCATTGTACTGAGAACCTAAGTCTCGTGCCCCGGAAAAGTACAGCATGGTCTGGGCAGTTAGGAAAACATTTAGGACTTTTACTATTGTTAATGCCACGTGTGTTACCTATTCACTATTGTAACCAGATTGTTTCCACTGAGAAATGCATTCAATGCTTAACCTGACCTGTGATTTTTCTTAAAGGTTCTGTGGGTATTATTTCACAGCAGACAACTCTGACAAGTCTATGCTAGTGAAGTATGCAATTCTGGGCGATTCCAATCTTTCTAATTAATTGAGTTACCACCAAAGTAAAAGTAATGTTACAAAAATATGTTGCTGTGGGTGGTGTTCCCTTTGGCAAAGTAGCATTCACAGAAGATGAAACCACGATCAGAAAAGAAAGAAGCATTTAGCTTAACATTAAAACAGCGTATTGCTTTGTTTCCTAGAAGGAAAATGAAAATCCTATCGGGCTGGCATTCTCCGAAACTGTGTGTGTTTACTGGGTCGGACTTTGCCTAAAGTAATTGCAAATGTGAGCACAGTTCCCCTTGGTGGCTTGTTCTCCGGGCTTCTTTGATCTCAGCGTCCCAAGCAGACTACGCATAACTATGAGGATGATGAGGGGTCCACTCCACGGAGTGCCTGCTGTTACTCCTCAAAGCACTGAGCGCACACGGCCTAGGCTTTATCTCAAAGCCACATTTTTCAAAGGAGAAAAGAAGTTCATGTGGGATCATCCTAACCACCTACCTACCGACAGTTTTCTGTGTGTGTTTTCATTGACAGGAACCCATCACTGGCAGGAGAAGGCCCTTGCGAAAGGGTGCTTTTATTTGGTGTTTTTATTTGCTTATTGTAGTTAGGTATAGACCACATTCCAGACACCACTGAGAAGATCTTTTGAAAGTATTTTTTTTTTTTTGAGTTGCTAGACAAGAAGTTCACCAGGTGTGGACTGCTTCTTGTGTGTATTTGTGAAAACAATATACAATTGATGGTGATGACATCTAATGTTATTGCACTCCCAGTGTGGGCTGGTATTTACGTACATTATTGCATTTGTTCATAGCAGCAGCTTTACCACGGTGGGTGCCATGACTATGTCTCCATTTCATAAGTGGGGAAATGGAGGCTATGTGGGTGGGTGATTTTTCCAGCGTCCCATGAATTTGGAAAAGGTCACCAGATCCTGGCATGGTCCAGACTTGCCACTATTCCAGCTGGGCCACCCTGCTCCACGCAGTGCTGCTGACTTGTTGAGCCAGGCTGTTCTTGGTGGTGGGCCTGTCCTGGGCATTGCAGGACTTTTAGTAGCATCCACGGTCCCACCAGAAGCCAGTGGCTCACACCAGTCATAACAACCACAAACATCTCCCGACGCTGCCCAATGTCCTATGGATGGAGCCGGTGCCTTCACTCCTATCGGCATGCTGACTTTTGTTTGCTTTCCGGTCTTGGGCTCCAGGTCCCTGATCATGTTACAGAGCTGATGGCATGATGGCTAGAGCACTGCTGGGACTCTGTCATAGCTCATTTGCCTGTCCCTGTCATTGTGTGCTGTGATGTCCTTCACACCGTGGCTGTCCAGGAGCCCTGCTGGTAATAGCTGGAGGGTCTGGAGCTGGCATGGGTGCAAAGGCCTGCACCAGCTTCCATTCAGGTAGGTATGTTTAGGCCTCAGGTGATCCAGGTCACGTGCTTTCCAGGAAAGCTAAGCTAAGAAGAGGTGGACTGAAGATTTCAGCAGAAATATAAAAGATCCAGTACTTTTCTTTGAGACCAGAGATGAGGAGGCTGAGGAGGGCGGCATTCAAGGGGCAAAAGGAATGGGATGGGAGCATGCCTTTCTCTGGATAGCAGTAATCAGCATGTCCAAGCATCCTGTCCCAGACCCCTTGGGCAGCCTTGTGACCCGGCCTTGTGGACCTCTCATGAAGCTTCCATGGAAAAGACAAGGAAACTATGGTCTTCCTCTCAGATCCTTAAAGCATCCCTTCATCCCAGGGGAGTATTTTCACACCATGATTTCCAAATGTTTGAGATGGGGCCAAGGCACAGGCAAAAGGGTTCACATGTTCAAAGGTCAAAAACATTAGCAACACAACTGTCATCTGAGGCAGAAGTGAAAAGGGAAACAGCCAAGGATCCCAGACCCAGGAAGGGGTGGCGGGCAGAACAAGCTGGCCAGGGAGACAGGCAGGGCAGAGGCTGGGGGCAGGCCACAGAGACCACAAAGAGGCAGGATGGGCCTTCTTGAACAATTATCTATTGATTATAATAACAAATAAGAGAATAACTTGTTGTTGTTGCTACTTTATTTAAAAATATATATTTTTCCTACTTTACACATCATCTTTGTCTCAAGTTTTCATTTGCTGGTTCTGGTCTCTGCCGCCTCCTCTCCATGGTTGACCAATTACAAGGCAAGTCATGGGCCTAAGGGATGGCGTCTGGTTAATTCCTGTGCTTCTCAGTGGAGATCGCTTTGGGGAGGTGGTTGGTTAAGTAACCTATTTGGGGTCACATAGTGCTGGTGGGCAAGCCAGGGGCACAATTGGCCTGCTCTCCTGTCAGTGGCTTAGCCTGCCGCGCCCACCTGAATCAATTATTTTTAAAACATACATTTCCATTTAGTGATTCATGCTGGGTCTAATTCACTTGCTGTTTAATGTCACTTAATTATCCAGAGACTAAAACAGACCCACAGAGAACAGATTTTAAAAGTATATTTTAGAGATAAAAATGGGCCTTTAATATTCTACAGGATTTCAAATCCCTAGACAAAGGATGTCAGCTTAAATTTGAAAGAAGCCCTCTAAGATCTGTCTTTGAAAAACAAAAAGGCAGCCTCGGCCTTCGTGCAAGCAGAGGACTCACCTTTTTCAAATTATAGTTTTCAAGTCTGATACACTAGATAATCATCAGGGGGTCAAATAAAATCATTATTTTGTCAGAGAGAGAAAGCACGTTCAAGGGGGAAATTAATGACAGCAGAGAAAGAACAAAGTCGTTGCTAATAGGGAGAGTTTCTCAAAGATTAAAGGAGGACTTGCCCTTAGTTTTGCTTCAGGTGTTACTCTACGATCACGTTTAAGGCTCCACAACAATCCTGCCCCGAAAGCAGGGACTGGGAACACTCCCAGGGGAAAGGGGTCCCGAAACTCCCTCCTCACAACCTCAGATGTGAAGGGAAACCTGAGTCTGTTTTGCAGACATGTCTCTCTTTTCATCCTGAATATCTCAAAATTGCCTGACTTAGCGGGCAAACGCAGAAGCAGAAAATGTGGTGACCCCGGGACAGCATGCCCTCCTGTGGAAAAAGAAGAAAAAGTCTGTTCTGAAGGATGCAGAAGGGAATTTAAAGGGGCGCCCAAACCTTTTTAACCTGAACTCCCAGGGCCGATCTTTGACACGGTGTGGCCTTGTTCTGATGGCCAGCTGTCCACCATCACATCCTGATTTCGCTTTTGCCAGCTGAGGCTGGTGAGGAAGGGTGAGTCCTTCTCCCGCCCCTGCCATGCTGCTGCCTTGGTGCAATTTTCCTAAGGAACAAACACCGAAGGGTCGGCTGTGTGGCAGTCACCACACAGAGTGGATTGTGCAGGCCTGGCCTCCTGCAAAGACACGCCTCTGGCTAGTGCTCACACTCGTGCCAGCACCTTTTCCGGAGTGCCCTGTTGTGTCTAGAAGGCCGCATTGTTCTAGCTGCCATGCTGTTATTGTCCTCCCACAAGTGATGGGATTGCTGTGACGGCTGGGCACTGCCTGGAAGGCTGGTGGGTCATCATGGTGGAGGTTGGTGAGGGAAGGAGGAAGGGTAACATGTGCCCAAGACACAGGCATGTGAGTGCTGGATGTTTATTTAGATGCCCTCGGAGTTTTCCTATTTAAAACCTTGCCGTGGGCCCTCTCTCGGTTACTTGTGCGATTGTTGCTAGCTGGCTGCTATGTTTCTCTCCTTCACGGATTGTCTGTCCCCGCTGGAGGGTAAGGTGCCCGCAGAGGTGCAGGGCAGCGGGTTCTCACTCAGCACCTGCCAGGTTACCGCCTTTATAGTCCTCACTTCTTCCGTGTCCCTGGAAGTTCATAGCCCAGGGAGCTCTTTTGGGAAGATTATTTTATGACTTGCTGTAAATCAAGATTTGGGGTTCGAGGAGTATCTAGTATTTGGATCAGTGAATGCACTTTACTCAAACAGAATAAACATAATAAGTTTCTCAGTGTTGGCATTGTTGTCTGGGTGTGTATAATGGTCCCATTTTATTTATTTACAATGTCAAGTAATTCACTCAAGTGTCACCAAGAGAGGGAGCTATTTTGCAGAGCTTACATTTCCAAACTTCCGACTTGCGATAATGTGGAAATATGCATACTCAGCCATTTCTAGAGTCCTGAGTCTGGAGGACCGAATTAGAAGGTGAGGAGTCCTATTCCCTCAGCCCTCAAAGGCCTCATCCAGCCACACCCTCTCCATGGCCTGGCTTGGGAACAGGTGGCATTCAGGGCAGGGCCACATGGGAGCAAAATGTATTAAAACATCTCACCCACCTATTCAGGGCACGGTTTGTGTGTGTTTGGCCAACAGTAAGTTACTATTGGGTCGGCAACTAAGTAATTGCGGATTTTTTAAAGAAAATCAAAGACAATTTTTTCATGGAACTAAATAACTTTATTCTGTAATGTATTGCCCGTTTTGATCAATGACCTTTTGCCATCTTTCAGGCAGCATCATAATCCCATGTTCAAAAAACTTCTGGTTTTTATTAGCAAAAAACTGAATCAGGTACGATTTGACATCATCATCATTATTGAAATTTTTACCATTCAAGGAGTTTTGTAAAGATCGAAACAAAAAGTAATCAGATGGTTCAAGGTCAGGACTATATGGTGGATGTGGCAAAACATCCCAACCAAGCTCCATTAATTTTTGCCGAGTGACCAAAGATGTGTGTGGCCTTGCATTGTCATGATGGAATACAACACCTTTTCGATTTGTCAATTCGGGCCGCTTTTCTTCAACTGCATTGTTTAATTTCGTTAGTTGTTCAATGTAGACATCAGAATTGATCATTCGGTTGGGTGGTAAGAGTTCAAAGTAGACAATTCCTTTGTAATCCCACCAAACTGATAACAAAACCTTCTTTTGATGAATATCAGCTTTTGATGTTGTTTGAGTTGGTTCACCTGGCCTGCTCCACGATCTTTTCCGCTTGATATTGTTGTAAACAACCCATTTTTCATCGCCAGTTATCAGTCGTTTTAAAAATGGATCATTTTCATTACGTTTCTTTAGCAAATCGCAGCTGCTAATGCGTTGCGTTAACTGTGATTCTTTCAGTTCGTGAGGAACCCATGTATCGAGTTTTTGAACATAGCCAAGTTGTTTTAAGTGATTTTCAATGCATGTATGTGATACATGAAGCTTCTCTGCAATCTCACGTGTTGTACTGTGACAGTCTGAATTGATTATTGCTTTGATTAGGGCGTCATCAACTTCAACTGGACGACCAGAGCGTTTTTCATCTTTGAGTGAAAAATCACCAGAACGAAATTTGGCAAACCAATTTTGACACTGCCGTTCTTTTAAGGCTTCGTCACCATAAACAGCACATAACTTTTTATGAGCTTGCGATGCGTTTTCCCTTTGCGGAAATAAAAAAGCAAAATATGACGAAAATGTTCCTTTTGATTTTCCTTTTTTCAACAAATGCCAAACGAAAACTACAAAACAGATCAAAAAACTTTTTTTACTGATTAACAGCTGAATAGCCAACTATCAAATAACAAAATGTGTTTTACATTTGTACTACGTCTGCAAACCTAAAAATTCAACTGAAGCATGTATGTGTGAAACCCGCAATTACTTAGCTGCCGACCCAATATATCTGCTCGGGAAGGCAGATTTACAAAATCACAATAGGGAAGCTTATTTGTATTTCTATTACAAAGGTTAATGTTTTTGTTCAGATCCCCATAATATAAATCAGGGTTTGGAATATATTTCTCCCAGGACAAGTGCTGGGCTGAAGACCCACTGTTCGGGCCCCATGGGAGGAGGAGGAGGTAGGGGCGCCAGCCATGCATGGAACATAGCCCAGTGGTCAAGAACTTAGGCCAACATCTTCATATGGGAATCCCTGGGGTCTAGTGGGCACTGAAAAAGCAAGGGTCTTCCCTGATGCACCAAAGACGGATGACTTTTCAATGAGAATTAATACATTTACAGGTATTCACATCTACTAAGTTTCTTGTAAAAAGAAAAACAAAACCAGAAGCTTCAAGCTCACCACCTATCTGAAATCAGGTCCCATTGCATACGCTTTGTTAAATTCCAATGTAATGAATGGCTGGACTTGGACATCAGCCCACGGGCAGGACACAGGCTTGCCCTTGAGAAATTTCACTTCTAGGGAGAAATGCTGGCATTTACAAAGAGCAGGAGAGTGAGAGCACACATCTTGTAAACAAGTAATAAGCCTGAAAGGAACAGAGAGATCACTGGTGTGCAAACCAGAGCCAGAAATCCAGGGTGCGTTAGAGGCTTCTGTGAGGACCCTGGGGTGCCTCACCTGGGACACTTCGCCTGGGACCCACACTTCCCATCTCTCAGCCATAGAGACAGCTGTCTGACCTGCCCGTTTGAAACTGAGAGCTCAGAGGAGGCACCCGTGGTTAATGAGTTCCTCTGTTTAGAATAGCAAACGAAGGGAGCGTGGGAGGGGCCCAGCAACATAGCAGTTACCCTCAAGGGAAGAAATGTTTGGGGAGGGCAGACTCCAACCAGGAAGTTTCCACATGATGGAGGAGGAACTGACACAGAAATGGCTGAAAACCACCCAAAGCATAGACCCCCATCAGGAGTGTGTGTGCAAGTCTGCCCATGCAGGAACTCACTGGGCTTGGCCAGACCTATGCACAGATCTAGGAGGGACAGTGCAGGCCATACCCCATCTGAGATAAGAACATCCACTCCATCTTCATGGTTTTCCCTGGATCCTTAAATTCAAGGGACTTATTTCTACATATCATCTTGGTACCTGTGAGTCATGAACAAATTCATAATGATGTCACTGTCATGGCTATGTGAGCCCACTCTTTTCAGGGGTGATTGCAGGGTGCCATGCACACATCCTGGCCGATTCGGGGTGATCCTCTCAGCTCAGGTTCGATGCTTGACTTGGAGAGGCATGTGTAGCATGCTCTGCCTCTGCAGAGAAGCGGGATTGTCCCGGTTCTGACAGGATGACGGATATGCTTCGGGCTCTTAAGCAGGCTTTGGCAGCAATGCTGACTTTCTGGGTCGGTGCAAACATTACGATATTGTTACGGCTGTGAATGGAGCTTTTGTTCTGGTGTTATGGGATTACAGTATTTAGACGAGCACATCTTACTCAAAGATAACTTTGAATGTATTTAAAGTGCATTTCTTGACAGGCTGTTATTGTAAGTGGATCTGGTTAAGTCACCCACACTTTTAGGAATTCTGCATCACAGGAGGCTGTCTTGCACTGTGACCCTACTGCAGGAGTGCACACTGCCACAGGAGACATGTATGGGGACAGTTCTCTATCAGCGGTCCAAGGCAGAGCTCAGGCCAAGCTCTTGAATCCAGGCAGCTGTTTTTTGAGGAACTGACTTGCAAGGAACCCATAACCAGATACAAGTGAAATGAGCATGTGAGACACTCAGTTCACACAATCTGATTGGGGGAGGATACACCCCAGAAAAGAGTATCCTGTCCTGTCCCAGAGAAAATATAGACTAGTCTGAGGAAATGCAAGTGGGAGACATAGGAACACAAAACCTAGCTTGCACATTGGACTTTTATTCCCCAGGAGGACATGATAAACATTGCACACATTTTCTAAGGCACTCTTGGATGATTAAGGGACTGAAACCAAAATAAGTATATTGAGGAAAGCTTTAAACACCTGAAGTATTTAACTGAAGAGAATAATCACCTGTCTTCCCTCACCTCCTGTAAAGGGCAAGAAGGAAGGCAGTCATGCACATTCAAGGTAGATTCTTGGAACCTTAGAAAGTTCAGCTGTGTCTCTAGAATTCTAGGATAATTGGCTGTGTTTGTGTTGAAGCAGTTAGGTAACTCAGTGTGCCACGCTGCCTCTGACTACCTAATTCCCAATAGTATTAGGCACAGACTTAATCAACAATGTATTTACCACACATGGACTTTGCATCCACATCCTAGTCTGTGCAGGGAAAAAGAACAAAGGATGATGTACAGGGTGTATGAGAGCTGCAGGGCTGCTGTGGGTGGGCACGTGGTGAGCAGGAGTGTGAGGCGAGAAGCCATTGACTACTAATGCAGGAGGCACAGGCAGACTGCCCCGTGTTTGAGGTTCATCTACATACAGAGAAACAGCCCAGCTACTGTAACTGTGAGTGGATCTGGTTCAATCACCCACATTTTTAGGATGGCAGCATGCATACCTGCTAGCTCATGCAGCCGCTGCTCATACCCTCACCTCCTGACCCAGGTTGGCAAACACACTGCCCCAAAACCTGTTTGAATTACAGACTTTAAAATATTTATTTATTCTATATGGTTATGAAAACTTGATGCTGGTATAAAACATTTGATCTTGTTCTTGAAAAAAAAAAAATCAAAGGATGCGAGTGGAATGGAATTGCATCCCTACTACCCAGCCTCCATCAGGGAAGCAGCCGTGGCTACTTCACTCCACACTCTGTCCTGACGATAGCCCCGGCTCCTGTAACACCGATCATGTTTAGAAGGAAACTAAAAGATGAAGGTCTCAAATAATATCCTGACCACCACATATCAAGGAGAGAGGCCCTTATCCAGAAGAAAGAGCCCCAGGCAGGAGGTGCTAGGATGAGAGAAGGTGGGGGGCTGTGAAAAGGAGAGAAGGACCACATGAACAATTTGGCATAAAATGTATGAAACTCAGCCTGATTCATAAATGGAAAGGGCAGTATAATACCATCAGTGCCACAAAACATCACTTAAGCATTTGCAAGGGATAACACAAGTCATTTCAAACAAATGTGAAATCAAAGCACACATCTATCGTAAGCTGGGTGCTTCCAGACTAAAGACTACGTGGGTGGCCCTGCCTGGACCCCACTAGTGGACATAGTAATTCTCATCCTACCACAACCACAATACTCTGTACAAAGCTTTGAACCCCCCTGCTAACCACCATGAGCTTGAAACAACAGAAAATCACTCCCTCCCATTCTAGACTAGAAGTCCAAACTCAGATTGGTTCCTTCTGAGGCTGTGAAGGCAAATCTAGTCCAGCCTCTCAGCTTTCCAGACTTTGCTGACACTGTTGACGGTCCTTGGCTTGTAGAAGCATCACCCCATTTCTGCCTTCACATTCACATGGTGTCTCCCTGAGTGTGTCTGTGTCCAAACTTCCCTTTTTATAAGGACCCAGTCATATTGGATCAGAGACCACCCTTCTCCCGTATGGCATAATTTTAACTAATTGCATCTACTATCACCCTATGTCCAAACATGGTCCCATTTTAAGGTCTTGGGGTTAGGACTTCAACACATGAATTTGACTAGGGGACACAATTCAACTTCCCATCATGAGAAGGCCTCACTCCCAAATCTCTTCCAGGCCTGGTCTTCTTCAACCTGCTCAGGACCTAGGGAAGGGAGGGCTCTGGTACTGAGTGCTGACTGGTGGCCACGTGATGGAGCTATCTGCCACCATGTCCTGCCCCTGACCCCAGCCCCGCCAGGACCCGAGTCCTCACATGCTCTCTGTCCTCCAGGTAGTAACACTAGCCATCTGGCCGCACTGAGATGACCCTGCAGCCAGGATCACTAGCATCCTGATGACCCTGGGTCACTGATTTCCCCGGAACTATGTGAGCTCCTGTGGAGAAAGTCTACCTGCTCCTTTTGTTTAATGGGGCTCCTGGTAATAAAACATGTAACAATGACTAAAGGAATGATTGTATCTTCACCTCTGCATGCATTAGTAATGCAGGTACTCAATAAAGCCTCACCGCTTTCCGCTGACAATGCTCTAACATCTCTTTACACCAAGCGCTCACGCCCTTTCTGCAGGATGGCAAAGCCTCAGGCAGCAGCTGGGCGACACTTCCCCTGAAACGTGGCTTTAATTGTGGATGTCTTGCATGGGGCAGTCCTCTCCATGTGCTTCTCATCTTTGAGAACACTAGTTTAAGTCAGTGATCCAAGAGAAGTGGAAAGAAAGCTGTGTTCATGCATCCAGCCCCAGCTAGCCTTCTGAAAGCTGACAGGTCCAGTGTGCTCCTCACCCACTCAACTGAAGGGCTCCTCACTGGTGTCTCCCAGGCCTGTGTTGTCCATCTGAACACACCATTCTCCACTATTTTGGCCACATTGTAAACGTTAGCTGCTGCCCTCCAGAGGCCAAAATTCATTCTGATCTTGGAGTTGATTGAGCCAAGTTAGGATCTCAGACTCAGGGGTAACTAGCTGCCAAGGAGTCTTTCCTGACTTGGTCTAAGCTTCTGACAAGGAGGACCGTGTTCCCTCTGAGACCTTCTTGCCCTGTTTTAGCCATGTGTTTGTTTCGCTGAGGCAAACTGATCCATTTGCCTAGCACAGAGGATGCTGAACCTATGCTAGGTTTCAACAACCCTAAATTCTATCGTCAGTGGGAAGACCAGCTGCATAGTTAGCCCAAAGTCCTCAATAGAAACCTGGCCAGACCACAGGCTTCCTGTGCCTCAGGATTGGCCACCCAATAAAGATAACTTAATCAGAAATTTAGTCTGCTCCGTGAGGTGGCTGGGCTTTAGTTAGATTGTGCACCAAGTACTTGATTGCCATATTCTAGGTAAATCTGACACAATAGAATTGGACCCTCCTTTCTCCACCTCTCTCTTTTCCCTTGTCCTGGTATTAGAGAATCACTCAAACCTCTCTGCTGGCACCAAAGTCCATCTGCAGGGCCAGGGCTGGACATTGGATGTCTGCTCATCACAGCCGGGCAAAGCAGGTCAGAAAAAGGACAGAAGTATACATTTGCCCACTGGGACAAAGGTGTCACTTTCTCCTAACCTGTTTCAGACTCACTTCCTATAAGAGAACCCATTGCGCTAACCAGTTTGGCTCAGTGGATAGAGCATCAGCCTGAGGACTGAAGGGTCCCAGGCTCAATTCCAGTCAACCTTGGTTGCAGTCACATCCCCATCAGGGGGTGTACAGAAGGCAGCTGATTGGTGTTTCTCTTTCACCAATGTTTCTAACTCTCTGTCCCTCTTCTTCCTTCCTCTCTGTAAAAATTCAACAAAGTATATTTTTAAAAAACAGAGAGAACCCCTTATAATGTGATACTAGTAGATACCCTGCAGGTAGTCCTGTGCCAGCCCTCCTGCCCCAACACAGGGACATCCGTTCACAGGCACAGACACACACATAGGGTATATCTCAACACACACAAGCACATACTCACATGAGCCCACATATATACATCACATATGCACACACACTATATGCATACCCATATACACTCAGGTAGACATACATGTCATGCATGCATACACACAAGCACACAGACCACACATGCATGCACATACACATTACACAAAGCCCGTGGCTCCATAGTACCTGCCAGTATCCATTTCCAGGCTCGTTGCTGTGTCCCTGCAGGCCTACATCTAGTCAACTCTGGCTCAGCTATTCATTTATCCAAAGAGGCACTGCTGCACATTTCATACAACAAACACACAGCTCCACATTTATAAAAGTATCTGAGGTCTTCAAATGAAAAGATTTCCATTCACGCAAGATGCAGGAAGATCCTACCCGTCCTCTTTGATGTGCATTTCCTGAGTGCACAGAGGATTCCTGGGAGGCTGTGTGAGTCCCCTTTGTTTCTAGAATGTTTGGTTGATGTGCTTCAAAGTAGCAGTAGGAGCAATTGCTGGCAAACGTGTGCATTTTAATTGTGGTCTCTGGGACACTCAAGCTGTGAGTCTGGCCCCGGGAGCAGAATCCCATACCTAATCTCAAGCTCTCAGCGCTGACAACACACCCTCTGCGAAGCTGCACCGCCGCTAAACTGTAAACATCTTGGAAAACTTGGCCAACATTACTCAACCTAGGCAGCTGGCTGTTGTTGTTGTTTTTTTTTTTGTTTTTTTTATCATTTCCAGGTGCATTTGGGGGAGAGGAACATTCTAATGGATGTAAATCAGCTGTGAGATCCAAACCCTGGAAGTTATACCCACACATTTCAAAGAGATTCTGCTCCAGAGGCTTAAAGGAGATGGAATGCCCCCAAATCAAGGGTACCATCGAACACATTTTCAATAAATGCTTAGACACCATTTTCTCCCAGATGGTCTTCTTTCAGGTACTATTCTCTGATTCCAAATTCTGGGAAGCGACTGTGCCTAGGCTGAAATGTGTTAAAGACTCAAAGTCCAATTTCAGAACCTGAGATGGGATGTTCCTGTCAATCACAGACCCTAAGACTCTGCAACGTGTTGGTGGCCCGGGAGCACAGACTGGCGTTATGCATTCCCACATAGACAAGTGTGTGAAGCTGGGTCCCTGTTTTCGAGAGAACACTGTGTCCAAACGGAAACTTGAAAAGTTGAAATTTGATAGGAAATTTACTTCTTATGAAAACGTTCACCAGTTCAGGTCCAATAAAACAAAAATGTGGTTCATGCTTTATTTTTTAATTTTGTTTTTTGAGTAGGATTGGGTTGGGATTTTATTATTGGGCCTGGGGATAGATAGGTATCATTCACCACTCAAAGGTTGTACATTTCACTTTAGATTCTTAGGAGGATGAACCTTGGGCAAAAGTCACTCTAATATAAGGCTAAGTGAGATAACGGAGGAATGGTTGCTTGTCCATTGACCAGTGAGGCATCCTCTCTAGTGGGTGACCTGAGCACTGACCCCCACAGAGCTCTCCATGTGAGAGAGAGCTTCTTTCGAATGGAGCAGGTCATCCTGATTTGCTTCTTTCGAATGGAACTATCCCATTCAAGGCCTTCCAGGAGCCCCTAACTGCTTGAAGAAACATTTATTCTGGCGTTTAAAGCCTCCTTTCCCTGCCTGCTTTTACCCACATACATTTCCCACTGCTCACTGGCACCAATCTCCTTTCTTCAGCGTCTGCTGACGCTGTTGTCCTGTACAACATGACCACCCCACCTCCTGAGTGGGGCGACTTGGGCTTGTATTCCAACTCTCTAACTCAGGGGCACATGCATTTGCACCGGATCATATCAACTCTTTATTGTCTCCAGAGAAGTGAATTTGTGATGCTCCCCACTGCAGGCCAATACTACCAGTTTTCTGCCTCCTGTATGAACTAGTAAAGGCCAGGGGCTTTGCTTTATGTCTTATTGCTGTCCCACTGCACCAAGTGAAGGTCCCAGTGCACATTATCCACTCCAGAGATGCTGTGGGCTTTACACTGCCGAAGGAAGCAGGGGTGCTCTCTGGCCCAGCCTTCTGGGTCCAGTGCCTGGCCCTTCGCTGACCCAGGGTGTCAGTCTCCTTCCATGCAGCCAGGTCTCAGCAATGAGGCCAGTGACAGTGCAGTCAGAGCAGAGCTGCCTGATGTGCAGCTCCTGCTCCAGGGTGACACCCAGTGTTTCAGCGATGGGCTGAAATGTTAACAAGTCTGATTCTACCAGAACACAGCAAAGTTCCCTATGGGTTTTCCTTCTAACTGGGTAAAGCAAGCTCAGGACAGTGCCTGGCTTCTCCTGACAATGTGGGGACACCAGGAGGGCTAAGTCTGAGCTTCTGATCAGCCTGGCAGGTTGGGGCTAACCTGGAGGGGAGAGAGAGAGGGCCAAGTTCTTCTGCAGAATGAGAGTGATCTTCTGGTATCACTTCTTCCTAGCAGATTATTGGGAGCCATCGTGATATTGTCTGCTCTTGACATGTGCTACCTCTTTATCTACCATGAAGACATAAAGCTAGAATCATGGCTCCATCACTATTTGAGTCTCCATCTCACACCTTTAAGATTTTTAAGAATTCTTCTGAACATGTGGGTGTGTGCTTTCTGAGTCTGGGTCTAGTTGAAAATTAACACTGTCACTCATGAGGAGCCAGGCTTTATCTCTGGAGGTCACAGGTCAGTGACCCTCTGTACCTGGCCTTTCTTGTAGCTCTCACGGCATTTATTCCTTTGGACAGATTTTTTTTTTTAAGTTTTACAAAAGATCTAATTGGAATCCCATCTAATAAAAGAGTAATATCCAAATTGACCATCACTCCAACACACAAGATGGCCGCCCCCATATGGACACAAGATGGCTGCTTCAAGATTGCCTGCAGAGGAGGGCAGTTAGGGGGAATCAGGCCAGCAAGATAGGACAGATAGAGGTGACCAGGCCAAAGGGAAAGCAGTTAGATATCTATCAGGCTGGCAAGGGAGTGGTAAGAGGATGATCAGGCTCACAGGTTGGAGTGGTTAGGGGAAATCAGGCAGGCAGGCAGGCAGGCAAGCAGTTGGGAGCCAGCAGTCCTGGATTGTGAGAGTGATGTCCGACTGCCCGTTTAGGCTAGATCCCATAATCGGGCCTAAACGGGCAGTTGGACATCCTTTGAGAGGTCCCAGAATTTTGTACACTGGGCCTCTAGTATGTAATAAGAGTCAGCAACCTGTTGGCAGCCTTCACTGAAGAATCTTGTAAGTGAAGGAGCTTCTTCTGGCAAACCTTCTGTGGAATTCATGGTACAAATTCTTTCTTCTGTATTTCATCCTGTTCAGAGGAGTAACCATTGCCCCTAAAGCACTTTCAAAGACCTGTGAATGAAGATGGATAAAAATGAATGTGTCCATTTTAATGCACACAACCATTTTTGCTACAGAATGACTGGTTTAACTTGTGAAATTGAATGAGTTTAATGCAAGATAAATATTTATGCATAGACCCATGAGAAGAATGAGCTGTCTGCAAAAGAATAAAGGCAAATGCCATTATTTTCAGAGATCAGATCACTCATGGGCAAGCAGGCCAGGATGAATTCTCTATGCAAAAGGCATCCTCCACTCCCCCTCCATCTTCCCCGATGCCTTATGCATAAATTGCACACCAGAGCCAGCAAATATATGCCATAAGACACCTTTAAGGTGCAGGGAAGACAAGGTCCATTCTCTTCTCTCATAGGTCACTTACATCTCTCACTCACACACACACTTTCATACACACTTACATATTGGCACACTCACTCCCACACTCATACATGCACGTACTTTCACATACTCACTCACATAGTCAAATATACTCTCACACTCACACACACAAATGCCTTCTCATCTGGGTCCAGAGGGAGATTAAAGGGCATCCAGGCTTTAGTCTCTTATGGTCACAGGCCAATTACACTCTGCATTTGGCTTTTATGTGTGTGTATGGTATATGTATATATTGGGTCGGCAACTAAGTAATTGCGGATTTTTAAAAGAAAATCAAAGACAATTTTTTCATGGAACTAAATAACTTTATTCTGTAATGTATTGCCCATTTTGATCAATGACCTTTTGCCATCTTTCAGGCAGCATCATAATCCCACGTTCAAAAAACTTCTGGTTTTTATTAGCAAAAAACTGAATCAGGTACGATTTGACATCATCATCATTATTGAAATTTTTACCATTCAAGGAGTTTTGTAAAGATCGAAACAAAAAGTAATCAGATGGTGCAAGGTCAGGACTATATGGTGGATGTGGCAAAACATCCCAACCAAGCTCCATTAATTTTTGCCGAGTGACCAAAGATGTGTGTGGCCTTGCATTGTCATGATGGAATACAACACCTTTTCGATTTGTCAATTCGGGCCGCTTTTCTTCAACTGCATTGTTTAATTTCGTTAGTTGTTCAATGTAGACATCAGAATTGATCGTTCGGTTGGGTGGTAAGAGTTCAAAGTAGACAATTCCTTTGTAATCCCACCAAACTGATAACAAAACCTTCTTTTGATGAATATCAGCTTTTGATGTTGTTTGAGTTGGTTCACCTGGCCTGCTCCACGATCTTTTCCGCTTGATATTGTTGTAAACAACCCATTTTTCATCGCCAGTTATCAGTCGTTTTAAAAATGGATCATTTTCATTACGTTTCTTTAGCAAATCGCAGCTGCTAATGTGTTGCGTTAACTGTGATTCTTTCAGTTCGTGAGGAACCCATGTATCGAGTTTTTGAACATAGCTAAGTTGTTTTAAGTGATTTTCAATGCATGTATATGATACATGAAGCTTCTCTGCAATCTCACGTGTTGTACTGTGACAGTCTGAATTGATTATTGCTTTGATTAGGGCGTCACCAACTTCAACTGGACGACCAGAGCGTTTTTCATCTTTGAGTGAAAAATCACCAGAACGAAATTTGGCAAACCAATTTTGACACTGCCGTTCTTTTAAGGCTTCGTCACCATAAACAGCACATAACTTTTTATGAGCTTGCGATGCGTTTTCCCTTTGCGGAAATAAAAAAGCAAAATATGACGAAAATGTTCCTTTTGATTTTCCATTTTTCAACGAACGCCAAACGAAAACTACAAAACAGATCAAAAAACTTTTTTTACTGATTAACAGCTGAATAGCCAACTATCAAATAACAAAATGTGTTTTACATTTGTACTACGTCTGCAAACTAAAAATTCAACTGAAGCCATATATGTGTGAAACCCGCAATTACTTAGCTGCCGACCCAATATATTTTTTTTATTCAGCCACAAACTTTCTGGTTTCAGTGTTCTTCAAATAAGCTCTGCTTAAAATTGGTGAATGAAATAAGCAGGTGTATCACCTCTGGACCCTCCAGGTTCGGCAGGGGTATTCTCCATCCACCCAGTGATGTGATTTGTCTTCAAGGAACGCTTCCACACCCTCATGTCTGAATTCTAGGACACAAGTTTCACGATCTCATCACTACTGAAAGGGGGTTGACTAGACAACCCCTCAGGGACCTCATTGATGCAACCTAGAGACAGACAATCCAAATGACCAGCTGAGCCACACCTCAGCTATTTCATTTGCCTATTGAATGTTTGCTTTGCTTCCTGCCTTAATTTCTTATTAAATTTAAAAAGAGAGTTTTTTTTTCTTTAACCTCGATTTCTTACCAGTCCAATATTGAAAGAAGAAACTAACCTCTTGTTTTCCTCTTGATTGAGGCAGTATCTATCCTGGAGGAGAGCTCAGGCAAAGAATCTCACCAATGGGACGCCCCAGCCATCAAAGAGTATCCACAGGAAACATGACCACTTCTCCTCTGAGCCCTACTCTGCTGTTTCCTTCACCTGGCAAATGCTAGTGAGGAGACCTAAAGAATAGTGGAAACTAGCTATATCACATTTAGTTAGAAAGGAAATTCCACAGTAGTCAGTTTACATTGGACAGGATCCCATAAAAATTAAATAGTCAGTTGACAAAATGCTCTCATTAGTGGGTAGAGTGGCCACCGCAGTGTTCCCCAGCATAGATTTCTGAAAAGAGTCCGCAGACATTTTTTGAGCGTATTTGTTTCTTAGAAAATTGCATTAGTCAAGTGATAGCACATTTAGTAGGAATGAGTACAAGTTATTAAAAATATTCAATGAGGACTTACTGAGCACTGATCATGTGCCAAGCATGCCTGGGTCTTGGGGTGCAGCTGTGAGGAAGATAGTCCAAGCCCCAGACCACATCATCCTTGTCTTTCAGTGCAATTTATTTCCCATTTAGGATAATGTGTCTCCTTAATGCCTTTATTACTAGTTTTTTATTGTGTTCCCATGGTTATTATATTTTAAGTTATAAAAATTTAAAATTTAGCCACACTAATTTGATGTTACTGCCTGGTTGGTATTTTATATAGCCAATCTCTGTATTTTGCAATGATTACAGAAATGTATCCTGCTTCTTAATGTATCCAGCATTCTAAAAAGTAAAACACTTTAGGGAAACTTAATGTAGGTTAAACCTAAAGACTATTGAGGAGTAAGATTTATTATTATTATTATTGTTATTATTATTATTTATTAAACAGCAGGTTGGCACAATCTTGTGCTTGTTTGATATATTCTTTTAATTATTGAAAAGATTTTTGCCCTAGCTGGTTTGGGATAGATCAGTGGATAGATCATCAGTCTATGGACTGAGGGTCCTGGGTTCAATTCCAGTCAAGGCATATGCCCAGGTTGTAGGCTAGATCCCCAGTAGGGAGTATGCAGGAGGCAGCCGATCAATGATTCTCTCTCATCATTGATATTTCTATCTCTCTCTCTCCCTCTCCTTTTCTCTCTGAAATCAATAATATATATTAAAAAGAAAAAGGCTAGATTAGTTGGATGTGGCTGTTATATATATATATATATATATATATATATATATATATATATATATATATATAATTTATTTAGTCTTATCAACATAAAATGGATAATTTCTATAAACAGCAATGCTATAGTTGGGATTAAATTATGATTCAATTTATAAAAATCGGTACCTCTAAATTTCACACATTCTGTATCATACTTCTGTGTTGTCTGATGTGGGTGACAGTGTCCAGGACTATGCCACTGAGGGGGAGCTCAGAGAGTGGAAATTCCTCATCACCAGGAGTGTTATCAATGTCTGCAGCCTGCATTGACTACAAGAACTTATTACTGGAGTCTCCTTATCACCAGGCATCTTATGACCTGGTCTTGGAAACCCTGAACTGATAGATCTCAACAAGCTCAGGACCAAAAGGTTTCCCAGGATGCTGATTTCAGTGATAAAACTTTGACAGTTCCAGGCAATCAGGACAAGCAGGCCACTCCACTTCCAACACATCCTGTTGGCCCAGCATCCACTAACACAGTTCAAAGTCAAGAGGAATGGAATTGAAGTCCACTTCTCAATAGGAGAAATGGTAAAAATGCTGTGGCCATCTTTACCATATGTCACACAAAGGAAGCCCTGAGCATGTGGAAAATACACTTTCTGGAGAGAACACTTGTTATGGCAAATATTATTGTCTTCCCAGTCACTGTGTGAATTGAATGCAATTGCAATTCAGAGCTCCACATCATTTCTTTTTGGGAGACTAATCTACAAAAACCTCCCAGTTGATGTATGGACACATTACATGAAATCCAAGAATGGAAGAGCAAAAATAGAGCAAAGATGGATGGGTCAATACATTATGTTTAAAAAGTTGATTATTCATGTGTAATGTAATTTGATTCCTATCTTATACTGTACATGAAACCATACTACAAAATCTCAATGTGAAAAGCAATATCTTAAAGCATTTTTCAGAATATGTGGGTAGTTGCCCTTATGATTTGGAAGGTAAGAAATTATTTTTTTTAAAGAAAGAATCAAAAACAGGAAGAAGAAAGTAAATCAGTAAAGAAAAAAAAACTTTCATTCCATTAAACTGAAAGACTGGCCAACAAAAAGCACTACAATGAAGTGATGAGAGAGGTCATAGACTTATATTGCAATTACATAAGTGATAAAAGATTGGTTTCATGAATTATAGACAAGCCTTTCAATATAGATAATCTCACAAGAATATATAAAGGAAAACAAAAGATAGAAGAGAAAACACAGGGATAGATAATACCATTTATAGAAGAGAACACTGAAAAAATGTCTGGGAAATGGTAATTATGATAGATCATACTTGTCTATTTGGCAAAATTGTTTACAATCTGATCTAGGAAGTATTATTGAGAATGTAGATAGTCTGGGCATCTCATATGCTGTTGGCAGGAGTATAAGTTTCTAAAATAATTTCAAAAGTAAATATGGTAACGCTGAGGATGTCCCATGGAGGGTCCATTTCTAGCTATGTATCCTAGGAATGTTTATTTCAATCTTGTTTGAGACAGAGAGAAATTGGAAACAATGGCAATCCCTAGCAAAGGGAGAGTAGATAAATAAAGTATGCAATATTCATGTAATGGATACTGTACAGTAGACTTTGTCTGAGACAGGGATCTGCAAATTGGAGCCTGCAAACCAAATCTGGCTGGCTGCCTGTCTTTGTAAATTAAGTTTGATTGGGACACAGCCAAGCCCATTAGTTTACTCGTTGTCAATGGCCACTTTCATGTACAGGACACATTTGAATAGTTTGCCCACAAAGGCTAAATCAGTGATTATCTGGACCTTTACAGAAGAAGTCTAAAGCATTGAAAATTTAAAATGTAACAAAGAATGACTCAAAGCAAGTTGTAAAAGGATAGCTGCAGTGCCATGCCATTTACATAATATATAATGTGTAAAATAGCACTCTATATGGCTTATGGATGAATAGAGAGGGAGCAGAAGCTCAAAACACACACAGCAATTAACACTGCATGCACACTGGTGGTTGCCTCAGGAAGAATAGGCAATAAGACAAGAAAGGGGCACCCAGGGCACTGTAACTGCCTCAGTAGTTTTTCTATTATTTTAAAAACCATGGATAATATGAGCAAGTTGCAGGATTTGAGATGAACATATGTTGTTGGGTAGAGAGTCTGAGATGGATATATGTTGGGTACAGGATCTGAGATGGATGTGGGGTCTAAGATTGATGTATGTTGGGCATATTGCATTCACTAGATCATTCTGTGGACATTTCATGAACATATGAGCCAACAGAAGATTGTCCAGGAAATGTGTGACAGGAACCAACACTCAATAAAAGAGAAAGTGTCACAGAAGGAAAACGGCCCTAATATCTCCACCTATGATTTATTATTTTTGCTTCTTTTACTACAGTCTGAAAAAAGAACAAGAAATGTACAGAAATAAGTAACAAAATAGGAGCAGGTGTAAACTGTATGGAATAACTCAGCTTATAAAGTACCTGCTGTGTTCCATTTGGAAGTCCCAATGAGTGCTTTGGAGATGAATAAATTTATTTAGATCTTCCTCCTTTATGCTGGTTATTTACATCCAAAGGATGCACATGTTGGTAAGAAGTTATATATTCTTTCATCTATAAAATAATATATATATATAGTTCTCAGAGTATTTTTATAATGAGAAGTATGCAAAGAGATAGCATGATAAATGTAGAACAAAAAACTTAGACATCTCAGTTCCTACTTGCTGTATGTTAGATTACCCTAATTGTTACAGGTTGAGACAGAGATTAAAGTTCAGGCTTTGTTAGGGGTGATCTTGGGTTGGCCCATGTGAAGGAGAAGTAGGATTGGGCAAAGAAGAGGCTGGCCTGTCTAAAAGGTTTCAGCTGAGCCCATGGTCAACTCTTAAGTAAGTTGTTTTCTGAGAGTTTTCTTGGCGTGGGTGAGGGGACAATTATCCCTGGAAGAAGGAGTGACTTGGGTGTGACAGTGTTCTGCATCTGAGGCAGTCCCTTTAGACCACTGATCACTGAGGGCTGTCTGCTGGCCTCATTCCCAACAGCTGGGGAAATGAGCTCTTGATCCCTGAAGGGACATCTGTGTGACACCTCCATTGTCAATTACACCAGTCTTATTATATAAACAAGGGAGCTCTGGGTTCACATAAAATCCTAAAGCACTCTACACTTTAAAAACGTTAAGATTAATGACTTTCAGTAAAGCTTGAGTTACACAACACCCATGTTCACTATATCTTCTAGACTATTTTATTAGGGGTTCAATTTAGTTTTATTGAGTTTTATTGGGTGAGTTGTTGTTAGGAAGTAATTTTGATTATTAGAGAAGTTAGGTGGAGCTCATATCTTCCTTCCTCGAGGGTCCACATGACTCAATTGGAATCAGACCATCTGGCTCTAGTGTTGTGGACTGTGTGTTTCATATGGCCAGCAAGCTTCGCCCTCTGCCCACTTCATTGCAGAACTCCTTTCTGTTACTCAGCCCACACTGGGGAAGCACAGGCTCTGACAGGTGTCCAGCCTGGATTTCAGACCCATGCTTTCCTCTGAATTTGGCGGTATGGGAATATCTCAGCCCCTCTGGAGTCATCTTTTCTCATCGCATGATATGGAGTTGATGCTACTTTCTTCACAGAGAGTTCATTAAGTTCAAATTTGATTACATCTATTAAATGCCAGCTTAGAAGTAAATACTGAACTAGTGTAAGTTTTCTTTTTAATCTTATTCCTTTGAAATTCTGGATTTTCCCTCATCATTTGAAATCCAATTGCCATTTCATCATCTACTAAATTCTTTCCCCCAGACTGTTTATTTAACTTTGTATGTATATATTCTATATCTTCTAGACCAAGCATATCAAACTCATGGCCTGCGGGCTGCATGACTCATTTATTTGGCCAGTGTTAACCTTTGAGTTTGACATGCTTCTTCTAGCCTACACATCTAGACTCTTCATGCCAGGGTCAGTTCTGGTTTTCTCTTTTGTCCCCTTAACCTGCCTGTTTACACCTGTGCCAGCACCACATCCAATCTATCAACTCCTTGTGGCCCCTTCTGGTTCTATGACAAAGTATGGATTTAGCCTTGACCACTTCGACAGATCTTCTATGCTTCCCTGTCCACTCTGTTGATACCCAGAGTATAGATTTACCCTGAAGTTTAGATTTTTCTAGTTTCTCCTCCAGGAATGAGGGTGTCTCTGGAGATCTCCATTGAAGATTTCTGTCATTCCCCTTCAATGTATTGCTAGTGTTCCCTGATGCAGCTGTTCCTCCTAGGGTACAGTGTTTTCTGTTATGTCGTCTCTACCCTCACCTTCTCAACACATTTTCCACAATACATGCCCAAAGATTCACCACTTCATTCAAGTTGCCCTTTGCCTTTGCCTGTCAATGTGCATCCTTCAATTCTATTAAGAACATAAAGGTCATTTGTTGTTCTCCATGCATTAGGGTCTTTCTGCCATTTTACTCAGACAGTATTCCACCTCTCCTGCCTCTTCCCTGTCCCTCCTGCCATCCTCCACTGCCCGATGAATGTATCCTGCAGGGCCATTCATGGGATGGTTAATGTCTTTCCCAACACTTGATTCTCTCATGCCACCCCTTCTCCATCTTCAAACGTTCCACATCACCCAATTGCCTTTGATGATACTTCCCAGGTTTCTCTTTCCTTTTATGAATGAGCTTCTCAACATGATGGACTAACAAATTGAATCTTCACCAACCTCTCCTTGAGATTCTGTGACTTGGCATCATCTCTGTTATCTAGTTCTGTTTCTAAGGGTTAGCTTGTGTCCTGGCCTTGGTCATGTGTCCTTGTGCTTCCTGTAGCCATGTAGTCTTCCCTGGCATGACCCTGTGCCCTACACTCCCCGACTTATTCACGTTTTGGTTTATTAACTCCAGACCCATGTTTCCCTGCCACTTCACATACCTCCCATCTGTGTTCACTTAAATGTTCCCATCACTCAGTCTGTGGTTCTCAACCTCACCTCTGTTTTCCCCCTACTTCTGAATTATTTGAATGATTCACCAACCTTCAAATAATGCTTTGATCATGAAAATTCTTATAATTTCACATCTCCAATCCTGACCTCTCTCCAAACTCCCAGACCTTTATTTACAAAACCTCTTGAACATTTCTGTTTGGAGGCCTTGGTTTCAATTCAACATGTCAAAAAAGGAATATATTTCCTCACCAATTTGTCTTACCTGTGACCCAAATTCTAACTTCCTTTCATAGGAACAGCTTGCCAGGGTGTGAAGTTATGACCATATTTCCAATGCTACTCTTATTCCTCTGAATTAATACTCTTTCTCCAACAGTGTGGTTTTCTAGAAACATGAGATTGTATCCCTTTGTATTTTAAATGTACATGAGGGTTTTACACAAAGTAATACCTCATACATTTAAGTTATCTGTTGAATTAACTCAGTTGTTGAAACCTATGTCCTTTTTTTAAATTTTGATGGTTCCTGGACATACACAGAAATTGTAATAAATTTTTTTCCTGTTCCCCTCACCCCTGGTCTCTTCTGTTTTTATTACAGTGTTTGTGTATTGTGTAACTGTACCTGTGTGTGCAAGTGTGTCTGTGTGTTTACATGTATGTGTGTGAATTTTCTCATAAGGAGTTTGTGATTATTTGTAGCTACATAATTAATTTTAAGATTAAACTCAATCCATCACCCAGGCTATTTTGACTTCTTATACCCTTTCTTTCTCTCTTAATCACCCCTCTTGGGCAGTCTGTCCTTGGAATGTCTTCTTGAGTTTGGTATCAACCACCAAAGTCACTAACTTACCTGTTGGACAAATAAGCAACCAGGACTGGTCCAGGGAACATTGCCCAGTATTCCCTTCCAGGTTGGTATGGACCCACTAAATCACACCCTTGATTTGGTCAAATGATGTGCTGAAATTCACATCCTGTAGGAATAACAGATGCCATTTGTTGAAAGCTAATTAGGTGTGGACACTTTCATTTAGTACTTCATCAAATTCTTACAACTGACAACCTGGATATCACTGTCTCCCCACTCCTCCATATGGAAAAGGGATTTCAAGACAAATTTCCATAGGACAATGCACTATCCAGTCCCTTAGTCATATTCCTGTGCTTAAATCATTTTTACCAATCAAATGTGTTCATTCACAGCTTCCTAATTCTCTACACAAGTCCACCTCTTTGTTTTTTCTTTGTTTGTTTTTTTAGTTCCAATCATTAACCTTACTAAGCACACCCTCCCCATACCCCAGACCTGACCCATAAATGCCAACTCAAACTTTACTTCCTGGGTATGCCGTGTGACTGCCTCAAGGTCTTTAAAAGAGTGGATGATGTTCTAGGGTTGTTAGGAGATGAAATAATTTCTATAAAGTACTCTCAGCATTGCTCAGGGTGTAGATGTTCAATACAAGTTAGCATTTAGGCCTTTCCCTATCTTTCTCTAAAGTGATTATAACTACTGCCTGTAAAGGTCATTGCTGATTAATAATCAATTTACTTGTAGAGCTGATTTTCTACTATCAAGAATTCACCTTAAAGCACTTTATTATTATATTTTTTGCAAGTACTTACTGCCTCCTCTTAAATCTATAGGAAGTAAACATTTTATGGTCCCTGAGAGTATTGACAGTGCTTTTCATGGTATCATTCTAAAATTGTCATCTTTATATGCAAGATAATACCAATTTACATTTATTATATGTATATTATGTAAATAATTAATATATAATCAATATAAAATATATAGTATGTATTCTGTATAATTTTAAAAGTTATTAGGAAAATATATATAATAAAATATAAATTATCTATTATTACCTTCAGAAGAATACTTTAGAGCAAGCAAGGTATGTAAATACTTTTTATATCTTATACTGTATATCTTATACTATATAATATGATATATTTGTACAACTATATTATGTATAATAACATATTATATAATTATGTAAAATATACAAATTTTAAATATACATGTGTAATGTTCTCAAATTTTACAGGATGAACATTGTTATTTTTATAATTATGATGAGTGCATACATCCTATTATTAACACAGAAAAGCATAAAGTTTACTGATTTGACCTTTAATTTCTTGTGTGCAGATTCAGTGTCAAGTCCAGCTATACCAAGTGGCTATTTGCAGATGAGAAGATGGAGACACAGGAGAGTAAAATGAAAGGCCCCAGACATGGAACCTGATAAATAAATGTCAGCTTATGACAACACACACTGACAATGCCAAAAAGAAAACAGTGGTGCGCTCTCAGCTTTGACGCCATCAGCTCCCTGCTCTATCTCCCTATGCTGTCTAGGTGTTCAGTAAGGACCGATAGCTGGCCGAGTCCTGATGGGAAGAGATGGGCCATTAATCTTGGTTAGAGCCGGCTCCTCACTGACATGGAGCCCCTTTCCCAGAGCACCCCACACACAGAGATTCTTTTGATGCCCAAGACTAGGTCCAGCACATAGATCATTTAAATCTTTAACATTCTAACGTAAACATATTTGTGCATTTCCACAAGGTACAGAGAGAACATTACTGGGCTCTTATTTTTAAAGTCTGCACTCCTGAATGCTCTTGTATTGGCAGCCTCAGTTTGGTTATGACCAATGGATGAATTGTTTTGAATCTCAACATGGAGAGAAGGACTGGGAAGGGTCAGGTCCACAGAAATAGCCTGTAGGAATTCCTCTTGGAACTCACTTTGAGAAAGCATAGATGAGGGCCGACTGGGTGCAAAAGGAAGACAGAGTGAGGCTGCCGAGACTAGCATGAGATGGAATGCTGTCTGTTTCCATGGTACCCAGCACAACTGTGCTCTTCTCATCAGCCTGGTAAGAAGGCCTATCAAGAACCAACACCAGGCACATGACCTCTGATGGACACCAGGGCTTACCATCTAACCTACCACCCAGAGCTGACAGGGTGCTTTTCCTTCCAAAATGAGCACATGTGACAGGTGACTTCTCCTGATGCATATCCACATGCATCCAGGAGTTGGGTTCAAGTCATAAACTATAAGTTTATTCTTAAACTCCTCTTCAAATTCAGTCAACTCATCTTGCTCCAAGTTTAGTTCCCTGAGCTCAATTATTTGGGTTTTCTAAAAGTGGCCCTGTGTTCCTTCTGTAATAAGGAGGTTCTGATGCACATTCATGGGCTCCATTGTGAGGCACCCAGGAAAAGGAAGGAGGGGAGACCAGTTCTTCCAGACGAGGGACACCAGACCCCCAGTGGTAGCAAGATGGCATAAGTGGGCTGTTAGGAGGTGTGGTGTTATCTGTTAAGATGGCATAAGTGGGCTGTTAGGAGGTGTGGTGTTATCTGTTATGAACACTTTCCTATGCGCTGCTAAGGATGACTTTCTTCTTCTGTAGGTTAAAGCAGATTGAATTTGGGAAGATAATAACATAATGTTACCTGGCTTGCATTCTAGAATTTTCTTTTGCATGAGTATAGCATGTTGCTAGCTGTCCTCAGATAGAGCAGGGGCTACTTCCCAAACTGCTGTGCTGTGATCTCCCGTGTGTAGTGTGTGCACCCTTCAGTCCTCCATCTGTTATTCCCCTCTCATGTTACTGTGACTCCATCCATGTCGGGGAACTCCACAGCATCCAGCCTCTGCTCATGAAATGGGAATAAGCAGTTAGGTGCTGCTTGTGTTCAGTCAACAGTTCCCAACTGGACTATGGTGGTATGGGGCCCACATGTGGTGTCCCCAACTGTGTAGAGATGCTCTGCAAAGCTGCTCTGAGACTTGCACCATTGACCAGAGGACAGGGTCTTAGTAGGAACTCCTGAACAGTCATATTTTTAAGTTATTCCTAATTTTAAATGGCAAAAATGTTATTCCATTCCTTGCATATGTACATACATATGTGCAGCTGAGTATATTTTCACATTTAAATAATCATATAGTTGCCTGCTTGTGAATTTGCTTTATTTTTTCCCCTGAATTTTTTTGATGACACATTGTCAGTTTAGTTACTGATTCCAGCACTTCCTCTGTGGAGATGGAGATTACCAGCTGGGGGCAGTGGGAAGAACCCCTGTGGTACCCTGGGGCCTGAGGCTGGTGAGCAGGTCCTCTGACAGCGTTTTGGCAACTCCAGGTCTCAGACAGGATTGTTGAACATTTGGGTTATTCCCACCTTTATAATATGAGAGAGCCTTTGTTTATGTGACCTCAAACAGAGCATCATTTCTAGCCGGCACGGACTCCAGGGAGGCCTGACCTATGTGCATAGCTCTTTCCAAAGCCACTAGGGCAGGTGTGGGCATTTCCTCATTTGTGAAGACAAGAGCAAGGGCACAGAGGGGCAAGCACTCCAGGCTTGGCCCACATCCCTGAGACCACAACCCTGGCTGCTTTTTCCCTGTTAGCCTGTGGCTCCAGTCTCCGGACCTGTGACACCTTCAATTGTTGTCTAATCAATTCCACCAAAATTATAAAGGTGTGTTTGCATTTGTTTCAACACCCTTTGCTTCGGTGCTTGTGGCAGTGACCTTTCAGAACTGATAGCACAGTCCCGCCCAGATTGCTTTCTTAATAAATAACGCCCAGATTGCTTCCCTAATAAATAACAGAGCGCCATCAGAGGAGTGAGCAGGCTGCTTGGAGAGGCTGGGCAGGGTTCCTGCACCCGCCAGCCCCAACTGCTTCAATGTCCACAGCCCGGGTGGGAAGTGGAGCCTGCTTGTGGACCTTTCTTTTTGTATTGCATTTGACTGCTTTGCCGGGGATTGATTTTAATATTTTAGTTGTAGTAAAATGCACATAACATAAAACTGACCAATTTAACCATTTTTAGGTATTCAATTAATTCATTAAATACATTCAAAATAGCCATCATCACTATTTCCACAACTTTTTCATCATTGAAAACAAAAACTTTGTACCCATTAAACACGAATTCTCCAACCCTTTACTCCCCAACCCCTGGAAATCTCTACTCTAGTCCTGTGCCAATGAATTTGCCTAATCTAGGTATTTCATGTAAGTGGTGACATGCAAAATTCATGATTCTGGGTCACCCACGTTTTGGCACGAATCAATACTTCATGAACACAAGGCTGACTTTCAGTTTTCACGTCTTCTGCCACACACACAGATAAGTTAATTATTAAAGGAAAAATGAAAACTACTTTTAATATCAAAAGCCAATAGAAAGTATACTCCTTTAAAACTAAAAGACAGTCTCAGCTGCTTAGAGTTCACAAAATTAAAGAGTATTTGAAAGAAATTTCTAAAAGCTAATAATGGGTTCGCTGTAATGAATATTTCAAAAGCAAAGAAATGGTGATCTACCTTTGTGTTAGAACATAGACCAGGAAAATACCATGTGTGCATAAGCATTATCATCATTTTTATGTTTTTGTAACTGTAGTAATTTCCAGCCTAGAGTCATTGCTATATGAAACTGGTTAGCTTTACAAAACTTGAACAAACATTTAATCAAATGATATGAGAAAAGGTAAAACCAGTTATGAGAATACATGAGGATGGTAAGTGCTCATGTTGACCCGATATTATATTTGTTTCTGATTTTTTGTTTTTTGGGTGCTCAGGTCCAAAGCACCTGTTGCATTCTCTGCCTCTTAACCTTCTAGCCAAGTCTCTAGAGTCCTGGAGGCTTTGAGGAAGAAGTAGGAGTGTAGAGGGATGGCACACAGGCCATATCTTCTTGTTGGGCCCCTCTCTGGACCCTTAGGGTTATAAACACAGGACCTGGTGCCAGAAAAGAGAGGTATAAATGGATGAATATTAAATGAGTTGAAAAGTGAGTGATCTAGACAGGTCATCTTCATGGAGCATTCTGAAACATGTTCACCTTCCTATCAAAGCACCTGGAAGAGACGTTGCCACTCACAAAGGACACCTTGACACTTGGGCACAGTGATGCAAAGGGGCACATCTGGAGCATCTCTGAAGCCTTGCCTCCTTCTGGGCCATGTACATCAACTCCTAGCGGCTGAATGATGTGATTCCAAAGAGATTCTTTTAGTTCTCAGAGCTCTATTTTGTTTCTTCCTGAGGCATTTAACAAGATGATGAGGATGGTGGTGGTATTGATGGTGATGGTGTGGTGGTGACAGTGATGATATGATGATGGTAGTGTTGATGGTGATGATAGTGATGATGATGATGATGATGATGATGATAATGATGATGCTGATAATGGTGACATAGATGTGACATAGATGGTGATGATGATGACAATGGTGATGATGGCGATGACAACGAGATGGTGATATAAATAACTTCAATTCATTGAATTCCTACTACATGCTGAGCACTACAGAAGTTCTCTTTATAACTATCCAAGTAAAATAAGTATAATTCTCTCCTCCTGCACAAGGACACAGGTCAGCAAAGAAAAGCCACCCGCACAGAAGTGACAGAACTGGTTGGCAGATCTAACTTTCTACCTCTGAAACTTTTACTCTCTCCAGTGTTTGATGCTGGTTGCTCAAGAGACCTAACTCTGAACATTTTCCTTTTCTTCACAAAGCTAAGGAGGTGCCAACTGGTCTAAGAGCCACAAGTTTTGTAACCTCAAACTCTGTTTGGCCTATTGTATAACAGAATTCCCCTATTGTATAACATGAAATTCTTCTGGTCTATGATCTAGTCTTCCCAGGTGCTCAATTAACATGACTTACTTTCCTACTGCTTTGAGCCCCATCCCCCAACCTCTCCCTGATGTGTCTCAGTGTTATGCTCACCTACCTTTCTTCCTGTGCATTCTCCAAGAGGGCTAAAGGCTGCTGAGTTCAAGGGGAGAGTCAGAGTTGCAGGTGGGAAGTATAAATATTGTGGGTTTTTAATACAGTTTAAAAGGGATGGGATTGTTCTTGTCCCAGCTCATATCATTTCAAAAGGAGAGAAAACATCTGAGCTGGGTCATAAGGAGGAGTTTGAAATTTGAAAAATACCTCCATGTGCATCACACAAAAGGGTTAGAGAAGGTTGGCAGCAAGCCTGTCACTGCAGACCTGCTTCCTGGACAAGAAGAGGGTGGGTCAAAAACTCTTTACTTGACTAAGTGCTGGACTAAACCGCCTTATTAAAAAAAAAGTGGAATCCTCTAAAAATTTTATTTATTTGTTTTAACTCTCTCTCTCTCTCTCTCTATATATATATATATATATATATATATATAGATAGATAGATAGATAGATGTGACATACATATATATATATATATATATATATATATATATATATATGAATATGTGTGCATACATATATATATCCAGCACACAGCTTTCTTTCTCTGTACCTGCATATGTACAAAAGGCCTTGATATTGTAGCTGCTGAGCTGAGTCCAGGGAACGCAGGCCCTACAGCTGAGCAGGTTTTCTGAGCCTATGAAGCTGTGTGCACAAAAGTATTATAATTGACGACCCTCAGCTATGAGGGCTCACTAAGCTCTCCCATAAAGATTACAATGGGACTCATTTTCTGACTGGGAGGGCTGGGCCAGGTTAAAGTGTTTCCACGTGCTTTGTCTGAGGGGCTCCCAGGAACCAGCCCCTGACCAGCCACCCACCACATGTCAAACAGATAATCACACTGGGCTTGTTCCGGCCACATTGAGCAGTGAGGTCATATTCCTTCCATCTCATGTGGTGGTTGTCCCTGGCTATGCCTTGTCCCCTGGAAACCATTCAGATATAGTTATTTAGGTGGAAACAGCCAGGAAATTAAGTGTGTGGGTTACTTGATAAATATCATTCTATTAACACACAAATCAGTGTGAACACACACATGCAGGGTACTTTATACAGGCATATTTTGATCACTTGAATCTGAATTTTTATTCTGTCTAACATGGACTTATTCTGTCCATTTGGGAGAGTATGTCAAAGTAACAAAGGGCTCGCTGCTGTACAGCCCGGAGGTGTGAAGTGGCCTGGGAAGGCAGCTGGAACACTAATGCCACGCAGCTGGAACGAAGGCCAGAGGAGCATCCGCAGGAACATGCGCTCTCCTGAGGGCATTCATCCCATGTAGCAGCATGCACTGTGCCTTGGGCTTCTAACAGCAAGTTGAATTGTTCATGTTTGGATTTAATTCATGCTCATGATGCATTTTATTAGAAATATTTTAATCTTCCATGGTAGATCAATCAAAGTGAAGTTAATTGGCCAAAAAAATGCTAATGATCAGTTATTCCCAATTGTTATTTTGCATATTAAGAACTCGGTGAATTGAAAAGCTATGCAAGAGGCATTATTATTAATGAGGAAATGTTTAATAGTGAAATATGGCCAATCTGATTTGTAATACATATCACCTCACCACGTTCTCAACAAATATTCATTACGTGCTTGAAGAACACACTTTCCTTCAAATAATGCATAAAAATGCTCTATTCTCCTATTCTCCAAACAAAGGTGAAGCAGAGAGAAGTAAAAATTTCCCATGAGCACTCAGGAAAGAATGAGAAAATTGAGTTTAATGATGGAGAATTATAAGCAAGTCTGCGTGTGGAGGAGAAAAAATGCAAGCTTAAAGATTGCCTTGTGCTGGGGAGAAATTTGTTATTGCCCTGACGAGATTAACCGCGGTAATTGGCACCTTTTTTTTTTTTTTTTTTTTTTTTAACATATTGCGCAGCCCTGTAGAGGCGGTGGTAATGAATAATGTGCACTTAGCCGCACCATTGGTCATTGCCGTCCGATCACAGCCACCTCCCCCATCCGGGAAGATAAATGTGATTTAAATTAATAGCCAGTCCTAAATAACTCCTCAGCTGGTAAACGGCGCATTTATCAGGCCCAGACAGGCAGTGTCCTTTGATTCATGGTCCCCCCCCTACAATGTGAAGGGTGCGTACAAAAATTGTTATTACTTTTTAATAAAGTGTAGCAGTCAGTCCTCAGTCATTTATCAGAAACGGTGGCATTCTGACAAACAGAAATATCTTAGCAGAGGATGAATGAGAGGGATAAAGAACACATTTCTCAACAAAAATAATCACTGCCTAAATAATCTCATAAAAGTCAGTTTTTAAGTACCTTGAAATAAATGTACCCAGAAAGATACAGGCCACGTGTGTTGTTGCACGAGAAACTAAACAAACTATTTTCATATTCACCTTTGCTGGGAGGAAAATGCCTGTTATTGTCATCAATGCTGAACAACAATATGGATTCAAATACACGTTGAACCCGTGTAAAGCGAGGTGGCCACCAGCTTCCCCGTGGACAGGACAGAGCCAGAGCAGCAATTGGCTTGTGCCAAGCAGACCTATGCAGCTGCAAACAAAGCAAGCGCCTTAAAAACGGGCAACACCTCTTAACTACGTCTTCAACGTTGAAACTCCACGGCTGTGGCTTTTAATTCCTCCCTAATATATTTTTCAGGACAGAAGCCCACTTTGTTGGATCTTGATTTATTTTGTGAGTCATTGTCTGTGCTTTTCGAAACACACTTGCAATTACCCACATCATTAGATTGGTCAGCGAAAATTACAAAGGAAGCTCAAAGCCCAGTCTCCGCTGAAATCCTTTCTCTCTTAATTAAATAAGGAGGAAAACCTCCCCGGTGTCAGCAGGTCATCCTTTCAAAGATATTGGGCAGGTTCAGAAAGCTGCGGAGAGCCGATCCCTCCTCGGTAATTTCCTTTGTGCTTCGGGAGAGGCGGCAGCACCCGCAGGACTCCCTGTAGTTACACATAACGGCGTTGGCAGAGCAGCGGCAGGGTCGACCTTCGCAGGGCACACAGCGACCATAACCAAAGTGTCTGCGCCTTCAGAAAGGCTTAGGAGTGGGTTGTTCTTTGCCATTTGCAGCGCCTCAGCTATGATACCATTTTCAAGCCTCACCAAAGTGTGACTCTGCAGTGAATTGACATATCTTAAAGAAGGGCTGGCTGAAAATCAATTTCCCTCTTAAGAGGCGCCAACTCCAGTCTCTCCCCATCCCGTGGTTTTGCTCCTTCTTTTCCTAGATCTGCCTGTTTATGAAGGAGGATCTTATATCCCGGGATTAGATCAAGTCTTTGGAGTGTAATTCATTAGCCATATTGCTGTGCATTTTAAATGAATTGGTAGGGGCCCAGCCCACAGAGCAATGTGCGGCACAGGGCGCGTCCCCTGGGAGAGCTGGTATTATGATGACCTTACCCTAATGCACGCATGTGCTGTCTATCTGTGGAAATGGAGACAAAGATTAGGCAGATGAAATAAAAGTAAAAATGAGGGAGGCCATCACACCCTTCAGAGCACTGTGTGGCATAAAATAACATCGACATGGACATGGACACCCATAACCACTCAGACTTACTGACCTGAGTTGCATTTCCACTCCCACAGTATTTATTTGCTGAAGACTATAGCTTTATTCTGGATAAAAGGGCCAGCCAATCTAATCTGTGGTGATTTGACTACCCTGGAAATTTCAGGTCAACAAACTTAAGTTCACCACAGGAAAGAAACTCCAGGGTTGGCCCTCCAAGTCAATGTCATCAAAATGAAAATAAGCATTTTGCTTGAGATGCCCCCTGCCCCCAGATTTAGTATGGCATATACTGCCTGCCAGTGTTCCCATTCCATAGAAATAGGTAACGAACACTGTTATTTAGGCACGTCAACCCCACAACCACAGGGGAACACGAGCAGCTTTTTCCATCCCATGTGGGTGTTTCCGGGAAATTGCCTGCCCATCCAGGTGTATAGAGTCAGTTTCCTTCTAGCCAGGTCAGCACCTGTCCTGGATTTTCTGAAATTGCCTCAATCCAGGATGCGTTGTTCGATTGTCGAGTCAGGCATGCTGAGTGATAAGTTCTGATACTGCCAGAGTAGGTTCTGGGCTCTTCAGCTAACAGGATTTTTAAGGGAAATAGTTATTGTGGAGAAAAGTCAGGGCTTGCTTCTGGCCCTCTTAGAGCTATGTTTGACTTCTCCTTTTAAAGACCACATCTTCCTGCATGTTATTCAAATTATTTTTTAGTTTGCAGAGTCATGTTTTAATTCTTACATCCCAATCCCTCAGTACTGGAGATTATAGCAAAGAGTCCCATGGAAAGGAGACAGTAGGAAGGACTGTCCGAGTAGGAAGGACTCGGACTCTGGGAAGGAACAGGGGCTGGTTTCTTCCCCTAAAACAGTCCTCAGACTCCATATTGTGGGGATTAAAGGTGGATGTGACTTCCTCCCACCTTTCCGACTGGCCCTCAGGGGAGGACGCAATGATCCCCTCATTTAGTTTCCAGTAAAGAAAAAACAGGGTGCCCCAGTCCTCCAGCCCTCGCCTCACACACAGGTAATAGTCAATCCATTAACCTTTGCTGCCCGGCGACCTGCCAGCCGGGCGCTGCCGTCCCTGCTTTAATACCGTCCCCTTAATAGTGGCTGGGCCCCTCGAAAGGGCAGAGCAGCGACTGGCGACTCTCAGGGCCCGGCAATAATAAGCTCCCGCTCTGGGTCCCCACCTCCTGCTTCACTGCAGTGTCAGCCCCCATTTTTCTCCCTCTCTCTCTCTTTTTTAGAAGCTAATCTAAAAAGAGCCGCAGAGGCAGAGGTCATGTTAAACTGTAGCGCAAATGTTACTCCTCGATTATCTGGCTGGGGTAAATGTCAACTGCTTCAGGCGAAAGCAATTGGGGAGCGAGAGTGAGGCTGCTACAAAGCGAGGGAGGCAGGGCTGGGGCCACGGCTCCACCACGCAGAAGAGCACCTGCTTCTCCATCCTCCCCGCCCCGCCTGGCCGGCCGGGTTCTGCACTTCCCTTCACCTGAACCTGACCCCCCACCTGCGCCCGACTGCACTCAACCTCTCTAGCAAAGCGAGGCTCTACTGAATGTCATGCACCTGCTGGGACAAGGGGGAAAGCCTTTAAAAATGACAGCAGTGCGAACACCCCCTCCCCACTCACACAAACCCACAGGCACACGCCCAGAACATACTCCACACACACCCCACACAAGCATACATGCACACACACACATGCATGCACACAGATATTTTTGTATGGAGATTTATACAGCAAGCCGAGTACTTCTTATAGACAGACAGAACTTGTTATGGAAAGCTAAAGATTTTATATTTTATATGAAAAGGCATAGTTTATGTTCCAAGAAACAGTAAGACTTAACATGAATGGCATTAGAAAATGTCTCGGAGCCCTGCCAGCCAGCTAGTGACAAGAGGCAAGGAGAATGAGAAGGAAACAGCTACCCTGTTTGGGGGCAGAGGTGGAATTTGGCTCACTGGTCACGTGCCCTTGAGGCTGGTGCTTCTGCAGCACCCTGGACCCCTCTCATTGGTAAGAGCCAGGCCGTTAACCTTAGCGAGTGGAGCCACCTGCTTTCAATCAGTGGTTACCCACAGCTCCGAAGCCCTGAATTCTAAGATTCTGCAAGCAGAGGCCACAGAGCCCCTGCTGGGTGCCGGCAGTAGGGCTGAGGCTGAGGGAGAAGCCTCCAGGAACGCAGGCAGGTTCCCACCCTGCTGGGCAGGAGAAGCAGGTGTGGGGTTGGGACACCTGGCTGGCCCCCAGGTGGACAGAAATTTCATTTTCGCTTTAGCTTTCTCCCCTCCCTCCCCCCGTTTCCTCCCCTCCTTTTTTTTTGGTCCATTTCCCTGGGTGACAGGGGAATCTTATTACTGTTTAATTTTAGGTGTAGAGATCCAATTATTTACATATTCATAATTTAAAGCCAGGCAGTGGCCAGTCACTTGCTGTCAAGATGACAGACTATAAATAGCAGGACAGACTCCCTGCTTACCCAGGCAGTGGGGACAGGATGTGGCTGCAAGCAGGGCCAGCCTCCTCAGAAGCCCAGCCCCTTTGTAACCCCGGAATGTGCTTAGAGACCTTGCTTCCAGCCTGTAGGGTCCGGTGGAGGCACGAAAGAACCTGGTGGGGATGGTCAGGCCTGAGGAAGAGGCTGGTCTCAATATGGAAGGCTCAGATGCCAGGGCACAGTCCTGCTTGGTTTCTGTGAACCTCCAGGGCTCTCATCCCTCCCACACGCTTGAGACACCGAGAATCAGCCTGCAGAGGTCGCTGTTCCGGGCATCCTCCTCCATTTGCTGTGAGTGACTTCTGGATCTAATGGCATCAGAGCGAAGTGTCCACGCCAGCACTTCTTGAACTGTGAAGAGGGACCAGGGTGCCGGGATGTGTATGTTTAATTTCTAACTGATGTGTTTTGTGACATAGAATAAAAATTATCTTCTAGTAAAGGAAAATTTAAATCATAAAATCCCATGCTGCCCATTATCTTGGTATTAGATTCAGGCCACATAAAATCACTCTAAGAAAAACCTTCCACCTGCTTGTGCTCCATGTCTATACTCATCTTCTCATGAGCCGGAACAGTACTCGGAATAGTTTGCTCCAAGTTGTTGGTGTGAGCGCACATAAGGGAGGTTGGCCTCCTGTCCATCAGTTGAGAAGGGACGAGCACAACCCAAAGTCATGGTAGAGAAGAATGACCACAGTCAAGCCTCCCGCCCACCAAACCTGACCTCCGTCTGCTCTGCCTGAGCGGGGCTGCTGTGTAATCTCCGGAAATCATGAGACAGTGTTTTGTAATCACCAGGATAGGACAGACATCACACCTCTCCAAGGGGAGTCCCCAGGGAATACCGTGTTTCCCCGAAAATAAGACATCCTCCGAAAATAAGACCTAGCACATGGAAAGATAAGACACCCCTGAAAATAAGACCTAGTGCAACTTTGGGAGAAAAAATTAATATAAGACACTGTCTTATTTTCGGGGAACAGGGTAGCAGAGCCAAGCTACCCTCCCAGAAGTGTGTCCTGGCCAGTGACCCTCCTGGAGGGCATATAGCATGGCGAGGTGCCAGGCCCTTCAGGTGGGTACCTGCCCAGTACTTGGGTAAACAGGCCAGGTTTACCTAGGGTTAAAAATAAGTCCCCTCTGTTAGTGCTTTGTTTTTCAGAATAGAAAAATTATATACATGACTATTCTTTTAAAACAGTGAGGTAAATATGGATTAAATTCAAATTGATGATTTATACTTTGCCTTGTTCCAATGAAAATTAGATATTTGAGCATTGAAACATAGAGAGAAGATTTAAATTTAATTCTAGCTCTTTTAAAAGTTTAATTGTATTTAATTTTCAAATAATAAATTAAACTGTTATCATGCATTGATATAACATCTTTTTCAAGGAAACTCCATGCAGTCATTAAAGAGGGAAAAAGGCTTTGTTAGCATCCTAGGACAGACTTTGGTGAGAACAGCGCAGATGAATTAGTTCATGTAGTAATTGGCATAAAGGGCACTGCCTGGGGACATGGACTGGTTTAAAGCATTATTTATGTTGCTCTCCTTCTAACAGGACTTTGCAAATATTTATGAAACTTCACGTCAATGTTGCTTCCTTTTATCGTTCCACTCGCCCAGCCCTGTTACAGCCTAATTGAAATACAATAATTATAAATGGGCTTAGTTCCTCGATTTAATTTCCTTGCAAGCAATGCCATTTATTTTACTTTGGCTTTGTTAACATGCTTTAATTAAAAGATTTAACAAAGCTAAGGAAACAAGATGCTGTGGGGGGCATCGCACCCTGTGTCCCTTCCACAAAACAACATTGTGTGACTGTGTCCACGTCTACCTTCTGAAGGGCAGGAAGGAAAGCCCTCACCCACCCATGGAGCAAAGCTGCCCCTTCCCAGCCCAAGTGTGCAGAGCATGGAGGAGTTCTGAGGGCAGGCCCAGCATAGAGCCCAGGAGAAGAGCCCTGGAGTCCAGGTTTGCAGCCAATGCTGCCACACCCACCCTGATGTCCTTGGGCGGGTGAGTGATTCCACTGAACCTCCATATCCTCATTTTCTAAATGGGAAGATGACAGCAACAACAACACAGGCTAGCATGAGTAAAAATTGTGTTATTCAACCAAAACCGGTTTGGCTCAGTGGATAGAGTTTTGGCCTGCAGACTGAAAGGTCCCAGGTTCGATTCTGGTCAGGGGCATGTGCCTTGGTTGCGGGCACATCCCCAGAAGGGGGTATGCAAGAGGCAGCTGAACGATGTTTCTCTCTCATCGATGTTTCTAACTCTCTATCCCTCTCTCTTCCTCTCTGTGAAAAATCAATAAAATTTATTTTTTTTTTAAAAAGAATTTTGTTATTCAGATAAAACCCTCCCTTATCATAACTATCTGGTCCACGCTGGGTTCTTAACCAGCATATGGTCTCCCTAAAGTTGGATAAAAACTAACTTTTAAACATTAAATAGCAAGTGTATTTTTATAATCATAATAAAAATATTCTGAAAAAAAAATTGCTTCTATAGCTCTTGAAAATACCAGCATTCAGCTAATAGTACAAAACATTTCAAATGGCTTTGTAAGATATCTTGTTCAATCACAAAATACTCCGTGGCAGATCTGGATGCTAAGGTGCACGGCTAGATCTGCTCTGCTCAGGTTTTAAAATCAGTTTAGAGACACCCTCACCCACCAAGAAGAAGCAGCACAGATGGTCAAAAACTAGCAGATGTTACATAAATGTTGGTCTTTTCACTGGCATTTTATCTTGAACTGTACACTATTAGCATGATTGAGGAACACTTCTTGGTGGAGGTTGAGCTTGAATTGGGTTCTGAAGGATGACCCAGGCCAGGTAAGTAGGAAGGTGGGATTTCCCAGGGGGCTTTTGGAGCCGATGTAGACAACTGCCTGTCTGAGTGTTGGCAAAAGTATAAGTGGTGGGTGTTAGCGGCAAACAAAAGAGCTGGGGCCGGGAGGGCCTCCACATGCTTTGTTAATGTGTCCAGATAGTAATACTGTCCTCCCCTGGCTCTTCGGACAGCCCACAATTATGCATGACCTTCAGGGTAAACGGGATCACAGTCTTAGGGAAAAGGACCACTTAATGATGCTCACCTTGATGAAGTATTCCAGGTGCTGATATTCTGCTGACATAGTTGGGAGACCAGGTGCTGGCGTTCTTCCCCAGTCCAGCCTAGGTGATGTGGACTGCAGTACTGTAAGTGGATACATACATGGTCAACATCATCGGCCACTTTCCCTTCTGTGAATCAGAAGTCAAAGCACTTACTGTTGCTGCAAAGCTCATGACACAAAGAAGAAGGAAACTGTCAGCGCTTCCATTATTCCCTGGGCTTTCAGGGAGCAGGCCTAGTGCTCTGGGAAAAGGACACCTGCCATGCTGCCCTCCTGAGGCCAGGCGGTGGTTATCCACTGCCGCAGGAGTTGGTTGGGATTTTCTGAAAAGCAAGCGCAGGACCCTAAGGCAGGAGGGGAGAGGAGGCAAATAGCATGAGGGAGACGGGGCACACACTACTCTGGCAGTGGGTTTGTAGCTGAAGTGACTGATGGTCATGAATGAGAGTCCACAGACCATCAGCCTCTGGGACCTCTGAGTGGGTGACTTGTGCCTGCTCACGCATGGCACGTTCCTTGCCAGCAGCCTGACAGAGGCTGTGGTCTACCCGGAGACCTCTCATCCCTGGAATAATGACTTTGCTGGTTGTGTTTCTCCTTGTGTGCCAAGCTTGGGAACAAGAACCAGCCTGTAAACACAAGGAACCACCACCACGCACAGCTGTATGGACAGGCTGTGGACACCACCAACAGGGGGACCAGATAAGCCCATCTGGCTTTCTCTTATAATTTGGTTTGAAGGCAATACATGGGACTTGAATAGTCATGATGAACCACTTTTGCAAATCCTGTTTGTACAAGTCACATCAACAACTGAAGCTGTTTTCTACTGCCTTTATTTTCTGCTCAGGTATTAAAATGAAAATTCACCTTTATATTCTAAAAAATTGGGTTTTCTGTCATCAAAATGATGCATACTCTGTAGACCTCCAGGTTCTGGAGGCTGAACCCACTCTCTCTTTTCTTGTCTCTTTGTACCCTCATGTGCCAGTGTCCGGTTTACAAAGTCCTAATTGGCCACAGTGCCGAAACTCCTGGTCCCAGCCACTGTCTGGATAAAGGTGTGCAGCCTGCAAGGGGAGGTCCACGCAGCAGAGCCCACACAGGGCTGCCAGCACCTACACAGACCCACACCCTTAAGGGTTTCCTCTCTAGTCTTGTGAGATGATGCTCATGCAACAAAGCTCCTTCCAAAATGCCAACCACCATCAACACTATTCGTTAGTTCACAGACAAATATGGGCCAGAGCATTTGTGTCTGTTAAACCAATCTTGCTTGGCAATAAAGTGTTAAAAACAGTGGGAGGTTTTAATTAGATTTCTGTATTTCCTACTCCAGCTTGCAATATAGACTTTATGAACAGAGAGGTGAGTCATCATTCAGACATTAAGTTTAGGGTTGGAAAAAATAGATTCAATCACTTCCTCCATCAGCCATCTTCAGAGTTCAAACCGCACTCAGGGCATCCAGAGATTTTATCCTAGGATCCCGGCAGGAGACACCGACACGGGGAGCAGGAAATTGGACTGTTCCTACACAGGAAATCACAGCACTCCGTCACAATCTACAGGAGAAACATGTGTTCAAATTTGCTGTCAATGCCCAGCATATCTGATCAAAAGCAAGCTGGACAAAATTACAGGAGTAGAATAATATCTGAGCAGGCAGCGTCCCCCACACCAGGGCAGCCAGAAATGCACACTTATTTCACAAAAGTGGCCGAATGCAGCATTCTCCAACAAGCAAATACACGTCCTATAAAATTTGCACACACATATCATATGTACTTTAAAATTTCATAGTGATTTTATATAACCAGATATTGAAAAAAATAGCCATAGTCAGTAGCTATTCATTATTTCCAACCAAACTAAAGGAAGATCAAAAGGGGGCAACAGAAATTGGATTTCAAATTGCTAGAATTATATACATATATATGGCATTATATGTGATGTAACCTATTATCAAATTTATGCTATACAATATATTATGATATATATTATACACTGAGTAGCCAGATTATTATGATCTCTGAATGCATAATAATCTGGCCACTCAGTGCATATATATATATATATATATATATATATATATATATATATATATATATATATATTAGAGGCCTGGTGCATGAATTCATGCATGGGTGGGGTCCAGCCAGCCTGGCCAGGGGGAGGGAACACGGGCAGTTGGCCAGCCTATCTGCTGGTCAAAGGGACAATGTGCATATTAGACTTTTATTATATAGGATATACGCTGAGTGGCCAGATTATTATGCGTTCAGAGATCATAATAATCTGGCCACTCAGTGCATATATCATATAATACCATACATATTATGTAGTATATAATATATTGTAAAACGCAATATATTATATCTTAATAGTCTATGTCCTATAAGACAGTGTGGTCACTAAGCACGTGGGACCAGCTCTTTCCAGCAGTGATGCTCTTGACCAAAGTTAGCAATGGGCCAGGGGTTAAATCCTCACACCTGGCTTGTAGCGATGTGCACCTGATGTTCCCACAGAGTCAAGGCTGTGGAGATGAGCTCTGGAAGCAGCAAATAATAACTTCCCATACAGAATGACCACAGACCTTCACATACACTTTCTAATGAAATAGTGGTATCCCTCAAAACCACAACATTGGAGGGAAAGACGTTTTTCTTGAGAAGTTATAGTAACATATATTTTATATAACATTTCCAGACTAGTATTTATTTATTTACTTAAAAAAAAAACTTTAGTTTTAGAATCACAGAAAATGTCACACAGTATAGAGTTTCCAGATATAAAAAGTGAAAAAGACGTGTGTGTGTGTGTGTGTGTGTGTGTGTGTGTGTATAGAAGGAAAGAAAGGGGTTGATATTCCAATAACGCTGAAAAAAAAGTAAATGTGGGAATATGTGGGGGCACAATTTTGTTTACTCTCTGTCTATTTCTTCTTTTCCTTTAATATTTTGCCCCTGGAAGGATGGTTGCCCCTGAGGATGTTATATTTAGAAAAGCAGCTGGAGTGAGCAGGGTTACCTTTCAAATCCCCCAGCAAGTTGATCAAATAGAGCCTTCCTGTGTGTAGCTCTAAGGCACAATTATGTGTAAGCAGGACCCCCTCTGAGAATTCATGCGAGAATCCCAAACTGGAGATGGAGTCTGAGCCCATTTGTGTCTTATTTAACATAATTATTCCAACAGCTAATCTTTTTCTACTGCATCTGTCCTCTCTGTCTATAACAGAAATAGGAGATCAGACACTTCCACAGTCCCTTTCCCGTTCCAGGGCTGTGTTTTGCTATCTGAAGATTCCATGGGGTTGCAGACTGTTCTGTAGGGCTGGGAAGCTATAAGTGTGTAGTAATCATGTGCCCAAACATCCTTCTATTTTCATAGTGCCTCCCATTTTTAAGAGTTAATATATTGTGTCACTCCTCGCCCTGACCCTGTGTGCTAAGCTTGGCAAATAGAAATAATTACATTTTACAGATGAAAAAGATAATGCAATTTAAATCATCTAGGTTAGGGTCCCACAACACTAACATCGATCTAAGCAGGCCAGCAGGTGTTGCTTCCAGATTTCTCTCCTAGCCCAGTGACACAGGTGGCAGCAGAATGGGAGCTGATGGTGGCTGCCTGGAGTTCCAACTTGTCAGTCACTCACAAAGCCCAGGAACAAGCTATTTCTCCTCCTCTATCTTCTTCTTCTCCACCCCTTCCTCTCCCACAAAGGGGTTCTTCTCCAAGACAGCAACACCCACTTAAAGCTGACCCCCCAAGACAAAGCCACACCACAAATATTGGGACCTAGAAGTCTCCATGCATGACTTAAGGTTACTCACGTCCCCTCGATGTGAAATAGGATAAACTTATACACCAGCCCAACAAAGGTGACATTTTCCTCCTGAATGTCACTTGTGTAGAATGTGAGAGCCACAGTTAGGCTTTGAGCTGGACCACCTCATGTCTGCCTGGCGCAGAAGCACCCATCTCCAGAATGCTTCCCAGATGTGAACCTTCTGCCTGGGGTTCAAGTTGCTCCTCATCCACACACTGGGAGGAGGACAGGCTCCAGCTCCCCACATGCAAAACACCTGGAATATGAAGAGGAAGAGCAGGCATTATTCACATTTCTTAAACGCATCAAACCCAAGAGCCCTGTGGATATCAGCTATTGGGTATTTTGAAAGCAAAACTCTAGCAACTTGGACTTTTAAAAAATTTTTGAAAAGATTTTGTGAAAGCTGACGTAAGTCGGAGCCATTATATTAAGAGTCTCAAGTAAGTAGATGGTTTCATTTAAGAAATCAAGAAAATTTCATTCAAGTTGAATGGGATTTGTGAGCCTCTGGTGATTTGTCTTCGACGGGGTGTTTAGTGGAGACCTGACAGGGTACAGAATGTTCTTGACCAAACCCCAGCCTGTGTCCCCTTCATACTTCACTTCTCTGGGCTCAGTAGGGTGCCTTCTAGGTCTCCTCCTGGCACATTGCCTGCCATGAGTGGTTCAATCCCCTCTTCATCGACATAAATTTGTCTCTTCAAAGGGCAAACTCAATAAAGTGCATGTGGTTTTCTGAGTATCCCATAAATTTTATAAAAATTAAATATGCAGTGACAACTGACCACAAAAGAAAACGAGGCAACACACACATGCTGATTTGTCACAACTACTGAAGGACATTCTCTGACTGGTCCCATCGGTCCAGACATGCCCAATTACCCTGTGAAGCAAGAGGTGAGCTGCTAACCCAGTGGCTGTCCTGTAAACTACCTATTATGTAACTTGATCATTTAACTAAGAGCTTTGTACAATAAAAAGAAAAATAGAAACAAAACTTGCAAAAGGGAAAAATGTCATACTACATCTCCTTTGGGTCTTGGGAGATAGGTCATTGTTTCCCTGGAAAGCTAGCTTAATATGCTGGGGGTTTTACTTCAATAATGCCAACCTTCACAGGACTCCTGGAAACCCTCAGTTTTGTTTTTCCTGTGTGATAGCACCTCAGGGTGCAGGGCAGTTTTGGGCAGATGCATTCTATGGGTTTTATTCCTCCAGTGTGCTCCATCCACCACAGAGTACTGGCAGCATTCAGCTCTTGACGAGTGGTTACAGATAAGCTTGAGGCTGCTTTTGCAGCTAGACTCCAGGAAGGGAGCCCTAAGTGAGCCTGTGCATGTGGGCACTGTGGGCACTGTGGGCACAGGAGGCATCTGCAGCACCTTGGAGAGCAACCTCCTCTTCTGGAAGCTTCACCCATATTTACAGGAACCATCTGCGCATGCTTTGTTCAGGACCCACTATGTCCACAGTGTGGCTTCTGCCCTCCCACATTGCTTGTCCTTTACCAACAGCACTGTGTTATCAGGATACTCATCACTGTTACCCAGGCCATTGACATGGGTCACTCACTGACCTTCCTCCACTGTTACTGCTTGTCTTTAGTCCTCCCTGGATACTGTCCCTCAGATTATGTTTTCTAATCCTTTGAGTAATTACACTCCCACCTCTTGCTTGGAAAACTTCACTGGGGCCATGTGTCCTTGTCATTGCAAACTATAAGCTGATTGATTTATTCAACACACCATTATAACTCCATACCAATGCACATATGCATTTTTTCCCATTATTTTTAATTGAATATGTAGTTGGAGAATTTGGTCAGTAAACGCATGTGTTTATCTCCATAACATCCTGAAACTCTAAGTCTAAGAGGTCAGCAAAGATTGTGCAGGTGTAAAATAAACAGGATCATAAGTGTAAGAGAATAGAGCAGAGCAAAAGAAAGATTCCAACACTTTCAGGGGCTACTTTTCAGGGAGACAATTTGCACCTGTGACTGCCCCAAGGACCCCAGAGAAGCTGATCCCTTTATTTCAGTGCCCGGCGGTCTCCTGGGATTTTTGTCTCCTCTGGTCCAGCCTTTTTCCACACAGCATTTGTTAAAATGACAGACGAGAAGGGGCCTGCCCACACCTATCTAGGTCCAGAGCCACACTTTACCCCACCTATGGGGACCCTAAGGACCCCTGTCCCCCTCCAGTGCCATATCTCCACTTGGCCTTGCATCTCTCCTGGCATCCTCTGGGCCTGTCCCAGGACAGCATCGGTCTCACTGTGCTGCCCAGTGCTGGGCCCTGGGCCCTCTCTCTGCAGTTTATCCAAATCCTGAGGTCTCATATCTGTTTTAAAACACAACAGAGTGTTTGAGAGGATTAAATCTAATGGTATTTGTAAAATTTTAAAAATAATTTTAAAATACAGTGCACAGTGCAAATACAGGAATAATTATAAATAAACAATTAATACGTAGAGGAATTCCACCAGTGGAAACCATGTGAATGTTCAGATCCCTACATAATATAATTAAGTTACACAAACTGTAATTACACCCACACCTACTGCTGCAGCGCTAATAAAGCATGTCCTAAAATAGCTTCCATGAGGTATGAGCTACAGAAAGGCTGCCCACAATTTGCTACCTGCTTCTCCTCCTGTTTGCACTTGAGCTTTTCACTCAATAAGGTCAACGAATCAAGTCCATACAGGAGGACCTGAGAGTAAGAGCAAGGCCCTGAGCCTCACCTCGCAAGGAAACCTCTATGAAATCAGTCCCCCTGGCCACGTGCTGGCTCCCTAAACTCTGCCAGAGACATCTTTTCAATGGAGTGTGACTGACGTCATCTGGCAAGGCTCCCATTTCAGTAGGGGTCAGCTCCATAATGTGAGTACGGGTCTCACTCCTATCCTTAGCTAACTCACATCTAGTGGAAGAAAAAGACAGAGAAAGCAGCTCAAGCTTAGAAGTAATAACACAGAGCAGGAGAATAAGACAGGTTGAGATGAGATGGGGAGGTAGAGACATATAGAGATGTCAGGAAAGGACAACGTCAGGAAAGGGTGTCACTGGAGAACAAATATGTAACAAGAGAAGAAGCAGCCATGCATGAAACAGAGCTTTCTGGTGAAGGAAACAGCAAGTGCAAAGGGCCTGAGGTGGAGTGTGCCTGGTGTGTTTAAGAGCAGGTTGAGGCTATAGCTCGGGCAGGGAGAACACACGGGCTCTCGGGCAGGGTGTAAGGGTGTGAGGGTGTGAGGACCCAGGCTTCTATTCCAGTTGGCTATGGACAGCAGGAAAGCTTCAAGCAGAAGGCGAGTGAGGTCAACAGAGGCTGTTATTTGTTTGTTTGCTTTATACTTTAAGGACAGAAGGTATATTTAGTCGACCCTGCTAGCGGTTCTCAACTTGTGGGTCATGACCCACAGACCATTGGAAAACAGATATTTACATTACCTTTCATAACAGTAGCAAAATTACAGTTATGAAGTAGCAACGAAAATAATTTTATGGTTGGGAGTCACCACCACATGAGGAACTGCATTAAAGGGTCACGGCATTAGAACGGTTGAGAACCACTGGTCTGAACAAGGGAAGGAGTGCCCACAGCTGCCAGAGAAAAATGAACGGGGACAGTTGAAGAGGATAGGTCCCCGGGAGCTGCACTGAGTGTGCAGACCTCACTGTCTTGTATCAAGAAAGGATGTTCACTCTCATGGAAACACTATCCTTGAGATGATTGGAATGCTAAGGGTTCAACTCTGGAGAAATCCAGTGGGCCACCTGCCTTCCTGGGTATATAACCCCCGCCCCAACTCTTACAAGCCACTGGGGTGTTGATCTCTGTAGTCCAAACCAGCTTATGAAAATGGCTGGAAGCTGAACACCAAATTATCACACAGAGGCGTCCTCTCCATGGAGCCCATGGCCCAGTTTCCTAATTTACTGACTCAATCACATTAACTAGTCACTGAAATTGGTTTGACTCTGGAGATTTTCTCCTGACTCCATTGGCAGCTGTGGGTGGTAGGACTCAAGCTTCCTGTTCCAGATTTGGGCGGGGGGGATGCCATAGTGTGTGGGTGTAAAATGAGTGCTTGTGAGTCAGAGGATTTGAAAAGAAAATTTTATCCAATAGCAGCACAGATGAACTAAAACAGGATTATTTCACTGTCCTTCAGAAAACCTCCCATATCTGGTCTAGGTGTGGGACTTTATCCAGGGAGGGACACACACACACACACACACACACACACACACACACACACACATACACATTCCGCTGCACACCAGGGGTCCTTTCCCAATAATAACAAGACAGTTGGCTTCTCACATCTGCAGCAGCAAGAGAGGGAGAGATGGGGGTGGAGGGGGTCTTGGGCCTTGCCAGCTGCTGCCGCCACCCTTCCCACTGAGCCCGGAGCCCTGGGCCCCGTGGCAGGCAGAGCAAGCTGTTGACATCCAGATTTGTGCTACTCAGGGACAGTCAGCTGATCTGAGCCAGGGCGGCTCTGGTCCTCATCTAGGGAGGGGAGGGGAAATTGGTGCCCACAGTGAGAACACAGACCAGGCTCAGAACAGATGGCTGGCTGCCTGCTCAGTGCTGTTTCTGGGGCTGTTTACATTCTTAAGTGACTAATTTTGACATGTTGTACTAGTATCGGAGCTTTTCGGTGTGACCCAGTAAAATGTGCCATGCAGCCAGGTTCGGCTCTGGAGCCTGTGCATCTCTGCTCTACCTGGTGCCAGGGAGATGGCCCAGACAATCATGATGACCAATGCGACACCTAGGACCGTCTGAGTGAGAAAAATGCACCTCTGTACGGTTTAGGACAACGGAAAAGTGTCATCAAAGCCAGAGTTGGGTTTCTGAGGTTTATCTCCATCGCTAACATGCCCGTGTCACTAGTTTGAAATGACAGGAAGTAAAATCAGAAGGGGGAAAACAAAGTAAGCTGTCTGCTGAGACTGGGGAGGGTAGCAAGCTCCACCAGAGTAGGCTTTCCCAAGACAACAGGAAGCTCTTATGGTGACCATCACTTTATGTCTGAAAATTGAGCTTCAGGGAGACCCCGTAGCTTCAGTGGGTAGAAACCCTGCTGCAGTGATTGGCTCTCTCCACACACTGTTGGGACACATGAAATTCAGGACACAGCCCAAACACACAATCATATCCAAAAGGAGCGGACTGTGAAAAGGGACATCAGTGAACCAATTTGAACAGTGCAGCCGAGGATGGCTAAAACTCAAGCAGTTTTCTAAGTTTCTCAAGACCTGTCTGCATGCTCCCACTCTGCAGCACAGAAGTAAAAAAGAGGCAGAAAAAACAGGCCATGCAGCTCGCCTGTGCCAACCAGACCCTGCCTAAAAATGTGCCTGCAACTGACACCCGGTCCAACAGGCATGTTGTGTGAACAGGAGTGATGCCCATGTTAATTATCATCATCATTATTATTACAAACCTGCCCCCACATTCTAGCTGCTTGCAGAACTAAGATGCAGAAAGTTTAGAAAGAGCATAAAAAGTCTTCTGCAAGTTGAATTTGAGCCAATATTCTAGATTAGCTCCCTATTAACCTGTGAGCATGTATAGTTTTTACATATGTGTGTATATATATAGATAGATAGAGATATTTATAGATATATTTTTACATTCAAAGTATTATTATATCATACTTAATATCATTCCTTATTCATTCAAATAGTTAATTACAAGGAAATACATCTCTATGTTTATAAAGTATTCATTTTAAAAGTCAGTAATTCACTGCCTCATCCAGTCTTAACATATATGTGATTTTTCACATCATTCCACACATTTTTTTCTATCCTCTGTGCCAGGAATAGTGCTTGTATTTCTGGGGAGGCACAATCAAGTCAGATGTGTTACCTGATCTAAAGGAACTTGGTAGAATAGAAAGTCATGCTCATTAATATAACATGTCAGAGAGGTAACACTATAAACATTGAATTAACATCCGGTGTCGTAAAAGTCACTACAATGTCACTGTAAGACGAATTGAACGAGCTGCTTGCTACCTGATAACAAAGGGAACCCAGATAGAGCACAATCTAGTGAAAATTTTAAGATAATAAGAGACAAAAATCTAACCACTTTAAACAAGTAAATCTTGTTTAAACAAGTAAATCTGACAGATTTTGTAACTAGCCATCTGTTGAATACACAATTCATGTTTTAATATGGAATTTAAAATCCTCCCAGTTCCTTCAAGGGAAAGTGTTAGTACCTGTTGATATAAATGCTTATCCCAGTAAAAGTGATTTGATCAGAATAGCAGATTTGTATTCATATGGCCCTGATGTTGAGTTGAAATCTACATGAACAGAATTTTTGTTGGTATATGTGTGCTTACAATATAGTGCACATGTGATGTTGATTACCAATATTGGGAAAGCAAACTTTGTGCAGACTTAGACAATTTTAGTCTGAAACCACCCATATCTCCAGGGGCAATCTCCATGGCAGTGGATTGGTACTGTTATGCAAATCCATGGGCACATCCAGTGATTATTGAGGCAGAAATTACCTAATGTGTGTCCTAGACCTGGGCACAGAGCTAGCATCTGGGTGCTTGGCCATAAATATTTATTGAATGCTGGGAGATGCTTAAAATCTCTGCCCTACTGCAGACATTTTCCAGAGAAGGGAGTGCCTGCAGTCTCTGGGCCCTGATCTGGGGGAAAGCTTTAAGAAAGAGGTCCTAGAAATCACTTCATGGCTCTGCTGAAAGCTGGTTCTGTTATTATTATAAAGCAATGACTTAGAAATCTTAATATTTTAATTAATGCTTTAGTGTTGCTCCAACAAGAATGGCTTAGACACTGCAAATTTATGGAGAATGAGTTTCTGATCATTGCTATAATGTACCATGTACGTCACATATGACACGCACACGGATATACACACATGTCTATTCATAAGGTGCGTCTCCACTTTGCTTTAAGGCATTCAGCCCATTGAGGGAAAAGAAAGTTTTATAAGTAACATGAACATTAAGAGGCATTTCTACTGAAGTATTAATTGAGTCTCACACACTAGGTAAACAAGTGTAAGACAGAACCTCTCATATTGAATGAAAGGGAAGAGTAACACACAGCAGCTGTTTGAACAGAGTGCAAAGTGAAGCAATGAGAAAGTGCTGGCTTGTCTTTGCCTAGACTCCTAGAGGCAGGACCATCCGTGTTGAAACAGTGTCTCCAGGAAAGTCCTGAGGAGCAGAACATTTGCCCTCATGGTTGAGGGGACAGAATCTCTGGGAGAGCAGGTCTGTGCATCATAGTCCGGGGAAGAGAGGACATGGATCGTGGTAATAAGAATGAACCAGTGGGTGCTTGCTGCTGGGTCCAGTTCTGCAGTGCACCTCAGAGGCTGGCTGTGCTTCTGCTGTGGCCACAGCTGCAAGCCCAAGGCATGCACCCCAAGTGACATACGTCTTCTGCACACGCCTCGTCTTGCTGCAAGAGGAATCACTCCTGCATGTAGCCCTGGCTGCGCCCCCACCACCCACCACTGCTGGTCCTTGCTGCCGTGGTTTGCTGTGGTTGCTGCTGCCCTCTGGGAGAGCTTTCCTGGAAAGCATGACGTCCCAAGGCCTGAGGCTTCCCAGGAGCTGCTGAGCAAAGGCAGCGTGTTAAAAGGCCCCTGGGTACTGAAGAGATTGGGGTTCTCTGAGTGTATAAAACATGCAGTTATTACTTCTTTTAACCTTGCTCTGTGATAGCTGAGTCAATACAGGATTGCATTTTATTTCCTTTTCTTTTCTTCATTTAAAATAATACAGGAGAGTGACAAACCATGGCTGTGGCCCTCAATGTCCCCCATCTGGTCAGCCTAACTGCAGGCCCAGAAAAGTGACTAGGAAACTTTTTAGGGAAGGAGCAGGTTCACAAAGCAGCCCCAGGGCCTCCCAAGAGCCATTTCTGGGACCTTCCTCCAAATTAGAAACATCAGAGTGACAGAAAGTGGGTCACAGTGCCTCTCAGAGGCATTTCTCCAGGGATCATGGGTAACAAGGGCAATTGTGCACTTGTCAAAGTTGAACGCCTGGTGTACTTGACAGACCCCTGTGTATATGCTCCCAGCATGGCGGAGCAGACAAGGAGCCCAGCAGAGTCACACAGGGTTCAAGGAGGGGCTCTGGAGTTAGGGTGTGGCTGGCAGGGTTCTCAAACAAGCCAATTACAGTGTCTGCTTTGGGGAGTTTATCTTCATCTCTATCTTTTCTAAGGGCACTGAGCACATCTTCCGCACTGGGTGGGGCAGAACAACTTCCAGGCCAATGTTGGAGAAAAGGCAGAGCCATGATGCTGAATACCCCTCATAAGAAGTCAAGGAAGGGGTGGACAGTAACCTTCTTAAGTTATGGGATTAATGTGTGCTCAAAGTTTCAAAAGCATTTGCAGATGCATCAGCTAGGAAGTTAGAATCATTTGCTTTCTGTGAGTGAAGAAATGGAGTCAGAGAGATGTCATGACTTGCTACAGCTTGGGTCACTGCTGAGTGGTGGGTGGTGGCTGATGGGCATCCCTGACACTACTGTTCAAGTTAACCCCAGGTGCTACTCCCGAGGGTCAAGCCACCAAAACTAGGGAGAGTAGAGCAGTGTTTTTCAACCTTTTTTGGGCAAAGGCACACTTGTTTCATGAAAAAAATCACGAGGCACACCACCATTAGAAAATGTTAAAAAATTTAACTCTGTGCCTATATTGACTATATATAAAGTAATTCTCTTGAATAGGAATCAAATAAACACAAAGAAAGTATTTTATAATTACTTTATTATGAAATATTAAGTAAACAAAATAGTGAAAAATTATAAAATTCTTGTCTTGTCTGCACCTACGGCACACCAGGAACAGCGGTTGAAAAACGCTGGAGTAGAGGATAGATGGGTTTATTGACTGGAGAATTCTAACCTGCCATAAATGCTGTTTATGTGTTTAGAAAGGTAGCAATACTTTGTAGTCTAAATGAAACACCATTTAACTATTGTTTAGCTGCTGTGTAAGAAAACCCATATGCAAAAGACTTTCATTTCCCAGAAGTTTCCCGTGCTTGGGGCTGTTCCTCACACAGTTTCCAGGCTCCACTTTCAATATAGCATCATCTACAAGTCATTATCTACATAAATGAGATGTAAACTTATCAGTCAATGGTATCCGCTTTTTGACATCTGCTTTACAAAAACCTTCAGAATGATTACATTTATAATAATTCTCGGCCAATTTCTCTGAGTTCTGAGCATTCAAGCTTTTCTGACTGGGTGTCACCTGGAGGACAGGAGGCTGCCTAGACGGTGCTGGGTGGGCTTCCCTCACCAGCACCGGCCACTCCCTAGCCCATCTCCCATCAGTTGTGAAACTTAAGGTGCAGAATGCTGGTGAGGAATCTTCAGCCAGAGCATTCTCGGACGACAGGGCATTTTCACAAGCCTGTGTGAGGGCGGTTAACAACGCAAGGCTATGGTGTCCTAGCTTTGGGCCACTGCAATGTGTCTCCGTCTTCTTTTTCAGGAAAGATGGGCCTTCCTGGGGATCCAAAGGCTATGCTCAGATACTGCGGGGAAGTGTGGGTTCGGAGTTGTCTTTGAAACTTTGTGAGCCTAAGCCACAGTTTAGAATGAGTGGTGGTGAGTTGGGAATGTGGGTTACCTGCTGGACCAATATCCTCTGAGAGAAGGACTGAGGATCTGTGATGGAGCTGGGGCGGTTGTAATGAAGCCCGAGGATGAAGCCTGAAGAGGCCCATCCCCACAGGTGGCAGCCAAATCCTTAACCTGGAAGTAAGAAATGCTCCATCTACGCCCCATCTTCACAAGGCTGACAAAGACTTAAAAACACGGACATAGTGTTAGAAAGCAGTGTGAGCATTTTCCATTTCTAATGGCCTGAGTTTTTTAAAAAAATATATTTTATTGATTTTTTACAGAGAGGAAGGGAGAAAGATAGAGAGATAGAGAGTTAGAAACATCGATGAGAGAGATACACCAATCAGCTGCCTCCTGCACACCTCCTACTGGGGATGTACCTGCAACCAAGTACATGCCCTTGGCCAGAATCAAACATGGGACCCTTCAGTCTGCAGGCTGACACTCTATCCACTAACCCAAACTGGTTTCAGCTCTAATGGCCTGAGTTTTGACAACAATTCCTGGCACTCTAGTTAAAGGATGAGGCATAGCAAAGAATCTTGGGAGTTAAAGGCAATGACACACTCCAGAGATATGTACAGGTTGTGGGCATTTGTTTATGCGCCAAATACTCAGGGAAACTCCCTGAACCTCCCAGAGAGAATGGGTTTGCCCTAGGGAGCCCAGGTTTATCCCATCTCCACAGACAGGTGAACCATTTAGTAGCCCCATGACTTATAATTTGGGTTCCTCCCCTGCAGGTGACTCATGCTTTCACAGCGTCTTCCCAGGAACTGGGACATACTTGTAGGAAAGGGACATCACATGGATCCTAAAAGGAAATAACCACTATTCTCTTGATCCGTGGACCTCGAGTTTGCTGTCAGGATAAAACAAATAAGCAGAGATATTAAAACTTACCACACATTACAGAGTCCCATAATTGATGCCATTTTGATGGACTTCTTGCCCAGCCACTGAACATAGCAAGATGGAGGAGGCAGGGCACTGGACCCCCTTTCTGCCTTCTTTGCCCTCTGAACACCCCACAGCTGTAGCACTTTGAAACCTTCTCCATCATGCAGGGACTCATCTGGTCAGAGCCTGCCTGACCACTGTCCCTGGGTCCATATGTCATGCAAGGAGTTCCTGAGTCCTGAAGAACTGTCTCTGTGGTGTGGTGGCCTTTGGTCACGCAGAGAATGATGCTCCCTGTCGCACAAACAAGATTCATTTACCAGATGTTGAGGTGGGGAAGGGAAAGATGAGGCAAGGCTGGTCATGGCTATAAGTATTCTCTCAGGTGCTGGTGGCAACTCCCCAGGTTGGCCTTCTCCTCCTGCTTCCTTCATGCTTTTAGATGATGAAGAGGGACCTAGAGGCCCACAGTGCTGGCTTCCAGCATTACCCTGGGGGTACTGCTGGTAGGAAGAATTAGAAGTGGACTTGGAGAGTTGTTTATTTTATATATATTCTTGAAAAACTTCCCTCCCCAAAAGAGGGCTCATTTTTCTCTGTTCTATAAACATTATTTCACTCTCTGAAGTCAAGAAGTAACAAGTTTGTTTAATTGCCAATCAGCTGTACTTGTCCAAAAAAAGCATTAACTTCACAAGTCTCAACCCTGACAAAGGAAGGACCAGGGCATCTGTCCATGTGAGAAGCCCCTCTCCAGTCCCAAAGGCTGTTAACCCTTGTCATGGGCCTCCAGGTATCTAGGTCACAAATGTGAGAAGGACACGAATTGGGTGCCTCTCCCCTGGGGCTCCAGAGAGCTGGGTTCTGAGTCCTCCCCAAACGTGGTCCAGGTTCTAACTGAAATCAGATTGACTCTCAGATGTAAGAGCAGAGAGACCCAGAAAATGCAAGATGCCAAGAGTTGAGGGTATGATAAGCAATTAAGGTCTGATAGAGTGTCACACCCAACAGAGTGGACTAAGCATCTGGTTTTCAAAAAATTGCCCGAAAGAAAACACCCACATGCAAGGATAGTTTTAACTGTAATTATCAGAGTGGCTATAAAGAGACTAAAATAGTAACTTTATCAGCCAAAGGGCCTTTAAGAGAATGAACAGACTAAACATGTCACAGTGGGTTTAGGACATCGCAGCATGGGATGCAGTCGGCTGTGGGCAGTGGACAGACAGACAGAAGGATGCCAGTGGCAGGTATGAAGAGCCTGCTGGCTTTGTGCAGGTGCCTCCCTTCTTTGTGAGCCGAGCAGCATGGCCCCAAGCAGCATGGCTGCAGCCATTTGGCACACATGTGACAAGGGCACTGTGGTGAGCAGACAGGGAGGGGAAAATAATGGAGCGTCTGCACAGCCCACTGTGAACCGGCAGATGTGCTGGCTCCCACTCCTGCGGCCTGGCCGCACTCTCCAGGCACCTGCCACAGGAGCTGGGGGCTGCAGCCTCCGCCTGGGATTTGGGGAGGGGCAAGAACAGCGTGGTGCCCCAAAGAGGAGAGTTCAAGGAGAAAAAAGAAGAAAGGCAGAGCCCTGTCTTTGGAATGTAATGCATGAGCACCGCCTCAGCCTCTCACCTAGATATCTGAGCTCCTGTCCGTCTGGGCCATCAGCGGCTGCTCAGGACTGCCCACTTTGTTTCAGTGCTCTGGGTCCAGCAAATGTCATTACCAGCTCCACTGGCAGCTTACAGAACAATGAATGATCGGATCTTCATGTACTTCGCAGCCAGATGTTACAGCCCCAGCAACACCTGGAAAAGCGGCAGGGCAGAGAGCAAGTGACCTTCAAACGTGTGCTGAGAAGCCTAGCTGCTGAGCCGCAGTATCCATCCGCTGCAGCGTCCATGGAGCTCCTCTGTCCACCACAGCTGCTTACGGAAGAGACACCAACCTCCCCCGCCTATAGCTGCAGGGCTCCGTCCACCACAGCTGCTTACGGAAGAGACACCAACCTCCCCCGCCTATAGCTGCAGGCTCCGACAGAACCATCTGTTAGGGCATAAAGAGCTCCACGTGTGTAGGACGTTAGGTAAACCAGAGATTCTTTGCCACCTTTCCCACTTAGGGTCTGTGACTACCTGTTTCCCAATCACAGCTTATCACTGAGCATGGACTGTGTTAGCAACAGCCATGGGCATGTCAGATGTCAGTGATAATCTTTAGATGACCTGAGAGGGGGTGTCCTCTCCCCAGTGGATCAGGGGAGTGTGCAGAGATTAAGAGAGGTCCATGGGTTTTCCCAGGACCATATAGCACTTAGGAGTCTGATCAGCCTAGGTCTGCCACCAGGACAACCCAGGTCTGCTTTTATGGGAAATTATGAGAAGGGTCTGTCTTCATACATCTTGACCTCAGAGCAACAACAGTCAATTTTGACATCTGGTTTGGAAAGTCAGGTAGTAATATATATATATATATATATATATATATATATATATATATATATATATATATATGACTAAGCAACCATTATGACCAGAGGACCAGAGGACCGGCTGGTAGCTATGATGTGCATTGACCACTAGGGGGCAGATGCTCAATGCAGGAGCTGCCCCCTGGTAGTCAGTACACTCCCACAGCCAACCTCCCATAGCCAGCCAACTTCCTGAGGTCCCTCCACCTGGCTGCCCCAATTGGGACTGCGTGAGATGATCCCAATCGACTGGGAGGGACCCTACCTGTGCATGAATTCAAGCACTAAGCCTCTAGTGTTAATATATTGTTGAAACTAATGTTGGGCTACTTTTAGCCTCAAAAGGCATACATTGTCATTCTAGAAATAATTTATCACATCAGATTCTGGGTGACCCTACCTCTGCTTCTGGGTGGTTTGAGGGTGTAATGGCCCCCACTGAGATTGCAGCAACAATGCACTGTGCACACATGAACTACACACATGGGGGCTCCAGCAGCTGGCTGTGCAGTGTACTCTGGACCACAGAAACTCTGGTGGTTGAAAATGCTTTATTACCACTTTCATGTCACTGTAGGGCCTGCTAAGGTTCCAGGGAGGCTATCTCAGGCCTTATAAGTCATACCTTCCTGCCTGCTTCAGCTCTTCTTGTTCCAGAATCTTGTAGCTTCTCCAACAACACCTGGGAATGGAAACACCACGCCTCTGGACTTGATCTCCCCCATAATGTCATCTGCCACAAAGGGACAGAAACCCAGTCTGTGAGCTCCTCAGCATCTCGGTGGCCTCACATCATCAGCTCAATCATGAGGTGTGACGGAGGCTCTGGGGAAGCCTTGCTCTTGTCTGTTCTCTGGCACACCTGAGGTCTTCGGACTATTTCTGCAGGTACTTTCCCTTCCACGTGTCCTCAGCCCAAGGGCTTCTGAGAATCAGAGATTCTCTCTGGCTCAGGCATTGCCCACTCAGCTCTTGTCAGGCTGGCCTGGTAAGCGGGGCATTGGCCCTCATTTCTCCTAATGTGGAGTTTCACCAGGGGCTACAGCTCAGGGAGGAGAATTTCCCCAGCTGAGCAGAGAGAGGGTCTTTAACAATAGCAATATGAGCCTCTGACCTTTAGTTCATGAAATATCAGTGACTCATTTGGTGGTGAAATCATGATCAGTGGTTTTAACTGGAAGTCCCACCCAGCAGAGGAGGAAAAGCTAATGTAGGAGTCTGTCCTACCCTGAGAATCTGGCCCTGGAGTGGATGACATGGGCAGCAGGACTGGAGTTCCCTGCTCTGCCTCTAGCTCCTGCCTGCCCTCCTCCCATCACCTAAACAGGCAAACAAACTAATTGCTAAAGCACCTCCCTGTGGTTCTTGCCAGGAGAGGTCAGATCAGCAGCTGAGTATAGTTCAAAGCAGAACAAGAAATGTCTCCTCAGCTTTTGTTTCTCAACTTCAAATTCTACAGACACTTGACCACAATATTAGAGAAATGGCTGAAAATTGCCTGACTTAGGTAACAGGTCCTTTGAGTCCACATTTGGGTCCTTGAGGCAGTCCCCATCTTTGAAAGCTTTAGAAGCCAAGGCATCCCAGCTTTGAGCATCAGATTGGTGGGTCTAATCCATGCTGAGGTTGTGGTCCCAGGGCCTCCTCAATGCCACTTCCTGAAGGTTCTTTGACCTGGCGGTGTTGGCATTTTCCCCATAAGCTGAAAAATGGTGCAAATCACTGAGCTGGGGTCTCATCTCCAGATGGGCAGAGAGAACAGAAAGAGAAAGACACACATTTCTCAGGCTGACCATGTACTTTGAGTCAATTCAGCAAGACCCTATTTATTGTAACCCTGTCATTTCAGAGCCCAATGTGGATGGTGGGCAGGAGCACAAGTGTGAGACCCCCTGAGAGGTGCTTCAGGACCATAGAGAGAGGACACCAATATAAATGCAAACCCAGCGTCCAGGACAATCAGTCCTCACAAACATAATTTGGTCCAGGAGTTAAAGAATGATTTTCTTTCAAAATATATATATATATATTTTTGAAGTGCTATTTTATCCTATTTTCTTGATGCAGAATGGTGAAATTAAACTGACACTCAGTGCATTCCCCATAGGTGATGCTTCCTTGTATGTGAGCAGTGAAAATAAATTCCAAATTTGAAAGGTCCTTCAGAGATATAACAGCATTGTGTGTGATGAATGAAGCAGAGAACTGGGACACAGTGAGTAACAAATAAATGAGTCCTAAAGATGGAAGACCTTTTATGCCAGTGGCCTCTAGTTCAGGCAGCTCCCATGTCCCTCAAGGACATGATCCAGTCCCCAAGTCCTGGTGCAATTTCTAACCTAGTGGCATCCGGCTATTTTTCCCTCCTAGAATCTGCCATTGTTGTGTAACACAATTGTGCACTGGACTGCCTCCACCCAGAAAGTTCTATAGCAGCCCCCTCTCCCCCACTCTGTGCACAGGATGCCCACCTGCTGACCATCGGTACTGCTGGGCAGTTCATGGTGAAGGCCGGGCCGTCCTTCCCACAGTGAGCACCCAGCATCGCCGACCTTGGTAGGGCAGGCAGGCAGTGAGAAATGAAGCTCTGTGGTTGATTCATGAATCTCACGTAAGACTGAACATAATGGAAGCAAATTATGCATAAACAAGTTGTGGTTTAGATATATGATTATTAAAGTTTTGAGCTCCAGTTTCCTATGTAATTTATGGCAAAAATCACGCATGTGCAGTAAGCAGTATGGCCTCCTTTAGAATACCATAGAACAGCCCAAATTGCTGTGTTATATTTATTTGTGCATTTGAAATATTCTTTCCTCACAGAGGATCCTGTGGGCACACTGCCTTCCGGACAACTGGGCAACCCAGCCTCACAGAAGCAGTGTCTGGGCTGAGGGCAAAAGTTACAACATCAACAACAACCCTGCTTGGAGAACCGCACACACAAAAATAAAAGAGCTCATGGTTTGTTATCGTGCCTGTCACTGTCATGAGGCGACATCGTTATCAACACCCAATCAATTCACCTCACACTCCAGATCCCCTCCTAAGAGAGTCCTCCATCAGTGGACTTATGATGTTTACTCTTCCATTTTCATAAAAGAAGCGCCATGCACTGTGTACATGTTAACAAAAGAGGGATGGTGAATGTGAAATTTGTATTTTGGTGGCATAGGCAAACAGCACACAGGTGGCACTCAGGGTGCATGGCTGTGGCTGTAGAATTCCACTGTGTGTTGCCTTCTTCTGGTTCTAGTGGACACTAATAACATGTAAGTTCCCAGAAACAGGCCCAGCAGAGGGAGTGGCTGCTCTGTGCCCAGTGCTTGACAGCTCTACCGAGAGGAGCAGAGATTTTTATCTGGCAAACACATTCCTGTAGATGCCATACTGTGGTCCTGAGGACCAGCAGGAAGCCTGATGACCTCTCTGTGTTCACTGGGCAGCAGGTGGCAACACCTGCAGGATGCTGGCTGTGGGGGGAGCAGCAAACACAAGAATCCAGAATAAAATTCAAATGAATAGTTGAGTGTGGAACTTTACATGGCTCAGCTCTAGCTTTCTCCAAACTCCTGAGGCTGAAGTGGTATGAAGTGGACATTACTTCCAATAGAAAGCAAAGCATCTGGTGTGTTTGGAATAAAAAGCACAAAAACACCAAGCTGTGACATGATGATAGCAGAGATTCCTCTCAGCATCATCTGGGCTCTAGCTATTCCTGGGACTCTTCTGGTCCCTGCAGGGCTTTTGGCTTCCATGGGCCTTGTGGGCAACATGCACACTGTGAGGAGGCGTCCCCAGGGCACCTGTTGTTTGTAGAGCTGAGGGCCAGGTGTCGTTTGAGCATAGTCCTGTGAACCTTTGAAACAATGATGGTGGCAGCCACCACCTCAGTGCCCAGGTATGAGGGCCACCCTACAGGGAAGCAGAAAGACTGCATCTCTGTGGGCAGGAGGGCAGGGGAGGGGAATCGCTAGGGGAAATGATGGCAGGTCTTGCCCAGAAAGAAGTTTCCTCTTTGCTTTGTGTTGTCAGCCAAGGGACACAGGCTGAACTCCTCTTCTGTGGTGGAAAGCACCAGTCCAACTCATTGTGCACCAGTGAGTAGGTGGTGGTGCACAATGCAGTCACTGCTCCCAGAATCACTTGACCGCTTGCTGCATGGGGAACCTCACTCTGTGATCAGGACTCCTCCTATGGGTAGCAGCCACCTGACCTCAGGGTCTCCCTCTCAAGTTTCACTTCATGTTCATTCATCCATTCATTCATTCATCCATGAGTCAGCTTACTCACTCATTCATCAAACATGGTTAAGGCCTAGTGCTAGCAATGCCCCCAGATATCCTTTTTATTGGTGGTCCAGATGAAGCTCAAGGAGGGCATCTCTATGGCAGTGAATGGGCCTCAGAACCCCAGAGCATGGGCAGAGTGGGGTGCTCAGCCAGGTGCTCGACCATGTTTGATGCTTGCTTCTCTGATGCCTGGGGAGTGGCATCCACTCCAGTCTCTGTGACAGGGACCTTTGTGCTGACTTCCTGGAGCCTCAGACACCATCTTACCTGCTCTGAGAGGAGCCAGTTGCTATCTCCATGATGGCTGGCTTGAGGAGATTAAGGCCTCTGTCCAGAGTTGAGTAAAGTCAATACGCACACCTGTGGTTTTAGCTGATGGTACCATCCACCAGTCTAGGAGGTACCATGTGTTATTTAACTTCACCTGCATGCTTGTGTCAGTGAATTTGAAAAAGGACAGGCATGCACCAAGAGGTGACCCCCACCAGTGGAGGTCTTCACAGAGCTGGGGATGCTCAGGACCCAGCAGGGTCTTTCCAACATATCCCCTTAAATGGGAGTTGGATGCTACCAGTATGTTGAGGTGGTAATAAAAACCGAGTCCCTGTGAGCACACCCAGACCATTGGGTGAAGGGAGGATAGCACACTGGGACTGCCTCTGCCTGGGACTGGTCAGCTCACCATTAGAATTTTCAGAAATACAGATTCTAATGATAAAGATAAAAAATGGTTTCCATCTGGAAGGTCTTAACTGCATTAAAGTGTTTTTGAAAACGGATAATAAAAAAGGAAGGAGAAGAAAAGAAGCTTTGAGGAAATTGGAAGCGTTGTCCTGGCCCCAGAGGAAAGGGAGCACATGGAGCAGGCGGGCCTCACGGGCCTGAATCGGTGCTCGCACCGGCTCGTTAATCACAGCCTGTTACTGTAATTTTAATGAATCTTTATCCTATTTTCTCTGTGTAATCCAATTACTTCTGTTTTCCTAGGCAGCACAGGGGATCTCTTGGTTTCCAGAATTCTGCCAGTCAGTCCACTTTAGAAGAAACAATTCAATTCATTATCATTAAGCGCCTACTTTCAAGACCACTTTGGGGGGAATTGGTGAAAGAGAAGCCACCAGCGGCTTTCAGGCTGCTCAGGAGAGCCGCGCTGTTCTGTGCACCTGAGTAGACTAGGCTCCATCCTCTCGGCCCCTAATGACATTCTGGGCTGCCAGCTCATCAACCACCCCATCGGCTGGCAGCCCTGCTTGGCAGGGAAGAAACTGCACGTTGAATTGAAGGTGGTGAGAACTGGCAGCGTCTCAGGGAGATAGGTGATATGTTACAGATGCTGCCAGTCTTGGCTGGGGATGAAGGAATGGCCTCCGTGCATGTCTGTGTGTGGATACCTGTGTATACATGCCTGTGTGTGTGCATGTGTACATACACATGTGCATGTGTGAATGCACCCGCACTCCTAACAGGAGGCCGTGTGTTCTGATGATTCTATCATACTCTTGTGACCCACACTGGTTGGAATGGCCACCATAATCACCACAGGGACAGGGTGGTCCATGAGCCTCTTTATGAAGTCAGTCAAGAAGACAAAGCAGCTGTTTCTACTCAACAGATGAAGCTGCTCATCATATACCTGTTTTCTTTCTCTCAGAGTTGGGGACTATGCACTATTCTTGGCAATCTTCATTTTACCCATTTGCCAGCCCTTGTCGCTGGCTTTGTGCATTGTGCTGGGGAGCAGGCGCTCTCCCATGTTCCCCAGAGCCTCACTGTCCATCTCATCTTGATGGGATGGAGTTAAGTGAATCCTATTGGAGGATTGGATGGATTCCGTGGGCCACTGTCAGTACAGCTCAAAGGTCTGAGGCAGAGCAGACGTCCCTCAGACATTGGAAGGACACAATGAAGAATTGCCTGAGGCTTGCACATAGGAAATAGAAAGGGGGAAACAAAAAAAAATCTTTAAATGCCAAGAAATCTTGTTCAAGCACCAGAAGTAATTGACAACTACTAGGAATCTGTGGGGGTCAGCAGATTGCACAGAAGGTGAAGGTGCACAGTCTATAGGCAATTACCACCCAGCCCATCATGAGGGCACGCCATGGTTGAACTGTGGTGAATGACTGGGTCAGGAGGGAGACAGTCAGAAACAGACAGCGTATCTAGAAATGTCTATTTTGTGAATAGTCGAGTATTCGAAGTTCCTAAAGAAAATGTGCAAAGATTAAGGGTTTTAGGAGGTAATACATGCTAAATTATGGATTAACAATTAGCTATTTGAGAGGAGCAGCTCTCTTTCTACCATGGCACCCTGAGTGGCTTCGCTGACCACGCACATGCTTGGCTGGCAGCCCTGAACAGGCAAGGATTTGAACACATTTTCACAGGGTCAGGCAACAAGTGACTCATCTTGACTGCCTCATAGGACCTCTAATCCACTGGTTCCTTCTGAGGCTTATCTCAGTCTCTTCTGTTTGCACATATGTGGGGACAAAGATGTTCACAAGTAGACTACACTATGGAGAAAGGTCCTGCTTGCACCCAAAGACTCCTATGGGAATTCTCAGGGTGCCACTGCCACAGAAGGATTAGCCTCAGTTTCTTCAAATGTCTCTGAAATACGTGATGATCAAGAACATCATATACTTGGAAGAATTGATTCAACTCTAAAGCACTAAACAAATGTGGGGAGATATTTTTTTAAAAATTATAAAAGCATTTTATGTATTGAATTATGTAGCGTACACAGAAATCCTGATATGTAAATGGACCACTGATTCAGTGGATGCAGTTGGTGAAGCCTGAGATAGAGTGTTTCTAATAAGCTCTGGGGCACTGCTGGCGCTGCTGGTCCTGGACTGTATTTCGAGGAGCAGAGGTTAACAGAGCCGGTCTGAAGCCAACTGCCAGCACTTTTCTAGTTTAGTCTAATAGACCTGTGATTGACTAGTAGAAAGTGTAATGCTTGGTTCCATGCCCAACAAATAGAAAGTTGGCACAGATTATCATAAATACTTTTGGTATTTCTTTATTCAATCATTGGGTGGTGCTAGATATATACTAACATCTTGATCTTGGTGAAAACACTGCTTATTTTATAAACCTAAATTGCTCTTTTGTTTGGAATAATATATGTAAATTAAAACAGTTTTCAATGACCTGGAACATATTATTTGATATTAACATTTTAGGAAAAAAGCCCTGATCAGATGGCTCAGTTGGTTGGAGCATCTTCTCAAACACCAAAAGGTTGTGGGTTCAATTCCCACTTGAGGCACATATAGGAGGCAACAGATCCCTGTGTCTATTTCACATGGATGTTTCTCTCCCTCTCTTTCTCTCTCTCCCTCTCCCTTCCTTGGGTGAGGATAAAAAATATTTTTAAGGAAATAAACTACTGTATTTTCTTTACACTATTTTTGAAGCATTTTTTATTCTTTCTTAAATTAATTTCCCCAAAGCGGTGTAAATGTCTTTGTAACATCATTTAATTATAGCAACTAAATAAGCTATCACTGTTATTTGATTTCTCCATTCAGAAACATACCAAAAACTATTAAATATTGCTGCATCAGGTGAACAATTTATCTCTCAATGAGATTCTTTTTTTTTTTTTTTTAAAATGGCAGTTTCAACTTGGGACCATTTTCTTTTTTAAAGCTACCTTCTGTGTATGTTCAGTGTTTACTCATTTCTTCCAATTTAAGGGACACATCCCCCTGGTCACTATTCCCCTGGGGTACAGTCATTCTCTGAACTGTTTGGTGGACCTGTGAGCTAAAGAGCAAAGTTCATCTCCAAGAGGCATTGACATCTCCAATGCCATCTCATGGGTATCTCTCTTACTGCTGCAACCATCTTCCCCATCCACCTTTAAGAGTCAAGAACATGAAGTCATTCCTAAGCAAACAGTAGAGTCCACCTTTCATCTTCCATGTCAAAAAATTCTACTCAGTATGCACATTAAAGACACTGGAACATAAGTATTTGATATTGAAATTTTAGGAAAATAAAATTCACATTAAAGACATCGTCCTTAATTATGTTTTGTTTGTATAAATTTTACACATTTGTTTCATATTTTTATCTGTGTATTTGCTTCAACATCCCTTCTTTAAATTGTAAACCAGAAGGTGGAGAAGTATATTTTTAATGATGTTTACACAGTACTTAGCACTAACTCTCATTGAGAATAATAAGGTCAAATCAAGTAATCTGTGAGAGTTAACATTTATTTAGTGCTTACTACATGTGTGTGTTTATTTAAATGCATTTATTCCTCACAGCATAATAACCACAGGTAGCATTACTGCCTATGCCAGGCAAACAGAGTCCTTGGAGTGTTAAATTAAGCATATAACTAATTTGCCAAGTTCACACAGCTGGTAAGTGGTGGAGCCAAAATTTGAACCCAGAAGTTGGACTCTCAACCTTGTTCCCTAAGTACATCTCCAAGGTTTATCAGTGATGACATTTATGTTAAGTTTCTATGCTGTGTAAAAATTACACAAAATCAGTGCCTTAAAATAGCACCAATATATGATCTCACAATTATTGTTATAAATGTGAGGATAGATTAGCAGAATTCTCTGATTCAGGACCTCACCGAGCTGCAATCTAGAAGTTGACCAGATGCCTCAGAGACTCAGCTATACCAGGTGAATGGCAGATCATATCTTTGAAATTATGGGACAGAAGTCTTTGTTTTCTTGCTAGATGTCAGCTGAGAACCACTCTTATCTCCAAGAGTCCACAAAAGTCTCTTGTCGTATGATCCTCAAACATCTTCAGAGCCACAGGGAGTCTAACTCCAGTCTGCTAACCTCATTATGGGAGTGACTTCTCATCATATTTGTCATATCCAATTGGTTAGAATCAAGTGGAAGATTTCATCCATACTTAAGGGAGGAGATTACACAAGGGCAAGACTCATTTGGGGTCACCCTAGGGCATGCTTGCCACAATTTATCATGGAAACAATGTTGATACTGGAATCTCACAAATTTAGGAGCCCAAGGATGAAATTAAGCTCCATTAAATATCAACCTCTCTATTTGAGACTCAAGGGATGCACAGCTGGAAAGACTGTCCTCTGGTAGCAGACCTGGGCTCTCTCACTAGTTCTGTCACTGACACATCTGGTGAGCAGAGAAACCAAAACTAGATGGGAAACTGAGACACAGGCATATAGAGAATGCCTCAAGTGACCTTATAATTAATCATAAAAACCAGGACACGTTGGGGTGTCAGCAGTAGAAATGGGTAACTTTCACTCCTGTTTGGGAGCAGGAGACAGTGAAGGTTTGTATAGGAGAACAATTTCATCCTCAGAGCCGTGCTCTGCAGAGATTCCTGGTGGTGGTTAGGGTAGCAAAAGCCAGATAAATTCAGACACTATGAGATTCCAATCAGCGGAAGAGAGGACAGAAATACCCAATTGTTGAGCATCTCATAGATAATCATGTCTTATTCTCATACAACTTTGCATTAGGAATTATTATCTCCTTTCCTGCCAATAAGAAAACTGAGCTCAGATGGGTAAAATTCCATCCACTTACAAGTCTAAGGCAATGTTCGAATTGAGAGTGGAGCTAATCAAGGCCTAGGGGCAGAGAAGTCATGGAAGCCATAGGCAGAGTACATGCAAAAGGCAAGAGGCAGGGTCTGTTTATTCCCATTGAAAGAAGGTATGCTGCAGGTCTGAGGTCCCCACTACCCCCACTATGCTGAGCTGGATAGACTGAGCTGGAGAGACATGAATGGACACCATTGATAGGGTCACCATGCGAAGAGGCTGACAGAGTTCAGTTCAGTTCAGACAAGGTTTACTGGAAGTCCATCCTGGTAAGTCCAACGATGACACAGAGGAGAGAAAAAAACTGCCTTTCTCGGGGCTTCCACAGAGAACCCCAGTGAGGAGGGGCCTGTGTTTCAAAGGTGAGAAAGTCATTGTTACAAATGGGTTGGAAGGAAAGGCAAGCAATTCATACTAGGACACATATTTAATCCAGGAATGCTTCAGCTGCAGGAAAACGGGGTGCCCTGGGTCACATTGCCCTTTAGCCTTGGTGAGTGGGCCATCAGATCAACTTCCTAGCCCAGAGCTGGTGCTGATGACAGATATCACCTTAGGCCAGTATGTAAGGTGGCCACACTCGGTCCCAGGTGAGAAACTCCTGCTTCATCCTCACCTGTCATGCACGGCCACTGGAAATGTATCATAGACCTGCCAATGCCAAGAAGGCCTTTGCCTTACCACCTGCTTCTCTGGGAGTTACAGTTATAAGAAGTGAGGTCCTGGAGGAATGGGTGTCTGAGTGTCCCAAGGACATCAATGGCAAAGACAAAGCTCTCCTGTTGAGTCTTGGATACAGGAACAAAAGACCTGCCTCTTTCCCTCCACTTTGCTTTAAGAGCATATGCTGATTTTAATCCCCCAACTGCCCTGCTGGCTTCTCAAAATAATGAAAAAGAAAATAATTAGCAGCTGTACTAGCAGTGGGGAGCAAACCACCCTGCACTGGGTTTCTGGTGTAGAAATTAACTCCAAAGTAAACTTGAACATTTAAACAAATATTTTTAAGTTTCTCAAGACTTGTTGCCACACTCTTGAGTTAGGGGCGATATTACTACCCTTGCCTAGCAATTAGCCTTCTGTATACAAAAGTCATCCAACTACAATTTACAGAATTTGCTTAAATATTCCCTGTTTATGTCAAAATTCAGTGCTGCATAGACGATGTAAAATCTATATATGAATTTATAAACTACCAGTTACTATATCACCAGTGATAAATGTATAGATAGGTAGTGTGTATGTATGTATGTGTGTGTGTCTATTTATTTGATATGAACTCCAGACAAAATGAATCATTTGCCCCAATGATGGCAATTGATCTACAAACTAGACCCTAGTGAGCCACCAGCAGTATAAGTCCCGGTCCAAGTCTGAAGGTCTGAGAATCAGGAGAGCTGATAACGTAAGTTCTAGTCTGATTCCAAGTCCAAAGGCAGAAAATGACTGATGCCCCAGCTCAATGACAGGCAAAGGGGGAGGCAGCAAATCCCCCCTTACTCAGCCTTTTCATTCTGTCCAGGCCTTCACTGGGTTGAAAGATGCCCACCCACACTCAAGAAGTTGGTCTGCTTTCTCAGTCTACCTATGCAAGTCTAATCATCAGAAACCCCCTCACAGACACACCTAAAACAATATTTACTCAAATATCTGGGCGCATATAAAATTAACCATCACATGGGCTTTACTGACTCAGAGATTTAAAGTGTGTCCTAGAGTCGTCTGTGAGGTCACACAGACTGGTTGTGAGGTCACACAGATTGTGACCCTGGTGCTGGAGCTGCCACCTCAGTCTTTTCGGTTGGTGGAGGGTCTTGCCAAGTACGAGTTCCCACTCTTGGTGGCTGACTCAGGGTGAGATGACAATTAGGATAAATATGATGGAACAGAGATGCAGATGGTGAAATGCTAGAGAAGATGAAATGAGGAGAGAAGGAAGACAAGGAACCAGGGACAAAAGGCAGAGAGAAAACAACCAGGAAGTGTATTTTCAGCAAAACATACTATTAATTCAATATGAAGAAAATGGATATTTAATCTGCTAATAGCAGCAAAGCAATGACATTAAACCAGGAATTGCTGGGTCGCCTTGTGGTCATGTGGACTGGATGAGCCAGTCGGCAGAGGATGGCTGCTCTGCTCAGGAAGCTGTCCTCTGGGCCCAGGGCTTGGAAAAGAAAAACTCGTGTATTAAAACCCTTCTTCGGATGTTCGAAGACTTTGCAGGATAATGCATGTGATGAACTCTAAGCTTATTAAGAACTAATCCTGGTCTCATCACACAGGGAGACTCGTTATAGTGGCATCCTCAGGAGTGACCCGGCCAGGTGAGTAGCGTGTGGCACTATAATGACGTCCAAGTGGCATGTGCAGAAATAGACCCCTGTGGACTCAGTGCTGGCAACCCAGGAAAGTCATCAGGAGCCCTGAGAGGGTGAGGGGCTCTCTTCTGCTGGCACCTGTGCTGTGGGCTTTGAGCATCCCCCTTCTCTGTGGTTTATGGACTCCGGGTAAACTCCTCTTTGTGCAGGGGATGAATAACAGTCCTTGTCTTCAATTTGCCTATCACCTCGCAAGGCAGTGCTTGTACGTAAACATAAACACAGAAGCCCGAGACAAAAACAGGCCTCTGTCAGTGCTTGAAGTCCTTTGTTGGTCCAGAGAAATAAAGGCACAGTTCCCGGGAGTGGGTGCCTCCAGATCCATGTCTTCAATGGCTTCTATTGGAGGCAAGAAGGTGACTGACAGGCTTTCTAATAAACTCATGATTCAACCCTTTGAACTTGAACACGCACCTTAAGGTCCCTGCCTGTTTTCTCATCTGTGAGGCAGATGGATGGCTGTGTAGACTCAGAGCTCCCAGTAAGTGCCACCCTGAATTACCATATCTCCTCGTTTTCTCATGAGAGAGAGAGAGAAGGAGGCTGGACATTTCATCGGCGGACCTCAGCCTGCTCTCCACACTGAGGAGCACTGTCATATCCTGACACAGACAACACCTTTTTTTTCAAACTTCCCCGAACTTGGGAAATCCACGCTTCATACCCATTCTGATGGATTTGTGGAACAAGCATGCAAATCAAGACAAGGCCACCACGCCTGCTCCCGGGCTGCTGCTGCCATTCCCAGCTCTCCTGACATGCGGCTGGGGTCTAAGGAGATGATGGACATAAAATATGCAGAAGACTCAGAAGAGCAGCCTCTGGCTCCACTTTAGCAGGTAGCTGAAAAACCTCAGAGATACCATAACCTTTTTAGATATGCTTTTCAATGTGAAACACATTGTCTTTCATTTAAATAAAACCAAGTAAACCCATAGCTTTGTTTCAGTTCTGCACACCCTGGTGGGTCCAGGCAGGATGATAATGCACCTGAACTGCTTTCCTTCTTTCTTTCCTTCTTGGTCAGCATGCATCCTCCTCCCAGGCCTCACTGTGTGGGGCGGTCATTTAGCCAAGGTGCACTAATTAACCCTGCTCCGGAGGGAGTGGGTGTTACAGGCCTTCCTCCCCCAGGCTTCCTCCCTCAGTAATAATTAAAAACTAAGGGCCAGAGAGTTAAACTGTGTTGCAGAGACCACGGTCCATAGTTTCCCTGGAAATGTCAAGAGAGCACAAGGTATGATTCTTCAAAGCACCTCTGGAAAGTTTGCTGGCTCAGAATGTGATTTGGAGAATTTAAATGAGTTGTATTCAAATGACCAAGTAAGAGGAATTTATGCAAGTTTGGGGGGGAAATGATGGGTTACAGTTGTCATAGAAAACTTAACTACACTTAAAATGTGCCACGTAAGAAAGGTCAAAAAACAAGTCTTAATATCGAAGTAAATAATAATTTATTTTGTTTGTATGAGAATCTATATAGCTTTTAATAAGGGTTGTGGGTGAAATGATAAAATTAAGCTAAATCTATGACCACTTCAACAGTCCCATCTTGTAGTTTGGATTTTAAAGAATATTTTCCCAGCATAAATGAAGCACCTCATTCTCAGAAAAAGTCACAGAGTAAGTATACTTTCTGCAGGACAAATTGTATCTTGTGCTGGGTTATGAAAATTGACACCTCCCATATGTGTCTATAAACTTCTAAAGCTAAATTATTTGTCCCTCGTAGGAACCTAACATAATACCATAAGTATAAGTTACTGATAATTATTTGGGTTTTACACATGTAAATCAATAGCATATGAACCAGTGATGAAACATGTGAAATGTGCCTGTAAATCAAGCAACGTAGCGCATCCACTATGCAACCCTCTCATGGATGCCCTCCACCTCCAGCAACAGCCTCACCTGGAACATGTGAGAGATGCAAATCCTGGGCCCCACCTGCGGCTCCTGGATGCTGCAGAGAGAGGCTCACCCACAATTGTGCTTTACTCGCCCTGTGAGTGATCCTGATGTAGCAGAAGCCTTAGGTCCTGCAGAAAACAGGACACTAGCCAGCTGACTGATATGAACAAAAACCTAGCTTATGGCCAAGAACATGGGCAAACCCTGAATTATGATCTTATCCTCTGACCATGCTGGTGGTGAGGCATTTTGAAGGAATGTGTTTTTCTAGAGTTTTCTATTACATAATTGCATCACTTATACATCCTTGAAGAATTAAATATCAGTCATTTTAAAGTGAAAAATGAATTGATCACCCTAGCTTATTTCATCTATAGACTGAAGGGCCCTGGGTTCAATTCTGATTAAGGGCACATGCCTGGGTTATGGGCTCAATCTCCAGTGTGGTGAATGCAGGAGGCAGCCAATCAGTGATTGCTTCTTATCATTGACTAGAGGCCCAGTGCATGATGCCCAGCCTGTCCCCTCTCACAGTCCACAGTCGGGGAGCCCTCAGCGGTTGGAGGAGACTCAGCAATCAGGGGAAGTGACACCCCCATCACACCTCTGCTGCTGCCACTGCTGGCAGTGCAAGCCTTGGCCAGCCCTGGTTACCAGAGCCTCGGGAAGCTCTGGGCAGCTGGGCAGCCAATATCCGAGGCCTGCCTGTGCCTCAGGCTGGCCTTGGGCAGCTGGGAAGCTGAGGATGGGTCCGGCCACATCACATGCCTGCCACCCTCCTCCCATAGTGGGAATGAAAGGACTGGGGGATTCTGGCAGGGCTGAGGGGACTGGGTACCACCAGCTTGTGGCTATGGGCACTGCCATCTTGTGATGGTGTGCCTGCCAATTTGCATATTCCCTCTTTATTAGATAGGATGTTTCTCTCTGAAATCAATAAAAATGTATTTTAAAAAATAAAAAGAAAAATGAATTGATCCACTCCACTCTTGGGAATACAAACACCCCCATTTGATCTTCATCTTAAACAATCATTTTACTTCTCATATAATTCAGCTACTAATTCCTGGAATTCTAAAGTATCCCATGTTTAGAGATGCAATAATTTCTTTGATTTGTACCAAATTTCATGAAGTGCTTTTCTGTGAAGAAATCTGCAAGAATTAACATTAGTTGCAAGTGAGGGCTGAAGGGCACTGTGGCCAGCTGAGCTGCCCCATACATGCCCTGAAACTCTGCCTCTGTGGGCACTGATTCTTCTGGACCACAGGCTGATCTGGGCTTTTTTCCTTTCCTGGGTGACTTTTCTACCTACGGACTGACCAATGCTGCTCCCCAAAATGTGACAGGTATGGTCACCTGAGCCTGTATCCCTGGGTAGATATTCTCCATACACTTACTCTGTAGACCTACTGGGTGGCAGACCCTTGTTAGGTGTTTAGGACTGGGAGCTAAAGACCAAAACAATCACAAAGTACAGTGGGCTGAGCACAAGGGGCCATGCGCCTGGAGGGACTGGGGCTGATGGGGGATGGGATGGAATCTGCTCAGCTGGTGCAAACTAACTCACAGGGCTCAAGATCAAATTTTCAGAAATTTAGTAAACTGGTTGTTAAGACAGCCATAATTAAGTATCAATGTATAGTTAAGGAAATCTTATTCTAAATATATATCCCTGGAAAATATCTACCCAGGGATACAGGCTCAATACCAACCACTTCCTAATTATTTTTATTACCTTTTACCACTCTCTGTACCTTTGAGGTGACTTGTGTGTCATGTTTTCAGGCAGAGGACTCGGATACTAAGAGTGAAGAGCATCTGAGTAAAATCAGATAGTCGGCTGCATTTTCTTGCTTTTGTCCATTTTTATAGCCGTCATTAACAACAAACTTGCAGACTGATTGTGGACCCTGATGTGGGCACAAATAGTCCAAGAAAAAGGGGCATTGGGCAGAGCAGCAAGTGCCCCCTGTGCCATGGACTGACCTTCCCATCATTGTGTGTGCCGGACAAGCAGACCCCAGCCAAGGGGGTGGGGACCCTTTACAAAATGAGCCCCTTTAAAGTGAAACAGCATTATTGATCAAAGCTGGGTGGCTCTCTATGTAAAGAAGGGACAGCTGGTGTCCCCCCATGCCACTCGAACACTCTGGCACAGATGCCCCCCACCCCTTATTAAAAACAGGTTGGATTGCATTCGAGATCCAGCCTGCAAAATTAATGACAAGCTTGCAATAAAGCACCAGCATGGACCCGGACCTTGTAATACAACGTGATTACTCGAGCTGTGTTTATTAGCGGTCTGAGCAGCAGGCCTGGCCGGCTGGTATTTGACACACAGACAGGGATGTTCCAGGCGCTCTGCGCGGCACAGTCACTTCAAAGTCGCAGCCCTGCTGGCTCGGTTTACACCTGAGCCAATTAGTGGTGAGATCAGAAGAGGCCTGGAAATGGAGCTGCGCCCTCACTTCTGTGCTGGAGAAAATCACTTGATCCCAGGTAAGATGATACAGAGAGAACAATGGTGGATAAAGTGGAGGAAGGAGAGGGAGGCAAGGGGGCGGGCACGGCGCACCCCATCAGGAGCAGAAAATAAAGAAACCCTGTGTTGGGCCGAGTGCGGGGGCCTGGCCCCCTCTCAGGGTGTTTGTCCGGCTTTTGTTAGCAACAAAGGGGCTAATTGAAATGAAACAGTCTGCAGTCTGTTTGTTGGCACATCAAATATGCTGTAAGATATGCTGATTCGTGCTCCTCCTGAATTATTGAACAGCATGGCTTCCAGAAATAAGACAGGCGTGCGACCGGGTAGACCTGGGGTGGCTTTACAAAAGTGACATCACTTTGCTAAGGTTCTGTTTGCATTTACTTCTTTTCAAGAAGGTAGAAAATAGAGCATTTAAAAATGGAGACTGTAGGTGCTCCATACAGCTTCCTAAACTCCCATCCCAGACAGTTATGAAATTGCAAAATGTTCCAAAGCCCTTGAGGAGAACGAGGAATATGGCCCTTTTAGATTTGCTCAATCAACGGTGTGGCACCCCATCCCCCAGTGCCTCCTACATGGAGAAGCCATCGGTCTAGGACAGAGTGAGGGTGTTGACACCTTCCATTAGGCCAAAGAATAGGACTGATCTGAGTCAAGTCAAAGTTCAATAAAATGTCCTGAGCAGTTTCCCAGGTGAGGTGACATTTTTGGTGTTGGGGACACAAGGCCTGGCTCTTGCTGTGGCCGGGCCTCTGTCTGTCAGGGAGGGACAGACACAGTAAGACACCTTGCTGAAATCACAGGTCACTGCGGAAATGGAAGAGGGCCAAGTTCTCTTTAGGAAAACCATGAAGAGAAGCAGAGTATGCACATAAAAATAGGTGTGTATGTGCATCAACATGGGTGTGTTCTATCTGAGGTGTGAGTGGGCCAGATGCTGGGTACAATGCCGAGGGGGACAGATACTGACTAGACCCATGACTTAGGAACCTGAATATTTAAAATACTTAAAGCCTAAAGGAGGCACACAGGTTGATGAAGTTCATTAATAACTAAAGATGTGTTTTTATTTCTGCAGGAACTTGGAATTACACAGTTCTGAATTGGGCAATAAGAGAGAATCTCAGGTGTTTCTTTTCTCCACGAGGCCGGGAGATCACATCTCAGGAACGTATAAGCGGCTCTTCCTCCTGTGAATTAGAGATCACACTCTAATTGCAGAGCTGTCTGTGGGCAGCCGCTTGGATTTCAGCCAAATGCGCATAATTATTTTTCTAATAAAGGTAGTGAGATGTCATTGGCTTTCAGAGTGAGGTGGTGACTACAGTTGATGAGGACAGGATGGGTGATGCTGGGCACGAAAGACTGGGATCCCCTTTTCCCGAAGGTGGGCAGGTGTGCTAGGACAGGGGTCCTTCCACACGTATCCTGTCACTGTCCTCCCATTACTCTTACTTCTTCCTGTCTGCACACCTGTCTTCTCTTCCTGCTCATGCTAATGCTGGGCATGACTGCATGGGTTTTAGACATTTGGAGAATCAAGGAAGGAGATGGCAAATGCAACATTTCAGATTTTATTTCTGAGAGTGTGAACTCTTCTAGGACCTGAGTGCTCAATTTTCAGAAATATGACTAAATAAGTGAGGATTATTCTGGGGTCCTGTCAGCAATGTGAGACATGATCCTTCTTCCTATCACTGTCACTCCCTAAACCAATAGCAATACACAGCCATGCACATGCACACACACGCATGACATAAGCCCTAAGAAATAGACATCCCACCCAAGAACTCTGAAGAGAAGAGATGAAAATCCATCTTTTCTTAGTCTGTTCTGGGATGAGGTTAAAACAATGAGCTGAGGAGGATGTACATGCCACTTGCCTGCCCTCTTCTCTGCCCTGCTTAGACCTGCAGAAAACTGCATGCCCAGGTTCCCATCACTGTCACAATCACATCCTAAGACTAAGGTCTCTCTTTTCCCAACTGACCTCTTAATGAAACAGAGAGTGGGTTTTAAGTGTTCTCTTCCCTTTTGGGCCAAACATATAGGTTGGACTGTAGAGTGAACTGAATTTATCTGGGTTGAGGGCAGAGAAATGGAGAGGAATCTGTAAATGTCTCGAGGGAAATTGGTTCTGAATGCTAGGCTCACTTCATTCTGTGCTGCTTTTGTCAAGAAGCTCTGTCCCTCTGGTCCTAGCTGCCTTGGTTGTTCCCAAAATTTTTAATTAGCTTTCATGTTTTCTGTTTTGTTCTTTTATTCAGCTTTTCTAGTTATTCACAAATGGAGAGATAACTGGCATAACTAATAATTATAGTAGAGAATAGAAGTTTTTCCTAACAACTTCTTCTCCCAAACAATACTGTATATACTTGTTACACCCTCATAAGAACCTGCGATCTTTTTCTTTATAGATATCACCATAAGTTGGAACCATATACAGATTTATATTTGTATAATTATTTGTGGATAGGTAGGTAGGTAGATAGATAGATAGATGATATAGATATAGATATAGATATAGGTATATATTTCAATTATAAGTTAAGCTCCATGAGACTAAAGACGTTTTAATTTTTTGGTCCATCACTCTATCTCTAACACCAGCATCAAAATAGAAATAAAACAAAAGAAAGATGGTAGGTAGATAATAAATGTATAAATACACTTCTAAAATATAATTCTCTATTTTCTCTGCATACAGATTGCATATATTTCTTCAGCTTATGGGAGACAGCTCCAGGGAGAAGGAGGAGATCAGATAAGAACAATAGTCTCAGGAAGCATTGTGCATTTCATATGTGCAGGTATTTTCAGAAGATTCTTGAGGAAGCATCTTGACTGGTAAAATAATTTTGTAAAACATCCATATAGATAGAAAAATCTTTCAAATATAAACATTGTACCTGTCTAGAGATATTCATATAAAAGTTGCATTTTTTTTCCTTCAAATTAAAGCTACAAGAACCAAAGACAGCTTTAGTCTCTCCTTTCTAATCTTATCAGCAACAAATTTAATTCACTCCTTTGCTACATCTGCTGACTAAGCACCAGAGAAACACTGGATAAAAGATGGACAGTGCTTCCGGTCCACCCAAGAGTCTGAGGACTCAAAAGACATCAACCATGAATTTATGATAGCAACTTTGGCAATACAATTAGAAAGAAGATACCGGGGCTGCCTGCTGTGCTGTGATCAGGACCCCACTCCTGCTCTGGGTATTTGGGCATGAATATGGGACCTGGAGGACCAGTGCCTGGACACTAGCCACCTTACCAAGACCCATCTGCTGCTGACTTGAACTCAGACAAACACATGCCCAGTTTCAAATGTCAGCCCATGCTGCAGAGAGAACTTTACAAACATCCTCAGCCCATCACACATCCATCAGACCACCACCTCCAGCTCCATTGGGAGAAGAATCAACTCTTGAATCTTTTAGATATTCCTCCTTAACTTTATATTTTTAAGTAACACATTTACACTGATGCTTTCTAGTTCTTCAGGTTTAGAAACCATGTATTGACTTTCTAGTCTAAAAGATGAGAACTTAGTGGGATTACCCCATCTCCTCCCACCCAGTGTGCACACATGTTTACAAAACCACACAAAATGGACTATGGCTTCCTTTCTGTTTTCATTTTGTTTTATTCTGGCTTTCCTAATTTTTATTTACCCCTACCTCATCTATATTCAAACTTTCTGTTGGAGCAAGAACATTCCTCTTGGCTCAGTGAAACACATCTGACCATTTCAGTTCCATTTGATGAAGAAGGAACTCTGTCTTGTTGCCCTGTTAGGCGGAGTTGCCCCCAAGGCCAGGTCTGTGCTCCCTTCAGGAGCATGTCCCCATAGCCCCCACACTGGGCACTCTTATTTTCTTATGTTAGACTAGAGGCCCGATGCATGAAATTTGTGCAAGGGGCTCTGCCCTCGCATCCCCAGTGGCTTGCCTCAGCCCTCGTAGTCCCAGCTTTGTCCAAATGGTCGTCCGGAAGGACATCTGGAAGGTTATTCGGCTATTTGGTGTAATTAGCATATTGCCCTTTTATTATTATAGATGCTGTGTTCTGGATCCCCATCCCATCCTCTTAGTGGAAGTACAACACCCAGTAGTTTTTGTGGAGAAGGCAGTCTTTTATTGACCCTTTGAATATTTAAAAACAATTTTCAATTTAACTTTTACATTTGAAATCTGTGAAATCCTTGGAAATAACTGAATAAATGTGTACATGTAAGTTGTTGTTCCAACTAGAAGAATCTCAACCTGAAAACCATGAAAGAATTTGGTTCATTGGCTTGGGCTAGATTTTCTCCAGAGAAGAAGGCTGTAATTCCTATCAGAGTTCCTAAAACAGAGAGGAAGGGCTGGATACATGCCACCCGTGTCACCCTTATCTTTGGAAACACACCTGCGCGAATCCTCAACCCTGCAGGTGCCTGGGGACCACAGCCCCTCAGTGACCCCCCTCTGGGTAGTGGGCTTCCTGCTCCTGTTTGCCTGTGCATTTGAGGGCAGGGGACAGTTACTTCTCTGTATGGCAACAGGAAGGAATTTGTATATGTTCAGCTCCTTATAAAGTGCAGATTGCCTCCTTTCTCTGCCCTGCCCACCATCCCCAAATCCAGGTCTTCCTGGTGGCTCTGACTTCCTTCGGGTTGGCAGTGCCAATTGGCTTCCCCTTCTGGGGACTCTGATGCCATTCCCTCCATTCTGCAAGGTCGACCTTTTTGTCTTTCTTCCTCCCACTTATCAAACCATCTGACTTCCCTGGTGAAGCTTCATCCTCCTCCTGGTTCACTCTGGCTCACAAGTTCATGCCTGCTTTAATCTTCAGTTTCATGAGAGCTCCAGAGAGAGGACACCAGTGTCTGTCCAAAGAAATATGACAAACTGGAAACATAGTGATTTGCATTAAAAAACAAAACAAAAGAAGTGTGTGTTAAAATATGCCGTGCCACTTTTCCATTGTGTTCTGACAAAATAAGTTCTGTCTACACAGGGAGACATGGAACACGGTAGTCCCACTGTGGGTGTTCTCTTTTTCTCTGGCTCCTTTCCGGTCTTCACATCAGCCCTTCGTGTCGAATGTCACACCCAGCATCCACCCACCCACACACACACACATCTTAAATGGAAGCCAGGACTGAGCCCTTGCTCGGTATGTCCAGGGAGCAAGGCCAAGAGGCGCTCACAACTCTTTCCAATACTCAGCACGTGTTGGGTTGCCTTAGGCCACTTCCCTAAAGATCTCTCTGTGCTAATCTCTTATATGAAGCTTTTCACTTGCTTTTTCAGATTTTTCTTATATATCTGTCACTCCCACTTTCCTTTTCTCAGATGGGTCTGAATCCATCTCCATGTGCAGGTCCTGTGTGCTGACTGCTGGCTTCCCAGCACATGGCTCTCCCTGCTTCCTGAAACCGCAGTACTTGCAGTTATGGAGTCAGCATCGTTCCTTCTGTAGTCTCTGGCTCCCCCAGTAGACAGCCACGCTCCATGCACAGTGCTGTCCTGCTGCTGACACTCCCAGGTCTCTGATGGTCCCCTGGATGAGCAGTGACCCCCCCGGGCCACACTTAGGACAGAGTCCCTGGCTTCATCTTGCACAGGACTCAGAGCCTCTTGCATTTAGAGTATTGATTTTAAAATGAACAAGTGTTTTTCATTTAATAGTATTAAGAATTGGAAAGTTATTTAAAATTCTTACTGGATTTGATTTATAAAAATTGCAAGTAAATTTTGAAACATATGAAATACAGCCTAATCTTTAAATGTGTGTTTATGCACATTATTATACATGTGTGGCATATTATTTTTATATTCACCATATTAAATGTTAATTCAGAAGTGATATGTGGTACCCTATGTATGCCTTATGCATCTTATAAGCACTTTAATATAATCCTATTTTATTTATATAACACACACACACACACACACACACACACACACACACACACACACACATAGTTTCTCTTCTGGTTATAATGTAAGGAATCAATCCTGATGTTTAGAATGCTTATAACCTCAAATTTTTAAATCTCTTTTTTAATTGATATGTTCCTCCCTCTTTTCCCCAAATGATTATGGCCACTTATAATATCTTTAGAAAGACAACTTCACAGGTAACATTGACTTGAACAGGGAGGAGGAAAGGTGCTCTGTGTGCTGACTGAAGTTGTGGCACATGGTGCTCTCCTGGCAAACAGGACCACATGTCCTTCCCATGAACCATTCAGTGGGAGCCTGGAGGACAGCAGACAGCCAGAGGGATGATGCCCAGTGCTTCTGAAGCAGGGGACTTGCCAGATTCCCACCGCAGTCATTTTCGATTGTTCTTCCCCCAGCCTGAAAGTTTAAAGACATAGAAAGTGGACAACTATATTCTTTGTAAAACTATATTTTAAGCATTTTTATTTCTTTAATTTAAGCAAGCCGTGGCCCCACATTAGCACATATGGTGCCCATCTCTTTCAGTACACACCTTTACAGCTTCAAGGGGTCACCTGCTGCCCATGACAGCCAATGCCGGGTCCATTTTATATGGTGGGGCAGAGATCCGGTCCCATCTCTGTCTCATCAGAGCCCCAAGTCCTGCTCCCTGTGAGGCTCCTGCCTCCTCTCCAGGAGTGAAATGTGGCCAACACAGTGACCTAACAGTTTGACTTCTTAATTCCTCTCTGGAGCATCTTTTTCTTCAACAGATGTTTTCAAAATAATTAAGAGATGAGGAGCATGCATTATTGAAAATGCTGGATGCTTCTCGATGTCTTTGTATCTGTCAGCACAGAACTGAGTGCTCAGAAATGCTATGTATTTTGCAAATTGCCCAGCATTCACCCCAGCCAAGGAGGACAAGAGGCAAGAATGCAGCCCAGCAAGGTCTCTGGTCCCTGCAAATGTCCCTCAATCAGGCTTTGAGAATCATGGAGTCCTGTATGATTTGGGAACAGGAGCCCTTTTAGAAACATATCCAGCTGATCACTGATTACCAAATAATTCCTGGAATTGGGGCTATTCATTTATTTAATTTTAAGATGTCACACTTTCTGTTTGTAACTTTTGTCCAAAATTAAATAACTCTTAGACTGGGAAATTTCCTTTTATAGTGAATAACTTTTAAAATATCTTGGTCTATTTCATACCTAGGATCTTCAAGTCTGGTTCACCTACAGCCCTTACTCCAGCTTCTTAACTGGTGTGGGGTGAATACTGGATTCCCAGGTCATTCAGTAGTCTTGGTTCTGACTATGTCTTTGTGCTGGAGAAGGAATACCAACCCACGCCTACATCTTCAACATTGGGTCTTACCTGTTGAAATGCATTTTCAGTTAGCATGTGACCATTTCTGGGAGCCTGGAGGACAGCCGGGCAGCCAGAGGGTTGATGCCCAGTGCTTCTTAGGCAAACTTCCCACCCCAGATGCACTAAGACTCGGTGCTGGGGACTTGCCAGATTCCTTGCTATCTACCTTTGACAGTATAGTTTTGGATGTAATTGGAATTAATTTTTAAAAATCTTTTGAACTTGATGCTTCAGATTGTTGCTATTGACCTGCCCTGAGCTGTCCAAGCAAATTTGCAAAAAACCTGCTCTGAGGTCACAAGTGATCGAGAGTGTCAAGATAAGATGTTTTCATCAAAGTAAGCAAAATCTCAAGTCCTTAAAAGTTGTTCAAATTCAAGAATACCTTTCTAAAAAGAAACACATTGTTTCGGAATGCCTTGACCTTAAGGATAAAAATGTTATTGATTAATTTTTTCATGAATATTTAAGGAATACTTACCTGGTTCTAGGTGCTGTGGATAAAGTTATAAATGTGACAAAGGAACCCCCAGCTCTCACAGAATTTATACAGATGAAGACATAATAAACAAAGAGGTACAGAGTATCATTTCAAGTCTTGATTAAGGCACTTAGAGGTCTCCTGACAATTGTAGGCATGAATATTTGTCATCTCCTGATGATCATATTTCTGATTACTCCATGCCAAGTTGGCTATATGCCCTAGTTTTTTAATTCAAAGCAGGTTTAGGAAGGTCCTATTCTAAACTGTGTTCAGGGATACTGGCTTAGTTAGATACAGTTGTCTAAATGAGACATGGTGAGCACGAAAATGACTTAACACATCATCTGCTCCCCTAGCAACTCTATTGCAATGACAAAGGACCAAATCTAGTACCAGAATCTGTACCTGATTCTGAAATATCATGAAATTCATGAAGAGTTGTCCCATTCTCTGTCAAATAGCATTAGTTACTATCCACTGGTTGGATGGGATATTAAAAAGAGAGAGAAAGAGGAGGCAGGGAGAGTGAGAAAAAGGAGGAAAAGGACAGGGAGGATTATTTAAAATACAAAAAGGAAAAGAAGTGTGCATTTTTATATTAAATATTATTTTGGTACTACTTGACAAGAGATACCTGAATTGAAAGTCTAGAGGCCAGAGCAAGTGATACACCATCTTTCAGTTACTTACAGAAAAGAGCTATCAACCCAGAATCCTAACTAAATGAGAATATCCATGATGAATGAAGGGAATATCAAGGCATTCTCAGATGAAGAAAAACTTATAAAGCTTCCTACCACCTAATACACCCTAAAATAATGGCTAAAGAGATTTCTTTAAACAAAAAGAAAATTATAAAAGAAAGAATCTTAGAATATCAGAAATAAAGATAGAAGGGAAGAAATAATAAAATTAATGACATATACAATACATTTTCCTTCTCCTCTTGAGTTTTCCAAATTATATTTCATGATTAAAACAAAACTTTAATGCTGCTTGATTTTATTCTAAATGTATGTGTAGAGAATTTTTAAGACATTTACTTTAATAACAAGGAGGATAAATGACATAAAAAGAGGTACAGTTCTATACTCCATTAAAACTCATGAAATGTCATCACAAGTATACCGTGATAAATTATTTATGTATAATGGAATACATAGAGCACCCACAATAACAGTCATACAAAGGGATACAATAAAAAACACTAGATATAGCAAATTTGGATTCTAAAAATAATATTCAAATAACCCATAGTCAAGCAGGGCAAAGAAATAAAGAAATAAAAACAGAATAAATAAAAAACAAAAACTTAAATGTCAGAATTAATCCTTTACATAGCAACAAATACATTAAATATAAATGATCTAAATATAGCAATTAAAAGGCAGAGATTGACAAAATGGATTTTTTAAAAATTGTAACTCAATTATATGCTAACTACAAAAACTCCCAGCACATGCCGAGACCGGTTTGGCTCAATGGATAGAGCGTCGGCTTGGGGACTGAAGGGTCCCGGGTTCGATTCTGGTCAAGGGCATGTACCTTGGTTGCGGGCATATCCCCAGCAGGGGGTGTGCAAGAGGCAGCTGATTGATGACTCTCTCTCATCGATGTTTCTAACTCTCTATCTCTCTCCCTTCCTCTCTGTACAAAATCAATAAAATATATTTCAAAACAAAACAAAAAAAACCTCCCAGCACAACTAGTAGGCAGGTTGAAATTAAAGGGATGGTTCAATGTAATATCTATCAAAATCCTAGTAATTTTTGTAAATAAATACAATATTATTCAGAACAGTTCTGATCAAAAGCTAATAACAGAGAGTTACACAAAGTGCAGAAATATTCCACAGGAAACTGTGACTATTTTATTCCCATAGTAAGCTTATCTTTTAGACACCCAAAATAAGAAATAACTAAGATCTGTTGTTAGGGACTGAACCCTCTCCCCCCAAATTCATATGTTGAAATCCAGACCCTAGTGTGGCTGTACTTGGTGATGGAGCTTTTAAGTAGTAATTAAGGTTAAATGAGATCACAAGGATGGGACCCTAACTTCATAGGTTTAGTGCCAAAAAAAAATTTTTTTTTTAAATGACAGAGATCCTCCCTCTCTGTCAGGGCATGCACCGAGGAAGGCCCGGATGACACAGTGAGAAGGCGGCCTCACCAGGAACAGGATCACCAGAATCTTGACCTGGGACTTCCAGGCCGAGAACCATGAGAAAGTAAAGGTCTGTTGTTCAAGCTGCCTGGTGTGTTCTGTTACAGCTGCCTGAGCTGGCCAATCTATAGCTTACACAGCATTTCTCATTTCCCAAAGGTCAGCTGTCAATTGCTCAGGGAATGAACAGCAGGCGGTGCGAGGGATTTGCTGCAGAGCAGAGGTTGGCAGGACTTACATCCTACTCTTTTACGTAAATATGGCTTATTCCAATGTAAGGCAGTCTGAAAGTTTCCCAGATGTCCCTATCAGCTGCTGTTTTTGTTTCTTGCATGTGGGTGGAAGATGTGATGTGATAGCCTGCTTGTTTGTTTTCAAGATCTGGGAATCATTTCTGCGGTCTGACTAAGAAAATGGAAAGAGGGAGAATGAGGAGGCAGAGGAAGTAGATGCATTTGGTCACGGTGTGCTCGCCACACGTTGAGGAATCATTCACACCACAGATTCTGATTTTACATTTCAGGACTGAGTTGTGGTTGGTGAATTCAAGCTTAAGATACCCACACAGTTTGATTTTGTGGGCAGGGAATAGTGGTTTGTTCAAAACTACAAAATGATGAAGTAAGGTGGGGTTCAACCATGGGTAATAAAAGATCACTCTTGAAATATTTAGGAAGTGTAGGTAATAACATGGAAAACATTTAGTAAAAACACATGCTACAAAGTTAACTAAAAATAGCCACTTACATATATGTATAAAATGTAGTGTATGTGCATGTGTGTATTTGAGAAAGAGAGAGAGAGAGAGCATATTCAGAAAAAACAAAACAAAATAAAGGTTAACTGGAGTGGTGGGAGGTGACACTGTTCTTTAATAAATTAATCTTTGACTGAAACCCTCTGCTTTAAATAAGGTTGTGTGAATATTTGCTGGCTTGGAGGAGTCAACAGCAACCTGCTCTTCCCTCACCGAAGTCACGGCCCTCTTACAGAGCTGTCCACCCAGCTTGCCTGAATCAGTGATCAACTTTCCTCCTGGCAGACAGGGAATTCTCCTGACAAGGACCTGAGAGAAGCTGAGGTTGGTCCCAAGGTCCTTTCTGAGCCTGGAGTGGGAGCATTTCTTCAACACTGACAAGAGGCGAGGCAGAGCAGTGGTCTGCAGAGAAGAGCTGCTCTGCAGCCTGGGTTCCTCATTTCAGATCCAGCTGGTGGCCCGGGAGGCCAGCTCACCAAGAAAAAGTGGCACAGAGCTCTCCAGTCTCCAGCTACAGGTCTGCATTCAAATAGGTTCATAAATACTGGAGACTAAATACTGAGTCCATCATTTGGGCCACAATACTGGGCCTACATTGACCCCCTCAAACGATTGTTCACTTTTTCAAAAACAGAGAGGAAGGTCGATTGACTTTTAGCCGACAGATGGCTGGTGAGGCCCCAAATGAGAAGATCAACAGAAGTGAGCTGTTTGTGTCCAGGACGAGAGGAGAAAGTATAAATAGTGACCTCTTAAACTGAAACTATGACCCTCACCTCAGTTAAGTTCCAAATGCAGCAGCTGCACATTGAAACTCCAGTAAAAGCCATTCTCAGTGTATGGTATTTGTCCTGCCTATAATCCCAATGAAAAGGCAAAGAGATGTTTGTTTTTTTTAAAGGAAGTGAGAATTTTAATATTATACTGCTTATTTCATAGGATAATTTGTTTCTAAAAAAGAAAGCACACCATTTATTTTGTATTTCTCTCTAATAGTCTAAATGAATCTCTCAAAGGCATTAAACAGAGGCAACACCACATTCCATAAACAGCAGAATCAGGTCTAGGATGTCTCTCTTTGGGCTGGGCCTCCAGGTAACTGGACCTCTGCTCCCTCACACCACGTTTAATCTGTTGAGGTTTGGTATCATTTCCTTTTCGGTCGCAACCTCCTTTTTCAAAAGCTAATGATATAGAAACTAGTTGAGGAGGTTTTCTGGGCAATCAACTATGGCTTAGCAGAAATGCTGATGACTTTCAAGTAAACCAATTTGAAACTCAGGGCCACATTTCCCATAAGATGTGCATGGCTCAAAAATGTAGGGGGCGGGGCTTGGCAAAGAAGCCTTGTAGTGTTTTTCCAAACCTGCATGTTAGGGTCCTTTGCCAGAATCCAAACATGCCTTGGTTTTCCCACTAATTTCCCCCCAAATAATGGATGTGATATGTCAGGGCCAGTCATTAGGAGTTAACTTTGAGCATGTATGCATATACATACACTAGAGGCCCGTGGCAGAAAGATTCTTGCAAGAGCAGGGCTTCTGGTAGGCTTCCCTTCCACCACCGCCACCTCTCCCACCCCCATCCCCCTGCCCTATGATTTCCCTGCCACCTCTGTCCCCCAACCCCCACCCCATGCTTTTCCTTGCCCCCCCTTTCCCTTCCACACCATGCATGCCACCCACAGCCACCTTGCTTTCAGCTTTCCTTTCCTCTTCCTTCTATGCTGTCTTCAGTCTTCACTTCTCCCTCCCTTGGCATATGCAAATTAACTGCCATCTTTATTGGGTTAATTTGCATACTCACTCTGATTGGCTGTGGATGTATGGAAGGTATGGTCAATTAGCATTTTTCTCTTTTGTTAGTGTAGATACAAATTTTTTCACATTTATAAGTATCTTCCAATGAGCATTTCTTAAAGTGTGGTTGATTTTAAAACTAGGAAATTTAAATGCTGAGTTCCCAAGGTAGAATATGAGGTGCATAGAATCTGCAGCAAAACAGTACATAGCAAAACATTATTAGAAATATAGAAATTCAGAATTTAAAGTGTGAAGACATGTTGGTTGAATTCTTTTCTTTTTTTATTAATAAACCCATTAAGAAACATGGTGACTTTTGCTAAGTCATAGCTCTTTGCCATAGCAGACCGTTAGCCTTGCCAATTCCTCTTAACAAAGACCCCAGCTGACCTCAGCAGCCCCTGGCAGACCCTGGGCTATGGTCCTGGCATCAGTTGCTAATAAATCCTCCTGATTACTCCAAATGTGCACCAATGAGCAGCCAGGATTGAGAATGTGGTCTGGGTTGACAGATCCATCAGAGCCAACTCCCTACTCTCCCCAAAGGTGACCAATGTCCTGGGGGTCTGGTCCTGAAGACTCTCAGGGAGGCTGGACTTTCCATTTTAAAACCTTCACAGACCCTGGCACAGCAGGTTAGGCTGATTCCCCCAGACCAGCTGAACAGGGCTCAGCCTGTGTCGCTGCCTCAGGCATTGGCATTAACTTTGGCCATTTGGTGTCAAGTGGGTGTGCAGTGTGGGGTCCTTCCCATGGTATGACGGCAATTTAACTTAACACTGACTGTGGGAAAGTTCCACAACAAGAATGAAGACATATAATTGATAGAAGGTAATGATGATTATATTGTAGTTCCAACCAAAAACAAAAAATAAAATAAATTTAATAGACCCCTAGTAGTAAATGGGAACAAATAACAAACATTTTTGTTTGGTTGGTTGGTTGGTTTTATTTTTTTGGTCTGGTGCCATTGGCATGGTATCTACACTGCTAAATTAATTAAAATAATTACCTTTGAACTCTTCCAGTGCTTGTTTAAATTTTACTTCCCAGTGACCAACATGGGGTCTGCCATATAATATGTGTTCAATAAATGTTTGCTGAATAAATAAACCCCAAAGACTTCATTGAATGTTTAAAGAGATGTGAGTGTGAGAGGCAAGCAGATACACTCTTCAAAAAATGAATTAATATTTGAAGGAAATAATTATGGGAAACAAAGCAGCCTCCAACTAAAATACTGCTGAGGAGCAGAGATTGGCATCGCAGTAACCTCCCAGTTATTGTGCTCCACATCCAGGTTGATTGTGCCTGGCACCCAACCCATGAAAAGAGGTTCTATATAGTTTTCCCCAATACATTTGATGAACAAAGAAATGTATTTGTTTGTTCATCAACTAATAGAATTAGTCAGAACTATTGGCTTTGGAGCTTTGGGCTGGAGCATCCTTGCTCTTGGTGTGTGGTAAAAAGTGGAAAGAGGAGACTCTACTACATAGAGCACCCAGTGCTTCCACACTGTGGTCAATTAATATAGACCCCAAGCTTTTAAATGCCGATGTGCTGTGTGGCTTTGGAAACAACATAGGAATCAGAGCAGCCTGAAAATCATAAATAATTAAAAGTGGTGAGAAGATTGGACCTCCTGCAAATAGCAGCACTTGAAATGGATTCTGTTGGAGAGCCCTGCCATCATCCTATATCATTTCATAAGCTTTATTTTATATGCCTTCTTCCTTTTCTCTGAATATTTCTAAGTACTCCAGCATATAATTTAGCTTTTGGAAAATCCAAGCCTAAATTAATTACAGTTCTGCTAACGGGAAGAAAAGATATTAGATGCCCAAGCTAAAATAAAATGAAATCAACTTTTTTCTTTCCTTATTAGATTTTAATGGTATTATTATAATAATTAAGCTTTTCATTAATTTTTTCATGCTTATTGAGTCACAGTTCCCTGCAGATTTGAATCATATTTAACACATAATTATGGCAGTCCGGTTTGGGAAGGGAATGGATGTGATGTGGGACTTCACCGAGGCTTCTTAAATTAAAAACGAGCAAAGAGGCTGAATCTTTCTCTGTTGCTGAGCCCAGATTGGCTTCAGCGAAGCTTCTTGATGCTTCTCAGGCATGTCTGGGACTGGACCACAGATTTGGGGTAAGTATGGGGAACTACTAATTCTAGGTTTACTGTGCTGTAGTTCAAATCTGCTATGTAGTCTTTGGAGAAGAAGGAATCAAACATTTCAACATGGATGGCTATTGTCATCTGCTTTATGCATCTAAAGTTGAAGTACAAAAGATGTGTCTAGTCCCAGAGTTACTCCTTTGCATACTAGGGGCTCTACATAAAGTATTTGGGGGGACATAACCTTTGGTAGAACATCTATAAATAAGAGGGTCAACAAACCTAGTCCACATTAGTTGAGATTTTAATCTATTGTTCCTATGTATTTTTCAATAAGGAATGAAAATTATTCCCTGGCTGTAAGAGCAAGATTGGTTACTCTACAGATTTATCTAACAACTAGAGGCCCATTGCACAAAATTCATGCACTGGTAGGGTCCCTAAGCCTGGATCAGGGCCAATCAGGGTCTTCCAGCTGCAGGCTGGAGACTTCCCAGGCTGTTAGCTGATGGCTCGGGCCTCCCTTTCCTGGCTGCCAGCTGCCAACCAGGGCCTTCCTTCATTTCACACTGCCCTCTGGTGGTCAGCACATGTCATAGAGAGCAATCAAACTCCCAGTCTCCCGGTGGAACTCCCGAGGGGACAATTTGCATATTAGTCTTTTACATATTTATATGGATGATACTTCAACTCTAGTTTAGGATTTGTTATGAGAAGGAGAATTAGGGAAGGACAGGAGTGGAGGGTGAAGGGAAAAGGAAACTCCATCCCCTGTATTTAAAGGTACCAGACACGCAAGGGTTTCTGTCGCAGCACAGAGTGCCATGGCAGAGATCAAGCAGAGAGTGAATGCAGCTCTGTTTGAATGTGCACACCCTCAGTGAGCACTATGTAGCCATCTGGAAGAACATAGTAAAACTGCTTCAGAGACTACAGAGAAGGCTGAGGTGATATGACCCTGCTTGTGCAAAACCATCCATGCAGAGGAGGAAAATCCCCTCTACACATGGGAAAAAAGAGAGGAACATGTTAACAATATTTTTAAGAACTTGCAAGTGTACATACTTAGACCTGCACATTTAAATATAATGTACACGCCAGTGTTTATGTACATGGCCGGTTGCTCTCTGTTTGCCACTCAAGGTTTATTCTCAGCCCTGTTCTGACAAAAGTTTAGATTTTGTTTTCAAATTATCCATCTACATCTCCAGTGTCTGATGTACAAGTTAATCACAGAAAAATGGGCATCCTCTCCTTCACCCTCTGCCCTCCCTGTAAACCTCTGCTGTTCCCTGTTGGATTCAGAGTTGAATTTAATCTCCCTCTCCTATTGCATAGTCTTGAATAAAGTCTTTCTTGCCAATTTTAACAAGCTTCAGATAATCTCTCTGTAACAGATGAAAGGACTTACAAAGTCTGGCTCTCCCCAGCTGGCCACTAACAAGTGCAGAGCCATCTTTTGATAGATGAGGAAGAAGGTGGTGAACATTCACACCAGGTCACCATTTGGGGAGCACTCCACAGTCAGCCCTGCAACACGTGCCCCAGACAAGTTGGGGTGAAATGAGGACGGTATGTGGAAGGAGTCACTGAAGTGGATGCTGCAGAGGTTACTCCGGCTAGGTGCAGTCACAGCCCAGTTTTCAGGAGGCTAGCCCATGTGGAAGGAGGTTAAATTCCATTTATTCATGGACTACCTACTTTCAGTAGCAAACATCACAGACAAAGGCACCTGCCCACAAGCACTGGCTCCTGTGTCTGGGAGTCTCCCTTGCACAAGGCAAGCTTGTTCACAGCAGGATGGAGGTGGCCTCGCCCAGGCAGGGTGGCCTTAGCTCAGACAGCCTGAAATCACACAGAGGGCGTCTTGCAGAGTGGGTAAGGGCCAGTGACCTGGTCTCAAATGTGTCACTTGAGTGTAGAGAGGAGTCCAGGGACCTGCAACGGATGAAGGCCTTAAGACTCCCAGGCCACCGTCCATGTTGAGAACACGGCTCGCAGCCCTCGCAGTTGCAGGTGCACACCCACAAACGTGCTGTGGCTTTTATAGCTCATTCCCCAGATGGTCAGGGCCTGCCAGCTCTCAGAAGCGGTGGATGTTTTAAGGTCCAGGGCCGAGCATGCACCACCTGCCTGGCTTTCTGACCAGCAGATAGGAGAAGAGAATGGCTGAGTGACAGCTCTCTGCCTCGCTGGGCGAGGAGGGTGGCTGTCGCTTCCTGCCGAGCCCTGGCATCCCCAGAACTGGCTGCAGCCCGCAGCCTGCCATTAATTCAGAGAAGCCCTGTGCTCCAGAAGGGCTGCCTCACTGAGAGAAGACGTGGCATTGCTGATGCTCTTCTTTGTTAGATGATGGCAGAAGCACCTAGAGAGAGAGAAGGGCTTGTCATGGGTGGGAGGGCCACCAGGTTAGAGAGACCATTGTGTCATCTCTCCTACAGCCATGAGCCTCTGGGTGGGGCTCTAATCTGGGGTGCAGCTCCCCAGGCAAAGCCTCCAGGAATGCCTCTGTGTCTGCAGAAGGGGACCTGGGGAAGCACTCTTCCACCTTAATTCCCTGCACTTCTCCATTCTAAAAATACAAGACAGAAAGGAAAAAAGGATGAAGAACAATAAGGGGGACCCAGAACTTGGGGAGTTTGGAGATGCAAACAGTTTCCATCCTTGAAGCTCCCTTAGTTCTACAACTGAACTGGTGTGTCTCAGTGTCACTACGTGGGAACAAACTTCCTTATACCTGGGCCTCTGTGACAGTCATTTTATCTCTCCTAGTTCTGGTGTTGTCATCTGCAAAGTGAACTTTGGAACTGAATGTGGGTTCCAAAATGTCATGTGTGACAGCAGCATCCATGCAGCCCAATAGAAAATACAGAGGTAACGGGGAGGGGGGCGGGGGGGGGGAGACAGGGGGGCTTTTCAGGGGTCTGAGGCGCAAATGCCCTTGAGAGCCATCCAACCAGAGATTGCCTATGTGGCTTCTAGGAATTATCCCATTGTCAACAGGGTCCCTTAAAATCACTCCCACCTCCAATAGCAAGATCACCTTCCTTCTTACCACTTTACATCTTTATTACTGCACATCTAGGGCAAACCCAATGCTTTCTCTTCCCCTTTAAGCAATGCCCATGTCTTTATGCCATGAATTTCATTTGAATCCAGGTGTAAGTTATTCCAGATTCCAAAGTTCTCCTGTGCTTTTATTTTAAGTGCTTACGGACCAGGAAAAGACGTGGACCAGCCTCACTACATGTTACCAGTACTGCAGCTTGGTTTGGTGCCTGGGGCAGGTGCCCAGGGAAAGGTGGACATACCACTGTCCCAGGTCAACTGTCCAGAACAAAGCCTCAGGCTGCAGCAGGCAGTTTTCCGAGGCTGCCCTTGGAAGGTTTGGCAAACCCATCTTGCTACTTGGGAAAAGTGACCAAGGGATACATCCAATACAAGACGGTGATTTCTCCGCTTCTGGGACAGGGATTAAAAATGATATAAGGTGCAAGCCTGGCCTGGAAGCAGGCATTCCCACAGCCAGCTATCCCACCATCCCGGCCATCGCACAGTCTCCTTGTAAAGCTGATTCCAATATGGAGCCCCACAGCTGCTGTTTCTGTGAGCTGGCAGAAATGGTCCCTCATCAACATTCATGAGCTCGTCCTGCCTAGCTGGGCCCTTCCCTGGGTGCAGCCTGGCTGCCAGGGAGGCTCCAGAGACGCGTTCTACCTGAGTGCACTTTGCCAGACGGTGTGCCTCGTTCCGACAGCTGACGTGTTGTGTGGAGAGTTTGCTTGGCATGCCCAAGCTGCTCACATCAATATATTATGAAAGGGAAAAACCCCTAACGTTCACCCCATGTCACTGAGACAAGCCTAGAGCGTCTCTTCTACTGGTGCCCAGAGCAGATGCTTCTGGGCCCCGTGACATAAAGACCCTTCCCGTGGACAAGCAGAGAGAGATGTCTTTCCTAAATCCTCTGCCAGTCCCACCCCCACCCCAGATATTCTCCAAGGCCACTTGATTGTCCCTGGCAAAGCGTCCTTGGCTCTGGCCAGGAGGCAACTCAGCGGGTTTGAAGAGTAAACACAAATGGATATTGCTCGTGACATGTTGTGAACGTGTCTCTCTCTTGTATCTGGAGAGAACGCAGGGCCTTCTGGGCCTCTTCGTGCCCTGCTTCATTTTTAATGAGTGTCCCTGAAAAGCAGGGAGAGCAAGATGTTGTCACCTCGGCGTATTTCATCCCTGATCAAACACTGGCTAGCAGCCACTCTGAAAGTCCTGCCCCCTCCAGACACCAAGGTCCAGGGGAGAGAAGGCAGGCTTCTGCCCACCTACCCTCCATGCCCTCTCCTTCATGGAAGCCTGTGTTTTAGAAGAAAAAGCTCCTAATATGGCATCATAAACCTTTGTGTTAATGGTGCAGATAGAATCATGGTTACCTAAACCCACTTACGGTGCAGGGCTCCAGGTAGGTGGGGTGGCAGTGTCTCCCATAGCTGCTCACCCCAGGTCCAGGCAGCTGGTCTGGAACCCTCTACTTCCTCCTCCTAGTTGAGTTCTCTCAAGATAACCCTGGACTCTGCAGTCACCCTTGCCTCCACTGGGCACAGGAGTCTCCCTCTTCCATCTCTATGGATGTGTCCCCTTTGCTTGGAAAATCCCACCCCCATGGGCTCCATCTCTAGTCATGTAGTCCTCACCCTTCAGGTACCACTGTCTCCCACTGGGCCCTGATGGATCTGCCCCCTACTGGAAGTGCTGGGGCTTATGACGTGCCAATGCCAGGTGTGGCCAGGTACAAAGCAGGAAAGAGCACTCTGCCTCTTCACTGAGACATCTGCCAAAGAAGTACCCAGGACCCTCAGGAGGAATGGGGCCAATTGGTGAACCCCAAACCTGCTGATTGTCTATGCCCCTGGAGAGCTCTTGGCTCCAGTACTCTTAGACTCTGCAGTGTATCTGCTGGTGTTATTTACTGCAAAAACAAACAAACAAAATCCAGTCTTCTTTTTTCCATATGATGGTAAGAATCTGAGATATATAAAAAATACAGTATTTTAAAATTATATTTCAATTGGTTACTTAATTTAAGGGCCCCTTTTCTCCTTCTTCTATAAATGAGAAAGAAACTTACGTACCTGGGTGTGTAATGGCACTCTACCCTCATTGATACCATTAGTCATTGGCCCTCTCTTATTGGAAGCACCACTCCATGGCTAAATATGTGTGCCTTCTACAAGGACACTTGAAGCAAAACCTGACTAGCACATCCACCCATCCATCTCTCCATCCACCCACTCACTTATTCATCCACTCATGTAGCCACACACCCACCCATCTATCCATTCATCCATCAATCTCTCCACCATCTGTCCATCTGCTCACCCACTCAAGAACTTCCACCAAATCAGAGAATTGTTGGTTCATCTGACCTGCCCACACCTGTCCTCTGGGTCAGTGGACAGGTGCCTCGAAGTGTGTGGGGAATCCTTCCTGCAGTGTGCAGAGGAAATGAGGGAGAGAGAGTGCTTCTCTGCTTCATTCTCAAGGAATGCCAAGGGTCTGCTCTCCTCCACCCAGAGGAGCCCATTCCTCTTGAGCAGCAGGAATCAGAATCAGGATGGATGGGTCCATTTTATAACACAAAGAAGTTACTGGAAGTGCCATAGGCACAGTGCTCAGTGACGTTCTACAGAGTGAGGTTCCGCAGGGGTGGGTCTGCCCGCTGACCTTCAATGAACACTCAAAGTCCCCAAGTTCATAATGGGCCTGATTGCCTTTGTGCCTAATTGGATTTATATGAAAATTGACATAACCTTTGACATTCAAATAATGAATGCAATGATGCTGTCTGTTATGTCTACCCATGAGGTTCAATGTAGTTTTCAAAATAAATAAATGTCAGCCACAGTTCAGATCCATGATCTCCATAGATTTACTGAGCTGTGGGGAAGCTCTGGCTACTGATACTCAGCCAAACCTGAAGCTCCTTCGGATCCCACACTGAGTGTTGGCCCAAAGGCACCATCACCTGCTCGGTGTCAGATCTCGACTCCAAATGGTTCTGCATCCAACGGCAGCTCCTGGTCACTTCTGGGGACGGCAGCAGGAAGAAGGAGTGGTGCATAATTTAATTGCTTTCCTTCCTCCCTCAGGTCTGCATATTATATTATATTATATTGAAAAGTAATTATGCAGCGAAAGTAAAATGTCACCCAGTCACTGTCTGGGAACGGCAGCCCATTGTGAAGCGGTCTCCTCCGCTCGCCTGCGACGTCTCCATCCGCTTCAGCCACACAACCATCGTGTGTGCCTGTGCTGCAGTACTTATGCTCACGAGATGAGATTCGCCGTTTTTGTTTTTTTTCCCCCTTCCCCTTGCAGGATCTAGATCCCAAGCTGAGGTGCCTTGTTGGCAATGATTGATTACCCAATATCTAATTAAACCTGATCCAATCACTTATTATGCAGAGTGGAACAAACAAACTGAAGGCGACTGTCAGCAGGGTGATTGATGATGTGGCCAAGCCGGCTTTTGTGGCTCCTGATGTCCCGACGCTTGTTACAACCAGGCAAAGCCGCACTGGACCAAGCGCCTGTCACTCCCACCGCCCTGCCACCCCCACCTCCTCCAAGTGAACTTTCAATGGAAAAGTAAATGGGGTGGAGGGGGGCACACCAGTTATTGAAACCTGATGAGATTCTGTTTGAGTTAGTTACATAATGAGATCAAGTCCTCCCCAAATAGAGTCCTTAAGTGGCGAGTGGAGAGGTCACAGGGGATGTGCGTGTGAAGGAAGAAAACAGGGAAGGTTGTGGTTCTGTGTGTGTGTGTGTGTGTGTGTGTGTGTGTCATTGGCCATGCATAGGAGTTTGCTGCTATGATGTGTGCCTCTCTGTTGTGATATAGCTGAGTATTTTTGGTGATGCATGCCTGTATTGATGTGTTTGTGTTTATGCGTTTGATATTGTGATTGTGTATGACCTTGGTTATATGTGTGTATGTGTCTGTGTGTCTGTCTGGTATTGTATGTGTTGTATATGCTATTGTGTTGTTTTGTGTCTGTGTGCTGCTGTGTCTTCATGCATGTGTGTTTTTCTATTGTGTGTGTGTCTGTGTGCTATAGCATGTGTATCTGTGTGCTGTTGTGTGTGTGTCCTGGGCTCTAAGCATCCGGACCATGACAGTGTACAACTCAGGAGAGTGACAGATAGGACATTAAAGTGAACCTAGCAGGGTAATAATTTCTTTTCTATTGTCTGCCAGGCAGGATTCTCTTAGCAGCTCTCATTTATAAATTTTTCAGTTTTAATATTTTAATTATTTAAAATGCAAATAGGTTCAAGAAGAAAGCAGCAGAAAATAAAAATTCCCTAAACAAATTCCCCTTCAAAGGGGCTTCCGGGCTGGGCAGGGCACTGCCCATCGACATGGGCTCTGTCCCCACCAGGATTTTGTTCTGGACCTAGTGCTTAAATTGGAGGGGCTCAGTACCTCTAACTCCACACACCGGACTGCACATGAAACATACACATGAAGGTGGGGAGCAGTGACTGTGTTGTGAAATGTGGGAGATGTCAGGCACCCAAGTCATCTGTGGTTAAGACATCTCTTTGCACATCTCATCCTCATGCTAAACCCACATGTGCAGATCTGACTCATCTCAGGGCAGGTGATGGGGTGCAGGTCTCAGAAACATACACAGGGGCCAGACATTGCCCTCGTGGCCTCAGAAACTCAGCAAGGTGGCCTCCGTGTGGACCAGGTGCCCTCATAAAGAGGGTGAGGGAAGTAGGGTCTGGCCCATGCATTGAGGGCTAAGGAATGCAGCTCAGCCCACATGGCCTGCACTGCCGCCACTCCTTGTGCTCAGTCAATTGAGAAAACCTGCAGGAGGGATGAGTGTGAGAGGGGCCCTGAAAGAATGGGGCAGGAACAGTCTTACATAATCACAGACCAACCAACCTCACTTCCTCTGTGCTTGGATGCTTGACTAGGACCAGGAACAGGCAAATATGGGTAACTCCCACTGTCCTTGATCCCTCTTGCACATACTTCAGGGCTCCATCTTCTGTACAACCTATGTGCAAAGGGTTAAAGCAAGTTGCAGGTGTGTGTATTTCTACTAGGGAGAAGGCCTGTATTTTGGGCAAATTTCCAAGTGCTGGTGAAGTAAAAAATAACCATCAGTAGCCAACTCTCAGGACCCATAAGAGGTTTCAGCAGATCCCACTGACCTCACTCTTCTAGGGACTGGAAATTATGTGGAATTCGCAGCCAAAGGCTCAGGCTCACTCCACACTTCCCAAATTTGGAAAATTCACCAGATCTTCCAGAGACAAAGTTTCTCATCTGTAAAATGGGCAAGTGTTACCTAACACTGAGCCCAAAGAAGACATGTTGAGTAGAAGCACTTGTAAACTGGGCATGTGCACTTGCCTATGGAAAAGCGTGAGTGACACACAGGTCTCTTTCCCAGCCAGAAACCCCTCCCTGCTTGGCAGCATGCTAATAGCCACGTGTGTGCTCATAGGACCAACAGTATTTTCAGTCACTCAATGTAACTTAGAAACGCTTTCTCATGTTAAATATGGACTGCCATGCCAAATACATGAACTGTTCTATTTGTGGGGCTTTTCTGTACCTCACATGTGATTCTCTTTCATCTGATCATGTATGAGGTTTCTCACTTTCAGCGTCAGGGACTCTAAGGCCTCCTATTCGCCATCACCCACCCCACCACTTCTCCAAGGCACAGAATGTCAGAGTTTGGGGTTTGAGCTCAAACTTCAAATCCGAGCTTGACATGAGCTGATTAAACTCAAATCCAAACTTGACATGAAATGATGAAACCATAGGCACCCTTCCTTTTCCAAACTGATTGACTGATGAATCTGATCAAAATGGAACATGCAGTTTGCCCAGGTAAACACAACCATGTGTCCACTCCTCACCTTTCACGGAGGACAGTGCACATGGTGACATCTGGAGGAGCTCAGTGCTGGCACAATCACTCTGTACTGTGTCACTGTTGTATTTCGGTCCCAGGCTCGGCCATGTGGTTGTAGGGCACATGCATGCAGGCTCGGGCCTCTGTGAATTCTTAGCTATAAGTCCCTGGTAAAGCCAGGACCAGAGCCTCAGGAGTAAACAGGGACTGCTGCTAAGAGACCAGGAGTTATTTGCTACAATAAAGTGAGATCGAGAACACACCTTGGGCCTGGTCTGAACACTCTTCACAGGGCTGTGGGCCCAGATCCCTGGGAGGGCTGAGCTCCAATCATGAAGAAACCTGGACCTTGGCCATCCACCCAATCCCAGGGACAGGTTACCTTTGAGACACATGCAATCAAGTATTTAATCCGGTCAACCCCAGAGCCAGCTTTAAAAAGTCAACTGGAAACCAAATATGGTTCTTCACATCGAAGATAAGTGTTTTACATGAGGGCGCAGTGCAGCCGACACCCTGGGTGCAGCTAAATTTAGCCTGAGAAAGGTTATCTCAGGCAAGAGCGTATGGTGCTTTTCTCTAAATTTTCACTTCAATTAATCTCTAGAAATTCGGTGTCTGATCCCTGTGACAGTAGCCTCTGGCTTCTTCAGAGTGACTGCAAGGAAAAATTATCTGACACATATCAAACAAGCCAGAAACGACACTGGACAGCATTAATCAAAACTTTCTCATTTCCCGAAGAATTAAGCATTAAATAATTAATCCCAGCACTACAGGCAGCTGTAAAGGAGGCCGTGTGCCTCCCTGCTGCTAAGAATTTGTCCTTGTCTAAAAGAGTAGATTGATATATTTATTATTTATCAGATTAATCACGGCCAGAAACATTATGGATTGGTGGCCAGGCCCGGCTGGCAACGCGGCTAGTCCTTATCTGAGCAACAGAGGCTCCAACAGAGGCAGTGCCCAAGGGTCAAGCGAAAACAGGCACTCCCAGGGGAAAACAGGTACTCCCAGGCTTCCTCAGTTAAAGGAAAGGTGTTAAAACCATTATTTTTAAAAGGAGGTAATGGATATCAGATGAAGAGAGAGATGATGAGGGAGGTGCCATGGATGTCGGGCTGAGGGGGACCAGGGCAGAGTGGGAATACCACGGCCTCCAGGACACCTCCATCATAGTGTCCCCTAACTGAGCAGTACAGTCCTAGGGATCCCTAGTCCAGTCTTAGATCCAAAGGTTCTTCGCAGCCCCTCACCTCTCCAGTCTGCCCCACAAAACCCTCCTGGAAGGTACCTTCTTCCATCATCAGCTACACTTGTTCTCCAGGTTGTGCCATCAATTAGCTAGTGGGGGCACCTTGGGGGCGAACGCATCTAAGTTAGCACAACAGAGAGCAATGCTTAACTTAGCTCATACAGTATGTGAATTGCTGGCAATCTAATTCCATTGAAATGGAGTCTGTTTCCTGAGAACAAGTGCTTTCTCATCAAGCAAAGCCAGAAGTCAGGGACCCTTCACACACCACACACACACACACACACACACACACACACACACACACCTTGGATCTGACCAGTGAGGCCAGATTTGGAGACAATGAATGCAGAGAAGAGCATGTACTTTGAATCTCCGGGTTTTTTCACAGGGAGCTGAGGGAAGAAAGAGGTCACTTGGCTCAATAAATTTTAAAAATCGAGGTAAATCAGTTCAAATGTGTCTGTGGCCTTTCCACAGAGCTGCTCAAGGCCTATCCAGGGAGTAAAGGCCTTGCCGGACCCTGGATAGTTAGGGTGCAGGGCTGCCCAGAGAGCCACACCAGGGGAACAGAAAGCCCTCACCTACTGGGAAGACGGGCAAGAGAGATATGCCTGGAGGAAAGAGCCCATGTATTATAGGAAATTGCAGAGGCTTCCACCAGCATAGGCCCTCACAACTACTTGTCTGTGGAAAGTGTTTCAAGATTCCATTTACCAAAGTGACTGATACTAACCACTCTGTTTAGTGTGCCAACTTCAACTCTGTAAAAGAATTCATGGGAACTCAAATACTCTTTTGTGCAGATTCGGGTTTTGGATGTGCCACTGAAAATGCCAACATTCCTAAAATAAATGAACAATCATGCAGCCCATTTGGGTCTGGGTTCTGAGATGGGTCTCCTGCCTCCTCCGCCTCTGCCTGTCCCTCTCTTAGCTGCTGCTCTCACCTGCTGCCCTTCCTTCTGAGAATGCTTCTCCCCTTCCCTAGGAAAACCTCCTTTGGTCCCCACCTGTTGAAAGGTGCCCTTCCTGGAAATCCCTCCTCAGTCCCCCTCCCCACAGGCAGGCCACAGCATGTGGCTCCAACACATAGTAGGAGACCAGTAACTGTACTGAATAAACCCAGCATTCCAAAGGCCAATGGAACATGGATTCTAGAAATTGGGCTGGTGTGTTGACTTTTTATTTTAAAAACCACCACAGCTAATTCAGTAGAGTCCAATTGACTCCAGAGAAACTTTCTTCTGAAGAACCCATAGCATGATGAGTTTAAAACCAAATCAAGCTCTATACCACCAGCAGCTGGGTAAGCCAGGGGGTTGGGGATAAGGCAGCTGTGATGGAGTGGGAGGGTGTAGATCACCTTCCTTCCGGCTTTAAGAGACCAGGGCCGGGGACAGCTCCAGTCAAGGTGCAGTGGGTGGGGTGCCAGTTGGAGAACCTTCAGGGTGTGAAAAATTATAAGGATTGTAAAGAGATTTTTTTCTTAATTAATAACTTGAATACATCAGTACAATTTATAACATTCTAGTAAATAAAAATAACCACAATTAATTCAAGATGAAGGAACTGTGAGGTGATCAATAATGATGAATGGAACTAAATCATCAATCAAAGAGTTTTTTCATTAATCAATTACAGTCTTTAGGGCAAGGTGAATTTATCTGTCAAAACTTGAAGCAATATATTACAATACCATAAAAATTACAAGAAAGTTGTATCAGAGAGAGAGAGAAAGAGAGAGGGGGGGGGGGAACTCACTTCATGAAAATAACACACATCTGGATATGCAAACCAGATCAAGGAGTGAGAGTGAGAGAAACACAGCTCAGCCTTAAGCATGTATTTATACACCATCCATGAGAAAAAAATGGCCATTATAAAAATCAAATTATGTAATCTTAATGTTATGTAAATTGTATTTAAAAAGGAAATACTAAAAGCACTCACTTCCTGTCTACTTTACTAGCACAATTGTTCCACTTTTCTGGCACCTGTAGGGTGGAATACTGCATAACAAAGGTCACTGAGCTCCTCTTCCCAGACCCAGAGTCCCTGAGGCAGGAGATCTGCTGCTCTGGTGAAATATTTACACCACAGACACTGGCCACAGCATACGGGGCCTTAGTTTATTGTTTTGTTTTGTTGACTGTCTAGATGTAGAAAAGTGATTTTAAAAAAGTGCCTATTAAACTTAAATGTCATGTCATTAGTGATTGTATTGTGAATGTAACACAACAAATTCATGAATGATTCTTCCAAATATGTGGAAACTATTGGCTGTTGCAGCAAAGAAGTCCCTTACATTATTCACATTTCATTGAAGTTTCCACACAATATCAAACCACATTCATCTCGTTCATATTGAGACTGGCAGTCCATCTCAAGCAAGGGCTGACTGAAGAGTTGAGGGCTCAGAAAAACCTAGTAAAACATTTGAGAACTGCTTGCTCACCTGGCATTTACAAAAAGAAATATTGCATATTGTATTATTTATTAATTATGTGCTGTAAATCCTTTAAATCAGTAAAATCTATTCAGAAACTATGGTGTGTATAGTTAGCATATAATCTTCTAGAGAGCTAAGAATTTGAAACACACTACTGCATAAAATACTGATGAGTCCAATTCAACAAATCTACCAAATCAAAATTAATTTATCAAAAAGAGTAAGGTGGCTTAATTTAACTATATAGGTATTCATATGCCATATCACATAAACCAGCTAAGTATCAGGAGGCCATATAGTCACATAAATAGATGTACAAAAGGCAAACCCATTAACATCTTCATATACTACTTATATTATATATACTAGTAATATAATCATATATTAATATTATTAATTAGTAATATTCAGCTACTCTGTCTCATTAGTTTAAGATATCTGTTAAAGAGTATGTATTTAACCTGATGAGGAATGTTTGCCTCAAACCAACATTCAACATTTTAACAGCAAAACTCCAGGGTGACTGCACTGAAATCCGAGGAAGAACAGATGTCCCGGTGCTCCCTGTGACTCCCCAGGTGACCTATGGAGGCTGACTCCCCAGGTCAGAGGTCAACTTCTGCCTTGGCCACCAGCCAGTCCTGCCAATGGGGATGGAGTTTGTTTCTTTGGCAAGAATCTGAGGGTTAGCCGAAACAGGTTTTGCTCAGGGGCCTATGGACTGAAGGGTCCTGGGTTCGATTCCGGTCAAGGGCATGTACCTTGGTTATGGACACATCCCGAGTAGGGGGTGTGCAAGAGGCAGCTGATCGATGATTCTCTCTCATCGATGTTTCTAACTCTCTATCCCTCTCTCTTCCTCTCTGTAAAAAATCAATAAAATATATTTTTTGAAAAAAGAATCTGAGTATTAAATCAGATAATACAGTTAAGTGCTCCATGTGGAGTCATAAACATTGAGACCTCAGTAAACACATCATGAGAAATTTGAATCAGCAATTAGAGGCAAAGTGACAGAAAGTAGGGAGTAAGTGATCCCCACATGCTGATCTTGTGATTTTTGGTGTTTGTGTTAGAGTGAACTGAAGATAGCAGAGTAAATGAAATGGCAGAACACTGGGTGGACACATGTGCAAATGCCACCAGCTCAGTGCTTTCCTGCCAAACTGCAGTGATCATTTGGAATATATGACAAGGCAACCCATGTGAGGAAAGCATTATTATAAAGTGAGGGAGTAGAAAAGTTTAGATCAAGGGGAAATCAGAAATATGTAGGTTTTTTAAATCTAATGAATTATCATGGGAACCATTTCGGAGTTAAATGTGACACAATGCTTCTCTCTAAGCTGACCCTTTTTTACTGCCTGGGCCATGACAATGACATGCCAATGGCCCCTGTAACTCACCTGCCTGGGCCGTCTCCCATATGTCTACAAGGCACCCAATGCCATACCCAAGGACAGGACTTGACAAATGATGATACTGACTTTTGTTCTCTTTCAAATGAATCACCACCAGGATAATACAATGGTCAGTTTAATTTTCTTGAAGTGTGTCACCTGCGAAGTGTCATAGGTCCGTGCATTTCACACTGTGAAAGATGTCCTTACCCATTTCCACCTTTTTAAGCCTTCATAGGTCTTGGAGGTGTCCTTTAAAGAGTTCTAGGATGTAGGGCATTGTTCTGGCCCCATAATTATTGGATCTGTCACATTTTCTAGTGGATATTCTGTACCCTATATTTCTTTTTATATAAATGAAACCCATAACTTTCTCATTGCTACTTATTTTACTTTAAAAAGAGCAAACTTGGCAAGAAACATAGCTGTACAAATTAAGATAATAAAATTAGCATTTCCACCTACATGAAGAGGTGGCATTTGCAATCATCGCTATGCTTTGATAGTGAGTGGAGTCTAATCTTATTTTGGTTTTAAGAAATAGGACATTCATCTTATTAGAAATAAATATTTTATACATGTTTTCATAATTTTCTTCATAACAGATTGCTGTTGGAATTGTTCACATGCTTCTATCTTTTTCCATTTGGGTCTGGTTACCGAGTTTGATTATTTCTTCATTGAAGTTGTTTCATCCCACTGAGCATTAATACTTTGAATTTGTATCATTAATTTCAAACCTGACCCTGAGCTATATTTTTATTACATTAAAGAGATCTGGAGTAGGTTGTGTTCATTTAGAAATAAGTATTAGAGAAAGAAAAAATCCAGCTGAGAGTAAGTTGAAGGGTTTTCTATTCTATCTGTATGTGCTCCTCTGTGAATGGGGTTGTCAGTCATTGGATGTGCATGTGTGGAATGTGGAGGTGAAAAGAATGCCTGGTAAGTGATGTGGCCCCTGCAGAACCCCCTGCAGGACCTTCTGCAGGACCCGCCTTCAGTGCTTCAGACCCAGGCTGTCTTGTTCTGTTGTTCCTCTTATGAGGATCATGAGGATGCTTTGAAGGAACCTCATTTTGACTGCTTATTGGCAAAAATACACCCTTCTCCAGGGCAGCTCCACCCTTCGGCCACCTTTGTGGGAACCAGGCCAGGTCCCAGAGGTTTCCCTAGAGCTTTAGAGTTGCTCTGTACACAGAGACACTGGGGAAGACCCCAGCCCAGAGGGAAGGGGCCCAGAGGAATTTGCTGGACACTACTATGCACCTGAGGAGATTTGGGTTTTGGTGTGTGTTTTAAGTCACTTCCATTTAATTTAACACTGGCAGCTGACTGATGTCCACCTGAGTAGTTCTGGAGTGTTCAGGCTCAGTCTGTAGCCATCCTCAAGGTCGACTCTAGGTTTGAGCTGGAATGGAAGGGGCTTCCTGACCAAGTGCCCCAGGAAGATCAACCTACACCTGGCAGGGGCTCAGAGGGGGTAACAGATCCTTTCTGCTCCTCTGAGTCCCCATTCAACTGTCCTGTCAGATCCAGAAAAGCTGTGAGGATAAGACTGTACTTTGTTAGTTAACTATCACTACCATACAGCCATACACTCATGTACATACACTCCCACACTCACATGCACACACTTGTATACACACACTCACACTCACACACATACATGTACTCACACACTTGTACACACATACAAACTTATATACACACACTCACAACACACACTTGTACACACACACACACTTACACCTTTCCCTCTTCGCCTTCACAAACTTTTTCCTGCTCACTGTGCGCGGGGAACCAATGTGTGGGAACCTGCTAGTGTGGTGACAATCTCTTGCAGAAGGACGAGCTCAAAATGGCCATTGTCGGCCCCCTGCTCTTCTCCTAGCTTCTAGCCAAAGATGATCACAGCAAACAGCATTCCACACACCCAAAGTCAGTCACCACAGGTCCTCATCTGAAGCCTCTGAGCTCCAGGGCCCTAATCTGAACCTGCTTCTTCTGTCAGTGATCAGCTGCAACCTCCAGGATCACCACTCACAAGGGACACCTGCTGCTCAGAGAAATGAGCCTGAGAGCCCAGCGCCAAGCCTTGCAGGAACTCCGGGCCTCGCAGCCAAGACAGCAGGACACTGAGCAGGGAAGCTGCTCCAGGAGACACCTGTTCACCTTTAAGTCAAGATGAAGACTTGGCCAAAGGGTCCTGTTCAGGGAGGTAAGTGATTGACAGCTTCACAGGCTGCAAAGCTGAGACCGTGGAGTTCAGATGTTTTACCTACAAAATGGCTACTTGATAATTTGTTAAGCAAATATCAAAAATATGCATACTACAAACACCAGAGGGAGTGCTTTCGGGTGTTCTATTTACAAATTTTTAATTACATTTTCTGTTTGATTTGGTTCTCCAAAGAATTAAAAATAGCAGCCTGACTGGGGTACAGCTCTCCAGAGCTCCCCTGTGGCCTCATTCCAAGCTCTCCTGGTGTTCGTGTGTGCGAGCATTGCATTTGTTAATTAGGCTGAGTGGGTGCCCGAGAACCACAGCTGGAGTGGGCCACGAGACTGCCCGGCCCCCAGCTGGGCAGGGGGGCCCGGTGGGGTTGACTTACTTGTGCTGAGTGTCACCAGCATATTAACTTGTTGAAGCAAGAGGGTATATTTATTCTTTTAAGACGTGATGGGATATGTTGCTCATTATTTCTCCCTCAGACGCAATCCTTTAAAGTTATATTTAGAAGCCTTCCATCTGCACAGCAGCAAAATAAACTTTTAAGAAAACTGGTTGGAAGTTATTCAACGACTTCTGAGGCTCTTGCTACTATGGGGAGCTATTGAGATGCTGCAGGACAGCTGTTCAGCATCTGCCATATCCTGGGACATTCACACATGAAGCTCCAAGTTTGCTATAAACATAAACACTCCCCAACACATACACACACTTTCCTGTAGTGTTCCTTCTCCCTGTGTAAGAAGTGGGTAGTTCACTGGCTTCAGGTGTTCCATCAAACTCATCTCCATGTACATATGAGTGGAAACAGAGAGGTTAGTGATGTGATGATAAATGAGGATCATGCTGTCTCCAGAAACATCTCAAAGAGTACAAATTTCACAAAGCCCTGATATCCTGAGCCTCAAAGAGCAAAAGCACAGGGAGTCCCATGCCCAGGTAAGACTGTGCATAAGAAATAAATTATCCCACAATGACCTTGGAGAATGTCTTCCTATAAAACTACTGTGAGTCTGCAATTAGAGAATGAGACCCTCTCTGTAGAGGGCCAAATGGGAAGACACCTGAACATTCTTTAGATTGTTGCTGACTGGGCCCGGGATATTGGCGGAGTCATGTCAGTTGCACTCCTGCCCTGGGAGTGCGGAGATGTTCTTAGTTCCTGGCTTGTGTTTGTCCGGGAGGAAGGAGTGGGTGGAACCTGGGCCCTCCCAGGCTCCTTGTTTTCCTGTAAAACCCCCTTGTTGGATTGGAGAATAAATAGACATGCTGTGTGGCTCAGGAGGTTGTCGTCTGCCTCTCCAGCAAAGGAGGTCGGTGGCCCTCCAAGCTCCCAGCTTAAAATCTATCTCTGTGTCTTCTCTCTTTATTTCTATTATTTCTCAATCCCTGGCCACCTCCATTTACCAGTTTGTTCATCTCTCTTTCCGTGCGGGTCACTGAAAAGGGAGATCCCCGCCGCATCAGGCCCCCGCACCTCTCCATATTCTTCGCATCTGAGAAGGTGAGGGTCACTGGGATTACTCTCAAGTCACAGGCCTGGGAAGATCTTGGACATGCATCTGAGTTCCCACAGGGCATTCCTGGAGAGGTTAGAGAGATAATCCAACCCTAATGGCCTATTTCCCAGCTGAGCCCAGAGCAGTTGGGCCACCTCTGGGTCCTCATTGTGATGTTCAGATGTCACAGGTGGAGTCTTGCTCCCAAGAAAACACTATGTGCACAGGTCCCTAGGGTGAGCCCTGCCTCCACTGCCTTGCTAGGGGATGGGTATTGGTGGTGGGTAGTGACTGTGCCTTGGGTTCTTAGGCTACGTCCCTGTGCTCTGTGGACCCAAGAGGGGAAGGCCTTTTGCTTCAATACATCTCAAGGTTGGGCTAAGTCAAGTAAGTGAGACTATGTCCTACAGGCAGAGAAGACTCCGTCCCAAATGGCACCTCTTCATGTAGACAGCACTCCTCGGCCTGCCTTTGACCTCTCCTCCCCTGGGAATCCCTTTCCTATTCTAATACCCACCCTTCCAGCTCCTCTAGTCAAATTATAGTGCTTATGCACACGTGCATAGTCATGCACACACATTCTTTCATACAAACTCCCACACACATACACACTCCAGACACAGACATACATGCACCTGTGCATGCGAGGCAGGTACCCTGCACTGAGCCCATGGCTGTCCCTGCAGCCACCAGTCATTCCTACCCAGCAGGCTCTAGCCAGGCTACTCCAAAGAGAACTTCCAGAACACCTGCTATCTCTGCTCTGAACACTAAAAACCCACAAATATGCATGTGCACAATGCATACAAGAATGCAAATACATGTGTGCACACACAAACTTAATAGTTTGGCCCAGAGTGTCTGATACATATAACCCATTTATTAGCACTCTTGAAATTACACATCACCACATATAAAGGGATAAATGAATAAACTTACTTTTAAAAACTTACCAACCATTTATTTTGAAAGAAATCTGTGTTCCATGTTTCAGAAATCATACACTTCTTTGAGAGCATGACTTTAAAAACCAATTTTGGGCTGGAATTTCTTCAGAACTTCATGTATAGAGACATGAGTGCCACCTATGGAATGAAATCAGAGGCATGTATTTCCTCAAAGTGAGTGATGGGGGGAAAAGTGAGAGCAAGAAGGCAGAGGGAGCAGAGGAGGGAGTTCAAACTTCTGAGTGTTAAGACAGTTCTTGTCTGTGCCAAAGGATCTTTTTCAGGAAGCTTTGAATTTTATCATATCTCTTCTTTTATATTATAAGTTTAATTACATTTACTATATGAAAGATCTGGATAAATTTTTAAAGAAAATAATGGGCCTAAAAACACACAAAATTTTATGCAAATGTCAACACTAGAGAAAATAATTAAAAAGATAAGATTTATTCAAAGATGAGAGGGTCTTGCTTTAAATTCTAGTCTTTGTATCTTGGTTTCAGGAAAAATAAAATGACATAAAGAAAGATTTCGATAGTTCCAATCTTTGTTCCCCCAGAGTACAGTAAAACAAATAGAGGATTTCACTCTGGGTCTTTCACACAATTTGTTTTCTTTGATCTTCTTGTCTGGCCTTCAGTTGAAGCTATAAAGATATAAAGTGTTTCTCTTCTGACATCTCATGAAAGGTTTCTCTCCTATAAATGCTCATCCCCTTCCTCATCTGCAGGAACCACTTTCTTTTCATGATGAAAAGGATTTTAATTGCAGTGAAAGGAGGGGGGTGTGTACTCCTTTATCTGAAGCCTTTCTGGTAGTTATAGATCTTTAAGTTGCAAATATATCTGGCTTATAATTTAAATCATAATTGTGCTTTCTATGGAAGATACTAGGATGAAAAGCAGAGGGCAGCCTACCACATACAAATGCAATCACACATGGACACACACGCACACAAAAAGAGAGAGAGAGAGAGAGAAAAAGAGAGAACAGTAAAAGAGGATGAACAGAATAAAAACAGCTCTGTCAGTCTTTTTAAAAAATCCATTTGTGATCACAAATGAAACATTTCCAATCTCATAATGGGTAGATTGCTTGGTTTTATTACCAGCCATGCAAAGCAAGACCTCATCAAAAGAAGAGCCGCAGAGAGGTCCCAGTTTTCCATTAAAATAATTTCAAAAAGCTTTTTTTCTCCCACTGAAAGAACCCATTTTGCAAGATGATTTAGCTCAAAATCTGCTGGGAGTAACCCTTGACATAAAGTCATATTGTGTTGGAGTTTAGTCCTAAATTCATACATCAATTATTTACTGTCAACGCCGATTGTATAAGTGTAGAAAATTACTAGGAATGATATTTTCTCTCAGGCAGAAAAAATGTGATACAGCAGATACACCCCCCCTAATGCGCCTCCCTCCTGTCCGAGCCCAGAATTATTTATGCATTGGAAAACAGCGCCGGGCAAGAGGGAGAAAGAGAGGGGAGAGCCACAGACACATTATTTTAAACCTTTCATAACACCCATAAATATTTCATAACAAATAAATAAAGAATGTCGGGCTTGTGTGGAGACAGCTGTAGACGCATGGTTCAATGCTCTGCAAAGCTCTGGGGACCCCATGCTTACCCTCAGTTAAGCCCCCATTTCTTTTTAATCATCCACTTAGTGCATTATGGGTAGGGGAGCTCTCCAGGTGAGTGGGGACACTGAAGGTTATGGCTGTGAATGCCACTTTTCATCCTAGTTCCGTTTTGTGCTTTTTTAATTCTTTTAGACATGAAAACAGAAGTCTTCTTATGTTTCTAGAAATCTTATCAAAAGTCTTGCCAGAAGGTGTTCAGACCAAGCTTACTGACAATGTGGCTTCTACAATTTTCCCCCAAATAAAAATAGTAATAATTTTATAACCCTTCAAAGCCCTATTTTGAGATTAACACCATTTCAAACAACTACGCTACAGAAGGCTTTCCTCAAATACAGCTATTGTCCTTAGAAAGGCACAATGTGCCCTTTCTGACTTTCCCCCCACTTCATTGGCTTTTAAATTAATAGAAACCGTTTATTTAAAAAAAAATAATAAGGGAAGAAGAAGAAGAAAAGAACACTGCACACACATCAGCAGAGACAAATTTGCTTTTGACTCCAGAAAGTGTGGGTATGCGTGTGCGTGTGCGTGTTTCTGTTCCACAATATGGCATCTGGGGACTTGTTTACAATGAAAGAAGCAGTTCCAAATATACAAGAAACCATGTGTCCTTATGTCTGGACCTCTGAGGCTCTCCGGAGGGTCCTAAGGAAGAGTGGGAACTTGCATGTTCTGCTTAGGGCACGAGGGCACCACCTTGGTGCCTCTACCCCCACAGAGAGAATCCCACACTCCTGCACACATGGGAGACATATGTTGCTGCAGACAGATGGAGGGTGACATGCAGGTGCAGGGCTCACCTGTGGTCACCTGGCACCTGGCTCAGACTAAGGCAGGATGCAGAGATGGAGCTGACAGGTCCCTCCTGGAATGAAAGGTCTCTTCAGATGGATCACAGTCCAGAACATGAACTATACATAGTACTAGAAATGTCAAAGACTGGTTTTTAGTTCAGCGGGGCTGGCCAGCATCCACCCTGCTCCAATGCCTCTGGGAGGCTGCTAGCCCATGGAGTCTGCAGACCTTCAATGGCTCTCCAAGACTCTGCAAGAAACTGCCTCTAAGCAGGAACTGGACTGGCTCTGAGGTGGAGGAAGATTGGGGGAAGGTGTGCTTCTCAGTGAAGACCCTCAGGCCCCAGTCCTGAATCACTGACACACTGGGAGCTGATTTTCAATTTTCCATGTCTCCCCAGGACCCCTTCTTCATGGTCACTCCAGGGGCAGTCTTCAGTCCCGTGTTCTGCAGCAGCAATAGTTCCCCTGGGGCAGATTATGTGGTGCTGCTCTGGGACTGAGTTTGTTTCTGAAGGCCAGGCTCACGGTTGGGTCTTCAACCATCTTCTGAAGCCCTACTACCCTGTTTTGAATCCTTTGGTCATGATAGCTGGGATGCTTTCCCTACCACAGACCAAACCCTTGTTTTCTAGGGGATTCTTATGGATCTTATCACTCTACCCCAGACTCTGTCCCCAAAACCCCTCTGCAGCTTTTACCACTTTTTAGAAAATAAATCCCTTATTTTCTGATTTTAGGAAGAAACTTACATTATGAAATCCTCTTACTTAGTCATAGTTTAAAGTTTTAATAAACCTCTCATTATTTTTTAAATATTTGAGGATATAACAAATATCCTAAATAACCTGCTAAATATTTATTTCATTAATACTTAAGTACACATTTATTTTTTGCTAATTATTGCACACATTGCTGAGGTTTATTCACTGGGAGCTCATCAGCAGTAATTTCAAGTCTAGAAAAAAAAAGCGAAGCACAGACAGTTAAATTCATTTTCTCCAGGCATTGTCCTCTTGTTCCCTCAGTCCCAGGCACACAGTGCAGAGCCATCCTCAAGTGTGGGGACACATCCATACTTACCCATCATTGATGATCCCCTTCTTTCCCTGCATGGCAGCTTTAGAAACTCAACACACAAAATGCCATCCTCAGAAAAGTAATAATGTGAGGCTTAGAGGATACCAGGCTAACTGAAGGAGAGGAGGGTGCTTGGGAGAGGAAATGCAGACTACAGACAACAGGAACATAAAGGAGACATTTGATCCTGTTGGCAACTCAGTTGGGGAACTGGGAAGTTCTTGTGGGGAGTGTGCACTTGAGTTCTTGAGTAAGCTACACAGCCTTATACCCATGGTGGCTAACTTTACACAAACCCTTGTGTTTGGATATTAGTTTTATGTGCTCTACTTTTCTCTGTGCAAGTTCTACTAGTGGGCATTGCTTTGGACACACAGGTTTCCTGATCATTGATTTCAATTACTGTTCGTTAGAAAAGTTGAGGGTATGCTTTGGTTTTGGTTTTAATTTTTATTGCCTCCTTTTAAACAAGGAGACTTATTTTTAGAATATTATTTTAGATAACATAAAATTTTGGAAATTTGAAGTATACAGGCATTATCTAGGGGCCTATTTCCCTCAGATATGATACAAGGTGTTTGGATTTAATGAAAGAATTAAAAAGCATGCTAAAAAAGCAAGTAAAAAAACATAGCAAAACAAAGCAGGCATTGGATTTAGACTCATATAACAATAATGATGGAATCATCAGATAGAAAATTTAAATAACTATTTATAATAATTTAATAGCTCAGTGGAAAAGGTCAAATGCATGCAGAAAAAATGGATAACATAAGTAGAGTTGAGATTTGAAGGAAAGTCCAAAATAAAATACTATACATCAAAATATTTTAACAGAAATAAAGAATGCCTTTGCTGGGCTCATCAGTACCTTTGACACAACTGAGAAAAAAATTAATGAGCTTGAAGATGGGTCCATAGAAACCTCCTGAACTGAAATGCAAAGAGAAAAAAGAAAAAACACAACATCCAAGAACTGAGGGAAGTTTCAAAATGTATTACATATATCATTAGAATAATGGAAGAAGAAAAAGAACAAGCAACTTATAAAATATATTTGAAGTAATAATAATCAAGACCTTTCCAATGCTAATAACAGACACCAATCCACAGATCCAAATAGCTCAGAGAGCAAGAAGCAGAATAAATACAACAACTATACATGAGCGTATCATATTCAAACTGTAGCAAACCAAGACAAAGAAAATCTTGAAAGAAGTCTGAGTGGAAAACACTTCCCTACAGAAGAATAATATTACATAGATATCTCATCAAAATCACTAAAACAAGAGTGACATATTAAGTGTATAAAATATTTAAATAATTTAAAGAAAAAAACCACCATCCTAGAATTCTATAACCAGTGAAGAAAAAATAAAGATGTTCTCAGACTAATAAAACATGAGAGAATTTATCAATCTATAATCAAAGTAATTTACAAAACAGTAAAAGAAGTTTTACCAAGAGAATAAAAATGATGTAGTTCAGAGACTTTAGACTACATAAAAAGGAAGAGAGTCAGAGAAAGAACAAGTAACAGTGAAATGTATTGGACAATCTTAGTGTATTGACAAGTAAACTAAATGGTAACAGTGTCACAGGGATGGTGGGTTGGGAATTCTCTGTCATAATTGTGCTGCACATGCGGTATAATAGTGTTGCTTATAGGTGGGCTTTTATTAATTTAAAATATATATTGTAAACTTTAGGAAAACCAGTACATTCTGTTAAATAAGTTTAATTGATACATTAAGAATGAAGATAAAGTGAACTCAAACAAAATCCTCAAGTAAAGCCCAGAAGCAGAAAGAGAATCCTTTGGCAGTGAGTAGAAAACAGTGACAAATGTGGTTAGTCATGTTTGAACAACAAATTAGATCAATAATCGCCTTAACAATAGAGTAGGAAATATGGAGGCAAAGACTAAAAGAACTGAAAGGAGAAATAGACAAATCCACTTGTATATCGCCAAAACTGGTTTGGCTCAGTGGATAGAGCATTGGTCTGCAGACTGAAGGGTCCCGGGTTCAATTCCAGTCAAGGGCATGTACATTGGTTGCATCCCCAGTGTGTGTGTGTGTGGGGGGTGGGGGGGGTGTGTGTGCAGGAGGCAGCTGGTCAATGCTTCTCTCTCATCGATGTTTCTGGCTCTCTATCCCTCTCCCTTACTCTCTGTAAAAAAGTCAATAAAATATATTTTTAAAAAAGAAAGAAAATATTTTTAAAAATCCACTTGTATAGCTGGAAACTTCTACAACACCCATCAATAGGTGATAGATCAAGAAAGCAGAAAATAAATAGCATTGTAATTTCACATTTATTAAATTTAAGAAAATTTACTGATAGAGAGGCTCTGAGGGCTGCTAAGAGTGGAAGCAAGGGAGCTCCCCAGGCCTGGCGTGAGACCTTCCTTTCTCCAAGGCTGGGAGCTGTGGATAGTTGCATCTGGTAGGTGGGCTTGCCTAAAAGTAAGCTGTCCTCAGTAACTATCAGGGAAGATGGAAAGACATGAACTTCTCTTGGACTTCTTGTTGTCAAACATCAATGAATATAAGAGTCACTGAACATACTTGACCCCAACACTAGAAAATCTTCCAAATGTCATATATCTTGGGATGAACCCCAACATCTGCTAAGTTAATAAGCACTCCAAGTGGAGATCCAAGCACAGGAGCTGGAAATGTCAAATTTGAAGATTATAGGGTGCATTAAAAAATTAAGGAAAGCATTGTGTCCCCATTGGAAGTTGGGTCCTCAGTCACCAGAAAGACCCAAGGACTCCACTGTGCCCATAGAGCACTGAGTGCCATGGGAGCATGGAAGGGCTGTCACTAGCTAGGCCAAGGGGGCATCACCAGACGTGCAGGGTGTACTTACCCAGTTTATCTATTTTTTTACTTCAAGAAGTAAATACCTAGTAGGAGCCCTGATTGCAGTCTCTCTTCATTCATCTCACTATAAGCTTTTGTAAGGTGGCTTCTGGGCTGCTTTGCAGCCATAAATGCCTCTCTCAAAACAAAGGACGCTGAAGCCATGAGTGAGAGACAGTTGGCAGGTTCCCTCCAGGGAGACCAGGGGCAAAGTGGGGGCTGTTTCAGGTCAGTGCTCACTCCATTCCATAAATTGATTCTGAACTACAATTCATTAAGTCACTTACAATTTAAGCCATGCTAAAGTCATCTTCTGTCAATAACCAGATATATTTTATTATGTTTTCCCTTCTGGCAGAGGGTTAAGCAATCCTACCTATTTTAGCCATTTATGGGAAATGGGCATAGCCTTTCCTTTTATGAGTAAAGAGTAAGTAATATTTTTCATAGTTCCAGCTCTTAATTGTCCCCAGAAAAAATGGAAGTAAGTTATTGTATAAAATCTAGGGAATTATGTGAGAAAGATAGGTAAGAACAGGAACATTTAAATACTTGTGACAGTTGTCTAGTTATATTGCTCAGTAATGCTATTCTCTATGAAACAAAGGCACAAACAAAACTCCAAGGTGGATAATTTCCACTTTGTATCAATGAGAAGTGAAGAATTTGCTCCTAAGTGTGGTCTGGCTTGCAGCCCTGGGCATGGTGTTCCATTGCACACTGGAGCCCTGCCAATATTGGGGGAGCCTTCTCCTGTCCTCTTCCAGGGGCCCCTGAGCCTGGGCTGCAGCATCCACATGTGCTTCTCAGTTTTGTTTATTTGCTTTGTTTTCCTTTTAGTGGTACAGGATGGCTGGATGGTTGGGGGTGGGTATTTTCCTTCCCCCTGTAAATCAGGATCTGGTTATCTCACAATGATTCTTTTTGCTTCCTGCTTCTAGTAGCTTGAGGGGATGTTTCTCTAACCTTCTCTGTGAGGACCTGGTGGAGCTCCTGGAGGTCAAGCTCACAGAAGCGTGGGTGCCTCCATGACTGAACCCCCAGAGCTTTCACCTTCCAGACCATCCACCCTGAGCCTTCAGCACGTGCCTAAGTATAGCTCAGGTTCCCTGACTACTGGTCCCCATAGAGGGGTTTCCCTTCCTAGGTGTCAGCTTCAAGCAATGGACTTGGTATCTGCCTGCCCATCTCTCCAATTCTGAAGCAGCAGTTGAATCTGAGACCTCACTTCTCAGACAGATCTAAGAAGAATTGTTATTTTTTCATTTGTTCAATTTTTTCCTTATTGGGAGGGAAGACCTCTAAGATCCTTGCCTTCTGGGCTAGAAATCGCAAGTCTGACTCTTGCTCTCTTCCAGGTAAATGAATGAAGCATCAGAGGGCTTTATGAAGAAAATATGATTGTGGCTAAGGGTGTGGTGGGCAGCCTACACCCATTCCCACTCAAGGTGATCACAAAGCATTGAAAGGCAGACCTTTATTCACATTACAGGACCCAGGGTGTGGGGGTGACCTCCCCCAAGTAGAAGCAGCTGGCACATGTGTTCTACCTTGGGGAGGTGAGGCTTGGGCACTAATCACTGTGCTTCTGTCTGAGTTGAGCACCAAGAACCAAGGATCTTGGTAGACTAATATTAATGAAACATGTGGCTTCATCTGATTTGATCCTCAATGTGCTCCAGCCTTCTAATCAATCCTGAGCACTAGCTTAGACCCAGACAGCAAATTCCTTTCTCTGTTCTTACATTATTCAGTTAGTTGCAGTGTTGGCAATGACAACCCCTAAGGACACAGACTCCAGCACCTTGTGGCCAGGGGCTCTTATTAATTTACCTCTTTCTACCTCTCTCAGTATTCAAAAAGTGTAGGATGCATAATGATGGGGCATAGCTAGGAAACTGAGTAGGTGGAGACATCATCATCCAGCAAAGACTGTCATGGAGTGTAGACATTCATCAGGCTCCTATTAAGACACATGAGTCCATACCTTTCAGGAAAACATACGTACTGGAACCTAAGGATTCATCATCCTTTGGGGAGGAGTCCTACTATGGCCTCCTGGACCAGACTTGCCAGTGCTCTGCAGACCACCATGAGCGCTGAAGACAAAGAAAAAAAGCGATGGCATGAGAACTGAGGATCTCCAGAAAAATTTGAAGTCTCTGTGTGGAGCCCATGTGGAAGACACTTAGATACTAGAGATGATTTTAGTAACTTTAATTTTTATTGACTAGTGGTCTGTTGCAGGAAGATTCCTGCAATAGTGCTTCCTGCTGTAGTCACTGCCTTGCCTGCTTTCCTCCCTTCTCAGCCACTCCACTTGCTTCTCCGCAGCTTTGCTCCCTTCTGCAGGCTTGGCTTCTTTCTACACTTCCCTGATATGCAAATTAACCACCATCTTTGTTGGTTTAATTTGCATACTTGCCCTGATTGGCTGGTGGGTGTGGCTTGTATAGCAGAGTGATGGTTAATTTGCATATTACTCTATTATTAGGTTAGATTTGAAATAATTCCACCTAAGACATTTTGTTCAGCTGCTTTAAACAAAACCAAGAACTGACTTCTCTTCTGTATGGTGATGGAGGATAAAGATTCTACTTAAGGGTATTCTACTGGGGGATTCTACTTAAGGGTAATGAAAGTACCTGGGACTCCAGGGTACACACAGGCTTCCCATCAAGTCCCTGCTTTCCTGCCATCCCTGCATTTTGCTGAACACGCCTCCCTTCACTGCTCTGTCGCCTGTGCACCATATGTTCATTAAAGGTCTAATTACACTCTGTTTCACTAATCAATGATTAAGAAAGCAACAACAACATGGAAATACTAAGCCAAAAAATATGTAAAATAAACATGTCAGTTAACAGTTCCTTGAATTCTTTTAAGTCCCTGTTTTTATCTTGCTTTTAATTTGTACTTCACTTCTGGGGGGCCCTGTGCATTTCATGAACACTGGTATTAACTAGGTGTATTTTACATCATGAACTAACAGAGGGAAAATTTCATAATGATCTGCAGTTACATCTTTCATTTCTACTGGGGTTCTGGATGATAAGCACACATGAGCCCCTTGCCTCCATGTGTAAAGAAGATTACAGGGCTAAGCCCCAGCCCAGCATGAGGCCTGTCCATGGCCTGGGTATTGCAGGACTGGGAAACTGGACTTGCAAATTGGCTACTCATTTGAGTTATTATGGACCTAACTGTGGAAAGAGACTCACTCTTCACCTACCCTGTAAGCCCTGCCTACATCACCCAAATGGCCCCGTGGGTGCACCAAAGGGGCAGCTAAAATTCTGTGGATGTCAGTCACTCCCTGCTTTACAGTGTGTTCTGTTTATCATCCCATTCTCATTTACAACACTGGAGACCCTCAACATGTCAACAGCTACATAAACCAGCCCCTGATTTATTCCTTTTAATTCAATTAAAAAGATGAGCATTTGGTGTACATTCAACATTCGCACATCTGATATCTTAAGATAGGATGTGCTACTGGATTGCACTCTATTAATCTGATCTCTAATTATAAGCTTATAAACTGCACAATCATTTGACCCAGTTATGAGGGAGCTACATGGTATGATGGGGAATGCCAAATGGTAAGTTAGTTACCTCTGGAGTGACAGCTTACTGGTGATAAACTGCATTATCTTTTCCATTTTCCAAGTTTTCTTCAATGAGTTACTGCAGAATTACTTTATAACAAGCATGTTCCACCACAACATATATGAATTTTCTTCCTAAAACACCCAATCTTGTATGTGAAATGGACATTCCTTTAACCAAGATCACTTTGAGTAAAATTTTATGTGCCAAGGAACTTCATGGACTCTCCCTTAAGACTATCACCTTGGAAAGTGTACCAGGTTTCCCTAAGTGGCTCCATCTAAGCTCCTGGAGGAAATGCTATTGGTGCCGACTGTACAGACATAACTTCTCTCTGAATCACCAGTTTCTCCTAGGTCAAAAAGAGCACAGGCTTAAGTTGCTCTAATTATAAGGTTTAACTCAGAGTTGCTCTAATTTATTAGAATGTAAAATCGTCAGTGGCCCTCCCCACATTTTTCTTCTGACAATGTTCTTTTGAAGAATCCAGTCTGAAAATAATCCATAAGGGACACTTCTGTGTTTCCACTTTGGGCACCAGAATTAAAATGGCTTTTGTGTGTTTACCCGGGTCCTTCCCTTGAATAGAGGGAGAACAGCCCAATGGAACCACCCAAAGGCAGAATAGCAGTGAGTCCTGGAAAAAGTAGATGATTTGTGACAGGAAAGACAGGGGAAAGTTGGATCTCAGAAATCTTCAGAAGGAGAGAGGCCAGCTGTGAGCACATGATAGTAATCAGGGCAGGACAGAGAAGCTTGGGAGGTCACAGAGGAGTTGACAGGTAACATCCCAGGAAGCGAGAGCAAAATGCAACTTGGACAGCCAAGCACACGGTCTCAGGAGAGCTCAGAGCCCAGGTGGCAGTGGAAGCTCCTCTGGACCAGAGGATGCTAAAGACAAGGCCGTGTTTTAACATGATGGCTCCCTTGTTATCTGCTATGATTGTTTATTACTGGTTTTTGTACATTTTCTGCTCCAATCCAGAAATCAGATATTTCCTCCAGAAGCCCAGTCTCCTTCTAATGGGAAATGGTGTTTCAGGACCACCATCCCTGAGCTAGATATGGCCAGTGTTTCTAGGCATCTAGAGAGAACTGAATTGTGATGTTTATATAGAAACACGAGTACCTCTGGAGTTCATGTTGACACTCCCACCTCTGATCCAACTATGGAAATATATGCTTAGCCTCTTGTCCATTGTGTAGTACTCATTTATTTTGTTCACATTAAACACAAACAGCCTCAGGACATCAGTAGTAATAATGCCCTCAGAGGCAGAATTAGTGAGGAAAGTTTTGCTTGGTTCTGTGTGTAGTTATGCTGGTCTCCGGTGTCTGAGCATGTCAGCATAAGGCACCCCTTTAATTCAGTCCCATTCTGCAAGATCTATACATTAATGCCCACTGCCAATCCCTACATCAAAGTTTCTTTGTTGTTGTTTTCTTGTCTTTGATTGTTTCTCCAGCAGAGTTCTCAAAAGGGGCTCATAGGATAATGCTAACAGTTTCTCTGGCTATAAAAACATTGGCTCACATATTCTTTACTTGAAGATATCAAGTAAAGATTCCGCTCACATGCCCTGAATGTACTCACTCACTAGAATAAGAAATCCTATTACCTGTACGTTCCATTCAGAAGAAAGCTCATTTTAGAAAATTCATACTCTTAATTCAGAAAGAAGCAAACAGAAAAGGTTTACCCATCTAAAATATGCATTTTCTTCAATTTTATTTTTTTAACACTAACACATACCTCCAGACAGGATACTTCTCCTTGATGAACACACTTTCAGCACTTTACTGAGATCACAGATGTGGTTCAAGGGCTCCCTGCCCCACCTGCTCTCATGGGACAAGGTCCACCAGCAGAATAAATATTTTCCCTTCCATCCCCGACGGAGACGCGCTGCCTTGCTGCATCCCCAGCTGTATTTGCTCTGAGTCTCTGAGCAGTTTTCCATACATTAGAAGATGTCTCTTTGCATCATCAAAACTGAGACAGAGTGGGTCTTAGAGAAATTGGTGGTCCTCTTTTTCTGCTTTTCTTCCAGAGATTTTTATATTCTTGGCTTATGTTACTTTTAAAGTCTACTCTTTTAAATTATAAAATGATTACTTGTGACATGTTTAATTTACAAAAATCAGAAAACCTGGAAAAAGATAAAGAAAATTAAAATCAGCCACAATCACAGGATATCGAGGTTTAGGTTATGCTTTCTCGCTTTATTTTTCGATAGCAATGAAATAATACTTTTAATCACTAATATGAATTCCAGGCACTATCTTAAATCTGGAGCAACAAACCGTAGGGCTGGAGCCAAATCTGTCCAGTGTTTGTTTTGTAAACCCTCAAGCTAAGAATGTTCTTTACATTTTTAAGTGGTCGAAAAAAAGTCAAAATAAGAATATTTTATGGCAAGCCAAAATTAATGGAAATTCAAATGTCAGTGTCCATAAGAGATTTATTGGCACAGCCCCACATGTGTGTACGCGTTGCCTGTGGCTGCTTGCGGCGACAATGGCAATGCTAACTAGTTTTGAGGAGACTGTGTGGCCTGAAAAGATACTCACAATCTGGACTTCACAGAAGTTTGCAGACTTGGGGCTATGCACTCAGCTGTTAATCCTCCCCAGAAACCTGGGAGGCACTTATGGTTCCAATCCCCAAGTCACAGGCAGAAAGTGAGACTTGGAGATTAACTTCCCCATGTCCCAATTAGGAAACTATGTCCTCAAGACAGAAACCAGCTTCCCCTTGGCTGGGCACTCTGCAGCTCTCCGGGGTATTTTCTAGACATACCCAGGTTGCAGGCTTGATCCCCAGTAGGGGGCAGGCAGAAGGCAGCTGATCAATGATTCTCTCTCATTGATGTTTCTAACTCTCTCCCTCTCCCTTTCTCTCTTGCTAGAATCAATTTAAAAAATTTAAAAAGTATTAGAGATTATACTACATGAGTTTAATTCAAATGTTTATTATTATAATTTTTGTACCATATTGTTGAATAGTGTTTAAGATTATGGAAGTCAGAAGGGTCACAATTAAGGCAATCCAAGAATGTCACTGCACTGTCAGACATTAAATAATTTTCAATTTTTGGCTATTAAAACTACACTACACATATTCCTACCCACGTCTATTACACTAAAGTCTCAGCCTGTATCTATTTATCTATGTGCCATCCTGGAATCATGATAAATGGCATAAGCAATTTTAGTATTTTTCAGGTCCTTGATCCATATTTCCACTCTTCTCTCCCAAAAAGTCTGCCTCACATCTGTCATTTGTTTTCTGTTTGCAAAGTGTGGATCCTGCCAATGCCCTCCTTCTGGTTGTAGAAACAGCCCTAGCGAGTGTCAGTTATGAATACTGGGAAATACAACCATTTGAAAAGGGACAGGTAACTGTGGCAAGACTAAGACAGTCCTAAATTTGCTGCAACAATTAAATATAAGATGTTTAAAGTCAACACCCTGTAATGTGCTCAAATCTCTCTTCACCCACATTTTGCTACTGGAGGTGGGACCTAGGAGCGGGCGAGTGGAGAGCCCTGGGAAAGGATGGGCTTGAAATAAGAAATGGAACAGCCACGAAGTCAATTCCTGGAGTTTGTATAACAGAAAATAAATGGAGGAGGGTTTGGGGACAGGAGAGTGATGAGCTCTTATGTATAGGTAGAATATTTGACTTATTCAGAATATAAGAAAATTACTTGTCTGCTAAACCTCACAGGTTCATAAAACCAATCTTTTACAAGAGAATGGACTTCAAAAGATGTATTAAAGCTTCCTAGGTTGGTTTTCAGCCTGTTCAGAAAAGCTCTGTGAACACATCCTGTCTCTTCCTTTCCATCTGACTTTGGAAAGCTCTGCACTTTCTCCTGCAATGCCCTTCGCCCCGTCCTGCAGCTCCCCTCTTGTTTTCTGCTTATAACCTTTACAATACTTTCATGAGCATATGCTATAATTCTCTCCCCTTTTCTTTATCTTCTTGTTCCTACAAGCTGGTTTGAATAAAGGAGTCATTATCAGCAGGCCCACAATGGACCCAGACATCCTCAGTCAAGATGTTGTGCAGATGAAATATTGATCAGTCCTCCATGAGTAATCGCGCTCCTGTGAAAGGAGCATGCAGACGGTAATGGGTCTGCCCCTGCCAGCCACAAACGAGGCATTCAGCAGCCCAGAGTCCAGTCTGAGGATTATAATTACTCCCTACAACAATAAACGCCAGGACTGTTTTTATTTATGGGCCACAATCAATGAGTGTCTGTGGGCTACACATTGAAAATTCATTTTACAAACCAGCACCCCAATCGGGTTGTTTGCTTTTGTCCAGTGACTGCTGAGAATTAACCCAAAGCTGTCTGCCAGGCTCAGGCAGCAAGAACGGGGGTCCTGGGGTGTGTCCAGGAGAGGGGGGTCAGGAGGATGTCGGGGATATGGAAGCTAAGACAGGTCTGCACAGGGCAAGTCCCACAGAGAAGGAGCCCTCTTAAGGGGAACCAGGCTGGTGAGCAGGCCCGCAGGCAATAATAGCCCCAACCCACCGGAAGGGCAGTTGGATGGTCGGCTGCAGCCAGCATCAAATCTCCTCAGTGCTGGTACCCCTGGATACCAGAGGAGGCCAAAGATAACCTATTCCAACTTGTTACTGGAAATAGATACAGATTTTGATAAACTTTTTCAGTTGGTTCATTCAAAATCCCAACACCTAGAAGTACATCCCACCCCTAGGTCCCGGCTCTTCTGCATGAGTAAGCGGAATGTCTGTCACTGTTCATGTAGGGCGGTGCCTAAATGGAATTGGCAGAGCCTGTTCAGGAAACTGAGGGAGGAGAAGACCTGAAGATGAGGCAACTTCAGGAGGGCTGGAGAAAGTGCCTGGGAGCCCTGAGTCTTTGAGAGAACCTGAGTCCAGGGCCCGGCTCGTGACTATGAGCTTCTCTGTAAGAAAGAGCCGACTGTAGCCCTAGCCGGTTTGGCTCAGTAGATAGAGCTTTGGCCAGTGGATTGAAGGGGCCCCAGGTTCAATTCTGGTCCAAGGCACATGCCGGGTTGCAGGGTCGATCCCCAGTAGGGGGGTGCAGGAGGCAGTTGATCAATGGTTCTCTTTCATTGTTGATGTTTCTATTTCTCTCTCCCTTCCTCTCTGAAATCAATAAAAATATATAAAAGAGAGGAAGAAAGAAAAAAAAAGGGAGGAAGGAAGGAAGGAAGGAAGGAAGGAAGGAAGGAAGGAAGGAAGGAAGGGAGGGAGGAAAGAAGGAAGGAAGGAAGGAGAAAAACAATCCAATGTGTAGGTGCTAAATTCTGTTCCTCCAAAATTAGTTGAAATCCTAACCCCAGCACTTCAGAATGGGACTGTATTTGGAGATAGGGTTTTTAAAAGGCAATTAAGTTCAATGAGCATTGCAGAGTGGGCCCTATTCAGTATGACTGGTGTCCTTACTGCTGTCCTTCTAAGAAGAGGAGATTAGCACACGGACATACACAGGGAGAAGACAACCATCCATAGACCAAGGAAAGAGGGCTTAGGAGAAAGCAGCCTGTCAGCACACCTTGATCTTGTACTTCCAGCCTCCAGAACCTTGAGAAAGTACATCTCAGTTATTTAAGCCCCTGCCTGTGATTGTTATGGTAGCACGCACAAACTAATACCCAGGGTATCAGTAAAGAGACCGACCCTATTCAAAGGGCCTAGGGTAGGAAATGTAGCCAGTGGTGTCAAAACAGCCCTGCCTCTGCTATGAGGGCCTTGCCCAGATGCCTCACCTACATGCCTCCTGCCAAGAAGATGCCAGGGACTTTGCTGCCAGATAGACCTCAGGGTTTGGTCTGCATACACTGAAAACCAGCTCTTACCTTTCAAGTCATTTTTAGTTGGGAGAACATGTTATTGGAAAAATTACTAGGGCTCAGTGCTGTAGAGGTTAGGGACAAAAGCACAATTATAACTGTTCCCCTGAAAAACAAAAGTTCTAGGAAATATTGCCTCATTCCCTCTTCTGGAAATGCATTGTTGGACACTTCACTTTCTTCTGAAATTACACAGCCAAACCCACTCATCCCTCTGTCCATATCCCTTCCTCCTTAAGGATAAAACGTGTCTATTCAAACTGAAAGATCCAGACCAGGAAGAAACTGGGAGCCACAGAATAAAAAATGAGACCCAGAGAAAATGAGGGGCAAAGAGAAAACATGTTTGTGTGCAATGCAGGGCTGGCTGCCGCTGTGTGGGCTGGGAAGGCTGATCCTACTGAAAGTTAACAGATGATGCTGATGAGAATGAGGATCAATTTCTGTCCCATTTTTCTAACTGAAATTTGAAGATGACGATTTGTGCTTTATAACCCTATTAACAAGTTGGCTTTGCAGTTCATGAAGTCAATGTAGCTAATCTCCCTCACTTGCTCACAGAAACACCAGAGAAGCACTTTCTAAGGAAAACCTCTGGGGCGGTATTTGCCTGGGTCTCAGCGGGACTGGTGCACAAGGAGAGGTCTGTCTGCATCCTGCTGGCTGCCCTCCTCTGTCTCTTCACCCTACTCAGTCTGTGCCCGAGATGGTCCTCTCCCTCCTGAATAAGCTCACCTGCTTGTTGCCAGAGCTGATGGGCCAGCATTGCCCATCATAGGAAGGAGCCTTCTCTGTTCTCCTTTAGACAAATCAGCTTCCCTCTCAGAAAGAGGTACAGGGGCTGTGGAGACTGCAACTGGGCTTGGGCATCAAACCATGAACCTGTCTCCCAATAGTTCTTAATGTTGGGTGATGCATAGCCCTGCCCTTGACCAGAGAGTGGATCGGAGGGGTTAATGTGGTACTGTACATGGTGTATCTGTGACAGAGAAGGCTGCCCAAACCAACGATGGAAGCGTTATTATTTTAAGTGCTATGCCTATGTCCAGGGGTGGTTTAAGGACAGCAACCATGAGGGCTATTTCTTATTGAGTTTAACGAAGCCTGAATCATTCTTCTATTAAATATCAGTAATGAGAATGTCCGGTGCATGTACGAGGACACATGCATACATGCATTTATTAGAATCCATTGTACTTAACTGTTAGAAAGAGCAAGTCATCTCTGCTACTGCTTTCTCCAATGCTGAGCCTCAGGGCTTGGTGTCCTGCTCTGCATCAGTGGGACCCACAGCTCTCCTCTGAGGAAAACGCAAAATCAGCATCTGTGAGAGCCTCAGAGGCTGCAGGCCATCACCTGTCCACACAGACCTCTGTAAACATCGTCATTGGGCCAGTGTGGGCATCGCCATCTGTCCCATGCATCCTCACCCAGGGCACAAATGCAATACACTCAGAAACCTGCAGAGGGGTGGGCAATGGATGAAAGGTTTTGCCATTGTTGCATCTTAGGGTCAGTTGTAATAAGTTAGTCATTAGGGTAAAGAGAGAATCACCAAAAGCTGTGACTACCAAGTCTCAGAAAGAAAGGAGCAATTTTTCAGGGTTTATTTTGCCTGCACGATGTAGAGCTATTCTTTCTCCCCCTTTTTTTTCTGCTGCAATTTCAAACTCGGACACATCTCTACAGCACACTTCAAGAGCCAGACATTTTTTAAATTAATTTTTAATAATGTGTAATAATCCGAGTGGCCCTGGTCTGTGTGCAGAATTAGAATTCCTCTGATAGAAGAAATATTTGTGCAGAGTTTTATGAGCAAAGTTGACCCGAGGCTTCCCGAGGCTGATTGAGAAATTGCAGGCAGCTGCTTAACCCCTTCCCTGCCCCGTGCGGCTCCCCATCTCCCACTCTGCGCCAAAGCATCCGTCACTTCGGGTTTATTAGATGGACCGAGGCCGAGAAGACGGGCTTCTAGATATTAGAAGAAAGAGTCTGAGATTGAGCATGGGCTTTATTTAAAATGCCCAGAGACCACGAGGTCACAGGTCGACCCTTTCATCCCGCCAGGCACAAAGCCTCGGCCTTCAAAGGCCCAGTGAGGAAACCCGAGCCGCCTGTGCTGGGCTCCTACTCCAGGGGCCAGGCCCTGGCAGCCCCTTGTCCGCCCCCAGATTCCTCGGCCAGGGAACGGCTTCTCTGAACAATGGGGGTTCACTAAGGGACAGAGTATCATAATTGTAACCACAGGCCCGATGTTCGCAGTCCTACCCCTTTCTAGAGGTGCCTGGATCAGGGGTTAGCCAGGGTTAAGAATATTTATGCTCTCCCAAAATAAAGAACTGAAATAACAGGGCAGCGGTCACCTCACGTGTGTTGGTTACGTGAACTTGGCATCCAGGGAAACATGGTATACTGATGGCCGACTCCCATGCTGGTTCTGCCAGCAATAATCAGACATTTTCATCACTCCCGGGGACTCAGAAACAAGGATGCTCTTCCCAACACCAGGTTGAAAAGAAAGGAATTGCCAACCCTGCATTCCCGTAGGGACAAAGTAGACCTAAAAGCAAAGCCAGGAAGTTCTCAGAGAAGATAAGGGCTACAGCTACAGGGGGTTATTTTGTTTTTCTGTTCAGCCTTTAATCTAGGTGCCTTCAGGTTCAGTGGCCTTGCCTGGCATGAACTATTCAATATGACCATCACAGTGGTGTTTGTGTTACTTAAAAGAACACACTTCTTGGTGAAAATCTAAAAGGAAAGGAAAAGCAGTAAGTGAACTTTGAAAACAGTGGTTGATTTTTTTTTTATTAATATATATTTTATTGATTTTTTACAGAGAGGAAGAGAGAGGGACAGAGAGTTAGAAACATCGATGAGAGAGAATCATCGATCAGCTGCCTCTTGCACATCCCCTATCGGGGATGTGCCCGCAACCAAGGTACATGCTCTTGACCGGAATCGAACCTGGGACTCTTCAGTCCACAGACCGGCACTCTATCCACTGAGCCAAACCGGTTTCAGCCAGTGGTTGATTTTTAATCTGTGCTTTGGAGCAGATCATATAAAGTTTTTTGTTAACCACCAATTTAAAGTGATTCTACTTTACCTTAACTTTGCCGACAGTGATGAGTTATTTTAAATCAGCAGCTATTCCGTGTCACAGCCAGATGCAAGACACAGGCTACTGTGGAAACATGGGTTTCACTTACTTGATGAAGGACATGCTTGCATTCTGTCCACTTGCTCTGAATGCTTGTGACAGATCTGCCGAGTGACCACCCTAACTTCTTCCTGCCCTGGCGTGCTTCTTCCCATTGGATGTGTCCATGAAGCCGGCAGCAGGGACAGGAGCTCCAACCATGAGAAGGAAGGCAGGGCTGGCCAGCAGGGGTTCTGCTGGCCTTTCCTTCATGGGGAGGTATCCCCTTTTTCCATAGGCGCTCTCTTGGTCTGGAAATACAATTTCTATCAACCAAAAAACTGAGGGGCTGATCGTCAGCAAGTGTGCAGCCCAAGCCTTCACTGGTGTTCATCCTCTATGTCACCTGGATCTCCTGTGTCTGTGTTTCTCCATGGCCTTGGACTTGTCTGTCTGGGGGCACAGGTGGTGGTCTAACATTGCCTGTGAGGCAGTCATCTCCATGGCATGACTTCCCCTACTGTTCCCAGCTGATGTGGAGACTCCCTTGTGACCACCACAAGGTTAGGGCACCGCAGTTGGGGGAGCAGGTGCCTAGGTGGCAGATTCCCTGCCTCAGAATCTCTTAAAAGCCCCTTATGCCCCCATCCTGGCTTTATCTCTGAGCCTTCTTCTGTCTCACTTACCTGGCTTCTGAACCATCGCATTGGGGCCCTCCCAGGTCTCCGTATGAGGTTAACCCTTGCTTCATGCCTAGTCCACAGCTGAGCCCATGTCCCCCCTTATAGTCTCATAGTCTAAACTGAACCTGAATGGGGCCAGGCAGCCGCCAAGTACTTATATATGATCTGGTGTTTATGTGCAGTATGATACACAGCAGCAATGGACTGTCTATGAACACCTCCCAGGAAAAAGGGTAAGCGAGGTGGCAGCACTGCAGCCTGGTGGGTGTGGACAGCTCAGCTAGGGGCACTGACATGGTGACAGAATCACGTCACCAGGAACATCTTCCCTTTGGTGAGCCTTGCGCTGAGCAGGCCAACCCACTGCCATTTGGGACCACCACTGCCAGGGCACAGCTGGACCACAGGAGGGAAGAGGTGCCAGAGGTGCCCTAGAGGATGGTAGTGAGAATTAGGAAAGGCTGGGCAGAGGTAATAGTCCCACCCGTGGACACCAGCCCAGCAACACCGAGGCCTAAGGAGAGAGGGGACAGTCATCACCAACCCAATGTGAAGCATCCTCTTCAGGCTTCGGGTGGGTGAGAGCAGCATGGCAGGGAAGGGCTCTGGACAGGCACATGGAAGGCCACAGCCCTCAGGGGGCTCTGCTTCTCTGGGTGAAAGAATGAAGCATTGCACACTTAGTTCCTTTGCTCTAACTCATGAGGCAGCTCAAACTTGTTTATATAATCCTTAAGATACCTATTTAAATGGCTCTATGATTATCAAAAGCATTTTTTAAACTAATATGTAAGATATCCAAGGGAGCCTGGTATGGGGAGAGAACCATCATATGTAAACAGCACTGAGAAACAATAGGGACAAGCAAGCAACACAAATGTGGGTCTCGGAAGATCTATATCCTAATGCAGAGTCCCTTCCCCCTAAAATACCCTATGTGCTCACTGGAAATTATCAGTGTCTCCATTTGTACATAATCTAAAATGAAGCCATAAATTCCACAGAAACAAGCTGCCTCAGATCCTTTTTTTAAAACAATGGGTTCATTAGTAACAAATTTTATTTTATTGGAATGTGATTACTTTAAATTATTCCCCAAATATCAGCCATAATTATAAAAACTTTAATAGAGATTCATTTAATAAAACAGGAGCAAAGCTCTCATTTCAGGACAGATTTTGGTAAAATTGTAGAGACTCCATTGTTTCAACAACATGAACTGTGCTTTGAGCCAAGCATGTTTCTAGGCGCTCAAATGCCTAAAAATCTAAAGTATCTTTAACACACGGAGTTCCCAAGATGAACTAATCAAACCCGTCAGCCAAGCTCCCAATTTATAAACCTGTAATGGTCACTAACAGTAATACCTCTCGGCCTTAGAAAATAAAACGTGTTTTCTGAGAGCTTTCATTAAAACAAACGAAAGATGAGAAAGCAAATTCAAATGGTTATTGTGTCCTGCAAATGTTTATAGTGTTATATTTCTGTGTGTGCATATTTAATCTGTGGACCTTAATTTGTAGATAAAATATAGACACTGGTCACCAAAGCAGCTTTGAAATGGCATATCTATGTTTAAAGTAGAACTTAAGTGAAAGCTTTAAAAATGTTTTCCTATCGGCTTTATTTACAATAAGAAAGACACACTCTTTTCTTAAACAACAAAACTTTAAGGGCTGCCAGATACAGTAAGCCAGGGACACACGCAGATGCGGCTCACAGCTCCTTTCAGGTAGTGTTAGGTGTGATTTCCAAGCAGATGAAATATGACTATAAGATCGGGCAGTATGTGCTTCCCTTGCCACCTCTAGCATAACTGTTGTCGGTGTAGCTTTCCTGGTGGGAAACTCAGTGACAGAATTCCAGAGTCTCTGGTCCCAGGGGCAGGGGAAGCATTGCAGGTTAATTTAGGCTCAGATCTGGGGACTTGGTAGTGTCTTGTGGGGAGCAAAAGGGTTCCCTTAGAAATAGCCTCTAGTTCTGCCCATCCTCACTCTAGGCAATAAAGAGCAAGAGGGTCCTCCTGCCTACTCCACCCACCAGGTCCCTGACCAGGAATGTGGCCAGTGGGAGGAAGATGGTGCTGGGGCCCAAAGGTGTGAAACAGAGACACCTGCTGGCAGAGCTGTGGGCGAAGGCCGGTCCTGCTCCCAGCTTGGTGGCCCAGAATGGATTAAGCATTTGTCATCTGGTTTTAGACTTAGAATGGGAGCGGACACAGTTTCACACTCCCAGGCTGATGTGAAATCTGAAGGATGTGTTTCTCCAAAGCTGTGCTCTGGGAGCTAAGCCCATTCTTGTGGCGACTGCCTACTACAGCCATCCTCAGGGACCATGGAATTCGCCAGGAACAGTGAGGCCAGCCAAATGGCCAGATTACTAGTATGCCTGCCACTGTTTCATATCTCTGTGTGTTTAATCTGTGGACTTTAATTCATGGATAAAGCATAGACACCGGGCACCAAAGCAGCTTTGAAATGGCGTTGTGCATGCAGAGGCTGGATCTGGTGGTGGGAATGCCACCAGCAGGTCCAGGGGTGGGTAGGGCTGAAACTCACACTTGCTTTGGTGAAGCAGCTCTGCTCCCAGGTCTTTATGGGTCTATCACTCGTCTCACAGGATCTGCTGAGCAAGCAGGTGGCCCTACAACCTCGGTGGCTGCTTGTTGATTTCACCACCGATTCTGAATTGCACAGCTTAGACACTCTGGGGCTGGGCTGGAGGAGGGTGTGGGTTATTTGTGGATTGTTTGCTGTATTTAATTTGTCACTTTAATGGCATGCTTTTCTCATGAACTGTACGTGCATCTGAGGAAGTGCAGGGATGTTTCCAGTCCCACAGGACAGTCACTGGATGAGTTCTCTGCCCTACCTCCACCCCCCATGAGCTGCTGGTTATTTTGGATGCAGGAATGAGATCCCTGAGTGATGAGGGGGTTGGGGTTGCCCCCCATCCTCTGAAGGAGCACTGAGCCTCACTCTGGGCCCTGGCTCTCTGGGCCTTGGCATAAACATATTGCTCTCTTCATGGCCGTCCCCCAGCGGAGAGGCCAGTGCTTTCTCCATGAAGGACTGAAACATTTTACCTGCACACTCCCATTCTCCCACTGGCATGGAGACGCTTCAGCCCAGGCCCCCAGGAACCGCCTGACTTCCAGCCACAGAGAATACAGGCCCGGCTGCCTTTGCCTGGGATTCAAAGTCTGCACCAGCTATCCCGGGGCCTCACATCGAGCTGCAGCACTGACTGATGTCACTCCTTAGGGTTGGACTGGGTCAGGGGCCTCCAGCTCAGGTCTAATTGTTGAAATGTGTGCTTAGCGCACGTGAAACAATGGCTCCCAGGGAAAATACAAAACCCCACAGAGTTGCCGCATCCTGAAAAGAGAGCTGTTTGGGAGCCTGGTTTCCTGAATAGACTTGTTAAGGACCATGGCTGATGGATGCTGAGCGGGCGCAGGAGGAGGCCAGGCCCAGCCCCTTGCGAGCAGAGCTAGCCGGCCGGCTCCTCTGGAGGTAGGAGCCAAAGCCAAACTCTGCTCTCCCTCTATTTTCTTTCCATTTCTGCCATGCAAAGATAATCAGGTTTATGTAAAGTATGTGTGCTCTTTTGACAGCCCGAGGTATCTCATTAATTCAATCACACCGAACACTATTGTTCCCCGAGTGTTTGAAATGCGGCTCGGGACCCGCTTTTCTAATCCTGTCAATCACTGTTAACATTTTTCTTGCAGTTGCCATGGCTGGGGCCAGAGTTCATGAAAACACAGAATAAGAGCCAACAAAACAAGAATAAAGACTTATTTGAGATACTCTTTTTAAAGGACATCTACCATGCACAAAACATGGGAAGTGAATGTAGACAAGTTTGCACACTACGCTTGCTGAGAGGAAAAGAGGGTAGAAAAAGAATTTGAAAATCAAATAGGCCTATAAAAACTTGACCCAAGAGTCTCTGGGAAAAACCCGATGAATTGCTCCCTCGTAGAACAATGTTCTTTCTTTCGTGTGTTCTTCAGGGGACAATGCCTCATATATTATAACACATGCCACCGGGTCTTTACACTGTGGTAAGCGGCTCAGGCCGGCAGAATGCGGAGAGGCAACAAGGAGGCCTGCGCGCCTACGGCGTGCTCTTTCTCCGGCCTTGCCAAAAACAAGCACTGGGAAAATTACTCATGCATAGAGGCCCACAAAGCAGGGAAGGAGATTGGCGATGTCACACAGCGAGATCATGTGACACGCTCTAAAAAAAAGGCGAACACGCATTCACCCCAAGACATTGTTAAATTCCCATTTTATCTGCATGGGGGCACCCGCACCAAGGCACCGCGGGCTCGTGGCTGTCCCCGGGCTGCCACACAGATTAGTGAGACCAGGGCACATACACTGGACGAGGTGAGGTGGCAGTGACCACATTTCCAACTTCTGAGGTCACACACCCAGCCCTCTAGGAGCACCTTGCAGACCCCCCCTCCCCCACCACCACCAAGGCCTGCGCCTCTCCCAGGTGCACCTGGATGGGTTCTTTTCTCCAGGGGAGCAGGCCACCCCAGGTCTCAGTTCCCAGGATGATGGGACCAGACCTGACCCAGGAGCCTCTGCTTTTGGCTTCACTTTTCCACTTGGAAAAAAATGGGGTACAATTTTGGAAGGCAGGCTGATATTTAATGTGAGTTATGTTACCATTTCATGTTTATCTTTTTTGTGGTGTATTTTTTTCCTATCATCAGAGGTATTTTATGTTCAAACTTGAGGAAGTCCCTCTGACACATTCCTGGTCCCATGGGGTGAAGGACTGCCGCGTCCTTTAGGTCTGCAGCTACATGTGCCTTACCTGCCCCGGACCCGCAGCCCAGCCTTCACGCAGGCTTCCTTGCAGGATGACCCATGAATCATTGCTTAAAACTCAAAACACCCCACACTCCAAATGTTCAACAACAGTCAGAATTCAGCCATTTCCCACTGTCCCAATGCCAACAGCCCAGTTTCAAGCTTAGGATACTTCTGTGCCTCCCTGCTCTGCCCTGGCTCCTGCAGCCTGTCCTCCACCCCTTCTATGTCAAGGCACATCCTGCCAGCTCCAGACCTCCCCATGGCCCAGGGTCACTTGGTACTAGAGCCTGGGTTCCTCCAGTGCCCCCAGACCCACCGCCCTTGCCCCTACCCCTGTGTCCTCCAGTCTTCCTCCCTCACCCCTTATAGCCAATGGCCCACAGCCTCCTCTCAGCCCTTCATACCCTGTTTCCTGCACCTGCAGCACAGTCCAGAGAGGACCACGGGTCCAGCTTCCTTCTCCTTGAGGTGGTCCCCAAGGCCCATGGCTCCTGCTTTGCCATTGCTTCTCATGCACGCCATTTTGCATCATTTGCTCTGATCACATTTCTCCTCTGTCCCCTTTCTGGGTTGGTGCAGAGTTAGCTCATATCCATGCCGTGCCCAGCCCTGACCCGCTTTCTAGTCCAGCGTTTTTCAACCGCTGTTCCGTGGCACACTAGTGTGCCGCGAGATGTTGCCTGGTGTGCCGTAGGTGCAGACAAGACAAGAATTTTATAATTTTTCACTATTTTGTTTACTTAATATTTCATAATAAAGTAATTATAAAATACTTTCTTTGTGTTTATTTGATTCCTATTCAAGAGAATTACTTTATATATAGTCAATATAGGCACAGAGTTAAATTTTTTAACATTTTCTAATGGTGGTGTGCCTCGTGATTTTTTTCATGAAACAAGTGTGCCTTTGCCCAAAAAAGGTTGAAAAACACTGTTCTAGTCACCTCAGTTTTGGTGGTCTTATCATTTACTCTGCCCATCTGTCAGTTGAGTTGAAACCCAATTAGGATCCAGCCAACATACAAGCACAGTATCTGTAAGTTTGCAAAAGAAAAAGTTACAAACCTATTTGGCTTTCTCCACGTCAAGAAAACATAAAAACCTGACTTCCTTGCTCCTTTTTCTTTAATGGTCTCACACCCACAATATGTATACACACTTAGCACCCAGACACTGCACGGTTCTTCAGCCCAGGACTAGCTTATCCTGTTCTCAGTGGTTGCGTGCTTAGCATCTATAGTCTTTTTTCACAGAGGGCATATGGCAATACGTATTCATCTTCATCACTGACCTTTATGATTTTTAACACTGGATTCCTGAGAAAGGGCTGGGAATATGTGGGATGCCGATTTTGAACTTGGTGGGTCATGTGTCGTGGAACCTGATCACCTGAGGGCACCTGCTTTGAGGATATCTGCCTGCTCCCTACAGCCATATCTATGACATCTGTGTGGCTTAATAATTGCCCAGACATTCTCCTTTCATTTTTTCCTGTTAAACAGTTTTGAAAAAAAGAATACTAACTCAGCTAATTCAGGAATATTTTTACTGGCTTCATCATTCTCATCTTATTAAAGCTTACATAGCTCGCTTTTTAATCAAATAGTATATTAGTTTAATAAAAAAAAAGATTCCTATTTATTCTCACCCTCCAGCATTAACACACTGTGTTTTTTAAGAACTTATATATCTCCGTTTATATTTTATAGAGCTACTTATAATAGATTCTCTGTCTGGATACATTTATGACTCACTTTCTTCAGCGCTCAGGGCCTTTCAGCCCATCCTATGCTTTTGGTCGAACCACTTCTAATACCACATTCATCTTCCCTTTTCTTCCCCTTTCTTTTTCTCTAGGGTCAGTTGAGCCCATTCTCAATTCTCCATGACAATAAAAGGAAGAAAATAGTTCAATAATCCCAAAGCATAGATGAGCTCTAATATTTAATGTTTTTGATGCATTTTAATGTAAAGGCATATTAATTAAGATGTTGATTTATAATAACTTTGAAGAACATTATACATACATTTATAATTTTTCTAGCTGTAAAAAATACTGTGGCCAGGGCACATATAGGAATAAACCAATGAGTGCATAAATAAGAAACAACAAATTGATATCTATCTCTCTCTCTCACTCTGTCTTCCTGTTTCTAAAATTAATAAATAAGTTAAAAAAGACTATCATTTAAAAAAGGAGACCCCCTTTTTAAGGTACTGTGGCTGTGGTGAAGTGTATTTTAGAATATTACAATTTACTTTACAGCAGCTTGCCTGCCAACTCCTACCACCCTTTTCTCTGCCTGTTAAATCTTGATCCCATGAACATTTCAAGTTCTAGACATTTGAAAATAAAATCATGGAACATAATATATTAAAATATTTCTATATCAAGCATTCCACTTATAAAGATTAAGTTTCCCCAAAATATATCAGAAAGAGAAAGGCTGATTTATTGCAGTCTATAGGCCTTGATAATATTAAAATTAAACTTAATTCATTAATTATATCTTGGGAAGGACTGCCACCTACAAAGACATTCACTCTCATCGCAGCTGCACCCTAAGGGTATTTGACCCAAAAAACTGGGAGGCCCCTCCCTGAAGCCCACTATACTGAGGGGCTCTGGTCTTGGCAGACAGCACAGGACAAGGTGTCCTCTGGGCACAGCCAGAGACCTCTTTGCCCCTTTGGTCCAGTTTATAAAATGAGGGTTATTTTCTACTAAGTGCAGGGTCTGTCACAGGCTCCCTGGGTGGCCTTCGGATGGGGGTCTGCATGTTTCTTTGATGCTTCATCTCACCCTGGCTCCTCCAGCTATCAGAGTGAAGGAGTCTTCTTACACAGTGCCTGAGCATTCAGCAGGTATTCAATAACTGCTTGGGGGATGCATGCATATAGTCCACCATAGAACTGAGTAGTGATGTATCTGTTATTTCACATAGACTAAGAGTTGTTCAAAGACACTCTGAGATTCCCCAACAGCACTTCTTCTTTCTTAGAGAGAACATGCAGAGGAAGGAGGGTAAACCCAGCACCGAGGACCTGAACCAGCTCCTTATCCTCCTATTTTCGCCGCCTTGATAACAGCAAGAAAATAGGAAAGGTTCCTGCTCCTGAGAACACCTGAGCACTGTAAGGAGGATGAGCAGGGATGTCTGAATTAACTGGAAAACTGTCTTGTTTGGAAGAGCCCTTGACTCCATTCGACTGTGTCGGATTATAGAAAACGCTAATGTTGTGTGTGACTATTCATTTTCATCACCTGCTCTTGATTAATCCCGTTCCAAATGGTGTCTGTAGACCCTGAAATCTCATACCATTTAATTAAATTAGCAACACATTTGTCTCCCCCATTTCCCTATCAAAGGGCTGTGCTCAGGAGAAATAAAACCTTTGTTCCCACCACTCCGTATAATTTACAGTCCTTTCTCCCTGTTTCCCATCCAGCTCCTGGCTCAGATGCTAACCTGGAGCTGGTAAGAGAGAGCTATTAGAGTGAGTGAAGTGCACCCACGGGCTGAAGGGGAGCTGCTGAAAGGGGCTTCCGCTTTCAGGAAATGGTAGGGCCAGGCCTCCTGGGTCCTCAGTGGTAGGGATGGCTTTGTCCCCTTTTGCAAGTAGAATGTTTGACCTCTGAAAGCAGAGGGGAGAAGACCGCTGGAACTGGGTGGAGAGATGGAAGGTATCAAGGAACAGAGCCCGCCATACTCTGAGCTCCCAGGCTGGGAGCTCACGAGGATCCGGCTGCAGTGCCGCTGCTCGGCATTGGCAGGTGGAGATGGAAGACACTGTGCAATTCACTTAATCAGTGGCCTTGGCCCTGAAGTAACCCAAATTAACAATTAATTAGAATAACAACTTAAGTGAGTGAGTAAACAGAGATATGTTTTTCAATAGAAGATTCTAGATGCTTTGTGATAGCCTGGGATTTTCTAGTATGTATGAGGCACTGTACCCACATCCTTATTTGTGTCAATGTTTGGGTGATACCTGTTTTTGGCCTTTGATTTTTTTAGTGTTACAAGGGCTGACACTTACCTTCTTCTTTATTTAGAAAACAAAACAAAACAAAACAAAAAAACTATTTTTTACTGATTTGTCTTTTTTTTATTTTATTTATTTATTTATTTATTTATTTTATTTTATTTTTTTTTTTTAGGGAGAGAGGTGAAGGGAGAGGGAGAGGGAAAGAGAAACATCAATGTGAGAGTGAACCATCAACTAGCAGCCTCCTGCATACCCCCCTAAAAGGGATCCAGCCCACAACCCCAGCATGTGCCCTAATCAAGAATAGAACCAGCGACATTACAATGCACTGGACAATGACCAACCAACTGAACTATACAGTCCATGGTAGGGCACTCTTGCCTTCTGGATATGCTGGACCACTAACAGACATAAAAGTGGTATTACACAACTGACACATGTTTCCTTCCACAGACTGAGCCCAAAAGAAGACATCTGGATTTTTACTATTAGGGTCCCTGTGCCATGTCCAGGGGACCCTGTGAACTCTTGGGTCCTAACCCAGGACCTGGAAACATAGGTGCCTATCTAAGTAGGTGTTTATCTGCCATTGACCTTAGTCCTGCCAATTCACCAAAGAGGATGACACATTCCGTGAGAACCCACAAGTCACCTGAGATCATTGTAATGTCTTCTGGGCTTCCATGGGGGCTTGCCCTTGGCATTCGAAGTTTACCTGATTCGCAGAAGCAGACCAACAACCTGCACTGGCATTTGAGTGGATTTTAGGTGAAATTTTTTTTTTTCCAGAAAAACAGGTCTACTGAACCATAGCCAACCCCCTCACTCTTCACCATAGCATAAATACACACTCACTCTAATGGAATGAAAGTTTTGAGAGACTCTGACTGAACCAGTGAAGACAGGGAAGTGGAGCTGTGCACAATTAATAGAAATGTTAACAGTGGCAAGCATGTGAGCTATATTTTGAAGGTAGATCGATAAAATTAGATGCAGGAGCCTAAACCTTTTACCAATAGGAAACAGAGTGGTGTCGCATACACACCTCACCCGAGGGCTTCACAGCACATGGGATCCCCAATCAGGAAGAATGACATGGCATCAGTTATTTCATAATATGATTGTGCTGATTATGCTAATGATAAGATGTAATTGATCATATGATGATGGGTCATTACTGGTGGATTAGATGGCAAATGATGAACACAAATAGATTTTCTTTTTTGGAAGCACCTTAGAAATGCACTAAACCAGCTCATGCTCATTATAAGTGTCAAAACATCCTCATTAATTATTTCCAATCACAAATTCAATTTACAAAAATGAACTCAGCAGAGTGCTTAGGGATCTGCATATATACAAGGAAAAGAATGGGGAAGCTACAGAAAATGGAAGGAATTCCGTAGACTGAGGTGAGGGCAGTAGAGAATGGGGTGGAACTGTTGCAAAGGGAATGAGCAGGAAGAGAGAAGAAAGGTGTATTCTCCAAGCTTCAGTCCATCTTCTTAGCACAAGCATGTGATCCAGGAGCAGACACTGGCTTTCTGTGCTGACATTTGAGTGGATTTTAGGTCTGCCTGACAGAGGACTGGAGGAAACTTCTGGAAGGCAGAGCCTCAGTTATAGAGATGAGGAAATGAAATTTAAATTTAAAATCAAATTCTAGTTTCAGGTACTGTGCCAACTCAGCTGTTGTCCCTCAGTCCTGAGTCCTATGATGAGGGTTTTATTCTTCTCACTTCACAGACGGGGAGGCAGGATAGGGAGGTGCTGTGATTTCCAGCAGCCACTCCACTGGTCAGTGCTGAACTGGGACACAGACTCGAACCTGCATGATTCCAAATGTTGGTTTTCTTTTCCAGTTCTCACAGGTGCAGGAAAATGGTGTGGTCAAGATGGATGGAAACACATCTTCCAGAAACTAGGGGTGTGGGATTCAAAGAGAGTGGCAGGAGGTCCTTCTACAGCCACATCCTTAAGAATCGATATTATAAAAAGCCAGTGGCCTTAATGCTGTAACGCTGTAACAACCAAACGACTGGTCACCAGGAGGTGCATTAATGGGTCTCACAGTGTGGCAGGTCTTGCTCTATCAGCATGGTGCGGGTCTAGGTCTCTTGCAATTTCATGCGCTGGGCCTCAGTAGGTGTGTAAAAAGTCAGGCAAAGACCCTAAGGAGTGAGCTTCTCACTCCCAATCCTATCATGGGGACTCCAGCACCAAGAACTTATTGACCAGGCATGGGTTAGGCATCAGAAGGTTCTTGGTCAGCAGTTCCAAGCAGAAGTGTTAACAGGGATGTCCTTCCCACCCAGAATAACAAAAGAACTCAAAGGTCTCCTCTACCACAAAAGAATAGATTTTTACTTTGACCCTAAATCTTGACTTCCAGATTACTCATTCTCTGTGCAGCAGAAGGAAATTGACCACTTTTGTTTTTCTTTAGGGGAAAAAAAAAATTGAGTGGATGTATCTATTTAATAACAAGTTTATTTCAAGTAGTCAAAGAACTTTTGTTTGTTCTCTTTTCCTCACATCAGTATTACATTCGTGTTATGATGACTTTGATGATGTTTTTACTACATCTGTGAGAAATAAATTCTTGTTCTTTACAAGCCACTCGGCCCATAGTACTTTGTAATAGCAGCCCAGGCTTGTGAGTTCAACATGTAGTTGAGAAAACACCTTCCCTGGGATCAACTTCTTCTAATTCAGCTTTTAAATCTAAAGAGTCCAATAGTAAGATGTACATTTGTTAGTACTAAAATTGGGTTTGTCGGTTCATTCTCATTCATTTTTAAATGTTGAAAATGAATGTTGATTTTGCCAACTCGAGGCTTCAGTCTTTTCATTAGCAGCTTTGCCCATCTTCTAACAATGGTGACATCTCATAATTGACATTCAATGAGCCAGAGGGTGACACGAGTAAGGTCCCTCCACTCCATCTGTACTTAATTCAATAGTCTCTAAAACTTACACAATATTATGTGTCAATTGTATCTCAATAAAGGTGAGAAAAAATAAAATAAATTTAAAAATTAAAAAAAAATTTAAACCAGTAGTCTCTGCATGCAGTAATCCATTCAGTTTCCAATCACCTAAATCTCATATTATCATTTTTAACCATTTAACTATCCCCCAGTCCTCAAAAATATGAGAAGTTTTTTTACATATTTTTTATAAGACCCACCATATTCGGCAGAAGTCTCTCTTATAATCCTAATAAGAAAAGGCACTCATAGTTTCAGTGTGCCTTCTGATTGAGCCCTCACTCTTTACACAGCTAACTTCTTGCTTGTTGTAGTTTCTTACAAATTAGCTGATTAGTTATGCACTAGTCAATATTATGTTGGTGTGGCAAATAAACAGCAGGTGCCAGAGTTAAACAGTTCTAAGTACACACATGTTCCCCAAACTCCCTGGTCTCCTGATTCCTCATCTGTGAGGTGAGAACAACATGCCCACTGCCCAATGTAAATGTGATGAACAAAAATTAAATGGCACAGGTTTCACCAGCACCAAGGAAATAAGGACACCAGCTGGTTCCCTTTGTCAAGATACAGCCACCCTTTCAGGTGGAGAGCCAGGTGAAAGTGTCTCCACCAGCCCTTGGATTGGTCTCTTTGGACCTTGAAGTCACAGACATACTGAGGATCCCTTTTGGAGTCTTCCCAGCAACAATAGCCTGTGGCCCTTTGGGTTCTGTGATGGCCATCCTGCCTTTGGGTAGCCTCTTCCATGCTGCACACTTGCACTTGGTCGTAGCCACAGGGCCTTGGATGAGGACAGGCCCCTGAAACCTGCCATGAGCCACCTTTAGTTCCAAACCACCCACCTATCCATCCTGAACTGTTAGCAATGAAGGAGTTACAGGTACCCCCAAGACCCACTGACTCTCCTCTGCTTGTGTCTGACGCCTCAAGGACAAGTCTGGTGTAAGACAGAGTGTGAGGAGCCCTAGCCACCAGTCACTGGGACCAGACATTGGTGCCCTCAAATCCAGCAAGGGCAGGGCCAGGAGACCTCCCGCGGGCTCCCCTATCCTCCTGAGCCCCAGAGGGAGCAGCGGGTCTTGCTCTTCCCTAACATGGAAAGGAGGTTGGAAAGCCCCCAGGGACCCAGTAAAGTCAATTTACTCATAAAAAGGCAATGTATTATGATAGGATCCCGTTTTTCAATTGAATGCTGTAAAGGGAAGTTTTAAAAGTCACATATAATTTGATTTAATAGGGTCGCTTCCCCCACTCAGCGGGAAAATGGGATGCAGACAGAAGTGTGATTTTCATTTAAATGTCTTCGTATGAGAGATGACGGGTACCATCAATCTTCCAAGGGACAAGGAGTGAGGGCAGGAATTATTGATGTTTAGTAGCCACAGGATTATAAACAGGGAAATTGAAAGCGATACCTAATTGACAGGGCCTGTCTGTGAGCGTGGGAAAGCTCCGCCCGTTTCCCCTGTGAGGTGTGTGCTGCCAACCCGACATTATAATAAAGGGGAAGCACAGGAGATTAAGTAATAGGTTTAAACCTAAAGTGTTTCCTCAGCCATCAGCACAGGTATGGAGCAGGAAAGGGGGGCGGGGGTGTGGGGGTGGTGAAAGACCTTCTGGGTAAGTTTGAAGGGAGGAGCTGCTTTTAGCCACAATTTTAGCCACCCCTCTGGTTGAGCTGACACATCACCAGCAGAAGGTGGAGACTGGGGCACACCTGGGCCTGGCTGCGTGAACCCAGGATCAAGGCCCTGGATCTGGATGCCCGCTGAACACTAGCTGTTGAGCCTTAGGACACTGGGACATCTAATTTCTAAGATGTGGTCCATGCACCTCATATCCCTACAATGTTGTTATAGAGAGAATAGGAGGCTGGTGTTGGTGAAATTACCACGTGACCCTAAAAGGCCAGGCACAGGTAAGTGATCAGAACACATTAATTTACCTCTTTTTTTCAGGCCCACAGATTTAGGAATGTATGTATTTGTTGATAGCTAGATCTGTCTACAAATGGCCAATCGGACACTGTCCAGGTTAATGGGCTCACTGAGAAGATCCCTGTTCTGGGTCAGGCTCCATAAATGGACCCCATGGTAGTAGTCATGGGTGCCCTTCAAGGCATCAGACCAACGTCTTGTCTTCTTGCATCCTGCTCCACAACAAGTCTGGGTTTGCAGATAGAGAAATGCCAGTGTCAGGTCATCCACTGAGCTCATCAAAGAATGTGCTGGCTTGCAGGTAAGACAGTGTAACATTAAGTGGAGGCACACCTGGCTGGGGACAAGGTCCGGTTCGTGTTGCATCATCTATCTCCAGCAAAACACCCCTGCTTGCCCTATTCAACACTCACCACTGATCAAACCAGGCCTAAAGGACACACTCAAAAAAATGCTGGAAACCAACCAAGTGACATTTAGCAGGGATAAAAATACAGAGTGGCTGAGGTTCAAAAAGTCAACTTCAGGAAGTTAGTGACCTAGATTATTGGCAATTCATTGAAAGAGGGTCTCTTGTTTCAACTACAAGCTTTAAAATACCTAACGTGATCAGAATTGTCCTTTGTCCTTTCAGACCACAGGGACTAGGCTACATAGACAGATGGGAAGAGGGCTGCTGCTGAAGCCAACCTAAGTTCATTGCAGCAGAGGGCCCAGGGGTCTGGGAGAACCCATCCCTTCTTGCCATCCTGGCCAGGCAATCTTAAAACTGAAAAGACAGGTGCTCCCACTCCTAGTCTCTTTGGGACCGAGAAGCCTGGGCAGGACCCCAAACCAAGACTATAAGGATGGATGGAGCATTGTCTGAACATCAAGCAGATTCAGGAGACAGGTAGCTGGGATTAACCAGTGGACAGCTCAGCAGAGGCCAGGTGGAGAGGCTGTGCCATAAGCAGCTCGGGGTAACAAAGACCATGAAGGGATCTGGCTCCTGGGCCAAGACATCTCCCCTGGGCCAGGACATTCCCCCTAGCACCTCACAAAAGTATCAGGGAGACTTGAAAAGGACTATAATGGTTTCTGAGTAAACGTTATCATAAATCTGACTTTATTTAGAACATAGAACCCCCAGTTTCCATTCTTTAGAAAATGTAATCTAAGAGGAAGTTACCAGGGAGCCCAATCCTTCCCGTGAGAGCTTGCTTGTACACATCCTCTTCCATCCCCCATAATATGGCTGCCAAAGAAACACACCTCATCACCTATCCACAGAAGGATTCTTTTCATAATTAATATGTTTATCAATCCCAGCCTCAGAGTGTAGGGTGATGATTGAGTACGGACTGGAACATGAAATGTTATGAACGCAGGAATAACCTTCATTACACAAATATCGTGGGCTCATAAAGCACCAGGATGCTGTATCAAACCGATCCTATCTGACATTCAATAAATCAAAGCCTTCCCATCCGATTGGCTCTTCCTATGTGAAACCTTTGGTGGTTTTTCATTTCACAGATTCCCAGATTCATCAGAGAATTAAAAGACAGTGATTGATTCTTAACTAGAGCCCATAAACCACAGTTAAAATTTCATAATATTCACATTAATTAAAGTGCTTCATTACACAGTGTCTTCTCCATACCGTGTGCTAGGCATCTCCAGCTTTGGAAAAGCAAACCTATTTGAAAGGAAGCCCCACCTGAAAGTCTTTCAACCACCAGGGAAATAGGCACCAAATATTAAATAGAGTATTAGAAGATTGTTACAGAGATATACTCTCTAAAATAAAAACTCACCAGGCAGGGGGCTTGTAATGTCACAGGAGAGGAGCAATGTGGTAGTGGGGACATGGGGGAGTGAGGAGGTTGTGATTCAGAACATTTGAACATTGGAATTGGGTCACGATATACCCAAACTAACCTATAACTTCCTAATCTGAGACATCTTATTTCTACATGTCGGATATTTGTTTCCTTTATAGTGGGTGTGGGGGCATCAGGAAGGAGGAACTAGAGGTATTAAAAATATATAGAGCATTGTTTGAATTGCTACACCTTTTATGGTATGTTGGATTTAAAAATAAGAGAAAGAAAGATCAAGAGGAAAGACTGTATCACTATACAAAATATTGTGTATACATACAGGCTGAATCCCTCCATAATTATGACAGTGTATTCCACAGAACCTCAAAAACAAAACTGATAATGCAATGCTCTTTCATGCTATGAGAAAAAATTCTCAAAATACTGTTGGATTGTTGGCTTTACTGTCATAACTCAACACCAATCATTTTATCTCAAGATAGAATGGTTAAAAAAAAAATTGCTAGAATGGTTTTTGTGTAACTACTAACCTATTTAAGTTATATTTCTTAAGTATTTAATAATTGACCAGCTCTGACTAAACTTGAACAGTCTAATTTTAATCTGACAGACACAATAATGTAAATAGTCATCTAAGCTTATCTTCTGAGCTATTGATCTCACTAACCAGAAAAAGTGACTGGGACATAGCTCAGTAATTGTCATAAAAAAGCACTAATTTGGACAGAAAATGGTTTTTACTTCTTACAAGATGCAGAAATGTAGACAATATCCTTCCCTGATTTTTGAAAATGGTGAAGAAATCTTGTCAAACCAGATGCAAAAAGAAAAACTATAACATTGAAATAAACCTAAAATTTGGCAGGAACAACGTTAAAGTAGTTAGAGCCTGACAGTGAGTTGGAAAGACAGTAATGAGAACTAGAGACACATACTCTATGACCACTCCTGAGACACTGGGATTTGATGTATTAACATTGGCAATTCTTGCCTACCTAGTTATACCAATAGAATGATTGAAATTGAAATTCATTCCATTTTAGTGCTGGTGGAATCACTTTTAGCTATGAATTTAAGGGTGGAATTAGAAATAGTTGGGGGCTATGAAAAATAAGAACTGTCTGTAGGAAGAAGTCTTTTCTTAAAAGTTTAATATCAAGGTTTTTGTCCACTCTTCATAGTGGCAGGATTAACTTGACACCTAGCTTGCATTTTCTCTCATGAATTGAAGCTCATGTCACTCAACTGTTCTTCTATAGATGGTAATAAAGATGTTGAAAATATACAGAGTAAGTACATGCTGGTGTTGGTGATGATGATAACGAAAATAATGATGATGTTGATGGTAGTGATACTGATGATGGTGATAGTGGTGAGATGTTGATGGTGATGGTTTTAGTGATGATTGTAATGTTGATGATGCTGGTGATTTAATGGTGATGGTGATAGTGATGATGAGGATGGCTGTGATAATAATGGTAATGCTTGTTGTGTGATAGTGATTGTGATGATAATGATTATGATGATCTTGATAGTTATGGTGTAGTGATAGTGATGGTGATGATAATGAATGTGATGGTAAAGTAGTGGTGATGAGAGTGCTGCTGCTGCTGCTGCTGCTGGTGGTGGTGGTGGTGATGCTGAGAGATTATGGTAGTTATAATGATAGTTATGATGATGGTGATGATGAGAATGATGGTGGTGTTGATGATTATAGTGATGATGGTGAAGGTGGTGATGGTGATAATAGTGGTGATGATTTTGGTGACACTATGACAATGGTGATAATAAAGGTAATTATCATGCTGTTGTTGATGATGGTGATAACAAAAATAATGATGATGATGGTGAAGATAATAGTGATGGTTATATTTATGATGGTGATAATTATGATGTTAATAATAATAATTATGAGATAGTGTTGATAATGGTGCTATTGTTGATTATAAATATGATGATGATAATGTTGGTGGTGGTGATAGTGGTTATGACAATCATGGTAGCTAATATCCAATGGGTTCTTACCACATGTGTACTTACTCTGCACCAGGCACTGTATTAAAGGCTTTGTACATGTTACCTTCTTTAATCTTCCTGAAATCCCCATAAGGTACAGACCATTATTTTTCTTATTTTATTATAAAAAGTATTAAAATTTAGAGGGTTAGAAAAAGTGCCTCAGGATACCCCAGAATCTACTTAATCCACTCAAGGTCTATAGCCATGACACAGAAAAATTGTGAATAAAAGACATAGGTTATGATTGATTCAGTCAGTTGCCACTTGTGATTTTAGCCACCATCTTTTTTCTTTTTATCATGGCTCACTTCTATTCGTAACCTGCAGAGATGAGAGACATCGTGTATGCTCAAGGCTGGTCTAGACATATCTACCAACTTCACTCTCCACCATCCCACTTTTCCTTCTGCATAAATGATGCAGAAGGAGATCATTTTGAGTTTATCTCTTCATTTTTATCCACTGCAGTTTCCCTGTCTGAAGACAGGGGAAGTAAGATTATTCTCTACTATCTCTGAAGACTACTGTAGAACTGGACCCAAAAGGGACTGGGAAGTAAGATTTTATTTCTAATGTTAATATAGACTATTAATGTAAACCAGGACATGCGTCATCTTTTCCCATACCTCAGTTCACTCAATCTATACTACTTTTTTCTTAATTATTTGTCAGAAATTCTGGAATATCGGGCAATGATGTGTATGTGCTGCTCATTTCCTCTACTTGAATGTCTCTTACCCAGATATCTACAGAGTTCACTCACTCACATCTTAAGATATTTTATACAATGTCTTTTCCTCAATGGGCACTCTATTTCACATGCGCACAAACTACAGATTTCCAACTTTGCTTACCTAGATTTATTTTCTCCTGCAGCACTTACTGCCATCAGTTCAAAATGCACTTTGCTTATCTGTTTATTTTCTTTCTGCACCTAATAGAGTATAAACTCCACATGGGAAGGCATTTTTGTCTATTTGCTTCACTACTGTAGCCCAAGCATCTAGAAAAATGTCAGGCACACAGATACTGCTCAATATATATTAGTAAAATGCAGGACCCACCCAATGTGAACAGTTAATATAGGCAGTGATTTAAATAACTTTCAAATCATAACCAAGATTTCTGTCAAGATGGAGTAACAGGAGTAGGATATATATACTCTCCCACCTGAAACAACTAAAAAATGGTAAAATATATGAAACAACAGTTTTAAGACATTGGACAACAGGCTTCACAACCAGCAATTCCTGAGACAGAATAGAAATCACACGAGTCCTAGGAGCGATATTCCAGATGTCAGTTCAGGGAGGGAAACTGAGGCAAATTCAGTGTATCCTGGAGCTGGAAGAAAAGAATGAGGATTTGAGGGAGCTCAAGGTAGGTAGAGTGCATGGGGTATAGTTCTGGAAAGAGAATTCTGCTAGCGAGAGAGCTGCAAAGATCTCTGGAGAGATTCCTACCTGCCATGCTCAGCAGAGCAGAGGTCTTGTCGGGTGTGCATGTAAAGACAATGAACAGCAGAGAAGTCCCAGAACACACAGGAGCAGGAAGAGAGCCAGGATAAGTCTGTATTCCAACAACCAGAATAGAAAAATTGTGTAATCAGTGGGACATTGTGTAGAGAATCAGAAGGGCATCACCTCAATAGCGAAGCAAATTCAGCCCCAGACGGAAGGTCACCCAAGCACCACACCATGAAGCTTAGAAGCAAGGATTGAGAGAGTTAATGTGTTCCCACATAGTTTAACTGAAATCCATAGGTTGGGGAGGAAAGCTTGAAAGTATTTATAGGAATATAAGAATATTCAGCACCCAACAAAGCAAAATTTATAAAGTCTGACAACCAACAAAAAATGATCAGGCACTGCAAAGAAACAGAAAATCCTCCACATAGAGGGTCAAATCAATCAATGACAACATGCCCCAAAATGGCACAAATGATATCATTAATAGACAGGACATTAAAGCAATTATTATAACTATATTTCTTATGTTCAAGAAAGTAAAGGTTGAAAATTTTAAGAAAACATATGGAAGATATAAAAATGATGTCAGCCAAACTTCTGTGTGTAATTTGATATCTTGAAGAAAGAGGGAGAGAACAAAAATATTTGAAGATGTATCTTGAAAAATTCCAAAATTGATTTTTAAAAAAACTATAAGCCCACAGATAGAACTCTAGCATAGAAATATGAAGAAAACTATCTCTGGGTGCATTGTAATCAAATTGATTTAGATCCTAGTTGAGTGGCCCAGTTGGTTGGAGCATCAATCCATACAACAAAAAGATTGTGAGTTCGAGTCCCCATTAGAGCATATGTCTGGGTTGCAGGCTGAGTCCCTGATAAAGGGTGTGCAGGAGGCAGCTGATTGATGTTTTGCTCTCACATTGATGTTACTTCCTCTTCCTCTCCCTTCCTCTTGCTCTGAAAGTCAATAAAAATATTTTTAAAAATCCATAATTGAACTTCTTGAAATTAAAAACATGTGCTCTTCAAAACTTACAAATAGCAAAGGTCAAACCACAAATTGCAAAATGTGTATCTGACAAAGGACCTATATCTAGACCATGTAAACCAGTGTTTCCCAACCTTCTCTCATGATGAGAATCACCTGGTGGAGTTGTTAAAACACAGATTCCTGAATCCCAACTAAGAAGTGCTAAACTAGAATTTTTGGGAACATATAGGTAAAATTGTATACTTAACTAGTGCTCTAAGACAGATTTTATATACAGAGCACTAAGTTAGGTATGCAATTTTACCTATATGTTCTCAAAAATTCTAGTTTAGCACTTCTTAGTTGGGATTCAGGAATCTGTGTTTTAACAACTCCACCAGGTGATTCTCATCATGAGAGAAGGTTAGGAAACACTGATGTAAACAACTTCCTTAGACTAATAGTAGAAAGACAAAATCCAATTAAAATTGGGCACATCTGCACAGATACTTCACTAAAGTAGAGATATCAGTAACAATCAAGCGCAAGAAAGATACTTAACTTCATTAATTAGGTAAATTCAGAATAAAACCATAGAATTCCCACTGGAATGAGTGTTTAAAAGACTGACCATCTCACGGGCTGGCAAGGGTGCAAAACCACTAAACCCTCACACACCTTGGGTGGGAATGGGACTTGGCACAGCCACTTTGAAAACAGTTTAGCAGTTTCTTAAAAGTTATACCTACACCTCCTGTATAATGAGGTCTCTATTTCTAGGCTTTTATCCAAGAGAAAATGAAAGCATAATTATACAAAGGTTTGAACCTAAATATACTATATATATATATTTATAAATTATTCAGATGTCCATAAATACATGAATAGATAGACAGAGTATGGTCTATCCATGCAATAGAATGCTGTTCAGCAATAAAAAATATAAAGTTTTAAAATGATAAGAGAATGATGAGTGGGGAGGAAATCAGTCAGAAGAAAAAGAGCATGAACTATATATTTTTTTATTTTTGTAAAATCTAGAAAATGCAAATTTATCTATGGTGACAGGAAGCAGATCAATGATTTCCCAAGATCCAGAGTAGGGTTTCAGGGAAGAGAGAAAGATTTAAAAAAAAAAAAAAAAAAAAAAAAAAAAGGGCATTTTGGTGGTGATAGACAAGTTCACTGTCTCAATTATGGTGATGATTTCAGGGGTACACACTCATGCCAAAACTTTTGGAATTATAATTTAGATAAAATGTGTGCAGTCTATTGGTGTCAATTATACTTTTAAAAAGATGAAGTGTTTATTTGAACTTGTTAATTTGAAGTTCAAATACAAGCCTCAGGCCCACCAAGGCACACTTTTCACTCAAATTTGCCTCACTGTCGGGAGGAAGAGGGAATGTATATCTGGGGGTGTCCAGCCGGTGCCAGGCTCTGTGACTGGCACTCCAGGTGAAGCTACACAGCTTTACAAGGTGTACCCTGTTCCAGCCAGGAAAGGTGCGCCTCTAGGAGGCCAGGAGCTTATCTACATCACACACAGAGAGAGGCGGTCTGGGGGCCTGGTGTGCTCCCATCCAGAGCTGCAGAGCTGAGTGTCCTTTAGAACTGGACTTCCTGTGAACACAGTTTTACTCTATTTGGCTGGAGAAATGCCTTAGCCAGGTGTGGACCTTAAGAAGGCTTAAGAAGGAGGGCTGCCTCTTTGTCTCCCCTACAGTGTGTCCAAGAGATTGGAGGCTGACCTGCAGCAGAGCCACAGCCTTTAGTTGAGAAAGGGGCACTAATTAGGTGCCCTCAAGGTCACTGCCAAGGGTGCAGATCTACAGAGCTGACCCGTCCTCACAAGAGGGCGTGGGAAACGGGGCTTCAAAGGCACTGGGAAATTTATTGTGGTCACAGTCTGGTTTACAAGAGACACAAATGCTCAGGGAAGAAGGCCCGTAAATTATGTCTCAGTGTCTCTCTGTGCCTTGGCAGTCTGTCTCATTAGCTCTCACAGACAGCAATTAACATGCACCCGGAGCCTAATTCCAGGGCAGACCTCTCCGAGTCTTAAATGAGCGCCATAAACAAATGATTTGTATCCCATAATTGGGAACAAAATGCAAACTCACAAGTGACTATTAAAACATTGTTATTTAACTGAAGTGCAAGAAGGCTATTAATAAAACTGGGACGGAGCAGTCAGCACACCCGTCAATCATCCACAGCCTCCTCCAGCGCCCTGCCCAGAAGGAAGGGTGTTGGCTACCTGAAGAGTTGTCCATGCTGCACACACCCTCTCACCCCCTCTCCTTGTCTTTATAAAGCTGGCTGGAAATGTGACCGTATCTGTTTGGACTGAGTTTGTAAAATACAACCTCAAGGCCAATGCTCCCATTTTTCTCTGCCTCTCCGGCTGCTGGGCCTCACAGGAACTTAGGATCCAGAAGCATTGGGTGCTGGGTGCTGAGATCTTCCTCCCCAGCTCAGATTTTGCAAACCTCACAGCTCTTTAATTCTTATTTTAGTACTCATGCCTCCAAAATGCTCCAAGTCCTGATTGTGATTTTATTGTGCCTATCAGATTACCACCTGTGACAATAAACTAGCTTCAATTTGTTTAAATGTATTTCAAACACCTGTGTCCCCCTAACTCTGCACAAGAGGCTGGTCACACCTGTGCTCCACAAGCAGGCTTTCTGGAGGGAACTCTGCAGGCACTGACACAGGGATAGGAGAGGAATGGGACCACTGAGCCATCAGCCCAAGGGGCCGGAGGTTCTGAATCTCTGCTCCTCAGTGAGGCTGTGTGTTCCGGGGCAGAGGCATAAAGGATGGTGTGGAACACACCCTACAGGGTATTTATTCTGTTCATCATGCCTAAGTTCACATGCACTGAATTATCCAGAATCCTGCAGATGGCTCTGAGATGTGACTGTTCAGAGTCTCCCTGCGACCCTGGTTCTGCCCTGGCTCGGCCTGGACCCTACCTTGTCTTGGAACATTTCCCAAGGTGGGAAATACTCGGCTCATTAAAGGGGTGTGGAATCACCTTGCAGTAAGGCTGGCCTGTAAAAATCCTCCAAGTGAACATCTGACCTGTGATAACAAGCCTTCCCTCACAGCTGGACCAGCTGGGCACAGCCAGAGCAACCTGCCCCAGTTGGTTTCCTATGACGTGGCACCCACCAACTCCAGGCCACGTTGGAGCTGTGGACATAGTATGGGAGGGCAAGCACGTGCAAAACCCGTGAGGTGATGGGGGTGGTCAAGGAAGATACAGGGGTGAGGCAGGAGATAAAGGCAACTATGAACTCATGCATTTATGTGGGGAAATGCCCAAGTACTTACCCTCACATGTAAACAACCAGCCCCAACATTGTCACATCCAGCTTTGCAGGCTCATCCCCTCGGCCTGGCTCCTTCCCACCCTTGGTGTGCCCACAGCCCTACCTCTGTAGTCAGGTGGCCATAGAGGTCCTCATTCCACTGGCCTTTGCCTTTTCATACAGAATTTAGGAATCAGAAAATACTCCAAGACCTTAAAGAATATAGGAGTAACTGCCAACCTCAGGATCTGATGTGGGCTGGGACAAAAGGGAGACAGAGTGGCTTCCCACCACCATCAAATCATTTGCTGAGGCCCAGCCGCTCTATGAATGCATCTGGAACCTCACAGAACTAAGCCTAGCCTGCCCCAGGGTTGAGGGTGAGACAGGATAAGGACTGGGATAGTGTGGATGCCCCTGGAGAACTCACTACTTCCCCCAGAAGGAAAGTCCACTGCTAGTCAGCCCTGGACATGGGACAAGGAGCGGTCACTAGGGCTGGGCTGGAGCTGGAGGCTAGCAGAGCAGACAGCCTCCATGACTATGAGAATCTCACATCCAAAGGGGGCAGGAGGTACCTGGCAGAAGACACAGACAACTGGAATTCAGGGCCTAGAAACTGGGACACCCCTCCTTCTAGGCACCAATGTCACAAGATCACACTCCAGAGGAGAAAACTCGGTTCTCATCTTCCACACACATACCAGGTACTATGTCTTTTCCAGTCCCGCTTCTGTCAGCTGCTGGCTAGATGTAGCTACATATCTATACAAGCTTTCTGAACAGCCAGTGGGTTAAATCATTTGCTTAAAGGCTGTATTTCATTCACATTCAAATTCAGTTGTTTGAAATAAATTTACTTTTAAATAAATCATATGATGTATGCATTACAAATCACAGTCATTATGCTTAGGGAAAATGACAGGCACCGACTTACAAATAAATCAGGCATTTTCCCAGTGAGTGATTAAACGATACATTGGCATTGATGTTCGACTCCCTTTTTATCCGGAATTCCATCTGCAGTAGTCAACGCACCTTCAGAAGGCCCGATCCCGAGGCAGCCACCTCGCCGTGCCCGGGCAGAGCCAGCTCTCCGGGGTGCAAGTCAGAGCACTGCACCCCGTGTTTCTTTCATTCTCTGCCCAGTTCACCTACTTGTTCCAAGGAACAAAGAAAAGAGATGGAGAGATTTCCACACTATTTAGGGCCCATAAACTGTGTAATTTCATGTTTTCCTCTTCTCGTTTCTTGGAACCCATTTCCATGCCTCAGGTCACAGCAGCACCAGCAGGAATTTATCTCACATGAAAAACAGTCAGGAAGCAAACAAATGGTAATTGTCAGCTTAAATAATTAAGAAAATTGATTAACAAAATGTTCTTAGAATATTCCTAATATCTACTTCACTGTGTTTTAAACAGTATAAGGAAAAATCCAGAAAAAAGTAATGGTTATCTTAAATCTGATTAAAACCAGAGGGACTCAGAGAGAGAGAGAGACAGACAGACAGAGATACAGAGACAGGGAGACCTACAGAGAGAGACATAGACAAAGGAGATGGGAAGCAGAGAGAGACATACAAGAAAGGGAAGAGGGGCGCTCAGTTCCCTACATCGCTAGCTCCCAGGCCAGTCCCAGCCCAGCAGCAGCAGCACCTGGAAACCTGTGGTAAATACAAATCCTCACCTCCCTCAACCCTGAATCTAAAATGATGAGAACAACCTGCGTTTAACAGCCTCCAGGAGATTGCAATGCATTTCCCCATATGGGATCTAAGGCCCTAAGTCTGGGCTGGCCTGCCCTGCTTGCAACCCTGGCCCTGGTCATCTGTCCCTCTCTCCCTGCCAGGCCCAGCGGGTTCAGAGGGAGGTGGCCCAGCCAGAGCATGGTTGGGAGAAAACAGCTCCCCCAGCTGGCTTCCCAGAGGTGCCACAGGCTGCAGGGCCACTGCCATCCCACCACTCCTCCCAGACTGGCAGGAATTCGCAGGGAATGGGAGAGGGCCGCACCTGTGAGTGAGGCTGTGCTGCTGCCTGCAAAGCTGGCAGGGGAGTCCCTAGGAGGCCCTCTCTCACAGGTTGTGCTTCAAACACCTGCCTGGGAATAACCCGGGAAGCATTTGCAATGCTGGTTCTAATGGACCATCCTGTGCTCTGCCTTCCTGGGTTTCTGTGCTGAACTTCAGAGAAAATGCCACCTGCAGCCTGGGGTGGCTGCTCCTGAGGACAAGAGAAGGCTGGGAGCAAACGGGATCTACCCCAAAGCCACTGCCTGCTGAATCAATTTAGAAATGTAAGACATCATAATTAATATGTTAATCACAAGTGGATAAAATTAAAATGAACAACAATCATACAAATGTTCTAAAATAAATAATTAAGAAGTATAGGTTCATAGAGAGTGCTTTAGACAATCTGGTGAGTTGATAGTAAAAAGATGAACTGGAGGAAGCAGGACATTTGGGAAGCATGATGACATGGCCTTCAGCACACTGAACTGCTACCTACAATAATAAAAGGGTAATATGCTAATTAGACTGGACAGCCGAACCACCTTCCAGATGTCCTTCCACACGACCTTTCAGATGAAGCCGGGGCTGCGAGGGCCGAGGCAAGCCACCACAGCTGTGAGGGCCGAGCCCCTTGCACGAATTTCATGCATCAGGCCTCTAGTAATCCATTAATTGATTATCACAATAACCCAATCAATGAGTCTGTGGCACCTGAACAACACCCTGGTCCTGAGTAAAGCCCTCTCCCACGCAGGCAGAGAAACTGCACCCAGCACCACACGCCATCCAGTCCATCAATGTTCTTCTCCATCATGTAAAGCTTTAAATGTAACCCAATATGGGTGCAAAATACTAGGAAAAATATCCGTGAAGGTTTATATGAATTTAGAATTGAGGGAGATATTTCTAAACATATCAAAAACTGCAGAAACTGTTCAAATATTAACTTCATGTGATTGACTAAATAAATGAAATTGTACAGCACATGGAAGAGCACAATAAATAAAGATGAAACTGTGAGAGCACTTCCTCCACCACTGGCAGAGGAGGGCCGACGCCCTACCACCTGTCCCTCAAACACAACGGGAAGACTTGCAACAGAAAAACAAGCAAGTGTATAATGAAAGTCAGCTCATTAAAAAAAAAAATGTTAGAAAACACGGATGAGCATAAATATTGGAAAAAAGCATCCATCCACATCACCCACGTCTCCAAAACTGGACACTAACTGCATCAATGTAGGAAGGAGATGAAAGAAAAATAAAACATATGCAGCCATGAGAAATGATGTTCTAGAAAATTATAGGATGGTCGTTCGATGAATTTTTTAGGGATAAAGTTTACAAAGCAATGTGAAAAAGTGCTACATGTCTGCTGCTATACATCGGGGGAAAATAGAGAACATGATTATTCAGTGATTACATCTATTATTTCCACCTGATGTCTATTTGACAATCTGATGTCTATTTGACATTTTATAGTTCTGCATGTATACTAAGAAAAACGAAAGACGATGATAAAAGACAAAGACTTCTAAAAGTTCTATTTAAATCCTCTGGTGGATGATGGCATCCTAGAAAATGTGTCTCAGACCCCACCAAGCTTCTGAAAAAATCCTGGCCTTGCCTGAAAACACAACCTTCTCCCCCATCCCTGCTCCAACCAGATTTCCATGGTGGAAATGCATAGCCCTGCTCTATCACCACTCAGAGGGAGAAGGCAGAAGCACTGTGACACGCTGGGAGGCTAATGTGGATGTGCAAGTGTAAAGGATTACTGCTAATAGTACGCAGCTCAGAGAATCCATAGAAAGGGTGCCAAGACAGATTTGGTGGGTAAGTATCGGTTCCCTCTAATTGTCTGGATTTTTAGAGTCTCTAGAAGTGACTCTCAAAGAACTTTCACGGTCCTGCTGCTCTTCGGTGACTTTTAGACAAGTCCCCGTGGAGAAGAGGCCTCGTCTGGGTAAATAGTCTAAATCTCTCTCCTGTCACAACGTGGCTGCGCTATAAATAACCCAGCCTTCCGCGACTGTGCAATTCCATAATTTCTCTGTCTTCCCCAGGGCTGAGCGCTCCTTCTACAAATCGCAGCCGAGAGCCATGTGACGCCAGTTTGCAGAGTCCCCAGACCATGCCGACTCCGGGACCGCAGATAAGATGAACAGCCCGGGCACGGTCGCTCTCCGCTGTGGCCTCTGATTCGTGGACTCGGGGCTCCGGAGGCACGCAGCGCGATTGCCAACAGGCTTCACTGAAATGAAAACATCATTTTTCCTTCCGTCCATCTCAGGGAAGTCTGAAACTGCCTCTGATAATTAATCCACCGAGGGAAATCAATACCACCACTGGGCGAAGGCGAAACAACCCATAGCAGAATAAACTTTTCAGTGACGCTTCAGCAGTTTCTCAAGCACATGGTGCTCGCTGCAGACATGGAGCCTAAATAAATGTTGCTTTCTCTCCTCAAATAATCCCCGCCCAAAAAGCCAATTACCCCAAACCGTTTTACGTTCTGCTCCACTTTTGTTATAAAGACAGTCTTTGTTCTCCAGACGTGGACCCGCTGGCTGCCTCTCTCCCATTAGGTACAGAAATGAGCCTACAATCTGATAGCTGCAAGTAGACGGGAAGAAATAGGTTCGGATGTGAATGATGGATGAAGATGAAAAAAAGTCAGGTTTGTCCTGTGGGCCATTCATAAATCCAGCGTGGTTTTTGGTTTGTCTGCTTTGTTTTCTTTCTCTGGTTTTGGTTTTTAGGTTAGCTTTTGCTTTTTGACTGTGACTTGCCTTTCAAAAGCCAGGCGGAGCCAACAGCAGACCCTGGTCAGACTGTTGCTCCACAGTGTCTCAGCATCAGGTGGGACGAGGAATGATGTTTAGGTCATTAGTTCGTAAGAGGCGATGGAGTGGTCAGTTGTTTGAAAGACCACAATTCGTGAGGGGATGAAGTTTGAACTGAATGTGAATTCAAAATGACACATCATTCAGCTTTAGTGAGAGACGTATCACAAAGACCAGCCTCATGGATCAGCTGACACCTGATTCAACTCAGGCAATTTGGGCCACCGGATCTTCTGTGAGCAAAGAGGAAAGGAGCCTGTGTTTGGCACCTTCACCTAGTCTCCATCAGTTATAACAGCGACACTTAGGGCAGATCTCTCTCCGCTCCTGTGTGCGGCCAGGCTGCCAGGTTCTGCCTCTTGCTGGCTTCGCAAACCTGGGCAAGGTGCTGGCCCTCTCTGTGCCTCAACTTCCTTTTCTATAAGAATAATACTTCCCTCCTGGGGCTGCTGCGAGGATTAATAAGGGATTCTATGGAAGGGGGCTGAGAACACAGCTTGCCACGTGCCAAGAGACAGAGGTATGCTAGTTATCACAGTTGTTACCCCAGAAAGACCAGGCCACTTGCTCAACTTACCCCGAGGATGTGTCCAAAGAGAACTTGACCGTGTTATGCAGACTCAAAGCTCCATGCTCTTTCCACTACTTCTTGAGTTAGAGAGAAGATGAAAGAAAGCCTGGGCATAAGCTTGCCTTAAAAATGGCCTGTGAGGCAGGTGAGCCTGTGAATTCTCTCCAAAACAGAGGGTCTCTCTGAAGAACAGAGCCAAACCCAGCCGACATGCTGTGGTTTCTCTCTTCCAGCCCCAGGCTTCCTTCTTTGCACTGACTATCCAATCAAGTTTCTCGTAATAAAACTAATATGTTTTAAATTTTAAAATGTGGGAGGAAACAAATACAGAGGAAACATGTTCAAATCCCTGACCAAAAAGAGAAAGGAGATTTCCCACTGAAAGCTGCTGTGACGTCCCTTCAGTCCTCCCTGTGTGATCCTGGGCATCGGGTCTGAAATTCTTTGTAATGAATATAAGTAGGCAGTTGAGCCACAAGTTAATGTGGTTCTGAACTGGCTGTCTCATCTGTTGACTTTAAAAACCAGCAGCAAGACAAGAGTTCATCTCCGCTGGGGGGAAAAAGGAGCATCATCTTATGTAGAGAAAACGCTTTCTGCTCAACCATGTCTGTTTTCATCCTGGGTACCAGAAACATATTTGCAGAAGTCATATTTTTCCTGAGCTGTCCGCCAGTCTGATTCCTCAGGTAGAATTCTGGGATGGAGCTTTTCAGCAACCCTTTAAACCTCCCCCTTCACATAGTGATTTCAGAATTTTGCGTTTGCGCTGTGAGAAAAGGCAGCGGGCCGCAGTAATGCTTAAAAGGAGATGGCGTTAATTATCCAGAGATAGCCTGAGCTACAGGGTAATTCATTGGTTGCACCTCCATTCCTTGCAAAAGGCATTTGAGAAAGATATTACATGTCTCAGAGCAAAGGGCTCAGTTCATTATAACTGATGTGCAGAGAGTCTGCCTCTGAGATTTCTCTCCACTCCTTCCTCTTTTCGACACACTGAAGTTTTCCCTGGAGTTCAGAACAGATTGAAATGATTTTGGAATCTCCCTCTGGGGAGACGTGAAAGCTCTTTTCTTAGCAGAAGTTGGTTTTCCACTATTGATCTGCTGGCTGCTCACCTATAGCTGCAATGCCCCGGTACCAATGGTAAATTTATGAGCCAGTTGGCAGCAGGGCTGACTCTGGTTACAATCATTATCTTGACAAATACTGCAAGCACCAAGCAGAGCACGCCCGCAGTGCTGGTGCTCTTCCTACACCTTTCCTGTCCCCGGTGTGGGAGAGCCTGCATGGAGCTGCTCCGCCCAGGCCCCCCTGCCACGGTCTCGTGGGTCTTGATGGCACCACATTTGCAGCTTCATCTCCAGATCAGAAGGAAAGAAGCCAGGAGAAAATTGTGTGGCGGGCAAGCGATCAGGAGAAAGGAGTTCAGAGATGCCCCTCAGAAACACACCAAGGTCCCAGGGGACCAAAGGGATCACAAGGGAAGAACAAAGCTGGGCAAACTGTCCAGAACCATGGCCCCAGCAAGGACCCCAGTATGGCACGTTGGAGACCCCGACTGCCATCTGGGGCCCCATCCACAGCAGCCTCTGATTGTGCAAGAGAGATACCTCCCTCCCACACGTGTCCTTCCTTCTCACCCACCCTGGACAATGGCCAGGAGCCTGGCTAGGGAACCCATGTCCCAAATGGGTGGACCCCAACTTGATGGATGCGTGCTGCCCAGGAGCTGCCTCAGTTCCCTCCGTGCAAAGGCTGTTATTCTTCTGCTACAAGTGGCCGTCGTGTCTGAGTGCTCCGGTTTGTGAAGCTTTGGCCCGCCTTGTCCACTTAAAAGATCATTCATCACCACCCCAGTTTATAAATCAAGGCGGCCTGCTCACCGCGCACCACGATGAGGTCGAAGCGCCCAGAAGTACTTAGCCAATTCCCAGCCCCGGCCCGGCGTGCCTTTCTCTCCGCCTCCAGCAGCCAGACCATCCATCATCCCGCATGCACCGAGGCAGAATGACGCTGACAAAAGAATGCCTGGGAGCCAAACAATATGATCCGTTAAGACTCGGGGACGGGGAGCTCTTTAAAATTTCCAACCAGTCCCTTAGCCTTTTGTGTTAACAAAACCTATTCATTTCAGGATTTGGCAGTTCAAATTATTTCAGACAAGACCTCAAGACAAATGGTTATTTGATAGAGTCACACAAGCACAAGTGGCAGCCAGGGGGAAATGGATGCTGCTGCTGGCGGGCGGGCACTGGGAAGGTGAATGGGGGCGGGGTCCTGGATGCCCTCACCGCTGCCTATGCTTTCCAGAAATGGGACACTTTCTAGAAACCTTCAATAACAGTTCTCCGGACCATGTGGGGGTTCTGAGAGGGTCTAGGGCACCGATTATGTTTTAGTCATTACCCGTGACCAGCCAAAGTCAAGAAGACAGCAATTATGCCCTTCCTGTGTTGTAGCACCTGCTAAGCTGCCTTTTACATATTTCAGACAGGATTTTTTTTATTTCCTGTAAAGAGGAACATAAACTGTTCTTTGTTCCGAAGAAAGAGAGAGCAAAGAGTCTAAGTGGAGCAGACAGCTTCCATCACCCCTCATGCTCGCCGGAGTGATTTGCAAAGGCTGGAGAATTGTGTTTGAAGCAATGTAATGACGTGTGATAATTTACTGTCTGCACGTCAATGAGAAGCACATCTGGGGTGGTAATTTCTGCAGGCTGCCGTTGAGGGGCAAAGTGGCTGTGAGGGAGGAGAGAGAAAGGACGGGGAGGATCTTGCTCAGATTTCTGGATTCAGAGACGAATGAAGGCATAATTGTGAAGAGCAGGTGCAGGGCACAGCCGGATAGTTTCTTCAGTTTGCTTCCCCATCAGTCTTGCATGAAGGGCCCAACCACACATCCAACCTTGGAATCCCGGGATCCCTGGGATGCAAACAGTGGGGGAGAGAGTCAGGGAGCCAGGACATGGGCCTTTCATGGGAAAACTGACATTGAAGCACGCTAAATATTTAAACCTCAGGTTGCCCTGAAAGAAGGAAAAACCACATCCGGAAAGAAAAAACAGCATTTGTGCTTGACTACCGACTCCTGTGTCAAAGGATGTGGGTGTCATGGGAATTAGTGATCACCACGGTTATAGATCAGCCCAGGACAAATTAAGCACCCTCTCACACACAGCATTTCTCTGGTTCTCTCCTTTTGAGCTTAAAGGAAATACAGTGATGTTTTCTTACTTATTAATTTCATGGATTTATCTTCTTGGAAAAACTGGACAAAGATGGTACTGACTTGCCCTCCCCAGGAATAAGCACAAGCTGGTGGCTGCAGACAGACTCAGTGCAACTGAGCCTTTTACCCAAACAGACAAGCTTGGTCCTGTGGTCCCCATGCCGGGCTCACATTCCCTGTGCCCGCTGAGGGACGGGGACCAGGGTGGCATCAAGCACCAGGATCATGTCAAAATAAATCAGTGGTCTCTCTCAGTCTCCCCAGCAGCCCTCCTTTCCCAGCCCCGCCCTCATTCGTCCTACCTCTCTGGACATTACTTGTTCCTGGAAATGAGCCACATTGTCTGGGAAGTCTGTTCCATGTCTGCACTGACTATAAAAATAGCACTTTACCCAGCGAGCCCTTTGTGTAGCCATCGTCGTCTGTTGTTCTGAGAGGAGACTTCAGAATTGCCTGATGGGGTCCGTGTGCAAAGCCCAGGGCACGATCGCATCCAGACCTGCACTGCTGGTCCTCAGTGAAGTGGCTGAGCTTCCTCCTTTCCAGTATGTGTAACAGCCTTTCAATGAATGCCAAGCTGTGGAGATCACTAAGTTAATCTTCCTCTTTTCCTCTGGACTGAGGGATAGCGGCTCACACTGGGTTCAAATAGGCCCATCGGGCCCTTTCGCCATTCAGACCTTATGGCAGAGTGGTGAAGCCAGAGCTCCTGAGCCTCTGCCCCACACGAAGTCATGCTAAATCCATCAGTGCTAAGACCACTCCCCAACCTGCCTCCTCTTTTCCCCAACCTGCTCAGGGTAAGGATGGGAATGAGACTATCAATGACTTTAAAACATTAAACTGTTGCCTTTTTACTATCATTTGTCATTATCAAATATTCAGAGTCCCCATTGGCTAATGTAAAGAAATAAATAACTAATAACCAAGTTCTAAGCATCCATTACGGTGTTTGCTTCTTCACTGCTACATGATAAATGACCACAAACATAGCTGCTTAGGACTGCATGGTTCTGCGGGTTTGTGACCTCCTGATTCTGTGGGTAGAGGAGTGCAGCTGGCTGAGCTGGCCCTCAATCTAGGTGGACCAAATTCCCAACTGGAGACTGGGTTAGGGAAGAATCTGCTTCCAAACTCATTCTGGGTGTTGGTAGAATTTATTTACCCATGGCTGTCTGAGGGCTCCCCTTGGCTGGCCTTCACTGGGGGTCCCCTCAGGTCCTCAGAACCACCCAGTTCCTTATTGTGTGTGGTCACCCAACAGTACCACTTACTTCACCAAGTCCTCAAAACTCTCTCTGCAGTGAGCTGAGATGTAAGGTAATATACAGATCAGCCCAGGCTAAATGAAGCGCTTTCTCACACAGGGCATTTCCCAAGTTCTCTTCTTGAGGCAGCACACTTCCCCGTGGGCCAGCAGAGCAGGTCTGGACAGGATGTGGCCCCTCACAGTCACAGATGTAAGGTAGCAGCTACAGGGGATGGTCCATCCCTTTTGCCACATTCTATGGCTGGAAATCAGTCCCAGGACCCAGGCCACACTCCAGTGTCAGGGACTACACAAAGGCCTGAAAGCAGGAGGCAGAGGTCATGGGGTCACCTTTGGGTCAACCTGCCTACTGCACAATGAGCTGTTTCCCCATAAATGCCTGCCTCCCTGTGTATTTAAGGCAGGTTCTAGGCTCTCCTCTGCCTCCATGTCAGCCAGAGGGTGACCCTGCTCCTTGGACCATAAACTGGACAATCTAGTCAGCCAGCTCATGATAGTGGTCTCTCAGCTAACCAACTAGTGGGTGGTAATTTTTCTTTTTTTATATTTTAAATTAATTTTTTACAGAGAGAAAGAGAGAGGGATAGAGAGTTAGAAACATCGGTGAGAGAGAAACATTGATCAGCTACCTCTTGCACACCCCCTACTGGAGATGTACCCGCAACCAAGGTACATGCCCTTGACCGGAATCGAACCTGGGACCCTGCAGTCCGTAGGACGACGCTCTATCCACTGAGCCAAACTGGTTTCGGCAAGTAGGTGGTAATTTTCCTGATGGTGGAAGGTCTCACCCTGAGTTTGTAAAAAACACACCTGTGAAGTGCAATAAAGCAAAGCGCAATAGAATGAGGTAAGTCTGCCTAGAGGCCTGCATAGAGCACCCTGCTCATAAGATGGTGCCAACAGTTAACTTGGGTGACCTGTGGCAGCACCCAGGTGAGCAGGGTGGGAGCTATTTCCTCTAACCTCACTAAGCACCTCCAGGGACGGAGCACAGGACTCAAGTCTGAGAACCACTGGCCAAGATGGGAGCATTGTTACAAACATGTGTATACACATGTGTGCATGTGCGCACTCAAGCACACACGTGTGCTCACACACATGCATGTGCACGAGTGCAAGAAAATGCTGCCCTGTGACAGGTGCTATCTCCGCTCCACATGGACCACACTGAAGATGTTGTCCACATAAAGTGTCTTTTATATCTTCATTTTTGTGGTACTTAATGGTTTTATGGCATTATATTATTATTAGGTATACTTTTGTGAAAAAATTATAGACCAAGGAGCAGCAATTATGCACAGGGTATAAATTAAAAAGTTATAAAATAATTTTTACAGACATATTTAATTATAAGGACAGAGAGTAAGCTGCAGCATCTTTATTTGTCTGTTGGGAGTTGAAGTAAATATCTGTGCTCCTTTTAATCTTTACAAAATATAGTGGGAACTTCATCAAGTTCATTAACTTTATTAATTAAGGAAAACTCTTTACTTGTGAGGATTCAGGGAAAAAGTCAGGATTCAGTGGCCTGCGGGTTCAGTTGCCTGTCCCATGGACCGAGACAGCATTAAGCCTGGCTGCTCGGTGATGGGGATGTGGGGGGCTCTTTCTTGTTCTTTATTAGGGTCCATGAATTTCTGCTTTGAGTCTGTGTCCCAGCTTCAATGGTGTTACCTCTGGCCTGGCCTTAATCTTGAATCTGGGGTAGATCAGGGGGCCCTTAGCTCATATCAGAGTGAGGAGTTTCTTTTGTGATGTCACATGCTTTACAAATAACCATGATTTGAATTCTTGTATTGCCCCCTGTGGGGATTATGGTAGAAAGTGGGATAATGGGAAGCCAACTGTGAACTGGACTCAACACAAACCTGTGTGAACAGGAACCAAGCCCACTTGTAAAGAAGTGTCTAGAACTTTAGTAAAAGCAGTCATTAAAGATGGCACCAAAATCAAGTCAGAAAGGAGAGCAGAGAAGAAAACTATCGCTGTGGATATGCATGTCCATGCTCTCAGTCCCCAAATACTGAGTCATCTTTCAGGTGCCATGCACTGGTCCTAAAGCTTCTGGTCATTAGGCCATCAGGACAGCAGGTCAGTGGGACAAGTCCCTCAGAGGATGAGTGAGGGGACCCAGGCAGGTGGGAACATTGGGAAGGTCTGTGGCTGGAGGGCAAGGTGAGGGTACCTGGGGTGCAGAATGAGCTGAAGGCTGAACAGACCCAGAGCAGCCTGCGGGTCTAGGTGTAGGCTGGGAAGTATTTCCAGTGCAATAGAAATCTATTTGGTTGTTTTAACTGAAGAGTAATGTGGTCTGAGTGACAAATTTAAAAAATGTGTCTATCCCGTGGGTTGTGCTCAATAGTGAGAGCATCAAACCTCAGACTGAAGTTTTGATAAAGAGAAATTCAGAGGAGTCCCCTTATTTGACTTGGAAATATGTTAGAAAACACAATAAATAAAACTGTGAGATAGAAGAGAATTCAGCATGTAGATCAATATAAAACATGTAAAATCTAGAAATGAAACAAAATTCAGAATGATTTGTATGACAAAAGTAACATTTCAAATCACCAGTAAAAGATTTATAATTTCTAAATGGTATTGAGACAACTTGCTAGTTAATTAGATAGAGTTAGGAAGTCTATTTTTTGCCTTATTTACAACAGAAGAAATTCGTTTTGGAGCATCAATTTAAGTATAATAATTAATAACTATTAGAATAAAATCCTAAGTAATAAAAAATTAGTCTTTCATTAGAGGACTTTCTAAACATAAAAAGAAAGCAGTGTTATCAAAGGTGAGATTGTTATATTTTATATTATAAGAACAAAAAATTCCCTAGAGCAAAACATTTCATAAGTAGTCAAATGACAAACCGAAAAACATATTTGCAACATACATTATAGAAATGATCGCTTACAAATTAATTAAAAAAATGATTGACTTGAAAAAAATTGATAGTTCAGAGTAATAAGAAATAAAACTGGCTGATACATACTTGAAAGATGTAGACTAATTCTGCCACAATATCTTCAATTGGTAGATTGTTTTAATGCCCTGCACCCACCCCAATTAGTACAGATAATAGAAAACAGAGATCCCAATAGCCTATTGACCATAGAGTGTTGTAGGGCACAGTTTTGAAAGCCAATTGACAATATCTATCAAAACTTACCCTGTGCATTCTCTGTGATGTAGTGATCACACATATGAAAGTGTATTCTACCAGCATACCTGCACTAGTACAGCAGTACAAAGATTGTTTGTGATATAGAGAAATAGAATCCCCCTAAATGGCCACCATTACAGGCCATGGAATACCAGGAAGCCATCAGGAGAATGAGGTGGGCTGTAAACAGATGTCCTGTTAAAACTCATTGTTAAGTGGAGAAGCAAATTCACAACAGTATGTATATAATGTAATGTCATTTTTCATTAAAAGAGGGATAGATGGATGATCAATGAACAGATGAATATATAAATCTCCTATAAGAATCTTTGTGTCTGTACATAGAAAATGTCCGGATGTGTACTAAGGAGATTATAAACAGTAGTCCACCTGGAGTGAGAAGATCCAAGAAATAGAACAAAGAGTATGAGTTCATTTTTAATGTTTGACTTCTGACAGCTTTAAGCCTCACCTCTCTTTTCACCTTTTGTTTCCCCTCTGGGCAAGCTGATAAGAAAGTCTGTCACTTTGCAACACTGGTGAAACCACATGGGCCCCTTCCCACCACTGGGACTCCACAGCCTTCCCTCCCTCGACCACAGTACAAACCCCACGCCCATCTCCTTAGTCTGCCCTCTCCAGCCATCTTCCAGTCAGCTGGAGATTCTGCTCTCCCCAAGAGGCCTCATTGTGTAAAGAATAGCCCTTTCTATACCCTCTCGGTTGTGTGGCGTAATCGGTCTTGACATCCAAACTAAATGTTGGATGGTGGTCCATTCTGTTCCTCTAGGTTGGCCATGACAGGAGAGAAGGGCAGGTTTTACCCTTCTTCTTATATACATTTTAATTGTGTCTTGTAATTTGTTTACAATGAATATCATCTTTATATTAAAATGAATAATAATGATAAATCAGTTCTAAAAGAAAGAGCTCTGTCTTCAGCTTGCTTTCAATCCTAGTGTCTGAAGAGCCTCCTCACTGAGCCATGCTGTGTGGCCGCAGCACCACAGACGCACAGCAGCTACTCAGACACTTCTCACCCAGACTCGTCCTGGAAAGGCTGTGCCTCACTCTCATCCAGCTGCAGAGTCCCACCAAGTGCGAGATGAGTCTGATCAACTCTCTGGCTTCAGGCACTTCGGTCATGTAACAAGTGTGGGAAATGATTTCTAAATGCAGCAAAAATTATTAAAGCTCAATTATTCATGTTAGCACTGATGGTTTTCTCCACACTTCCCGCCATCTGTCAAGTCCAGGCCCCACTTTCAGATGAAATACAGCACTCAGTCCACAGACAGCCCCAGAGGTGACAATTAATAATTGAAATCCAGTTGATGATAATTACATGATAACTTTATTGACCAAGCTCGAGCTGAAGGTGTGACATGCTCAGTGTCTGTTCAGTAAAAGGAAAACTAGAGCTGAGGACTCTGTGTTTCCAGAAACGACTCATCATTTACCAACTACACACCCCCTGTTTTTATTACTTACTACCCCATGGACACTTTGAGTTGGGATCTATTTTATTTTATTTTTAAATACTTTAAGATCTAAGCATCACCTTGACAAGTTCTCGCATTGTTCAGGAGCCCCTGCTCCTTCCTGCTTCTGACTCCAGCAGCCTGGTCTGTACCGGGCAATAGCTGAGTCGTTGCCAAGGATGTGGTCACTCAGGAACAAAGCAAAACAAGGTACTGCCTAGTGAGAATGGTAGGGAAAGCAGGCACCTGGGACCTGGACTTCCCCTCGCAGCCCCGGCTTTGTCCAGAAAGTCATCCAGAAGGATGTCCGCTCTAATAAGTATATTATGCTTTTATTACTATAGATGAGTAAAAGATAGATCTGTTCATAAAAGGATCCCATATAGAGCATGAAATACAATTAGATCTTTACCCCACACTCTGCACAAAAGTATGTTCCAGGTAGATTTTAAACCAACTGTGGAAAACAGACAAAAGTATGTGATGTGGAAGGATTCTTCAAGATACAAAATATAGATATTTTATAATAAATATATATATTTTATACAAAATATAGATATTTTATAATAAAAAGAAGATGAATTAAATGTATTTCTTTAAATCTGAAAACTTCTCTGTGACCAAAAGAAAAGACTTTTAAACAAAGTCTTATAGAAGTGATATCCTGAATTTTTGGCATCATATGTAGCAAAAAATGTCCATATTCAAAACATATAATAAACTCTTTACAATCAAATAAGAAAAATGCCCCAAACAGGAAAACACTGCATCTTACTAGGAATGAGGGGAAGCAATCCTCTCCAAATGAATTGGTCTTTGAACCTGATGCTGCTAAACTTTTTCAAGTGTGACAACTGGATGGGTGAGAAGTTGGGGAAATGGGTTCTCCCCACACCCGAGGGTGTTAAGTGGTGCAGCCACGAGGGAGGCAGGCCTGGCAGTGCACAGACCTCTGATTAGCAATCCCAATTCCAGATAAATTCCCCAAGGAAAGCATGCACATGCACATCCTGTCGCCAATGGTCTCCACGGCATTGCTGTCAGATCCCAAGAAAGAGGCATCCTGAGACAAGCTGAGAAAAGTCCCTCCACGGTAACCTGTGAACGTTACTTTACATGGAAAAAGAATGAATATCATCTTATACTGCAAAAGCTAGACCTTGAGAAGAGGAGAGTATTCTGGGTTATCCAGGTGGACCCTGTGTGCAATCACAGGTGTCTTTGTAAAAGAGAGGCAGAGAGAGATCGGAGACACCCGCAGAGAGGTGGCCATGTACCAACAGAGGCAGAGATTGGAGCAATGAGGCAACAAGCCCAGGATATCTGGAGCCACCAGGGGCTGGATGAGGCGGAAAGAACCCTCCCCTGGGGCGTGGGAGGGAGCACAGCCCTGATGACATCTTGATGTTGGACTTTAGGCCTACAGACTGTGAGACACCTGTTGTTTAAGCTGCCTGGTTTGTGTTGCTTTGCTGCATCAGCCCTGAACGCTAACGTAGTCCCTGATATTCACCAGCATGGGGACAGCCAAGTTCCTATTTTCCTGAGTTTCCTATGCTTCATCAGAATTGTAGCAAAGTCCAGAACATTCTGTTCATGGTCAAGTATGCAAGTTACTAAAATGAATAACATGTGTTCTTAGTAAAAGTGTACGTCTGATAAAAGTACAGGACTGAGGCCTCTACTTTTGGGGCCTCCACACGTTGGGGAGGGGGTGGCCCTGGTTCTGAGCCTGGGTGAGGAGGACTTTTCTCCATTTGTAATATCTTACCTGTACAAAAAATTAAAATGGACAATGCAAATGTTTGTATTTGCTCAATTAGGGTGGAAGATTTGTGATTGTTTATCACGGTATATTATGCTCTGATTTTTGTTGTAGTTTTATTTTTTCAAATTAGGAAAGTAAGAGTTACTACTACTGCTACTACTAATAATTATAATAATAATAATAATAATGATGATAATGATGATGATGATGATGATGATGATGATAGTAAATTTTTTGCATTACTTCTAGAGTGATTCATTCATTCCCCTACAGGACATTAAAAAACTTCCCATGCAGATGTTTTGAAACCACAGTCTATAGACGCCAGCTTCATAATTTTGACGATGGGAGTGTTGCAAAAACAAAGTCTGCCACATCTGTCAATTGACATCTCTCTCTCTAATAGTTTAAACTCTATTGCTTTTTTAATGTTCTTATAATGCATCATTCATTTTGTAGTTACATCTCCGAAAAATCTAATCTCTAGCACCTACTTTCCATTTTTCTTAACTCTTTAATAATAAGCCAGGCAATGGCATATCGGAATGGAAATTGCTTCGAAAGAACATTGTAATAAATATATGTCAGGCATATTACACAGGATTTGCTTACTTTTGATTTAAAAAGACAACATTTAATCTAAGAACTTAGAGCTCGGAGTATTCATCTTGCATTCGCAAAGCTCATAAATAAATGCAGAGCAGAGAGAAGTGGACGTCTCCACCTCACCCACTCAAAATTAATCATTTGCTATTTGCCTCTTAAACAGTAGGCACATGTCACTATTGCAGATCTGAGTGCTGGGCAAATATTGACTATAACCACTGGCAACAGTTTTTCTCCGAACAAATGGCACCAGCTGAGGAGTAATTGGGGTCTTGGGGGGCGAGCAGATCTGAGGGGTTGCTGCACCCCACCTGTGAGGAGTTCCCGGGTGAGAGATGAAACCTGCTTGGGTGCTTCTGCATGAGGAGTTGCTTTGAGGTGCACAGAGTTAAGTTCAAATGCTGATTGTGTTTAGGATATTTTAATGCAAAAAAAATCATTAAACTAAAGTTATTGACAAGGTATTTCAGTATTTTCTCCAGAGAGACCAGAAGAGAAGGTTAACCTACAAGCACGTGTCCACAGCTCCCTTCTCTCTGGGCTGAGTGACAAGGAGTCTTACCCAGTATTCAGTTATGTAGTATGAAATGCAGAATTTTTAAAGAGAAATAAATATTTGCAGTTATTCATTCTCATACCTTCATTTCACATAAGAGAACTGAGGCCAAGACATGAAATGCTCATGCATCCCAAGGACTGTGCTAAAGTGGTCATGATCACATGATTTGACTTTGATTTCAGGCAAGTTAAGAAGCCAGTGCATTAATCCAAACAGAAGCGATCAGGATGCTTGTCTCCCTGCTGCCAGGGATTTCCTCAGTTCTTATTGCAATCACACTTTACTTTTGCACTTAAAACCTACCTGAAGCCCCAAAATACCCCCAGAATAAAGTCACAAATAAACAACATGGACCTCAAAGCTCCTGTCCTCTGTCCAGCCTCACCTGTCAACAGCTCTGGCTGAGTTTCCTGGTTTGACCAGACCTACTATGTGCTCTAAGTGTCCCCTCTGCCCTCCTGGCTGTGATGTATGCTGTTCCCCAACCTGGAATACTATTTTCCACCCCTTACATCTATTTCTCTTGGCTGAGACAACCTCATTCTGGTCCTGGTCCGACTTGCTTTGGTTCTAGAGGTTTTCTTTTATTCCTTTTGCATATAGCCAGCACCTTCACTTTCAATGAATTATCCCCCCATCCCATCATGGGGTGCTCTGGTAGAGTTACCAGAGGCAACCCCCCCGATAGAGATGGGCAGTGACCAAGAGCCATCATGAAAACCTTTCCACAGACTTGGTTCTAGGTGGACCTGCAGCACCAGCTGGTTATACTGGTCCTTTTCTGAGAATTCATTAACAGGGTTAGGGAAGCAGCTTGCTCTTTCTATGGCCATGCCTGCCTGGTATGATACTCCTCACACACTGAGATCATAGCCATCTTCAGTGGAAGAGAAAGTAGCCAAAACAGAGGGAGAGGTGGATCTAAGAGATGGAGAGAAATGCTCCTGATGGAGAGTCAGGTTCCTTAACCCACCATCCTTGGCTCCCGAGGCTATGAGCCAATCTTCTTTGTTGGTTTAAGCCAGTTTTGTGTTGGTTTTTGTCCCTGTCAACCACAAGTATAATGATCACACCACCTGCCCCACTGCCTGCCCTCTTTTTTTACAGGACCCTGTAACTACCTGTTCACTGACTGTATTCTCCATGAGAACATCAGCTCTTGTATCCTCAGAATGGCTCACATTCACCCCTATGATGCCTGGTACATAAGATGGGCAGACAGAAAATATTTGTTAAGATAAGGAAGAAAGAGAAAAGAAGATATGGTTGCAGGGTGGGATAGAGAGATGAAAATCTAATAAATAGCACTAGAGGAAAAACTTGGGACTTATAGCAAGGAGCACCCAGGTTTCATCTGATTTAGCCCCTAACTCACTGAGTGTCACCCAATCTCTACTTCCATCTGGACATCAGTCTCCCACCTGTTAAATGAAGGTATAAGACAAATGGGTCTCTAGATTCTTCCCAGCCTCGACATGATTCTGTGAAATGGGAATAAACTGATCAGGTGAGTTTTCTGCCAGTGAAGGAGTTTACAGAAATAGTAAATAACTGCTCAGTGGGGATTCCACAGCCAAGGTTGGGTAGTGGCTGTTTATATCTAAAACATTTGGAAATTTCTACCTTCTAACAGATTAATAATAATAAATCTGTGATGACAGTTGTCTTTCCATTCTTAAAGTCCCAGAACATAATCTGTTGAATGAACAAACGAGTGAATCTCAGATTCTGGGTCCCAGGAAACACGTATCCGTAGTTCAATAATGTAACCACTAGATGTCACCCTCATTCACTTCCCCCCTAGACTATAGGGCTTCTTCAACTACACAGGGTAGAGGACTGGACTAGAAATAGGGGAGTATGCGCTCAGTGAGAGATTCAGTCCTAATCTAAGTAAGGCAACACTCAGAGGTAAGGACAGCCAGGAAATAGGAAGTTAGTACTTCATTGACCCTGTGGGGGTTTTTTTCCCCCTGAAACAAAAATTAGTTTTTGTGCTAGAAGTCTCTTCACCTGATTTCTTAAGAGTTGAGGGCAGACAAGAAACGTTTAATAAAATAATAATTGGATTTTTAAAAATAAATAGAATAGATATAGGATGTAGATATTTATGGCAAGTTAAAGTTCTAAGAGCACACTTTGAACCAGAGTAAAGAGGCAACTCCTGGCTCATATCTGATGTTTACAGATTGCTAATAATGATGACAACTGCCCTAGTGCAGCCCCCAAGGCTCATGGAGAACCTTTCTGCACAGTTGCTCACTAACCCTCGCAAAATTTTGTAAAGTGGATTGAATTTGGCCACAAAACCACCAACAGTCTCATTTACCATCATGCTTGCCATAAACTGTCCCTCACTGATCAGCCAAGGAGTCTGTTGCCCCAAACCCAGTGAAAGGCTGGCCTGAGGAGGTGCCCCGGACCAAGTCCCTGAAGAAGGGACCCTATTCAATGTGAGGATGGAGAACACATTCCCTATGTCTTTAAACAGCGGGAAAGACTAATATCAAGTCTAAAAGAAGCAAAGAATAAAAACAAAGCAAAACAAAAGAGTGAGAGTCACACAAGCTAGTTCCATTGAAGTGTAGTCAATGTTTGCAGGCCACAAAGTTAGGAAAGCTTAAAAGGTGAAATGTTGTGGAATGTGGGCATGGCCTCTCTCCTCAGCTAAAAGTGCAAACACAAGATCTGGATCATTCTAGGAGACACAGGAAGTGAGGCAGGAAGTACTCGGAGCTGTCATCAAGGACAGCAGAGAGCAGGGTACCACCCGCTCAGCCACCACCAGGGGTGCTGCTGGAGACAGGCAGAGGCAGAGCAGTCTCCTGGAAACCACAGAAAAACTTCAAATTCCACCCTCCCTGAAGAGAGGAGGAATGGCTCCATAACTCAGCGAAAATACAGGATGTCCTTCCAGACCAATCATTCCTGTCTGAACTTCAAACACTGAACAACAAAAATGAATTCAATGGGAACTAGCTTGAAACCCAACCATGTTGCTGAGAAATAAGCCTGCTGCTCTGAAATCAATAACAGGTAACCCAGGGTGTTTCAGCCCCTTGTAGGGTGGTAGGGCCTTCTGTGACCAGTCCATGAGGACCTGCGGACCTGGACACACTGTGGCCACCCAGGAAGGGAGGACAGCGATTTCTTTGGGAAACAGAACCAGCCCAATGGGAGGACGAAGTCATGACCACCTTCTGCACTTTTCAGAGGAGGATAATTACCCCTTCACAACATTGAGTCAAACAGTGTGATCTCTCTCATCCTGTCTCTCTTAAATTGGTTTAAAATCAAACTTTAATGTCCTGGCCAGCGTGGCTCAGTTGGTTGGAGTGTCGGCATGTACACTGAAAGTTGGTGGGTTTGATTCCAGGTCAGGGCACATACCTAAGTTTTGGGATCTGATCCCCAGTAGGTACTTACAGGAGGCAACCAATCAATGTTTCTCTCTTACATCAGTGTTTCTCTCTTTCTCTTTCACTTCCTTCCCCTCTAAAATCAATTTAAAAAAAAAAAAAACTTTCCCAAACTTAGGAAGAAAAAGTAACATTTTAACAAAAAGTTATAAAAAGATGAAGTCTCTGGAAGTCCTGGAATGACAAGTAGCATAGTAGAAGATCTATATGTGAAACTTGAATTTAAGATCTGGTGCATCCTTCCTGAGATCTGAGGGGTTGAGAAGGCCCCTAAAGTGCAGCTCAGTGGTACTCTAACTGCACACACATTTGGGATGCTAACCTTGAGACCCAGGTGTTCAGTTCTTATCCACACACCTCAGGGTGAGTGTATTAGTCATGTAATAATGAGCTGAGATGGGGTAGGTGCTGAAAGTGCATAAGGTCTGGGGAAGTATCAGGAACAGGCATTTTTTACAATCCCCCATCCCATACCCACAGAGGAAGGACATATATGCACAAGCACTATGGACTCTGCTGAAACATGTGCCAGTCTTCCCCTGATGGTTAACTTTATGTGTCAACTTGTCTGGACCATGGTGGACTTTGAATAAAGCAGATTGCCCTTCCTAACATGGGTGGGCCTCATGCAATCAGTTGAAGACCAGAATAGTACAGAGGCTGATCTCCCTGAGTGGAAGAAATTCTGCCAGCATGGCCTGTGGACTGAAGACCAACTCTTTCCCAATTTTCCAGCCTACCAACTGCCATGCAGATTTTGGACTTGCTATCCTCCAACATTGCATGAGCTTGAGAGAGAGAGAGAGAGAGAGAGAGAGAGAGAGAGAGAGAGAGAGAGGTGGAGAGTGGCTACAGTGTTTGGACTAATGAGAGGGCACAGTCCTCTCATAGCCATGTGCAAGTCCCAGCTTGGAGGTTAGAGCCCTTCCAGCACAATTATAGCCAACAGCTGTAATTGTAAGCTTGAACCTCTGAACATGTGCCTGAGAGATGTGGGCTTAATAGAGTTCAGGTGCATGTAATTGAGTAGGATTAAAACCCCCAAGAATGTTGTAAATACCGTGTTTCCTCGAAAATAAGACATCCTCCGAAAATAAGACCTAGCACATGGAAAGATAAGACATCCCCTGAAAAAAGACCTAGTGCAACTTTGGGAGAAAAAAATTAATATAAGACACCATCTTATTTTCGGGGAAACAGGGTATCTTGATCATGCCCTTATTTTGCCTCATGGAATATGGCTATAAAATAAAGACACAGCTTGTAGTCCGTGGCGCTATTGCTAGCTCTCCATCAGAGAAAACACCATCCCACCCAGACCCAGCTTTTATTCTCTTGTCTGTCTTTTCTCAATTTTTCACTGCCCCCTCTCAGGGTCACTGAACCTGGCTAAGCTGGTGCGGTACATAAGACGCCCAACGTGGGGCTGAATATCCCATGGCCTTGCAGTCTCACCATAGATAGAGAGATAGAGAGATCAGTGGTTTGCAATCATTCAATACCCCCATGGGATGTTTAGACATTGGTGGGGCATTTTATTACCACAATGACTGGAAGCACTGTTGGCTGTACCTGGCTGGAGCTGGAGTACCAAACGTCCTGCACTGCACTCTGGAATCATCCCATCCAAACCCCTTTGGTTCCCTCTGGATATCCTGGGCTTCCACAGGGAGGTGGTGCAGAATGGATGCACTGACTGGAGAAGAAACAAGAGGGCTGTTTGGGGATGGCCAAGCTTTGTAGCCAGAGCAATATACTGACCCATTGGACTGTCAACAAACCCCAAGGGAGGAAACACATTGAAGAAAGGTCTGTTGTGATTCATTAGACAGGGATTGGAGCTGTCAATGGGATTATGCTAGGAGTTGTGCCCTTAGGAAGCCTTCAACTGTGGATAGAAGTGCCAGGGGCACAGGATCCCAGGTGGGAGCTAAGAGGCACCCTGGGGATGGAGGGGGCTTGGAGAATGGGCCTGAGCACCACTGGGAAGGAATGTAAATGACATGGTGGCTCAGAGGGTCACTTACATTTTTTGGGAGATGGGTCAGAGCCAATACCAGCTTAATGAGCCGGCTTACCTACATATGTGGTAGGTGGTTCCTCTCAAAGGAAAAAAAAAACAAAAAAAAAGAATCAGTCAAATGACAGAACAGGTTTGGAGAAAGACAAGTTTCCTTGGAATGTGTTAAGATGAAAATCTAGAAATCTGCACTAGAGATTAAGTCTTGGCTGGGCGCATCCACATATAAGTGACTGCACAGTTGTGTGGATAAACATCCTGAATGTCATTCCAGAACCTTCTCAGTCCAGCATTTGCATACCATGCAGCAGTGGCAGGGACATGGAAGCAATGTGTTGTCTCTTCCCTCACAGTGCCTTCTAGTGAGTCATGTCTTAGCAGAGGGACTTCTGTTTTTTGTTTTTAGAGTGTTGTTGTTGTTTTTTCTTTCTGATTTTATTACGTTTGTGCCTTTGTTTTTGCTGAATTCCAGTGCGTGCAAATGGATCCCACAAACTCTTCTGCATGAAATAGGAGAGATTTGGAGGGATGAGCAAATACTATCATCCAGGCCAGGTATTACAGGAGATAATGGGGAAGAGGGACTCCAGGTGGGCAAGACAGGGAGACAGACTGGAGGAGGCTGTGTCCAATGTCTTGGAGGATGTGGGTAAAGTTTGAACCCTCCTCTGACTGCCCTGTTCACACACGATTTGGGGCAAATGGTTTTTTTTCTGGGACTTGCAAAAAAGGGAATGAGTGCTGAGGAAAGGGGGTGGGTTGGGTGGCCTCAGTGGGCTCAGCCTTGCAGGCACAAAGGATTATGCATATCTGAGTGGCACTCCGAGAAAATGAGCTGCTCAGATCCACCCAAGGACTGTCCACTTATATATCCTCTATGTCTCTCTGCATAATAGGAAGCAAATGCGACCCTATTGGTTACTTTCATTGAAGCAGTGCCTGCCTCCCTCTTCCTAGGGGAGGGAGGTAGTTAGCTGGAGGTAGGAAGGAGGGGCAAGCCCTGAAATCAGCAGGGATTGGTGTGGGGTCATGCACCTGCATGAGTGCCCTCTGTGTTCCCAAATTTATCTCTTTGGGTGTGGGCAGGAGGAGGTGTGTGTGCATTTGCAAGTGCTGACCTCTCTTCATTAGTGCACATTAAGGATGCATCTCATTCTGGATCTTCAAAGGCATCCCGAGGCTAATAGCAAAGAAGGAATTGTCCCAGCAGACTGAACGGAGCTGGTCTAGTGTGAAAGTTCTTGTGAGCAGTGCTTTCATGCTGTGCAATACTCACTGCCAGAGATGGGGAGTGAGGCAGGTGAGGCCAAGTCCTGGAGAGGAGAAGGACCTCAGGCCATCTCCCTGCAGGGAAAGATATGAGGAGGAGGGTCTGGAAAGTCAGAAGGAGGAGTGTTGGGACTGGATCACTGAGCCCACTCTGAGCCCAAGGAAGCATGGAACATGCACCCCTCTCTGGAATGCCCCCCAATGTTCACATGTAGATTACAAAACAGAAAAAAAAAAGAGACCTAAGTGTTCCAGAAAGTGAGTGACAAAAAGGGTGTGAAGAGGTTCCAGGGCCCCTCAATGGTCTCACAGCTGGAGCTGGGCCAGAGTGGCCTCCTGCTCCCCTTCTGCGCTAAGGGAGAGTATGGTTCCCCATTCTTCCCTCACTGTGCTATTGTGCAAAATAAATTAGCTGGCAAATGGGAAGTCCTGAGGAGCATGCCTGGCCCACTACAAGGACCAACCATTTCCAAGTGGCATTTGTATCACCATTATCCTTGCAAAGACCCTCACCAATTGCCAGTACCACTGTCAGTGTGCTCTCTGCTCCCAGCGTTTCAGGGCTGGGCAGACACTGCACACAGCAGTCACCACAGAATGTCACCACCAGAATGGACACAGACAACAGGGGGATAGGGGTATGAATAGGGGGTGGGGGTTAATTGGGGAATAAGGACACATATGTAATACCCTAATCAATAAAGAATTTTTAAAAAATAGTAATAAAAAAATGATAAATGAAATCTAAAAATGTTAAGGTGGCTAAATAAATGGTGGGATAGTCAGGCATTTACTGATATGTAATTATCTTAGATACAACTGTAAAACAGAAAATGCCACTATCATCATGTTAAATAAAATAAATGGGACAGAAGGATGTCAATTTCAGTATTGTCTAATGTTATTGTTGTTATAGAGAAAAGTAGAAAATCTACTCATATTTACCCTGCTGGAAATATTTCTATCTTTATGCTTATATTTATGCTTTATGCTTTTTATGCTATATTCATGCTTTATCTTATTTCTATCTTTATGCTTCTCCCTGATGTGTGGATTTTCAAGAAAGGCTATTTTTAAAACCAAAATAAATGATGTGCTTATTTATTAAAAAAGAAAAAGAGAATGAATGGAAGGTTGCAGGCACGGTGATGGCTATTCTTATCTGGCTGGACCCGATATGTCTCTCTCACATGCCAGTGGCCAGTGAGTGGAAACTGGGGTAAGCCCTGGTTCCCACTCAGGGCCACACCCTCCCTGGGCTGAGTGTCTCTCTAACTGCGGGCTTGCCTACGATGAGACTGGAGGGAGGAAACACTGCGGGTGAACTTCAGAGCATCCTGTGAGGAAAGGATGCAGGTTCTCTGCTTCCAGAAGTGCTTCAGGATGGGAGAAGTTAGCTGTTCTTGGAGCCGTTTGGTGCTACACGCAGAGGAAGTGCCTGTACAGGCCCTGGAGTGTCCCAGTCGCAGGTGTAATTGCTGCCCCTTCCTGCAGCCCGACCTTGTTCTGAATTGCATCCAACAGATGCCAGGTGGGACGAGCTGCAGGAAGAAGTGGCTGAGTTCGGTTCTATCAACAACAAAAAAATGGGTTTAAAAATTTTTTAAAAATTTAAAAACCAACAACAATAAGAAGTAGCTGTGTTCTAGGTTTATCAATTTACTGTCAGGAAAAACGTTTCATCTCTTTCTGAAAGTTATTATCTCAGAATGGAGTGCTGTCTCAGGGACCCACTCAAAGCAGGGTCCTTCCTGCACCTGGGATGGAGCCAATCTAATGAGGAAGATGGTAAGCAGAGGGCGATCATTAGGGTGTCCGGACATCAGGACTAAAACACCTAAGGCTTGTCAGGGTTCCCAAGAGGCTTTGGACCAGAGGCTGGGAAGTCCACACGGAGCCTCGCCTGCTGCTATGTTGGCACCTGCAGGGAACTCTTTCTCAGCCTCCCATTTCCTGGGCCACTTGACACAGGCAAGAGGGAGACTCAGAAGAAGAAGAAAATCATATCCTCCTCTCCCCAAATAGCAAACAAAAAAAAATATTACACTCTCGGCTGTGTTTCCCTGGCTTAGAAACAAAGAGGTATTTTTAAGCTAAGCATGCTCACACACAAACCCTAACGCCAGAACAAAACTGGCTCCAGGTACCTGTTCTAACGCGTCCCTGTGGCTTCACTTTGTAGTAGATTAAAGTGGCAATTTCTTTTTTCTTCAAAAATAAAAGCTTACACTGTAAGTGCCTCCAGCACCTAATCAGAGCTATACAGCAAGAATGGTGTTTTCTGGAATAAACAGCTCACAAAAGAGACGCGAAATTAAGACCCAAACGAGCAGTAATGTAATGTAAATAAAAATTACAACATTTCCCTAAGATGTTCTTGGTTGCGCAGCTGCTTTGGGTGTTGAACCTTCCAAGGCAATGCTCCAATTCGAGTCGGAGAAGCGGGCCTCAGCACCTACCCCCACACCTGGCAGCCTGCCCGCTGCCCGTCCTCGTCTGTCCGTCTTCACCTGCACCAGAGGCCCACTCAGGCCATTTTCACCCTCACCTCTGATACCAGGACTGATTCAAGGACACACATTAATTTAAAGGGGAATAAAACAGAAAACATCCAGCCCATCGCTCTGTGACCTGACATCCGGAGCTAGGAAGAGAGGGCGGGGCGTACTATCTTCTCAACTCCTCCTTTGACCACACCCTTTGTCTCCCTCCCTGAAGAGGCATCAGGCCAGGGTTTCTCAACCTCAATGCCACTTCCCGTTCTGAGGCTGTTCTGTGTACTGTAGGATGTTTAGCAGCATCCCTGGCCTTGACCTGCTAGATGCAGGTAGCATCCCTCCCTTACTGCACCAATTTCGAGAAACAAAAAGTATCTCCAGACATTACTAATGGCCCCTGGGGGTGGAGGCAGAGAGCAAAGTCACCTCCAGTTGAGAACCAGTGTGTCAGATTAATTTAATCTAGGTGATCATTTAAACCTGGTTCTAACAAAAGTAATAGCCATGACCATAAATGCACGACCTAATGTTTTCCTCATCAGACTATTCTAAATAAAAACTACATAGTGTATGCTCAACATAAGAAATAAAAATAAAGTGATCTAAGTTGATTGATAGATAATTGATACATAATAGATGGATGATGGGTAGAAAGTTATATAGATACATAAATAGATGATGAATAGGTAGAAGATAGATAGATAAATAATAGGTAGGTAGATAGATAGATAGATATTGATAGATAGATAGATATGTAAAACAGATAGTTAAAAAACTTTTAAAGCTTAATATTCTCTAGGTCCATCTATGCTATTGCAAATGGTAAGATTTCATTAGTTTTTGTAGTTGAGTAATATTCCACTATATATATGCTATTGTTTTTTGCTAAGTGAAATAAATCAGTCAGAGAAAAACAAACACCATATGGTTTCATTTATGTGTGGAATCTAAAGAACAATATAAACTAACAAACAAGCAAAAACAGACTCCTACATGCAGAGAACAGACTGATGGTTGTCAGAGGGATGAGGGGTGGGGGCTGGGTGAAAAAGATGTTGGGAGCTGGCACCGGTTTGGCTCAGTGGATAGAGCATCGGCCTGCGGACTGAAAGGTCCCGGGTTCGATTCTGGTCAAGGGCATGAACCTTGGTTGTGGGCACATCCCCAATAGGGGGTGTGCAAGAGGCAGCTGGTCGATGATTCTTTCTCATCGATGTTTCTATCTCTCTATCCCTCTCTCTTCCTCTCTGTGAAAAATCAATAAAATATATTTTTTTTAAAAAAAAGATGTTGGGATTATGAACTCCAGAACAGTCATGGGATGTATATAGCCTAGGGAATATAGTCAATATTGTAATAGCTATGTATGGTGCCAGGTGGGTATTGGAAATATTGGAGGAAACACTTTGTAAAGTATATGATTATCTGACCACTAAACTGTATACCTGAATCTAATACAAAATAATATTGGGTGTAAACTGCAATTTAAAAATAAAATTTAAAAAACTTTTAAAGCTGATAATGCTGAAAAAGGAAATGAAAATCATTTATATTATTCCTTCTATATGCTTGGAAATTTGGGTCTTTATTGAAACGTGAAGAAAATATTTGTGATTTTATGCCCATTTTAGCACTGACTTCTTTCCTAACTTTCAGGAAGCTTAAAACTAGGAAATGTCACACAGATGATCAGGAATATAGAAACTCAGCACTTTTCCCTGCACATGGGTTTCTGGGGGAGGAGGGACCTGGTGCCGAGGGGCTCCTCTTCCTCCAACCCCAGGCTTGTCTTCAGTGCCGGAGAAGGCCTCTGGCGTCTGCAGTGGGAATTTATTCTTCCCACCCTCCTCAGAGCAACTTCCTTCACCACCTCACAGCGCTGGACACTTAACTCTAAGGGACCTCACCAGGGCCAGGGGGGGAGAGGGGGTCAGCAGCACCTACTTTTCAGAGGTGCTGCTCAGGTGCTTCCCAAACCACCGCGTCCCACTGTCTCATCAGCAGATTCCAGTCTCCCAACCATCTCCTTGCTAAACGCTGAGATGTGGTGCGAGGCTTTGCTGAGTGTCCCACGCTGTTCAGAATAACGTCCCTGAGCCTTTCCTTACTGGCCCATAATGGAAATATTAGCAAAACGCACCTTAACAAAATTCTCAGCCTCCAAAATTACTGTGGGACTCACAATGATGTACTGAAATGATTCGTAGAAGCAGGGGCCAGAGAACCCGACACAGGTAGAGGGTTGGCCATAAATTCCAGAGGCCCGACCCCAGAATGGTGAGAAGGTCATACTCAGAAGGGCCTAGGCCTAGTATTCATGGGAGTTAAATAAAATTCTTTGTGACTTGGAAAAAAAGGGGAACGCGATGAAGAATTATCAGTGCGTCCTCCGCAGAAGTAATCTACATGTGTTTATTTAATAAACAGAAGACGGCTTTATTATACACATTTGATTTCCATATGCACCGTTTCCTTATCTGTCACTTGTATCTAAGCAGGACGCTTTATGCGAATCTGAAAATGAAAAATTCAGCACAGGGCACAGGAAACTCATTTAATGTCGAGTGCAGTCAAAATCAAGATTTCTTTATTTGTCGTAACAACGCTGTTAAATCAGAAAATTACTCTCCCTTTCTGCATGTCCTTCTTCCTTCACAATTCAGCTGTTTGATCATAAATTGTGGAGTGCAGCGACTTGTCTCCTCCACTTTCCACACTGGCCAAGACAGATTAAAAACCCTGGCACACCAGCGCCCAGTCTCGGCATACCATTAGCATATATATGAGATTTGAGACATTTTCTAATATTCTCCAGCAGAACTCATCTGTCAGCCAGGTGATGAATTATAAAAACTCTTAGCTTGTTTAGGAAATAGGAGTGGGGGGCAAGAAGGAAGGACTGTAATCTACCCTCGCTCTTCCTACCCTGCACCTGGCAGAGGGTCGGCTTCCCTGAGAGAGCACCATGGACCTGATGGTGCCAACGCAAGCACACCCACCAGGACTGGGCCTCTGTGACATGGGCCCCTCGGAGGGAGAACTTGGCTCACATCACAGGATCTTAAATACACAGCACATTTGCTTCTAAAATGGGTGCCTCTTAGGGTTAATAAAACCTGAAGGTGTGAATTCAAGGCTTCAGAACTGGATCCAGTAAGAAGTGGAATTGTGCCCACTGGTGATCTACTGCCAAAGCCATCAGAGTGTAATAGGGGGCGGGGGAGTGAGTGTTGGTCAGTGACTGTATTTTGTTTTGTTTTCCAGGGCTCGGTCCCCACAGGCTAGACACATCCATGGACTTGTTCACCACCCAAGAGTATTTGGCCAGGGTGGGGAGGGGGGGTGTGAAGTCAAAAGCCTTGTCAAGCAGATTTTGTTTCCAGGATGACAATTCCAAACAAAAGATTTGATCCCCACCTCCAGCTTGATGTAAAAGCTTGGAAAGTACTGTCTTAGTCCATCCCAGCTTCCACAACGGAGTGCCACACACTGGGGCTTACAGACAGCAGAAGTTTCACGCTCACAGTTGTGGAGGCTGGAAATCAGGGTGCCGGTGTGGGTGGGTGAAGGCCTCTTCCGGGTCACAGATGGCAGACGTCTTCCTGCGTCCTCAAGTGGTGGAAGGATGAGGAGGGCTCTTTAGGTCTCTTCTCAGGGCACTAATCCCATCATGGGCTCCACCCTCATGACCTGGAAAATTTACCTGAACACATGAAGTTTCATTTCCTTGTCTGTGAAACATGGGCACCAACTTGTCCACTGGGGAGAACTCAATTTATTGCAGCTTTGCTTATTGCTCTTCTATACACCTGAACTTGACAATATCAAGACAGTGCCTTATTCTACGGCCAAGGTCTAAGTCAGCAGCTGCAGACATTTGACGTGGGAGCAGTAGTCTTCTGAGTAATTTGTTTCATGACATAATGCAAGATTGGGCCTAGGTTCTTCCTTTTCATGTTGACACTGTAATTATTAGGAAACAGTATTTTTTCCAAGAAGGAAACTAGCAAAAGACAAAAGCAGTGATTCTACCACCACTGGCTCTAACACAGATTAGTGACATCCTCACCTTTCATCCCCTCCCCCACACTCCAGCTCTAGCCAGGGGAAGTGCTTCCTCATATTGGGGAGATGGTTTGCTCAGGGTCCATGCTGTGCTTCTCTCCCTGATGGTACACCAATGCCTTCATCACAGGACTCGCGTTTCAAAAATGAACCATGTTTCTTCATTATCTAAGACCTCCAGGTGTTTTCCATTTTTGCCAAATGAAGCCAACAATCTTCAGACCCCTGTTCAATGGCCCCACAACTGCATCCAACCTTACATTTGGAACCTATTGCCAAGACCTCCACTGAAATCTATGTAGCTGCATCATGGAAGCCACTGCATTTGGGTCTTTTTCCCATCATCGCCTCCATTCATGCTTTAGATTTCCCATTCCTGCCCTTGTGCACACCTTAGCCAAGACCCTCTGCCTCCCGTTCATTCTTGGTTTCAGCAGTCACTCATTTTTCTGATATTAATACATCCACCAAAGTTTAGTCAAATCCTCGGTATCTCACACTGTTCAGCCCTCCCCCACCCTTTAGCTCACATCTGACCCATGGCTCAGAGCCTTGCAGTGAGGAGGGGTCCTAGGTGGTAACTTTTATTTTTCACATTTTTTCTCTTTCTCCTGGGGCCCCACTGCTGGCTCTTCCAAGGTCTGGGATGAGCATAAAGGGCCAAGTCTTAAATGCCTGGAACTTTGTCCCAGAAACATTAACCAGCCATCCCTCTTCATCATGCTAGGTGGCCCTCACAGTATGTTTACGGGTCTAAAGGTCTCCATAGGGAGCTTCTGTCTGTGAGTCCCTGATGCAGAGAAGGCCACCCACGTAGACACTCCTGGTGTCTGTTATTCATGCTCTATCACAAGTCACACAACTCTGTGGCTAAACCAACAAGTTTAGGATTGCTCATGAGGCTACAGACCAACTTAATGGGTGTGCAAATCTTGGCCAAAGTTCACTGAGCTCAGCTAGGTGCACTCACGCACCTGTGATGGCTGCAGGTCAACCATGGCTGCTGGACCCAGGATGGCTTCTCCCACAGGTCTAGTGGTCAGTGGCTAACCACTGGGGTGCCAGGCATGACTGGCTGTGTGCCTGTACCACCAACCAGGTTGGTCTGGGCTTGTTCACATCATGCTTTCTGGGTCCCAGGACAGCGACTGGAGTCTTATCACACTGTCACTTCTGCCATGTTGTATTGGCCAAAACAAACTTTAGCAAGCCCAGAAAAAAAGATATTGCCTATGTGGTAGGGGGTAAAGTCACCTTGCAAAAGGGCATGGATACAGAGATGAAATGATTGGGCCACTTCAGGGCCCTCAGCTCACTTCTCTGACAATAAAGGGCTGCCCACCCAGATGGCTCAAGATCTCTATCCTCTGCTGTATCTATTTGGCATGGAAAGACTCTTGCAGCCTGGCCCTGCCCAGCTGTAGAAATGCAACTGACCCAGCTACTGTGCTCTCTGGCTCTTGTGCCATCACGGGCTTCCTGGCCAACCTCCCCTCTAAAGAGCTCTCTCTAGCTGAAACTGGTTTGGCTCAGTGGATAGAGCATCAGTCTGCGGACTGAGGGGTCCCAGGTTCGATTCTGGGTGGGAGCATGTACATTGGTTGCGGGCACATCCCTGGTGGGGGGTGTGCAGGAGGCAGCTGGTCGATGTTTCTCTCTCATCGATGTTTCTGGCTTTCTATCCCTCTCCCTTCCTCTCTGTAAAAAAATCAATAAAATATACTTAAAAAAATAAAAAATAAAGAGCTCTCTAGGTTCTAGTCCATTCCCAGAGTCTCCAGGTTGTGTTTCTGGTTCTTCTAAGAGCCATCTCAGTATGTTATCATCTTCCCAAGAGCAGCACAAAGATCTGTAATTCCTCTGTTCATCCAGACAGAGTTGTCATCTCCCCTTTCTGAGGGTCTCAATCTCTGTGAGTGCTTTCCTTGAAGGTCCTTCATTTGGCCTGGGGTCAGGGAGTGCTCCCTCCCCCACAGGCAGGGATGGGGCAAAAAGCCAAAGCGTGTTTCACATCCTCCCCCAAATGCCCCCAAGCTTCTGTTCCTTTCTGTAGCTGGATGAGAGTAATGGCAGACAGAGAGGCTGTGTTTTGGGGGGTGAGTCTTGTTTGGGAGCCTTCGTCCTCTTTAGGACGAGGATCCCTTGTCTTAGCTTGGGCTTTAGCTAGAATGTGGAGACAATAGGAAAATTCCCATTTAACGTCCTGTTACATATGTCACCTGATTTCCTGATGGCCTCACAAACATGACTCTGTCTTGGTCCTGGTCATAACTTGGTCCTAGAACATGCTGCTTTTTAACTTCTTATATGAAGATGATACCTTTCCAACTACACTGTGTTCTTTATGGGGTCGGAAGTGGAGGGTGGGAAGAGAGTTATATCTATCTCTCATGCTAGGAAAAACCAAGTCCAATTGTCCCAATGCTGGAGTCCTCACAGTCCTGAAAATAAAATGCTGCTTTAGGCCACCTCCATTTTAAGGCTCATTCAAACCAGTTTTTGCTTGATGAATCTGCTTGGTGTATGAAATGATCAAAAATATTGAAGGATAATGGATTACTTCCTTTTAGAAGTGATTGCTTGCTATAAATTAAATACAGTTCAAGGAAAAAACAATGACCTCATTGATTACGTGAAATGGGCTATTCAAGGGCCACAGTCAATATTCTGATAAGCCAGCACTTGGAGACTTAGGTTTATGACACACTCCCCACCCTCTTTCTAAAACTGTGGCCTCCTTTTCTCTTTTCTCAGGCAGGATGGATAGAGCTGGCTATTGTCGTTTTATCACCCTGACACAAAGCAGGTGACACTCAGTGTCCCTGTCCCCGAGGACAGTAAAACTCTTAGAACTGAACGGGAAACTTCCAACACAAGCACTGTGGATAGGGAAGTGCCTCCTGCTTGTTTCAGCAGCCTAAGCACTTTAGAGCCTCCATTTGCCCTTGAATTATGTTTTTCTTTTCATGATGATTTGCAGGACTTGAAAAACATCACTGTTAAAAAAAGAAAAAAAGAAAAAATTAAAGGAGACAAAGGAAATGAAAAAAAGGCCCTGCTCGGAGGGGAAGGCAGTAGAAGCTGTGTGCAGAAAGCTGCCAATAGGGAGATTTCATGCTTTTGTTAATTAAACGCACAAAAGAAAAAAACAGTGCAGCAGGCTGTATCCTCCATAACAGCTTCCACTAATAAAAAGTAATAGACAATTTCCTGCACTCCGTTGTCCTGAATACCATTAGAGCAGGTAATGGAGTTTTGGAACTGGGAGCCTCGCCGACTGTCAGAGGAGGGCTCCCCTACCCTCCTCTTCTCCTTTTATTAAATGACTAAGTGCAGCCGCCTGTGTCCTATCTCTCCCTCTTGCAACTATTGGATTGTATTATTTTACATTTTGATTGAAATGATGTCACAGCCAGATAAAAGCCGAGCTGCATTGTAATTGAATCGGCGAGTTGTTTATTCTGGTGCTCTCCAGCCGGCCTGCACTTGTCCTAACACTGCATACAGAAAGGGCCTCTCTTGTTTAACACGCCACCGATTAGATCTATTAACAAAAAAAAACCAAAAAAATGGGATTGAACTGGGGGGTCGAGGGCCTGGAGCTCAGTTTCAGGGGGAAAAATATTGGGGGGGAAAATTAAATGTGAAGAGACACCATCTGCCCAACTTTCCAAGTGTGACTGGAAGTTTCAATCAAGGCGTTTTGCACGGTGTCAGTGCCAGATGCGGAAGGTTTTGACGGACAACATCTAAATGACGGCTAATGGGAGCTGGTGCATTTGGAGACGCGGTGACACTTCCTTCCTAAATGTCAAAGCCATGTTTTCATTTTCAGAATAGCCTCCATTTCATTTATGGAGTGAATTCTCATTTATTTTATTTAGACTGGAAGCCATGTAACATCTATAGTGATGACGAAGATGGGAGAAATAATTAGATCTGTTTATGTTCAAATCATGTGGGTGTTTCTGTTTTTGTTTTTTTCTTTAATAACAATGTTCCTCCCCAAAAATCCTGGCTCTAAGGCATCTTTGAAGACATGATTTTCATCGGGTGCAATTGAGCCTGTTACACCTGTATAATTATACACAGAGTAAATGAAGAACCGGTGTTACCATTATTTATACTAACAAGTGAGATCGTTGTTTAATCCTACTTACTTCAAGAAAATGCTCAAACTTGTTGTAAGCCAAGGTAAGTTGAGCATGAATAAAAAAGGAAAGCATGAAGCAGTTCTTTGCCTAATGTAAATGTCCTGTTTTTGTGTGTTTCTGGGTCTCTCCATCATACTCTTTCTTGGTGACACCAGAGGTGAATCTTCAGTTCATCCCATCATATAATTAGGTGCTACCCCGCCTAAGTCCTGCAGACCTGGCAATGCAGGAGTGCCTTCCAGCAAATCCTGTTCAGTTATATCCTGATTTTTTGTTCATTTCACCTGGTCAAATGTTTAAAATGATCTGTTAAATGTACCTCTTTTGTTGCTGTAAAGTAGCTTAGCTATGTTATCTGTTAGAATTATTGATACATGTTTAGTATTTATTTCACTTGCTAGTTGACCTAACTAGCAAGTCAAATAAATTATTGTCATCTATAGACCTAAAAACAGTCCATAAATATTTATTCCTTTTGATGTCTCCTTTTTCTGCCCAGTTGGCTTGCAGCTTGGAAAACTTTGGCTCATAGAAGTGAAAATCCAAAAGGCCCTCTCCCCCCACCCTGAAATCTTTTTTCCTTAAAAATGAACAATGTATCTTAACCTTAATGCTCTCACCCCCAACAAAAACAAACAAACAAACAAAAAAAGTAAATGAGACAGGATGTATTTCCTTCGGTAAGTGAAAGGACAAATAAACTGTGGTTCATCCAGACAATGGAATACCATTCAGCACTAAAAGAAATAAGTCACCAAAGACACAGAGGAACTTAAATGCCTCTTTCTAAGTGAAAGAAGCCAATCTGAAAAGGTCATGTGCATAATAATTCCAATGCTATGACCTTCTAGCAAAGGTAAAACGATGGAGCCAAAAAAAGATCAGTGGTTGCCAGGAGGGTTGGAGGGCAGTGGATGGATTAATAATAATGTATCAATATCAGTTGGTTCAGTGTAAAAACTCTACCATGCTAATGCAAGATGTGAGAACTCTCTGTATTTTATGCTAAGTTTTCTGTAAATCTAAAACGGTTCGAAAAAAATAGACTAATTTTTTAAAATTCAGAATCTATCTTAACCAGAATAGTGTTTCCCCCAACCTGAATGAAGCACACTGTGTACCAGGTAGCCCCCATGGAGGTCCCACACTTATGGCTGCTTCTCTCACCATCTTCAAGGTCTCCAAAACCAAGAGCCCTCAGTATTGACAAACTCTGGAAATTGTGTCATACCTTCTGTTCGTTCATTGTAAACAGGAGAAAAACTAGACGTGGCCTTCCTCTTGTAGGACTGACTCACCTCAGGACCACAGACAGAGCCATGGAGAAGCTGGCCACCATGGCTTTGTTGGCAAAGGTGGGGCATTGATTAGGGATAGCCCTTTAGGGATTTCATGTGTTTTCTGTCCATGGATTAATAAAGTTATCCTAGAAAATATGACATTGGGACCCATGGGTATTTTGCTAATTTAGAAAGTAAGGAAAAGGCCATAAAATATGATTTCATTTTATTTCAGTCTTTTGAAATCTATATTAAAGGAAACATGCAGATATGTTGAAATGCTATCTGCCTACACAAATGGCTTTTCAGTAAAGAAGTGCCAACAGAGGACACAGAGAAAGCAGTGTAAAGTCAGCATGTCTTTCTGCCTTCCTGGCACTGCTGTCCTTTAACCTCCAGTTTGGGGGATAGCTCGTCATCAGTGGAAATAGCCCAGACCCAGTCCCACAGTCTTCTTTCACTTACCATCCCACAGCTTCATTTGTCTTCACATCCCAACCTACTGAGCTGGCCTGAGGCCTCCTCTCCTGCTTGGAGATCTTGGGGCAGCCAAGCTGACCAAATAGCATCTTGAAGAGATCCCAAGTGCCCAGCCAGGCAAGTCTCCTCCTGGCCTGGGGATCCTTTTCTCCAAATGAGATATGAGTGGGAACCCCTTCCACCCAGGAGGAAATGCCAGCAGGGGCCAGTGGAAACCTAGCTGCACTGGCTACATCAAGCTGACCAAATAGCATCACCAAGGCTCCAAACCTAAACTATCACTGGAGCCACATCTCACAAAGGGAGACACAGCCCTACATGCTACACCTAAATGAGATAGATTCACTCTAAAATAGAAAACTTAACAGTGGACCAAGTACCTCCTAACATAACAAACAGAATGTCCAGGGTACAGTAAAAATCACTCATGAAACCAAGAAATAAAACAATCACAACTGGACTGAAAAATGATAACCAGCTGATGACAACACTGAAATGAATAGTGTCAGAATTATCTGGCAAGGATTTTAAAGCAGCTGCCATAAAAATTCTGTTACAAATTGCCTTGAAAAAGGTGAACCACAGCAAGGAAATAGAAGTTGTAAAGAATAACCAAATGGAAATGTTAGAACTGAAAGATCCAATCTGTGAAACACTGCCTGACGAAGAGTACAGTGGACATAATAGGAAATAGTCAATGAACTTGAGAAAAGATCCATAGAATTTACCCAACTTGAACAACAGAAAGAAAACATACTGAGGGAAAATGCATGGAATTTTATGAAGCCGGTAGGATAATAACAAAGGGTCCAACATCCATATCACTGGAGCTCAGAGAGAAAGTAGAAATTAAGTGTGACTAAAAAAGTAATTTGAAGAAATCATGGCTGAAAACATCCCTCCACATACAACAAGATAAGCCAACCTCAAATGGGATAAATTAAAACAAAAACAAAACACTACACAAACATATCATAATTACGCTTCTGAAAAGTAAAATAATTAAAAGAGAAGACAATCAAAGAGAAATAGCACATCACATATAGGGGGAACAGGATGACAGCAGATTTTCTGTTTTAAACCATGGCAGACTAAAGAACCTGGCACAGCATCTTTTTAAGGCTTAAAGAGTAGTAAACTGTGACTATTCTAGCCAGTGAAACTACCTTTCAGGAGGAAAGGGGAAATAAAGGCATTATTACAGGAAGAAAAACTAAAAGAATTTGTCACTAGCAAATTTAATATATTAAGGCTTTTGGGGGTCTCTTTCATTGTATAGTATTTTTAAGTAGTATGTGTTTTTATTCATTATTCTGAAGAAGTTTTGCATCACTTTTGTTGAAAATAAAGTAAATGACACCTGTGTTTCCCTCAATAACCTATAATTTCATGGCTATTTAACAACATCATTTTAAAGTAAATCAGTGGGGGCATGATACAACCCTTAATTCTCCCTAGATTTATGGATAAAGAATAAGTTGAGGCAATTCAGTACACTTATGAAAGCACCAAAATAATTTCTTATTATCTGGAAAATCTAAAAAGTGCCTGGAAATTCTTGGCATTTCCTGGAAGCCTTCTTGCCAATGCAAATGCATGTATTTTTAATAAACATGTTCGACAACATTCCAGCATGTTTTATTATGATTAAAAGGACTTCAAATTTGACAAAAATATCTCTCTAATCCAAATTTCAAATGACTTCCTCCAGGGGGAAAAGCAATCTGTTAAAAACAAGACTCTAAGTGAATGTCAATAAAGAATTATTCTGAGTATAAAAGAAAATGTTTTATCTTGAGGTAAATCTTACAAAGGTTAAGTAAACCTGAAGTATGAAATCAACTTCAAACTGTATATCCCTAGGACAGGGGCACTAAGAAAAAAGAATGGTTTCTTACCAAAAGGATGAGAAAAAAAGTACTTCATGGCATAAGCAAAGCACTGAGAGATGTTACTGCGTGGCTCAGTTGCAGCCCATCTTATAGATGAGCTGTAAGATGTCTGGACTGTTTACATACTTCTTTTACAGGTTCTCCCTCAACCCACTCCCTCCACAGTCCAGTGCCACAGGAGAGGTCCTCCATGCTAGATTCAGAAATTTCAGGGCAAGAACAATCATTGTCATTCCCTTTGAAAATATATGAAAACAACTTGGGGAGGGAATGCTAAAACATGGAAATCAGTCATCAAAGTGCAGACAGGGTTGGCCACATTTCATGACAGATACTTAAAATATTTATCATAAACAAATGTACCCTTTGGCTTCTCCTCACGTCTCATTCCTAATCCTTTACCTCACCAAATTGAGTCCAGAGCAGTACAAATTGATAGCTCATGTGTTTGGTGGGTGAATCTGCTTTAAATATTTGATAAGATATATTTTGGCATAAATCAGAATCATAGATGCAATTCTGATAGAGAGCTTTGATAACTATTTTTAATAATGATTAAAAAAAACAAAACAGGAAATGTAGAAAGATAGTTGCCAGCCCATGGGGAATCTTATCTTTTCTTAGTATCCAAATATGAAATAGAATTTTCTTATTTTAAGGGGATGAACTTTTAATAAAAGAAATTTGGGGGGCCATTGTTTCTAAATATTTGCTATTGCCTGGAAAAGGATTTTCTTCTTAATTCCAGGAATTTAGGAAAGTACACTGTGTTCATTTCATAGGTGACCTGAGCCTCCAGGGTGTGAAACTGGATCCTTTTTCCTGGGCTCATTCACTTCAATGGAAAACAAACAATCAAGTAACCAAACACACACATATAAATGCAGATTTGTAATTTGGTGATTATAAACCACAGAATTTTCTTCCAATACATTATAAGAAACATATTTCAGAAATTGACATAGTTATTAGTATTCTGAAAGAACGCTTGCATTTATCATGATAGTCAGTGTCAGGCGCAAACACATGAAAACATTCCGAGTCTCCTCCCCTTTGCACTGCCTAAGGAGAGTCTGTGCAGACTTGTTTTCCTTCTTGGATTGGCAGACGGGGCTGTAGGCAGGAAAGGCCAGGAGAGGGTGGAAGGTTGTTCTGCACAAGGCGGTGTTGGATCACCTCAATGGAAAGCACAGCAGGGAAAGGTTCCAGAGGGAGATTGGAGCAGACGGAGCATCTGGGAGGCTGGGGCCTCAAGTAGAAAAGGCCATGCAGATATGGTTTGTTGAGCATCACGTGATATAAACTTGTCCTCTGCCACTAAATGAGGGGCTTTCATTTGTATTCCATTTGCATTCAAGAAGATCTGCATTGCTTTTACAAGCTTTTTGGTGTGCAAAGTGTGTGGGTGTATGTTTGTGTGTCCACACATATGTGCTTGCATATGTGAGTGTGTATGTGTGTAAGTGTGTGCAATGTGTGCCTAATAAACTATCCTAGTGAAATGGGCTTTAAGGAGGAGCATGGACTCCTGTTTTTTCCTCAGGTTGTGTCTTCATTGATTATGTTCTAGGTACCAAATTCTCTGGTAACTACTTTACGTTAGTTATGAATTTCTTCCTCACAACAGCTAAAGGAAGCTGTTAAATCTACATTTTAGAGATAAGGCATTGAATCTCAAAGACTTCAAGTAACTTTTCTTGTCATAGACCAGTAAATGTAAGAGAAAAACTCTGTCTTTCTTACTCAAAAACCTTGAGTATTGTCAAAAAGTATTTCAAATACACAGCAGAGAATTTGTCCTTGCAAACTCCAGTATTGGACAAAATCCTGCAACTCAACTTGTAAGAAGCATCCGTCTTCCCATTCCTTGGCTTACAGGTATCTGCAGCTTCTTTCGATTGCAACATTTTACTGCTGCAAGTTGACCAAAAAAAAACTACATAGTGGGAGAGGGCGGAGGGGGGGGGGGGTGTTCTGACCTTGGTGGTGTAAGGGGTGTGCCCTATCCACTGGTCAGAAGCACCTGGACACAATCCTGAGCTCTCACCACTCCTCCAAAGGGTCAGATACAGGAAGATGCCATAAGGAAAAAGTGACATTAAAAGTTAAGAGGTTAGCCGAAACCTGTTTGGCTCAGTGGATAGAGCATCAGCCTGCAGACTGAAAGGTCCCGGGTTCGATTCCGGTCAAGGACATGTACCTGGGTTTTGGGCACATCCCCAGTAGGAGGTGTGCAAGAGGCAGCTGATTGATGATTCTCTCTCATTGATGTTTCTAACTCTATCCCTTCCCTTTCCTCTCTGTAAAAAATTAAGAGGTTGGCAAAAAGAAGTACTTAAACATGGCTTCTTATTTTTCCAATATTTAGGAAAATCTAAGCTTTTTATAATAAATAGGGAGGAAAAATTTGATGAAGCTAATACAAATTTTGCCTGACTGTCCTCATGTGCCCTGCGTAGAGCAGCAAAGAACAGATGAACATTTTAGAAGTAAAGGAGATTGAAAGTACGTTAAAATCAGTAGTCCATTTCTTCAAGGAGTCAGAAAGTGTTTCTCTGACTCTTAAGGCATCAAAACTAGGTAAGGAGAAAGGGAAGGGTGAGTTTGGAGGATGTGCTATTCATCAATGACCTGAAGGGAAGGCCAGGCAAGGAATCTAAATGACCGACAAGCGAGCAGTGACCCACTGTGGGGTGTGGTGAGATGCTTCAAAGCACAAGCATTAGGAACATAGAAACCCTGGCAGAAACAGGAGCACCTTACCCGCAGACAGAGGAACCAGTGTTTATCAAACTCCGGAATGTAGTCAATGATTGATTTTTCTTGCTGTGAGAAAGTTGACTGAATGCTGTCTGCTTCCTGGATACAGGACCTTTGGCAAGTTCTTCAGCTTTCTGTGCCTCTGTCTCTCCCTGTGTGGGATGAGAGCTTTAAGTCCAGGGTGGTAGTACAGATTGAACATGACATATGTATCGGTTGTGCCTGCAGCTCTGGTCCTGGCCCGGGCGAGAGAGGGGAACCTTATTTTGTTTGCTCAGAGGGGATGGAGTCCATGTCCTCTCCTTCTTCATAGGCCCTGCACCATATCCACCTCCGCAGTGGTGTGCCTGACCAGAGCAAGCTTCCTGAATGCTCCCTCCCACTAACAGATGCATTGTACATCACTATGCATAGGTAGGGTTGACCCCAAATTCAGGTTAAATAATGGCTAACATTTTCTAGGGAACTGTGCTTTTCCAGGCATGGTGCTATGCATTCAATCCTCCTAAGAGCTCCAAGAATAAAGACAATTGGTCATTGTCCAGTTCAGGGGAGAATAGGTGCTCAGTCTATAATCTCATGGTAAAATGTCGAGCCAGAACTCAAACACAGATAGCCTGACTTCTCAGCCCCCATTTGTAATTAACTCCAGGCGGGGTCTTTCTGGGGCAAAGGGTGCACAGTGGGGGCCCTGGGAGCAGGTGCCCTCTGTGACCTCAAATGTCAGTGCCAAGCGTCTGGCCCAAGCATCCCACAGTCACCCAAACATCTCATTTTTCATTATAATTACTGTTTCCTTTTTACTTATGTACATGCATGTATTTTCTTGCCTCCATGAGAGACTTGAAAGAATTTACAAAAACCAAGAGAAAATAAAACAGCCCGAGAAACATACGTAAAACTGGCTCGCTTGCCTTCATTCGGAGCCACAGAGGAAATGCTGGCACTGAGGATGACTGCCAAAGACCACAGCCTGGAGGCTTCTGCTGGGAAGCTGGGATGTGTCCTCTGGGCCTGCTCACTGGACACTGCCATAAGGCTCAGGCACTTCTCTTTCGTTGTAGCTGAGAAAGTCTGTCATTTTAAAAAAAATCTTCACTTTATAGAAAATTCACTTATTCTGCCACTTAACAAAAATGCACATTGAATTAGATAGGGCTCTCCAGAGAAACAGAACTACAGGAGACAGATGACAAATAATAGATTGATAGATAGATGATAAATAATAAACACATGATTAATAGATAGATGATAGATTGATATATAGATATATGATTAGGTAGAAAATAAATTATAGATAATGGATAATTAAATAGATGTATAGGTAAATTGATGGATGACTTATTGATGGACAGATAATAGGTAACTAGATAGATAAATAGAGATAGATAGGTAGATAAATAGATTTACTATTAGGAATTGGCTCAAAAGACTGTGGAGTGATAGAAGCTCCAAGATCTACCATCTGCATCCTGGAGACTGAGGAGAGCTGGTGAAGCAGTTCCAGTCTTGCCCAAAGGCCTGAGAACCAGTCCAAAGGCAGCAGAAGACCAATGCCTGGCTCAGCAGTCAGGCAGAGAGACAAATCCCCCTTTCCCCCATCCTTTGTTCTATCCAGGCCTGAGAAGGATTCAGTGATGTTGAACCCAATAAGAAGGGCCAACTGCTTCCATCAGGCCACCAACCACTATGCTAATTTCTCCCAGAAATGCCCTCACAGACACACCCAGAAATAATGTTTTAACAGATTTCTGGGTGCCCCATGATCCAGTCAAGTTGACACATACAATGAACTCTCACGGGCACTATAACCTAGGACATGGGGCTTTGATGCTGCCCTTAACCTCCAGAGCCCATCCTTGCCACCAAAGTATAATTCTGATACCCACTCCTATCTTGAAAAAGTCAAAAGGCTAATTTACCATTCGGGAATGTTCCTCTTCCCAAATGACCATTGGTTTACAGTCTGTAAAGACTTCTCAGGTAGATGTGTCCCCACCCCTCCCAGCCTGCAGAGGGCCCTGGGATACGATCCTAGGCAGTCAAAGGTCCTAGGAACCTGGCCAAGTCTGATTTAGATGAGTGAACTTTCACAGAAAAGGATGAACAGGAAGAAAAGGTAAGTGGGAATCAGGAACAGATCATACCCCAAACACCTACTTCCCTCACCGGAACAGTAGGTACACCCGTGTGTGAGATTCTTATCGGGTTAGTTCCGTCCGAACCAGAGCAAGTGGGTATAGACACAGGTGGAGGAGCTTAGCTATTGACAATAGCTGACCAGGCCATAGAATCCATTTCTAACTATTTTAGGAGTTTCAGGACAGAGCTGGTTTTACTGCAAAATATAGCACTAGGAGGAAGTTTTTAAAAGATTTCCTTTCCTGGGACAGTGTGGTGCTAGCAATCTCACCTTCCTTTAGTCTATAACTGGCTTGAAACTCTGGGGTGCGTGTGGAGGGGGTGTGTGGTGTATGTGTCTGTGCATGTTTTTCACTATGTCACTGAAGCGCTACAAAGCTATGGAAAGAAAATAGTGTCACAGGCAGATTATTTTAATTATGTTAAAGGGTATTGTTTCAACACCCCCACCATCCAAATTTAGAAATATGAAACCTTATATTTGAGCAACCACATCCCCGAAGTGGGATATTGGCCACTCCCCCATTTGTTTTTGGCCATAACTTCTCAGGCCCACACATAAAAATCATCTGCTTGCATTGCTCTTTTATGATGATATTTTGTGGGGCTGACATAATCAGGAAAGCATAATTCAATTTTCTAAAATTAGCCATTTATTACAGTGCGGGCAAGATACAAACATTTCCATGAATCATACCCACAAATAATGAAAACTAAAAATAAAATGACTTTTCCCTATCGGTAGGGTAATAGTTTAATTGTATACAGTTATTCTTACATTAAAAGCTGCATACCTAGCAAGCTTTATCGGGTAACAGGGACTTTTTAATGTGCCAATGTTTCTACACAAGTAACGTGGGTCAATTGCAAAAGGGATAACCATAATGATTAAATCATTAAAATTTTGTCTATGCTTCACAGAGCATAGAGAAAATTAACTTCCCACCAACCTCATTTTTCTGCTGAACATGAAATAATGATTTTCTGCCAGTATAATTACAAAGCTAACATCTGATAGAGTCAGCATCCAGCGGGGATTATCGCAGGCATGAGTATTAGACCTCATTACCAGCTTGACTGCAAAATTATTACATCTTGTAATTGGAGGGTGAGATTTATATACAGATTGGCCGGGTTTCTGTAAGATTGTAATTACAAGCTTCGTTGGTTCGCTACTTATCGCGCGGTGCAGGAGGAGGCAAAAACAAGCAGAAGGAAGACCATTTCATTAAGCTGTAACCCTATCAAGGGAGGAGCACTGTAACGTCCCTGTATTTATTAGGCCAAACAGAGCTGTTTGCAGAAGGGGAGACCATTTATTACCGCCTGACAAATGGGATTTCATTTATTTAACCTCGGCGATCTATTTCAGTAAAATGTACAAACGAGCCATCCATTTTATGATTCCGGAGTCAACGCTCAATTATCTAAAGGCTAACTGAGTGTTAAAGTGGCCATCTGCTAGGATGAATTCATTGATTTAATTTGCTTCATGTTGCTGAATGATTCCTGTAGGCAGGGAGGAGGGGCTGAGCCTGCATGAGTGATGGGGGCGCGGGTGGTGCACCCCCCGAGTGCGTGCGTGGAGCGGGAGGGAGGGACCTGTGTGTGTTTGTGAGTGTGTGTGCGCGCACGCGTGCGTGTGTTTAATCCTTCACACAATAGAAGAATGCGATCAATAGCAGCTTAAATTTTATGAGACAAGGAGTTAAGTTGTTCTGCCCAAGCCAGAACACCTTTGTTCTCCCAGAACAAGTAATCTCTTTGGTGGAATTAATATTGACAGGCTAGCTTCTTTGTGGCTAATTTGAGGGCGCCCGGGCCAATTGGCAGGCGGGCAGTAATAGAGCTGTTATTAGAGTTCATTATGAAAGCTACAGATCGATGCCCACTCCAGGCCACCGGCCCGGAAGGAGGCATGCTCCTTGCCCTTGGCATCATTCCTTATTGCACCTTGACTTTTTTAAAAATTATTTTTCAAAAGTAAACAAATAAATAAGCAGGCATTTCTCTGTGAGGCACTCAGCAGCTCAGTGCTCTGTAGCTAGAAAGGGAGACAGGGTGGGGGGCAGGAATCCACACGTCTCCATGAAGTCCCTGTTGTGTTCACAGGAGCCACTTGTCACCAGGAGAGGCCAGTGGATGAATCCAATAATGGCTCCGTTCATTGGGACTTCCCGCTGACCATCTTCTACACCCCTCTGCAAGCCCAGCCTCGCTCAGACTGTGAATGAAAAAGAATGTTCTCTGGCAGTCACAGGAGTCTCCTCCTGTGGAGACTGTTCTCTGAGAGGCTCTGCTTAGGGCTCCTAACACAAGCAGTGTCTTTGAGAGAGAGAGACCCTCTGGAGCTCAATGACACGTTTCTAGATAGTTCTTCTCTACAAGAGGCTTCTAGGAAATAGCCCAACTATGGAAGTGTCCCTGACTCATTGCTGTTTCCCTGGAGGCTGACTCAAGTGCACACTATAAGCTTTCCTGAATCGGAACGGGAAAGCTGCTCGGTGCTCGTCTTTCCCTCCACACTGCAGCATCCTCATCAGTGTCTTCAACTCTGAGACCACCCACTCCGGAGGGAAGGGACTGGAAGGCCTGTGCTCAGGGACAAGCCTGCATGCACGGTGCCATCGCTCCATGTCCTGAGCTCTTCAGTGTCCATTCATTCCTTGTGCTGCACCACCCACACACACGAATGCTCCTGACAAAGGGGTGCCAATCCTGGGTACTTTTTATGCAGAATCTTTCCTGTCATGGCCACGCGTGCCTTGGTTCTTCCTCTCTCATTCATGGGGGGTGGAGCGTGGACCTCAGTTATCCACTCCTACATGCACACTTGTCCCCTCCTCCTCACTCACACCCACACTTTCCTCTCTAGGCCTTTTGTCCCAAATCAACCATCTATAGTCAGAGTCCATTAGAGACTTGCTTCAGGGTCTGTAAAGGAGAACATCATCTAGGTAGTCTTCTAGAGTGTCCATTTTCTCACCATGCAAGCATGATCATCACATGCATGCCTTGAGGGACAGGCCTGGCCAAATGCAAATGTTGCTACAACAAATGCTTCCTGCAGGTGTCCCTATGAGATGTCCACTCAGAACATCAGGCCACCACCAGCACTAAAGGCCAAGGTTGAGATTGTAGTGTTTTCTGGCTCCTTGTAGGACTCCCTTATGCCATGGCACATTGCCTGAGCTACCCAACTGTGGCTTTTTTTTTTTCCATTACAGGGACAAGTTTTTTTTCTTATTTCTACCTAGGGCAAATTGAAATCAGTAGTTATATTATATTTATACTATATATTTAGCATCTGTAGTCAATATATTTTCTTTTTTTAAAAATATGTTTTATTGATTTTTTTTTACAGAAAGGAAGAGAGAGGGACAGAGAGCTAGAAACATCGATGAGAGAGAACCATCAGTCAGCTGCCTCCTGCACATCCCCCACTGGGGACGTGCCCGCAACTAAGGTACATGCCCCTGACCAGAATCGAACCCAGGACCTTTCAGTCCGCAGGCCGAAGCTCTATCCACTGAGCGAAACCGGTTTCAGCTGTAGTCAATATATTTTCACCACAATGACCAGCTTGCAATTATTAAGAACTGTTTATGCTTAAACTTTGAAAACTGTAAATGAATTAGCCAACTTACGAATTGGAATTTATTTGTATTTTACCCTGAATTATCCTATTGATTTCTGTATCTAAAGCAACTACAAGGTAGTCCATCTTGCCTCTGATTTGCTATTTTAGGGGCAGGCTACTTTGGGCTGTAATTATTTGCCAAAATCAATGTGATGTTGTAGTTTTGATCATTTGCACAATCTAAAGGTTCCCATAAACCCTTGGAGCAGAAAACCTACTTAGTTGATCTTGAAAATGGCCAAAATATCCAGATTAATCACTACTAGATCATTTCAGTTTTTAAGACAGTGATCTAAAAAGCAAACAACAAAAGCACACACACACACTTACACACACACACACACACACACACACACACGCCCCAAACAAGCACAAAAATAAAACCAAAAGCAACAATGTCAGAATGTCTGGGTGTTAGGAAGCACTAACCAGGACTGTATCTTGCATAGTCCTGCCTCTGTGTGCATGTGGCTGGATGCCCTCAGCATGGTACCCGAGAGCACTGTGGAAGCCAAGTTCACTGGTATGACCACCACAGGATCTGTGTTAATTTGGGATGCCGCTAACATGGGCAAATTTTGAGCAGGACTCCTAGAGGTGGAAGGTGGCATCTCCCACTGCTGACCCTGAAATGCCTTTTCCAGTAAAGGAAGGGGTTCAAGTGCTGACCAGCTGTGGGTCAGAGACCCAGACGGCCACTGGAGAGCCGGCAGGAAGGTGTCCTAGCTTTGGCGAGACTCATTTCCTCCACACAGGGCCCCGACTCCCCGGAGCCTTCTTGTCAGAAGTACAATCTTTTTTGTCTGTACTTTAAAAGAAATAGTTGTTCAAATCCCAAATGTTTTCAGCAACAGAAAAAATAAACTGCAGGATATGTCTAATATTTTCTAAATATCAATGAGTTATTGTTCAATTCGTTCTTTTTACGTTAAGACATCAAAAACTACAAGATTAATTTATGTTGTTCATCCCCTGAGAAATTTTCCAATTTATAATAAACATTAGTACATAAACCTGGATACATCCACATTTGTTAACTAACTTCGAATCCAAGGAAACCGTGTTACCTTTTTTAAAAATATTGTGATGCCATAATTGATTGGGAGAAGAACAATTTATATCCTATGAGTTTGAATTTTTAATTCATTTTTTTTCTTTAAGATCCTCCATGAACAGCAAACCCTGTTTCCAAATCAAGAGCCTGCTGACTTGTTTTGCTGAATGAGACATTTTTGTGAATTCATATTTTCACATTCCTTTCGATACCATTCGCATTTTAAATGGATTCAATGATCAAATAAAATTGTTTATGTTTTACGTGACTATAAATCTGTGTGCCAAAACCTGTCTCCCTGGGTGAGAGAAAGGTGAGCCCTGGGGTCCCAGGGAGAAGCAGACGAGAGGCTAACCTGGGTGTGGACAGCCAGCATGGAGGGCCACCCTGAGGAGGTGGGTATGTCATCAGGAAAGAGCAAAGCCTTCTTCAGAGTCAGGAGGAACAGCCAACAGCTGTGTAACTGGTGTCCAGAGATGGTACCTCCTGTTCATTCAGTCCACTTGTTCCCTCCACAGACACAGACACAAGCTGAAATGTACTTGTTGTGGGTCATGTGGCCAAGGACCCATCACCCTCCCTCCACCCCACCCCCACCTCCACCCCTGGAAGAGCACTGGGTCCTGAAGTAGAGCACAAGCATGTGGGAGGGGGTGGTTGGAGTGTGGGGGCTGGAGCACTGAGGTCTAGAAAGTCAGAGACCAGCAACAGAGAGAAGCATGAAAATTGGAACTGGCCCCCTCTCAGAGTATGGAATACAAACCCTAAACTTTCCCAAAGGTGGTTCTCGAGGGAGAGCACCAGAAGTGGACCTGGCAGGTGAAGGTGGGTATATGGGGACCCAGGTACAGAGACAGCAACACTCAGAGACCAGCTCCGGACTGAAGGCCTTGGGAACAGATAGAGGTTTGCAATGTGTGAGTTCAGCCGCAGTGCCTCCAAGAGCACATGTCCATTAGGGAGAGAAGGAGAATGAAGATGTTTAAACAAGGGAAATTGTCACAATACCTCCTCCCAGTGTGGCTGAAAGGACTTCCTGTGTACACTGTAAATAGATCAGCAACATTCCAGCATTGGACAGAATTACTTACCGGTCATGGTAATCAATTATCCACCAAGTTTACAGACTTGGGGTTTAAAATAATAGACTGAGATTGCAAGCTCACACACACACACACACACACACACACACACATACACACACACACACACACACACAATCCAACTGAACATGGCTGACATGGTGGGGAGTTAGCACACAGTAACCATAATAGTGCAGAGAATGGAGGGGCGCCATTGCAGATCTGGGATTTGGGTGGGCAGGTGATATCAGTTGGGGACCTCCCACCCCAGAAGAGAATGGATAGTCAAGGTGTAGTTATTGGTGTAAACTCCTTCCAGCTGGTGTCCTGAGACACCACACTGCCAGGGTTGTGGATAAGCCTAGTTTAGGAAAAGACCCTGGGACAGGAACTGGATCCTTAGTTACTATGTCCTCAGGAAGCTAGTGGCAGTGGTATCACCCACAGCCCCAGCTCAGCACTATCTCCCCAGACAACAAGCCCTTCCTCTAGGCCTAGAGTCTAGATACTCCGACTTGCCAGGGGGAGAGCAGGAAAGAACACTGGATGGCCACAGATACCATAGTAATCCCAGAGGAAGAGAAATATGTTGAATAGTCTTCCACTGACACTAGAGAATGCAAGTAATTTAAAGAATAAAAGAAAAGTTTAAAAAAGACACTTTTTAAAAGATGGGTTGACTGACTTCTTAATGCCTCCTACCAGGGATCAAGTCCCCAAATCTGGCATGTACCCCAAACAGCCAGGACAAAATATGCACATTTTGTATTAAAATCCCAGAAAGATGTTATTACATAGTAAACTGGCAGGTCTTTAGAAAGAGGTTGTTGAGAACTTATGGGAATTAAAAATGGGATTGCTGAAAAAATGCAAGAAAAGAGCTCAACACTGTCAGAGACCTGAGGAAAAGTCACCAAGAAATAAATTAAGAAATACTGTCAGTCAAGATAAAGTTTCAAAAAAGAGACCAGAAAGAGAAAAGGGGGGTTAGAGGAGGAGGATATGATTAAAGATATACTAGAAGAAAAGAGGGGTTTCACCTAAAAACAACCCACCTGATTCAGAGCATCCTGAATATTAAGACAAATTCAAAACATCCTGGTGACATTTCAGGTATTCGGGGAGGAGAGGAGATTTACAAATACCTCTCAGGTCACTTCTTCAATCTCCTTTGTTTCTTTTTTTTTCATTCTCTCCTGAATCTTGAGAATGAGGCTGCTTCCTGGGGCTGGGTCTCCAGGTCCTTCTTCAAATCTACCGAAGTTCTCTCTGTGACTCCACCCTGTCCTGGCATCTAAATACCATCTCTAAACTGATGTACCCCAAATTTCTATCCCACTCCACCCTTTGCTGGAGTTGGATTGTTGACATAACTGCTACTTACAGATCTCAAAATGGACATATCCCAACCAGATTCCCACCCAGGCCCCAGTGTCTCCTCCTATGGACCCAGCTCCTCCACCAGGTCAACATCTTAGCTGTCATCTTTTATTCTTTCCTTCCGCTCACTCAATTCATATCCATCATTAAATGGACTTAAAATTGCCTCAACCATTTACCTGAGATGAATTCAGAATTATGATAAATAATGCGTAGGTAACTGATCAATATAATTAATGTATTTCAATAAGAAACATTCAGAAAAAGCTAAAATGATGACATACATGTAAAAACAAAATATTGCAAATGATTCAGAGTAAAATTAACAAAGAAAAACAATCACCATTCTGTAAAACTTTCGCTGATCAGAGGTCTGGCTTACATTTGGGTTGAATTCAATATAAATCCAGTTAGATGAGCCATTTTAGTGATAAGCTTTCACTCTATTTCCTATGATCGCTCCCTGAGGAAGCAAATTTCTTGCCATTTCACATTCAATATAAGTGCATTGCTGGTGAAAAGATAGCTAAATTGGTCCATCACTTTGTAATAAAATATCTCATGACTTGTTTATCTGATCAATGAAGAGTGTATTCTCCAGCTGTTCAATGTTAATGGGCCCGTTGCCCTAAAATGGTGAATTATCGACTCCCAGAGAGGCAGAAGGGGGTTGCAAACTCAGATCAGATTTCCTGCTTGAAACTGACATATTGCGGTTAAATTGTTGGAGCCAAGAATGCTTGTCCTTTGTGTCTCACACTGCAGAAATGCCTAACGCACAAGACCATTCCTAACTTAGAATTATTAGACTAGCTTTTTCAAAAATCACATCTGGATACAAAACTGATCATTCAAAGACGGCAAAGTTATTGACATAGCATAGAAATATTTTGGTGGGATTGTAAAGGCCCAACTTCTGTATCCCAGTAATTTACCTGAATTCAGTCTGTGCTGTTCTGAAAAACATGTATATGCTCATTCAGTCAGTCATCCATTTATTGCTTTACTAATCAGCAAGTTTTAACTGTGTTCTGACAGTGAGCCCAGAACCACACCAGTGATTTGGGCACAGCGGTATAAAGAGATCCGGTGCCCACCCCCTAACCTCTCAAGGTGGTCTCCAAAGTACTGTGTACCTGAGCCATCTGATTCGGATCCTGGCTTTGGGATCAAGTGAGTCCAAATACAGTTGCAGCTGCATCCAAGTTCTGCCATGTAGCCTGGGGAAATCGATAATCCCTCTAAATCTGTTTTCTGATCTTTAAAATAGATGTCATATCAACTCTAAGGTTATGGCAAGGAATGAGTGAGATGACCTATGCAGAATCCGAATGTACAGCACTCATCAGGAGGTGGAGCCCTCTGTGACTTCACCAGCATCAAGCCCCAAAGCTTCAGAAAGCAAGGCTCAGTGACCAAGCAGGTGCCCATCCAGCACAGTGACGCTCCATTGCACATGGCCTCAGTCACTGCAATGATCACTTCTACTTTACACGCCGAGAAAATCCCGCTCTGGCATTTGTGGACCATTCCTGCTTTCCTGCAAGAGCCACAGGCTCAAGAGTCACCTGACAGGAAGGAGGCAGTTGTCCCCCTGAGGGGTGAAGGATTCTTCTTTTACAACAGTAAAATCTTCAGGTGTGGAGAGAGTCAATGAAGAAGAAAAAAATCATACATGCTCTGATCAATAATTAAATGTATGGGAAGTAGATGATTTTATTTGTTAACCAATTATTTACTCTGTTTCCTTTTGATTCAGCTTAGCCCTAAGAACAAAAAATTTTAAAGAAGTAAAATAAAACACAGAAGTTATCGCCCCCTTTTCAGTAGAAATGCAATAGAAATAAAATACTAGAGGTTTCACCCATAAGTTACTTCTGTAGACTGTGGGGACAAGCCATTTCAGCCCGAAAAGAGTTTGTGATCTGGGAATTACTTTTGCATGTGCTCTTTTAACATGTAAGAGAACCTGAAGGATGGGCCTTTTGTCTCCTGTTTGGGGGGTTTAAACCCAGGGACATTTATGAACCACACTTACTGAGGGCTCAGAATCACTGGCAAAGCTCGGGAAGTGAAGGCTCCCCAGCCCAGTCATCAACCCACCTCGTGACTTGGGCACACCACCTTTCTCTGGTTCTCAGTTTGACTTTTGGTGCAAGAGGAGCATGAATTTAGACCCATCAACTATTTTGGAGCATATGTGCCCCAGCCATTAGGCTCACCTGGGGGCTCCTCTTGGGCAGAGCAAGAAGTCCAGGAGCTAAGAGGGACTGGCACCTGGAGTGTGGGCGGGAAGGGAGCCACTCAGCCCGGAGCTCATGGACACTGAATGTTGGAAGGAGAGTACAGATTCATTTTGGGAAGAGAAGGGTCACTGACTAGGCTCGCCTCTGATGAGCAACCTTTAATGGAAACTAGCACCGTGTCCACCTTCCCTCTCAGAGACTGTGCTGAGCTGAGAGAAAGGGGAAGAGATATGCGGGGAGGAGGGATGGGCACACATCCATTTATCTCTATTGATTTGGAGCAAAAAATGTTAGAGTCATGTATGGCATGCAACCCAACTAAAATAATTTGAGAGACAAAAAAAACTTTAAATGTGATTTAAAAACACATTTGTGGTATTAATCGGTTAAAATGAATACAGCTCAGGAGTGCTCACGAAGGTGCCTTACTAGGAAGCAGGGCAAACTTCACCATTGCGGGAGCTTACTCAAAGAGCACTCAGTGGAAACATTGATTTTTTTTAAAGAAATAAATGAATTATTTAATTAGATCATCTTGAAGATTCTGCTTTTAAGAGTGAAGCATTTGTGAAAATTGCTGGAAAAGACAGAGGCCTGTGGGAATCTAGTCAGAATGGCCTGGGGGGTGACAGGTGCATGTGGGACCACTGCCCCACACACATTCCCCACCTCAGAAGGGCGGGAGCTGAGCACCTGAGATCAGTTATAGGAACCCAAGGGATGGTCTCTCACATGTCACAATAGGTTGATGAGTGACTAGAAAGGGCAGCATGTTGAATGAAAATGTCAGATTTTAAATACACTTAAAATCCTCAAATACACTTCTTATTCTATACTGCTTAAATTTACTGCAAAGAATCCTAAACTCTCTGTAGTCATTTGCAAATATCTTCATAATAAATATCCCATTAAATTCCGCATTTGGTCAGTGGTTGGATCTCAAATGAAGACAAGCAAGTTTATAGTTAAAGAGAGAGGAAAAACCGAGAATGAGAGAGAACGAGAAGAAGAAGGGTAGAGAGAGAAAGAGAGAAATGGAGGTCCGTAACAGCACTGTGACTTGACTCTCGAGGCTACTTAGGAATGAACAAACGTACGAACCTGGACTTAAATGGCAGGATCATCCAGGCCCCTTGACTCTAGGAACCTCAATCCTTACATCATCTGGGAGGTAAGACTGAGTTTTGTCATCTCAAGAATGGTAGGGAAGGAAAGAATTCGCTTTAGATCAGCAAATGTGTGCTCCAGCCCCAATGTTCTTGGGCCCCACTCCCTCACAGGGCCCCAATACGGTCCAGGACACAGCCCAGAATCAATTACCTCCTCCAGAAGGATGGGGGTGTGAACACCATCAGACAGTCACAAATTACCTAGAGCAAAAAAAAAACACAAAAAACATTTTTCTAACTAATATGATCTTCCTGCCAGATAAGCAAGCTCCTTCTCTGACTGATCAGCTGCAGCTTCATTGCCTTCCCTGCCCTCCCCCTCCCCCCTTCCCAGGAGGAGTAAATCACTTTTTGAAAGGCGGCTTGATATAATGGCGGTACGTCTCCTCAAACATAGGTAATAGAGCAGTGCGCACCATCACCTTTGGCAGAAAAGCCCAGCCATGGACACGTCCCCATCTTGGCTCCAGGGGCCCTGCAGTAACACTCCTCATAAATCGGCCGGGAGATCCTAGGAGATACGACCCTGCTTTATAGCCAAGGCCAGCATTCAGTCACCGCGGACATGATCGCTGGGGGATAAGGTCACCGAGCCTCTTTTGGTGTCATCCCCCTGAGATGTTATCAGATGCTCAACCCTAAAGCAAGAGAAACAAACTGATAACAAAATTGGGGGGAGGGGACGTAGGAGGAAATGTGATAATCCATCAACTCACCTGTGGAGAAAGTACCAGGGAAAGGCAGTATTGATTTTTTTTTTTTTTTTTTTACAAGCCAGTGCACAGATTTGTCAGACAGAAGCACAGAGATGTCAACGCCCAGAGCCACCATCCCTAGCAACCCCAGAACCTCTCTCGAACAGGTGCCTCCCAAGGGTGAGAGCAGAGGCGGCATTCGTGCTATTTCCTTGCCTGGCTCAGCGGGGTTGTCAGCTTTATTAAAGAGAAATGCTGGATGCCCTCCCCCTACCCCCGCCCATACACTCCCTCAAAAGGGTATGTGTGCTATCTGCCGCCACCAAGGCAGAGGTAGGACATAAGGAAAAGGACATCCAGTAGGACATACTTTGAGTGCATCCTGAGAGAGGCACCTTCATGGTCTGAGCGAGACCCCAGTCACCTGTCCTCCATGGAGCTGTATGCAGAAGCTGCTTCTGCCATTGGGGTCACAGGAAGGTCACAAACATTTACTCGCATGGTCATTCCGTTAGAAGCCTGCAAAACTAAGGGACAATTTCAGACTTCAGGGAAAATCTACTAGAACAGTTTCACCACTTACCCAACAAAAGATAACCTGGACCAGTTATTAAGGTGGGCTGTTTATCTGGCCAGGAAAGAATCACCCTGGCACCCCAGGTTTCAGATGCTTAGAATCCACTGAGGTCTAGGTATCACTAATGTGCCCACCAAAGAAACATCTGGAGACAGATAGTGAGGTTCAGTGTAACTGGGCCTGGGGTAAACTTATTTAGAGCATGTTTGCATATCTAGCTAAACTCAACATCATTTTCATATTCCATCGCTTCTCTAAATCTTTTCTTTATGAAATTTCATCTGGTTAATAAAAAAGCAAAAGACAAATTAAAAATTCAACAAAAGCACAAAATTTAAGATCTCAACCAATATCTTAGAAGTATCAAATTAAGAGCTTCATTACAAAGCTGACATGGACTTGGTAGCTGTAGGTTCTGCTATGGGCCCCACTCATTCGAAGCACATCCACACCTGCTAACGTGTGTTTCTCTTTCTCTGTCTTCTCTGATGCCGTGTCATTACACTCTTCTTTCAAATACAGAATGTGGCTGTTCTCTTTTTAAAATGTGCTTTGAACGGGAGTGCCTAGGGACAGCATGGCCTGCAGGCCACTTAGCATGCCCACCAGTTCTAAAGACTGAGAAGGAAGCTGCTGATTGAGTAAGACAGTAAGGGGAAATGAGAAATTAATACTAAATATGTGTGAAATGTGAAAAGCAAATAGAGGCAGAACAAAACTGCCTTGGTGAGCCTATGAAGTATAATATACACACAGTTCTATACTAACACTTATGGTGATTTTTGTCATTGTATGAAAATGATTTTATAAGATCCAAGATGGTGGCCAATGGGACAGCAGGCTGCAAGATAGCATGTGAGTGAGAGAATGAAAGGAGAGTGGGTGGACGTGCAGGGAGCATCTGTATTTGTGAGTGAGGGACAGCTATATTCCACAGAACTGTTGGGGACTGGCAGACCAGGTTCCCTGGCCGGGCAGCCTCTACTTCTGCTGACATCTCTCCCAGAGTGGCCGGCTCTGCCACAGAGACCGAGCCATCTTGAATGGGAGAATGGCTGTGATCGGAAGTCCAGTCTTATCATCAACCAGGGAGACCTCAGATACCTCCCAGGACCCTACAACCACATCGCCCAGGGACCAACCTTTGTAAATAGTAATTATTTTATTTTAATGTCCAATAGATCATTGCAAGGATATAGAAAAATGATTGGTATTTGTATATAATTTTTAAATAGTTTGTGACAACCCCCACTATCACATGTGTTTTAACTTATGTAATATTCTCCCACAGCGTATTAATGCATTTTTCCCTATAAAAATAATTTCTATGGCTATTTTCAAGTTTGCTAAACTTCTCCTCTAAGAGAACTTGTTGCTACACTGCTGTAGTTCCATTCCATGACCTCTCACCTCAGATATTGTGATTATGTCTGAACATTCTCTTTGACACTTTTAGTTTGTAATTTATACATGACACCTAATGAAGTACAATAAGTTACACATTTTCCTTGATTTTCTTGAATGTTCAAAGCATATTTATAATAGCTGTTTTAATGTTCTTTGTTATTTCCACCATCTCTGTCATTTCTCATTCTGTTTCTGTTGATTCATTTCTCTCCTTGTTGTGAGTTGTATTTTCCTATTGCTTTGCATGCCCAGTAACATTTTTGTTAAATTCCAAACATGATTTTACCTTGTTTGATATTAGATATTTTATATTATTGTTATCATTCCTTTAAATGTTTGGGGTTTAGGCTTTCTTCTTTTATTCCCCTGAGTTACAGTTCAGTTAAATGATATCAGTTTGATCCTTCTGAGACATGTGTTAATGCTTTCTTAGGGTCGGTCCAGGAGGGCCTAATTTGTCTCGACCACTGGGGTATGCCTTCTGTGAACTCTGAGATTCAGGCTACTAAGAACAATTGGCCCCATGGAAACAAATTTTTGCTGGTCCTGTGTGAATTCCAAACCCTGCTCTAAGCATCTCTTTTGGTGATCACTTTTTCTTGAATCGCAGCAAGATGGTGTGAGGTGCCCTTCCCTTACACATTACCAGTTATGTAGACATGTGTGGTGCCATGGCAACTGGATGACAGGTCTCGGTGCTGAGAGATAAATGGGGGGCAGCTGTGTCTGGCGACCCTGGGAGGCTCCCATCTCTGCATAGTGTGGCAACTTCAGGTTATGGGTCCTAACAAGATGACTTCAGGGCACCCAGACCGAGGCCATCAATCATAGGCAGGTAGCAGCCAGGAGAGAGCCTTTGGAACTCCCAAAGACACACGTGGGGGGTCAGGGAGGCTACAGCTGGATGCTAAGTGGAGTCACTATGAGGGTGACAGATCTGCCCTGCCAGCACCAGCATCAAATGTAAGTGGTCTTGCTGGTGAGTACTATTTTCTGACCACCAGAAAGCAATGCACTACCTCAGCTTGGGCGGGAGAGAGGGGGTCTGGTTTTTTAGCCTCTCCCTGGATCTAAGGTGATAACTGTAACCTTCCCCTAAGATAAATTTACCTGCTCCCCATCAATGTTCCCACAAGACTGAGCCTGGATGAGCCAGCTCCAGAGGGTCTTAAAGAAACCCTGGGTCACGTGTTCTTAGGGTTTCCCACATTTCCTCCTCAGATGCCTTAACAGAAGTCAGAGACTGGCAGATGTGAGCTGAATAGAATGGACAGATTATCAAGAAGAATTTCTGGCTGAAACTGGTTTGGCTCAGTGGATATAGCATCAGCCTGCAGACTAAAAGGTCCTGGGTTCAATTCCTGTCAAGGACATGTACCTGGGTTTTGGGCACATCCCCAGTAGGAGGTGTGCAAGAGGCAGCTGATTGATGATTCTCTCTCATCGCTGTTTCTAACTCTCTATCCCTCTCCTTTCCTCTCTGTAAAAAATCAATAAAAAATATATATTAAAAAATTATTTTTAAAAAAAAGAAGAGGAAGAATTTTTGTAGGATATGGCTGGTCATTACAAAAGTAGAGGTTCGTAGAATTTCTTTTTCAAGAGAGTACCTTGAGCCTGGCTGGTATGGCTCAGTAATTAAGCATCGACCTATGAGTCAGAGTCAGGGCACCCCAAGTAGAGGGCTTGATCCCCAGTATGGGATGTGGATGAAGCAGCTGATGAATGACTCTCTCATCATTGATGTTTCTAGTTCTCTCCCCATCTCTTCCTCTCTAAAAATCAATAAAAATATATTTAGGGGGGAGGGGTGGAGAAGAGCACCTTGAATAAAATTTTTAGAACACAGAAACTGTAATGAAATGGGATCTCAAGGGAGAAAAATAAATATTTTTACAAAATAAATTCTCCAGTGACCGGCTCAATTTCTATTGCTAAATGTCTTCCCCTTTTGGTTAAAGTTGTCCATTCCTCCTCTGGAACTGGGGCGGGCTAACCACTAACCTCTTCTTGTGAAGGTTTGTCAGGAGTCCACCATTATGCTGGGAGACGATGCACTGGGCAGGAAGGGTCATCAGCTTTGTCTGTTTGGGCTGAGAATGGGGTGTGGGGGGTGAGAAGAGGAGAAGGAAGAGTTTAGGAGAAACTTTCCCAGGCTTTCCTATGCCAATATCTATTTTTTATTAAAATTTGTATTGACGTAATTGTAAATTTACCCAGCTGCCATATGAAATAAGAGAGATCTCATGTACACTTTACCCAGCTTCCCCAATGGGGAAATAAAAAGTGAATTATTAATATTTGGGATTACCCCAAATTCTGATGTCAAAGTGGATGTGTCCTTACCTCCAAAACCACTGACAGCACAGGGCAGTGGTGGCGCTGCTCAGCATTCCATTCCTCGGGAAGACAGTGGCCCACCCACTTAATCAGACCCACTGGAAATGGAGCCCTTGACGCTCACGTTTCAGAAGTTCTCTGACTTGTCCTCACCTAAAGCCCACTCCCTGGCCTTCTCAGCCCAGCTCAATCAGAGCTCCAAGCCCACCAGAATGTCTGCAGAGCACCCAGCATCCTGAACCGCATGGTGGCACGTGGGGGAAGATCCCTACACCAGCCTGGCTGGGCTCCTCTGCATGGGGCTTAGTGTCGGGGCCAGCGGAAGCCCAAGGCACTCGCCGGGCCATGTAAGGCCCAAGCTTATAACCACTTGCCATATATCGATCCTTCATTCCAAAAAAGTGAAAGACTCTTTTAGAGTTCAGTATCCAGGATGTGGGCCACTTCAACTCAAAGGCAACTTAGAAAAGTTGCAGTAAAAGAAGTAAGGCATGAAATGATCCACCAACCCTGTCCCTTCTGTTCTGTGTTGGGGGAAAGCTGGAGCCTTGTTCATTTTCAGTGTTTCCACTAGTGGATAGATGAAGCTCTTCCTCAGTCAGGGCTTCCCTGTCAGGGACTTGGCAGCCAGGAAAAAAAAGGGAGAAATCAATTGGTTGACAGCTTTTGATTACTTGATGTTGTCTTAGGACGAAAATATTTTTTTTAATGTATTTAAAACTCTTTTTTTGGTTTCTGTCTCTTCAAGTTCTGAGTTGTGGAAAGAACTGCAAAAAAAAAAAAAAACAGTAAACTGTGCTGTTTCATCAAGCAACTCTGTGACCCCCACCAATTCCCTGGCTCCTACTGGTTGCTGGTGGAGCATCACCAACTCCCCACTCTCTCAGACTAAGGACTATCTACCTGCCTGAATCTTATGCCTTTGCTACTAATGCAGACATTTTTTAATTTGAAACAAAACTTTATTGGAGTTATAATTTATTGAGGTATAATTTACATACAACAAATGTTACTCATTGTGAGTATACTCATCAGTTAATTTTGACATGTGTATAAAGTTGTGTATCCATGACCACAATAAAGTGAAACCACGTATCCACCAATTCCAAAGGTTCCCTGGAGCTCTTGTCAATCAATCTTCTCCATTCTCCTGCCCCAGAAAACCATCGATTGAGTGACATCCTGTATATTACATTACATTTTCTATAAATTTTATATGTACTATTATTCTGTGACTTCTTCTAACACTCAAGGTAATGATTTTGAGATTAATCCTTTCTGTTGTCTATATTAGCAGTTCATTTCTTTCTATTGCTGAGTAGTATTTCATTATATGTCTGCACCATAGTTCGTTTATTCATCTCTTGAAAAACATTTGTGTTGTTTCCAGGTTGTGATTATTCCAAGTAGAGCTTCTGGGAAGATTCAAGCATAAGTCTTTGTGACGATGTGTGTTTTCATTGCTTTCAGATAAATATCTACGGAAAGAATTACTAGATCATCTGGAGAGTGTATGTTGAAATGTGGAGGGAGCTGCTAACTGGACTTTGAAAGCAGATGAGCCACTTCACATTCTCACCAGTACTTGGGGGTTGTACTTGTTCCCCATCCTCACAAGAGCTTGATGTTTCTGTCACCTTCAGTTTTGACATCGGATTGGCTCTTAGTCATACCTCATCATGGTTAATTTACATTTCCAGTGACTGATGGTCTTGCCATGTGTGTGTACTGGCCACTCGTACAAATATTTTACCCATATAAGTGGGTTTTGTTTTTGGCATCTCACTGAGTTATAAGACTTTCTCACTGATATCCATTGTGATCAGAGTGCATATTCTTGTGACTTAATTTTTGCACAGGTGCTGAACCTTGTCCTATGGCCCAGCACGCAGACTTTTTTGGTGAGTGTTCTATATGTTCTTAACAAGAACACGTATACTACTGTGGTTGGGAGGGTGCTCCAATCTATCAAGTAGATCTAGTCGGTTAATAGTGTTGCCTGAACATTCCATATCCTTATTGATTTTCTGTTGATGTCTTCTACTAATTGAGGAGGGAGAAGAATATTGAAACCTCCAAATGTAAGTGTAAATTTGTCTATTTCTCCTTCAACTCTGTCAGTTTTGGGTTTGTATATTTTGAAGCTCCATTGTCAAGTGCATCCACATTTAGAATTTTTCCACTTACTGAACTGACCCCATTATTATGAGGTCCTGCCCCCTCTCCATCCTATCTTATCTGTAGTTTAATTTGTGTTGCATTATTATCAACAAACCCCCTGACTTAAAAGTAGTATTTTCATATTTCATCTTTTGATCCATGTATTTTCAACTTATCAGTCAATCAGGAGTGAGTATGCAAATTAACCCAACCAAAATGGCTGGGGCCACAGAGAGAGCAGGAGGCTTGGGTTTCCCCTGCAATGGAGGAAGCCAAGCTTTCCACCTGCCTTGGTCTGCCTTGGCATCCACTTAAGACTACAAAGTTTCAATTATAGAAGATAAATAAATCCCAGATACCAGGGCCTCCGCTTGGGTCACTGGGGGGCGTGGCCAGCCTGCAAACCATCATGAGCCCCTCACCCAGGCTTCCCCATTCCCCAAGGGAACCCCCACCCTGATATGGGACACCCTTCAGGGAAAACCAGCCAGCACCCACCAGTGCATCAGGCCTCTATCCTATCTATTATAATTTTATCAAATAAAAGAATAATATGCAAAATGACCATCACACCAATACACAATGTGGCTGCCCCCATTTGGACACAAGTTGGCTGCCACAAGATGGTCAACAGGGGAGGGCAGTTATGAGAGACCATTTCTGCAAAGGAGGGAAGTTGTGGGCAAACAGACCAGCAGGGGACGGCAGTTGGGAGGGACCAGGCCTGGAAGGGAGGAAAGTTAGGGGTGAACAGACCAGCAGAGGAGGGAAGTTGGGGGCAACTGGGCCTGCAGTGAAGGGCAATTGGAGGGGACAACGGCCTGCAGGAGAGAGCAGCTGGGAGGGACTTGGCCTGCAGTGGAAGACAGTTAGGGGTGATTAGGCCTGCAGGGGAGGGCAGTTAGGGGCAAACAGGCTGACAGGGGAGCAGTTAGGCATCAATCAGGCTGGCAGAGGAGTGATTGGGGGTTATCAGGCTGGCAAGCAGAAGTGGTGAGGGGCAATTAAGAAGGCAGGCAGGTGAGCAGTTGGGAGCCAACAGTCCTGGATTATGAGACTGTCCATTTAGGCCCGATTCCGGTGGGCAGTCGGACATCCCTGGAGGGGTCCCAGATAGGACAGGGTGCAGGGACACATACCCACATGCACGGATTTTGTGCACTGGGCCTCTAGTTTACTAATAATACCTCAAATTCTAATCCAGAAGCATATGGAACTTTCTAGTCTTTTCCTTTTCAATACATGGAACTCCCTTCTCCACCAGTGAGAAATGCTGGCTCCCATTGACCTCAAGATACTCATTGACCAAGCCCTAGAATATACAGAAAGGAGTTTCTGGCGTGTTAACTTGCAAAAGTGATAAAAGCAAGCCTGTAACCAGAGTTCAATATGTGCAGATTTTCTGGTTTTACTTAAAATTTACATAGAGTGAAATGCACAAATTCTAAGTGTACAATTTAATGGTGTTTGACAGGTGCAAGCACCCATGTAACCCATTAAAATACTGAACATTTCCATCACCTTCAGAAATCCCCCATATGCCTCCCAGTCAGCCCTCCCCACCACTAAACAAACTCTTCTGTTTTTTGTCACCATAGATTAGTGTTACCTGTCCCAGATTTCATGTGTGAGTTCCTGAAGTATGTATTCTCCCTTCTCTGACTTCTTTTTCTCAGCCTAATGTCTCTCAGTTCCACCCACATTTTCACATGTATAAGTAGTTTAATACGTTTTCCACTGCTTTTTTATTGAATTATGTGAATATATACAATTTGCTTATCCGCTGTTCTCTTTATGATCATCTGCATTATTTCTAGGTATAGCTATTGCAAATAAAGCTGCTGTGAACATTTTTGTGCAAGTTCTTTTGTCAAAATAGCTTATCTTTCTTATGAGTCAATATCTAGCAGTATAATCGCTAAGTCAAAAGTAAATGTAGAATTAGTTTTCATCCAAAATATCTTCCCAACAAGTTGTGCATTTCAACACTGTGACAAGCATTGCTTGAGTCATTGAGTTGCTCCTCCACTTATTATTCTTTTTTTTTTAATTTTCACTATTCTAAAGTTGCTACAGTGTTATCTTATTTTTGGTTATAATTTATATATACCTAATTAAAAATTATTTGAACATTTTTTCATGTAATTATTGGCCAAATGATTATTATGCAGTGTCATTTCAAGTGGTATATCTTTTTTATATTGCATTGTTTGTCTTTTATTGTTCTGTGTGGAAGTTCCTTATATATTATGGATACTAGTCCATTATCAAGTATATGTTATGCAAATATTTATCCCAGTCTCTGGCTTACCTATTGATTTTCTCTATGATGTATTTTGATAAGCTACAATTTTTACTTTGATGTATTACAATTTTGCAAAAAAAAATTTTTTTTCCTGTTTCTTGCTTTTGGTGTTCTTTCCAGGAAATCTTTACACTCAGATCATGAAGATATTCTCCTAAATTTTCCTCTGGTCATTACATAGCTTTTACATTTAGGTCTGAGGTCAATCTCAAATTAATATTTCAGTATGCTTTGAAATAGAATTCTTATTTTTATTATTATTGCTTTAGCACCTTTGTCAAAAAATAGATTATATGCATATGCATATTTCTAGACTCACTATTCCATTGTGTTCTCTTTTCTACCCTTATACTAATTCCATACTTTCTGATTTTACCACTTTGGAACACAGTAGTGTATGTGGTGGTAAAAGCAGACCCTTTTGCCTTGTACCCAATTTCAGAGGGGCAACAATTACTGTTTTACTTTTAATTATGATGTGTTTTAATTTGCAAATGCCCTTAATCACAATGAGAAAGTTTCTATTTCTAGTTTGCTGGGGGTTAATAACATGAATAAGAACTGAATTTTTCAAAATGTTTTTTTCATATTTATTGAAAAGACTATATGTTTATTTTGTTAGGATGGTGAATTATATAATTTTTTTGTTTTTTAATAAAAATCAACTTCGCATTATTGAGTTAAAAAAAAAAAACCTCACTTAGTCATGTTACATCATGGTTTTCTCAAACTGCTCAAGAGAAATCTTTTTGAAAAATTGAAATGAACAAACAGAAAAGTAAAAATAACCAAACTTGTAGAAAACAGTTAAAGCAGTGCTGAGAGAAAATTTCATAGCAATGAAGCATATATTAGGAAAGATGAAAAGCCTCAAATTAATAATATAAGTTCTCACTTCAACAGTCTAAATAAAGAAAAGCAAAATAAACTCAAAGCAAGCAGAGGGAAGTCATAAAGACAGCAGCAGAAACCAATGAAATTGAAAACAGAAAAACAATAGAGAAAAATCAAGAAAGGCCCAAGACCACATATGTTAGGCTGACAGCTGGTGTCCACAAGTCACTTGCTGAAGGTCTAGCAACTAAGTTTCCTTTATGAAACAGCAGGGAATAGAAAGCCAAAAAAAGAAAAAGAAAGAAAAAGCTTTTCCTTGTCTTCTGGCTCCTGTTTTTTTGGATTTGAAATCAGTTGTCATGTCTACCATTATTTCCCTCCCCATGTGTAACATACTGTAGTGCAGAATAATGCAAAGACGTCCACATGCAAATCCTAATCTTCAGACCCTGTGACCAGGTGATACTACACGGCACATGGGAATTAAGTTTGCAGATGGAATTAGGATGCTAATCTGCCAACCTTTAAAAAGGGAGATTATCCTGGACTTTCTTGGTCAGCCGAGCCTAATCACATGAGCCTTTTAAGAGTGGAAGGAACAGACAAAAGAGCAAATCACAGAGATGACATTGAAGAAGGTGGAGAGAATCCCATAGAAGAGGTACTCACCCACAAAGCTGGCTTTGAAGTGAGGATGAGCGCCCTGAGCCAAGGAAGGCAGGTGACCCCAATAGACAGCAGGTCCTCGTTTGTCAGCCAACACCTGCCAACACCTCAATGAGCAGAGAAACAGGTCCTTCCAGAGCCTCAGAAAAGAGCCCCAAATTCTAGGAAGCTGACTTCTCAGCGCTGGATCCTGTCTGGGTAGGTATTCAGACCGAAGGATGAACAGAAGCTCAGGGCTGACTCCACAGATCCTGGGTTGGTGCCGAGGGGCAGTTTCTCTGGGCTGAGAAGAGAGGTGAGTGTCAGGAATGTTGAGGAGCTCTCAGACACAGAGGAGGGCTCTCCCAAAAGTGCCCCCAGACGCTTATCTCATACCCAGAACGACTGTCATCAGAGCGGGTGAGATCCAGGCTGCTTCCTAAGCCTTGGGTTACACTGCAATGTGTCATTTAAACCTGCACCCACTCACAACATCAGGGCCCCATTTTTCTCTCAGAAGTCAAGGCACCGAGGAAGGCACGCTGAAAGATGACAGGAGCACAGAGGGGAGTGTGGGCACAGAGGACAAGAGGGTGGGCAGTGCCAATTAAAGGGCAGCATACCCCGAAGGGGTAAAGAACACTGTCCTAGGAGGCAGAGACTGTAACCCCCAGGTTCTTCCTGCTGCTAGCACAATTCAGGGAGGGGTGGCACCCAAAGACAGGGGGACAGAGTGTCCTGTCACTATAGCTCTATCTTTGCTTCAAACAAGGTGAAGTAGAGAGAAGACAGAAAACCTACTGCCTAAGAAACCTAATCCATTTGACCATCCTGCAAAGAATACTTAAGGAGAAAAAAATGCAGGGCTGCCCTAACTGGTTTGGCTCAGTGGATAAAACGTCAGCTGCAGACTGAGGGGTCCCAAGTTCGATTCCAGTCAAGGGCATATACTTTGGTTGCAGGCACATCCCCGGTGGAGGGTGTGCAGGAGGCAGCTGATTGATGTTTCTCTCACCGATGTTTCTGACTATCTCTCTCCCTTCCTGTCTTGTAAAAAAAATCAATAAAATATATTTTTTTAAAGAAAGAAAGAAAGAAAGAAAGGAAGGAAGGAAGGAAGGAAGGAAGGAAGGAAGGAAGGAAGGAAGGAAGGAAGGAAGGAAGGAAGGAAGGAAGGAAGGAAGGAAGGAAGAAAGGAAGAAAGAAAGGAAGAAAGAAAGGAAGAAAGAAAGGAAGAAAGAAAGAAAGAAAGAAAGAAAGGAAGAAAGAAAGAAAAATGCAGGCTAAACAGTGGGTTCTACGCTCTCCCCTGCATTTATTTACTGAAATTTGATGTGGGATGTGTTTGGGCAAATAAACCTGTTCCTCCATACCTGCTTCCTTTACATTTTCATTCCTTAGAGCCAACGTCACCATTTTCACTTTAATTTCAGAAGGAGCGGATATGTTAGAAAACAGATCATTCAAGGTCAGCTTTCTATGGAATCCTTTTTTCTCTAACTTCATAATGACCACGAAATTCACGTGTGGTTTTGACAACCAGTCGGTAAGTTTTTTCAATGACATTCCAAAGTTAAGCACTTGCCACTTACTGTTGGCTATAATATTCGACAAAAGAAATGTCCGTCCCATGGACTGTCTTTGTCAGTTTCTTAGCAGAATCACTAAGGAACAGTTGACGGAATGGTCAGTTCTTCTTCATGGGAATTAAATATCCACCTGTTTAGTAGGTAAGCCAGGAGACACGGATGGAGGCGTTTGCTGACCAGGTATTAGAAGTCTGTATGGCAGGTTCTCTCTCTGCTCAGTGCCCACTTCATATCCTTCATGAAAACAGCTGGTCCTGCTATATTGAGCTAAAATTAACTACCACAGACCAGGAGGAATAGTTAACACATTAATTCACAAGGGCTTGCTTGCGCTTGTCATTTAACACTAATCATGTGATTATTTGAACCCAAAACTGTATTTTTCCTACATTCATTAATATTTATCTCAGATAAGAGATTTAGATAAGAATTTTACAACATGCATACAGTTTCCCTATCTTATATCCGAAGCCTGGCATTTGTCAATATTTGTGCATAATGACAGTTTTATTAAGAGAAAAGCATTTTTAAAAAGACTATTACTCATAATAAAAATCATAAGATGGTAATTATTCTTCCTTGTCCCATGCTTGACTATGACATATCTCTTTTAATATTTTGTATCTTTTATATTATTAGTTTTTAAAAACAAATCTGTCCCTGACTATTATTTTCATATCAATGTCTAAATTTGGCTCATGTTCTTACTATCTCACATTTGTTTTCTTACTGACTTTGGCTAAGAACCAGTGGCTCATTTCATGTCTAGGGAAGCTGTTTCACTCCCCTGTCTACACAGTCAAAGGAAATTACTGATAAGCAATGGGAAGAAATGCTCAGAAAGCAGAAGCGAAGGGTGTGGAACCAACACTGACTGTGAGGAGCTAGGGACTCTGTGAGTTCTTCTTGTATTTCCTGGTGGACGAATGGAGACTCTGTCTAAAAATGCCCATGCCTCACTCGTCTTCGAGAACTTACTTGAGGTGTAAAAGCAATTATGAATGACTAAGGATGGCACTCAGGGCACAGGAAACTCAACCAAATCTATTGGAATTCCTAGTTTACCAGCCACCAAACAGGTAAAGAAAAATGATTCAAATGAAAATAACAGCTAAGTCTAGAAATGAAAAGTATTTTCAAGTGGAAGTGATCCTAAATGTCTGCCTCCTGCTCACATGTCATTGGATATGACCATGGTGTAACCTAGAAGTAAACCTTATGTAAGCTGCAGACCAGCACAAGGCCTGTTTCCGGCGATGCTCAGGTGAGCTCAAACCCTTTACTTTGCGGCTTCTGTTGAGAAGCCCTGGATGAAACATTCATAACTCCAGACAGTTCACCTTGACCAGAGCAGAAAGAAAAATGGTATATAAAATATTCAGGGAGCAGGGAAAGAAGAGAGGTGGTTTCTACAAGTGGTTTGTATTGGTGGGATCACCACCACAGATTCAGAAATTCGCTGGCCAAAATTAAACACATTTCATCTCCAAATCAGCCACAGCCTGGCCACAGCTGGGACCCAGTGACTATCTGCTCATAATTTTTCCACCAGAGAAACATACCAAGCTCTCCCCACGCTAAAAGGTTTTTATTCTGTTTTTAAAAGAGCCCTCAGACTCATGTGACCCAAATGTCATCTGACTTCTGGCCAGCATCCTGCCATGGTCCCTGTCCACAGCCCGAGCAGGAAGGATGACAGCACCCACCAGGCCACCTCTTCTTCTGATTACCAGGCTCTTTGAAGTGTAGGAGACTGTGAGGGGCTAGGCTGTCCCAGGAGACAAAGCAGGCCATTCCTGCACTTCCCGGGCTCCCACTCCTGTAATCAGCAGGAACGTGTTGCTGAGAAAGTCATGAACTGGGCTGACACCCCACCCTCCCTCTTCATGGCTCTCCCAGGTGCACAAGGACCCTATAGTACCGGCCACCGGGACGGAGCTTCATCTGTACCTGTTTCTACCAGTCTGTTCTGTTCTCTGAGACATATACCCCCAAAGATTTTATGAATCCCTCACCTTAAAAATGTCCCAATTTGGGGTGACAAATTGCATAATCTACCATCTAAACAAACCCTTTTTTTTTTTTTTAATTTAAAGGTGGACTTAAAATGTAGGATATATTGCCCTAGCAGACTTGGCTCAGTGGATAGAGTGTCAGCCTGTGGACGGAAGAGTCAAGGGTTCAATTTTGGTCAAGGGCACATGCCTGAGTTGTGGCCTCGATCCCTCATAGAGGGTGTGCAGGAGGCAGCCGATCAATGAATCTCTCTCATCAATGATGGTTTTATCTCTTTCCCTTCCTCTATGAAATCAATAAAGACATATTCTTAAAAAATAAAAAAGTAGCCAAAACCGGTTTGGCTCAGTGGTAGAGCGTAGGTCTCCGGACTGAAAGGTCCCAGGTTCGATTCCGGTCAAGGGCATGTACATTGGTTGCGGGCACAACCCCAGTAGGGGGTGTGCAAGAGGCAGCTGGTCGATGTTTCTTTCTCTCTCATCGACGTTTCTAGCTCTCTATCTCTCTCCCTTCCTCTCTGTAAAAAATCAATAAAAATATATTTTAATAAATAAATAAATAAATAAATAAAAATAAAAATAAAAAAGTAGGGTATTACTTGACAAAAGGGAAAGTGGGGAGATTGCAAAAGTGAAAAGGAAAAGTTATTTACATGGAAGAAAGTAGATTATTATTACCTGTAAAATGTTCTGTTAAATCTAAAAAATAATTGAGAAATGCATAAAACTGGGTTTGTTTAATTAAAATAAAATACATATGCTAGAAAGGGAAAAGTAAAAGTCTCCACCCCATCCACCCCAACCGGATGTAAGCAGTGCCAATCTTACAGAAATAGTGGCACAGACCGCCAGGAGCCCTCGGAGCCTCCTTCCCAGTGCCACACTGGGCTTTAACCTCGAAGGGGTAGGGAACGTTACTGACTGTGAATAGAACTGGGGTGTTGGTCACTTCGGCCCCCACGTTGCACTGTCTTCTTTCCTATGGCTGCACAGGGACGTGCTGCGAACCACAGTGGCTCTCGAGTGGGGAACTTGCTGTTTACAGCTACTTGATTCAAGGTAAGATTAAATATATGAATATATATATCCAACAGTTACACATTTAAAATCCCCAATTTCCCTATTATTTAAGTTTGATCAGTTGCTATCACTTTTCTACTTATAAATCATAAAGTTAGAAGAATCACTCTTCAGTTTTTCTTTAGTAAATTAGTGTAACTCAAGTTAAACCAACTGATTTCCTTTAAAAAGAAAGTTTGGTGTATTCCGTAACTAATGAAGTTTTCTGAAAATCTGAAACGGTTTATCTAAAATTTCAATGTGCCTGGGGTTCTTTTATACAAGCTCTGAATCTGTGAGAATTTCCTTCCCTAACAAGACAAACTTACCTAAATATTTGTGCAGTCTGTTGCAAAGGTCTTCAAAATAATATGTAAGTATCATGTCTTGGCCAGACTTTTGCTGACATAACGCTGCTTGAACGACCTTGGAATGTTAGCACTTTAAAATATCAGCATGTATTCCTTGCTCTGGGTCTTCTGGGGGCTGCAGAGGGACATTCCTTTGAGCTGCAGAACTGAACTCTGACATTCAGCATCCAGAGCTCATTATAGGCCACGGCCAAGGCGATGGGCCTGGAAGTGTCTTCATGAACCCTCCGGGGGGCCACGGGAGGAGGCACTGCTGTGGGCATAGAAGGAGCAATTCCATCACAGGGAGGTGGGAAACTGGGGCAGTCATCCAATTTCCACCCCTAGGTTCACTACTTCACTACTAACTACTACTAAGAGTCAAGTGCAATACGAAAAAGCACCCACCAGCTCAAAAGAAACTTTGAAACTGACAAGATGGTGTAGTGCACAATGAAGACATTGTTGTCACAAACCTCAGTGAGCTAGATATTACAATAAGGAAATTGTTAGAAATGCAAGGAGAAATGTAAACTTACATGGAGCGTTGTCAGAGATAAACACTTCACAGCCTTCAAAAGATCAAGTAGAGGAAACAGACTCTGTGAAACGTAATAAATAAATCGTCAATTAGTATCTACACAGCAAACTGCTTCCTAAAGACAAAGACTTCTCTCCATTGCTTAGCACAGCAATCAAATATTTATAGAAAGTAATTGTTTGTCTGTTTTCAGAATAATCCTCAGTGAATTCATTGGATGATGCATTCGCACCACGTTTAAAGGACAATAAAAGACAATTAGACACAAACAACGGGAGTTTAAAATAAAATAAAATAAAACAAAATAAAATAAAATAAAATAAACAATTATAAACTAAAAGAACAAAATCTTAAATCATCTTCAACAAGAAAATAAAGGCTCCAATTAAAGACTAATTTAAAAAGTAAAATGAGGCCCTCAACAGACATTAAAATGAAAAGGATGTGGCAAAAAGATGAATTCAAATAGAATACAAATGTTTTAAGTCCTTTTGTTATTTTTTTTTAAAGCATTGTGGGGTTTTCCCTTTGAAATATTTCAAGCTTTTAAGGGACAAAGAAGCCCCATGCATGGCAGAGTCAGGGGAGAAGGACGTCTTCTGAATTATTTCATTATGGCTCCATAACCTTGATGCTAAACTCTCATAAGATAAATCAAAGGAATGCTAGAGATAAATATTTTATACAAACATGTTGGTTTCAATAACTTTTGTGTTTTCTCAATTTTCTATAATGAGCATTTTCCCTCAATAATAATAATAATAATAATAATAATAATAATAATAGTAATTCTTTCAAATAGTAAAATGGTAGAGAGAGAGCCTTTTCTGAAAATGCTAGCATTACAGTTTCTGTTTTCACCACGCAGACAGTGCTGGGAGGAATCTTCTATGTGCTGGCCTGTCGTCATGTATTCCGCATGAGCAGGGGATGACTTCTAACTAGACACGCAGATTCAGATTCAGATTCACTTCCTGAAAGTGTCTGTTGTTTTCAGGAAGAAGGGCAGGACCAGCTGCTCATGGATGGGTCGGTGATCTGACTGCCCCATGCCACCCCTTGCCCACGTTGTACCAATAGAACAAGGATTGGCCCGGCTTTGGTCAGCTCTAGATGCATCTGCCTGGCCTGGGTTTTTATTGCTCTAGGTGCCCATTTCTCACTGGACATCTTATCTGGATGCTGGAGGAAGTGTTCAGCAGGGCACTTAGCAAGAACGTAGCATCCCAGTCTTCCTGTCTCTCAATGTCTGCTGTATGTTACACTCAGTGTCCCCTGAGGCAGCCATGGGCTGGGCAGACACGACCCTGCAGCTGCTATGGGTAAGAGGGTGCTGAATGGTTTTTCCTCTCTCTTTAAATATGCACCGAATTCTAGAATATTCCATGATTACTTTTTCACTTCCCTTTGCATGCTGAAGACGACAGGAGCTGGCTTTCAGCATCATCTAACTTGACGCTCACAACATGCGACTTAAAGAGGTGACACCTGTCCACAGCCAAGCGCTGGTCGGTCGGCAGAGCTGTCTGACCTCCGGGCCTATGTGTGTCACACCTTGGCTACACTGTCTCCCCAAGAAATGTATTCTCTGGCTGCATAATACATCCAATCTGCTGTTCACTGTTCTTACACAAAACACCATGAGGCAGGGGGAAAACCTTTGCTCATAGAGTTACAGGAGCTCTGATTACTAAACTGCTGGAAAGGGCATCACTTAAAAGCATAAACCATTTTCATATGTCTGGTCTGACTCCCTAACAACACAATTCTTAAACAAGTAATAGAGTTCAGAGCAGCTGACATAAGGACTTGCTCGCCGTCACAGAACAGGGGGCGGAAGACCGATTTATTTCACCTCCGTGGGCCCTGATCGTCCTGATTCAGAGACGGGGGAGTGAGGCTCAAGGAACTGGAACTGATTTTCCAGAGTTAATTCTGTAAGTTTGCAAGCATTTTGCTACCAGTGATGAAAAATGGTTATTTCCACCCAATTAATCACCTCGGAGATCTCACCAACTCCAATTACAAAGTTATAGAGGCGCTGCTCTATGTCATTAAGCTTCATGCCACAAAATTAGAAGCACCGCGCTTTTCCTCAATTACTTTCTGTTCCTTCTACTTTTGGATTGACTTGTGTCAGCGCCTTGTATTTGTCTATTTCTGCAGGTTGGGAAAAGTACCTCATTTGTTAGAAGCCAAATATAGAACAGGACCTCCTTGTTACCACGGGATTCTGGGGAACCAAGTAGTTTGGAAGTAATCCAGAGATGTGGTTATAATGAGGGTAATTGTGGTCAGGTTTAATTATGTAAAGTTGTGGCATGAAGAGGCAGGGTCCACACAGCAGGCGGGCTCCAGCGGGGGGTCCCTCGGTGACAGCCGACGGGGCAGGACATGTCACCAACCACGCCATTAGCCACTTGCTCCCCTTTTAGACACCTCCTTGTCATTGAAAAGCAGGTGTCACCGGGGAAATGTCATCATGAAAATCTTCTGTATTGGGAATTAGTTACCCAGTCGTGATGATGTGTCATTCACTTTTACGGCAGTTATTTTAAGCTCTTTGCCCCTTTACAGAGTCGGTTCTCAATTATCCATCACAAGAGAAGGTCAGTGGCAGGAACGAACCCGAATGACAGGCAATTAAAAACAACGTACATGTAGCTTTAAAATGAATAGCACAGTGAAAACAAGAAAAAGATAGCATGTGTTCAATTACCAAAATTCTAAGTTGCATTTTTCTTAATTGTTACAAAAACCATATATTTGAATACTGACTTTTACATTGAATAGTTTAAAAAAACACACACACATACACAATAGAGTCCCACAGCCTAACCACACATTCCTTGGGAAAGGCCACTTCTAATTATTTCTATTATTAGTTCTGGTTATTTTTACCTCTGTGTCTCTTAGTATCTTTATAGTCCAATTTGTTGAAATATTGACTTTTGGTATTGACTTCTTACGGTGGGAGAGGTGACTTTGGCTCACTTACTTTACCTTCCCTCTCCACATTAGAACAATTTTTAGCTTCTGTGTTGAGTACTGTTGGCCCGTTAGATCACACAGTTAGAATTCTACAACCTATTGAGTGAATGTTTGCTTCCCTAGTTCATAAGATGAGACTGTGACATTCCCCATACTTCCATTTCTCATTGTTCCTTTCTTCCATTTTCCAAATTCTCTATATTTTACTTTATGTTGTCAAATTTGACAGTATTTGCATTCTACTCCATAACTATGACTTGTTATTCTCTAATTTCTACCTGGTTAATTGATTTATCTAAAATTTTAAAAATTAATGGACCATACTTATATAATGGGCATTGTGTTTTATTCACTGTAAAATGAAATTACATGGTAAGATTTGTATTTTCTTTCATTTATAGCTTTTTTGTTTTCCTGGAGTTTCTAATTGCCTTGTTTTTCTTGCATGCACTGTCTTTACCTTATCTTTAATGGCTAATATTTTAAAGGCATTATCAAATCAATGAAATCCCACAAGCATTCTTTTTTCTCCCCATGGATTTCCCTCGTACGTTCTCCTGGGATTTTTGCTCTCCAGGCCTATCATCCTGGAACTTAAATTTCTCAGAATCCTGAGTTATACCCACTGTTCATCCAGATCTCTCTCCCAGGTCTTCTTGATGTCCCCATTATCTTGTTGGAGTACATCCTCACATAAGAAAAGGTTGGTGCAGAAGGTACAAACAATTAGTGTTCGCACATTTGTACTCTATGCTATTCTCATAGTTAATGATAGTTAGATTTGGATCTAAGACTGGGTTTCACCTAAAAGAGAGCCTGATACAAGGCATTAACTACAGGCATTTGGTTTGGTAGGCATCCCAGAGAGCTTTGGTAGGGGGTAAAAAAGAGGAAGAAACAATGAAACAAAGCAACATGATGTGCCTTAATGTACAGGTTACCCTGTAAGCAAGCAGGGCCTCTGGGAGACTGTTTGATAACACATCCTCCAGATTATCTCACTCCAGGTGAGAGGAGATCAGAATAATTAGCGAATTAATTCTATCAGGCATTGTGCTCCCAATAGAGTTAACTGCCTAGAACGTTCCACCTGCAGGTTGGTTCCATAACCTAAAGAAAGCCCGTCAGCAAACATTTGCAGTGTTGTGGTACAAAGCTCCAACCTGCTCAGGGAAGATGCCTGCAGAGAGTCTGGGAGGGCATGAAGAATGGAAAATCACTTTCTTTTGGAAGTTCGAAGCCCATGGTCACTGTCTTCTAGCATAAGGTCCCCGCTTCTTGATAATTGGAAAGATGTTCTTTTTTTAAAGCTGCACTATGTTCTTGACATTTTTTCTGAGAATACGAAAGATATTTTCAGAGTTTGTTGTTGTTGTTGTTCCCTAAATGGTCTCTCTCCTCCATAGCCCAACTGCTCTATTTCTGGCCATGGCACACATGGGCAGGGCTTCCCAACCCGCAGACTTCACACCATCACCATGGAAACCTAAGTGCCAGAGAGAGGAGGGCTTTCCTAGGAGGCACCAACTTCCAAACACTTGAGTTCTGGCTCTAAGAATTCCCCCAGATGCTTCCCTTAATTCTTTTTGGAAGACAAAGTTTGTGGGAGAGATCAAGTTCTCAGTGCTGGCATGTTAAGTTTGAGATGCTTATCCTTTCTACTAAAGAGTGAGTCTGGCCGAAACCAGTTTGCCTCAGTGGATAGAGCATTGGCCTGCGGACTGAAAGTCCCAGGTTTGATTCCTGTCAAGGGCATGTACCTTGGTTGTGGGCACATCCCCAGTGGGGGGGGGGGGGGGGGCAAGAGGCAGTTGATCGATGACTCTCTCTCACTGATGTTTCTAACTATCCCTCTCTCTTCCTCTCTGTAAAAAAAATCAATGAAAATATATTTAAAAAAAAAAAAGTGAGTCTGCTAATTGACCATAATACCCTCACAAAGATGACGGTGTCCATAGCCAATAAGGAGAGAATATGCTAATTGACTGCCATGCCCTCAAAGATGGTGGTGCCCACAGCCACAAGATGGTGGTACCCAGTCACCTCAGCCCTGCCAAGGTGGCAGGCATGCAACATGGCCAGGCCCGCCCTCATGTGAGTCTAGCTGCTCCAAGCACCTGCCTTTGGAGTCCCCCAGTCCCCTCAGCCCCCCAGCTACCCAGGGCCAGCCCAAGGTGCAGGCAAGTCTCGGATGGCAGCTGCCCAGCTACCCAGGGCTGCCCAAGGCTCAGGTAACCAGGGCCAGCTGAGGCTTGCACTGTCAGCAATGGCAGCATCAGAGGTGTGATGGGGGCATTGCCTTCCCCTGATCACCAGGTTGCCTGCCATCCCTGAGGGCTCCTGGACTATAAGAGGGTGCAGGCCAGGCTGGGGGAACCTCCTCCAGTGCATAAATTTTCATGCACCAGGCCTATAGTTAGAACTATAAGCAAGAGTGTCAAATAGGCAGTAGGTGATATGGATCTGGATGTGGGGACTTGAACTGGTATCAGAACTGTTGGTTGGTGGTCTATAGATATTATGTAAGGCACAAGGCTGAAGGAGATCTTTGAGCAAGGAAAAACATAGACAAAGAAAAGACTAGGCCCCAGAACTGAGCCTTTGAATACTAAAGAGAAACTAGTGAAACGGCATGGCTCTCTCCCCCAGTTCTGCAGGCTAGCTACCCAAGACCAAGTGTCAGCAGGGGAGATTCCTTCAGAGGCTGCATAGGAGGGTCCAGGCTATGCCTCTCTCTTAGCTTCTGGTCATTTGCTGGCAATTTTTGGCATTCTTTGCCTTGTACATACATCACTCCATCTGCAACCTCTACCTGACCTTCCCCTGTGTCTCGTCACATCTTCTTCTCTTGTGCATGTCTGCCTCTATCTCCAAATTTTCCCTTCTTGAAAGGACACCCCACATATGGATTAGGGCCCATCTTAAAGACCTGATTTTAGCTATGCAAGGTTCCTATTTTCAAATAAAGTCACATTTAGGGGTACTGGGAGTTAGGACTTCAGCATATACGTTTGGGGGAGGGGGACACAATTCAACAAGAATAATGTCTTAACTCATTTCCACATACCCAGTTCTCAGATCTAGATTACAATCCCTCTATAAAGCATTTCCCCTGCCGGGACCTGTCTCAGTTAGAAGCCAAAAGGCATATCTAGGTTCTCTAAAGTTTGTTCATGTCAATTACATTTCTATTGTAAACATATAAGTTAATTAAATGTTATGCAATTTGGTGGATGTGAAGAGAGGGCTATCTTTTCTCAAATGGAAACCAAGTTAAATGCTTGGGGAAAACATGCTAGCCAGAAAAGTGACTTAAAACGATTACAATGAAGTTAATACTAAACAAAATAACCATAAAAGATTGGAATAATCTTTTAGGAATCAAGCATTCATACGCAGGTTGTTCTTTGTTTTTATGTTATAGACTCACTTCTAAGAAACCTGACCTGGAACTGGAGTCATGTCATGTATAAACAGGGGACAAGAAGTCTGTTCAGATCATGCCCGGGAACACTCACAGAGGAGACCTGGACTCTGCCTGGAAAGGTTGGAGGTTAGGGCCTACATTTGTTTAAAATTTAAACCTTAAATGGAGATGAAATGCTTACGGTGCCTATTGTTATACTACACTCCTTGGCCATGTTTAATGGACTCCAGTTACCAGCCCAGCCTTCGCAGGAAGGTGAGCCTACACCAGCATATCCCATGGAGGCTTCGAGGTGTTGAGTGTGCTTTTAGCGGCCGAGGAAGGTTGGGCCTAGACAGTGCCATTTCAGAGCGAGGCAGTGACTCTGTCCAGTGTGAGAAGTTGGCTGACTCACGGAGGGGCCCAGAACCGGCCCAAGGAAATCTTATGACTGATAATCTACTGGACAAATGACATGGTTAAGATTAATGCTAAGGTGACAACCTCTCTTTCATTGATCTCCGTTCCTTTTCCAAGTTCCACACTAGTTTTTATTCTGCCTCATATTTCAGTTTCCCACTGAATTTCAGGGTGAAGGCCAGTAGTTGTCGGGAGAAGATTCCCAGCTTCAACCTTCATGGGTGGAGCTGGCACAGGTGGGGTGTTAGATATTATGCTGTGAAACAGGGTGCAGAGTCAAACAGAACATGCAGGCTGACCTCCTGAACCTACAGGCCACCAGAGATATGGGGATGTAAGCCACTGCCCATGGACTGTGTGACAAGGGGGATGGAGGCTGGGCACTGCCTGGGCCCTCTGTGCATGATCCCTCACTCAGTCCCACAGGCAGCTCCAACTTCCGGTGGAAAAGCTCAGAAAAATGGCAACCCAGGTAAGCTGTCAGCAAGGACCCAGGAAGGCCCCCTGCCCGCCATCTTCCCTTCATTTTCCTCCATGAACTTAACCTGCAGCAGCAATTTCTCACCCTGCAATCACGTTTCTCAGGCTCCTTATTTTCAGCTGCTTCGGGCCCAGAAGTCTCGCTGCACCTACGTTCACACACACAGGCACAGGCGGATATATACACCCCTCAGCATATATTAGAACAGGGCCACTCCAGCAAGCCACCTAAGTTCATGTGCTAGTCTTCCTCCCTCCTAGGGTGACCTCTCGTCAGCATTTCAACACAGGCAGCCAAGCTGTGGCCAGCTCCCACCATTGTTCTTAATCCTCCTGTGAAATGAGAACTCACTGGAATGTTACCTGGGACTGAGGCTCAGAGATTGATCCCGCTCACTTCCAGGGGCCCATGTGCTGTGGAGGTGTGCTCTGAGCATGGCAGCTGTCAGGAACCTTCTCATCCAAGTGCAGCCTGGGAAGGCGGCCTCCTGTGCAGGAGCCCTTCAGGGTCTGGGTGCTCAGCGTGGTCTGTGAGCTCCTGTCATGGGAAAAGGTGTGGGCATGTGGCTTAAGATGCTGAACCAAGGGCAGTATTAAAACATGGCATTTCCTAATAATGCTGCCAGGACAGGGTACAAAAGTGAACAAATTGCTCTGTGGTTAAACACCTTTTTTACTTTTTGTGGTTGTAAAAGCAAAACATATCTTTAGAAAATTTGGGACATGAAAAATAATTTTTTAATTACCCATTAAACCTCTTCACTAAGATATTACTACTATAAGATAGATAGATAGATGGCAGATCATAGATAGATAGATAGATAGATAGATAGATAGATAGATAGATAAATACTTTTTACAAATATATGTGTCTTGCTTTTACAATTTTCTATCTTGTTTTTCTCATAATGTTCCAGCACTTGATGGCCTCACATACATTGTCTCAGATCCCTGGGGATACTTATCACCTGGCTCACTAGATGGAGTTTAGCATCATCCTGCTCCTACAAAAGTGGGCTGTTCCCAGTTTTCCCGACTACCAATTATACTCTGATAAGACTTACACAAACATTTGTGTGACTTTCTGGTTTCCTTGTGTCTTTTCTTTTTTCTAGAAGGAGAATCACTGGGTAAAAGCCATTAAACAAAGTGCATTTGATAAACAAGCCAACATGCTCCCCATTAATGTTGAACTGATGGATACATCACTGACCACCATTCACAAAGGGCCCCTCTCACTGTCCCATTGCCAGCACCAAAGACTACTAAATGCTGAATGTGGGTTGGTCGACATTATGGGGGAAACATGATATTTCCATTTTTTGTGTTAATTAATTTGTGTGTCTTTGCTCACCATGAAGCTGAAGGTTTTTCAAAGGTAGACTGGATTTCTTCCTTGATTGGGTGGTTCACAGCCCTTCTGTTTGGCATTCATGTTTTCCTTACCAATGTCTATGAAAATAATTGGCAATTAATCTCCCAGTCTTTGCATAACATTTTTAAATGGTATCAATTAAAGGGGAAAAGGTTTGACTCTGTGCTTTCCCCAAGCATCACACCTCACATTTTCCAAAGACTCTTAAAGGTCAATGCTGCTTCAAAGTCAGACTTCAGTTTGGACAGACTGCCACCAGAAGGCAACAGTTTCAGATATGTTCCACTGGTTTGAAGTGAGCTAAAACTTTGACTTCTTAAAATGTCAACCTCATAAATTCACCCCCTTAGACAAAATCAGATGCTGGTCACCATGCCACAGACATTCACTTAGCCACGATGCTGTGTGGGCCTGGAGCTGCAGCCCACAAGGACCATTCAGTTTTTGTCCTTTAAAAGCCAGAAACTTAAATGCAAAAATGAAAATTTAAATATTTTATATTTTCCCCTCTTTAAGTTACATTCACTCACTTTTTGCCAAATTCAATAATTTTGGGTTAAAATATAAAAAGCACTTACACTTTTGGTGCAGGTGAAATCAAGATTAATATCTTTAGTTTCTGAAGGTTTATTGAATAGATACCCAGAATAGATCCTTCATTCTAAAATAACTGCCCCCACTCCTCCCTTGGGAACAGAGGTTGTGACCTCTGCTTCTGAGGAAGGGCCTCTCCTGGATCCCCAGCCCGGGTCAGGCTGAAAGGCAATGATATGGGAATCAGAGGGAATCCAGGAGTGGCCCTGGTGAGTGACCTCCAGGAGAGCCCATTGGAGATGGTGGGAGTTCATTTCTAACGACAGGACGGGATTTAAGTATCCTGGGTTCTGTCCCTAGTGTGAGGCTAATGAGGGCTGGCCCTCCCTTGAGTACCCACAAGGCCCTTACCTTCTTCCAGAAGGGTGGCCAGCCTGCTGAAGTCCCCAGGGTCTGCTGTACACATACTCAGGTTAGAGATTCCACTCTGCTCCAGGCAAACGAAGTAGTCCCTTAATGACTCAATTTCCTCATCCATAGACTGGAGACAACAGTAGAGCCAACTTATTAGAGATGGAGGCTTGGGTAACAGGCAGCTTAGTGCCTGAGCCAGAACAGGCCCTCCGTAGAGGCGGGCTCTGTCTACTCATCTCTCTCCAAGGAACTACAGCAATGCTCACTACCCATGAGTAGGCGGATGGCACCAGAGTTCTACTAAGGGACAAATCTAAGGTGTTTCTGACAATAAGCCTGGAAATGAACCACATCTAAATTTCGGTCCTGCTTTGGCAGACCACAGGACCAGATAATATAACCTCCCGGGCATGGGCTCGGGGCAATGGATATCTGATCTGGGCCATCTGGAAAGGCCAAAGAGCGCCCTTCGAAAAGCCAGAGGGCTTTCAGGCACAGGCAGGGAAAAGGGGCACCAGTGAACCATAAGGTGCCCTCCAAACTCAAGGCATCTTCACCGGTGACAAGAATGGGGTGAAACTCACAGCAGAGTCTTCCCAAGTGACAACTGGTGGGATGGGGCACTGGACACAGGCCCGCTGCCTGGCTGCCTGGTGCAGAGGAAAGCAGCCTGTCACTCCAGCTGCACAGCCCCCAGGGGACCCCAGGGAGTCTGTAACCCCTTCACACCTTATTGCCGGGAAGTGACTTTGTGATCTGGCACATTAAAAACAGGTTCAAGAGAGGCTCCTCTCCAGTGAGTTGGAACCTCAGAGTGACAGGCCTGCCTTCCCTCCCACACTCGCTTGGCTCAGACAGGAGCTATCCAGAAAGAAGGGGGGGGGGGGGGGAGAAGGCAGGGCACAGCGGCTTCACTGAAATGCCATGTTCTCAATGCTCCCATTACTACCCATAGGGAGAGACTGGGGAAGCTGTGTGAGTGAGCCTTCCAATTATTAAGAATAGAAAAATCAAGAGACGCTTCTGCTTCTGGATCCTTGGTCCGTGTTCGGGTGCCTGCAGGAAATTCCTGGGGCTGAGCTCCTACCTGTCCAGCCTCAGCTTCCGCCCCTGCCCAGCACTAATCCAGCCCCAGCTCATACCCTGCTCTGACAGCCACTGCTTGAGTGCCCCCAAATCCGGCCCAGCCCCAGCAGATGTCCAGATCCTGCCTGAGTCCCACCCAACCCCTGCCAGTCCCACGCACCCCTGCAGCTCCATGCCTGTGTGTGTACAGGCTTGCAAGTAAGGAGCAAGGTGCCCACTTGGGCCGGTGAGTTCAAGGGCGGCCAGAAGAGGGCGCATCTCACGGAGACGCGCCAGAGCTCTGCAGCCCTCCTGCCCCGGACCCCTACCCCCGCCTGCACCCCAGATCCCAGACCCTAGATCCCAGTGTTCAGACCCAGCCTGAGCCAAGGGGAGCGTGCCCGCCTGGCAGGGGCCAAGAGGGGGTTCTGGTGTCCTCAGGGCTGCGGAAAGCAGCGCGCTGCGCAAGTCAAATGCGTTTGTGCCACCTGTTGGTCCCGCGCCCACACTGCACGCGCCAGCAGAGTCGCTCAGAGGCATCTAAGCGGTAAGGGTCTGAGGCCTGCCCTGGGGGGACCCAGGTGCAGGGCTCTGCGCCCCCATCCCCCCGGACGGACTGGACAGAGCGTGCCCCAAATGAAATGCCAGGTGACAGTTTCCCAATCTCAAAGGCATTAGGAAGGGGAAGGTTGGTAAAAAAGAAACACCTGAATAAATTTAAAAAGTATTCGTTTTTAATATTGCAGTCTTTCTAAACTTTAAACAAAATGTTTCTAAACCTAATCTTTTGAAGCACTCACAAACTGATTAGCTGGTGTGTTTTTCAAGGTCAAGTTTTGACTAGCATGCATTTATTTTCATGGGGAAGAAATAACTATTATAAATAGCATGTCATTGTTTTCTGTGCACATTTATTTTTATCTTCTTTTTAATGAGTGTATCTTTTCACACACATGTACATTACAAGATATATGTGTACCTGCGCTGCGTGTAGATCTAAAGAACAGCCAGATTTACAAACAATAATTTTTATAACTAATTTGGCCAGATGTAACTTCCTCTTCAGATATTTGTTTTATCTTAGATAGGATACTTGTTTGAAGGTACACAGAATTTGATCTAAACAATATGTTACAACCTGGCCCCCTGAATACCTAGAAACATGACTGGGAGACATGGTTCTGTTCACATTCTAACCCACCCCACCCCCCAAAAAAAAAGAGAGAGAGAGAGCTGAAGTCACACAATAACATACAGAACAAGATGGGTATTTGCTGTCCCCATGTCATATCCATGAGATATATGATTTGGGTTTTTCTAGCATTTCTTTCTTCAGACAAAATATATATATATATATATATATATATATATATATATATATATATATATATATATATATATTATATATATATATGGTTTCTTATCATGAAATGTATATGTATATATCACAAAAACATAAAAGAATGTTCTAATTATAGCTGTTGATATCCTATTAAATAAAAACAAAAGACATGTGTTTTTAAATGGATAAATACAAAATGCCAAAGCACACCTTTCACTTTGAGAGAAAATTGTTGTCTTTTTTTCATTTTCCCCATACCTTCTCATTTTCCCCAGACCCCAGTGTGACATTTCCTTATCTCTCTGTCACCAAATAAAGCAGGACATTAAAGTGTCATATCTCTTACCATGGTCAGCAAAGATTGTCCACTAGTTCGTGATATATATTTTGGTTATATAACTTTACTGGTATATGCATGAGCTCTTTCCTTTTATGTGGAACACCTCATTTATAACTCACAACAACACAGCAGGAGAAAACTTCACGATATAAAGGTAAGCAGTGGGGGAAAGCAGGAGGAATTCTGCTAATAGCCTTATGTTGGATTTTTTATATATATATGCATATATAATCTCTCTATACATACACCTATAGATAAAATAAACAGGGATCATCCATATTTCAAATGATATATAATATCTCTTAAGGAAAGAATATATTATATGTTATTTATAATATAGTTATATATATATATATACATATATATGCATGTCATAATGTTATATATAACACTAAGGTATAAGATGAATAGCCAGATTCAGAGCTGAAATGAGATAGAGAATAGGGAAATGGGAACTCATATTTTTTTTAAATCAATAGGACATCCAAGTTCAGTGATTTAGTTATCAGATAATATTGAGTTTTAAATGTCAATAATAATTAATTAATATCACGGCATTCTTAATAGCATCTCCCATTTATCTCACAAACTCTCTCTCTCTCTCTCTCTCTCTCTCTCTCTCTCTCTCTCTCTTTCATAAGGAGGGTAGGCATTCTTAGCCATTCTAACAAAGCAGCTAGTCAGAACCTGGTACTGAAAGACTTCTTGGGAGCCTCCTATGAAACAGTTAAGCAGTAGATATTACTGTTGCATGAAAAAGCAGTTAGGAAGAACACACAAAACTTCTAACCACAGTTTGAGTTTTTATAATTAGGAATAAAGATATATTTAAAGATACCTAAAAATCTTAGTAAAAACAAATATGCAAAGATGACATTCATATGCCAAGAAAAGGAAATCACTGCAAGAGAATTAATTATGATAAAATATTTAAGAGATTATTAATTGAGATGAAATAATGAGAGTTCAAAGGAACCTTTTTAAAGCACTGGGACACTCAGTGTAGCACTAAAATACTTTACCCATATATAGATATGACACAGAGAGAAAGGTAAGCAGTCCTGAGGACAGACAGGGACATTGGGGCAGTGTCCGGTGGTTCTGACAGGGAGGGAGACCAGCCACCCTGCTGTGGGACTCTCCTCATGACCAGTTGGCTATGTAACCTATGGCCAAGAGTGTTGTTGAAACCCTCGAATGTGGAAATCTAAGCTGGATAAGAAAAAGATGGAGAAAGAAGAGGGCTGAAATGTAGGTGGGTCTGCTAAAATCTAAGAGCAGTCTTTGAGTCATGAAGCAGTAACAGGGGATTAATCTTGGCTGTGTGACTTGGGTGGGCGGGTAGGACCTATGGATGCTGACCTGGTCTGACTGATAGGAGTGGGTGGCAAAGGGAGGCTGCTTAGCATAAGGAGGTCAAGGAATCAAGAGGTCTGAGTGTTAGATGGGTCGTTCAGCAGATGGAGGATAAGGAGGGTGGAGGGTGATCCTAAGCTAAAAGCAAAGGATGGTCACCTGAGAGAAAGGAATGGCAGAGCTAGTGCAAAAAAAGAAGGAAAAAAAAGAAAGAAAAGCAAAACAAAACAAAAAAACAAGGAATAGGTGTGCTTTTGTGGTGTGAATACAGAGACCCAAGGTCTGAAGGGTCAATGGAGCAGATAATCCTGCAAGGGAGGGAGCAGGGCATCACACATCATGCTTGGTGGATACTCATATCCAATCCTGCTTGTAGTAAAAATGAACCTAAGCAAAGTGCAGACCTCTTCAAAGCCTCAGTGTTCCTATCTGGAAAATGAGCATGATCACTTAGGGCTGCTGTGAAGGTTAACTATGTGTACTTCACACAATGTTTTGATGGGTCTGATATGTTACAGTTCACAATAATGTTTGCCAATGCAACTCTTAATCTTAACAGAGCAATAGGCTCCTACTAAGTACCATGCACTGTGCTAGAACTTGGAAATGAAAAGTCACTCAATTTAGGAGAGCACAAAGGAGGGAGAATGGACAGTTTTAACAGAGAGATAACTTTTATGCGAAAATTGTGGAGTTGATCAGGCATGAGATGGAAGAAAAGGCATGTAATTTCCAGGAAATTACATGTTCAGAGGCAGATGGACACATGGGACCCAGCCATTGTGTGGGAGTGGCAGGTTAAACATACTTAAAAACTCATTTCCAATGACACTGATACAAGCCAGGTGTGGGGTGAATACAGAGGAATTACATTTCTCTCCTACTTTATAAGGACATGAATTTTTTCTACCATTTCTGGGGAGTGAAAAATCTCTACAACCTCCATAAAAATTGTTGCTTCATTTTCTACTGTCTTCCCTCTTCAAAAGTAGGAAAATATGCCAGGTATTGTCCCTGGGGATTCAAATGGAGTACGGTGCTCAGCAGTTGGCAGGAAGGAGAAGAAACAAGCTGTGTCTTAGAAATAAGACCAAAATTGCCTGTTTCCTTATTTTTCTTTTTAACATTTTAACCTCTGATTCAAGAATCCTAAGGAGTTAGTTTAGGTTAGGTCATTACACAGCTTCTGAATAGTATTTTTGTAAAATCCTCATGGCAGATGAAATCCAAGATGTTTGCTCACTATTAATACTATTTTTTAAACTTATTGAGCATACAGCAAGAACCCTCTTAAAGGTTCACTGGTTCCTTTAATACCAGAGCCTGGTAATTTTTGGGGGGAAAAATCAGCACCATAATTTTGCTATTACCTTGATGAACATCAATGATAAAGTATAACCCAAACAGGTTGATGAAGAGTCATTTCTGGAAATCAATAAACCATTAATTTTGTTTTCCCTTGTGGGGAGCATCAGATGATTAAAATGACAGGGTGAGAGGAGATGAGTCTCACGTTGAAGGCAGGCCTGAGCAGCTGGAAATGCATCTGCGGACATCATCATGGCCACGCACATCCTTGCCTCATCAGGAAAGTTTTGTAAAATGAGTCAGTAAACAAGGCCAGTGCCCAATAGGGTGAGGCAGTGTGAGAATGAAGACAGAACATAGAAACACAGAGCATGGAGCTTACAGAACACGATGCCTGACAGGTGCTGTGCCTGAGAGGCAAGGTGGCTTTCCCGGGGCCATTCGGCAGCCCCTGCAGAGCAAGCTCTTCGCCCTGGTGCTGTGATTCTAGGTCACATTTGTTCCCTGCACACTGTCGCTGCTTACCCAGCTCCTCCAAAGCTGCGGGATCAAAGCTGAGCGTCCCTGCTACCTCAGGGCATTGTGCAGGAGAGATTCCGAAGTGCCAGGCCAACGGGAGGACCATTCAGCACGTAGGAAAGATGCTGGGAACTGGACTGCACACACGTGCTCATCTCTGGTGCAAACCCAGCAGCAGACATCTTATTTAGCACAGCAATGGGCTTCTACTACATGAGGCTTTTACCATAACTTTCCTTACGCTCCTCACCTGTCGATGATAAAGTTTATCCTCTGCCATGATGTGTCAAAGAGCCAAGCCAAGACATGCTCTCTGAACACACTATGGTACGCTGGACAGGATCCTGGAACAGAAAAGAGGACATGAGATAAAAACTAAGAAGTCTGAATAAAATATGAACTTCAGTTAATAATGTGTCAATATTGGTTCACTCAGTGTAACAGGTATACATTCTAATAGAAAAAAAATTAATAATAGGAGGAACTAGGTACAGGATATATGGGGACACTCTTAAGTATTATTACAATTTTATGTAAATCTAAACTTCTATAAAATAAAGTTTATTTTAAAACCAATCAGCACAACTGTGCTGCTAAGACACATTGTTGAAAGTGCAGACAGGACAACCTCTCAGGAAGGCAATTGGACGACACGAGAATCCTTGTCGATGTTACTTAGACATTTCCACCTGGAAACTCCCTATTTAGGCACCTAATCTAAAAATGTTCAAAAGTCCTGAAAGTTACATGGACAAAGATGTTATTGAAACAGAATTTATAGTAGTAAGAAATTGCCAGGAGTAGCAGATTGCATAGACTCTTAAGAAAGAACATAATGCTGTGAATCAAGCTTAAGGAGAGTCTGCAGACAGAAGAAAATTTGCCACATCATCATCACACCTTAAGGATATGGACTAACATTACTAGGGATGTCCTCTGGGTGGTGACATTAGGGCTGATTTTAATTTTCATCTTTGTTCATTTATAATTTCTGAATTGTTTATGTGAAGGAGATGCTTCTGAAATAAGGAACACGGATATATAGAGAAAGGTTTAAGCGGCAAATGAAAACATTAGTACTTGTTCTTCTATGTCTAAATGTTAAGACAGAAACGTATATGAAAGGGTTGGTTTTCCACAATTTTTTATTTCAAATATAAAATCCGTAAAAAAAGCATTCTTCTACAGGAGCTTCTGTTCTGAAGTAGCTTTCTTTTCCCAGCGCTCTGTGTCAGTGGAAAGAGCACCAAGGACCGATTATGAAATAATCTGAACTGAAAGGAGCCTCCTGCACAAACTAAAGACTTCAGGTTGTGTCTTGATGAGATGAACAATTGAATCAGCTCCCTCTATTCTTCACCTGTAGGCTGAAGAATGTATGTGTGAATCCCCCTGAATGCAACTATAAATTATGCATCCAGCATTTGGGTGGTTAAGTGACAGGAATGTGTTACCTATAGGCAAATTCAGCCGTCACAGAACACACAGCAGCACTTCTCTAAGCAGGAAGGGTCTCAGCAACACTGAGGTCACCCTGTTTAGAAATAACGCCATGGCATTCTTAGCACATGACTTGAGAATGTTGGAGATGGGTGATAAGAACTTCTGTTTGATGGCTTGTTTCCAGGGCAACACTTCTAATAATGCCACATTCTCTAGGAAGTAATACTGATACCTGAGGAATTCTGAACTGTGCATATTCTGTGTCTTGGTTTTTCAAAACATATCATATTTTCAAAACAAGTCTTGGGTAAAATTGGACTTGCTAGAGAAACATCATGAAAAATCATGGTTTCAGATGGTTTAGAACAAGCAATAATACATCAAAATTTCTGCCCAACTCTCTGATGTGGTGGCCATATCAACCAAAAAAAGACTATCACATATTTTTACTCTTTTTTTCATATTGAATTTTATCCTAGATGGGTGGGACTTCTGGAACCCATGGTAGAGTGAGACACTATTCAAATCTCCCCAAAAAGCAATGACAAAACTAGGCAATATTTTCAGGACTCTGGAAGCCAAATAAAAACATACCAGAAATTGAAACACATGTATTCAAGGAGCACCACTGAACCCCATGTGAGAACACAGAGATGTATGGTGTTTTGCTGAGGCTGCCTAACCCCACCTGCCCCTAGCTTCCATAATGCAGTGGTTTGTGACTCTCGTGATGGGCAGGCAGTGGGAACCAGCAGCGTGGCTGCTAGAGAGGCTAACTTAATTTGCAGTGGCATGTGGTGTTGAATAGAATAGTTATCTCTGTGCGGGGAGGAGAGAGAAAAACATGAAGGCAAACAGTGCAGCACCCAACCCACACACACAGTTATTGACCAAGGATGGAAACTTTATTAGCTCAAGGCATTTGAGCACCACCTCTGATCAATCCTTGTCTGAGTACTAAGCTGTGATGACCAGAAGTGACCTTCATGAAACCAAATTAAAATTGAAAAACAAGAATTTTAAAAAAGAAAGAAAGAAAGAAAGAAAGAAAGAAAGAAAGAAAGAAAGAAAGAAAGAAAGAAAGAAAAAGAAAACCTAAATGGAGATATCAGTGGTCACACCCAGGGTAAACATAATTTACAGAATTAGTAGAGGCAACTCACTAAACAAATGAAAATCAAACCAGCAACAACAAACATGGTGAAGAGTGGGGGGAGGGGGGGAGATCATAATCCAGAGTTGCTATAATATATTGCCCAAAATATCAAGTTTTTAACAAACATTTCAGAACAGGCAATGAGCCGAAACCGGTTTGGCTCAGTGGATAGAGCGTCAGCCTGGGGACTGAAACAAAGGCAAGCAAAGAAACACCAGAATTCTCTAATCAGCAATGCAATCTGGCAAGTAAAATGGGTTCTAGTCAATGCAAAAGGGTTCTAGTCAGTCCCAGGTTCAATTCCGGTCATGGGCATGTACCTTGGTTGCGGGCACATCCCCAGGAGGGGGTGTGCAAGAGGCAGCTGACCAATGATTCTCTCTCATCGATGTTTCTAACTCTCTATCCCTCTCTCTTCCTCTCTGTAAAAAATCAATAAAATATATATTTTAAAAAAAGAAAACAGGCAATGAAACAGGAACTTGTGATCCACCATGGGGGAAAAGCAGTCAATGGAAACTCCCTGAGAGGACTCAAAGGTTGAAACAGCAAAGGCCTCACAGCAATTACTTTAAATAAGTTCAAATACTGAGACAATGATATGCAAAGGTAAAGAAAAGTATGACAGTGACTCGTCAGCAAGGAAAGACAATTAAAAAGACAAGTTACAAGAGATATGCTGGAATTAAAATCATCATAACCAAAGTGAAAATTTCACTCAACGAAGTATTCAAACTGGCTCAATAAAGGGTGAGCAAACTTAAACATAGGTCAAGGAAAAATATCCACTCTGAAGAACAAAAGAGAAAAAAGAGTGGTGTGAGGAAGAGAAACAGACACCTACGAGACACCATAAAATATACCAAGATATGTTTAATGGGAGTCTCAGGAGGAGTAAGAAGTGTCAGAAAAATACCCGAAGAAATAATAGATGAACACTTCACAAATTTCATGGAAATTTTGTATGTCCAAGAGGCTCAACAGTTTCTAAATAACAAAAACACAGAGATACCCCATCTAAACACTATAGTCAAATTGTTGAAACCCAAAACAAAGAGAAAATATTAAAAGGAGCAGGAGAACAGAAACCCTCCTTGAAAAGGAACCTGAAAAGAGAGTAACCACTGACCCCCCAGTATTTATGCAAGAAAGTAGTGAGGTAATGTATTTATTAAAAGTGCCGAAAGGAAAAACAAAAGCAAACAAAGAAACACCAGAATTCTCTAATCAGCAATGCAATCCGGCAAGTGAAAAGGGTTCTAGTCAGTGCAATTGAACAAGATAAAGAAATCTTTATAAAAGAGAAAAAATTAAAACATTTTTTACAGGTGACACAATGCTGTTTGTGATGTTTAAAATTATATTTCCAATTTTCTGTTTGGTCATACCTCACCTTATTTCTTTCCTTTTTCCTGGTTTAGTTAATGTTTCTTAACAAATTTTTACATTGGGTTATATATGTAACAGTCTTCTGAGCATGTAGAAGCAAAAATACACTAGACCAAGCAACAAAACAAAACACAAGCTTGCCAACTTTTAATTCCCCAGATTTGTTCTGTGTATTTAGAATAAATAAAATTAAAAGAGTAAAAGAACACATCTTTGAATGCCAGAAAAAAAATACTCTTAAAAGTTGAATTGTCATCTTAGCATTCAAATGCATTTGTTTATGATGGAACAGGGGTCAAAAGGAAGTTGCAATTACAGTTAAATTGTTAAATTGTTTTCAGCAATTAAAGACTGACTTCTGTCCTGCCCAGTACCTAAAGGAAGGGAAGATAGACCCAGAACTCTGCTTGTGGCCCACTCTCCAGCCTTCCTGTAGACACAGGGACAATGGATGACCAGCCACTGTGAGAATCATTGTCCCGGGTGGTGCCATGAATCTTTGTCGCATCTGTAAGAGATTATGTGTTTTCAAATAGCCTGTTAACACCACCACCAGCACACACCACTGGTCCAGATTTGTGGTTTCAGAAGTCACTTCTATCACACCCGGCAAGCCTGCTGTGGAGTTCGTGTTGCTATAAAAAGCCTCCTCGTGGCTAAGAGAAGGTCTGGCTTCAGCTGGAAGCCTGGTCCTCAGAGGCAGGTCAAAGGTGAGCATTCCATAGCCTCTTCTGCACTGATGAGTTGATAGAGAACCCCACCGATATTTTAGTTTCTAACCGAAAGCAAACAAAATAACACCTACTAGGAAAAAAGGTGATTGGGAAACAAAACAGAAGCACCCCTCTATTGAACACTTGCTCCCGTGTGCTCTTCGGCCTCGTTGTGGCAAAGGCACATGGTCCCCTGCATTTGGCCTCTTGGCCCTGCCCTGCCGCCAGCTGATGCTCACTCACCTTTCCTCCAGCACCGGTCCAGGCTGCAGCTGCATTGATGCTCCCACCTGCCTGAAGCATCGGTAGCTGTCCCCACATCATGCGTTCCGGGTGGGGACAGTAATAGTGGCAATATCCAGGGAGCTCTGCCACAGATGGCTACTAATGCAAGGTGTGACTAGAGTCATTTTTAGCATCTCTTATTCTTTATGAAAAGTGTTTATAACGAAGTTGTTTGCAAGTTGAACTAATTCAGGAATGTATTTGAAATACATATTTTATGATTGCCTGTGTCATTTCTCAGCATAATGTGTGTTCCAGAAAACGTTCAGGTATCAGTGCTAACTGACTAGTTAAAGGCATAGCATTATAGACCATTCTTCAGTAAAAATTATTTTAAAAGTAGAAAATTATGATTCAAAAGGTACTGTATGATTTTATTTGAGGTAGATAATTGTAACCCAAATGGTATATGTTTTATCTTCATGTTACAGTATAATTGGATAGGGGGGGGGGGGAATCAAGATTAAAAGCCCCAGGTGTGTTACTAGACAACTACTACTTCAATCCCATTTTTATCGATAATTTCTCCAAATTTGCAGGAGTTCTTATGGAAATTACTATTAAGATCTATTTTTATGTATATTTAAGCAGTTGCTCTGTACAGTGGCCTTACAATAAGTAGCAATTTTTCTGTTTTCGTTTACAGCATTCAAAATCTTTAACTTCTCTCTAAGTTTCCTCACTTTATAAAACAGAAGTTTTCTCATTTTATAAACCAAGATGCCTCTACAACCCTACATCACAGGATTGTTCTGACCTAGTGGTCTCTCCTTAAAACAGCTGGGACAGAGGAAAACACTATAGAAAGGTACATTTTTTATACCATTATTACCCGTCATAGCGGCATGCAATGCACTAGCCTTCAATCACCTTGTCAGAAGTAAGATTCCAGATTTCAGGCTGATGGACTGCAGGGAAGCAGACCCACATGTCACTCCATGGAATTTGCAGTTCTTGGGTGTTTTGATTTCTTCCTGTGAGAGTGGGCCGTGCTCTTAAATCTGCCCCTTATAGAGGGTCCTGCACGTTCCTGTAACCAGGAGGCCACCTGCTCTCACTTGGCCCATCTTTCTGGGCACGTCCAGGTCTGGAAGCTCTTCAAGAGAACATTTTTGGTCCATTATAGGAACGCACACAGAGTGCTTCCCAATGGCTAGAACAATTTGTTTTCTTTGGCCAATTTCTACATCTCTTCCCTGATGTACAATCCCTTGCCCTTGAGCCCAGGTGGGTCTTAGGACGTCCAGGTGGGAGTCGAAGGTGCTGTCGGCATTGTCACAATGACACCGATGGAAGGTAAAGGGCATGGTTTCTGCAGACTCCGAGGGTGTGAGAGCCAAGAGGGAGCACCTGCTTGTGTGAAAGTTGAGAACCAAGCAGGTCTGCTTTTCTCCAAAAAAGGAAAGATTTGCTCAGGGTGGTGAGCAGGAGGGCTTTTGGACCTGTGGGGGCGTGGCCATGTGAGCCTGGCAGGAAGGGCCCGCTCTGCAGAGCCAGTGGGGCCTCAGGGAGGAAATGAACCTTACCAGCAAGAGCAGTCCTGTCATGCTGAGCCTGCCTTCCTCCAAGGTCCCCTCCACCAACATCCCCTCCAGAATGGAGCCAGTGACTATCATGTGTCCTGATATGTGTGATGCTGGGCAATCCTGGCTGGGTCCCAGGTCTGCACTGTCCCCATGGCTAGATGCAGACTGAGAGCTGCGTAAAACATAGAAACGCAAACTCCTGTGGGAATACACGCAGGGAAGGCCGGGTACACACTGGCTCTCAGGCCAACCATGAGCAGAGCCCCCACCTCCCTTCCAGATGCTTCTCTTCATTTTCCACCTTGGTCTCTGTCTCAGTCATTGGTCTTTCCTCCGCCTGGTGGTCTCTTTTGTCCCAGAACCATTGGACTTTCTCCAAGCAGTAGAGAACAGGCTGCTTGTGTGTGGATTGATTTGCCTCACTACATAACCCAGAAAGGCCAACTAAGTCAGCAAAATCACAATGTGCTGGCCCGGACTCATCACCTGGAACCCCCAGGAAAAGACAGTCTGATTGACTGTGCTGGGCTCTCAGCCCTTAGAGCCAACCATCAGGTTCTTGGGGGCAAAATAGAATGGCTGATGGGCAGAGCCGTCCTATGGCCAAGAGGTGAGACACTCCAAGGAAGGATGTCGGCTTTGCCAGCAGATGGTGAGGGATCCTGGGAAAAGGTGTGATGACAAATGTGCCTAGAGGAGTGTCCCCCCTGTGGGCACTAAGGTCAGGCAGGACTAAGTTTGCATTTCGGCTTTGCCTGTTACTGGTCACCTTGTGCCTATTATTTAAAGCGTCTAACTCGCAGCTCAGCCATCTGTGTGAAGGGTTATTGTTTTTAATAAATAGTTCAGGTTCCATGGATGACATTTCAGTGTTTTCACTGTCACTGGTAATACCAGCTCACTGGAAGACATGAGATTAGGGTCGGAGAGGAGAGAGAGTTGCATATATGTTTGGTGTTTATTTGCTTCCAACAAATAGTGCTTAAATGGGAGAGGAAAAAAAAGAGCCTAAAGGAGACCTCTAAAGGGATCTTCTCTGAGCAGCTGCTCACAACCAGGGAGGGGCAGGGAGCGCAGGGGTGAGGGAGGGAGCATAGGGCTGTACTTGTCTCTGAGCTGACAGCAAGCTGCCCGGGCAAGGGTCCATGGGGTCAGCCCTGACCCACCATCAAGGGACGGGGCTTCCGCCAGGTTAGGATATAAAGTCAGCAGACAATGTGAGCTTGTTTCTTTGTGTTTTGGGTTTTGTTTTGTTTTTTTTCCACATATAGTAAAAGAGATCATACAGTATTTGTCTTTCTTTGTCTGACTTATTTAACACAGCATGATGCCCTCAAGGTCCATCTATGTTGTCTCAAATGGCAAAATCTTATTCTTTTTTATGACTCAAGTTCTTTATCCATTCAGTGAACATGTAGGTTGTTTCTATATTTGGGCTATTATAAATGCTGTAATGAACATGGGGGTGCATGTATCTTTTCAAATTCATGTTTTAATTTCCTGTGAATAAATACTCAGAAGTGGGACTGATAAATCCATCTTCAACTTTTTTGAGGAATCTCTATACCGTTTTCCGTAGTGACTGCATCAATTTGTATTCCTACCCTCAGTGCACGGGGGTTCCCTTTTCTCCATCTTCTCGCCAGCACTTGTGATTTCTTATCTGTTTTATAACAGCCATTCTAACAGGTGTGAGGAGATATCTTGTTGTGGTTTTGACTTGCATCTTCCTGATGCTTAATGATGTTGAGATTCTTTTCATGCATGCGTTCTTTCAAAAAACATCTATTTAGATTTTCTGTCCATTTTTTAAAAATCAGATTTATTTTTGGCTGTTGAGTTGTATGAGTTCTTTATATATTCTGGATATGAGCCCCTTACAGGTATATGATTGGCAATTATTTTCTCCCATTCAGTAGGTAGCCTTTTCATTTTGTTGATGATTTCCTCTGTTATGCAGCAATATTTTAGTTTGATGTAGTCCCACGTGTTTATTTTTGCTTTTGCTTTTGGTGTCAGATTCAAAAAACTCATCACCAAGACCTATGTCAAGGAGCCTACAGCCTGTGTTTTTTTCTAGGAGTTTTATAGTTTCAGTTGCACTCAAGCCTCTAGTCGGTTTGAGTTATCTTTGGTGTAAGACAGTGGTCCAGTTTTAGTCTTTTTCATGTGGCTGTCCAATTTTCTCAACACCATTTATTGAAGAGACTCTCCTTTCCCCATTGTATATTCATGGCCCCTTTGTTGCACATTAATTGACCATAGATGCATGGATTTATTGCTGGGCTCTCTATTCTCTTCCCAGAATAATGTTTGACAACAGATCTGTGCATCATGACCCAGCCAAGTTGACACATAAAACGAGCCATCACAGATGGATGATGTAGCTGTCACCAGGACCTTGTTCCAAAATCTGTGGTCCCCCTCCCCCTCTCTCCAGAGATGCAAAAGCAGACCCCAACCAGCAGCTGTAGCAGCCTCAGCAACTGGGCCAGGGGAGTCTGTGGACTGGATAGTCAGAGCGCATCATGACCACTGAAGTGACAGATAAGAGACACAGCAGCCTGGGACATGAGCTCACAGCCTCACTGAGGCATGTGAGGACTTCTACTGCAACATCTTCCACGTAGCCCCTTCCAATGACTCTGCCAATGTCATTTCACTGCAGACTGTCAGTTCTTGGAGCATGAGGATCTTCGTGTCCCCAGAGGCTGGTCCGGAGGCTATTCAGAGCAAGTACCTACTAACAATCCATTGAGGTGGACATGGCTGCCTGTCCAGACCACTCCTCCTCTTCACTGACCCCATCACCCACCACCCAAGTCACCAAACCCAAAGTTGTGGAATGTGTCTTAGGGACTAGAGATAACATTGAATATCCTGGAGCTGGGTGTCACTAAGTAGTATCAGGATGGTCCTAAAGAGTTAAAACACCATTTTCCATTGCAATTGTTAACATTTAAAAATACAACCTGGTTTTCTTGATATGTTCCATGTACAAAAGAAGGGCTATAAATAAATCATTCAACCAAAGAGGAGAACCGTCTAGGAATTAATTTATTCATATAGTCCTACCCCCCAGGGCTGGAAAGGGTTCTCAAGGGGGATTTAAAATTACTGACTGTTTACACAATGGAAAGCTTCTTGGCTTTCATTGTCTTCCCCGACAGCAGCATGAGTCACAAACCAAACTGAAGATAAATCTGCATCCTTCCGAAGATGTCTGAGCAAGTGGGGGCGCCAGCGGCCACACCATCAGGCTAAATGCATGGCACAGCATGAAGCACAGAAAGAAGCTCCCATGGGGACAAGGAACACAGTTATTTGGCCACAGAAAGGGCCCCTGGCCAGTGCGTCCTTCCTGACGCCCATTCTGCAGCGCCCCATACACTGCCAATGCAGAGGGCTGGTTTGCTCCCTGTCCCCACATGGCTGGTGAAAATACCCACAGAGATGAATTCACAAGGATTCCCTCCAGCCCACCCAGGCCACAAAGCCGTTCTGTGTCCCTCCATCGTCATTCCATGCCACTCAATAACAATATATTTAAAGCCATACTTTTCCCAAATAGTAAAATATTCTGCACCAAAAAGGTCTCTCAAGGTATTCATGAGGCCCATACCTGGGGCATTTATTAACTTCCTTGATGCTTGGAAGGTGGTCAATGCATCTGACCGTCAGGCTAGAGGGTCTCTGGAAACACTGAGAGCTGCCTCCCACTCCTCCACCACATCCTCCCTTCCCCAAGCACAAAGCAGAGAAACTGCAGGAGCAGCGAGGGGGAGCAGGTTGCAGAGCAGGCAGCATGTGCCAGAAGATGAGCCCTGAGGCCTGAAAGGGACTGAAGTGCCCCCGCAGACCCAGCTCTTGGGTACAGTCCATTGTCTGCCCAACCCCCACCCTCCCCAAATAAAGGAATCAGGAAGACACAGTGTGGCCTACTTGGCAAGTTCCCTGCTTGCTGTGGAGGAAGGTAATTTGTTACATAAATAATGAATCAGATGTGTGTTAACGTGGAATTAGTTCTTGAAGCGGTTTGTAGAGCAATTGTGTGACTCCAGGTCACCGCGGGCTGTCAGTTCCAAAGACTCCTGGATGAATGCATCCCAAGTTCTTGTGACTGTGCACCCTCAGTGGGGTTTCTTCATGGGGTTTCCCTAACTCCATCAAATTCTGGAGGGAGTCACAGAGCATTCAAGATGTGCAAAGATCCCTTTTAAATGGCAAAGGCTCCCAAAGGACTTGGCCCATACTCTGTCTCTCTGTGTCCTATAATCGGGATGTTAGGGTGATTTTTCTCACTGGGATTTCAAAGGTTCAAAGTCGTCCATGCAGAGAAGATCCCTGTTTTCTGTCTCTCCCTCCAAAAGCGCACTGCGTTCACGTGTCCGGGCAAGCTGAGCAGAGAAGACGGAACCCAGGAGAGGCAGAGAGGAGCTGGCGAGAGCTGTGACATGTGTGCATGTGCCAAGCACTAGGGGAGGTGCAGGGTTGGTTCCAGACGGATCAGCACAGCTGCATTGATTACATTCATCCTGCCAGGAATGGGGGCCTGAGAAGGAAACCCCAGAGGCAAGGCAGAGCCCAGGATGCTCTCCGTTACAGGAGCCCTGGCGAGAGGCCTCCCATCTACACCCGGAGGTGAGGCCACATGAAACGCTGCCATCCTCCCCTGGCAGCCCCGACAAGAGGGCACTTGACCTTCCTCAAAATCCAGCAGAAACAAGTGTCCGGAAATGGAGAGGCTAAGTGGGGCCTGCCCCTCCCGCCCCATCCTGGCCCTGAGATGTCCCAGGGCACGGCTGCGGGAGAGGAAGCTGTTGCTGGATGGCTGGATGCAGCTGGAAAGAATTCCGAAATTACCACCACATCCAATTTTAGACATCCTATTCCTCTCCTCGCGCCTGGGAAATCTGTTGTCTGCATGTTCCCGCTCTCCCGCCAAGTTCCCTCCTGCCTCCTCTGAACAGCCCAGTGCTCCAGCCACCCGCCGAGGGCACGGCTCTGGGTGCACCCGCTCCTCTCATCCCGGTCCTGGGAGGGGGATTTCATGAGCCTGAAGGATCCCTGTGATCCAGGCCCCAAAGCAGTTAGCAAAACTCCATGGGGCACCTAAGGACATTGCTAACATTCTCACCATAGCCTACCTTGAAACTCAATAAGGGGTGCTTCTCAATGGGAACCGGCTCTGTCGCATGGAGTCACTGATAGATATTGTGGATAAATGAGTCCCTCCCAGAACAAAAATCGTGTTGGACCTGCCACTGGCCTGGCCTGCTGCCACCTGTGTCCCCTGCACCACCCTCTGACCAGCATCTCAGGTACAACCTCTCCTGCCTCCCAGACAACGGGCTCAGTGTAGCCTGGCCCATGGGCACCTCTGTCATCAGATCTCAGGGAGAAGACCCTGCTCCCGCCCTCCCTGGCAGCTCCAGAGGGAAGGAAGGGAGGGCTCGGGGACACAGCCCCTTAAGATGGAAATGGCTCCAGATCTTCTTCAGGAGACAATGTTTTCTGACATTTACTGTCATCTGTTGTAGCAGACAAAACTGAACATACTGGGCTGTTTGAAAGTAACTTTAAAAGCTGTGAAGGAAAATTCTGAAGAGGACACACATGTCAGAGGATAAATGTTCAACTACGTTTCAATAAAAGCCCATTGCTACCCCTACAGCTAAAGAACAATCGAGGGCCATGGACAGATGAAGTGGGAGACACAGAAAAGCCGAAGACAAAGCTGCCGTCCCCTCCCACAGCCAGTGGCGGTTCTTCTCTGAGGTGCTCTCCATTGCTAAGAGCAGAGCGCAGACGGCAGATCAGGTGGGCTCACTCCAGCCTGGGGGGTGATAGCCTGGCTGGGCCCTGCTCCAGGAGCCCCTTTCTGAGTAGCAGTGTGGAGCTGGAGCCTGCATGTTTCCGCCTGCATCCACCCAAACCACCTGGGGCTCCACAGGCTCCTTAACCCTACTCTTCCACGAGCAGCTGGAACCCCCTCTCCAGCAATTCAGCATCTAAGGAAAGGGGCCTGGGCGAGCCTGGTTGATGACAGGCCTGACTTCAGGGGGCAGACCTGAAGGAAGTTCAAGGGGCACTTTGTGACACTAGTTGGGGCTCGACCCCAGGGCTCTCACCTCCCCTGGGCTGGCTTGAGGACTGAATGAGAGCATGCCTACCCTGTGGTGAGCAAGGAACATGGGGAGAGCCCCGGCTGTGGCTGACATGGATCCTTCCAATCAGCTTTACCTACAGAGCCGATTCCCATTGAGAAGCACCCCTCATTGAGTTTCAAGGTAGGCTATGGTGAGAATGTTAGCAATGTCCTTAGGTGCCCCATGCCCTTATCTTTGTCACATATCTGACAAACTCTGGATCCTGCAGGGAGGATCAGGGCTCAAGGTCTGATAGAGATGAGACACATTTGAAGTACAGGCAGAAACCCAGATTGTGGGACACACAGGAATCACAGCTCAAAAGCAGAGAAAGCTGTCCTCACACCCAAGAAAAAGGGTGTCAGGGCTTGAATTGAGCTAAAGGAAGATGGTCACATGTAGGTGAGGTGGGAAGGAAGGTGAACGATATCACTAGGAGATGTCTAGGACCTGTTGGTCAACCAGCTAAGAATTAATGAGGATTTAGAGTAAGGTGCACCACATGATGGAAAAGAAAGGCACTGGCCTGAGAACCTGATGAGAAAAGCCAGGCTGGTGACCACAGGGATGTAGGTGTGAGAAAAGAGCATGTCAACACATTACACATCAAAGGAGACTCTCAAACAGCTCTGAGGGTTTATCACCAACAGGATGCTGTGTCTAATCTGCTCACAAGCCCACAGCTTGTGGCAAGTGCACTTGCAATTTGTGCCTCTGAACTGATATACATGAATAAATATGTATTGTGGGAAAACACTTAACAGAGATCTACCCTCTTAACCAATGTTAAGTGCACAGTGCAGAATACTTAGTTATAGGCACAATGTTGTATGGCAGGTCTTTACAATGCACTCATTTTGTGAAACTGAACAGCAATTCCCAGTTCCCCATCCTCCCCCACCCCAGCCCATCCCTGGCAACAACAATTCTATTCCCAGTCTCTAAGGGTTTGACCATTTTAGAAACCTTGTGTATGTGAAATCATGCAGTGTTTGTCCTTCTGTGATTGACTTAAATCAGGATCTCAAAGAGATATCTGCACCCTCATGCTCATTACAGCATTATTCACAACAGCCAAGGCTTGGAAACCATCTCCATACCATCATAAGTGCATAATCATGGGATTAAGTTATGTGTAATTTAGAAATGTTGCCTGAAGAAACACTTGTTCTGCTATTTATCTGGTAAATTTTACTTATGCTCCTCCAAATCCAACACTTGTGGCTTGCAATCTTCAAAACGTTTCTGGTTTCCAGTCCAGCAGATTTCATCTGTCAATTTGAGCAGGTAGTTCTGTCAAAATCCTGTCTAAGTTCTTTGCTCTGCCCACTCTTCTTTTGTCCTCCACTAGTTTCAGGTCAGCAGAAAACACCCGAGCTGTGAAATTAGCCTGCACACTCGCTCATCAGCACACTCCGAGCGGGACACGGGGCGGGCGGAGCCACCTCTGCCTACTGGGCCCGCACCTCCTTTTCCAAAGCATATATTTGAGGTGGAAATTTTTCATAATTGCCTCAGCACAAAGGTGTGTTTGTTTGGAAAGTTTCAGCAAAACCTGTTCATCTGTGTTGTTGTTGTGCAAGACTGTGGAAGAACAAGCCCCGGGAAATGAAAATGTTTGCCCACGAGTAACTCAAAAGTCCATCATTTGATTTAAAACTTTAAAGGAGTCCAGGATTCAGCCAAAACTGGTTTGGCTCAGTGGATAGAGCGTCGGCCTGCAGACTGAAAGGTCCTGGGTTCGATTCCGGTCAAGGGCATTTACGTTCGTTGCAGGCATATCACCATTGTGGGGTATGCAAGAGGTAGCTGATCGATGATTCTCTCTCATCGATGTTTCTAACTCTCTATCCCTCTCTCTTCCTCTCTGTAAAAAAATCAATAAAATATATTTTTAATAAATAAATAAATAAAGGCGTCCCGGATTCAGGAAAAAAAAAAAAAAAAAAAGACAAATCAGATAAGTTTAAGAAAGCACAGAGAATGCACTTTCATCTGATTTTCTGATTCAATCCTTACCCAAAATATCTCCTAGTATTAAAATATGAACATCTGATTTTCACAATACTGTTTCTGAAGGACAGGCAGCCAGTTGTAATGCTCCAAGGTTAGTTTGGTTTTGGTGTTTCATTTTGGGGGTCTTTTTTGGGGGGAGGGGAGGCTGAATGGGATCAGCCTCTGTGTATTCTTGAGCAGTGGGTGACCCATGGAACCTGAAGATAATTGCCAGATTGCATATTTACAAAGGAAACATGAGACCAAGACTCACATATTGAAAAGATTTTCATTCGAGGGTAACTGGCTTCATTTCCATCATTCCTGAAGAGCTGGGAAGATGAGACTCGTTTTTAAAAATGTGTATTCGGACTGATCATCTGCTATGGTCTGCAAAGCAAAGGAAGATCCAGCCCGTCACTTCCAGCTCCCTCTTGTCATTCTCTCTTTCATCCTCTTCCATTGGAGGAAAACCAACCATAATGTCCTTTTTCAGTTTTAAGGGTCATTGTCCACCTCATGTTTAGACTTAGGTGTTTATTCTATTTCAGTCACAGGGGTGACTATATTTTACATTTCCCTAAACTTTCCAGAATGTACCTCCAGGTCTGTACTCTTGAATTCCATCACAGAAACCGCACACACACACACACACACACACACACACACACACACAAACTTTCAATTCAACATCCAATTTTTTTTCTGGATTTAATTCATGGATACTTGAATTGTCCTTTGTTCTCCTTTGCTGACATGCTCAGTCATGTCTCTGTATTATCCACAGTTCTCTTTAAGCCCCTTGCCTCACACATCCTCTCTCAAAATTTAGTCTGAAATGTTTATATAACTGAACCTGGATCCAAGGATCCATCCAAGACCCAGACAACTGCACTCTTTGTTTCCTAAGAGTGGTTTAAAACTTTGATTTAAATCTAAGAATGGTATACTGTTCCCTGAAGACATCCTTTTAACCCTAACCCATGAACTCTATGACCATTATTGACAATCATCACCCATAAGCATTGCCTTGATAATTCCCTTTGAGTTTTACTTACCCAGGACCATTGCTGGTGACCAATACCCCATAACTTCCAATGTGATCTTCACCCTCGACTATTCCTATGACTATCACCAATAACTATTGCCTATCATCATCACCTGTGACTATCATCCATGATGATTACCTATGACTATCTTCTATGATCATTCTCATGACCATTCCCCATGACCATTGCTCATGACCATCACCCATGACATTCACCCATGACCTTCATTATAACCTTCTGACACAAGCATCACCAGCAATCTTTATATATGACCATCATCATGACCTTCACTATGACCTCCTGAAACTATCACCATAACCACTGGCCATGATTACGGAAGTATCCATTGTGGAATTGAACTTCCTCCATTTGAAGTTTAGAGAGCATAGTCTATGATAACAGGATAGATCTGGGGCCTAGGATAGCATCATTTTTAGAAAGAAAACTGATACAAACACTATATGGAAGAGGTAGACAGACCCTAAATATAGTATGGGAAGTGAGCAGGACTATTTGTATAGCAACTTCCTCTCTTCTTGCCCTGGAGGCTCTTGCATGCTCACCTGAAGCCTGATGCAAAGGCTATGCCAACGCTGACTAGGTGGCTCTGCCCAAATATGCATTCACCCCATCCAGAGTAATAGTAGCAGGAGACAAATACCTACCTTGTTCATTATAATAACTGACAATGATCAGGATGAATATTTTAAAATAAAGAAGTCCCTTGTTTAAAAATAGAGACTCCGTTTTTATCCACTCAATACTATAGCAATTTAAAGATGATAATCTTGGTTTTCAGATTTCAGCAATCCTCTCTCATTTAAGCTGTGTTCTATATTTACTGTCCTTCTAATGGCCTGGTTCCTGTTTTCACAACTCCTCTCATTTTTCCTGGTGTGTCTAAGTTATAACTCTTTTCCACCCACAACAGCAGGTGGATAAAATGAAGCAGCACAGTCCTATGGAGTTCTTTTACTTTCATTTATACTATTGATTATTGTTTATTTTCTCCTTGGAGTCTGATCACTTCCTGAGGAGGAAATCTAGCCTTTAGACTGGAAACGCAAGACAGGGAATTGATGAGTCTCTCTAAATGCAAGTCCACCTGTTCATTATCCCCACTCATTAGAAAATAGACTAAGAAGATACAAATGGTAAAATAGTTCTAACATCATAGCATATACAATGTGTGTATAAATATATGCATGTGTATTTCTACGTGAGTATCTATACACATGCATGTACATAATTGATAAATTTTTGTTTTGTGTCGAGGTGGGTCCTTGATGTTAATACTGTATCTTCCTACATAGAACAAGTCATATAAGACATAAACAAGTCATATAAGAGATTTCATATAAGTAATGCTATTTTTGTGGAATTTTCCCTACCATAATACAATATATTAACATGAAAATATTAAAGTTATAAGCTTTAAATTTTAACCAGCAGCCAGTCTACTAACTGAGGTATGTTTCTCATTTCCACGGGGCCTCCACACAAACAGCAGCCGTTTTAATAGACATCACGCATTAAAAAAGGGGAGGACCATTACGTCGTGCTTCAGCCAGAGCCACAGGGCACAATATGTTCTGTGGGTCAAAAGCACACGTCCTGAAGGAGCCAGCCAACTACAGCGTCCTGTTATTAATCCGGAAATTGCATTTTTAGAACTGATATTGTCGACTACCTAAGTCTATATTGTTTCCCTGTGGAATTTCTTTCCCCTGAAAATCAAACAAACTTCCTTTGTTCCCTTCGAGGTGGGCAGCCAGCCCGAATGAGCTTCGACTTTAGTCAGCATGTCCTTTTGACTCTGACAAAGACACGGGACTCGGGTGAAGTCCCCCCCAAGTGATGACCTGCACAGATGGCCTCTCTAGGAAGGCCAGGCAGCAAGGATACTGAGCCTCTGGAAAACAGATTTTCAGGCCAAAGGGTTACAGAGAAAGTGTGGGGTGCTTGCGGACTACTGTTCCAAGTCCTTCCCTCCGCTCAAGACTGAAGGACGACCCTGAACAACAGGACAAGGTTAGAACAACTTCCACAGGACATGCAACCACATGTGTTTCATTTATTTTCTAAAAGAAGGTAACGTATGCCTGGCAATTGGGTATCCTTTGAATGCAATCCAATCTCTAAGCCCACCTGGGTTTTTCCTGGGATCCTGTGCAATCCTACAAAGATATCATGAGGTCCCAAGAGGCCATCCATTTCTGAGTATCTCCTCCACCCTGGCCCCTCTCCTCAGCTGGCTGTGTATGGAGTTCTTGTGGGGCAGACCATAAAGAAGGATCTCATTCTTGAGAGAACCACAGGTGAACTCACCTGGGCTCCAGGGCCAAGGCTCCTGGTCCCAGCTCTGCCACTTGTCAGCTAAGTCATCTTAAACCAGTTTTCCCACCTACCTGGGGATGACCTCTCACCTTTCTCACTTCCCAGGTCATCAGCGAGGCTCATGCATGTGTGTGTGCACACCTTTGTGCTAATGTGGCATACTCTACCATTGTGAAGTACCACCTCTTCACTGACGTGCCCTTTCTTCCCATCAACCCCTCCCTAATCCCGACATCTGCCTGTGAGTTAAGGGTGGCATAGTAGGGACTAGTCCAGGCAATGATTTCGGGTCACAGCTTCAGAAAACACAACCAAGCTAATGGAACTGGCTGAGCAAAGAATCATCTTGCCCAGGAAGGAATGGGGTGTGATGGAACTTCACACCTCCCCTCCCAGTGGTGCTCCAGCAGCCTGTACCTGTTGGTTAGGATAGAGAAACAGTGCTCCTGTGAGAAGATTGGTTAGGAATGAGTGAGAAAGGCCCAGACATCCTACAGCCACTTTACAAGCCATTCTAGTAAAAGAGTGGGTATTTAGAGGCCTTTGGCCTGACACAGCCATTCATAATTGCGTGAATGCATTTCAATTAATACTTCCTTAAATGCTTCTCATTTATTTACAGCATAGTCATTAATCCATTTGGTATGCCCCAGCAGTCTCCAGTATCACATATAATACACGGACAATTAATACAATGTAACACAATTCTAGGGTTCCTCCAGGCTTCTATTTATGGCAGCTCTACTGCAATGAAAATATTTTCCTGTCATTATTTAAATAACTAAAGGTTCAGTGCATGAAAATTTGTGTACTGGAGGGAAAGGGTCCCTCAGCCCAGCCTGCCCCCCTCAGAACAGGGAGCCCTCAGGAGATGTCCTACTGATGACTCAGGGAAGCAGCCCTAAGCCACAGTCTGGCCTCCCTCTGTGGGAGGAGACTGGGCTGATCAGGGGAAGGCACCGCCCCCATTATCCCACTGCTGCTGCCACTGCCAGCCACTGCAGGTGCCAGCCCTCCTCAGCCCTCTCAGCTGCCATGGCTGCCCACCCTCCTCAGCCCTCTCAACTCCTGCGGCATTGTCTGGAAGGACATCCAGAAGGATGTCCAGAAGACATCCAGTCTATCCATATTATCCTTTTATTAATATAGATGAGAACTGATATTTAAAGCACATAAAATATTTCTTTAATGTTAGGAATTTATTTGCTATCCAAAAACCTTCAAACTCTGTGAAAAGATGATGTTTAAATTTCCTCCAGCTGGAAACTCAAAAAGTTTATTCAGGTTCTAGACATCATAATGGAAAATGTGTTTAAAAGAGTCATGCAGACGTTAATTAACACTCTGGTTTGTTAAAACATCCATCTTCCCTAATCTTTCCAATCTTCCTAAAGTTACTTGCTTTTGCAACAGCCCTGCCACTTGGACTCCCCAAAACTTCCTACTGGATGTCTAGGAAGATGGTGACTAGCATGCTTTGCAATGATGTCACAGCCAGTGAACACCTCCCACTGGCTTCCTAGAGCCTGAGCCTTCTATGCTCTGGAATGAGAAGGCAGCTCAAGGACCTCCAAGCACCTGGGCCGCATACCCCCAATTCATTCAATGCACTGACTTTGTATGAGGACACAGTGATGGCCAGGTGGGATGTTGTTCCTCAGGAGCACCTGAGGCAGGCTGGAAGACTGGAGAAGCCAGAAGGTCTTTAAATCGATGCAGAAATATGACTGTCAAAAGCACAGCCACTACAAGTCAAGCTACACATGTTAAACATAAAGTTAAATGAAGATGAATAGGGTGGAACATAAGGGTGTTATAGATTGACTTCCTCTAATAAAAGAATATTCTAGACTTAGGTCAAAAATAAAATTTACTTATATGTGTTTTATAAGAAATTAAATGACAATATTAAGATGGAAAAAGTATGTTAGGCAAACTCAAATAAGGGAAAGTAGTAAGGTGAGTATTAATATTTAAAAAGTGAAAATTAAGGTTAAAACATTAAATAGAAAAAGATGGATATTTCATAATGATAAAAGGTATAATCCTTAAGAAACTTGAGCTATAGATGTTTATTCCTTTAAGAATAGAGCAAAAACTGTTATAAGTACAAGAAGAAATGGACAGATACAAAATAATTAGGGGAACCATCAACACAACTTTAGAAACTGACAGGTAATAAAGTAAACAAAAAAAGAAGATTTGAATATACAACTGACAAGCTTAATCTACTAGATTGATAAAAAATAAATTTTCTAACAAAACATAAAAATTGTTTTCAAACACACATGGGATATTTACAAAATAGAACATTTATTAGGCCACAAATAATTTCCACAGCTTATGACTATGGTACTAACTAACTTAATCAAATATAATATACACACATTAACTCTTATTAACATACAGACACACACTTTATATTAGCAGCCCAGAGCTAACATTGTTTGGGGTGGTGACATAGTAAATGTATTGCCTTGAAAGTCAGATACATGTATCATTATTGCCATTACTCTGGTCCTAGTCAATGCAATAAGACAAGAATAGGCTAAAACCGGTTTGGTTCAGTGGATAGAGCGTCAGCTTGCAGACTGAAAGGTCCCAGGTTCTATTCCGGTCAAGGGCATGTACCTTGGTTGCTGGCACATCCCCAGTAGGGGGTGTGCAAGAGGCAGCTGATCGATGTTTCTCTCTCTGATATTTCTAACTATCTCTCTCCCTTCCTCTCTGTAAAAAAATCAATAAAATATATTTTTTAAAAGACAAGAATAAAGTAGAAGACACTAAGTGTGAATTATTAATCAAAACTGGTATATATTCTGTAAAAGGCATCAATTGTTTCAGTAATAAACATGTAACAATAGGTAGGAGCAATTATTTTATTGATGTTTATTAATAATCATTTTAAATGCACTTCAATTTTAATGATATTTTTTATACAAATAATTTCAAGTGGTCACTAAACGGCAGAACAGAGTATCCCGAGTTCTCCATATTTACTTAAAATCACTGTGCTGTCCTTCTGTATTCCACAGTACAGGGGTGCATAGTACATAGGACAAGCCAAAGTAACCTTCTTACAGAAGGTAAATGTAGCTACATATACATTATCATGCAAGTCTTCAGTGATTGTTTAGGTTCAACTTTCCTGAGAGGAAGATTTGATGACTGGCATGTGGAATCCTCATTGAGTGAGTTCTATTATTTTCTAAACCCTCCACAGAAGGAGCAGCATAGCTTTTTTCAAAGGTTGGAGGGAACACACCTCAACTGATAACAATAATTTTGTGTTAGAACAGTTTAAATTAATGTATGTATTAAAAAAAAACTTACTCTCTTAAAACATTCAAATTGGCCATCCACTCTAATCATATAAATTAGACAGGGTTTTTTTTTCCTATTAGAAAATATTTTTGAGGAAGGATATTTGTCTAATGAAAGTTACAGGAAAAGCACTGAAGGACTTGAGGAGACCCCAGCATCTGAACGGTGGCAGGTTACCAGCCACCAGCAGTGCAGGAGCAGCTGACAGCCAGATGCTGACCATTTGGGCAAGGATGCCAAACAGTCACCAAAAGACAAGGGAAGGACACAGCAAAGTGCCTGCTGCCTAACTGGTCTGCCAGTTGAACGATTCACAAAATGCCTAGTTAACAAACAGCCCCTGAGAAAACTCAGAGCCCTATGGCATCTTGGGTAAACTTCACCTGGAGTAACAGCTCTGCTTCATGGAGGGCAGAAGGTAAATCATTGCTCCTCTGAGTCCTGCCGCCCACACATGTATGTGGAGGGTTGGCCTGACAACATGGCCAGCTGCATCATCTCATTAGCAAGGAGGAGTCATGGCAGTTGCACATCAGAACCCGAAATGCAACTCAAGACACATCCACACCAAGTCAACTATAAGTTCACATTTGGAAGATTAAGGAGAGAGAAAAAAAAAGTATCATATGGTACCAATCTACACTCCTGATTAGGTGAAATGAGTAAATGAAGCACAATGCTAGTAACATCCACTTTTGACCATGGCCAGACATTGATTACTCCATCAAGATGATTCACAATAAAAAGGGTTGGTTTTGCTAATTACTACATATTTATAATAGTAACAGTTTGATATAAAACAGGGTAATAAGTTCAGAATGAGTATGACAGGGAATAGAGGGCCTGGCAGACATGTGATGGATTCTTCACTTGGTTTCGATGCAGCTGCCAATGTCAACAGAGGCTACCTGTGGCAGGTGTGGTATCATCTGTGGCAGGTATGGTTTCTACCCAGATCTCCATTTTATTAAAAATCCTACCACTATTGTTAGCTTCTGCTCTTTCATTCCCTCTTTATTTTTATGAGATAACTAGAGGTCCAGTGCACAAAATTTGTGCATGGGTGGGAGAGGGTCTCCTCAGCCCAGCCTGCACCCTCTCCAATCTGGGATTCCTCAGGGGATGTCTGACTGCCGGTTTAGGCCTGAAACCGGCAGTCAGACATCCCTCTCACAATCCTGGACCACTGGCTCCTAATTGCTCACCTGCCTGCCTGCCTGAATGCTCCTAACTGTCCCCTCCCTGATCACCCCTAATGTCTCTGCCTGCTGGCCTGATTGTCGCCAACTGCCCTCCTCACTGGCCTGGTCGCCCCTAACTGGCCCCTCTTGCCAGCCTGGTCATCCCACACAGCCCACTTTTCAGTCATTTGGTCATCCCTCACTAATTCCCCTACTGGCCTTGTCGCCTCATACAGCCTGTTCAGTTGTTCGTTTGGTTGTTTCGGTTGTGACGGTCGCTAAGGCTTTTTATAGATAGATAAGAACAAAAGTGTGATTACTCATCCAAATGGCGTCATCAGCTCTGCTGTAAAAATATTTCTCATTGATAAGATCTTGACCTGATCACATTTACACCAAGGACAACTGGATTTTCATCTGTCAGTTACAACAGAAAAGTTCAAATTTTGCTGTTATATATTTTGAGATTTTAATCTCTAATGATCAAAAATCAGATTATCTGTAGTTAAGTGTATGGAAATTTAGTTCCCCACACTTTTTTTCTCAAACAATATGATGTAGGAAGATTTGTAAATATATTTTCCTGCCTATATTGTGAAATTATTACTATCTTAATGAAAATAAAACGAAATTTATAAATTAAATCTAATGTTTTCCACTTTTCCCCTCAATTTATTTTCTAAATTAAGAGATTTCTAGGAGACACCAAGATGGCGGCATAGGGTAGACACCCGAATGCAGCCTACCACAACAAATTTGAAGTTAGAACTGAAAAACAAGGGAGGCATTGCCCTGAAGTGCCGGACAGCTAGCTGAGAGGAGGCTCTGCCATCTGGGAAGGAGAGAGAAGGCACGCTGAACTTCAGGAACTGTGAAGGTACGGAGAACTGTGTGCGCGAAAAGGCGCTGGCTTACTCCCAGCGCGGGGAGAGGAAGGGCCGGACAGAGATTGCTGCTGGCTTACTACCGGCGCGCAGAGAGGGCAGACAGCTAACACGCAACTGGCTTTCTTGTTCGAGAGGAAAACAGAATCAGCCTATTGCTCTGATAGACAGCCCCAGACAGGGAGAGGCCAGACTGTCAGGCAGTGTGCAGAAATCTCTCAGAGGTGTGTGAAGCCAGAGGCCATTACTGCGGGACTTGGGGAGGAGCCCAAGGGAAAACAGTTTGTCTGCACTAACCTGAGACTCCGCCCAATCTATGGCTGAGCACAGAAGCTCTCCCAGAGGCTGGCTTTCTCTAAGGAGGGACTGGCAGGAACCCAAAGCTTGTCTGTGCCTTTACCAAAGAGGTGCGCGCGCCTGCAACCAATCTTCCGAAACTCTCCGAGAACAGGTCTTTTCTAAGGCGAGACTGACAGGGAACCAAAGCTTGTCTGCACCACCCCGAGACCCTGCCCTATCCAAGCAGAGTTCAGAAGCCCTCCTAGCTGAGACTCTGCTGATCCTCACAGCCAATTGGCTTGGAGATCAAAGCTTCCCAGTGATACCAACAATAAGCAAGGCTTAACAACAAGACTGCACACACAGCCCACAAAGGGCTACACCAAGACTGTCCACTGCAGGTAACTGGGAAGGCTGTGCTACTGGGCTCTACCAGAACACCTAGAACACAAAGCTATTCCATCAAATCAGGGAAACAACTAAGATGCAGAAAAGAGGAAGGAGACAAAGGAAGGAGATGGAGGAAAAGAAAAGATTGGACATTGAGTTCAAAACTACAGTTATAAGGTTATTCAACAATATCCTAAAAAAGGCCGATAAAATAAATGAGACCTATGAGGATATGAAAAGGGAGCAACTAGAAATAATAAGGGATCAACAAGAAATGAAGAAAACATTGTCTGAAGTAAAAAATATTATACAAAGTCCTAAAAACAGACTGGAAGATCACAAGAATCAAGACAAAGATTTAGAACACGAAGAGCCAGAGGACACTCCTCTGCAGAAGGGAGAAGATAAGAGAATCCAGAAAGTTGAAGATAGTATAAGAAACCTCTGGGACAATTTCAAGCGAAACAACATCAGAATTATGGGGATTCCAGAAGAAGAGAGAGAGCAAGATACAGAAAGAATACTGAAAGAAATAGTGACAGAAAACTTCCCCCACCTGGGGAAAGAAATAGACTTACAAGTCCAGAAAGCCCGCAGAACCCCAAACAAAAGGAATCCAAAGAGGAACACACCAAGACACATCATAATTAAAATTCCAAGAGCAAAAGACAAAGAGAGAATATTAAAAGCAGCAAGAGAAAAGCAGGTAGTTACCTATAAAGGAACACCTATACGATTGTCAGCTGATTTCTCAACAGAAACCATGCAGGCCAGACGGGAATGGTTTCAAGGTGAATATTCAAGGTGATGAATAGCAAGAACCTATAGCCAAAAATAATCTACCCAGCAAAGTTATCACTCAGAATCAAAGGACAGTTAAAGAGCTTCACAAATAATAAAAAGCTAAAAGAGTTCATCACTGCCAAACCAGAATTATATGAATTGCTGAAGGGGGTTATTTAGGAACGGGAAGAAGATAAAGATAAAAATTATGATCAACAAATACGTAACTATCAAAAAGTGAATCTAAAAACCAAGGGAATTAAAAAAATCTGATGAACAATATTAACTGGTGAATATAATAGAATCAGAGGTATGGAAGGGGAGTGGACTGACAATTCTCGGGGAAAAGGGGAGTGAGGGTGCGGGAAGAGACTGAACAAAAACTGTGCACCTATGGATGAGGACAATGGGGATGGGGAAAGGACAGAGGGTGGGGTGGGAACCTGGTGGAGGGGAGCAATTGAGGGGGGGAAGAGGATCACATTTGTAATAATCTGAACAATAAAGATTTATTTTAAAAAAAAGAGAGAGAGATTTCCATATTTATTTCACCACTTTAAAACAGTAACTAGAGAACATCTCATTCTCTTTCTTTTTCCACAATATTTCTATCATATTAATTTTATATAATATTTTAAAGTACTGGTATAAAGCAAACTTTAAAATGTTATAATATCTCAAGTTTTAAGTTTAAACTGCATAGGTTAATTTTTAATTGCTATTAAGGTACTGAACAAAACACATTAGGAAATAAAACAAATTACATATACACTATGATTAATAAACTCAAAAAGGATCTGAACTCTCTAAGTCACCTAACAATTTAAAGGTAACCCAGATTTTAGCTTTTCCTAAAATACATTTGGGTTAGTTTGTCCTTTTTATGGCAGCATAGATGTTTTTTGATCTATCTCACATCTATATGAAGTATGTACTGTAGCCTGAATAGTTAACCCAATGTTAGCAATGAAGGTGCCTCTGGACTTGGTGGGTGAATCTACCCGTGCAATCTGCTCTAGGACATCAGCCTGGTCCCTTCTTAAGTGGACACTGTCACCAGCTTTGGGTTGTATCACTACTCCCTTTTCAACAACCAAAATCTACCATCAGGGCCAAGAAATAAAAGTATAGAAAAGGGCAATTGGAACACACGGATGGAGGGGTGACTCCTCAAGCAGCGTCTGCCACAGGGGCACACAGGGGGCTGTGCCACATGGACATCCATACTGAATTGTCTGCCTCCCAGGAATCTACTCCAAGGGTTTGCTTAAAATTAAGCCTAATATTCAACATGCAGTTAAGATCACTTTTCCTAATTTAACCAATGATCATATTAAATACCTATTTAAAGCAGATTTCAGTTCATTTCAGATGCCACGAAGCTAACCTACCTTCAACTGAGCAAGGCAGCTGCACAGTAAAGTTGTCAAGTGGCACCTTATTAAACCGAGAATTCACAGACTCTTGGCTGAGGGTCAGGTCTGACTATTTTGAACTAGAAAAATTTCATGAATATAGTTTTATTTTCTATAATGTGCTTATATGGAACAAATGTTCTCTACGTTAGTGTTGGAATTCAAATGAAACACCTAGTTTAAAAGACCTGGTTCACTGTACGTGTCATCTCCTTTATTAAACCTGAACTTCTTGGGGAAAATAGTTACGTTTTGCTTTTCTCTACTTCCCAACAGCGTCTAATACATTATTGGTGAGGAATGAATATTATATAAACAAGCAAAAGAATAAATGAAGATATTGGTGAGCTTAGATAAATCAAAATAAACATCATTTTTCCTCATTAAAATAGGCAATAGAATGAAAGGCTTTTTGAAATCCACTGTAACTGTTAATCACAAGGAAATCAAGGGCTTAGTCAGCATTTGGCATCGATTCAAAATGTGTGCTGCTAAATGTCTCTGACACGGTGGTTGCTTTATCTCCTAGTATTATTTATTAATCCCAACTGAAGCTTTTAAGTTGTTATTTTTTCTGATGGCACAAGTAAATGTTTGATAAGTTGTTAAATGAGTGGCATCAACTTTTCTATCATAAGAAAAATTGAAATTGAGACTGTATCTTTATAACAAGTCTTAAAATCAGGTGGATGGTGCCAGCTTCCAACTTTGTTCTTCTTCATTAGTATTGTGTTCGCTGTTCTGAGTCTTTTGTTCCCATATAAACATTAGAATCAGTTTGTCAATATCCACAAACTAAGTTGCTGGGATTTTGACTGATAGTGGTTTCACTGAATCTATAGATCAAGTTGAGTAGAATTCACATCTTCACAAAATTGAATCTTCCTATCCATGAACATGGAATACTTCTTCCTTTATTTAGTTCTTTGATTTTATTCAGAGTTTTGTTGTTTTTCTTATATACATGTTTATACATATTTTGTTAGGTTTATATCCAAATATTTTATGTTGAAGGATGCTAATGTAAATGATATTGTGTTTTTTATTTCAAATCTCACTTTTTCGTTGCTGGTATGTATGAAAGCAACTAATTTTTGTATATTAGCCTTGTATCCTACAACCTTGCTATAGTCATCTATTAGTCCCAGCAAGGTTATTTTGCTGATTCTTTCAGATTTTCTACAGATACAATCATGTCATCCGTCATCAAAGACTGTTTTATTTCCTCCTTCCCAATTTATATACATTTTTACTTCCTTTGTTCTTCTTTTTCAAGGTAATTTTAACTACTCAGAGTTCCTTGCAATTCCATATGGATTGTAGAATGATATTTTCCATTTGTGAAAACATGGGTCATTGGAATTTTTATAGAAATTGACTTGATTGCTTTGGGAAGTACTATCATCTTTACTATATTAAGTCCTTGAATCCATGAATATGGAATATCTTTCCATTTATTTAGGTCTTTTTAAATTCCCTTCAACAATGTTTTGTAGTTTTTGATATATGTCTAGAACCTTCTTAATTAAATGTATTACTGTCTTATTATTTTTTAATATATTTTTATTGATTTCAGAGAGGAAGGGAAAGGGAGAGAAAGAGAGATAGAAACATCAATGATGAGAAGGAACCATCGATTGGCTGCCTCCTGCATACATACCCCCCACTGGAAATTGAACCTGCAACTTGGGTATGTGCCCTTGACCAGAATCAAATGCAGCACCCTTCAGTCCAAAGGCCATCACTCTATTCACTGAGCCAAATCAGCTAGGGCTGTCTTATTATTTTCAATGTTACTATAGATTTCTATATATAATTTTATATTAGACTAGAGGCCCAGTACACGAAATTCATGCACAGGTAGGATCCCTAGGCCTGGCCTGTGATCAGGCCCAATCTTCCCAGGCTGCCTGGAGCCAGCCCTGCCCCCTGCTACCAACACCAGTCACCCTCTCTGTGTGGGGAGACAGGTGGGACAATCGCACTCACCTTGGCCTGGTACCACCCAGATCTTCCACCACCCACCCCTGGTTCCCCATTCCCCATCGGGCTATCAGAGCCTGCTGGCCCAAGGGGATGGACCAAGAGGTTAGCCATCAGGCAATCAGGGATTGCGGGCTGGGGGAAGCTCTACGCCCTGGTGATCAGTGTGCATCATAGCAATCAGTCGTTCTGCCATCCAGTTGATTTGCCTATTATGCTTTTATATATATAGATTGTCCATTATTTCCACTAATTAGCAATTAGTGGAAACACAACTGATTTTGGTAATTGATCTTGTATCCATCAACTTTGATTCATTTATTATCTCTATTTGCCTTTTTGTGTGGATTCTTTTGAGGTTTCTATTTGCAAGATTATATAGCCTATGAGGTATATAGTGCTGTAATAACAGAGTAAAAGAGATGGTTTTGTTTCTTCCTTTCCAATATGGGTGCCTTTTATTATTTTTCTCTTGACTAGTTGCACTAGCAAGAACTTCACTGTACAATGCTGGAGAAGTGGTGAGAACAGACACCTTTATCCTATTCTTGCTCTTATCCTGTTCTAGCTTTTAGACTTTCACCATTGACTATGATATTAGCTGTATGTCTTTCACAAATACCTTTTATCTTGTTGAGAAAGTTTCCTTCTTCTTCTAGTTTATTGAATGTTTTTGTCATGAAAAAGTATTGGATTTTGTCAAATGCTTTTTCTGCATCAGTTGAGATTATTATTTTCCGTTCACTCTATTAATGTGATGTATGACATTGTTTGATATTTGTATTCTGAAACACCCTTGTATTCTTGAGATAAATCCCATTTAATATGCTGCTGGTTTGGGCTGCTGGTATTTTGCTAAGGGTTTTCACATTTATATGCATAAGCGATATGTAGCTGTAGTTGTCCTTTTTCATCTCATGCATTTGTCTGGTTTTGGTATCAGGTAATAGTTACTTCATAGAATGAGTTAAGAAGTGTTTCCTCCTCTGATATTTTTAGAAAAGTTTGAGACTAATTGGTGTTAATTCTTTTTTAAATGTTTGATGGACTTTAACAGTGAAGCCATCCGAACTGAGCTTTTATTCATTGAGAGGTTTCTTACTATTGATTCAGTCTCTTTGTTATTGATCTACTAAGATATACTCTTTATTATTGAGTCAGTTTTAGTACTAAAAACATATGTTTCTAGGAATTTGTGCATTTTATCTAGGTTGTCTGATTTGTTGGCATAACATTATATATAGTGTTCCCTTATAATTTTTTTTATTTCTGTAAAATCAGTAGTAATGTCCTTACCTTTATTCCTGATTTTAGTAAAGTTCAATCTCTATTTTTTATTGAATAGTCTAACTAAATATTTGTCATTATTTTTATCTTTAAAAAAAAAACTTTTAGATTCATTGATTCTCTCAACTGTTTTTCTTTTTCTTTTTTTTACTCTCTTTCTTTTACTTAGCCTTTATTATTTCCTTCCACCAGATTTAAGTTTTATTTATTTTATTTTTTTTTTGGTTTTTGTTTTTTAGTTTAATTTTGTTTAGTTTTGTTTTTGCTCTTTTTTTTTTTTTTTTCTAATTCCTCAAGGTGGGAGGTTAGGCTGTTTATTTATTATAAAATCTTTTTTTAATTTTTTAACCTTTCTTAAATTTATCTTTAATATTTTTGTTGTTTAAAGTTTTACATATGTCTTCTTTTTCCCCAATTAACCCCCTCCCCCAGCCATCTCTTTTTAATGTTGACATTTATAGCTATGAGTTTCTTTCTGAACACTGCTTTCACTATGGCCCATATGTCTTGGTAAGCTGTGTTTTCATTTTCATTTGTTTCAAAGTATTTTCTAAATCCCTTGTGATTTCTTTATTGACTCATTGGTTGTTTAAGAATGTGTTATTTAAATTTCCACATATGTGCTAATTTTCCTTCAGCTATTGATTTTTCACTTTATTTCACTGTAGTTGGAGAAGATACTATAGAATTTCAGTCTTTTAAAATTTATTAAGATTTGTTTTGTGGTATCACTATGGTGCTACTATACCCAACACATGAAAAGTTGACAGTAAAGTGAAGAGCCTTCCTAGAGGAAAAGATGGTTATTCCTTATGATGATAAAATTGTCAATTCACCAGAACATTATAACAATTCAAATTAGTATGCACTTATACCATAGTTTTAAATATATAAAGTAAACATAGAAACAATTAAAAGCATAAATAATCAAATTCACAAGTTTGGAAGGGAATTTTTAACACAACCCTCTCAGGAATGCCAGAAAAGGCAGACAAAAGGGTGTATTGATATAGAAAATTGTGAAAATCTGATAAAAACATGATATAATTGACATGTGGAGAAGAATTTATCCCACAGCTGCAGATTATATGCTTCACCAGCACATGGAGTGTAGGCACAAGGGGTCCTCACAGCTCATGCATAAGTTAGGTCACAACAAATTTCAAAGCCTTGAGATCACCCAAAGAATGTTGTCTGATCACAATGTGGTTGCACTAGAAAACAGTGACAATAAGACAACTAGAATATCCCCCTATGTTGGAGATTAAGATGCAGAATACTAAATAACCAATGGGTCAAAGAATAAATCATGACAAATAGAGAAATAGTTTGAACTGAATGTAACACTTTATACAGGGTGTTCAAAAGAAATGTACACATACTTTGGCTGCTATTATTAATTCCAATGGGTAAAATCTAAAAGAAAAAAAATCAATTGAGCTATCAACCAACTATTAAAGTGTGCATATGTTTTGGAGGAACAGCCTTTACATCAAAATCTACAATATATAGTTACTTTGTGCACAAGAGATATTTAAAACTTTGAACACATATATGAAGAAATAAGGAAAGCTTAAAAATGATGTCGTTCTTTTCAATATATATATATATAATTTCAGAGAGGAAGGAAGAGGGAGAGAGGAACAGAAACATCAATGAGAGAGAACCATTGATCGGCTGCCTCATGCATGCCCCCTATTGGGGATCAAACCTGTAACCCAGGCATGCACCCTGACGGGGAATCGAACCTTGATATCCTGGGTCATAGGTTAAAGCTCATCCACTGAGCCACACCAGTTGGGCAGCATAATTTTTCCCCCAGAGCAACATGAAATGTGGGAGGAAATCTTGGGCTAGATTTAGATAAGCAGCCTTAGTTTCCCCAACATTTCCATTTGGCCTCCAAAGAAAGCCACAAGCTGTGTACTAACATCAGGACCTCAACAAGTTGATGAGTGAAGAACCTTCTGGGGATATGAGCCTATCTCAGGGACCCAAAAGCCTTCATTAATAACTTGAGAAAGGTGGTTTTTAGAAAGCAACACAGATCTGGGTCCTGGTGATCCTTATCCTTAAATGGTGAACAGGCAAGTCATTAATTTACACACTCATCCAAAAACCCTCGTCAAGTTCCATGTGAGGACATAGATATATGAGATCCAGGTGAAGTGAACACGCCCTCCTCCCCACCCCAAGGGACTCTGTGCTCCTGAAGGTGAGACTGAAGCCCTCCCAGACATGATGTCCTCAGTGAAGGGAAAAGCAAAGCTTTTGAGCCTAATCAGATTCCAAAGGAAGCATGCTTAGCCCATTCATTCTCTCATTCTTTCATTCATGTATCTGTTTGGCAAGTACTGCTATGAAGGGGATGTAATGAAGAAAAGATGTTGCACCTGCCTTTCACCAACTGGGGATGTGGACATGGAAACCAGCAGTGAGGCAACATGATGAAGTAAGGACAGTGCAGGAGGGAGGCTGTTCCTGCCCTGACTGCTTGGAAGTCTGGAAAGTGGGCTGGGAGGACTGCACACGGAAGGCCAGACACAGACAGATCAGGAGACTAAGGATATTGGCCAAGCAATGGCCAGGATGCCTCTAACAAATACTCTCCCTGAGCTATGTAAAAAAAGACTGAGACTTAACCGCCAGGCTGTGGGACCTGGTCTCCCAGGACCTATAGCAGGCTCGTGAGCAGGGGCCACAGCTCCACTTTGCAGATGAGACACTGAAAACCAGGAAGCAAGGCTACCCTCAGCCCAGCTGCATCTTCCACCCGACCCTCCCTCCTACATGTAACTTCCATTTGCAGAGTCCTCATTTACAACGTGCTACAGCCTGGCGAGAACTGAAGAGTGCAGACCAAAGCCACCCTCACCTGGCAGAAGCATGAGGAGAGGAGGGAGGAGCCTGCTCCCCCTCATGCACAAAACAACACCTGAAGTCACAGTGTTTCTCAGATCTGTCCTGGGACCTGGTGGATCTCTCCACCTGGGGTGCAGGGTGGGTCTGTAAATACACTTAGGCTTCTCTTAGTACTTGCTGGTTGCCTTTTAACTGTTTGATTTGTCTAGTGCCACTTCAACTCCTTTCAGATGCTGAACCTAAGCACATCTGTGTTTCCAAAGTTTGCAGTCATTTATTGATTAACAAATTGATTTTCTTTTGGGGGTTCCTAAACTTTCATAACTAGAGGTAAGTGTCAATTTAAAGAGCACATTCCCAGAGCAAACCCTGCCGTCAGTGAAACAGAATCTGTGGGTCTCCAAGAGCCAGGAGCCACGTCTGGGCCCTAGAAAATGAGCTAATGTTCAAATACATGAAGGCTTTTCCTTGAGTCTTAATCCCTTACTGTTTTACAGTATAATTGATATCCTAAAATCTTGATAAACCTATCCAATTTATTCATTTAGTCTTTGCAACACTTTAAAGACATCTTTTACACATGCATGCATAGCCTTTGTCCTAGTTAGGGTAGGCAAATTGCTCTAACAAATGAACACAGAGCTTTAGTACTTAAACACCACAAAATTTTACTGCTCTCTAATCACCAAGCAATATGGCTGGGGGTGGGGGCCTCTGTCCCATGCAGTCATTAGGGGACCCATGTTTTTGCAGCTTGACCAGCTCTAACACGTGACCTCCGAGTCTGATGCATGGCATGGAACAGGAAAAGAGAGTCAAGGACAGATCCTTTTATAGGCCAAGATTGGAAGTAGCATCCATCTCGCCATCCACCAACCATTGATTGGAACCTGGACACGTGCAAGGGGACTATGAGCTAGAGTTTAGCTGTGTGTCCAGGGAGAGAAGACTCAGCGTTACCAAGAGCCAGCATCTATGCAAGGGTGCCCTGATCTAAAACTTGAAAACTTGAAGGAGGTAGATGGCATGCCTTTTTATTTTTTTAAATATATTTTTATAGATTCCAGATAGGAAGGGAGAGGGAGAGGGAGATAGAAACTCAATGATGAGAGAGAATCATCGATTCACTGACTTCTGCACACCCAACCCCCACCCCTATTGGGGATCAAGCCCCCAACCTGGGCATGTGCCCTGACCGGGAATTGAACCTTGATCTCCTGGTTCATAGGTCAATGCTCAACCACTGAGCCACACCAGCAGGGCAATGGCATGCCTTTTTAGGTAATGCAACCCAAAGCTTACTTAACCAGCACAATTTTCAGTACAAATGCTTAGAAACTGGCCAGCCATCCTCCCTCCTCTATGAGAAGCCAGAGGGGGGATACCCCCACAGTGATTTCTTTGTGGTCCTTTCTAAGGGAGCTCTCTGGTCACAAGATTCGCAGTGCTTCCCTCTCTAGCCCTCTCCGGGGTGTCTCTGAGTGTGGGCATTACTGTGGTCTTTCCAAGAAACACCCTAGGAATAAGGATCACAAAACAACACTAAGGACAAGTTCCGTATGTGTGCACTTGCAGCTATGGATTCTCGGTGCCCTTCGGGAAATTTTCCCGGAGGAGTCATGACTTGGCAATCAGCCCCTGCGTGCAAGCCCTCGGGTGCTCCAGGTCCCACATTTAAAATAAGGTGACCAGCAGAAACTGGTTTGGCTCAGTGGTAGAACGTCGGCCTGCGGACTGAAAGGTCCCAGGTTCGATTCTGGTCAAGGGCATGTACATTGGTTGCGGGCACATCCCCAGTAGGGGTGTGCAAGAGGCAGCTGTTCGATGTTTCTCTCTCATTGATGTTTCTAGCTCTCTATCCCTCTCTCCTCCTCTCTGTAAAAAAAATCAATAAAAATATTAAATAAATAAATAAATAAATAAATAAATAAATAAATAAATAAAATAAGGTGACCAGATGTCCCGCTTTTGGCGGGACAGTCCTGATTTTTAACAATTTGTCCCGTGTCCTGTGGCATTTTTAAAAGTCCAAAAATCGGGACTTCTTTAAAACGCCACAGGACGCGGAACAAATTATTAAAAATAGGGACTGTTCCACCAAAAGCGGGATGTCTGATCACCTTAATTTAAAAGCATGTCGATTCCACTCCTCCTGTGAAATTACCAGACTGTAAGCTGCTGTAGAGAAGGCTGCAGCTCATGGTGGTGTGGCACAGCGCCTGCACCATTACGCAAAAAACGTCCCCAGCAGTTCATCCCTTAATGCATGGGAACAGCACAGCCCCAGGGCAGGGCAGTGAGTCCATGAGGTTGCTTGAGCCTCTGCTACCCCTGAGGCAGGTCTCATCCATTGGCCCAACATGCCTCAGCATGTCCATGAGGTCATCAATAGTCAGAAATCTGTACAGTTCATTCTCGCACACTCTGCTGCATTATTACATCCAATGATGCAACAGTGAATCCCTGATAAGGTAAAATTCTTAACACAGGTTAGGGCATTTGACATGAGACTCTGTTTCCCTGTTCAATTTAACATTGTTATGGTTATTTTATTAAAAACATAGAGATATAACACTAAGAAGAAAGTTCAGTAAAACAATGCATACGTAGGAAGCTAACACGCTTTTTTGACCTTCAGATGGCTCTTACAAAATATTGTAGATAAATTTTTTCTCAAAAATTTCCTCATGGACTTAAAAGTTTATGAAGAGGGTGTTGGGGCAAAGACTGCCTCCGGAAGAAGGTTAAACCCAACACTTGAAGAAATAGCATTAAGATTGTGCAAAGATTCCCCCCCCCCCAGGGCGGGGGGGGCGGGGGGGAGCAGCAGGAAGCACCAGCCAGCCCCAGGAGAGCACAGAGGAGCTCTACCTTTCTCTAAAGGGGACGGTTTGGTTCTAACGTCCTCAGAACACTTCCTTAGATTCTGTGGCACCTGATAGGACAGGAAGGTGCCTCTCTTGTTCCCATTCCAGAACCCCCTGGAGATATTGTGCAGTTAATTACATGCCTAATTTTGAAAGTTACACGATCTGGCATCGTACACGCCCCTTAGCTGGGTGCTCATTCCCTGGCTACTGTGTACAGGTGTTCAAGTCAGAACCAAATTGCATCTCCCCGGTCTGCCTCTTCTTCCCGCCTCTCCTTGTTGTAAATCACCTGGCTCCTGCCAAGCCCTTTTTAAAATACACCCTCCTCTTAGCGAGGCTCAAATGAAGCTCGGGTAATGAATTGGTTTGCAGGGAGGTTTGGGTGAATCACCGGCACCTGGGGCACAGAAGATGCTGTGTCAGATAATCACTGCCGGTTGCATTCAGATGCCAGTAAGAAACCAGGAGAAAAGAGTTCAGGTCTAGAAGAAAAGACGGGGCAGATGGAAACACAGACCAGGGCTGGCACCCACCCACAATTGGCAGAGCCTAACCTTGGAGAGCCTGACGTGAAATCAGATGCCGCCCCTCTGCCTGGGCGTCGTGTTCCCAAGCCAGAGGCAAGACGGAGATGGTCCGGGACGATATTGATTAAGTCTGTGTGCAAGAAACCATAGCGTGGTTTTCTCAAGCAATGAGCACCTGCCTTGTTTAAAACCAGCAGCCTGGCTGACTAAATTGAGTCACGGGTTACCGGTAGCTTGTTCAGGAGCCGGCCTCTGTGAGACACAAACATGCAGCTACCACACCACCTGAAGACAGAGTTTGAAGGGGGGGATTCAAGCATAAGATACAGAGTACAATTCTATTCTTAATACTTGGCGATTTTGATGTGGCAAAGGGGATGCTTTGATATCGTTGTTTGGGGCTACTGAATCTTCATACTCCTATATAAAGCTTCTAACCCATGCTAAAAGAAAGAGTAATGAAATAAAGACAAGAGGGCCGAAGCCGGTTTGGCTCAGCGGTAGAGCGTCAGCCTGCGGACTGAAAGGTCCCGGGTTCATTTCCGGTCAAGGGCATGTACATTGGTTGTGGGCACATCCCCGGTAGGGGGTGTGCAAGAGGCAGCTGGTCAATGTTTCTCTCTCATTGACATTTCTAGCTCTCTCTCTCTCTCCCTTCCTCTCTGTAAAAAATCAATAAAATATATTTTAAAAATAAAAGAAAGACAGACAAGAGGAAGAATGGGAGGGAGTAAGGGGGGATGAAAAAGTGCCACAGCAAACATATTTGCTTCCCGGGATATGTTTTGTCCTCTGTGACAATGAGAACGCTTTACTCTCTCTCTGGTCAGAAAGCCATACATGTCTCACCTCTTAGTGGGCACTCATGACCCACATGGTTCAACCACTGCCCCTTCTTAGACTGCTTCCAAGGCATCAGTGCTTCTCCCAGGTCCCTTAAAGTCAGTGCCACGCGTGATGAAAGCGACAGCCTACCGTAAGTACTGTCCCCGTGCACGTGCTGTGCTACAAGGCAGAGCCAGCTTCATGGTGTGAGCCGTGCATCCCACCAGGCCCCAGCACACTTGGTTTGATGTTTTTCTGTAACTGTCTTAAAATTATTTACGATTTTTTAACAAGGAGGCTCACTTTTTAGTTTTCACTGGGCCATGCAAATGCATAGTTGGCCCCGTATCAGGCAGACTGCACCTCACACAGGTCCAGACGATACCTCTATGTTTATTCATTTGCAGCTGTGTCACCCCAAAGCACTTACTCAGGGTTCAAATACTCACTGCAGCTCCCTGAGCATTGAGCAAGAGGGCATCCTGCACACACAGCTAGTGAAGTGGAAGTTTGCAGGGAAGGCAACAGGTCCCCAAGGACAGCCTCCTCCCACCGCTGTTTGGAGGACCCTGAATTCTCACTTTGATTTCAGTCATGTTGTCACACATAGTATTTGAGAGTAAATATAAGGGCTTTATGAACAACGAAGATAAAGAAAACTTTTCCAAAATGCTGTTTCACTGTTGAAGTTAGAGACAGCGCAGTCTTACTACGTTGCAGTGCCCTTTGATATCCAAATTGCCTCTCAATGTCCCATCAAATGAACAATTGCCAGATTGACTTTGTCTTCTTGCTGTTGATAGGAAAACTGTCACAACTGTCTTCATGCAAGGAACCAAGGTCATCTAGCTCATGGAACAGAAATGGAAGAGATAAAAGAATATGTAAAATGTACATTGAACGTTCCCAAAGGATTTCACGCCGAGTATGGCAACCAGCTGTTCTCCCTCTGTTTTTGGAAAGATCAGGAGGAAACCACTTAAGCTGCAAATGTTAGATGAGTTTCCTGCCAACGGAGTTTGATGAGCATTACCAGGACCTTCCCACAGGAAACTGAGGAATTTCCTCCTGCAAAGATGTCCCACCATCCCAGACAGAGTGAATGGTCCCCTGGTTGTGCCTCCCAAATGTGCTCCATGTGGGTCTAAAATCACCCTGGCTGACAAACATCAGCACTCAGGGCACCACAGCCAGCACCACCACGACCAATGAAAAGATGACCTGAATGCGATAAACTGGGAAACTCAGACCCTCCTTCTCACTTAGGGAGTCACATGCTTGGCATAGCTGAGGCCATTTGGGTTTTGTTTGGTTCAAATCTCCATTGGCTCAGCCTCCTCTGCCCCATAGGATGACAGGATGGCAAGGGCTTCACTGTTGAGCTGGCTTTCCTGATTTTCTGTCGAAAAGAAAAAGAATTCAAACTGCAAATGTATTACTGAATTTTCTACAGCCATCTTTAAAAAAAGATACAGGTTAAAATGACTTAATGGCGTATTTTATTTACCTCAACATATCCAAGATATTTCATTTCAACATGCTATCAATATTAAGCTATTTTTTTATGAAACACTTTAAGTTCTTTTTTTTTTTTTTTTTGCAATTAGCCTCTGATACCTGGTGTATAGATCATATGGGGCATGTCTCAATTCAGAGCAGCTGCATCTCAGGTGCTCAGTAGTCACTTGTGGCTGGTGACAGCCATGTTGGACAGCACACTAGTCAAAGTCAAAATGTCCTGGTATGGTTTTATTCTTAGTATAAAATTGATATTTATATGTTCTGAAAAATTCCAAATTAATGAATTTATTTCCTTTTGTTTGATTTTTGTTTTTTTTCTCTTTTGACTTCATTGAAGTTTTAAAGGTGAAAGGACACAATAACACAGTGAAAGCCACACCTGGGCATTGGGTCTACAATACAAATGGAAAAAGTCAAATTTTAGAAATATTAAATAATTTGCAAGATCCATTTAGCCCTGAATTCCATGGACTGTTATTGGGCTCTTTATGCAGAAAAGAGACTTAAAAGATAAGCTGGGGAAAAGGGAGAAACTCAGCAATGTGTGCTATTATTTGGAGATACCCTGAGACAGTGAGAAGAGAGCCACCTCAATTCCTAGAAGCAGACGTTAGGATAAGGATGCTCCAGGAAGGCAGCAAAAGAAGCAGGAAGAGACAGAGATGAAGCTCAACAAGGAGGTGCTGTCAGCTGCAGAAGAGATGCCCCCTGATCCTGTGGGAGACGCAGGGGAACTGGTCAAACACAGATTGTTGGGCCATACCCTAGAGCGATGGTCAGTAAACCTCGGCTCATAAGCCACATGTACCTCTTTGGCCCCTTGAGTGTGGCTCTTCCACAAAATACCACTTACAGGCGCACACGTACAGTGCGATTGAAACTCTGTGGCCCATGCACAGAAGTTGGTTGTATTTCCAATAATATAGCTGGTTGTGTTCACTCTGAAAACTGGCTTTAGTGCATTAACAACAGCACAGAATAGGGCCCACCAGAATCAAGGAGCCAGGTTTGTGTGTCTGTGCCAACCAGTCACTGGCTGGGGGAAGAGAGGTGCATGACCTCCCAGTCCAGGGGCTCCTATTGGCACAGCAGAATTTGTAATTCCCCTTGGAAGCTGATGGTGGTGAAGGCAGAAGGACACTCCCCACCTTGGGGACTGAGAGCATCTGCTGGGAGAAAGGATGTGGGTGGGACAGCAACCCATCCTCTACCACCCAGCTGGCTCCATCAGTGGAGGCAGCCAGGGAGCTGATTGGCTACAGCTTGGATGTAACTGACAGAATATATCTCCATGTGCACAGACCCCATTCCTGTCTTCTTCACCTAAAGATGTCCTCAAGACTGGTGGAGCCACCTCCACCCAGAGAAAGTAGTGCTGAAGAAAATGCCATGTTGGCCAATGGTTCAAAATCATCAATAAACATTTGGGGATGGATAAGTACAATGAAGTGTCCCAACCACACAAATAAGTGTGGGAGTTCAAGGGTGTTTACAGACTCCCTGGCACCCTATGGTCTCAGCAAGGACAGAACCTAGGGTGCTGGAGAAAATGTCCAGGACTCTGGTCCCCAAGTAGGGTCAGGGATAACAGGGCTTCCTGGAGACCCGTTGTAGATGAGAGAGGGAGGAACAAAGCAGCCTGGTGCCCATGGACATCCTGAGAGCCAACCAAGCTTCCCTTTGGGGTCAGTTGACAGAGTTCAGGACCAACGCTAAGAGAGTCAGATATAACACCAGAATTAGCAGATGTGTTCGGTCTGTGATTTTCCAGGTAAATCCCAAAGGACTGGGAGGAGATCTCCTCAGAGCAAAACCTGCCTGAGACTGCCAAGAGCCGCCTGGTCTACCCTTTGCTCCAAGGGCTGGGTACACATGCTCATGTGCTGCCAAAATTGTTTTAAGAGAGAGTTAATAATATGTTTGCAAATTAGGTCACAGAAGACATAAGTGATAACAAACTGGCAATCTTGTAAAATGAAGACGTAGACAATGCCTCCTTTCTATGGGTTATGGGAATCTCCTTAAAGAGAACCATCAGTGTACTTTTCCTTGGCAATTTTTCTCAGGTTATACTGAAGCCAATTAAAGAGGCTGAGAACAATAGTAAAACATGACTAAACATAAAATATCCTTTATAACAATGTCTTTAAGTGAATATAAAGGAAATTTACTTTAACCCTTGCAAACAAGAGAAATCATGGATGCAAAGGGGCACAAAGAAAATGGTGAGGAATTCAAGAACCCCCTGTGACGTGGTGCCAGGTGGGGTGGTATCAGGCAGTGCTGCCTTAATTTCTGAGGCCTCCCTGATCAGGTTACCACTTTACCTGGGATCAGAGCAGACCACAGAGTTTTTGTTTATGTGGTCATATTTATCTATATTTTCTGCTGTTAAAAGTGAGAAAAATAGGCCTGGCTGGTGTTGCTCAATGTTTGAACTTTGACCCAAGAACCAGGAGGTCTCAGTTCGATTTCTGGTCAGGCCACATGCCCAGGTTGTGGACTTAATCCCCGGTGTGGGGTGTGCAGGAGGCAGCCAATCAATAATTCTCTCTCATCATTGATGTTTCTATCTCTCTCTCCCTCTCCCTTCCTCTCTGAAATCAATAAAAATATATTAAAAGAAAAAAATAAATATGGATTGATTAACATACTCAAAAGTAGCTATAATATACCCATGTATCATAACCTAGGATCCTTATTGCATATTCTACATTTCTTTGTCCAGTCATTTAAAAATGTGCAAAACATTCTTAGCCAAGAGCCAAGGATGATGGCCCGATTTGGTCCACAGGCCGTAGCTCGCTGCCCCGTCCCAGTGCTGTGACCTCCAGCTCTGTGTGGTCATGAAGCACTCAGAAAGTGTGGCTGGTCCAGACTGAGACAGGCTGTAAATGCCAAATATACATTGTTCAAAGAATTAGCACAAAATATCTCACTCCATTTTTTAATTTAGGTACGGTATATGTTAAAATGATAATATTTTGCATCCACTAAGTTAAATAAAATGTATATTAAAATCAATTTCCTCTGCTTCTTTTTACTTTATTCAATGAGACCATGAAATACTTTTAAATTACCCACACGCTCACATTATATTTCCATGGGATGGGCTGACCTAGTGTGCTTTCATATTGGACCAGATGTCCTGTACTTCCCCAGGACAAAGGCTTCACTCTGAAGAACTCAATTTTAGAAACAAAAGTATAAAACACACCACTTGGAAAAAACTTGGGGAAATAACCTTTATCCGAAAGCCTATGCCCCAATTTCACAAATGTATTCGTCAAGAACCAAAATATTTCCCAAGTTTACCAGACAAGGTTCCTAAAAAATTATATACATTTTTTTTAATATATTTTAAAGACAAAGAAACAGATCTCCCAGTGCAGAAGGCGGAGGTTGGGAGCATGTTTCTGTGGCCAGCTGAGTGCCCTGCTCTGGGTCTACATTGATTGGGGAAGATATGAAGTGGCTTATGGTCAGCAGAGAAATGATTTTAATCCCACTGCATGTTTGAGCAAATTGCCAAAATGTAGCGTTGTTTTTCCTGTGTTACCAATTAGTAACCTGGCAGGATGACGGAGTTCAGCAACCAAAGCGCCATCAGGAGAGCTATGTGTCTTTGCAGGGGAGGAGCATTAGTGAAGTTGGCTGTGAAGCAGGCTGCTGCTCACACACCCAGCTGACACCTATTCTAACCACCCACAGGCACGGCCCCGGCCCTGGAGGAGCTCATACTGAGTAGGGCACACAGACAAGTGAAGGGACATTTAGACAAATGATACTGAATTAGGTAATGGTCAATGCTGCAAAGAACAAAAAACTAGGTAAGAAAATGCAGAGGGTATGGGGTATGGAGCACTTTTGAGAGAGGGCGGGTATGAAGGCTGGGCAGAAAGGGAATGTCTGAGCCACCTCGGTAACATGAGGGGCATGGGGATGAAAGGGACAGCTGAACCTGGCAGAGGGACAGCAGTGAAAAGGCCAGGAGGGGCAGGATAGGTTGGGGTGGAGGGCAGGAAGCCTACAGCCAACCTTCCTGGACTTAGGTCCCATTCCCGCCTCTGCCTGGTCCCCAGACGTGAACGGCCCTGAACCTGCCGTGCCTCACTCCACACGCACGTGCAACCCGTGGATGTGGGGCTATCTCCCTCCCTGACACATTGTCGAGGTAGATGGCTGCTGCATTTGCCCTGAGAACCAGGCCTGGCTGCAGCAGGCAAGATGTTTACCTGCAAGATGGCCCATAAGCTGAGTCTCCTCTCTCATCCCTCTTCGCAGGCCGGTGTCCAGGGGAGGACCAGAATCAGAGCATGAAAGGGCTTCTCCTGGCAGAGAACTGAAGACCATTTGATGAACCTCTAGATGCCAGCAGTGTTTGTGAACAGCAGCACATGTTTCCTGTCCTAACAACTATTTTATTTTATTTTATTTTATTTTATTTTTTTAAATATATTTTATTGATTTTTATACAGAGAGAAAGGGATAGAGATAGAGAGTTAGAAACATCGATGAGACAGAGTCATCGATCAGCTGCCTCTTGCACACCCCCTACTGGGGATATGCCCGCAACCAAGGCACATGCCCCCGACCGGAATCGAACCCGGGACCCTTCAGTCCCCAAGCCAACGCTCTATCCACTGAGCCAAACCGGTCCCGGCACAACTATTTTATTTTAAAGCATTGAGGGAAAACAAGTTTGGGGCTGTTTGGCTGCACACGTCTGAGGGAAAGTGATGTCAGAGGTAGCCAGAGCCGGAGGGGGACAGACCAGGGAAATTCCACCCAGTTAGATTTCGTGTTAAGTACAGGGGTAGGCCCAGGTAGAGGGTAAGCTGACCTATATTTTAAATGGATAACGTTAGCTGCTGTGCTAACAACAGGCTCTGAGGGGCAAGGTGGAGAAGACCTTGCAGACCACATCCTCCAGGCAGGGAGGACTGTGCCTGGCAGTGCCGCTGAGTGGCAGGGCAGCAGCGAGAGTGGGCCCATCTGCAGGTGAGGTCAGGAGGATTTTTGAAGGCCAGACTCGGGAGTGAGGGCCGGAGAAGGCACCTGATTCATGACCTGAGCAGGTGGATGAAGCTTTCATGGAGAACCTGGTTCCGGATCATGGGAGTACTGTCTCCTCCCAACCCTACCACCTGCACCCCCAGCACTTAACCCCCAGTGCCTTTAGTAAAGTTCCTTTAATAAAGTTCCACAGTGTTAGGTCACAACCAATGAACACATAACCTTGTTCTTGTGTGTGTTTCTGTTTAATGGCACTATATCTGATACACATCAATACATGAACATGGAACTCAAGGCCAATAACACACAGCTCAGGCCTGAGCGAGGTTCATCTCACACACATTTTCTCCGTGAGGCACACTGTGGACTTCTTGCCTTCAGGGACACTAGACAGCACTCCAGCACTGCACTTGGGGAGATTTTAATCGGCAAAATGATCAACAGAGAAAGAACCAAGTGTGGAAAATGTGGTTCTGAGTAGCCTGCCAGCAGCACACTCTCTGCGTGGGAGCTGAGACAGCCCGATCTTGTTGCCTTGCTGGACTCAGTAGGAAGGGGGCACTGGGAGTGACAATTCTTCACTGCCCTGTGCCCTGTGGGTGTGAATTTGGGGGTTACAAGTACGTTTTAGTGGGTTGGTAAATCTGTAAGTACAGAATGTCTAAATAATGAGTACTTCCTGCAATTTGAGAATGTCAAGATTGGAGAAAAGATGTGGGTAGGAGACCAGACAAAACCTGGGACCCAGGGCTCTTAGAGAACAGGGAAGATTGAAGCTTTAGCAGGGGCCCAAGCATGGGGCTGCTGGACCCCCTCCCAGCCCGTAGCACCCAGCAGCACACAGGAGAAGGGACTGGCGAGGACTGTTGTTGAAATTGCGCTGGTTGTGTGGCTCCAGCACTGGGAATCAGACAGTATGAGCCAAGGAAATGGGTGCCAAACAACAGAATCATCCCATGCTACCTCTGATCAGATTCAGCATTGTGCCTGAGTGCCATGCTGAGCAGTGTGTTCTATAAATAGGTATTTCTCTTATTGTATTTTTTTTAATAATTTGATTGTTACTTAATAAAGATCAGTTTGGGAACAAACTCCTCCTACTGAACACACAAGAGAAAATGCCCTCACTCAGGGTAAAGTGGTAGAAAAGATTGGAAATCACATATTAACTCCCCAAGTTTCCCATTATCTATTAGGATGGTTAAAGCAGGCATTTAGGACAGGGTGGTTTTGCCCCCACCCTTTCTCCCAGAACAGATGCCTCCTCCATCCTCCTAAAGGAGGAGCACCCACGGTGGGGCGGGCAGCCACTCACCAGGCCCCACGTTGTCATCAGGCAGATGTGGGCTCCCAGCAAGGGGTGTAATGAGCAGTGCCAGGCAACAGTCTGTGTTTGGTTTTGTACAGTAAGTTGCCAAGGAGAATTCATGTCAGATTTTTACTAGAAAATGTACTCCTTCTAGTAAAGATAATAAGCTGCACTTGGCAACGTCAGAGTAAAATACCGGAGGAGGCAGGTCATTAGACACGGTGTGGAGGCTATTTCTCTAGCACCTCAGATGGAGAGCAGTGGGAGCACTAAACTGACCAAAGGGGGGTTCATGCCCCCATCACCCAAGCAGTCCTGGGATTTAGCCCCCCCCCCCCCCCCCCCCCCCGCTGAACTGACCAATCAGGTGTGTGCTTATTCCCCAGCAGCCAGGGACCCTGCCCACCTGCTGACCTATACATTGGAGGTATGTGCTTATCACTCTGAGAACTACTGGGATCCAAAGCCCCAGAGACTTGCACTACTAAATAGATGTGGTCTCCAAGCTCTCCTGTGCCCTCAGGATTCTCATGTTCTTTTCTAGGCCCTGAGGCAGCTTTGTCTTTCATCTATTCCAGCCCCTCATCTTTCTCCCAGCCTCATCCCACCCCTCTATCTTTGCTTTCTTCTCAGGACTCCACCAAGCCCTGCAGTTAGTTACCCAGGCTGATTGTTATCCCTGAAGGGAAGTAGTTACAGGGGGTGTGATAGGGAAGATTTTGAGGTGCTGGTCAAGGTGGTGGTGATATTTTGTGGAATGTGGTATGTTTACTTAGTGAAAACACACTTTCGAAAATGCACGTTATACTTTGTTTTTAACCCAGTTGGGCTACAGAAAATATATCGATGAACAATTATTCTGAATGAATTGCAAAGCATGAGGTACTGTGTGAGTTCAGCTCTCAAAAGGAACACTGTGGACTGAACAACTGAGGAGTGTTTATGGAGAATATGAGATTTTTAAGATCAAGGATGGTCTTAACGTTTAGGTAGATCAATGTAATTTGGTCTAAGACTAAAGCCACAATGTACTGGAGTTATTTCAATCATTTAAATGTGGAAAAGACCAAATAAAGAAACATGTAAAAACCAAATACATTGGAGAGAAGAGGCATCTCACTTATAATGCAACATTTCTTAACAAATATGCCTATCTTGATTTTTAAAATTACTTCTAAAGTAGATTATAATCACATTTTCATAAATTAAATACTCACTGAGAGTCAATGTGTTGGGACCGAGGTTAAGAGCTGCGATTTTTAACAGCTCATTCCATGGATCTATCTGCATAACCTCGAACTTTCCCTCACAGCAAATGCACTCTGAACTTCTTCAAAGGACACTCACCCAGTTGTGGGTTTTCCCCTAATTAAAACGGTAATTTTTTTCCTATTAGCCTGGTGCTTGCAGGGGTGTTGCAGTAACATTTCTGGAAAAACGGTAAAGGTTTTGTGTTAATATAATGTGACTCATAATTAATTCTAACATTTGGAGTAAGAAGGTAAGGATGAGAAATAAAGAATTACCTCTAAAACAGTAATACGTGACACCTAACATTGAGCAACTGTGGCCTCACACTCCACTAAGCATCGTATAAATAATAATATGCTGAACTTGTTTTTCTAGGAAGTGATCGATGATCTTAAAATGACCTGTGATTGTATAATTAAACCCAATAGCATGCTGTTTCTTCTAATAGCGTGCTGAGGTTATTATGCTGAAAGACCTAGGATTTATTGAAGGAACTGCAGGCAGGTACCTTCTGAGGGACAGTTAAGCAATTGAGAAGATTAATTCCCATTTGTAACGTGGGATCCAGCAGAACTGATCCAAGGCCAGTGTAGGTCCTTGAGAAAGGGGCCGTGTGGAGGCATTATTCCCCAAAACTTAATCAGGTGAAATATTTGGAAAAGAAAAAGAAAAAAAAAGAGTTTCCCAGTGAAAGCATATTTTGATGTGACAAAATGTTTTCCCCAAGACCATTTTAAGCTCAAAGTAGGTGAGGCAGCAGGAGAAATGTTCAGGACCCTGAGGAGAGAGACTTTGCAAATTATAATCAGGTTATTATCCAGCTTACATCTCATATGAAACAAACCCCATCACAGCAGAACCTGAACTAAGGTGAGGACACTCAGAAAGTCCCAATTTCCCAGCAAAATTAAAACTGTATCATAAAAAAGGCTGTCTCTGAACACAACTTTTCTGACAATTGTCCGTGCTACACGTGAGAGAAGTCAACTGTGATTGCTTTGTTCTCAAAGGCTGAAATGAATGTTCTCTCCATGTGCAAAAAAAAAAAAAAAAAAAAAAAAAAAGAGTCCTACCCACTATTAACAGCAGAAGACATCCAATCCCTTTAAGGAAAATGCGTGGGGATGTATTTTGCTCTGTGATGTTGGTAATTGCCCAAAGTTTAAAAGGAAATCACGTCCAATCCCAAGGTGATGGTTAGTGAATTCCCTGGGCGGGGTAGGGACCATTGACCATAGAGGCTGATTCAGAAATTTCTAATTTGTTTGTCATTTGTTTGTTTTTGACTTGGACAATTAGCGGTCTCCAAAAGCCACCTGGAATCTGTTAGAATCTATGGTCCCAGGTCCAGAGGGGGAAGGTGGAGAGTGTAGGGAGGGAGGAAGGCAGGTGAGGGGTGAGGATGAGCATTTGGATTGTAAACTAGTAAAGATGATGGGAATCGCAGAGCAGTTGGAAACAGTGATGACAGACAGGCGGCTGGGCGCCCAGACCTGCGATGTCGGCCCCTTGCCTGGGGCAGCACCAGGTGCAGGTGATGCATGAAGGCAGGGCATGCAAAGACAGCCTCCAGAGCGGGCCTCTGGAAAATCCCCAGAAACACGGAGCTCCAATGGCGGGCTTGTTTTGCTGAGCGTGAACAAAAGGCCCAGGGCCTGCCAGCATTCCCAGCTCCACCTCATCCTCCGGGGCCAGGGAGGGGGCTCCTCCCCAACTTGAAAGAGGGCCGTAATGATAAGGTAGATCGCACACGAATCACCAGGGAGACCAGCCTGGCACAGAGGTACACGCACTGAGCTGAGAGGTTGGCTGTTCAAAGAATCTGTGAGTGACTAGTGCTGGCTATTTAAAAATTCGTCACGCCTCACGTATTGTATTGTTGACAGTGTGAGTGTATGTGTACTGCTCCTCAGACATGATTCAGATTGTTTAGTGTCTGCGAGTCCATCGCCTCCCCCCCTTGATCCATAACTGGGGTGCTGGAGCCGGTTCTGTTTATTGAGACATTTCACATGGGCTGTGTGCCGTCGAGATTGGTTGATCCTGGACTTGACCCCTGGGAAAACGAAGAGCTATTCTCCTGAGATAATGGCGGAATCAGGCCTGTGGTTGTGTCTGGGAAGGTGCCCTGGCCGCTGATATGGCTGTCGGGTCACCAAAGAAGAGAAAGATGTTGCCCTGAATGTTGGGGCTAAGAACCCAGGAGGCAGAGGGCCTCTCTCATCTTGAAGAGATGAATGCCCACGTGTTCATTCTTCCTGCAGATACCAACGGGTTACATTGCACCTGTGCATGTCCGGTCCCACTGCTGGGATGCCTTGCTCTGAACCTGCCCACTGGTCAACCCTTGGACACTCTTTCAGCGGTCCAGAAAGCCAGTCCAAACCCCAAGCCTCACACTGAAGACCTTGCTTACTCTTCTTTAAAGCAAATTAAAATGAGACAAAGTTGTTGAAAAGTTGAAACTTCGGTCTGGAAACAGCAGATGCTCACCACCAGGAGTGTGGGCCAGCTGGCAGGCTGCTCCCCCTTCGTGAAAAGGGATGGTTTATAAAAGGCCCATGGAACCCCTTTTACCAGGCCTGTCCTGACAGCAGACATGAACCCTAGATTCCCCCCCCCCAGGTGAATACACCTGCTGGGAGAGCACAGGGGCTGCAACAGGAAGCAAAAGGACAAGATGGAGAGTGCATTGGGCACCAGAGAGAGGGCCCTCCGAAACGGGGAAACTCGCTCTGAGAAATCCAGCCCTTGTTCACCCTGAATCTCCACTGCAGCCCCACCAACAGCCCCTATCTGTTTTCAGTATTTTTCTCATCCTACTCGACTCCCCATAACACAAGCACAGCCCTTGTTCTTGTGATTTCTGGCAGAACTGGCTCTGCTCCTTATCCATGTCACTCAGTCCAGGCTCCACTGGTAAGAGATGTGTATTAATTTATTATAAAATTTAGTGCAAGGCAATGGCTTTTCTGGAAGAAGAAATGGTCCAGCACAGATGAAGGATGTGTGGATTACTACACACATCTCAGCGCATGCTCGAAGGAGAAGGCCCTGTGGGTGAACGGACACAGAACTAAGATGCAGGGTGACAGGGGCACAGTAGGAGGGACGGGATGAGAGTGTCCAGGCTTGTGGCCTGTCTGGGAGCTGTGAGAGCAACATGGTGCACTGGGCTTTAACAGTCAGAGAGAATGTTGCATCTTCCAAGTTAGTGAAGTCTCTAACATAAGGTCAAGGCAAGACAAAAAGTAGAGGAGGGGGAGAAATGCTTGATTCTAAAGAAAACAAGGAAAGGGGAGAAAAGGGAACATGAAACACACACAAACCTGTGACGCTTGTCTTAAATCCAAACATACTACTTATAGCATTACTTATAAGTGAGCTAAATATTTCAATTGAAAATCTCATCTGAACGAGACTAATTAAAACAGCTAAAATCCAGAACACTGACAACACCAAGTGCTGGTGAGGATGTGGAGCAATAGGAACTCCCACTCGTCACTGCCACCATGGAAGACAGTTTGGTGGTTTCTTACAAAACTAAACATATACTTAACACTCATTGATATTTACCAAACGAATTGAAAATGAATCTTCACACAAAAACCTGCACCTGGGTATTTATAGCAGCTTTGTTTATGATTGCCAACACTTGGGAGCAACCAAGATGTCCTTCACTAGGTGAATGGTTCAACTGTTATATCCAGGAAGTGGATTATTCGGTGCTAAAATGAAATGAGCTATCAAGCCATAAAAACACATGGAGGAAACTTAAATGCCTAGTACTAAGTGAAAGAAGCCAATCACTAAGTGCTTATTGTTAAATACCAATAAGCACTTAGTGATATTTAACAAGCCAAGAGAAAAATATACTCCCATTCATTAAAACCCAGCCATTATAAGACAGCAAATACCATGCACTTTTTAAAACTTACTTCAGTGTTTAATTCTTGGATAGAAACATAACACACGATGAACATGTGGCTGACAGGATTTCTGTGTGATCACAACTTGCCCAGACCTCCCTCTGATACCAGTCTGAGAGCCATCAGTGGGGGAAGTCAGAACTGATACCAGGTCCCTCATCTAGAATCCTACATGAGAAATAAAATTAAAAAGTGATCTTAAATCAGTCAAAGTGCAAAAGCCCTGGCAGACTTCCACATTAGTTATGGAGGAGGATTCCCAGCCCCAGAGCACCCAGGACCCCACAGAAGTCTCTCCTTCTCAAAGGTAAGTCTGCAGGCAAATGCAACCGCAGGAAAGAGTGAGAAGGGAGAATGCATGCCCTCAGCAGTGGAGATGCTTGAACAGTCTGACGACAAAGACGATAAAGCAAGGGCTGTACGACTCCGAGGGCAGCCCACCGAAACCACTGAACCACTCAACACATGAAGACCTTGCTCATTTTGTCCCCAAAGCATGTGAGTGATGTTCAGGGAACTCTCAATGCCTGAGTCCTGGCCACTCCTCTGTGTGCTGTTAATCTGCCCCACCAATCGGATGCTCATGAATCAAGTCTTTTGGGTATATTTCCAAACTTGTTTATTGCAAATATATTTGTTATTTAATTACATGATTTAATTAAATATCATGAAAAACAACATATGAATAGAAAAGGGAAACAGGATGTTTTAATGTAAAAACTAAGTCAAGTACCATTAAAGAATGAGAGGAAATGCTAAGGGGAAACTGTGTTGTTGTTTTGCTTAGTGCGATATTATGGCAGTGAGAAAAACAGCGTCACGGGCTCGGCATTGCCCGCTGGCCTGCGCAGACTCCTCCTCACACCAGAAATAGCAGAGACCACAGACGGTATCTCAGTGCTGAAGAGAGACTGTCCACTTATCAGGGGACAGCCAATCGTCATTCAGATGGAAGAAAAAATAATGGCACGTTCCAAGCAGCGGAGATATGACTCAGGAAACCTCCCTGAGAGGTCTGGTAAAGGACACAGCTCGGTGAGAAAAACAACTGAACCTATAAACAAGAGATAAGAGGCAAAGAGAGATGGTAAGCCAGGAAGTTGTTAAATGCAGGTAAATTTTAGTGAGAATTTAACAACAGGAGACACAAAATTGCTAGACAAGAGAAGCTTAGTAGGTGAGGTGGGAAAGGAAGATTGGAAATAAAAATTTCTAAAGTTCCTATACAATCAAAAGATTAATAGAGGTATTGGTTGGCTTTAGCCAACTTGTAGTTAGATCTCAGACTAAAACTAATAGTGGGAAAAGAAGGAAGTAAATTCTCATGATTTAATAAATACAAGAAGATGAGGTAGATGCAGCAGAAGACACCGCAAAGAGATGACAAAATAAAATTAGTTTGTGACTTGGGGTTGGGCTAATGCCGTGGTCGGCCAACTGCGGCTCGAGAGCCACATGCGGCTCATTGGCCCCTTGAGTGGAGCTCTTCCACAAAATACCACATCTAGGCAAGTCGATTTTAAAGAAGTGGCATTAAAATAAGTTTAAGTTTAAAAAATTTGGCTCTCAAAAGAAATTTCAATTGTTGTACTGTTGATATTTGACTCTGTTGACTAATGAGTTTGCCTACCACTGGTAAGGTTTCTTGTATCAACTATAAAGAGAAATTGATAAATTGAACATACTTAAAAGTTGTGTTTATTAAGATGCACTGTTAAGAACATGAATAGGTAAGCCATAGACTGTGAGAAAAAGAATGAGCCTAATAAAGGGCTAGGTTACAGGATATGGAGAGATGCATGTTACTCCATATTAAAAAGACAAACAACCTAATAAAAAAAAATGTAACCGAAGATTCACCTTGCAAAGCAAGTTATGCTAATAGCCACTAGCATATAAAACATGTTCAACATCATTAGTCATCAAGAAACTGCAGCCCTAATCGGTTTGGCTCAGTAAATAGAGCGTCGGCCTTTGAACTCAAGGGTCCCAGGTTCGATTCCAGTCAAGGACATCTACCTTGGTTACAGGCACATACCCAGTGGGCAGTGTGCAGGAGGCAGCAGTTCGATATTTCTAACTCTCTGTTCCTCTCTGTAAAAGATCAAGAAAATATATATATATATATTTATATATATATATATATATATATATATATATATATATATTTTTTTTTTTTTTTTTTTTTTTTTAAGAAACTGCAAATTAGCCGTGGCTGGGTGGCTCAATTGGTTGGTTGGAGCATGTCCCTGTACACCAAAAAGGTTGGGGGTTCAATTCCCAGTCAGGGCACATAACTAGGATCTCTCTCGATCTCTTTCTCTCGCCGGGATTCCTGGAATGTTCACAGTGTTCTCTTCACAATTTTTATACAATTCTAGGATTGATTAATTATAATACTAAACTGTATTTTACCTAAAAAGCTTTCTAAAAACTAAATATGAATGAAAAATAAAAATAAAAAAATATTGTCAAACCATGCTTCCTTCTTTTGAATTCGGGAGCAATGGCCACAAGATGACCTCACCTTCTTTGACACTTTTTCCATGGAGAGGTGAGGGTCTATCTCCCTCCCCCTAGAATCTAAGCCAGCTATGTAACTGCTGTGACTAATAGAACACAGAAAAAAATAATGCTTTGAGAGTTTCCAGACCCAGATCTTAAAAGAATGGCAAATTCCACTTACACTCTCTTGGAAAACTCACTCTTGGAACCCCAGGCACCTGTGGACAAAGTCTGTCTCCTTTGCTGGGAAGACCACCTAGAGAGGCCTTAGGCAGCGGGGAGGACAACAGGCCCGGCTGTGTCCACCTTCCAGCTCTCTTTACTGAGACACCAGAGAAGTGAGGCATAAGGGGACCTCCTGCCACAGCTGCCCAGGCTTCCACATGGGCCAGTGAAAACCCACTTGACAAAGCCCTTCCTGAACTCCTGAACCTCAAAACCTGGGCAAATAAATGGTTTGTTTTGGAATACAAGTTTGGAGGTAATGTGTTTGTTATTGGGGGCTGGAGAAAGGCAGCTTCCCTTCTCCCTCTCTCCCCCACTACACAGTGGCAGAAAATTCAGCTGCAATAAGAGAAACATCTACCTATATAGCTGGTGGATTTGGTTCATTTCCTGGCAGAAAGCTGGAAGCATCAACTAATTTCTGAGACATGATAAGATACAGGTTGAGAAATAAAGATATGAGAAAATAAATAACAAGTGTCTAGTTTTTCAGGCAGAATTTAGAGATAACATCAGCCAGCATCTGCTGAGTTCAAAAATAAAACTGTCTCCCAACTGGAGTCTCTCCAGGCTGCAAAAGACGCTCAGAGTAAGAAATGACCTCAGGGGAAGTAGCCACCCCAGTTGAGGAGAGTTGAATAATGGTCGAGGGACCCCAGGGGGTAGTTGTAAGACCCATGGTTGAGATCTTAGAAATATTTCAAGATGTGTATGTAAAGGCCTCTAAGTATCTTAAGAATGTGGCTCTTGGACTCTTTCAAATTGATGAAAAGGCTCTAATGATCTTAATAGCCTTGCCCCACAGCACCCTGACCAGCAGTCTTAGAAGGCCTGTTTCAAAAACAGTATCTATAATAATAAAAGCATAATATGCTAATTAGACCGGATAGCCGAAGGACCTTCTGGATAAAGCCAGAGCTACCAGGGCCAAGGCAGCCACAGAGGCTGGTAAGGCAGAGTCCCCTGCACAAATTTCATGCATCGTGCCTCTAGTGTATTATAATCTGATACACAGGAAATTCACCACGTTTTTTAAAGAAAGTACATCAGCCAGAACTGAAAGAGGCAGAGACCATCCAAAGAGGACTTGGACTTCCACCAACCTTTTATAGGCAGGAGGCATGCAGGGAAGCTTCTGATCTAGAGACACTTGCCATCTTTTATGGGAAAGGAAGGATGTATCAAGGCAGAACTGAGAGTCCCAAGAGCAGGAGGGCCCAGACGCAGTGACTGGCAGTACTAGTATGTGCCTGATTGGACTGTGGAGCTGGGAGGGAACCGTGAGTACTGCAAGACTCCTAGTTCCCCCCTATTTGAGAAGGCCTGTGTAAGTCTTGTCATTTTCTATCAGATGCAAGAGGGAAAGATAATTTGTCTTCTTGGGTCAAAAGTCCTAAGATCAAAAGGACCCTTCTAGTAGCATCCTGCCCAAGGATTCTTACCCATGGGTCTGACTTAGTTTAGCAGATCCTGGACTTTGAGCTTGAATCTGACGTTGTAATGGGAGGAAACTTTCAGGGTCCTTGGAAGGGAAAATGAGTGTATTTCACATGTAGGAGGCACGTAAATAATTTGTATCTAGAGAGCAGACTGAGGCCAATTCAAGATGAACATAAATGTTTCACTCTCCTCTTTGGGGACATGAAATATCTTCTTTGCCCCTTGAATCGAGGCAGGGCTTAAGGAATCCTTTAAGAACACTCCTTTCTGACTGTCTAAGGTCAGGACTTCTGTTTCTCACAGCAGTCATACTAGAAATTATAAAATCCTTATATAATAAAGATCTAATATGCAAATGGTCGTTACGCCATGAAGCGTAATGACCGACCAAGGACCAAGTAACAAAGAAAAGCATCTACCTACTGAGCTGGTGGATTTGGTTCATTTCCTGGCAGAAAGTTGGAAGCATCAACTAGTTTCTGAGATATGGTGGCAGAGAGCTATAGGAGGGGCAGGGCAGCAAGCTATGAGGGGGATGGGCTGAGGGAGCTACAGGGGGGTGGGGCAGCAGGTGGAGAGCTACTGGAGGGTGGCAGTGAGCTACTGGCTGGCGCACCGATTCATGTGCAGGGCTACTAGTATTTATATAAGAATTTTAGATCTTTATGTCCTTAAACTACAGATATTTAACATCTATTGAACTGTTTATTTACTGGACCTACCTGTTTTCTGCAATGTGAGCATCGAATAACTAATCAAATTGAACTATAAGAAGTGAGTGATTTCCCATGAATTTTTGAAAACCCTCCTACTATATTTTTTGTCTTATATCCAAAAAGGTCTATTTAAAAAGTTCTAATGGCTAGGAAAATGCATATTTGAACTTTCTTATGTAAATCAGAGTCTTATCTAATGAGTAGCTCAGGCCCCCATGCCATGCCGCACCTTCAATTTGGAACCGACCAGAGGAGCAGAAAAACGCTTGTTGGTTCGTGTCTTTATGTAAAACCTGCCTTCCCCAAGTCAGCAAGCTTTCTATGAAACAGGTCCGTAGTGTGACCTGCAACAGCGTCATGACTAGGATACCGCTTTCTCAGAACAATGTGGGTATCACTCTTAGGCACCAAGGAGAGGTCCCTAATCCAAAATGAGTATTTTTTTAGGCTTTTCGTGCTAATGGAAACCTGTAAAACCTGTCCCCTTCCAAAAATTGGTCATTCCAGTCATGAAATTATCATTTAATAAATCAGAAAAACATTATATATAAAAGGCAGATTTGTGTAATGAATAACACAAAAATTCTGGAAGAAAGCAGTAATATTCCCCATGTGACTTATGCTATAAATATGAAACCCGTGACAATAAAAATCATTTAAAAAATAATATTGTGGCATTTGAATTTCTTTGGCTTTTTCTTGCAAGACTTGAAAAATATCTCCAGCTCTAGTTCATTTGAAGGGCTGAAGTCCTATAATCCCAGTTGATTAGAGCTGCATTCTTAGTAAACAACAATTCTGAGAAATTGAAAGTTATATTTTCTGTGTGGTTCGTGTATTCATTTCCTTGTACAACACCACCCAGGAGACTTGAGGCATTTAAAGGAAATTTTCCTGCTTTTTCACCCCTGTAACTGATTTCTCACAATACAGAGAGTCTGTTCCCACTGCTGACAACACCAGCTGGCAGGTGGGGACCCGCTGAGCACTCACTCCCAGTTCCTGGGTCTTTTCTGGGCTACATGGCCATGCGCAGCCTGTCGCGGGGGGGGGGGGGGGGGGGGGGGGGGGCCAAGGAGGGGGCCACAGTCTGATGGGAAGATGGGTCTCAGGCATCTTGTGAGCAGTGATGTGGGCCTCCTTTGGCCTTTTCTATCTCCTGTCCCACAGCTGGTCCTTCCACCCTCTGCCATCAAAGTCTCTGGACCAAGATCCTGGTTGCTATGTGGAGACCACAAACCCCACATCAGCATAGCCAGCAGTCAGGACCCTCAGAAGTGCATGAGCCTAAGCAGCAGACTGTGTGCCTCTCTGCATGGTCCCAGCTTGTCTGAGGCTCCATCTCCTCTGGGTTTTTCCTCACAGGTGCAGGATACAATATGCAGTCTGTTGCTGATGCTCGGGAACTGCACTGGACCCCTGGAGGTCCTGGAAGAGAGGGTACTGGACAAGATCAAGGGGCCAGTGGCCATGAATGTTTTAACATTTCTCTATAAGTGGTTATTCTTATAATCACAAAAATGAAATTAAACAAAATTACGTTGATATTTAGTATGTGTTTCCAGAGACAAGATACTTTTTCAAAAATATATTTTTAATTAATTTCAGAAAAGAAGGGGGGGGATAATGGTGAGAGAGAATCATTGATTGGCTGACTCCTGCACATCCCCCCACTGGGGATCAAGACCACAATTCAGGCATGTGCCCTGAGCGGGATTCGAACCATGACCTCCTGGTTCATAGGTCGACGCTCAACCACTGAGTCATGCTGGTCCGGCAAGATACGTACTTTATATATATAACAAGACATATAAATGCAAATACATTACAATGTGTGTGTATGTAGTGTACATATGCATTCCAACATGTATGTATAATGCATTTGTATTTACATTTCGTGTGTGTGTGTGTATCTGGGCCTACTAGTAAAGCCATGATCCTCAAACTATTCTCTGCTCTAGAAAATGAGAAATAGTACATAATCATATTATTTCATTACACAGGAAGAATGGTAGCATGCAATTAGGTGATTATAATTTGTTTAATAGATTATTATAATTTTATCTTATTTTTTATTCTGAAACCTCTGGCACTTACTTGTCTATAAAATAAGCCCATAAACATAGTTTCTAGTTTATGACAGACTTGTGGCCACGGACAGTACAGATACAGCATCTCACAGATATCATGTCTGTGCACAAAGACACACCCTCCCTGGAGGGGCAGGACTGTCCTCCCCAACCCCTTACCCTGACTTCCTTCCCTGTCCCAGTAACTCCTCCAAAAGGGTGAAACCTTGTTTTCCGGGGAAAGAAATTCAGAGGGTGTCCGTGTCATTGGGCCCAGAGTAGTGGCCCTGGCAATGGGAGGTCTGGGGCGTCTCTCACTCAAGGAGAACAATGACTTCGGGTGGTGGGGTGGTGACCCTGGGTGAGGGCACCTAATACCCAGAACTCAGAGGGCACAGGCTGGGTGCAGAGAGCCACGCTGAGGGAAAGAGGGGTGGTGTCCTGTGGTCAGGGCCAGCCTCTGAGCCCCTGCATGTGGCAGCTGTGCAGGGAGAGAAGCCATCTCTCAGGAACAGGAGGAAGGTAGCATTAACAGAGAGGGACAGAGGGGTCTCTCAAAGAATCACAAGGGGCAAGTGTCTGAATGGGGTGCATGGACTCAGCAGGTTCGCCCACATGTCTCGTGCCCATGCCCCATGTGTCTTGACTCCACACCCCACGTGTCAGGCAGCACCTACTCATTCACCTTTTAAACGTGCACTTAGACTGCCAATGAGAACAGGCCAGGCTGACGGGGAAAGAGGCTGAGGGGCATGCCCTATGTGCCAGCACCTGGGAAAGGCTCAGCATCTGCATGGATGGACACACTGTGCTTGCTGGTTTGAAATGTATTATTAAGATGTTGGCAATCTTGTAAAGAGACGCCAGGTTTTATGGGTTTCTATTTGATGAAGTCTGGGGACCCAGGTTTGGAATGACCTTCAGGTCTCATGATGGAAGGTTCTGGAATAACAGGAGAGGAAGAGTCCCCTGGGCCACTGGTATCTCAAGGACACCGATCCTGTCAGCAGCCTCCATGCGAACAGGAGGTCTGAAGGACTCACAGGACCACCTGAGCCCAGGGAGCTTTCTATTCTCCACAAGATGGCCACAGAGGAATGCAGTCAGTCCCATTTTCCTGGAAGGCAGTACTATCCAGTGGTGTTCCCTCTCCCTCTGGGACCAGGATGACCCTACCTGAGGCTGGTAGAAGAGGCTGGCTCAGTAAACACTGGACAACCTGACAACCAGACCCTGTGGTTCAATCCCAGGTGGCACAGAGCTCCCCAGGCGTCTGTCATGGAGAACAGCAAATCGGGGAGCGATAGCGAATCTCACACTTCATGGGTGCACGTGGCCACGTGGAGAGGCTGACACAAGGAGCCATGTTTGGGATGGATGGTGTCTGGGCTGCAAAGAGAGAGCACTTCTCCTGTTCTGAATCTCCAGCACCCAGGCATTTCCATTAGTTCCCATCGGAGACATGATTTGGTGAATGTTATGTTTAACCAATAATTTAGTCCTTGGATTACTTTCTCCAGTTCAAGAGCCTGATGCCACAACGCCTGCTCCTCAATTATCTATCCATCTTAGAGGAAAAGGGAAGACTTGGTTGCTCCCTCAGAAGGAAGCCATCTAGCCATCTATCCCCCACAACATCCAATCAGGACAGTGCTGTCTGTCGAAGCCCTCTCCTCCCCCCGCGCCCCCCCCCTTTTTGGCCAAGGTGGAGCATGTTGCATTCACATTGTGAGAAGTAAAAGTACCTTTATGATTGCCTTACTAGATAACTATTTCAGAAAATTTAAATATGAAAGAAGTTTGAATCTGAAGATGTATCTGTAACCTTCTGCAGTCTTCCATTTCCTTCCTTCTCTCAGGTGTGAGATGAGGCTGCTGGTGAGAATTCCACAGGTGAGCTATCAACGTTTGGCTGACTACTTGATCATTCCTACCCAAACGTTGAACTAGATGGAAATATTAGAAATTAAATGGCTTTTTATATTAACTGAGCTTATATTTGAGGAAAATTAATGCCATTTAAAAATTCTGCAAGAGATTTTGCAGCCTCTCCAGCAGCAGCTTGGACACCATGTGGGATGACACAGCTTACACACTGACTGGACACAGTCTTTGGAAGCCAGAAACTGCACGTTGTATGCCGGACATGCATTCCTTCCTGTGAAGCTAAAAAGGTCCTTATAAGCAGGCAACTGTTTTCTAAATCTATAAATTGCACCAAAAATCCTCAAGTCTCTAGGGTTCCACCAAGCCTGGCCTTCACTGAGAGCTCCAAGTATGTAGGACACCTGCATGTCCCCAACTGCAGGACCAGTGCCTGATTCTTCAGGTGGAAGAGGCCATGCTGAGTGCCTGAGAAGGGGAGGTAGAGCATGTCAGAAAGAGAGGAGTAATGGGCATGTTAACTCAGCTGAGGCTGGGGATTCCACTGCAGGTGTGCTGGGTGCCCCGTTTCTGAAAAACCTGGGAGCGCAGTTCCCCTCACCTGGCCTCCAGCGCCCTTGTTCTGAAACATGAAGGGTCCTGGTCCATGTGATTATGATGCTGCCCAATGGGACTCTCAGGTGACCACAGAGAGCACGTGTCTCTCTGTCCAGCCAAGGGCTGAGACCTGGACCTCTGCCTCCTTCGTGCAGCCATGGCAGCAGGGAAGACAGAAGAAAAAAAGATATCCTGCAAGAACAAAAGATATCCTCAGTGGATAGAGCATCTGCCTGAGACTGAAGAGTCCCAGGTTTGATTCTGGTCAAGGGCACATGCACAAATTTTGGATTCAGTCCCGAATGAGGGGCATGCAGGAGGCAGCCAAACAACGATTCTCTCTCATTATTGATGTTTCTGTCTCTCTCTCCCTCTCCCTTTCTCTCTGAAATCACTAAAAACATATTATTAAAAAAATAAAAAGAACCATAAACTGTCTTCAAGGATAGTATCCTTTGTCATAAAACCTTGGAAAGGAAGAAAGGGGAGGGAGGGAAAGTCCCAACTTTCCTATCTTGAAAACCTTAATAAAAACCAAGAAGTGATAAAGCAACTCAAAAGTTCAGAGAGAAACTACTTCTATGATGCCTTTCTTTATGAATACCAGGCCTCCGAAGGCTGGTTGCAAGCTCTAAGGGCAGATGAGCACAAGACTTCTGATATATATATCAAGGGGGGGGAAAGATTTGTTCAGTCATATTGTGTATTTAAGGTCATAGAAATATGTGAAAACTAAAATAAGGAAAATATCAAGTTCAAAACAGTAGCTCAGTATGAATGTATTTTAGTTCCAATAATGTGGCTACGAAGACAGAGAAGGCTGCATACGCCAAACTAGAACCTGGTGATATCCCTGCACTGGGATTTGATGTGGTTTTCATCATATTATCACTGCCATTTACTTCTCTGGATGTCTGTCATCTCTTTTACAAAGATTAAAAGACCATTCAGTATTTTTTTGACAAATGGTCTACTATCACTTTCATGATGGAAATTGATGCAAACCCACTCTTTTTTTTATCACTGGCACTTTGAAAGGTGTGTTAGCTGGAGCTTTGAATGGAAAGTTCAAGAAATCTGCCGTCCATCACCTCCATAATATGTGGGTGAGCCAGAAAACTTGTCCCAAATCTCCACTGCCTCCATTCGTGTCCTCAACAGCAGGGGATCTGGTGACTGGACCCAAAGGCTGATCTTCAGTGAGGAAGTCAGCTCTGGCACGTTCCCACTAGAAGGATTTCCAGAGATGATACCCCCAGCTGCTGGTGCCTACCCTCCTGACCTCACTCATCCAGGCCTGGACAGTCCCAGGTGTGAAAGACCAATTGCCCCAGACGCTCATTAAAAACAAGACTTCTGGCTTGGCTCGATGGTTGAACGTCGACCTATGAACCAGGAGGTCACGTTTCGAATCCTGGTCAGGGCACATGCCTGGATTGCAGGCTTGAATTGAACCCCTGTTATATTTCTCTTATCCTCTCCCTTTCTCTCAGAAATCAATTTAAAAGTACACATTAAAATAAACACACACAGCACTTTATTCATGTCTATTGCAACAGGGGAGAGAACCTAAACTCAACAGGGAATAGAGGGATGGACCGGGAGAAGATGGACCATCACCAAAGGGGCTTGGCTAAATGCCATGGGCGGAGGGGTACTAATTGGAGGTCACGGGAATCCAGATTGGCAAGATGCTTGCTTCAGCGGGGCTCCAAGGGCCAGGACAGGGCCTGAGTGTGAAGCCGGTCAGGAGAAGACTCAGAGGAGCTTGATGAAAGTTCCAGAAGGCATCCCTGACACAGTGCGGGCCATTCCCGCACACCTCCCACCAAGGCCCCTTGGCTCTGCTCTGCACTCTGTCCATGTCCAACCCATGTCCTGTCTGCCTGGTCCCATGAAACCTACAGCTTGTAAAGAACTAGGTTGAGACAATTTATTTTAATTATTTGCATTTCATATCCCAAACTCCTCTGGCCGTTTACAGTTTATTCAGGGTCACCTGGCAGTTTTGGGGTGCACTGGATCACCTTCTCCTGGTCCCTCTATTTCTCAAAGTCATGGAGGCTCACTCAGGCTCGAGTCGGCCGTGCACACTCCTTCATCATGACTTGTCAGGATTCGCTCTGCATGTGTGGGAAGCCACATCCGATGGTGTGTGATTGCTCATCCGGCTTCAAATCACATGAAATATCCTGGCCAAACTTCTAAGATTCTTATAGGAGACGTAATGGCAACAATGTTAGAACATGCTCACCTTCACATCCACCAAAGCAGCTGTCCCTATACTTTTTATTCACTCACTCACCTGACTTATGAATTCATCCAATCAATCGATGAGAAAGTATTCATGGTGCCAGGCACCAGGCAGGCAGAGCATCCATGGGATGGAGAGGTTGCTGCCTGGTGGAACCCCCATCAGATGGCATGGGGTCTGCTGGGTGGATCTCAGTGCTGGGGAGTGGATGCCACAGTGATGGGTTCTCCTGGTCCTTGGTGGGAGGATGAAGCCATGTGACAATCAGAAGTCAATCAGAGGTAGAAAGAAATGGAAGCCCTGCCTTTTCCACACCCGCTCAGCCCAGGTGGCTCTCGGTCTTGCTGGGAAGTCTCTTCCTCTCAGCCAACATTCAAAGAGGCCTGCTCTAAGGCAGAGATGCACCAGGAGTCCTCCGCCAAGTCCCCAGCAAGAGAGAACCTTTAGGCTCATTTTTGTTTGTTCTGATTACAATCTAAGTTATGCTTCTTCTCTGCAAAGGCCCAAGGGTAAGGCCTCCGTCTCCGCCTCTGCAGACAGGAGACAGGAAGGTGAAATGCTGGAGGCAGGCTGTCCTTCTAGGTCCCAGGGACCTAGCCCTGAGGAGACAGGGCCCAGGACAAGGAGTGGACACTGCCTGGCACATGGGCAGCCCCTGCTCCGCCGAGTGGAAGCAGAAGGGCATTCTGGCGCCTGGATGGTCAGGCCACACCAAGTCATTTGCAGAATTCCCACTGGCTCCGGAAGTGCAGTGGCTGGAACTGGAGGCGCAGTAATTGCACTGAGTCTTCAGAGACTCGCTAACTGCTTCCAGGAAGGGGAGAGGGGTCCCCGAGTCCCTCAAGAGGGCCATGGCCTGGCACCAACTCAGACGGAAGTAACCCAGATTTCATCACCTGAGGACTGATCCAGGCACTAATAGAGGGCCATGACCCATCTCTCCATGTGGGGGCTTTCCCTGCTGCTTTCAGCTTCACTTTCTTAGGGAAAAGATTTTTTTTTAATACACTTTGATCTTTTCTTTTTTTTTTAATTCTTCATATTTGAAAGTATTACATATGTCCCCTTATTTCCCCCATTGACTCCCTCCAGCCCACCCTTGCCCCTGGCCCCAGGCCTTCACCACCCTATTGTCTGTGTCCTTGGGTTATACATAACAATATATGCATATAAGGTCTTTGGTTGATCTCTCCCCCCCCCCACACCCTCACTACTCCTTTACTCCACCCCCTGACCCCACCCCCATCCCCCACCTTCCAAGAGAGTCCACACTCTGTTCCATGCTTCCATGTTTCTGGATCCTTTCTGTCCATCAGTTTATTTTGCTACTTAGGTTCCATATATGAGATCATGTGATACTTGTCTTTCTCTGACTGACTTATTTCACTTAGCATGATACTCTTTGATGTGTTTGGACATTTGGAACATTAATACCAGGCATTTGTCAGATCAGATAAAAGGGTGTCAAAAACCAGTTTCATAGAAAATTAAGTAGTGAAAGCCATCAGGTAAATATTAACTCCAAGAAACATGAGAAGTTATGTAACAAAGGAAAAAATTATCACAGTGTAAAACATGGCGTAGCAGTAAATAAAAATGACGAATGCATGGTAGGAAGATAGGGAGTCACTCTGGGAAAGAAACACAGGGCGAGTCACACTTCAAGAACCGTGGGAGGAAGCCTCCGGACATGACCTAAAAGTGGGAGACCAATGAATAGTAGGATACTCGATTATTTATAAAAAGAGGCAGCCCACTGAAAAAAAGAAAAAAACAAACAAACAGAAAACAGAACAGGGAGGGGTTTCTGGGGAGCATGGGGTCAGGAGTTGCACTGCATTTTCTTATCAACCTTTCAGTACTGTGTCATTTTTAAACCAGGTTCCCATTATTTTCTGAAATAATAAAACTACCCTGTTTCCCTGAAAATAAGACAGTGTCTTATATTAATTTTTTTCTCCCAAAGTTGCACTAGGTCTTATTTTCAGGGGATGTCTTATCTTTCCATGCGCTAGGTCTTATTTTCGGAGGATGTCTTATTTTCGGGGAAACACGGGTACTCTGAAAAGCAAGGGTTTCCAACAAAATGAGCAATTACACTCCACCCTGGAGCCCCAGCACCTGAGAGAAGCTGGAAGGGCCCTCACCTAAAGCCTTGCCTTAGGACTTCTGGCTCCTGAGCTGTGAGAGGAGAAAGGTCTGTTGTTTTAAGCCACCCAGCCTGTGGTATGGGTTATGGCCATAGAGCACTGACACACACCCCACCCGTGCTGCCAGGCCCAGGGCCCCGCAGGCTGCCTGAAGCTGCCTCCTTGCTCCAGCCTGCGAGTTGCACATTGCACGTTTGTCCCTGAGTCTGTGCCCAGAGGCTTAGACAGCCCTCAGCTGGGGCCTGGCCTTCCAGGGCAGCAGGGCTGTGCTCGAACTCCCATCAAAGTGCTGGATTCCCTCTGTGACATGCCCCCCTTGGGGCTCCTCATCCAGGGCACCCGCAAGAGCAGCCCTGGTGGAGCCAGTTTCCCCTAAGTGACCTTGGGTGCCCTTTCCCCAGACACAGATGCCCGCCAGGCTGTGTTTCCGAGGTTCATTATTTTTCTCATGAAAAGTAATCAGTTCTAAAGCAGTTCGCCGTCTGGAGGTGAAGATCTGGCTGGCAGAACATCGACACTGCCTGACCCAGCGCCGCATCGCGCCCAGATCTTTGAAAAGGTCGCACGTCCCTAACTGGGAACCGGTCCTGAGGGGAGAACAAGGTGTCCTGATATTTTCATGAATCAGTCACACAGATAAGGATTTGGGGAAGAATAGAAAATGACCCTTAAACCGTGTTTCTCTGTTTGCACACTCAGGGTTCGGTGATTTTATTTGGAGACTATTTTATTCGGTGATTTTATTTGGACCTTATTTTCAAAGGCCCAGTGACCCACCACCTGCCTTTGTAGATAGATTGGCTGGGGCACGGTCACACCCACCTCAGTACCCCTGGGCCGCTCACACTGCGAAGCAGAGCTATTAGTTGTGAGAAGACCAGTGGCTCTCAAAGACCAAAATGTTTGCTGGCTGGCGCAGCATGAGCTCACAAAAACTGTGCATCATGGAGGTGCAGCTGGCGACAGCCGTGGGTTGTGTCACATTGTATCGTGGCCACTGAAATGCATGTAGAAAGGAGATCGGCCCTGGTTCCTCTGAGCAGTGTGATAATGAATAATGTTTCATGTGTCTTTAATATTTTATGTATTTTCCAAATTTTCTACAATGAGCATTTTATCAGCAAATAACAACAACCTTCCTTTTCCTAAAAACTGCCATGGCGGAGCCAAACCCTGCTGCCGCGTTTTCCTTAGGAGGCAGGGGCTCTGGTGAGGTGGTCAGGGAAAGAGATCAAAGAGGAGCCATGGGAGGTGAGAGGTTGTACAGATGCTGCCCTGGGAGCTGAGAGCCAGGAGAGAAGAGGGGGAGGGTTGAGGGGAAGAGACTAGGGGGATGGGGGGGACAGTGAGGGAAAGATAGGGATGGAGGGAGAGAGACACCAGACACCAAGCATCAGAAGAGGGTCCGGGCAGTGTCTCCATGTGGTCAAGCTGATGGCCAAGTCAGAGAAGTAGGACTTCCGCCTGGCCAGCGTGGCTCCGTGGTTGAGGGTGGACCTATGAACCAGGAGGTCACAGTCCGATTCCTGGTCAGAGCACATGCCCAGGTTGTGGGCTCGATCCCCTGTGTGTGGCGTGCAGGAAGCAGCAGATCAATGGTTCTCTCTCATCATTCATATTTCTATCTCTCCTTCTCCCTTTCTCTGAAATAAATATATATATAGATAGATAGATAGATAGATAGATAGATAGATAGATATAGATATAGATATAGATATAGATATTTTTTTTTTTTTTTTAAAGAAAAGAAATAGAAGGATTTCTGGAAGGATCCGGGGATCCCAGGAGGAGGTATAGAAACTCAGCAAATCCTTCTGGAGCCCTTGCTGCCAAGGCCATGTGCAAAGAGCTGAAAGCAAACCTTTCTCTCTGTGAAAGGTGGCAGGTGGCACTTAGATTCCCAACCTAGGACACCCTTCCCTGGGGAACCCAAATGTCCCCAATTCCCAGTACCCTGCACACACTTTGGCTCCAGGAGGCACTGGGTCGGTCCAGAGCAGAACTTGTCCTCCCTGCTCCAGTCTCAGACCTGCTGATAGCAATGTGCCCCCCTGCGTGCTCGGCCCCACCTGGCACAGGAGACATGGCTCGCTCACAGGCCCTCTAAGCACACCCTCCTGAGAAGTTCCAGGCCGTGGGAACTGCCTCGGTGTCCCCAAAGCACTTTGACCATCGAGTGCCAGTAGGATGAGCCAGCCCCTGACAGGAGACCTGACTAAAGAGGGGGAGCTCCAGGCTCACCCAGAATCTGCCTCCAGCAGTGGCCCCAGGAACCCCTGAGAGCTCACTTAGTGCACTGCGTGAGGGCAGAGTCCCTGGGACAGCAGGGAAGGCGTCCTGGGAGGGGGCAGGGGGGCAGAGGGAAGCCACTTCCAGTAATCCCTAGTATCACATCCTGGGATCTGAGGGAAGAGCAGGCTTTCCAGGCACCGTTCACAGGAAAGCAGCAGCCCCCACGCCTGCCTGGAGGGCCCAGCACACCTCCTGTCCTTCCTGTCCCCTGGGCTGAGTCGAGGGGCAGGGAGTACCTCAGGATCCTCTGAGTGCCGAGGATCTGGTGGAGAATTGGCCCATCAGCCAAAGGTGTGTCTGGAGCACAGATGGGAGGCTTTGGGCACATGGACACATGGACACGCAGACAGAAATCAGAAACACTCTTTGTCAGGATATGGCCACAACTGCCCAGTACTGAACTCCCACGATGTTGGAAGGTTTATCTATTGTTGTGTAAGAAACCACCCCAAATTCGCCATAGGAGTGGGGGGTCAGGGAGTCTAGACCTGTGACACCCTGGCAGGCTTCCCAGAGGTCGGTCCCCTTGGCCTGGTCTCAGAGGCCCCAGCAGGGGGCTGTCTGACTTCTGTCGGCCTTTGGAAATGTACACAAAGAGGGAAGCTCTGCGGAGCCATGTCCACAGAGTGTCTGTGGGGTTGGCTGCACTAGCCGCTGTGTCCCTGTTCCAGGCTCTCTGTGCAGGGGAGATAATCACTGTAGACAGACAGACGGCACTGGCAGCACTGAGGGCCTGCAGTGCCCGAGACCTGGCACCCTGCCCAGCCCGAGGTTGGTGGTCTGAGGCCGCAGGCAGGCCCCACAGCCCCAGCGCGCCCAGACCCCATCCACAAATCGGCGGCCATGGTCCAGCGGCCGCTGACATTTCTCTGAGGTGGAGCCACACATCTCTATTTCCCACAGATTGTTTTTCTTGATTAAAAACTGATTTTCTGCTGTGCTCCCGGAATTGCTTTTCATTGCCTTTGGAGGAATAGAAGGGAGAGGAATAAAAACCTGCTGTAAACAATCTTCCGCGGGAAAGAGGCGCGAGGAAAAGGAGACCTAATTTGTCTGATTTTCCCTTGTAAAATGAGAGCATACGTAATGAAACTGTTTATGTGTGTGTACATCATCTTTATGTTCTGGGGTGAATGTGCAGAAACCTCGGTTTTAAAGCATGCTTGGTGTCAACATGGGGACGTGAGCCCAGCTGGGCTGCCGCGAGGAGAGGCATCCAGCCCTGCTCAGATCCCCCATCCCCCTCGGTCACCTGTAAGGCAGGTAACGGGCTGCACCCTAAGTGTCAGATCAGAATTCAATATTCTGGTACATAATTGAAATACATGGGATTAAGGAAAATGCTCTTTTGAAACCACAGATCTCCTGTTTACTACAAGTCCCTTATTGAAGAAAACTAACAATTTAATAACACGTCTCCAGGCTCTTCTCAATGGTTTGCCTGAAATATGAGTTTTTTAGAAAGGAAAACAAAGGGAAGCTGAGAGAACCTGAGGGTGTTGCTGTCAGCAAGGGGATGCAGCTGTCCACTGCCAGCTCTGAGTGGCCAGGAGGGTCAGGTGTCCCTGAACCAGGGGGAGGGGCACCCCATCCAGCACCCCAGTGCGTGTGGAACCTGGAACTGCTGTGGAGGTGGCTACTCCAAGCTGGGGAAACAGGGAGGCAGGCAGGGGGGCTCCTGGGCAGCAGAGCTTGGGTGGGGGACCTCAGGATGGGCTATGCACCCAGCTCCGGGCTGGGCCCCAGGCAATTGCTTTAAATACTTGGCTTTACTTACACCTCAACAGAACAAACCTGTCTGGATGGTGCCCTTGTGCCCATTGCCCAGGACATGCAAACTGAGGGTGTGGAAAGAGAGTAGGTCCCACCGCAGCAGAGGGCCATATTGGGATTGGAACCCCACCTGAGCCACACTGAATCAAACCACCAGCTCCTCTCAGCATCCCTGGCTCCTGGTCCTGCCTCACGATCTCTCCTGAAACAGCATTCAGGAGGCAGTCCAAAGGGGCAGCCCACCAGGTGCCCACGCGGTCACTGACTCATAGGTGAGGCAGGTGGTTCCAGTATGTCGCTTCTGTTAGGTTACCACCAATTGCCCGAGGAGACAACTGGGTTCAAGCCATGCCCTGGACCCAGAGGGTGGGGGTGAGGGAAGGTATAAGGGTGCACGGTAGGGCAAAGCTGCCTAGACAGAGTAAGGGGTACGAGCCTCCTCCTGTGAGTTCATGTTGGGCCCCCAGAGCTGCAGGTGCTCAGGCCAGCTGGGGGGATAGCCTGGGTTCGGGGCTCCCTGTTCCCCAACGTGGCCAGATGCTGTGAAAAGTTTCTGGCTTCCCCTCCATCCTCATCTACTTCCAGGTAGAGGGACAGTCACAGACTCCTGTGGCTGTGACCTAATCAGTGCCGCTACATGTATTGATTTCTGTAAATTAAACACCACTTTGGTTTGAGCTCGGGGAAAACATAACCCATCAGGAAGAACAGCTCTCAGGGATGCAGACAGGACAGTGTGTGCACACAGCGTGGCTCTGCTTGCTGCCACCACACCCTGCAGGGAAGGGAGCTGGCACCCCATGTTTGGCTTGCACTCCCAGGTTGAGAGGAGACCCTAAGAGAACTGGGTTCCTCCTGCCAGAGGTGGATCTGGATCCTTCCTGGGAGAGATCAGAGATTGATAGTCAGGGAGCTGAGCCTCAGCACCAACTCCCCCAGCAACAGTCACCACAAAGGTGTGTACAGTTCTCTCAGCAAAGGTGGTACACAGGGGAAAGTATGCCTGCCTCTTGCAGGAAGACATCCTGGGGGCACAACTTCTGAAGAGCATTTTCATAAACTAGAAAACCAAATGCACTGGTTGAGTTCTAGCTTGGAGGCTCATTTATTATTTTGGAGAAAAGAAAGATGGACGATGAGGGTTGGGTAAGGATAACTAAAGGGGCTTTGGATTGTGTCACATTTGCCTCCACTGGTCATGACCCGTCAGAAGGTTGGGTTGTGGAGAAACATCTTCCTGGTAGACACTGAGACCTCCGCTCCCATCTCCTCTGCATCCTGCAGCCTCCAGGAGGTAATTCGGACTGAGCAAGCCCACACTTGCATCTTTTTCATTGGTGGAGAAATGTGTGTCTTCTCCACACCTGGCTTGCTCCCAAATGCTTTCAGTTAGTTGTTTTTTATGTGGTTCATTCAAGTTATAAGGTCTGATGCCATAGCATTTGGATAGCATTTCTAGTTTCCCTCTCTCTCCCCTCTCCTCGTGTATGTGTGTATGTCTGTCTGTCTCTCTTTCCCTCTCTCTCTCCTCTTATGCTATTCACTATCTACTTAATCCCTGCTCTCTCTACATAGCTAGTTATCATAAGGCAATCAACTAAACCTAGAAACAAAATTATGTCTAAGAACTAAGCCCAACTATTACTATTTAATTATAATTGAAACTGTTTTACCCAATTCTTGACTAACTGGAATCAATGGTAATGATCAAACCCACCCCAAGGACCTTATTCTCCATTTGAAGTCTTAGTTGGTCAAGGGGATACACCGGCCCACCAGAGTTATAAGCTGAGAAAGAAAGTAGAAAACTTCCAGCCACTGCAACAGGAAACTTGGACTCAAATTTACATCGCTCAAAGGAGACTTGTCACCATCGACAGGAGCCGTTCACAGGCAGGGAGAGTGAGGTCTTGTCTGCCCACCCTTGGCCTCCATCCTCTATGTTGGCTTCATCCTCAGGCCAGCAGTAAGACTTGCTTATTCCTGATATGGCCATGTCCACTCAGTACAGAAAGTCTGCTACCCATTGGTGCTGAGATGGATCTTAAGTACGTGTTCCCAATTCCCCATGCAGTTCTGAGTCTAGGAGTTGTCACTAGTGGCTGTGTCTTGGCAGGCATGATGTGATTTGTCCCCCGTGGCTGGCACTGGGCTGCACTGTGTTGCCATGCACTGTGGGTGATGAGGTGCTGTGATGACCTTTCTGACAATCCACTATATTCCTCATTTTGGGTGGGATTGTCCTAAAGGCCCAGATTAGGGCCATGAATTAAACCGTGGAAAACAGTTGAGTGAGCACAATTTTCTTTCTGTGTCAACTTGCTGGCAGACACTCCTGAGAAATATTTTTCCAGTGAGGTGCTTATGAAAAATATTTCTGAGTACCATAAAATCAATTGAGATTATAAGAAAGCTATTGTTCCAGAAAACTTTGCTACAAATTCAAAATGAAGAGACTCAAGGATAAGCAACAGAAGGAAAAGACAAGCCAACAAAGGACTCTCTCAGCCCCTTGTTGATTTAGGTTAGCTCACCCAGCCCGGCCATGGAGTCTGCTGGTAGGCAAGTAGGGGGAAGACAGTAAGAGGAAGGTAAGTGTTTCTTTTTAAATTAGTCTCCTGGCAGCTACATGCATCACCTTCCATATTCCAAAGGCAGAAACTTGGTTCATGGCCCACACTTAGCTGCAAGGGAGGCTGGAAAGGTGGCCGCTGATTGGGCAGCCAGTTCTTGACTACCCAAGCTTAGAGGGGAAGTGTGTCACCAAGAGGATAAAGGTAGCAGGCCTTCAGGTCCACCCCACTGGATGCCTCTGGAGGACCTTCTGGCTCCAACCTCATCACCCAGGTGCCCCATCAGGCATCTACCTGGCCACTTGTGTTGAATCTCACACATGCATCACTAAAGTCAGTATGTAATACAGACCCTTTGACAATTCTGCTGACCAGTGGCAGAATTAACACTCATGTGGATGTGGCTATATCATTTTATATGTCAGCTTTTTGTTATTTAAGAGTTATGTTCTAAGAACATAAAAATTAGTTAAAAACTATGTAGTAGAAAATACTTTTAATGAGTGAAAGCAGAGTAAGTGGGTACCACTACAGAGAAAAAAAATACCAACTACTGGCTCACACCATATTTTTTTTTTAATATTTTTTTATTGATTTTTTACAGAGAGGAAGAGAGAGGGATAGAGAGTTAGAAATATCGATGAGAGGGAATCATCGATCAGCTGCCTCCTGCACACCCCCTACTGGGGATGTGCCCGCAACCAAGGTACATGCCCTTGACCGGAATCGAACCCGGGACCTTTCAGTCCGCAAGCTGACGCTCTATCCACTAAGCCAAACCGGTTTCGGCAGTCACACCATATATTTTAAAAAATTGAAAACTTTACATGAATCAAAACTTTACATGAAACCTGAAATTACAAAAATAGAAGAATGAGGAACACAACTATAAAGCATAAATAGGTAAATAAATAAATAAATAAATAAATAAAGGAAAAATTATACACTTGACTGTGTGAAAATAAAATATTTCTGTTAGACAAAAGACAATAATATTAACCACTATTTACCATTAATTATTGAATTGTTAAAAATTATATAAAATAGATAATAGGTATTACTTAATATTATTGTTTGTTCTTAATATGATAATATTAAATATTCTTATTTACCTTAAACTATAACAAATGTGGTTTCAATTTTTAAGACTATAGTTGAATTTCTCTTTTCCTTTGTGAATTTGGACTGCTAATTTAAAATGCTGAGTTTCATCATTATCCTATATAATAAAAGCCTAATATGCAAATTGACCAAAAGGAGGAACAACCAGTTGCTATGATGTGCACTGACCACCAGGGAGCAGACACTCAAAACAGGAACTGCCCCCTGCCCACAGGCCCCAATCACCCCACCGGTTGCCCCACAGATTAGCCCTGATCACCTGCCAGGCCTAGGGACCCTACCCATGCACAAATTTTGTGCAGCAGGCCTCTAGTTTTTCTATAACTCTTCAGAGCTGTCAAATCAGTCTTCTCTCCTCCACAATATTGTAATTCTTATAACTCTAGTCAGTGGGGTGGCCAGTTCATCTCTCCAAGTCCTGCCTTCGATAGACACCCCAGTCCAATCTACCAGCTTCCATACTACGTGGACCCTGAGCAGCCCTATGGAGAGGCCACAGGGACAGAGGGTCTGTCTCCTGGTGCAAGGAAGCAGGGACTAGAAAATGTTCACAAATAGGAGAAGGCCATTTCTAAGTTAGGAAACTTTCTTGAAAAGATCTATTTGTTCCTGACCATGGTAGTAATGAAAGGGCACTTAATTTTTACTTTCAACATTTCAAAGAGTGGTGTTTTGTTTTGTTTTGTTTTTGTTTTGTTTTGGGGTGGAGGGCTGGTTGCTTTCTCTGTATTGAAATTGGTATTATAACATTTAATCACATAATGATATACAATTATAATTTTATAATTTACAATTATGGTATAATCACATAACAATATTCAATTACATCATAGCATTATTGATCTGACTTGCAGAAGAATAGCATTGTCCCAATCAGATAGGACCGGCTGTGTTGCTCTGATACATAATCCCAACATCTCAGGGCCTTAAACCCATAGCTGGCTCCTGCTCTCCTGATCTGTTCACCAAGCAGGTCGCAGTCAGAGCCTCCACCTTCTGACTTGCTGTTGTTTGCCATGGCAGGTGGAAGGGAACGGGGTGGAGTGCTCGCTGGCTCTGAAGGCTTAGGTGTACATCTCACTGGTCAACGACCGTTACAAGGTCACACCTGAGTCCAAGGGGACAGAAAAGTGCAGTCCACCCAGTGTGCAGCAAGAGGGACCATGGCAAGAACAGCAGCACTGACTCGTATCAGCTGGTCACCACCTCAGCGCAATTCCCTGGCTAGAGACTGCCAACACACAGCAGGCTGGGAACAAGAGAAATCAGGATCAGGGAGAGTCCAGCATGACCATCAGGACAGTAGCACAACCTTGTGCTAAAACCTCAGAAAGACACCAAGGTCAAAGAATTCAATCGCCAGGGGTCTGCTGGCTCAGTGGGAGCCCAGGAGTGAGGAAGAGTACCTGGAAAAAATCCAATGCAGTGAATGCCAGGGAATCCTACAGGAGACCCCAAAGTTCCTGAGAAAGGTATAATATTTCAGCAAAAATGATGCCAGCTTGGATGAGAAATGACATAAAGAGAACAAAATGAAAAAAGATTGTTGGGCCCCCAAATGTCCCAGTCGGAAGCAGGCCGATATGACCAAGTTGAGTTTGTGAATGACTCTGTTAGGCATAGTAGCTACACCCCACAAAGGTGATGAGGCAAAGAGGGAAGATGTGGCATTTCAGGGTACCCCTCTGTTACGGGTTAATTGTGTCTCAAAACAATTCCTATGTTGGAACTCTTATTTGGAAGCAGAGTCATTGCAGATGTAATTGGTTAAGATACGATCATTAGGAGGGTTCCTAATCTGTATGACGGGTCTTCTCACCAAAAGGGGAGGTTTGGACACAGACGGCCTGCACAGGAGACTGCTGCATGAGTGGGGAGGCAGAGGTCAGGGTGGTGTGTCTACATAGGATGCCAGCAGTAGCCAGAACCACTGGAAACTGGGAGAAGCCTGCTACACATTCTCCCTCAGGCCTCAGAGAAACCAGCCGGCCTGCACCCTGATCCCGGACTTCTCGCCTCAGGCCTGGGAGAGAAAAGCTTGCCATGGTTTAAGTCAAACACGCAGCCCCGGGACCCTCCTACCCCCTCTCCCATTGCAAAAGTGATACCACCTGCTTCCCTGATCCTTGGGCCGGAGCCAGGTCCCAAGCAAAGAGCCCAGGCCACTTTGGTGAGTGTGGGAACCACCACGGTTCCTCTCCAGGAGCTATTGTATCACTGGCAGGAGGAGCACCTCTTTCTGTCCTTTTCAAACAGAAAATGAAAAGGCTGCTAAATGTATAAGTAATTTTGACTGAGTCATTGATCTGGATACTTTTAAAGTAAAATAGTAAGTCTTTCTGTCACACTTTGAAGTCAGCTCTGCGCTCCCGCTGCGCCCCCAGGGCTATTTTAAAGCCATTAAGAATGTGTTCCTTTTATCTGGGGCCTTCAATTAATTGAATTTTTAAAATACTCTGAAATGGTTTTATATATATATATATATATTTTTTTTTTTTTTAAAAATCAGCTAACTCCCAGAGGACATTCCTGTGTGATTTACTGCCACAGTAATTAAAAGCTGGTGGTTATGCTGGTCACTGCCGGGCACCAGGGCCGCAGGCTACAATGCTGAGGCCGAAAGTGGAACATGGAACCTTGCACAGACATCGGAGATGGGAGGAATACTCTCATTTCCAGGATGGCTTCGGATGGTCTCACACCCTCCTGCATCACCCCTCCCAGGGGACACACCAGCATGCACAAGACAGTCAGCCCCTCCCCTGCAGACAATGGAACACTAAGTGGCCAACTTTAGTCATGATCCCCAGTATGTCCCTTCTGGAGGCCTGCTTGAGCAGAGTTAACCACAGAGTTCAAGAAACCTGACCCATCACAATGCCAACTTGCCAAGGGCCACTCAGCCTGAGAACAGGTGTCCCATGGGTAGGCGAGGGTCCGAGCCAATGGCCGGCATCACGTGTGTGCATCTCCCACCCCCAATTTATCTCTTACTTACTGACCTGTGAAGATGCCATCTGGCAGTTTGTCACCTTCTACTTGTACAATCTTCCTTACTCTTGTCCAGTTGCAGGAGAAGAACGCATGTGAAAGAGATCAGGGAGCGGGACCCTGGGCTTCAGTGAATATATTCTTTGTGCAAATTCCAAGCCCGATGCCCGGAGAGAGTCCTAGGTCGAGGACCCCTCCCTCATCAGCTGTTTAATATTTCTGAGGTCCTTTATATGAATACCATCTCTTGCATTGAGAATACCTGTTTACATTTTTTTTCCCTCCCTACTGAAGATTTTCCTTTCTAAAACTATGTCAGGAAATTCAAAAGGATATTCAAACTGCAGAGCAATGGTATGTACTATTACCTTTCTCTACAATGTAAAATAACTCCATCTCGTTTGGATGTTTTTCTAGCCAGGAAGATTGTGATCTGAGGCTGTGCTGGGTAAACATTTAAAGTTTAAATGTACATACTACAGACTTTGTCTGAATTAGCAATCTTTCACTTCTAATAATAAAAGCTTCCCTAAAATCATTGGCGCATTTCAGTGTTATAGACATGACGCTGTAGTTTGTCCTAAACTAAAAAGAAAGAAAAAATGGCCTAACCCTTTCTCACTCAGACTCCTTCCAACCTCATGAGGACTGAACAGCAGGAAATAAAGATGAGACCAGAGCCCTGAGGCTCCCTGCTCCTCAGTCCACTTGAGATCACCAGGTGCAGTGAGCGCAAGCAACTCGGACCCGTGGACAGGCCACACGTCATAGTCTCTGCTTTGAAACGAAATTTGGTAATTCCAGTTTGGCATTGCACTACAAAGGGGGAAAGGACGGGAGGAGGGAGAAGCCCCCTAGAGCCCCAGGGCCAGCGGGGCTAAGCAATTGGGGACCACACAAAAGCCAGGAGCCTCAGGGTAAGATGCACCCTTAGATCTTGGCCCTGAAACACTGCTCCATTGCTAAGTCAGGCCGAGGAGCCCTTTCCGAAGGTGGACCCTTCCAAGGACAAGGGCATCTTTGGGACACCAGAGCCAGTGGTCGTATGAAGCTGTCTTCATTCAGGACTGGTTCCTATACCCTCCTCCTTGACCTAGGTAAGAACGCCTTGCCCCTCCTGGGTCCCCAGGAGTGAGGAGAATGAGTCTGTGGGCCCCTTGGCCACAGCAAGCACAGGGCAGTGTCAGAGCCGGCCCCGTAAGCTCCAGCACAGCAGTTTTAACCAGCAGATGCCTCTGCATGTTGCAGCAAAGTCCAGGCCAAGGGGAGGTGCAGCAGCATGGCCAGGCCCTAGGGCACGGAGACTCTTGTTTCAGATTGCACTCCGTGGCTCTGCCAGCAGGAGAAACAAAGGAGAGACTGAGAGAAGATGGATCCATCAGAGAGCAATAATTGACCAGAGGTGGGTACATGCCTGGGAAGGGGGAGGGCTGTTGGCCTATCACAGCACAGGACCCATGCCTGGGAGGACTGCTGTTCTCCGGAGGTGGCCATAGATGCAGTCTCTCTTTCTGGAATAATCACTCACCATTGCCAAAGAGGGACTTTCCCTGCCAGGCCCCCTCGCCAAGACCTGGGTATTTCCATCCTTTCCTCAGAGCAGCAGCTTGGGAGGCCTGGGATGCAGCTGGAAGGATGAGGCAAGTCCCCTGGCCCAGAGTCCAGGGCAGAGGGGCAGAGTATGGCTGCCGAGGCTTCCAGTCACATGGCCTAGGGTCCAGAGCAAGACCAAGCCTTTGGGGGTGTCGTTGAAGGAGAGGCCTACCTCCCAAGGAAGGGCAAGAGAACCCCCATGACACCTGGCTATTGGGTTGTGGACCACCTGAAGGAAAGGAGCCTTTCAGGCTGCTACTGCTCTGGGCCCCTTTCTCCACCTGCCTGTGGTTTGCTGTTGTTGAGAGGCCTGAGTGGAGCTGCAGTTTATCTCCAAATCAAGGTTGTAAAGCACAAACTGCCTTGCTTATCTTCAACTATGAAAAGAATCTAAGTTCCAGGTGACCTCTGCCTGGAGAGGGTCAAGCTTGTCCCTGTTGGCCCCAGGGTCCTGCCAGGAGCATCCTGCAGGGCCTGAGGGAGGAGGACACGGAAGGAGAGCTGAGCAGCAGGATCAGGACCTAAGCCAAGTCGTCCCATCCCAGGGTCCAAGGGGCCTTCCCTCCACTTCCTTCCAGGCAGAATAAAATGAGCTCCCCACCCACTGAAGGCACCCCCTCCCAGCACCCCTTCCATCAGCCCGAAGGGTTGACCCATAGGCTACCCTGGCATGCACTTCTGGGTGAATGATGATGGGTCTGTAGCCCAAAGGAAGTCCACCCTTGTGTGTTCAAAGACCAAAGCTGTGTTCCTCCCAAAGAAGCCCCCAGAAACTCTGGGCTCCCTAGGACAGCAAGCAGAGGCAGCTGGCTCTCTACTACCCCTGCCCCGATCACGGAAGAAAAACTGCAGGGATGGGTGAGGCCTGGAGGCAAACACCCTCCCAGCCTGCTTTTGGGGAAGTAAGCAGACAAGCATTGCCTTTCCACTGTTTGCAGATAGCTTTGGGGGGGGGGGGGGGAGGGAGAAAGAGGGGGGAGAGACAGCAAGTAACTTTTCAGACATGATCCATGACAACAAACCTCAAATGTCATTACACCACCACAAATGATGAGCAGAAAGTTTGTGGTTCTTTGAAGAGAAATGATGGGAGGGTGGGAAGGGAAGGGTGACCAGGGCAATGGGTTCCTGGCTGGCAGAGTGAAGGTCAGGGAGGCATGGACCTGGGCTTCAGGACACTGCCTTCCCTCCTGGACACTGCCACAGGTTTTCTCCATTTGTAAGTGTTCTCAGGCCAGAGGTCCAGTCCAATAGGCTCTAGACAGTCCTGGAAAGTCCCCATATTAGGCCTCCCAGTCTTGGGCTTCTGTTACCTTGATAACACCCACGCCTAGGCTTTTTAGAACTGCCCTGCCTGCTGCCCCAAGAGCCTAGTGGGTAGGGATCAGTATGAACACCACCAAGAGAAGCAAGGCTCCCTTAATGCGATGAGGTTGATGGTGGGAGGTGGGGTTGGGGGGGGGGGGCGCGCAGACAGGGAAGAAAGGAAGGGCCTGAGAAACAAAACACCAGCCTATTCGCCCATTCCGAGAAGAAGCAGACCACCAGAGCCTCAACATGACCTCCAGGGCCGGATGGCAAGTCAAGGGGGGCATCTGGGGAACTGGGACCCAGAAGGAGCAGAAGCAGGACTGTCTGGGGGCGTGGCTCCTCTGTCTGGCAACCCCAGGCCTGACAACGGGGGCACCAGGACCGGTCTCTTAAGGGACCCTGGGGAGCCCAAGGCTCCCTGGAGCCATACAGAGCCTTTGGCCAAATCAAGGCGGCGCGCCTTCCTGCCGTGCTGTTCAGCTCAGTGTCCTCTCTGAGCCCGGTGTCCCCGCCACCCCACAACCCAGGGCGCCCTCATCCTAGCTCCTACGCCCCCAGTACCCAGAGCGCAAGCCTGGCGGAGGGGAAAGTTGGCAAGTGCGCGGCGCCCGCGGGGGAAAGCGTTAATGGGCGGCCGGGTGGGAGCAGCTCGCTCGCTCGCTCGCCCACGTCACACCGGTGCGGGCTCGGCTGACGACCGCAGCGCCTGGGGACGCTGGCGCGCTCCGCTCGCCAGGTGCTCCGCCTGGAAATGTCTCCATTAGTTGTCGCCCGCTCCCCGCCGGAGCGCGCGCGCCCAGCGGCGGCGCAGAGCCCTGGCGGGCCGCCGGTCGTGGCCCGGAGCCACCGCAGGTAGGCGAGGTCCCGCGCCCGCGCCCGCCCCCGCCCGGGGCTCCGAGACCCCTCCCCCCAACGGGAGGCGGAGGCTCCGCGCGGTCGCCGAGGGGCGCGGGCGGCGGCGACGGTGGCGAACTCCCGGCGCATCCAGGGCTGCGCGCTGCTCCCCGCGGGCCCGGCGCCTGAGCGGCGCGGGCGGGCGCGTCCCCAACGCAGGTAGGGAAGGGGCTCGGCCGCACAAACTTTGTGAGGATCGCTTCTGCGCTGGAGGGCACAAAGTTTTCTGCCTACCGGTGGGGTCTCTGGAGGCCGCCGCGTTCGCTGTGCAAGTTGCAAAAACGGGGTGCCGTTGGCCGGCGCGGGACGCGGGGCCGGCGCGGGCCGGCGGGGCCTGCGCTCGGACACCCAGACGGCGCGCCTTCTAGCCTCGGGCGGCGCCCGGCGGGGGCGCGGCGGGGGCGCGGCAAGAGGGCCGAAGGGAGCCGCCTGGCATGGAGGGCGTTTCGGGGAGGAGAATTCCATGTGTGCGCCTGCAGCTCGCTCCGCTGGCTTTGTGGGAGACCCCAGAGGACTGGCTGCGAAGAAGTGACCTGCCAACCTCGAGGTCCGCGGGTGTGGTGCCATTGGCATCCAGAACACCTCTTAGCCCCTCACTCCGCCCGGGTGTCCAGGAGCAGTGGGCGGGCACGGGCGCCCCAAGCCCAGGCCCTAAGCCTCAGAAAAGAAGGCCCTTGCCTGGCGCTGCGTGCTCCTGCCTCCGCCCTCTCCTAGGGTCAACTTTGCAGGACTAGAATCCTCCGCTACCCGTGCGGGAGGGACCGGTTGGCTTTTCTGGACGACTAGGGAACAGAGAGTGTCTGGGCTCACCTGATGGCGGGGGCGAAAGTCCCATCCGGAGCGGGAGAAGGTCAGGGCGGGGCCTGTCTCCCCAGAGGCCCTCCAACGTTCTGACAGCAGGCAACCACCCGGGAGGAGAGCGACCAGCAGGCCTTTAACATTTGGGACTAATCGGCCTCAGGGCCCCTCATCGTCGGCTCCTTTGGAATACAGCAGGCCAGTGGGGGCACCTCACCCAAGCCTAGCTGCTGTCCTGACCCTGTGGTACTGCGAGTTTCCAGTGAGTTCTGCTCAGGGTGTATTTAGAACCAGGGGTCTCTGGAGGGACATGGGCTCAGCACTCCCCATCTATGCACTTCGTTGATACCTGAGATGCTGAGGGTCCTGTTCTGTCTGCTCTTGAAGGGAAACAAACCCAGGTGCCTCACCTAAGGTTTGGCCTTTTAGTGAAGGGCACTTGATAGTTATTCCAGGATTAGCTATGGGACAAACATGGCCGAGGAAGTACACCAGTTTGGGCAGGCGGACCCCAGGCAGGACACAGGTTGTCAGTGGGGGGTACCCACTGACCCTGCCTCCAGAATTGGTTTGCGGGGCCTGGGTGAGCAGCCAACAGCACCAAGTTTCCCCAAATGGGGTGGCTGAGCCTGGGCAGGGCAGGAAGTGAGGATCAGTGTTCAGAGGCCTGGGAAAGTGGAGCGGGTGAGCTGTGCTTCAGTATCAGGAAGATGGTCTCCAGCCCTTGAGAGGCCAGAGGGGCTGGGAGCGCCTGTTTTACACACTGATCCTGGAGAGGAAAACAGTGCAGTGATCATCAAAGAAGGCCCCAGAGCCTCTGACAGAGGGTTTGTGCCTGCCCGGCTTTCAGAGGGAGCACGCAGCTCAGAAGACAAATGGTCGGTGTTCAGGGGCGCTGTTTTCAGCGAGCTGTGGCCGCGTCTGGGGGAAGGAACTGTAGATGTCAGGTCTGGATATGCGGCAGGCACTGGCGGTGGGGACGGCTTGGTGGCTTACTCCCCAGCCCTCAGAGTGTTCACAATCGGCCTGGGAATAGGTGAGGAAAAGATGCTGAATGCCACCTTTGTGTCGGGATGGGATTCCTGCTCCCTGAGCCCTCATCCGCCCTTGCCTGGTGCCCCTTCCTACAACCAGGGCCTCATTACCAGGAGAGCGCGAGTTGTTTGTAAACAATAAATAATGGAAAGTAGGAGGACTTTCAGCAAAAGCAAAACGGGAAGGAGTTGGGAGGAGGGATGATGGGGGAAGGGAAGAGTGGAGGAGGAGGAAGACGGAGAGAGATTGAGAGATTTATTTCTGCCAAGAAGCCCCGGTGGCTAGTTTCTTATTATTTACAGGAAGGTGATATTAGCAATTCAGGTGAGAAAGAAATAAACACGGCTGCCACGAAATCAATACAGAATTCAGAAAACAATTATTAATGTCATTTGACTCGTGTTCTTTATATATCTCTTCCGGCTACAGACGTTAAACTGTCTGAATAATTTGCATAGAGCGGCTATTCATTATTGCCAATGTTTTTTCCTCTGCTAGCAGCTCGGACGTGGACGGCTGCAATCCAACGCGATCGGAGAACTCGTATTTTCTTCTGTAAATTAAAGCAATTACGCAGCAGATATTATATGATGCGTACTGTGGTCTCCAGATAGTCATCAATCACCTTCAACCGAGCTGTCAGAGCAGGCAGATTTCGTTTCTGGAAGCCAGGCTTGCAGCTGGGGAGAGAGTGAGAACGTCATCATTAATTAGAGGGTGACCCTGGGGCAATTCACAGGTCTGAACCCAGGAATCTTTCCCAGCAAGTCAGCACAGCGCCGCCGAGCGCGCTCCCTCCAGCCCGAGCATGGGCAGCTGAGCAACCCGAGAGCGCTGGGGGCCAGCCTGGCCCCGGAGGGCGCAGCACACCAGGCGGGGAGCGAGCTCAGGGTGGCCCGAAGCCGCCTGCTTGCTGGCCTCCACTTTGCAAGGTCGGGGGGCCAGAACTGGCTGTGGAAATCCTGGGGTGGGCACTCCGGCCCTTCCCCAGACCTGTCACTGTGCTCCAGGCACGGAGCTACGCAAAGCGGGCTGGGAAGGGCGCCTCTGCCTAACGCCCAGCGCCCCCTCCATCGCGCCTACCCACCAAGGTCCCCCGAGGAGCGGAGGAGCGAGGGCAGCGGCAGGACCCCAAAGCAGTCTCTGAGCCTGCTCTCCGCGCGCGCAGGACTTTGGACAGTCCCGGGTTTAGCCGGGAAGGGCAGGAGGAAGCTCAGGGACCGCGGCCCGCTAGGGGAGTGGGGGAAGGGAAAGGCACCTGGAGAGACTCTCAAGAGGAGGGGGTTAGGGGGCGTTCCCTAGGGACACAGCGGCCCAGGGTGGCAAGCCCGCAGCCCTCGGGCCCCAGCCCCGACTCTGGGGAAGGCCCCAGGCCCCCACACACCAGATGCAGTCACATCTGATTCTGGAACTCGATCCCGGAGTGGGGTTCGAACTGATGGGAGCCGAGTGGCGGACTCGCGGTTAACAATAGTGGGGCCCCGCGCCGCCGTTGCAAGCCCGGCCCGCGGAGCTGCCCGCTGTCCACCCGGAGGGGTGCGGAGAGCCGAGGCCGGCGCCCGCCTGTGCCCGCGCGGGACCCATTGTAACTGTTGATTACATCTTCAGCGATACTCACTCGTGTGTCCCTCGTACGTCTCATTTGTAATTGAGACTAATGATTACAGTGGTGCGGGGAGGAGCAGCTGCTCATTAATTAATTTCTAATTAAAAGTGCCTCCCGTCCTCGGTGACTAAGGAGAAACGCTGTTCTTCGCGTTGATCTCGATTCCTCGGAGGAAATCCATTTGCTGAAGCGGGTTGGCCCCTCCGCGCGCCCCGCCCGGCCGTGCGGCGGCGGCGGGTGACCCCCGGTCTTCGGCCAGGCCGGCTGCGGGGTGCGCTGACGTCAGAGCCGCCGCCGCTTAAAGCCGCGCGCATCTTACTTGACGGGTTCGCGAGACTGGTTGAGTTGTGTTGGTTTGTTTGTTTTTTTCTCTTTTGCAAAATATGTATTTGTGTCGCCGCTGCGAGGCCAGTCGGTCCCAAAGTCCCCTCGAGGCTCTGGATTGTGAAGCTAAAAGGTTCGAGGCTGCCGCCGCCGTGGCTCACTCTCCAACCGGGTCTGGAAAGTTTGCTGAGCGTGCGGATGAACTAACCGGCTCTCCCGCTTCGCCCCCAGCGCCTAGGAGCCGGCGGCGGCCGGGGAACAGTGGCCGCACCGCGCCGGGCCCCGCGCAGGACCCCGCCGGCCCACCTGCCGGCCCCCGGCCGCGCTCGCCATGTCCTACCCGCAGTTTGGTTACCCCTACTCCTCCGCACCCCAGGTAAGGAGGCCCCTGCGAGGCTAGGAACACCGGCTGGCTGTCAGTCCAGCGATCGAACGATGCTTCCCAGTGAGCAGGGCCTGTGCCACGTGCCCTTAGTGCCCAGCCCAGGGGAGGGCAGGGGAACTGAGACATGCCAAGGGGTGGGGGACCAGCTCCCGCTTAATTTGACCTCCACCCCCTACCCAGGCCCCCTCCCCCGGTTCTGTGGCTGCACCTTAGGGCACCCAAGGCACCCAGTAGAGAAGTGGCACAGGAGGGCATGCTCGGCCTTGGACCCCCCCCCCCTCAGGGAGAATATGAGCACCCCTGGGCAGGATTGGCTAAGACCCACGTGGCTGGATGGGGACTGGGGTGCGCGGGCTCCTCGCGGGAGGGGGCGCACGATCTGGCGTGGACACTAGAGAACCAGAGGACATAGGCAAGGCCTTCTGGGCAGGGCGGGGCGAACGGAGGCCCAGGACCCCAGCCTTGAGCCTGGTAGCCCACCCTTCCTTGCGTCCCCTCTCTCCCCCAGTTCCTGATGACCCCCAACTCCCTGAGCACGTGCTGCGAATCCGGTGGCCGCACGCTGGCCGACTCCGGGCCCGCCGCCTCGGCCCAGGCGCCCGTGTACTGCCCGGTCTATGAGAGCCGGCTGCTGGCCACCGCGCGCCACGAGCTCAACTCGGCCGCAGCGCTGGGCGTCTATGGGGGCCCCTACGGCGGCTCGCAGGGCTATGGCAACTACGTGACCTACGGATCAGAGGCCTCCGCCTTCTACTCGCTGGTAAGGGCGGAGAGGGTGTATCTCCAGCCTTCCCCGCCACGTCACGCCCCTGCCCCTGGATTTGGTTTGCCAACTTCACTTTCCCAACTTGGGAAGAAGGCCCCCCCCCCCGCCCCCGGGCTGTAGGGGGTGGGAGAAGCGCCTCCAAGCCTGGTCTCTGGGAACATCACCAGCCCCACCCCCACTTTACCCTGGGTTGGGGCTACCAGGCAGGTGGGGCCGCTGTGTGTAATGTACTGATCGTTCACGGATCACTATTAAGTTCTGATGCGATGTCTGGTTCTGCGGGAGCGGGCTCTCCCCTCCCCCTCCCGCTGCTTCCTCCTCTCCAGAGCTCCCCCGCCCCTCACTCCTCCTGGCCTCCCTCTACTTCTCCTTTCCTCCAAGACCTCCTCCCCATATACATACACTCACGCCTCCCTTCCCCTCCTTCCCTGGCACCTCTCCCAGTCCCCTGGGCTCCTCTCCATTTCTCTCCTCCTTTTCTTCCCTCTTTATTTCCCGCCCCTCCCTCACCCTCCTCCTTCCTGCTGCCCCCACCCTTCTCCCCACCTCCTCCCTGCAGTCTCGCCCTCCTGTCTCCAATTCCTCTGCACCTATTCCCCAGTCCCTCCGACAACACCCCCACCAGTCTCTCATCGCTGTCTAGACCCTAGGGACAGTCTGGGGGAGGGAGCGAAGCTTGCAGGAGCCAGGGGCCTAGGGGAGGAGCTCGAAATGGGTAACGCCCGGGAAGGAAGCCGCGACCCTAAGCTGCTGGGCTCCCACAGAACAGCTTCGACTCCAAGGACGCGCCAGGATCTGCGCATGCGGGCCTCGCACCCGCCGCCGCCGCCGCCGCGGCCGCCGCCGCCTACTACCCCTACGAGCCGGCGCTGGGCCAGTACGCTTACGACAGGTGAGGGGCTGACCCTCTTCACCCTACCTGGGCCCTGGCGCTCCAATCAGCCATCAACCCCACCCCCACCCCAAGCATTGCAGGGCCTCTCTGAAAGGCGGGGAGGCCAGACCAGCAGCATTCCTCTCTTAGGTCTCACTGAGCTGACCAGGGCTTGGTCCCAGCCCGCCACCTGGCGAGCCCCAGCCCCTCTGGCCAGGGTTGAAAGAGTCTCCAAGTCTCCCGCCTGCCACCCCACTCCCCAATCTCTCTAGGCTCCCAAAGTCCTCGCTGCGCTGTGGTTTGGGGGAGTCTCATCTTGCTGCCCAGGCCTGGGATGCCTCCCTTTGCCCCAAGAAGTGCAACCCAACCCACTGCCTCTAGGTGGGAACCTGAGGGGGCAAGTCTCTCCTACTGGCAGACAACACGCCCCTCTTTCCAGGGGAGACAATCACATATGCAGAAAGGTCAGGCAGGTGCATTCTCCCCACTGCACTGAAGACCAGTTCTGCCCGGCGTTACGTAGTCTGGTTTGAAGATATATATGAGTAGCGACAGGCACCTGGCTAGGCCTTGTACTTGGCCCCACTCGCCACCTCCCTGGCTCAGGAAGGAGCCGAGGCTCCATGTGAGTTTAATCAAATATAAACATTCTCTTTGCACTTTGTCCCAAAACAGCAGCCCCCGCGGGCAGCGGCACAGGTCAGGACGAGGGTGGAACCACCATAAGCACACACCCTGGATGGGACTGAAAGCCCCCTGACGTCCCATTGCGCCCCTTGTTTCCAGGTACGGCACCATGGACAGCGGCACACGGCGCAAGAACGCCACGCGGGAGACCACCAGCACGCTCAAGGCCTGGCTGCAGGAGCACCGCAAGAACCCCTACCCCACCAAGGGCGAGAAGATCATGCTGGCCATCATCACCAAGATGACCCTCACGCAGGTCTCCACCTGGTTCGCCAACGCGCGCCGGCGCCTCAAGAAGGAGAACAAGATGACATGGCCACCCAGGAACAAGTGCGCGGATGAGAAACAGCCCTATGGAGAGGGCGAGGAGGAAGAGGGGGGAGAAGAGGACCCCCGGGAGGAGCCCCTCAAGAGCACTAAAACTGAAGGTGGGTAGAAGCTGGTGATGCTGGGGCTGAGGTTCAAGACCAGGTCTCTGTGCCTTCTCTGTGATTTCTAAGGCATGGAACCCCTGAGGAGGTGGGGGTGAAGGAGTGTGTGTAGGGGTTGGGGGAGGGAGTGCCTGGGCAGCAAATGAATGAACAGACCCAAGCAGGGCCCAATGTGTGTGTGTGTGTGTGTGTGTGTGTGTGAGAGAGAGAGAGAGAGAGAGAGAGAGAGAGAGAGAGAGAGAGTTTAGTGTGTGTGCGCACGCACACGTGAGCGCGGGCTGTGGTGGTGAGCCAGGAGTATCTTTGAAGAAATCCAACATTATGTTTAAAACATTAGACACCATTGACTTGAGGCTGAAATACAGTCACAGATGTTGCCTGTTTGAGGTATGGGTGCCTCTGGAGGAAAAAAGAAGTAGGAAATAAGGCCTGGCTGCTTCTCCTAGCCCCAGGGCCAAGCCCCACAACCATAGGCACGGAGATAGGGAGGAGAAGGAGATGGGAGCCTAATTAACCCACCATCCTCTCTCCCTCCACTGACTACTCTTTCTCTCCTGGGCAGAGCCCCTCGGCAAAGAAGAGAAGGATCTTGAGCTCAGTGACTTGGAGGACTTCGACCCGCTGGAGGCGGAGCCCCAGGAGTGCGAGTTGAAGCCGCCCTTCCCGCCCCTGGAAGGTGGCCTGGAACGCATCCCCGCCACGCCTGACCGCCCCAGTGCCCCTGGCAAAGAGGCCTCAGGCGCCCACCGGATGCCCCTCACCACCGATGGCGGGTCTGCCCTGGACCAGGACCTGGAGAGGGCCCGGAGCTGCCTCCAGAGTGTGGTGGCGGGGCCGGAACAGCAACCGGGTGCCGCCGGTGGCGGCCCGCAGGCCTTTGAGGCCAAGCTGGGCTTTGTGCCAGCCGGGGCGACTGCGGGCCTGGAGGTCAAACCGCGCATCTGGTCCCTGGCGCACACGGCGACTGCAGCCGCCGGCACCAACCTGAGTCAGACTGAGTTTCCCTCCTGCATGCTCAAGCGCCAAGGGCCCGCCGCCCCTGCGGCCGTCTCTCTAGCGCCCCCCTTGTCTTCACCTGCAGCCCCGTCCCCTGCCGGCGCCCTGGACAGGCACCAGGACTCCCCAGTAACCAGCCTCAGAAACTGGGTGGATGGAGTCTTCCACGACCCCATCCTCAGGCATAGCACTTTGAACCAGGCTTGGGCCACCGCCAAGGGTGCCCTCCTAGACCCGGGGCCCCTGGGCCGCTCACTAGGGACCGGCGCCAACGTGCTGACGTCACCCCTGGCCCGCACCTTCCCTCCAGCTGCCCCCCAGGATTCCCCTGTGGCGGGCGCCACCAAGGAGCTGCTGGCCCTGCCCAAAGCTGGTGGGAAGCCCTTCTGCGCTTAACTCCGAGGGACCTCAGGGCCCAAGAGGGAAGCTCGCACGCATGTCAAGACTCTTTTTCTAACAAGTTTCCAAAGCTAGGCGAGAGCGCAGCAATGCTCAGACCACCCCTCTACCCTGGAGGGAGGATCTGAACTCTGTCTCCAGGAGCCATGAACAAACCCCAGATCTGTCGCACCAGGTCCACCGACCACCCTGGCCATTTCCAAACTGGGGACTGATGGGATAGGGCTGCGCCCAGAGCAGAAAGCAGCCACCCTGAAGCATAAAGTTTACGTCCAAAAGTTTACATGGAGAAGCCTGTTGAGTTCGGAGGCTTTGTGTCGCTGTCTTCTGGGTGTGAGGCATGCCGGTGCCCTGTCTGAGGACCCCTCAGCCTGTTGACCTTCTGCTTTCATCCTCAGCACATAATTCTCACCCGAAACACTTCCATGAATTTACACTATTGCACACTCTTAACTTGATAAAATTATGTTTTTTAAATGTATGTCCACACCAGTAATTGCCTGCTTCAGAGGCTGATATAACAAAACCAATAAAACCGAGTGATGATGTTTGCATTGCAAAATGAGCACAGTGCCCAGGTAGGGACTTGAGAACTTGTTGGGAGGCAGGTGCTGATCACCAAGGGGAGGAGTCAGGGAGGGTACTGACCCAGAGACCCCAGGAAGTTGCTTCCAGAGCATAAGACAGGGTTTGGTAAAGCTATTTTTTTAAAAAATAGAAGTATATGAAATGATAGAGACCCAAAACATTTTTAAACGCTTTCCCCCTTCCCCCCCCCCACCCCCCCCTCCCCCAATTACCAAGCTCCTGAAATTTGAGTCGATGGGCGTTACTTTGGCTAGATTAACTTGAATAGCTTTTACATTTCTAAACTCCCCGGTGGGGGAAGGACAGAGACATCACAGCCTTGACTCCTTTCGTAGGAAGTCGGCCCTTGGATCCTGCTGTGCGGGAGTGTGCGGCCTTCCAGGGCCCCACCTGGCTCCTAACCCCGGCTCCTCTGTCTTCTGGGACCGGGTGCCCCGCAGGCAAAGATCCCCCGCCACGAGTTTTGGCTCCCGGACGGGGAAGTGCTCTGTAGACCTCAGACCCGACGCTGGGCTAAGTAAGGATTAGGAACACAATCCGAAGAACCACTTGGGATAGGAGGAAGCGGGCCTTGCCCCGCCTCCTCAAGGGTCTGGCTTCCCTCAGAAACCGGGGTCCCTTCACCCCCATCCCGCAGGCGCCTGACCCTGCTCCAGGGCCCTGGAGGGCGGTGTGCCAGTGCACTGCTCACTGGAGTAGGGTCTGGCCTCTCGCCTGAAAGCCCTCTGCCTAAGGCCCTGCTGGGCCTCGTTCTACCAGTGCTGGATATCCGAGGAAGGACGGGTCCACAGGCCAGCGAGCCTGCAGAGGTGGGGTGGCTCTTAGGTTCAGCGATGAGGAATGGCGGCCCTTGCCCGGGACGGAGGCAGATTGACAGACGCGGAGACACCCACCAACTGGAGAGGCGGGTCCTCTCTGGGGACCGGAGGGCAGTTTTCGAGAGACAGGCGAGGCCTGGGCTCTCGGGGCCGGGGCGCCCCAAAGCAGCCCTGATTGGCTGGTGGGATCCGATCTTGGGGAGAGTTTACGCACCCGAGAGAGGGAACCACGCGGCCAGAAGCCGGTAACCTGGGCTATGGGGCACCCTGAGTAGTGAGACCGGGATGGCCGGACCTCGGCCAGAACCCCAACTCTAAGCGGTGGGATCTTGAAGCCCAGACCTGGAGCAGAGAGAGCCGGCCCCGCGCCCAGGCTGCCCGGGCCGCGCGCGGTAATTGGATTGTATCCGCCCGCGCGCTGTCACCGTATTGACTTTCGCTCTCTTGGATGATATTATCGAGATTCGGAAGCTCGCCGCTGATGTGCCTGTCAAAAGGCTGCGGCGGGAGCCCCCGGCCTGGCGAGCGAGCATCAGCCAAGATAATTTGAAGTGAAATTTTCATTTTGACAGTAAACCCCTCAATTTCTAAAGGCTCGGCCGCTCCGAGAGCCCGCTGGCAGGGGGAGGCTTTGCGGAAAGCCACGTCTTAGACTGAAAAGGGCAAAAGAACTCGAATTAGTTGTAATAGATAAAAGGGCAAAAATAAAGAGTCAAGGGTACTTGACAGTAATAGCGAAAGTGGAGTCTCCGGGGAGACGCCGGGGCCGAGGCTGGGGCGCCAGGAATTTTAATGCGCTGCCCAGGCGCCCCCACTGCAACCTGAGACAAAGCCGGGCATTTTCAGCAAAAAACGAGATTTTGAGGACCTGGGTGGCGCCGTGAGGACGGGCCGCTGGTGCGGGTGCGGGTGCGGGTGCAGACTTCGCCGGGTGGCCCCGCCCGGCCGGGCTGCGGGCTGCAGGCTGCAGGGGAAGCGGGACCCCAGGGGCGGGCAGGTGGCGCCGGTCGGTGAGAGCGGCCCCGCGGCTCTGATTCCCCTCCCGCCCAGGCCTGTGGCCCCAGCACCGCGGCTGCTCGTACCCTGTCTGTCCCAGACCCAGGCCGGGGTGATGCCCACGCTGCAGGAGCACCCGGTCCTCTGGGGGAACTGACTGCCTGAAAGCGGTTTATTTGATTAAAGGACAAATTGGTGTGAAATAAAGACATCAGATGGGAAGGTGGGGTTCAGCCACATCCCAGGGCAACGCACCCCAAAGGACGCCGGAAGCTGGGTGTGTTCCTCCGCCCCACTCCTCAGCCTTTGGGGGCACACTGCTTTGAGCACCGCACCCACCCTCTGGCCCTTCTTCACGCCAGGGGGCGGTGGGGGGCGAGTGGGAAGGCCCGGCGGAGAAAGGTCGCTGTCCCCGGGGGAGCCCCCACGTCACTCCCCCGGCGGCTGTCAGGGAAGGAGCCGGGCCGGCGCTCAGCCACTCAGGCGTGGCGAATTCAAACACGCCGAGGAGGGTGCTAAATTAACGGCGCTCTTTACATAGAGCCCAAATAAAACTGCAATCAGCGGCGCGTTACTTTTCATTAAGCGAGTCTGACAGCAGCAGATCCGCAGCCGACAGGGGAACCGGCGCGGGAAATATACGGCGGGCGCGGGTCTAAGATAATTCCTTAAGCTCCATTAACAACTCTTAGCCGCGGGAAATGGGCTCCCGGAAACCTCCAAATCTAAAAGCTTTATCGACCCTCAAACTGCTGTTGATGGTTCCATTTTTTCCTTCCTTTCCTTTTTTTTTTTTTTTTTTTTTTTTTTAGTTTAAGGAAGAGATGGCCGGCAAGGTAATAGAATTTGACACAACACCTTCTTAACGAGAGAGAGAGAGAGAGAGAGAGAGAGAGAGAGAGAGAGAGCGAGAGCTCTTAAGTGATATTTAAAAGGCAACCAATTAAGACTTAAAGTGGTCGTCTGCTGAGACTGCGCATGCGATTTATGCCACCCACTTTACCCTGGGCATGCCTGCCTGCCAAGAGCCATTGCAAACAGCCTGGTTGGTCTCTCTCTCTTTCTCTCTCTCTCACCCTCCCTTCCTCCCTCTCTCTCCCCTCTTCCTCTCTCTATTTCACTCCCACCCCATAACCAATAAAGAGAACAGCTGGAAAGAAGCAACAAGCTCTCTCCTGTTCCATTCCTTCCCACCCACCTTCACCTGTTGCAATGATCAACCTGTCTCCTTAAGGAAACTGAGCCTGGCTCCCCTCACAGGCGGCTAGCTGACCAAACCTTGTCTTCTGTGCCTAGGTGCTAGGAGGCAGTCTCTCTAGTGAGGTTCAGGTGCCCAGGCTGCAGGGCTGATGCCATGGAGACAGAAGTATTCCCCACTTTTCCCTTCCCCTTCCCCGCCAGCCCAGTGCTGTCTTCTCTACCAACATTCCAGAAAGATGCCTTGTCCTCCCTGCAGCTCTATGGAAGCCCTTCCTTGGGGTGAGCCCGCTCCCTTTCACCCAATCTCCTCCCTGAAGGTGACAGTGGCCACAACATTTATTCCCGTTGGTACCACTGAGTGGAAGAAGCCAGAAAGCCCTTATCCAGCTCACATCCAGGGAAGGCAGAACAGCCAGGAAGGAAGAGCAAGCACCTTTCAGTGTGTCCCCAGTCCAGGTCCTATTGGAAGGCACAGGAACAATGGGGTTCTGGGGAAAGAAGTGGGGGAGAAGAGAGAGAGGAATGGGAAAGGAGAAGGAGGGAGGAGGAGGGAGGGAGAGAAGGAGAGGAGAGGCAAAGACTGGGAGGGGAGAGGAGGCCAGTGGGAAGGAGAGCAGAAGGGAAGTGAAATCTAGTGGAGGGTAAGATGGAGACCATCTTCTTTATGAGAAATACTTCTGAAAAAAAAAAAAAAAACATGCATTTTCCCAAAAGGACCTTGACTCTTGGGGTGAAGGCAGATTGTCAGAAATCTAAGGACAGACCGGCCCCCTGCCTAAAAAGGGTTTTGTCTGGGGGAAAGATGCAGAAGAAGCCCTTACTGCCTCCCTCAGAGTGGGAGCTCATCCTCTAAGTTAGGGGTGTCGAACTCAATCAGAGAAGGGGCCAAAATCTAAAATCCAGCCTAAATCGCGGGCCGAATGGTTTACTGAACAGTCATAAACTGACAATGTCATAAACTGACAGCGGAGTGCAGTGATGACAGCGCGGTGCGGGCCACATTGCAAGGCCTGGCGGGCTGGATTTGGCCCGCGGGCCTTGTGTTTGACACATGTGCTCTAAGTGGTGTGGGGTGATTGAGCAGGGGCAGGAGGGGAAGAGGAGGCAGTGGAGCACTGCCCAGTGTACCGGGTGATACCCAGTGTGGCAGCCCCTGTCCGTGGGCTGGGCCATGCTCGAATGAGCCCTCACGTGTACCCAATGACAATGAACTGAACGGGTAGGCCTAGGTGAGAGAAATGCCCTCCTGACTCCACCTGGCCCTGGAACCCCATGCCCACACTCCACACTCCAGCCTAAGAGTGTCCAAGTGTGACCCCTGTGACCCCACCCACCTGGAATCAGAGAACAGATGACAGATTTTCCTGCTTTGTGCCACCCTGAGCCTTTGCTTGCTCACAGAGGCCTCACCAGCAGGGAACAGGGCCCATCCCTCACACAGGTGACTCCCATTCACAATCGGACTGCAAATGGGACCTTAATTAACGCATTAATGGTAAAGACATTTTCTTCATGGAACATTAGTGTAAATTCACAATAATCAGCCTGAACACAAACTCCAGGTTTGCAACAGCACTCACCTGGAGCAAGGGAATAATTTAAGTCACACAATTAGGTGGGTACGCTGTTCAGTGATGGTGGCCTCCAGGGCCTCCAGGCAGAGGGCTGTCCCAGCATTGGGGACATATCTTCTGTGGCGGGGTGATCAGCTCCAGTGCGTGCACATGTTGTCACCTGCATCACTGGGTCATGAGAGTCCACAGCGGGTGGCATTGAGCTCACCTCTGCTTCTAATGGTCTGTGGGCCTCTAACGGCTGCTTCCTTTCTGCTGTGGCCCCATCTCTGTGACCATGTGGCCAAAAAGGGGAAGAAGGGACCTAAAGGATGGGGAAAACTTCAAAATTAGAGTCCACACCTGGTCCTTCCTGCCGGGCATTTGCCTGATGAAAAATCAGTTGAACCCGCGGGTATTCCTGGGCCTTATTCCAGGGACAGGTGTCAGGCCACCAGGGAGAGCTGGCCTTCAGGAAGCGGGCTCTGCATTGACAGCAAGGGGGTGGGAAGAGGAGCTACATGTGCCCACTCTGGGCCCATAGGACTCAGGAAAGCAACCTGGAGGAAATGGGTGGCCTGGCCACTGTTCTCTCCTTCCCTCTTGCCCTTGGGACAGCCTACCAGCCATCTGCAAAGCTGGTGAGCAGGATTAAGGTGCCTGAAGGTTGGGGGGAGTTAAACGGTGAATGTGGCCATGCCCAGGTGTACTGTGAAGATCTGGAGGGTGGGGATGGGAAGGGGGGGGGCCTGTAGTTCTAACTTCATCCTGCTCAGCTCTGCAGAGGGGTGAGGATTGGAAGGGTAAAGACCATGTTAAGTACTCATGCTCCTGCTCTCTTGCCTTTGTTTTCTCAATAGTATTCTAGCTTAGAACGGCCACTGTGGGAGGACTTGGGAGCTGAGCCCTGGGGAAGCACCCACAGATGTGTGTGCTGCAGACAGGTAGGGGCTGCGTGGACTGAGAACACCACCCTGCAAGGTTGCACTCTACCGAAGGGACTGCAGCCCTGGCTCAGGCATTCGTGCTGCTCCACACGAGGCTGGCCACCCCCACCCCCAGCCCAATTTTCTGCTCTTATCTGGTTTCATTCCTAACCTGTTCCTTCACCCACTGCTTTGGGCAGATGAGGCTGATTGGGGGTTATCAGCACATTTATAATGTTTCACCTGTTTCTGTTGTTCAGGCAACATCAGGCTGCCAGGGGGGACAGCAGTCACACAGTCACGCAGTCATGGGGTGGAGGCTGGGAGGGCAGGGCCACCTTCTGACTCATGCCCTCCATTCCAAAGAGCCCCCTCCTCTTCTCTCTAATGACACAAACTACATTTTTTTATGTTTTCCTTCACCTGCTTCTGGCAATCAGTGAGTATTCATTTTATTCTTCTGGTTTCCTGTACAAAATAAGTTATTATTTTTGACATTTAACATTTTCTTCCCTCATTTAATGTAGCCACCCTGTTTTGAATACCTATTGTACAATATAGACATGTCTCCTTGAGGAAATCTATGAACTAAGGAGACTGAAGGAGAGGCACATTCCCTTCTTTCCTGATGCATCCTACTAGCCATTAAGTTCAGTTCAAAATGCTGTCCTTGTCTTTAAAATAGAGTTTGGCTTCCCAAAGCCTGAATCACAGAAAAATTCCCAGACTGTGGGTCTGTGTCTGTATCTTTCACTGCATGGATATCCCTCACTCTTACCCACCAGGACCCTGACCTGCTGGTGGCTTCTGGTGAATCTGGGTGGGCAGTGAATGAATGGATTGCAGGATGCCGAGGTCATATTCCTTTGTGAAGCCATGAAGTACAAATAAATCTATAATTAAAAATAAAAGCAAGTTGTCATTTAAATGTAGGGAATACATGTAGATATGGAAACAGCGTGGTCCTCACTGCTCTCCCTGACCTCTCCTGGTCTCCTGCTGCCCTCACTGACCACCTGCATCTCCAACACCCAGGCCTGTTTCATGAACCTACATTTTTCTCCTCCCCTCTTGGGTTCCAGTGTCTCCCTTTCATCAGGAGTGCTCTGAAAAGGAACATAATCAATGTCCTTACTGTAAAGTGACACCAATAGTCCACAGCATCAGCTATCGCCCTCCTTGGGATCTTATATTTAACGAGGCAAAGGCATAAAGGAAGGGAGCATGGGCAGTGGGACCATGGTGAGGGGTCCACCCTGTGCTCACGACTGAGCAACAGCCACCATCTCCGAGTTACTCAGGTGGGACTGGGAGTAAGGCCTCATCAGGTGTTAGGACCTTTGGGACAACAGATCCTTGTCCAGACAATGCTTCATGCAAACCACAGACAGTGCTGTGGTTACCTTTGGAGATGTCTGCCATGCATGTGCTCCAAGAGAAATGGGAGCAAAGGAAGGGCCTCAGACTGAGTGTTGAGCCACCATGTGGGCCTTCACACCACTTGCCATAGTTCCCTGAAGGGCCCAGGCTGCTGTGTCATCACAGGGGCTCCAAGAAGTTGGGAAAGCAGAAACAGAGGACGCCTCCCCTTTTAGAAGATAAAGGGAAAGAGCCAGCAGGCTGAGAAATCAAAACCACAGGGGTCCACAAGCATCCGGTGCCCAGGACTTTCTCCTGCTGCTCCAGGACCTCAGGCTGACACCCCTGGACCATTTCCCTGGTCCTGTGACCCTGGCTTCTCCCACTTTTGTGTAAATGCAAATTCCTAAGTTATGCCCTGTGGTCACATAATAATCATCACGGCTGCTCATCCCAGGAACTAGAACCTCCAGGACAGAAATGTGAAATGAGCTTCCTTATGTGATTAGATCAAAAGGCACTAATGTCCCTGTCGCCAAAGTAACCAGAGCAGGATGGTCTATAACCCACATAACAGCATCCTTACTCACCGTCACCTTTGCTCATCCAGAGCTGAAGCATATTTAGGGCAAGACTCTGCTGACCACGAGGCTGCTACACACACCCCAGCACTGACACCCCAGGCACTGAATTCCCAACTGATCATAGGACCTCCGTGCTAGACTGAAGGAAGTACTTATCCCCAGTAGCCAGAGGATCACAATTTCTGGAAACAAGATTCTTGAGCTGAACCTGCCCTCAGGCCAAAAGTTGAGTCACAGCCCACAGGATTAAGAACATTGGACCCTCCAATTATTCTGTACTTCCCACCACCCTTCCCATACTTCCTGCTCCTCACCAGAAAGAACCTTCAGCCTCTCACCTCTCATGACTGTGAAACCCAGGACCAGCCTTAAGTTTCAGGGCCCCAGGGGTCAGGCACAAAGTATGTCCCAGAAGGAGGGCCAGGTACACAAAAAGAACCCCAAGGTTTTACAAAATTTATTGACAGAAACCTGGGGAAATGGTGCAGCAGTGATCCTAAGGGTGATAGACCAGGCTGAAAGGCATCTGGGTTGGTTCAAGACAAATGTATGGGTTTGGTTGCCATGATGCTGTGTACTGGCTTCTCAGCACTGGTTGAAGCAGCTCTTGGTTTTTAACTGGGAGATGAAAACATGGACTCAATGCTTGCCTGCCTGGAATGACATCAGAATGGTGGCAGGAAAGGATAGCAGCATAGGGACATGTTGAGTGGGTTCCGTGTGCACAGCCTGCTCACCTCCTGCCCGTGTCTCTCAAAGGTGCACAGCACACCCCCTCCCCAGGCTTGAGTACAGAAAGATGAAGAGAGAACCTCCATTCTAAAGACTTTGCCACAGCTGTAATCTTCAAAGATACTGTGCCCAGTGTGGCCTCAATCCCATGGGGAACAGGTTCCCAGAACAGAATGACCAAGGGCTGGGTCTTGACCACCAGAGACCAGGTGGGTGGGTATTGGATCCAGTGGGTAGCAGGTCTACCCAAGCATGGCTGGACCCACAGAGATCTTTGAGGACAAATCATGATGTTTCTAGCATTCTGGTAGATAGGCAGCTCAACTCTTACCCAATTTGTATAATAAAAGGGACAAAAACAAGCAAAATAAAACAGGTTAAAAACAACCTCCGAGTCTGATAAACAGAGGTTGGACTTGAATCAGGGCCTCTTACCCAGTGCCCAGCTTGAGCAATTGAGAGACCCAGACCTGCTGAATGAGGATACTGCCTAGCAGAAATTTACACTGCAAACCTCCTTCCCAGGGGACAACTCGGGGGTCATTCAACAGGAGGGGCTGGGCACAGTGGCAGGACATACCCAGGCCTCTGGGTGACCTCTACACAGTGGCTTAGTATTGACACTAATTCCTGGAAACCCCAAATTCCATAGTAAGTGTAGGAACTCCTGGAGGCAGACAGTGTAGCAAGTGGGCTCAGGATCTTCTCACAGTGGCATTGTGTGTCCCTGGATCTAGCCTCTGGCTCTGGGTGCAGGGCTGGCATTGACACTGGCATAAGGGCCTTGAAGATGTTCCTGCCAAGTGGGAGCATTTGAGCTGCTCTTCCCACAAAATGGTACCTGAGGTTGTTCTATTTTGGAGGAACTGCAAGGACTAGTCATCATCAAAATCCTGACAGATACTGAGGTAGTTATAACCACCAAGTGCTTACACCCTCTCCTGTGCAGAGGACAGCTGGGTCTTGAGGGAAGACAGTGAATTATCACAAACTCATGAGGGCAGTGACTGTTCCTCAGCTGATGTTCCAGCTGTAGATTCTTTAGTGGAAAAAGTCAGCACATTCCTTGTTACCAATACATGCTAATGACCTGGGGCATGTTGTCCCTACCCCTCATTAGTGAAGACATCACACAGGTTATTTCCCCCAGAGGGCTTGTGATAGCCCTGGACATGCAGGCTGCTCACTCACTGACTCGGGACAATGAATGACTGCTCTTGATTACGAAGGGGAGGTGGATTGCTACCACCTGTGGATGGGAGGAGAAGCCTGAAATCAAGGAACCTTATATTCTGTGGTTGAAGGAAAGTTACAAGCAACCCAAATGGGGAGCGACCTTATTTGGAAACAAGCTCTTTAAAGAGGTGATTAAATTAAAATGAGGCCACGAAAGTGGGCCCTGATCTCACCTAACCAGTAGTGTCCTTACAAGAAGAGGAGATTAGCACGGGAGAAGGCTGCTGTTTGTAAGCCAAGGAGAAAAGCCTAGGAAGGAACCAGCCCTATTGGCACCTTGAGCTTGGACTTCTGGCCTCCAGGACAATGAGAAACTAGATCTCTAGTGTTGGAAGCCACCCAGCGTGTAGTGCAAGCATGTCAAACTCAAGGCCGGCTGACTGCATGCCTCATTTAAATAGGCTTCCAGCCCCTCTACCTGGAGTTTGACATGCTTGTGCTTTGTTACCGCAGCTGTAAGAGACCAATACTGAGGTCTTTCTATAGAACCTTGTGGGTCCCACCACAAAGAGTCCCAGGGCCCCAAAGTGCCAAGGCTGAGACAGCCCGTTTCAAGCAAACCAACTAGTCAAAGTGTGGAATTCACAAACATGTCACATTAAGAAATAGTTAGGCATTTTGTGGGAAAGTATTTCATTTTATAACAGGATTGGCCCTAGAATGCCACTGAGATGGGCAACTCCTCGAGCAGTTCAGATGGTCTCCTTGGGTGCACTTGTAGAAAGCAGTTAGCTCTGAACAAAATTGGCAAAGACGCTGTATTTCAGAAAACAATGACAGGCTACCTCTTTGTTTTCGTTTTAATTATTGGACCATCAATCCAGCTGTAATAACAGTAGCCTAGACTGCACTTTACACTCCAAGGGAACCAGTGCCCCAGCACCTCCCAGTGATATCTGAGTGGGAATCAATGGAGCCGCTCCAGGACCAGCTGGATCCAGGAACCACAGTGTGGTTGGGGCCACCAGGTTCCCCACCACATGCTCCTTTTGGTGTCTTGACCATGGCGAACTCTGGAGAAGCCCTGACCCTCTGGCCCACTTACCCACAGAGCTGCTGCAGAGCCAGGAGGCTTTTTGGGTACAGGCTGCCCACCCCACCCTCACTGGTCATCAGCCCAGCAGAACCAGAGAAGCCTCCCTACTGTGTCTGGGGCAAAAGAGGCACAGCAGCATCTTGGCATGCAATCAGGATAGGAACAAATGGATGCCACCAGCAGAAAGTTATGCCCCTTTGGGGAAGCAATAATTGGCTCCTACTGGTCTCTGATAGAGACTGAGTGCCAGACCAGAGAACATCAGCTGACCTGCCACATGAGCTGCCTATGCCAAACCACCTTTCCAGGGGCGCCAGTGAACAGAGCTGCAACCTGCCAACAAGTGCAAGTGGCATGTGGGAGATGGAGCTTGGGCAGACAAAGAGGTACAGTCAGGCCAAGAGGTACAATCAGGTCAAGAGGTACAGTCAGGCTGGGAGATACAGTCAGGCTGAGAGGTATGAGCAGGTGGAAAATTTTGGTTAAGTGGCATGAGCAGGTGGCTGGGACTCCGTCAACATCTCCTGCTGCAGCATTGCTTCTCCATGCCCAGAAGATGCCCCTAAACCACCTCTGAACAACCTGTGTCATTCTTTCACCAAGGCATGACCAGGAAAAGGGTCTCCTCCATGAAAGGTACACAGACAATTCTCTGAAATCACGGGGTTCACCATGGGAACAGAGTTTCTGCACAGGTGCAAGGCACTTGTTAGTGTTTGCAGCTCCGTATGGCAAGACTTGGATGGTTGAGACCCACTGCTTCCTGAGGTTCTGGTTCTTTCTGTCACACTTGTATGGACCTGACCATGGGGTCTAGCAGGAAGCAGCATCACCGGGTCCATCCTACTTTCCTGATTCTGTCTTCAGCACTCGTGTGCCTGAGACACCAGGACAACAGCACAGAGGAGCACGTAAGGTAACTACGCCTTTGTGACAGTGTAGATCTAGCAGTAACTTCACTCTCCAGCTGTCAAGTTCAAGGGAACATTAATGTCCCTTTTCCAAGCATTCTAACAGACATGGCTCGGTGTCCTTTCAGCAAATAATGGAAGTGGGGGTTGGTAGAGAACCTTCTTTCTAAATTAGTCCAGGCAGAAAATAACCGGGACTATTTCTGGGCATGTTCTCTGCAGGAGCCTGTGGCTGCCTCCCTTACTGACCATCAACCCCTGACAGCACACATGGAAATGTCCCTATAAAATGGCTTTTACATCTTGAGGGCCCTGCTTGGAACCATGCCTTTCTCCCTGAATGAGGGGGTCAGCTGGGTTATGGAGGAGCAGTGTCCACATTGAGCCCTGCCCCTTCTGCCCACAAGCAGAGACCCCAGCAGACCCAGGAGGGCTCAGGACCCTGACTGCCCAGACATCCCCAGATTTCTTTCATTCCTGGGTCTGGAGTCACCGCAGTCACATGTGCTAATCCTTTACAGAGTTGTGCTGATTATGAGTGAAAACACCAAGTTTCTCTCTGCTGGAACCGTCATGGGGAAGCCAGACCTCTTGTTTACATTTCAGTTGGAGGGGGATTGTCAGCGCGTGTGGCCTAGGAGAGCCCTACAGAGCAAGAGTAGAGAGCACAGCTGCCCCGTTTGTCTTCTTTTTCCTCCCTGAGTCAGAAACCTTCCAGTCCAATGAGCTGTTTTCACAGAGATTCATTTTTATAGAAGAAAGTTGACATCGTCTTCATTGGCCCCTATGTTTCCATCTCTCTTCAGCCCACCAGGTCTGCCCACCTTCCAGATGGTTCCGTCTTCAAACCCACACCACCTGTCTACCCTGCGCGTAGCGTTAGAATTGCACCCTCCGAGAGGGCTTGGCTTGCAAGTTTTCCCAGTCCAGAGGAAGCTTGTGGGCCAAGCAATATTTCTAATTCAAACTTTATTATGTAATTACAGTGTGAAGCATATTATTTTTCTCTTTATTCCCCTCAGTTAACAGTAAATTTTATTGCCTAAATAAATTACACATGCTGAAATGCATGCCTCGCAGCCTACACACCAATTAAACCTGAAGCTGACACAGTCAGAGTACAAGTACATGTAACTGCAAAGTGAAATCGCCATTCATCTCCTCTGCAGTGATAGTTGGTGCCGTTAGCCAAATGGTGGCTGTCAGTCCTGGGCGGCGAGGCCCTGGAGGGAGTGATCTACGGGCCCCTCGGAAAGGGTGCTGGCAGCACATCGCCTCACCCCCGGCTGGGCATGCCGTGCAGTGACCAGCACAGTGACCACAGAGCGTCCCCCGGTGGGAGTCTGCCTCAAGGAGAGGCAGCTACCCTTCCTCCCTCCAGGGAGACCCCAAAGTCTTAGATCCCCAACAAGTGGCTGTTCAAGCTGCTGGCTTCTACTTCTCGGGAAAAGACTCTGGCAGCCCTCCCGGAGTGCCAGCCCTGCCCCCAGCCTCTGAAGGAAGGACTGGTCCTCGACTCAAGCATCCCAACAGGGGCCGTCACCATTTTCCCCAAAGTGTCCCATTTTCCCCTTTGTCCCTCTGAAGAAGTCTCCTGGGCGCAGAGAATGTGCCTGTCCTGATAGTTCAATGAAGGTCCTGACCCCTTTCCCTTCCCAGACACCTTGTGGGCCACCTCATGAACCATGTCCTTTCCCTGAGGGTCACCACTTGGGTCAGTGCCATAAGGAGAGAATGGCCAGAGTGGAGGCAGTTTGGGCTGGGAAACAGGAGCAGCAGTGCCAACAGGACAAGGCATGTCCCTTGAGCAGATGGAATGAATCAGCACTCTAATCAAGTGATAAGGGACCTGAACACACTGCACCCGGTCAGAGAAACCATAGAATCACAACTTTCCATGCAGGACAGGAATGGTGAACACATTTGAAAAGCCCGGTCTGCCTGGAGGGCAATACTAGTTGCATTCCACCGGACACAGGCAGCACCCATTCAGTGGCTCTCTGCTGTCCTCAGGTCCATGCCGATCTCTGCAGAGGCACAGAGGACAGGGAACATGCAGAGGAGCCCACACTCAGGGTCAGGTCGGCTCTACAGGTTCCAGCATCTCACTGCTGGGACATTTGCCATTTATTCTGCTCTATCTGTAGTCTTCAGCATTTTCTTCCATGAGTAAAACTAAGCATTTTTAGGAGAAAATTATAATGGGACCACCAGAGGGTGTCTCTAGAGGCTCAGGCTGCCTCTCAGTCGAGAAAACATCAGCCATATCCAGTAGGGTACAGGAAAATGCCTGGTGACCCTCCCACTGTATAGCTTTGAGCTTTTTTTATTGTTGTTATTGTTAAGCCTCACCCAAGGATATTTTTCCATTGATTTTTAGAGAGAGTGGAAGGGAGAGGGAAAGACACAGACAGGGAAACATCAATCTGACAGAGACACATAGATTGGTTGCCTCAGCATGAGCTCCCTAACCAGGGCCTGGGATCAAGCCTGACCCGAGGTACTTGCCCTTGACCAGAATCAAACCCAGGATGCCCTTCAGTCCACAGAGATTTCTGATCATTCGTACCTCAGAGCAATCAAGTGTGTCCAGCAAGGTTGTTTCTGGGCAGATCAGTGGTGGGCAAGGCCAGGACAGCCTCCACCCACATCACTGCAATGATAGTTCTGGCTTTGTGTCCAGGCCTGCAGGAGGTTGGGTGGGCAACATCCAGATCCCCTTGAGATGCTGCCTGCCCACTGGGCACTGCAGGGGTAGCACCAGCCTCAGTCCCCCTCCCTCTGCTCCTGTCTGTGGGCAGGAAGCCCTCCAAGGTCTGACTACAGGCCTCATCCACGAAAAGCCTGTGGGAACCACCTCCTTCCCCATAGTTCCCACCATCTGAGTTCTGAAATCCTATTACAGCCAATAAATCAACCTAAAATATGTGATTAAAACTGAGTACACACCAATTGCTTCTTTTAATCAATCCATTTAAACTTATTGCAAGCTATTCACATGCAAGTACCTGTAAAAGGAGTCAATATTAGTTCTAGTGAGCAAGTGTGATGTCAATTCAATATTTAGTTATACTAAAGAAAAGTGTGATGTGAGTGAGCCTCTTCACCCCACAGAGACGCTGCATAAAGTTGTATTCACGTGGCCATCTGCCCAATGCTACACACCAGCAGGTGTTGACCTGCAAACACTTCCCTCGTAGTGACCCACCACGCCCTTGCACCAATTCTGAGGGTGCATTAAGACCCCTCCTGGGAAAAGCCCATTTCCATGTGGAGAACATGAGTCCAGGCTGTGGGCTGTACTTTAGCCAATGGGACGTGAGCAGGTGCAACCAGAAGTCTGAGAGCCCCTGCAAGCTTCCCCCTTGTCTCTAATCTTGAGGATATTTCCATGAATCCAGATATGAGTCCAGATATGAATCCATATGTGAAAATCTCCTCATGCCAATTAAGTCAATGAGCCTGGCTTAGAGGAAGTTGTACTTCTCATTCGAAATAAAAGGGAGCTAGCAAACAAGGGCACAAGGAGAGCCTCTCACAACCTCATCCCTAAAGGAGGGGACTACTCCCTGCCCAGGTCAGAGGAGTTAGCAAACAGAATATTTAAAGATCACGACTTGAAATCCCCCAAATTTAATGAAAGACATAAATATTAACATTCAAGAAGCTCAATAAATCCCAACTAGGATGAACTCAAAGCCATCCATTCCAAGACACATAAAAGACAAAAACTTAAAATTATGAACAAATTCATAGCTGAAGTATAGTTTTTAGCTTATGGCCTACAAACAGTGCTCCCTCTAAAGGAGTACAGGTTATCGCTGACCTATATTCTCTACATGTTCGTCATAACACAGCCAGAAGAGCACACACCACAATAGCCATAGTAAGCCATCGTTTACATGAGAAAATTCCTTCATAATAGTAGATTGCCTGCCTCTCCTACTCCTACCCACTGAACTAATCCATTCACTATGCAGCTTTGCATGGTAAATTTGCATGGTAACTTAATAAAAACATTAGATCATGCATCTAATAACAGAAAGTAAAAGTTATTTACTGAAAAAGTATGCAAAAACTGCTCATTAATGCCTTCTTACACAATTAATTTTCTTTAATTTTTATAATTTGTATTGTCCTTTTTACATTATGAAACCATGTGCCTGTTGTATGCAAATGTGAACAGTTTAGAAAGTAGGCCGAAGGCAGTGAGACTCCTGAGGAGCCGGCCCTGGTCCTGAGGAGCCCTGTGACCCTCCGGGCGCTTCCTGCAGACCTCTCCCCTGCAAGTCCAGAGCTGTTGCCCATGCTCACCCCACCATGCAGGGAACTTCAGGGGCTGAGCAGGGTGGGCTGTGAAGAGTTAAAGTTCTGGGTGTGATCTCAGGCTCTCCATGCTGGCAGGTCCGTGATGTGTGACACAGGCACTAAGAAGTGCTAGGAGGCACCTGAGCCAGGTGCAAAGGAGGGGAGAGACCAGCAAGCCTGCACAGGCCCGGATAGGCCCTGCCGCCCTCCACCTTCATCAGGGAGGCTCACATTCCTGTTCCTGTGTGGAGGGAGGTGTTAGGCTTTTCCGCATTCAGCCCTGGCCAGCTGGTGGCTGGTGAATGAATGTTCAGGACCCTGCTCAGGGACTGATTCTACTGATCCTTCAGGACTGATTCTTCTCGATAGAGGGAGGGCCTTCAGATGAGGCTGAGGTGTCACCTGTCACGCCCCGGGTCACCAGAGCCTCTGGAATGCAACAGATGGCTGCTGAGTGTGGCACTCACCCCCACCCCCACTTGTGGATCCCCCCCCAGCACATGCCTGTGAGGTCAAGCACTGCTCTGGCTGCTGACGTATGTCATCTGGCAGCCGCTGGCTCACATCCTGAAGCAGGGCCCATGATGGGGGGTTTCCAAATACCACAGTGGCAGAGGTCAGACGCGACAGGGAGAGGTGAGGAAAGGTTACTGCGCTGACACTTCCCCGGCCTCCCAGCTGTCACTGCCGGCACAGCTGAGGCCCAGGGTAACCCAGGAAAGAAATGCAGGTCCCGATGAACAGAGCTTCCCTGGGCAACTCAGGGCTTCCAGGGAAGGTCACATCACACCCTCCACGTAGCTCCAGAAAGTCCCAGGAGAACCAAGGTATTTACAAACTCAGGCGATAGAACACATGGATGGTATGTGTGCATTCACGTGTTGGTGTGCACGTGTATGTGTGCATGCTGCCTATGCACGTGTGTGAGTACACAGTGGGAAGCAGCTTTCCAAGGCACCACGTGGCAAGTCCCTACGTACATGAAATACCTTGTGATGTGGGTGATCCCACCCTGTTCATCCACTTCACAAACATGATGTGTGATGTGCTGGCCTCACAGCATGGCTGCCCCTCGTAGGAAAAGCCAGATCCACATTCACAATAAGGTGCATGTGCTTCATGTATAACACAGTGACCCCTCAGCACCACACAGATTGTGGACTCGAGTCCTCTTCACCTTGGGAGGAAACTGAGACCAGAGGGAGGGTGAGGGGCTGGAGGGCAAGGGGTTGTACTAGGAGTGGGAAGAGAAGAGGAGAGGATGGGGGAGGGAAAGGAGAGGAAGGAAGAGGAGGGAAGAACCATTGGGTCCTGATGTCCTGGGCACCTCTGTTCACACCCTTCCTGTTGCAGCAGCTCAGCAAAGTGGCCCTGAGCTCAAGTGTGGCTGGCCCCAGGCCTTGGCCTGCCCAGGTATGCTGCTTGGAGGTATTCCTTCCCTCTAAGTCCCTCGGGGTTGGTCCCCCACAAGGCTGGGATGGGACATGAGGGGTAGCAGTGGACGGTGTGATCACTGGAGAGCCGCCTGGGCTCTGCGGGACCCTGATGGTTCCCAGGAAGTGGGAGACCAGCTCGAGAGCAGCAGCAGAACATTCTAGTACATTCCCTGTGCCCACACTTCAATTCCTCTCTGTGGCCTTTAGTTCACAGCCTTTAAATGGACCCAAGAATCAAACACCTGGTCAATCGCTGGCACATAGAGTATGAGTACACATGTGTGCACATTCACATGTACACACGCTCTCTCATGTGGCTACACATGTGCACAGATTTATGGGGCACACAAATGCATGCATGTGCTCACATGCACACACTCATAGACTTGGAAACACTCCAAGCACAGCTCCCACATACACACACACATCCCATAGTCCAGCTGAACCACAACAGAGTTGGTAACTCGAGTGTTACAGATTTTCTGTGTCCAGACACCAAGAGAGTCCATGCTAGCCAATGCCTGCTGAACAGCACATCCTAGCTCAACCCTTGGCCACACTGAGAAAATCATCTGTGTTATAAAAGTAATTATTTGTTCATAAACTAACAAGAGCACTGTCTGTTTTTCACAGACCTGCTCCTCCTGCTCCCAAGCACAATCTTTTGGATCTGGCTCAGAAATGGCCTTCCAACCCCACCCTGCAGGATGCAGGACCGAGCACCCAGACTTCTGCAGACAGGGGTCAGTGACATGTGTCCTTATGAGCTGGGCAGTGCTGGGTGAGTATGTGAGTGAGCGTGGGAGAATGCATGTGTGTGAGAGACTGTATGCATGATGTGTGCACGTTTGTGTGAATGTGTGAGAACAAGTGTGTGTATGTGCGTGAAAGTGTGCATGTGTGGGACTTAGTGTGGGGACTGAATGCTGGGCCCTCGGCTCGACTACTGGAACTTCCTCAGAGCCACCAAGGAGAATGTCTTCACAAAACAATGTAACAGCCTTATGACATGTAATCACAGATATGTAATCACACACATGCTACCATGTGCAAACAATCATGTGCATATAATTTGCATGTCATCATGCAGATAATCAGTCATGTAACTATGAGCATGTGTGATCACATACACATGACTGTTCCATGTAAACACATACACATTACCGCCTGGCAGCCAATCATGCAATGTCATTGTGTATGTGGTCATGCAGTGCAATTACACACATGTAGTCACAAATATGGCACATGTACCACTTTGCTGTATTCTGTATGGCAAACAGGAGTCCTGGTTCCCATGCACACTGAGGGGAGGGGGTCACACAGGTGAGAGCACGGGAGGGTCCTTAGCATCTCTGAGGGAACGGGAAAATCCTGGGAAGCACTGTGCATCTTCCAGAAGACTTCACATATTTCACAAACGGCAGCTCTGAAAGTTAAGTTTGGAGGAGCCTTCAGTCTTACACCTGCATCCACCACTCTGCTCCTTGTCAGAAAACAGGCACCACAAAAGAGACCCCTACTGGCCCCGACTGATGCAGTCAAGGTCTTCACTCCTCAAGCATCTTGGATGTGATGGGCATGGTTCTAGAGGTTTAGTCCATGACCTTAAAGCTGTGGGCTATTGTAGGAATAACTGCAAAAAGCGACCTGGGGAAAGAGAGTTCATATGTTTGGGAAGTGGAAGGTGCCACATCAACTAAGATGGTGGGGGTTAATTATTAATAACCTAAAACCGTGGTCAGCAAACTGCAGCTCGAGAGCCACATGCAGTTCTTTGGCCCCTTGAGTGTGGCTCTTCCACAAAATACCACAGCCTGGGAAGTCTATTTTGAAGAAGTGGCCTTAGAAGAAGTTTAAGTTTAAAAAATTTGTCTCTCAAAAGAAATTTCAGTCATTGTACTGTTGATATTTGGCTCTGTTGACTAATGAGTTTGCTGACCACTGACCTAGAGCAATGCTACTGTTTGGTCAGGGACCTTATTACCAGGGCAGTTGTCTTCTTCAAACTTAGAAAGCCACCTCTCCCCTTTTCAGGGAACAGTAATATAAAGCAAACAGCAGCCGAAACCAGTTTGGCTCAGTGGAAAGAGCGTTGGCCTGTGGACTGGAAGGTCCCGGGTTCGATTCTGGTCAAAGGCATGTACGTTGGTTGCAGGCACATCCCCAGTAAGGGGTGTGCAGGAGGCAGCTGATCGATGATTCTCTCTCATCGATGTTTCTAACTCTCTATCCCTCTCTCTTCCTCTCTGTAAAAAATCAATAAAATATATATATATATATATATATATATATATATATATATATATATATATATATATATTAATAAATAAATAAATAATAAAGCAAACAGCACTGGGAGAGAGAGGTACATCCCCTGCGGATTACCAGTGTTTGTTCTCTGAGTTTCCAGAGCATGTTTAGAACTGGCTCAGCACCTGGGCAATGATGGGAGTACCTAGTGGATGAAAGATCATAGGTCACTGGTTCAGCACCTTCCAGGGTTCTGGCCACAGCTTTGTGTGTGCTCCAGCACGAGACATGGGCATCGGTGCTCTGTACCTACAACTGCCAATCACATCTCATGAGCTCTGAATCCCCCTGGAAAAGACATGGCCATCTTACTGCTCCATAAGTAGGAACCAAAAAGAGCCTTTGTTTGTGGGAGAAGAAGAAAGAGAAAGTCACTAGAGAGGCTGCCCTAATGTCTTGCTTCTCTACCGAGCTATCATATAAAAGCAAGGATTCTCAGAGACAAGAGCCAAACACAAAATAGCACTGTGAGGGCACATAGTGCTGAATTGTCACTCATGGCCTTCAGAGAACAGAAGGAAAGTGTCTCAGGTTGAACTATGCATCCGCTCGTTTCGGGGTGCCCATGGTCGGCCCGCACTGGGTGGCATCTGGCTTGTCCGTGTGTGGGTTTATTTTTCTCACTTTTTACTTCCCCCACATCATAACAGAAACTACTGTTTTTATTTTTTAAATTTATCAATGTTCCTACAATGGTTAAGGATTTACACCATGTTCCCACATCATTCCAGGGCTTAGTCAACACAACTGCTCTTACGTGCAAATAGCAAACACATTTCTTAGTAATGTGACATTCCGTCTTTTTTTTTTTTTTTTAGTGGAGTTTACAGAACATAATTTAGAGATTTATGTTAGTTAAAAACACTCCCCCCCCCAGTTGCCTATGAGAATATTACTTTTTTTATTATTTTGATAAATTTTTAAGCTAGAATGGAATTTATAATCTAGAAAACAACCCTTTAAAAGATTGTAAATCACAACTCTTCGAACCTGAACAATTGTTTTCACTTTGGGAACACATGTGTAAGGTATGAATAATAAAATGTACCTTATAAAATATCGCCAAGGTACCTTTATAATGATATAAAATCTGTTATAATCCCAATGAGGAACCTAAGTCATTTTTATTGTTAAGTGGTATTTAAGAATTAATTATGCCACACAAGTGTAGTTGCTTAATAAAATACAATGCATTTTAGGGTGCTTCCAAACTACCTTGAATTCTAGACAGGAGAACAGTTTCCCATCCCCTTACAGCCCCCTGAATGCGCAGTAAGTATGTACATGGCCATGTGGAAGTTTTTCTGCACAGAAGTCACTCCCATAAAGCACTGCTTAAGGCTGTCCCGTTGCACTGAATTGTCCTCTCATCGCAACTGTGAAGTCAATCCAGGAACTTCTAAAGCAATGACTTTGGGGGAACCTGCCTTCTGATCCCCCTATCCATCAGATGAACCGGCACCCGGTGCTTTTGGGGTGTTGGGGTTGCCTGTGGTGGGAATAAAGAGATTATTCTGGAGTCTTTCCTGCACCGGAACCTGCTTATTTATAAATGAATTCATAACCTGCGGAAAGTGTGCTGCATCTTCATTTTTAAATTCAGAATCCCCATCTGCCCTTCCCATATTCTTAGTGTTGCCTGGAAAATGAGAGCCCCTGGATCTGACGAAAGCCAAGGAGAAGCCTGTGCGTAGACTGACCCGCAGCACGGCTCCCTGTCTCTGTTACTATTTGGGACGCCACAGCAACAAAAACAACTTCTCTGCGCCTGTTCCCTGAGACCCTCCCTCCGGCCGCCAGCCCTGGCTGCTGCCTGTGCAGGGCTGTGTCACTGCTCCGAGCTCCTTTCAGAGGCAAATTCATGCGCGCACTCATGCATGCCGCAGCGTGTCTGGGTGTCTGGGAGCCTCGGTGGTGTTGACAGTGGCGCTGACAGTGGGTCAGGCCCTGCTGGGCTGTCTTCTTGGGGCCCTGCCTGCTCCCCGCCCAGCAGCCCCTCTGTGCCCTCGGGATGACAACACTCTAGTTTCAGCCTCTCCAAGGGTCAGCCAGATAACCCGCTGCAAGAGGCCTTATCTTTGTCCTTCCTCCCCTGCTGTCCCCTGAGAAGGGACAGAACCCAGAGGGCCCACAAAGGGGAGCTGAGAGCCGGTAGAGGAGGGCCCGCACAGGAGTCAGGGTGCCAGCAGCCTCAGGCCAGTGTCCGTGGTCCTCTGTACCCACTGACGCCATGTCTCACAGTACTGGGAGCCGAAGTCCAAGATCAAGGTGCCAGCAGGGTTGGTTCCTTCGGGAGGCTCTTGGGGAGAACCTCACCCAGGCCTCTCCGGGAGGCAGGTGGCTCCCCGTGCTCCCTGTGATTATTGCTTGTGGCCACCTCACTCCAATCTCTGCCTCTGAGTCCACGTAGCTTCTCCCTGTCTCTCTGCTTCCCTGTTTCCCTCTATAAGCACAGCAGTCACACTGGCTTTAGCACCTACCCTAATCCACAAGGCCTCACCCCAACTTGATCACATCTGCAAAGACTACATTTCTAGCCCTCACTGGTTTGGCTCAGTGGATAGAGCATCAGCCTGCACACTGGAGAGTTCTGGGTTCGATTCCAGTCAAGGACACATGCCAGGGTTGCTTGCCTAGTCCCCAGTAGGGGGCATGCAGGAGGCAGCCGATCGATAATTATCTCTCATCATAGATGATTCTATTTTCTCTCCCCTCTCCTTTCCTCTCTGAAACCAGTAAGAATATATTTTAAATACACACACACACACACACACACACACAAACCTCTATTTCCAAGTAAAGTCACATTCACAGGCTACACATGGACGTGAATTTTGGGAGCCCAACCAGCTTGCCTAAATCCCTGAGAAGCCCTGACACCTGGAGCTCTGCCCACCTTCAGTGTCAGACCCTCCTCTCAAACTCCACCGTGGCACAGCTCCTACCCCCTCCCAGGCCTCAGCAAGGATGAGTGCAGGTCACCACCTGACACTGGAGCAGGTCATCCTCAGGCTTCAGCAGGAACATAATCTGAAGCTGCTGTGTGATGGGGGCCAGACTCTGGGGACCCTCTGGGGGGTTTTGGACTATGTTCTGCGAATCCCTCAGGGAGTGTCCGACCCCCCTGCAGCAGGGCTGGCATTGGGTCTGTGTCTTTGCAGGGCCAGCCCTGCATCCCAACTTCCCATCAAGGAGTTGTTTCCGCCTCATTGCCCTACAGAGGAGGCGACTTGGGCTCTTCCATGAGACTTGTGTCCCCAGCGCACATGGCCAGCCTCTCCATGGGCCCTCACTGCACAGGGCTTTCTAGTCTTAAATTGCTATTTATTCCAATGATCTGCAAGAAGACAGAGATGTCAGGTGCCGTTGGTGGGATTCTGTATAAGCCAGTTACAGGGGCAAAGAAAAAGCAAGGACGATGGTCCAACAAGGAACCAAGAGACATCTTGTTGCCACATTAGGGAGAGTGAACACGACGATGTACTAATTAAATAGGAGACTAAACAGGACAAACCTTTTGAACAGGAGACATAACATTTAAGTGTAAAATCAACTTGGTGGGGGAAAGGTCGCAGAAGATCAAGTGAGGCCTCACACTTGAGCTTCTCCATTTTCTTATGGATCAATATTACATTTTTTTCCAGCTAAAATGCAACAGCAGAGTTATTGCTGACCTTTCGCTCACCCTTCTGCTGTGAATACAATCACAGCAAAAGAACAAATGACTTTATAAGCCACAGAATTTTTCTGATCCAAACCCCCAGGTGAGCTGAAATCTTCCTCAAAAATCCATTCCACTTGAAAATAGGAAGACTGAGCTGCTCCTCTAATCAGACACTAGAGAACACCATCACCATGAAAAATAAATCACCCATCAAAAATGGTTTGTCATCACTGCCAGTGGCACAGGTAGGACTGCTATGCCATCCTTCCTAAAAGTCAACGCAAGTGTCAAATGTGAGATCGATGCCTCTGTGAGCCAAGCTGCAGTTACCACGGTGATTCCATCATGTCTTCTTTATCTCAGAAATTATTTAGGTCACTGTCCAAATTACTTCTTATGAATCAAGAGGAAGTCCCACGTGGAGAGGAAAATCCAACGGTTTCTTTGAGAAAGCCACCTTCAGGATGGAGCTACTACCCCAGGCTCCTAAGGGGAGACTCCAAACCAAGCTGGTTTACATTCAGATGAATTTGGCTTCAAAAACTTGAAGCTGGATTTGACCACTTTCCCTGTAAGAAGAGCTCCTCTGGGACCAGGGCACTGCCAGGCCTATCCCAGGGCCTCCTCATTTCGCTGAGTGCTTGCACTGGCTGTTTTAGGTTGAGTCCTGGGTCCGCATGGAGAGGCACTGTGTTCTCACACTGCTTGTGCTCAAAGTCTCCCTGTTAAAAAAATAACAAGGACACAAAACATGAGAGCTGATTTTTTTAAAAATATATTTTTATTGATCTTTTTACAGAGAGGAAGAGAGAGGGATAGAGAGTCAGAAACATCAATGAGAAAGAAACATCGATCAGCTGCCTCTTGCACACCCCCTACTGGGGATGTGCCCGCAACCAATGTACATGCCCTTGACCGGAATCGAACCCAGGACCTTTCAGTCCGCAGGCCAATGCTCTATCCACTGGGCCAAACCAGTTTCGGCCATGAGAGCTGATTTTAATAGGCTTTTTGATTCACAGTAAAATAAAAATAATCTTTCCAATATTAAAAAGATATGGATTTTCTTTAGATCTAATGAGTGTCAACAGTAGACCTAATATAGAAACTCTATACCCATGTAACAGGGAAACTTGCCTAGACATGAGTGGTTGGCTTAGCACAATAGTCGGCAAACTCATTAGTCAACAGAGCCAAATAACAACAGTACAATGACTACAATTTCTTTTGAGAGCCAAATTTTTTAAACTTAAACTTCTTCTAACGCCACTTCTTCAAAATAGACTCGCCCAAGCCATGGTATTTTGTGGAAGAGCCACTACTCAAGGGGCCAAAGAGCCGCATGTGGCTCTCGAGCCACAGTTTGCCGACCATGGGCTTAGCAGAATCCATAATCTCCTGGAGACTATGCAGTGCCATGCCAGGGTAAGGTTGTATGATGGTGATTAACTACTGGATATTATATTCTTATAAGCAGCAAGTTATCTTGATTCTGAGTCTTATTAACACAGACTATTTCCTATTTTGAAATGATCAATATAATATGCTTAAGGAAAGTGGATTAATTTTAGATTCTATACTCTACTTATTTGGTTCTCCTTCAAGCTAATGGAGTATCAGTGGTGTTTGATCCTCGTGCATGATGGGTGGCCAGGCTAGGGAGGGGTGGTCACCAAGGTTGGCTGGGATGGAGTTTTGATAGCCAGAAACTTCAGCAAATCAGCATTATTATTGCAAAGTCCAAGGTTCAATGGAACCAATAACATACTCTAGGCCGCAGTGTTTCCCAAAGTGTGGTACGTGTACCCCCAGAGGTACGGGAAGAGTTTGGTGGGAGTACACGTTGCACCGGAGTTTGGTGGGGATGTGTACTGCACCATGCTTAGCTGCACCTAATTCTATGTTCTCATGAGTACGAGGGGTACTCAGCGTTACGAAAATTATAGAAGGGGTACACATATGTCAAAAGTTTGGGAAACACTGCTCTAGGGCAATAGGAATAACTGAGAAATTGTGATTCACTTGTGTGGGATTTTTATTCACAAAAATGACTGCAAAATTTGCCATCTTCTTCAAGCTTGGCAGCTAATACTACCCACTAGTTAAGAAAGCAACTTATAAATAAAAAGACAAAACTTTAAATAGAGTGTTTCTTTTTTTTCAATTAAAAATAAGGTTGAATGATGGAAATTCAAATTATGAAGAGAAATATATAGGAAAATAACCACAACTTCTCTGATGTATCATTCTATTTATAGAAAATTGGGATTTAGTTGTTAAGTATTTTTGTTAAAGGTAAAACCAAATCTACTCCAATATTTCTATTTTTCAATCCTAAAATTCAAGTGGAAACTAACTCACCTATTTTCAAAATGAGTCTCATGAAGAATATCTTTACCAAGAAAATGTGCCATAAAAGATAAAGACCTGGTATGTCATGATTTTTCTTTTTTCAAACAAAAAAAAGGAAGAAAGCCCATCTCGTATGAAGACGGTGGTTGGGTTCGTAGCTCCTGATCCTTCATGAGAGTAGTTTACATGGGACACTCATGACTCCTGGCCTTTCGGACGCAGGCAGGACCTCATGTGACTAAGACTCAAGGGACTGAATCTTAGTGGGACTGCGGCCATCAGGGCACATAGGGGCCACGAAGCATCACCAGTGCCCATGACCCCCACGCGGTAGCCAGCCAGCACCGGGACATTTCTTGGCAGGTATGGGAACCCTAAAGCAAAGCTAAACTCTACACACCACCTCACACACAACTGACCTCCTTCCTGCCATCCTCCTCAAAGCAGCCACACTGGGGTTTGAAAAAAAGTGCCTGTAAACATTTTGTGGTTGGGATTGAAAAAATGAAAAAAAGTACACACATAAAGGTGACTCACATGAATGTCTGTATTTTTCTAGATGTGGCATTTCACCTTGGTTTATATAAACGATGAGACTCCACGACGCATGGGGGGGTGACTGTGGTGACACTGGAGAACGTGCAGCAGCATCTGTGTAAGGCCCGTGGACACAGCCATGCAGTCCCCTCATAGAACCGGCCACGAACATCGCTGCTGTGCAGTCTCATCCCGGATCACTTCCGCTGGGGAAGGACAGATGAAGCTGAAGGAGGTGGGCTGCCTATTTCCCTTCCCTTTTCCTTGTCATCAGGTTTGCAAATAATCTCTCATGTTGGATCAGAAGCAGCTCATGAGATATATACAGTCCTATCTGCCAATTCCCCCCCCCTCGCCCCCCACCCAGGCTCCACAGCGGGTCTAACTCCCACCAGCTGGACCTGGTGGTGTCCCCCCCACCCACTGAGCTGCCTCTTCCCAGCCAGGAGGGTGTGGGGTCCTGTGAGTCTGGTTGCCTTACAGTTACTCCCAAACCCAAGTGCGTGGCTTTACTTTCCTCTTTTGATAACATTATAGAAGCTAAGAAAACAGCTCATGTGCCCTCATTTTTAATGATATAATGTAATCTCATTTTTAATTACCTGAACAAAAAGGTTTCAAGTCCATCAGATTGCCTCTCAGGGCTGCAGAGGTATTAACGGGCTCCAGAACCAATTACCTACATTTCCTTTTTACTTATTGCAAATGTGACCTTTTGTTAGAATTTGATTGCAAGTTTCCTGCTGTGAGTGGGTAACCATGGGCGTCTCGGGCCGGCTCCCCACACGTCAGGGCGGCTGTTCATTTTAATTCCCTCTGATGGCTGCAGGACAAGTAAGTGTCTGGGACCCGGCGCCGTAATGAGAGGAACCCGGGGCCATGCACATCCAGGGCGTGGGTGGAGGGAAATCGCCTGCCATCTGCCCGGAGGAAAGCAGGGCCCTGTGCTGCATGTGGTGTGAGGGCCATGGTGACTGCTGTAAAGATATGGCTGGGGCTGGGGCAGGAGCTGTGGGAGATGCAAGGAGGAGAAATGGAGCCCGGTGGGAGGGCATCTGGGTGACGGCAGCCTGAGAGCTCACAACTCAGTGCTGAGCACAGGGGAGTGTCATGGGGTCAAGCCAGTCCTGAGGAATGAAGAATCCCACAACAGGACACAGCTGTGTGTCCCCTTCCAGCCTAGATCCATTTCCTCCATATGCTAAGGCTCCTTGGTACCTGCTCCTGGGTTCATGGGCTATCCTAGCAGCTCCCACCACCTCCTTGCTATTAAGTACTAATACATATAGGAAGGAGGGAGGGGGAAGAGGAGGGTAGTAAGAAAGGGGCTGGTTTGGGGAAGTCAGCAGGGCACAGCTCAGGGGCACCCTGGGTTGGGGTCAGCTCCTCAGGGAGAATACTGGAGATGGAAGCCTGGGATTTCGCTCCACTGCCGCCTGGCTCAGAGCAGGGCTAGCCAGACTAGCAAGGATGGGGAAGGGCCTGCAAGAGTTGGGGCAGGGCTCCAAGCCCAAGGAGTGCTCACCGGCAGCTGCAGTCCTGGCAGCCCTGGCCTTTCCCTTCGACCTGGGGAGGTGACAACACATGGAGCCCCAGCAGCTGCAGACCTTGCCTCTGGAGAGTCAGGAGCCCCATGACCCCTGGCCCCAGGTCAGGGCCTGGGTCCCAGACAGCATGGCTCCCATTTTCTGCTCAGCCATCTGAGGATGTCATGGGGACACATTAGGTAGCTATAGGACAAAGGGTGGGGACACCAGCCAGCCAGCTGATCCCTCACTGATGGAGACGTGGGCCATTAGGAGGAAGCGACTCTGGCAGCTGGGAAACCCAGGAAGCCCCAAGTGCTGGGATAGAGAGAGGGGGCTGTCAGTGACCAGAAAACGTGACCTCTGAGTGGTCAGTCCCCAGTCAGTGCAGTCAGAGTAAGTGCTGGGCTGGGCACCAGACCTGCGGGGACAGGAGCTGAGGGCCCAGCCAGAGCATGAACGACAAACTCATGCTCAGGGACACATGTCTCTTAGGAAAGGATATGCCAAGGCCATTTGTGTGTGTGTTGGGATGTGTGTGTGTGGGGGGGGGGGGCGGGGGGGGAGGGGGGTAGCCTCTACTTAGCTCCCAGGCTGTTTCCTAAGGAAGTCTGAGGCCTGAGGCCAGGCACCTTGGGAGTGTCCTGACAGGAGACCACTGAACCATGCTGCAGGCCCAGGGCTTCCTGGGATGGGAGGCAAAGGACAATACAGACAGATCTCAGGAGCTCTGGGACAGAGGGGTGGATGGGGCGGCGGGGAGAAAGAAGCATGAGGGTGTCCTGGAGAGGGTCTCCCTGCAGCCCTTTCCAGAACCACACGCTTCTCTCTGCATTTTAGCGTAGCTGGCCAGCTGGCCTACCGAGTACCCCCAGCCCACGCCTGCTTGCCTCGCACCCCTGCCAGGGCTCTTCATCCTCCCGAGGGAGCCTTGAGGCCCATGACACTGGCAGCCTTAGGGAGGGATGCATTTCCAGAATTTCCAGCTGTACCTGGGAGTATTTTCAACAGAAGTTTCCTGTGGGATCCCTGAACTTCCAGGGCTCCCACCTCAGTGGCATCGTCTCCTGGCAGAGGACACTCGGGAGGTACTGCTGACTTGGCAGACAAAGTTTGAGAATCATCCCATACATGATGGCCATTCCAACTGCAAAACATGCTCCATTCATTAACAAGCCACCATAACTCACACGGAGGGCGCGGAGGGCACACGAAGGAGCGCGGCCCATCCACAGTTTACAACTAAGTTAAAGGAGCATAAGCACCCGAGCCGCGGACCAGGCCTCCCACAGCCAGAGGCGGGGGAAGAGGTGGGAGTGATGGAAACACAGTGCCCAGGCCCACAGCTTGCCATGCACCCTGAAATGAAGAACCTCCTGGGAAGACAGGAGCGCTGTGTTCACACAGTGACTGCTGGAAAGTTACCTTTTCCAAAGTGGACAAAAGAAGTGAGAAGAGGAGCGAGCAGGTGACTCTTGAGATTGACACTGTGAGTTGCCACCTGGAAGGGAGGAGGATGGGCGTCCTGGGAGCTGAGAGTCCTGAACAGGGGGGGCTGCAGAGAAATGGCCCACATGCTTTCATCCAGTTCCTGCTCCTGCCTTCACTCTGCCTGGCTCACCAGTGCTGCGGTCAGCTCTCTGAACTCGGGCCTTAAGAAGGGTCTCAGGAGGGGAAAGCATCAGAGTGACTGCACTTGGAGAGATGGGACTGTACTGTGAATGCCACCAGCATGGGCAGAGGTAGGGGACAGAAGTGCCCACCTGCTGGCCTGGGCCCCTCAGCCCTTCCCACCCTAGCCCAGCCCAGATCCTGGGATGGAGCAGCAGCTGTATCCAATCAGATGCCCTTTTTATAAAGCCCAGGAGCGGATCCCCGCTCACTGATGAGGGCTGTCCTCGCTGGTCCTCACTGCCCTCAGATCCAGGCCCCTCCCCCATCCTGCACCCCACCGGGTGGGGCTTCCCTGGACACCCTGGCCAGTGCTTTCTTACTGGAGGGTGGTGAGGGAAAAATAATATTCCTTCACTCCCCGCCTGGGTCATTCCTCCTCCTGGGTTGTAGCTTCTCCCAGAAGGCACAGGCTGGTGAACATGCCCCTCCTCCTTGTCTTGCTACTCCATTTAACTCAAAACATGTCACCCCAAATTCAGGTGCCAGGTGGCACAGTTACCTTAGACTAGAGGCCCAATGCAAAAAAATTTGTGCAAGAGTAGGCCTTCTTTCCTGCTGTCACCTGCTTCCCTCTGACACTCACAGGCACCTGAGCTGGCTTTCCTCCACCCTGGCTTCATCAGAAAGGATGTCCGGTCTAATTACTCTTTTATTTATTTTATTTTTTTTAAATATATTTTATTGATTTTTTTACAGAGAGGAAGAGAGAGTTAGAAAGATCAATGAAAGAGATTCATCAATCAGCTGCCTCTTGCACACCTGCTACCGGGGATGTGCCCACAACCAACGTACATGCCCTTGACCGGAATCGAACCTGGGACCCTTCAATCTACAGGCTGACGCCCTATCCACTGAGCCAAACTAGTGGCCCAGTGCACAAAATTCGTGCATGGGGGGAGGGGAGCAGGGGGCGTGATCCCTCAGCCCAGCCAAACCCTCTCCAATCGGGGACCCCTTGGGGGATGTCCTACTGATTGCCCCTAACTGCCTCTGCCTTCTTGCCCCTAACTGCCTCTGCCTGCTGCCCTGATTGCCCCTAACCCCTCTGACTGCCTGATTGCCTCTAACTCCCCTCCCCTACCGGCCTGATCTCACCTCTAACTGCCTCTGCCTCGACCCCCACCACCATGGCTTTGTCCAGAAGGAAGTTGGATGTCTGGAAGATGGCCAGTTGACCCAGTCTAATTAGCATATTGCCTTTTATTAGTATAGAGAGAGGATTGTTTAAATGGGGTGGGGGATGGCTTTTTCAGCAGGAGGAGATGCTCTTGGCAGACAAAAATTCATAATCCCTATATCTGGACTGATAGCCAGCCATATGCACTATACTGCCAAACCAGTCATTAAAAAATTGAACTGCTTTCTTACACCTTACACGAAACAGCTGTTGCCCTTAAAACCCCTCCTTAGCCCATGCCTTAGGTTCTGCCTTCACAATTCACCCAAATTAGGTTCTAATTGGTCAGTTTGTATGCCAGTCAGTGTCAGAAGCTCCACCTCCTAAGCAGCCATTAGCTCCTCACAGTTCACCCAGATTTGATTCTGATTGGTCAGTTTCTATGCCAGTCAGCATCTCCAGGCCTCTCTCTGGGCCTGATCAGAGAGGTGGGGCTGATCAACAGCCAGCTCAGACTGCTGGTGAGCAGGCTGAACTGTATAATACAGATTTCCAACTACCTTCTAGCAGAGAATTGTTTCATCAAACTGGTTCTTGCCAAACATTTGGTGTGCATGAGAAGACAAGCAAGGACTCTGGCCCAGTGGGGTCTGGTGCTGCCCAGGGTGGGGGACCACAAGATGCCTGGACACCAGAATGAAGATAAGCATGTCCAGGGCTGCCACACACTGCTGGGCAGGTAGAGGAGACAGCTCAGGGCCTCAGAGTCAGATGGGCAGCTACACTTCCCCCTGGAAACAACTGCCATACCCAGAAGGTGACCTTGAGCTAATGACATGTTCAAAAGCACAGTTGTTACAAATGAGCTCCCAGCACTCCAGTCTGGACTCTGCCTTCTGAAGCTGGCAGCTTCACTACAGCCAAACCCTGACCACTGCCTCCCGCGACCTACCTATAAAATCAGAGGAATGCAGGAACATCACAGTTAACCAAATTGGCAATTAAATGTTGGCTATACCACGATCTGATTCTCCAAACGAGCCTCAAAGTACAAGACCAGAAACAGCAGAAACTGGCAAGGTCCTAGAACTAAGGCAGAGTGCTGCGATCAGAGCCGTTACGGCTTTCTCCTGACATTTGACTCACTTCCCAACCTTTCCTGACTGCAAAAATTTCTTGAACAAATCACCAGCAGAGAGGACCAACTACTTCTAACTCTGATCTTTCTGACTTTATAGTTGAGATCATTCCTGTTGCCCATCAGGTAACCTAAACTCATCGCCCTTCCCCATCTCCTGCTGCAGATATGATGAACGAAGGTACCAAGGTCCTGCCCCTCTGACAGCAAGGCTGGGGTCCCCTTGCTCACACTGACTGGCACTGGGCTTTGAGCTTTCAGACAATGTCATGCCCACAGCCAGCTTCAGAGGAGGTGTTTATGATCCCTGTTACAGACAAGGAAACAAAACTCCTAGAGATAGCAACTCTCACATTGATCACCAGCAAGCTTGAACCAACAGCAAGAGCTTGAACCAACAGCAAGAGCCAAGCTCTGCCGTGTTGTTGTGTCTGGTTGAGGGGCCCTATCAGGAGTTGGGGGTGTGCTCCTGGGCTGACCTCCCTGCCTGATTAGATGGTCTGACCAGGAACCACGTGTGCTATGAGTGTTCCTGGAAAAGGAAGCACACTGGTACCCGCTGGCCAGCTGTCAGTGAGCACTCTGACTCAGTGTGACGACAGTGAGGGAAGGAGATGCCAGGATGAGCTACATCCCACCCCCAAAGCCCTCCCCATTACATGTCCTCTTTTCAAGGTTGAAACAGGTTCTCTGCCGCTGGAATCACTAAGTTATGAAAATGCATGAAATCCCCAAAGAGAGAAGTCAAATAAGAAAAGCATAATTATTACAAAACAGAAGGAATTTAATGCACATGAAATAGGCCCAGAACTGGAAGGTGGACCCTTGAGATAATTTAATATTGGATCAGCCTGGTCTCTGTCTTTCCGTCTTTATTTCCTAAGGTCTGTGCTATGACATGACAGCCCCGAAAGCAGATCATCTTCACGAAGATTAAGTTGTTAGAAGAGTTCTTACGACTCTTAATTCATATTTTATAAGCCTTTGTGCATTTGGAGAGTGATCAACTGAAATTTAATTGGGTTCGATGTTATCATTTAACATTTTAAATAACTGCACAAAAATGAAATTTAAAATCCCCCCATGCCTAACAAATTAGTGCTGTAATACTGATAGTAGCCTCTGATGGACTGAGCACAGGTGGGCATGAGTAGAGGGGGGCTGCCCATGGGCCCTGCAGGGGCGCCAAGGGCTGTGAGGACTTCCATTGAGCATCAGCCTCCCATTCAGTCAGATACCCGATGATTCAGAGCGTCAGTGGCTTCATTTTATGAGAAATGTTTAACAGCCATGAAAGTCAGCCATAGGCAAGCCTGCTGCCTCCTCACTCCTCTAGAAAGAGGTTCCCCTCGTTTTGGGGAATCCTGGCCTGGCAAGGTTGTTTCTAGGACAGGTCAGTCTTCTCCCAATTAAGGAGGTGCTTCCTGAGAGTCTGCCAGAGGCTGCGTTCATGCGGAACCCAGCACCCTGGGCTCGCAGGGCCCCACAAGCCTCACAGGGAGTAGCAGGGGTCACTCTATAGTCCCCACCTCCACAGAGACCTCCCTGCCCATGAGGTAACCCTTGGGAGTGAGGGGGTCAGCAAGTCCTTCCTGACAGCGCCTGGCAGGGTGTTTGAGAGGACACTTGGAGAATGGGGCTCTAGGGGCTCCAGACCTGGACTAGCCTCCCACAGTGGCCCCCTTGTCCTCTTCATGCAATGGAGCTATGATTCCAGGCTCCCAAGCAACTCTCCCTTTCCTGGGGCAGGTTTGAGAGGCAGCACCATTTCCACATGGTTGTGGCCTCCCTGCCATAATGCATCAGAATGTCAGCCACTCAAAAGGCGGCCACCGCCCTCGGACAACTCATGGGGACCCAGTGGATGGACACAGTTATGCACCACTGCCCTCTGGTGGACAGGTCAGGGCCCACGACATCGGGGAGGGGCTGACAGTGCCCACACTGGGACCCTAGCCCAGGAAGCACATGCTGACCCGCAGGCCTGGGACACAGAGCCGGTGTCCACTTGCCTTTCAGGAAAGGATCAGTTTGCATGGCACTTCCTGTTATACAGACCGTCTCTGGCTGGTGGTGGGACAGGGCACATCTGGGGCCTGAGACAGGGTATGCAGCCCTACTGCCAGGTGCCTCACCTGAGCTACTTATGCATCTCACCTGATGTGATAGATTCCCTCTAATCTATCCTCAACGAATCATTTCAGCCCCAGGACCAAGGAGACTTCAGCCCTGGGGGATGCCCAGGAAAGGCATGGTCCCCTTTCCTTCCAGGTGGGCTGGGCCGTAAGAGCAGGTGCAGAGCTGTGAATGCATGCATCACTGCGCTGTCTATGGAAGATCGAACCCTGGCAGCTCCCAGGTTCTCTGCATCCTCTACAGTAAGTGTCAAACCATAAATGTTCTTCATGTCTATTAAGTTACTACAATGAAGTCAGAATTTTTCCAGTATTACAGGCTCGGGCTAAAAAGCCAAAGGGCTGCACAACGTGGATCCAAGTAGAAGTCTGGAATTAGAGTCTCTCCATCTACAAGGTCCAAGGAAATGTTTTTTTCCTGTCTTCCTAATTTCTGGATCATAAAACATGGACATGAAGAAGCAGGGACTCCATGAGGCAATGGGAGGGGTGGGGCCATGCAGGGGTAGGCCCAGCCATGCCATCAGGGTGCTCTGAGGGGGTTTCACATGCCCGCCTCAAGCAGAGAAATGTCTGGGATGAGAATCAAGCTTATGACTTCTATGTCCTCACTGCCTACCCCTCCAGGGTTGGCCATGGATCAGGGGCCTCAAGATCCAGCTCCCTCAGTCCTTCTCAGTCCTGTGACCAACCACCTCACTGGCATCAAAGAATCCTCTTCAAAGGAGCCTTCCCTCCCCTCACTGACGCCTTTGATCTGTCCCTGAAACAACTTTGATGGCCTTTGTCCCTCTCCTGGACTCCAGTGCCGAAGCCCCTTGTACCCCACCAGGTGGAGGGGCCCTGACAGGGACAGGTGTGACCTCAAAGGCCAGCCTTCCCCCTGCACACCAGCTTGCTCCTGTCCTCTCACATCTCATAGGGCAGCCTCTGCACCCTGTCCACTTATGGGTTTATCGATGGCCACACTTAGTGCCCTAAGGAGACCTGAGACATAGTATGATCCCCAGACAGGTTCCCAGACGGAAGCGGACCTTCCTTGGCAGATCTGATGAAGACTCCAAGGTGATGGGTGTAGTCTAGGCACTCAAGACCTGGAGCCAGGCTGAGGTGTGCCCTGCTCCCCGTCTGCTGGCTTCAGGAATAGGACCACAAGCACACTGCTCCTTCCTACGCTGGCCCCTGACTTCCCAAAGCCTGAAAACCAAGAACATCTGCATCTGGACTTCCATGGCCCGTTAGTTCACCCCTGAATGGCATCACGTCCTCCACTCTCCTACCATAAAATTAACATTAGGTGGGCAGAGATGCACTTTGCTAAAAGTTCTGGCTGTAAAACTGATCCTTCGGCAGGATCCATAGGGTTAAGAACATTATAGTGCATTCCGTGTGTGTTAAAATACAGTTGTCACTGGACATCTGCAGCACTGCTGCTTCTGCTGAAAACCCAGTGATGAGGCTGTGCCCACAAGCAGCTGGTCCTCCAGCAGTCACTCTCTTCATCTCAAGTGTCACTTGACTTTTGTAGACATCTGTGATTGGAAAATAGGCCTTTGAGTTAGGGCCACATCTCTGTGCAAGATTCATTGGGACCTGTGGTGGAATTCATGGCAAGCAGGGCTTCCCCAAGTCCAGCCCCAGCAAAGGCATCCTTCCCTGGAAAAAGCTGGGGGCATAGGCACCAGACACAGGGGATGGAGGCAATGAGGGGCCAACCTCCACTGTGGAGCCTGCTGATAATGCCACTTCTGAATACAGGCAGGCTTCCTGGTGTGACCTCACAGCTGGGATATCTCCCGTTAGTGCAGCACACAAACTTGCTGTACAAAACTGGTCATTTTAATGCAAATAATAAATTTCCTCTTCATAAAAGTCAAATAGTTATAATTCTTATTTTTGTTTTCAGTGAACCCAAGAGAACAGTTCATATGGAGGGTGGGTGGGGCATGGGTCTATGTAGTTATCAATCCCTCTGTCCATATCACCAGGACAAGGCTGTGCCCTAAACAGAGTCCCCAGAGCTACACCTGGCCAACCCTCCTGTCTGCTCACCTGCAAACCAGGAAGTAACATGGCCTGGCAGGCTCTCAGGAGACAGACAGTGGGATGGACACAAAGTGCCTGTTGTGCAGTCAGGAGGTCAGGGCCCTTCGCTGGACTCAGACATTAGTTGTCCCTTATGGCTGCATGATTACATGAGCATTGATGCGTGGTTCTTAAGAGCTGGCATCGGGACCGCCTCAGAGCACAGCCAGGCCTCGCACTGTGGGGCCTCCATCTCTCCTCTGCTGCATCTGGTCTGGCTGATGAGACACTGCATTTGAATGCTCCTGTTCTAACAGTTTTCCATTTGCTCCTATTTGACTTCAGAAATAATTACTTCCATTTTTATGTCTCAATATTAATGGGTTGGTGGAACTGTTTCACTTTCTTATTCAAATTACTCGAGTTTTTGTGTTTATTCAGGGGGGGTGTAGGTTTCATAAAGAGGGGGGGTCCCTAATTATCTTTCCCTCACCTAGAGAAGCTGCCCCACTGTGCACATTCTGCTGAGTCCTAGGAGAAGTGGTGGATAGTGACACCCCACCTTAGTGCCAGACCCGGCCACATCACCTACCTGAACAGGTTGCTGGCCCAGGTCCTCAGAGCTGCTTGGCTGAGCACCCAAACAAGCCTCCCTCACCCTTGTGGGCAGGACCCATTTGATCCAGGCCTTTGTTCCACCTACTTTGGAATGTGAAGGGGGAGTAGTGAGTGTGTGAATGAGTCAGAGAGGTGAGTGCATCCTGTCGCCATTCTAGGGGAGTGTCCCCCAAACTCATGTCCACCCAGAACCACAGAATGATACCTTCCTTGAAAATCAGATCTTTGAGGGTGTAATAAGGTCATACTGGGTTAGGCTGGGCTCCAAATCCAAGGACTAGTGTCCTTATAAAAAGGCCACATGAAGGCAGACACAGGGAGAGGGCATGTGAAGATGGAGAGATGTGTCTACAGGGGAGACAACAGCCACCAGGAGCTGGAGAGGCCTGCAAGATCTTTCCTTGGTGCCTTCAGAGGGAGCGAGGCCATGAGGCCCTAAGGACACCTTCTGCCCTCTGGCCTCTATGAGAGCAATTTCTGCATGTGAAGCACCTGGCATGTGAGGGTTGGTTAGGGCAGCCCCAGGAAACAGCATGTTGCTCTCTGAACTATCATGTGTCTGCAGTGCCCAGTAAACAGCTGCTGTAAATCACCGACCTCTATGGAATAGAGCAATGCATGCAATGCCTTCTGCCATCAAACCAGGCAACTTTGCGTATTGCATACACACCAAGTCACAACTCAGAGCCCTTTTCCCATGTGTCTGGTCCAGTGGGACCCCTGGCACAGCAAAGAAGAGGGGCTCAGGGCATCCCACCTGGGCATGTGGTGTCTTTTAGGACAGCACTGAACATGGGCCCTGTAGCCCATCAATGACATTAGCGCCCTAGGTGAGGCTTAGCCCTCACTCCTGGTTCTCTCATCACTGACTACACAGCCGTAGTGGAGGGCTGGCAGCTGTGGACTGTGACCTGGGAGAGCTGTTCTGTGATGTGAGGGTAGATCCAGGACAAAAGTCAGGTGGGGTGGCTGGTGACATCAAATGGGCAGCTCCCTGACCTCAGGGGCCTCTGCTCCAGTCACCAGGGCTCCTACTGTCCAAGTACAAAGTGGGAAGGGAGGGGTGGGTGTTAAGAAACAGAGCCCTGTTTCTGTGGGAAAGTACATTTGACTTCCTAACAGCCTTGGGACTGGTGATGCTCAGTGCAGGGAAGCCAGGGTCACCTCACCTGCATGGCATCTTTGTGGACCCTGTGCCGTGCACAGAGATGCTCAAAGTGGGGAGTTCGGGGCTCAACCACAGTCACTGGCTCTGAGCACAGCTGCTGCCAGGTCACTTATTTCACACATGTGTCTGGACATAGAGTTTCTAAGAAGAGATCTGTGGCTGGAGGTTAAAATGGCGGGTTGGGGACACCGTGTGTGATCACAGCAGCTGCAGGTTTTGTAAATGACAGGAAGTTGAAACTGTAGCTGAAGAGATAACAGGAGAGTTGTCTACATTTCTCTTGGCTGCCTGATGTGGTCAGAGGCTGTGCTCAGAAGCACCTGGCAGGGACCCCTCAGCCAATACTTATAGGAAATGTCCATTTTCCAAAGTCCCTTCGGTGGAAAAAACACACTTGTGAAGGCAGTCCTTATCGATGCCGTTTATTCACAATAGGATCACCCCCCCAGGACCTTCCCTACTTTAGCGAACAGAACACTGACATGCTCACGTACATAGAATCCCAGGACCCAGGGGCATGGTCTGCTCTAGTGATGGTGCTGCTTGAACTGGAGGCCACAGTAACCGCATGTTCCAGTTTTTGTTTCTTTGTCCTGAAATAATTCAAAAGGGAAGACTTCACATTTCCAAATTCTACTTCAAATCTATAGAGACTAAATATGGAAAGTACATACAAAACCTAAATACATTGTCAGCCCAAAACACCTGTAAAACCTAAGTCACAACTGAGCCAGGAACTGACGGTGCCCAGCTCTATCTCCTCCTGCAGCCTCAGGCCCTACCCTGGAACTTGGGGTCATCTCAGAGAACCACTTTCAGGGCATAAAGTGTCAGCACAGCCGCTTCTTGCCCTTGGCTCAATCCCTCTAGGAGGGCCAGGGTCTCATCCGGAGCACAGACTACAACTTAACTCGAGCAACTGGGTCCCCACAGGGCTGGGTTCCAAGCTCACCCACACCAACAGCAGAAGGGGCAGCAGTGGGTCCTGCCAGCTTCCTTCCCCTTCCTATACATCTGGGTTTTCGCCTGTGGCTTCCTTCTAGGCTCTTCTGTCCTTAGTACTAATCCTCTTCTCTAGGCTCCGATTGTGTGTTTAGCAAGAAACTTGGGCTTAAAAATGGTGAAAGCCGGAGAGATAGTGCTGGCAACACTAAGTACACTGCACAGCATGTCACAGGTGAAAAGATGCCACTGTATTCAGCCCTGCAGTTGGCGTTGTAGGCAAGATCAAGTGGGAGATTGGGTGGTCAAAGGAACACTGCAAGGGCCACCCTGAGAGCAGGGAAAGGACAGAACAGAAAGATGGGTGAGCACTGGGGTCACATTACCAAATTTATGTAGACTTTCGGGTGACCGAGAGCCCCCCCACCGCCATCACACGACACTATGCGACTCTCCACTTCACTCACGGGCTGCTCGGCTATCAAATCAATGGCAAAGTTCTCATTCACCTGGAACGAGAAGATAAAACCTTGTGTAGATAAGTACAAAAAATTAATGATGTCAATAAATTTAAATCTATGTAGACACCTGCCACCCCACACATTCATGTACTGCTGGCACAAGCAGAATTATATTCTGTACACTTTCTTTTAAATATAATTGTAGATCGTCAAAACACAAATAATTTAATAAATACATTTATATAAGCACGCACACATTTAGCTTTTCATTGTATATAATTTCAAATTTACAGAAATGTCATAAGAATTCTCATTTCGTCTTTACCTGGACTCAGATTGTAAACATTTTTCATTTGCTCTTTCCCCTCCCATCACTCTTTCTCTACACACAGTTTCACAGCTCTGTCCACTGGGGAAGATTAGGAACAGTGACAACTCAGTGGCAATGAGTCTACGCCATCTCTGCCACCATTTCATACTGAAGGAAAAAGGGCTCTGAAAACAGCTGGTTCCAGATCCAAAACAGATGTTCCAGATGAATGGGAGATGTGTGTCTGTGACAGAACGAAGCCAGCAAGGACGCCTACAGTTGAGTCAAAAGGGAAGCCAACCTGAGGACACTGTCAATCTGGAAAAGGATATGGGAAATCTGAGGGACCATGGAATTGTAACAGCAAAGGACTGAAACACAAGACTACAATGAAATCCATGTTTCCATAATGATGTTTTTAAACTTCTTTAATTTCCTTACTATAGAGAATCAATTCATCATTTTTAAAACTGATAACAGGAAAGAATCTAGCATTTCTTCTTCTTTCCTCCAAATAACTGAAGTTTTTGTTTGTTTAGTTGTTTTTTTATATAGTTTTTATGCTACTAATAAGAGAACAGCATGCCTTACAGCCTGTGTGAGTTAATGATTTGGAGGCGCTTATCCACTCTACAACCAGAACCACCATATCACCTGCCCAGTAGGGTTACCACGGACAAAGAACCTGAGTTTGATCTGACAAAGCAGCTGGATCCAACCTGAGCATGCAGACTCAGAGGACCAGAGGTGCCAAACAGCATGGAAGGAGTGCAGTAGGCCAGGGCCAGCTGTGGACGACCCTACAGAAGAAACAGCAGGTCCTGTGACAGGAGAGGAAGAAAAGGTGTGTGTGTGTGTGTGTGTGTGTGTGTGTGTCACAGGAACCTACAACTGCAAAAAAAAACAATTGGGTATATGTGGGGGCTAAAGGGAATCTAAAGATCAAAGAAACCACAATGCATGGGACTTATTTGAATTCTGAATCAAACAAGCTGTGAAAATTTTAAAAATACGACACAGTCGAGAATATTTAGGCCACCTAGATACTGAATTGAAAGAAACCTCTGTAGTCAGGTGAGATGATGCTGTCATTGTCAACACCTCCTGGAGGTGTGCACGGTCAATTCAGATCTGATGACATGATACAGATGGTGGGGTGCAGGCTGCTGTGAACACAGCAGGAACAGGCGTGATGTCTTGGTAAACATCCTATGGCACCTGTGGAAACTGAGTGCGGGCACAAGGAGGAGAGGATCACTGAACTAGTCCCTCAGTGCACAGTCACAACATCAATTCCAACATCCTGGCTGGGCAAATCATTTATCTGACAATGTCCTACTGTGGCAAAAGTGGGCACTAGAGAGGAGACATGTCTTGGTTGTACTTGCCCCAATCAGAGCTGTCCTCGGTGACCACAGGAGACAAAGCACATGACACTGGGGAAACTGTAGAAGCGAAGCATCGGTGTCTGCATATAAAGGGAAAGAAAGGAACCCGGGCCCTCACAGTGCCCCATGGGCCACAGAGACCCACTATGCATGCCCCCTGGTCACCAGCCCACAAAAAGGCTGTGGCTCCTTTATTCCAAGCACTGCACATCCTGTGAAGAAAGCCAGCAGTGCCTTCTCCAAGCTTCCTCCTTTCTAGGGCCATCTACAGCAATTACAGTTGTCCTCTGTGTCCAACACTCGGCTCCCAAGGATTACCTTGCCTGATGGTGCCTCTTAAACCCAGCATCTCTTCCACATCTTTACCCAACCCAAGGTGGATGACAACAGCAAGACCACATCTTGAAAGTCACCCTCCTCTGGAGGCCAGAGGATCTCTCAACTGGAACACACCACACAGAGGACAGTCAGAGGGGCAACACCATTCTTCCTCCCTCAGGTCTCCCAAAAGCCGTCACAAGTTTACAGGAAGAGATGCTTAATGGAGACAAGAAGGGGCAGTGCGAAGCTAAAAATCAGATTAGTAAGTGTTGGCCAAGGTTATCCTGTGATTTGGGTTTGGAATAATCTCAGAACTTGTTTATCGTTATGGGTGAGGACTGCTGGGCCAGGTTAGTCCTGGCTCCCAGGGCCATGTGGCTTCCAGAATCTCACCTACACCAGAGGCCTACTGCTCTAGAGAAGACAAGAACACAGAGACAAGGTGTAGATAAATCCTTACAAATAAGGGGGTGGCGGAATATAAGTTTAATAAAACTTTAAAATAAGAAGAACAGGTCAAGCTCAGTTAACTTTTCCAAAGCCAGCCAACTGTCCAGAGGGACGTGTACACAGTGCAGCGACAGCACCACTCAAACACAGAGAAGGCCCTGCCTGCCACCAACACGGATGACACCAAACACCCACCAGAACTCCGATGCCCTGAACCCACACAATGTGGACAACATTTTGGAAAGATTTAATTATTTTTCAAAAGCTTTGTCAGTGATAGAGTATGATTTTGTAAAGCTTTTCCTTAAAATTCTATTTTCAAAAACACAGCAGGAAGTTACCAGAAAATGTGTGGATGTTAAAACAAACACCACAGTGTGCAGTGTTTTACAAGCTCCTTTAAGCGCAATGCCTCCGCAAGGACTCCTGCTCCCTTACACCATACCTTACAGCAGTCTACATGGTGAGTGATGGCCCGCGCAAGCCACGCGCCATACAAATGAAGCCTCAGGGTGTAAATAATGCGGTGTCTACCTCAGTGACAAATGTGTCACAAAGGCCACACTAACAAACTGCCATCACGCAGCCCAAGAAACAGGCTGTCTCCTGTGGGAAGGGCAACTGATGCCTGACGTCTGAGACTGACACGGGACTGCCCCTGTCATTCAGGACTGCAGCTCCAGGGCGACCCTGACCTCCCATGATTAACATCCTGGGACTCAGCTCAACCGCAGGAAAACAAAGAGCCCAGGAGTCAACGCCCAGTCACAGCACCCAACCACAGCCCAGCTTCCAATTCCAAGGAAAGTAAGCATTACTGGACCTCATGAGGAGATCAGTACAGAAAACATGTCACAGCATCCCACACACTTGGCTGTAAATGTAGTGTTTTCCCAAGTACATGGTGTGTCAGAGACCTTAAGTTGACAACCACTGTAAAAATTAGTCCTCTAGGTCACTAAGAGGTCACTAAAAATTATATACATACATATATATATATATATATATATATATATATATATATATATATATTATAGTTACCTCTTGATCAACTCATCTGGGCCTAAAAATATTTAGGTTTAAATCATTAATTTGTCAGTAAACTGTTCTATTTTTTTTCTTTTTCCTTTTTTTTTTTTAAATTTCCTTATTGATTAAGGTATCAGATATTTGTCCTCAAACCCCCATTCCAATCTCCCACCCCCCTATTGTCCTTGACCACTGGTTATGCTCAGTGACAGTTTCTATGGAAAGTTTACTCCCTTATGTCAAACTGATATTAAATCCATTAAAGATAAAATATACATATAAGTCTGCAAAATAATATCAAAACTAGTACAAAAAGGAAATCAGTTGAATAATCAATGTTTTGTAAAATTTTGACCTAATTAATGGAAACTTACAAGTTTAAAATAAACTAAAAGCCCCAGTTCAATTATTTAGGTGTTTTGTTTTTTTGTTTTTTATAAAATACATTTCATTAATTTTTTACAGATAGAAACATCAATCAGCTGCCTCCTGCACACTCCCTACTGGGGATGTGCCCGCAACCAAGATATATGCCCTTGACCAGAATCGAACCTGGAACCCTTGAGTCAGCAGGTCGACACTCGGAGCCAAACCAGTTAGGGCTAGAATATCAGGTATTTTTAACACTAACACGAGTAATTATAATTAGCTAAACATACGTGTGTGCACACACGTATATACACAGTAAAAACTGAAGTTTTCATCCAAATTAACTTTTAAACTAAGTAAGTTTGAAGAAAATACTCAAAAGCAGATAGGAAGGTGGGACACAGAAAGCTTTGTGGGTAATAAAACTATTCTGTGTGATACTGTAATGGTGGATAAAAGAGATTACACATTTGTCAAGACCCACAGAATGTACAGCAAAGAGTAAACCCTAAAGTAAACTATGGGCTTGAGTTGATACTAATATATCAATACTCATCCAGTGTTTAAATCACTCACTTGTAAAAAATGTAGCACAAGGGAACTTACTGTGTGAGAAGATGGAACATATGGAAATTCTGTACAATTTCCCAGTATACCTACAGTCTTCTAAAACAATAATGTCTCTTGGAAACCAAAATAATTTTGAAATATTACTAAATACCAAATTTTTGTAGTAAGAGCAAAAGCCACAGCAGAATGCCAACTCATCTTTCATTGACGTGCCGTGCACCTTCACAACTTGAGGATGATCCCAAACAGGAAAAGGGCCCAGAGACCCTGAGCTGGATAGCGGTACAGGATTAGGCAACACTGGCAGCACGTTATTGCCTTCAAAAGCTCTGATTTTGTTTAGCTTTGTTTTTAAATTGTTCCCTGATGCCCTTTGCTATGGCAATCAGAAACGAGGGCCACAAGAGAAATCCCAGCAGAGAGAAGCCTGTGGCAGAACCAGGTGCCTGCTAGAGCATCAGAAGGCATGCCATAGGGAGCTGGGGCCAGGCTGCAGGGTCGACTCCAGGACTGATTTGCTCTGAAGTGCACCGTCCAGCGCTCTGAACTCCATCTCCACCACACTGCCCCTGTCCTTATGACACTCGCAAAGCAGGATGGAAGAGAAAAGCAGACTTTGGAAATGGACAATGTAACCAAGATTAAAGGAAAGGAGAAACACAATTTAGGGAAAGCTGAGGCTTAACAAGAAGAATCAACAGGCTGACTGAGGGGAAAGAGTGACTGACTCAAAGTGATTATGAAGGACAAAACTTTAATCTGAGGGTCTCAGACGTATAAGGCACATAAATAAAGAAAAAGAACACTCCCATTTATATACAAAAAAGCACTACACTTACTGTTGTTACATAATGTGGGGGGGACAAGGGAAACAAAACAGAAACAGCAGAAACATTTAACATTTAGAAAAATGCAGAATTCCAGAGCTTCTGGGATGTCTCAAATTAGGGGGAAATTGTTTAAATCTTACATATTGATTTTTATATATTGTCGGTTACATAAAGGTTTTATGAGAGCTTACTTCTCTTTTAGTAGTTTTGTTTTTGGTTGTTTTTTTTGTTGTTGTTGTTTTTTCACTTACCTCTTTCTGACGACCTACAAATCGAATTTTCCTATAATCTTGATCATCATAAACCTGGGGGGGAAAAAGACCACATGTAATTTTTACAGCCTAATTCTGAAAGAGGTCAGTTAATATCCATTACAGAACAGTATTTTTCTCAACATTTACACAATTCACAGCCAAACACATAAGGGGCAAGGTAGAGTTGTGCAACCAGGGACATTTTTCAGCAAGACCCCTAAGATAACAGTGAACAGTAAACGGAACTGGAAGGCTGCAAGATGGAGAGAGCAGAGGAGGCAAATTCAGGCAGAGGAGGTGCACCCCCCTCCTTCACATGGGGCAATGGTTTACGTCCCCTATAAATCTCCTGGTAACACTTTAGTAATATGGGTACTTACTCTCTCGTCTTATGATTATAGTTTAAGACTACGTTTGTGTTTTTGACTACAGCAGACTCTTAAGTTATTTAAATGCACTATTTAATATCACACAAACAATACGAGATTTGAGCCACAGAATCAATCAGTAGGCGTTTTCAGTCCACCGGGAAGCCGCCCACAGAGATCAACAGCTACGCCCTGGCTACCGGCTTCATCTTCGAGCTCAAGGACACTCCCACAGTTTGCAAACGCTCCACCAACCCCGGCACCGCGGCACGCGTTTTTATCCACGCCGGTTGGTGCGGGCGACAAAAGCACAGCTCCACTGAGCTTCGGTCGCACCGGGGACCGCACGGTACTCGGTACTCAGCCGCCTGTTCTCCGCGATCCCTCCCAGGGACCAGGGACCGGGGGACACGGAGGACATAAAGCACTGAGGACAGTGGAACGACCGGGGTTCCTCGACGCACCGGTTACCTGGCCGGTGTGCGTGACCTTCTCTCCGGTCGGTGCGATGCGCACCCCGAAACACCTGACGCTCCGGGGCAGAATAAGCGCGGCAGCGCCGCTCCGGCCAAGTTGCCTACAGAAGGTCACAGCCGCCGCCATCTTGCAGGCTGACCCTTGACCCGGCGCGTCGGTCGACGCACCAGCCTTGACGCATGCGCACAGGCTCGCAGAGGGCAGACTTTCTCGCGCAGACTCTGGGCGGTGGAGTCTCCGCCCCACTGTGCAGGCGCAGGCGGGGACGCAGGCGCGGGGCAAGGCACGCTCCTGGCCACTTCTGGGCCGGTTCTTCCCAGGTCAGGGGTCCCTAGGAATCCAGAGGGGCTGGGGGCTAGGGAGGCGGCGGGTCAGCAATTGCCGGGGTTCAGATCTGCCCCGGAGCCGCCTGCCGGGTCGGGACTGCGGAAGGGCTCGACCCAGATACTCGGCCTCAGTTTCCCCCTGTGGGCCGCGGCCAGAGAAGGGGGGCGGGGGGGAGGGGGCAGGTTGGGACCGGATCCCGAACCTCGTGAGCGGTGGGCGGGCCCCGAGCGTCCCCTGCCGGTGTTGGGGTCGAGGCCCGGGCGCGAGCTAGTGCGCTAGGAGGCCCCGCCCAGTGTGCGCCGGCGAAGCTGCCCGCCGGGGTTCCTTGCGGTCCGTCGGTCGGGCGCCGGCCCAGGTGCCGGGTGCCTCCTGTCCCAAACACCAGGCCAGCTCTTCCCCATGCTGCCTGAACGGGGTCTGGGCTTAGGGTCCTCGCAGCCATGCCTGGGCTCCCACAAAGGGCGGTCTTGCCAAATCACCCCCTTCCCACCCAATCCCCCGCCAAGCTGGGCCGGCAGGGTTTGCGCTGCACCAGGGGGTGGTGGCGCCCCTGACCCCTCCACGCCTACGCCACAGTGAAGTGGGGAAAACAAAGTTATAATAGTAGTAAGTGCGAAGTCGCTGTAACAACTTTTTTTCCCCTTTCTTTCTCGCCTAGATTCAGCCACAATATGGCAAGTCTTTTTATAAGGAAAATGGTGGTTTCTGCTGTGAACCCTCTCCTACATCTGAGTCGTTACCCAATGACAAATTTCACAACGATATCCAGAGCGCTCTCCACGCTGCTGGCTGGTCCCCTGCGTGTTGCAGTCCCTGCAGGTGCAAAGCCCAGCGCAGCAGTGGCCTCTCCTCTCTCCTGCCACCCCCTGCCCTTCCTGCAGCCGACCCTGGGGTTCAAGACCAAGGCCGTCCTCAAGAAGCGTTGCAAGGACTGTTACCTGGTGAAGAGGCGAGGGCGATGGTACATCTACTGCAAAACACACCCAAGGCATAAGCAGAGACAGTTGAAGACCCTTTGAATGTAAAAATAACATGCAGGATTGTGCCATTTCCTTGACTGACCTTATCAAAGAAAAATAAAATGTAAACTATTGTTTTCTGAGATTGCTGACCTGCCGGTTTTGTTGACTCTACTTTCCAGGCCTCTCACTCTTTATCCACATCTAGTCCAGCCAGAGCCCCAGCTGGGAAGCGAATCCTTTTATCTTCCTTGCACGCTAGCAGGGGGACAGAAGACGGAGCCAAGAAAAGGCCAGTTTGTCCCCAACATCAGAATGCAAGTTCTTGAGAAAACTAGATTCAGTCTCAGATTGACCCTCTGTCTGCCTTCTGCCATACCGCTGCTACCCCGTCTTCAGGATGAGGAAGAAAGGCCTTGATAACAGTCTTTAAGTGAAGGGTAATTAATTGTAATTGTATGTATATATATATATATATATATATATATATATATATATATGAAGGGATTTTGGATATCAAATGTTTTGTCACCCTTGGTCTGAGATGTGTGTGCATGTGTAATATGTGCATGTATGTACGTACTACATACCCACTGTGCAAGAAAGAGGTCTCTCCTGTAGTGTGAAGACGGGAGCGCTCAGAGGTGGTTATAGCAGCATGGCAAGTGGGTGGGTGCTGTGCCTCCTGCTGACCCAGGAGCAGAAAGCAGGCAGCTGCATGTCCTGGTTAGGGTCTTGGCTCTGCTCACTGCTCAGTGTTGGGCCTTGGACAAGAAGCTTCTATTGAAGTCTCCCTGCAGGGTTCTGAGGACCTATTTCTCAGTCATACTCTTGCTCTTAGTCTGCCACAGGGCTGGTATGCAATAGGCATTCAGCAAGGGAATGTAGACTCAAATGATTACAACTTGTACGTAGGTAGCCTCTCTAGCTATTCAGAACCAGCTCACCCTGCAAGGCCAAGCCCAGAACTTAGTTCTGAAGAAATGGTTGGCATCCCATCTAACAGACCCAAATGCCTCTGGCACTAGAGCATGGATAGTGAAGTTGGATGCTGGACTTGTCTAGATCTTTAGCTATTTCATATATGTATACACCTGCACACGCGCACACACATATATACACATAAGTATACCACACATCTTTTTTTATTTTCTCCTTGACAGGTGAATGAGGTATACTTGCTTTGTGAGCATCCAGCTCTGCAGGACACACAGTATTGATATATATGTCCATGCAAATGACTATATTGAATATTGCAGGACAGGCAGTCCTGGGTGTAGTGAAGCAATGCGGCCCATATCCACATGAACCTGTGATTATTGCTAGCAACCTGGAGTTCTAACAGCATTGAAAAATTTCTAAATCACTCTCTCCTGGGATTATGAATCTCTGTTTGATTAAAGGTCATAGCATGTGTGCTGACCAAGCCACCTTACAACTCATCTACTTCCCAATAATGGATGGACCAGCATTTATAGCCCCACAATTGCAACTCACCAAAAAAAGTTGTTTAGATCAGGAGTCAGCAAATTCCATTCCATAGGTCAAATCCAGCCTTCACCCATTTTTTTAAATAAAGTATTTTTGGAAAACAACCATCTCATTTATTAATGTACTAGATAGAGGCCTGGTGCATGGATTTGTGCACTGGTGGGGTCCCTTAGCCTGGACTGTGGGGGATTGGGCCGAAACTGGCTCTCTGACATCCCCTGAGGGGTCCTGGTTTGCAAGGGGGTGCAGACCAGGTCCAGGAACCTCACCAGTACACCATCAGAGCTGGAGAGGGACCAAGGGAGGGCTCCAGGGTGTATCCAGCCCTATTGCCCAGTCCCCAATCAGCTAGACCCCAGCAGCAAGCTACCCTACCAGTTGAAGCATCTGACCCCTAGTGGTTAGTGCACATCATAGCTACTAGTCAAAGGGTCGAATGGTCACTTAGGCTTTTATATGTGTAGATTGTACCTCCACAGCATCCAGGTAATAGGTGAATAGTTGCAACAAGACCCAGTGGCCTGAGAAATTTAAAATATTTACTGGTTGGGTACAAACTTAAGATGCAAAGCAAGGAAGAAATTAACTCATTAATGTATTTCAAGTGGACTTCTTTACTAGAGACCAAGATCATTTAGAAAAGAAAAAATGTGGTATATTATTTTCCTGTGGCTGCTGCAACAAATTATCAGATTTGTGGCTTAAAGTAACAGAAAGGGCCGAAACTGGTTTGGCTCAGTGGATAGAGCGTTAGCCTGCGGACTGAAAGGTTCTGGGTTCGATTCCGGTTAAGGGCATGTACCTTGGTTGCGGGCACGTCCCCAGTGGGGGTGGGGGGGTGCAAGAAGCAGCTGATCCGATGTTTCTCTCTCATCGATGTTTCTAACTTTCTATCCCTCTTTCTTCCTCTCTGTAAAAAATCAATAAAATATATTTAAAAGGAAAAAAAAAACAACAGAAAGGTATTCTCCCCACTAACCCAGGGCCATCTCATCTCAAGATCCTTAACAATATCTGCAAAGGCCCTACTTCCAAATCGGGTCATATTCTGAGATGAAAATTGCGGGGGGGGGGGGGGGGGGGGCACAATACAAACTGCTACAAGTGGTACAGAATATTTTTGAAAATATCAATTTAAACTTTTGTTAATAATGTGTTCATTTTGTTCAAAATGCAGTGGAAGTCTTACTCCTGAACCCCAGATCCAATTTCTCTCCCCAGAAGCAGACAGGATCATCCGCTCTCAAAATTCCCATTCAATCATGTCCTGTGACTCTTTAGGTGAGTCCCTGTGACTCCATTCCTGTCCCCATTTGTACCACTAGCGTAAACCTGGAACACATCTGGGCGATGTCTCATTCTAGCAACCATAGGGCATCCTCTTTCTTTCCTCAGGCCACTCTGCCCTGATTTCTTCAACAAGCTAATGTTAGATATTGTAGGCATCACTTTTTACTTAGGGCATTTTTCTCACCTATATGAGTTTTTTATTTTATTTTTCCTTTTTGGATTTATAAAGCATTTTGTTCTATTTTGTAATTAATTGTTGAAATTCCCAATTAGAGGCCAGTTGTTTTTTTTCTCCAAGTTCCTACTTGTCATTTTTCTGTTTAAAAAGCATGAAAAAAAAAATGAGTAATCTACAGAACAAAGAGCTATTTTGCATTGCATGAGAAATTGACTGGCCGTGTCGATATGCAGAACAAAGCTGTCAGGAAGCTAGTCCTCGTGAGCCTCAAGGGCCCAGCCAAGCAACTCCCATGTGTGGGGTACAGACAGATTTCCTCCTCTGACCACACCATGAAAGATTCATTGTCTTTTCCTCAGAAAGTGATGGGTGTTTTTCCTTACATAATGATGTCATTATACGAAACAGCATGAATTGCTGTGCAGAAATTCTAGCACTTCATCTTCAGAGTGAGGCTTTCTCCTCAGATTTCTGTTTAAAGGTGTAATTGTTCTTTTAGTGCTAATAACGTGTAATCAACTATTCTAAAATGAAGCCATAGTTTTTCACTTATAACTTCTATCAGTTTAATTATCTAACATATCGTTGGGTCTAGAGTAAAGGAGTCTTCTCTGGCAAGTCAGTCATACTCTGATTCTTCATTTATTTATCCATTCACGGCAACAGTTATTAAGCTTAATTTTGTATCATGTTCTCTGCAGAAAACACGCTATATATATGGATTCGTGCATGAAGATAGTCCTGCCTGATCACTTCTTGACATGCCTCATATTGTGTTTAATGCAAGAGGTGTGGCTGGAAATAGCAGCGGTTAAGCAAAATATGCAGTGTGTTGCCCGTTACACCAAGGAAAGACATCAGCAGACACTCAGTGTTTGGGTTTCCCAGCCTCTGTCCTCTCCATCATCGCTAATTCTTGGTGCTTGGTTTCCAGTCTCCTGGCAACTTCATGGCACAAAATGGTGGTGGAGCCAACATTCTAAGCAATCAGACAGAAAAGGGCTAGAGGACCAACTAATGCTGCCCCTGGTCTCTCTTATCCTCTTAAGCACCTCTCCCAGATTCCCCAGGGATTTCACCTTGCCAGACGCTGCCCCTAGCTGAGAAGGAAGGAGGAAAAACACTGCCCACTGTGCCCCACGATGAGGACATGGCTGAGAAAGGGGCTCCAAGCTGCAATTACCCACTTCCCAAAATCACGTGAGCCAATTGCCCTCTCGGTTGGTTGTTTCTCTGGAGAACCCTGTCTTAGTCCATCCAGGCTATTATAACCAACTAGAGGCCAGGCGCATGATTAAATCATGCACGTGTAGAGTCCCCTAAGCCTAGCCTGCCATGAGGGCCATGTCTGCAGCCCAGAAATGCCTATCAAGCTCCACCGATGCTGATGACACACAAGGGAAATATGGGGGAAAGGAGGGAGGGCCAGAGAGGTGCTCCATGCACCTCATGGTGAACGGTTATTTGGTTGTTTCAGTCGTGATGCCTCTTAGCCTTTTATTATTATGATACCACAGACTAGTGGTTTATAAACAACAAACATTTATTGCTCATAGTCCTAGAGGCTAGTTGTCTGAAATCAGGGTGTGCCAATGTGAGGGTTCTGGTCAAAGCCTCTATCTTGCTTTCAAACAGTGATACACCTTCTGCAGGTTCCTTTCTGGGTGTTTGTCCTAATAGCCTTCAGTGGCAGTGTAAGAAGTTTGGTGACCCTGAGGCCACCACATGGAGAGTTCATTTAGAGAGGCCCAAGGAGCCCAGGTGTAGGTCTTTCCAGTTAGATGCCAGGTATGAAATGAAAGGGCCTTTGAGGTGATCTGGCCACAGTTACTATCTGATGGCCACTGTATGGAAGACCCCCCCATCAAGAGCCACCTGCTGAGCCCAGCCAACCTGAGACCTGTGAACCAAGTGTGAGTTAAGAGGTTGGAAGGGTTCGTTGTGTGCACAGTGCCATGGAATTGAATGTGTGCATCTCCCAAATTCCCGTGCAGAAGCCCTAACCCCCCAATAGGAGGTGACTCAGTTTACATGAGGCGATGAGGTGTGGGCCCTGGTCTGGTGTGGTTAAGGGCCCCTGTCCAGAGAGACACCAGAGCACATGCTCTTTCCCATGTGAGGACAAAGCCAGGCGGTGGCTATCTGCCAGCCCAGTACAGGCCTCACCAGAAACCAACTTTGATCTGAATGTCCAGCTTCCAGATGTGTGAAAAATAAATGTGTGTTGTTTAAGCCCTCTGTAGTGTTTTGATATATTCACCCAGGCTAAGAAGCTCAGACAGGTCATCCTGAGCCCACTGAGTAAATTCAGAACATCCTTGAGGTATAGACTGCATACTGCCCTCATCAGATTCTGATCTGAGCCTCAGAGGGGACCGTTCACTTCTGTACACAGACCAGCCCTGGGTGGCCAGCAAATGAGTCCATCTCCACATACTTGAACTTGTCCTCCCTGCAGGGCCTCACTCACGCCTGTGCCCCGAAACCCATTTCCTGTACGTGGTTTTTCTTCCCATTTTCACCCTTGACCATCTACCTAGCCTTGCCCTCCTGGCCTGGCTAGGAGAAAGCCCACCTTGGCCTTGTCCTCAGAATCAGGTTTCAGGAATGATGCTACTTAAAGTTTATTTTGAAATTCATATGGGTTTTAAGGTAAAAATTTTCCTCTTTCTCCTTGAAATACAACTAGACAAATTTGGAGATATTTATCCAGAGCAGTGAAAGTGAGATGTTTAGTCAACTAATGGAAAGTGAGGAGCTCAGCACTCCAGGAAATGTCCTGGAGTCTTTATGTCTTCCCCCTTGAAGGTTTTCCTGTCAAACATTTGCTGTGTGCATGAGTAGGTGAGATTTAGCCAGACTCCCCAATTGCACTCTTTTTTAATAAACCAGCATAAAGTAGGATTTATTTACATAATGCAATGATCCGTGAAGGTTACCATAACACCGAGGGACCATATTAACCGCTTGGGTGGAATTCATTAGAAATTAACTACCACTTAAATTAATTTTCCCACAGTCACAAGGCTGTAATGGTGGGAGAGGGGACCGTTCATCAGCGGGTGCTGACAGGGGACCTGTCACCGCTGTTATTTATAGGTGAGTGAGCTAACCCGTGGAACAGGCACACCTGGGCAAACTCGGAGCCCCTGACTCACAAAAGCCACTCCAAAGGCCTCAAATTCCTCATTAATAGGTCATCTGGCCTCATGAACCCGCCCTTTCTCACACTGGACGAGGTTGACACAGAGCAACTCTGGTCATCATGACCTACAAACAGGACAACTGTCTTGAAAACCTCATAAAGCATATGTTCTTACACGCAGAGTTGCTCAGAGCCCCTGTGGCCACTCTAGGAACCTTTCAGAGTACCAGGTGCAAATTACCTACTCATAATAGTCCATTAGAGACTTCAGAGATGGGGTCACCCCAAGAGGAGGGCCAATCCTCAAGAAGAGAGCAAGCTGGCAGGAACCCACTGGGTTTTCTGTAGGAGGGCAGAGAGAGTGTGTGTGTGGCATGTGTACACATGCGGTGCATGTATGTGGTGTTTGTGCGTGTGTGTGCATCTATATGATGCCTGCATGCCCTTTGTGCTATATGTACACATCTATGTGTGTGTGTGTGTGTGTGTGTGTGTGTGCGCGCGCATGTGTTGGTATGTGTGCAAAACATGTGGCATATGTTTGTGTGGGGGGTGTGCACTGTGTGGTACATGTGTGGTGTGTTTGTATGTGTACATGTGTGTTGTGTGAATTGTGTTTTGTGTGTATGTACGTGTGTGAGAGAGTGAAAGAGAGAGGGACAGATGTCATCCCTCTGGGAGGGGGAGGGTAGGGACTGGTTGAAAGGCCCACCGTCTGGGAAAGAAGGAGGGGGAGGCCAGAGACCCAGAATGTTCTTGTGGGAAGGTCCTGGCCTCCTGCTGAGGGAGCCATGGATGCAGTTTAGCTTCCAGCCCCTAACTCCCTCCAGCTGCAGCAGAAAATCCGGGAGGCCTCAGAGACCTGGGCTTGGGGCCCCTGACAGAGGGTGGGAAGGAGCAGCGTGCCTGGCCTGGGACCCTCTCAGCTCTGATGCCCCCTGTGAGATTGATGCATTCAGTGGAGGCTCCCCCATGCCAGGGCCCAGGGTACACCTGAGGCTGGAGGTATACCCAAGCTTCAGGCCACCTTTCCCTCTAGATTGGGCTGGGGTGGGGGATGTGCTGGAGGCCAGTGAGGGCCAGGGTCCGAGGGTCCTCTTGCTGGACTCGTATTCGGAAGATCCTAAGAGTGTCTTAGGCAATGACCCCGTGGGCACTCTGAGCTTAAAGATCCTGGTGTTTGGCCCCAAGGCCAGCAAATTGAGATGCATTTCTAAGAAGAGAGGAAATCCCCAAGTTTAAATCTCAATCAGCGCTCCCTCTCACCCAGGCAACAGTTCCACACCACAGCCCCTCTCAGGCACAGAGCTTCTTCTGAAAAGCGCAGGGAAGGACATGCCAGGGAGCCAGAAACACCAAAGCGGAAACAATGGAGGCAAAGTTGGAGTGGCGGTAACCCAGCACTGAGCAATCTCTGGCCTTTGGAAGGAGACCTGGGGAGCATGAAATAGGAGCCAGAAGGACCAATGCCACTGTGCCTTCTGGAACCCAAGTCCTGTCACCCTGGACTTGATGCAATGTTGTCTCTCCGTACTCGCCTTCCACAGGGGGCAATGTTGGCTTCCTCCAGATTTATAGGAGGGTGGCTGCTCTGGTGACACTATTTGCTTTTGCACAAACTGGGCTGTGGTGGATCTTTCACGGACGTAGACCACTGATAAACTGCCCTCGTGTCTTTCTATGGCACTTCCCTCCGATACACATACACACACACATCTCTGTGGAGCCTGTAACAACGCCTGATCCAGAAGCACTGGGATGAGCTTCTGGCCAAGGGCTTTGCACACATGTGCCATCACCTACTGTCTCAGGCTCACTTACCATCTCAGGCATGGCCACTGCTCGCTGCCCAGACTTGCCCTCACCAGGGAGTGTGTGTGAGGGACCCATGAGGGGCAGGGGGGATATCAGGCCCTGGCGCCCTAGCCCACTTCCCCCGCAGCACCTGCTCTGCGTGGTTGCCACCAGCCTGGTGCAGGGCTGAGGCCCCTCCTCCAGCTCTCGGAGTAGAAACGGCACATAGCCCGAGGCCGCCAGAGTAATGCTGGTGTCACGTGCTAGAAAACATATTTGTTTTGTGTTCTCCAAGGACAAATGACAGACATGTGAAAACAGTCCCCGCTTTCCTTTCAGGGACACTGAGTTTACAATTAACTTCTGTCAGAGGAGACGGCGTCTCCTGCGTCCCCTCAGTGTGACTGCCCACTGCTACCATTTTACAGGGGGGACGCCGCGCGGTGTTTGACACATGTGATTACAAGTTTACAGAACCCACTCCCGTTCCTGCTGCTACTGCTGCTTCTCTTTAGGAAAAGCCACTCATTAGAACCAAACAGGTCCATGTGGGGAATTGATTACTCCAGCACAGGAGGCCTCATTTGAACACGGGCACTCCCAGGGCTTCAGGAATGGGAGCCAGCGTCCTGCTCCTAGACCCCAAAGACGGTTTCTCAGAATAGGGGACAGGAGCTGGTCCCAAGCTTCCTCCTGGGAAAATGCACACAGACAGCACCCAATGCACGTGTGCGCACACACACACACACACACACACACACACGTCCATGTATGTGCACATATGCACACACTCTCACATCAGCGTGTGTGTGCATGCACACACCACATGTACACACATACATATGTACATCTTGCACGCACCACATACACACATGCAGGCGGGTGGATGCCATGTACACACATGTGTACTTGCACATGTACACATACCTATGTATGTGTATACACATGCACTTCCCCACTCAGGGACAAAGAGCTATCTTAGGACAGACAGCAATGGACAGACCTTGGTCTTCAGTGTGGTTGGAGCTGTCTTTCTGCCTCCTGTTTGGTAAGGCCTATGTTCACAGTAGGCTGTGTCCACTGTTCCCCAGGAGAGACCTGGAGGAAATGGTTGTGTGTGCTCAGAGGCTCTAGAGGAGCAGTCCTTACAGATGCCATTGCCCACCTTGTCCCCCCCCACACATGTGTCCAGAAGTGGGGGCAGAGGAGGAAAGGAACCAAGAGGGATTAGGAGTGGCCACTGTCTGTATTGCCACTGCAGTTGACAGTAAATCCCAGGAAAAGAATAAAGCCTCCCTCAAGGTCTCAGAGGTAGAGACCCGTGAGCTGATCCCCTCCCCAGGTAGGCCTGGGTGGGTGGGCCAGGGGGAAAACCCACAGGGCTGTGGAAATAGCTACTACTCCTGGAATGGGGGCTACTACTAGATCCTGGACACCTGATGTGCCAAAAACAGAGCAAGCCCCTGTGGTCCAAGCTCAGGACAATTTTTGGAACTTAATTCTAGAAAGATTCCATGAGGATTTTGTGAAACATAAAGAAAGGAAGCAATGTGACCTGTATCTGTGTTGTTAAAGGCTTATAATAATTCTTTTTAAATCCTCACCCAAAGATATGTGGTGTTTGTTTTGTGTTTTTTTAATTGATGTTTAGAAATAAAGGAAGGGAGAGAGAGAGAAAACCTTGATTTGAGAGCAAAACATTGATCGGTTGCCCCCATATGGCCCTCAACTGGGTCCTAAGTAGCTCGCAATGGACCCTTTAATTTTGCATAAAACCAAGTGAATTAGCATCAAATAGGAGCAGCTTTGTGCACATTAGTAGGCAAAGATATCCACTTGGCTCTCGAGCTATTAGTCCACCTGTGGCTTCTGTTTTTACAAGATTTCATTTCCATTGGTGTTGCTGCTTTTTAATAAAGAATTTTTCATCTCTTTTTCTCCAACCAAAATAACATTGTAGCCAAACTGGGATACCCCTTTTTCTGCTTCAGAAGAAAAGAATGAAGTGGCCTTTTGAAGCCATCTGATTTTTTATAAATTTAATTAACAAATCCTGTGTGTAGAACATGGAGACTATTCTAAAAAAACACCATATTTTCTATTTGTTTTGAGCTCGAGGATTTTTTGTTTCTCAGCGATACTACGCTAAATTAACTTTGCATATTCTATTTACAAGTGTATTATATTTCATGTATATGAGTAAATTATTCATGTATCTAGAAACATAACAGATTTAATTAGAAATTCGTCTCCAGTTTGATCAGGAATTGTTTTCTTTGTTCTTAAAATTGTTCTCTTTCTTCTAACCTAGCAACATAAAGAGGAAAGTGATGATTGTGAGAACAAAGAGATTTTAGTTCTTCGTCAATCCCATTCTTTGGGAGGTCATGTGGAATTGAACAAAAATTGAATTTTGGGAATTGATAAATAATGGGAAAGCTTGTGTGTGTGTGTGTGTGTGTGTGTGTGTGTGTGTGTGTGTGTTCAAGTTATCTAAGCACTTTGCAAACAACCCAACACAAAACAGCTTGGGAAAAACTTCTACATGTTGGGCTCCAACAGTCACACTGGGTTTCTTGGGACCACCCATTGTGAGGCTGGTCCTGGACACCTGTCGTAGGAGGGGGGTGGAGACAGTTTGGACTTTGTGGTCCACTGTGATCCCACTGCCTCTGGATTTCAGACCATGGCAAAGAACTCAGAAGACCCCCTTAGTCCCTTCTCTTTCCCCCTGCACCTCTGAGGCAGGACAGGTGACAAGCCAAATCTCCCAGCAGAGTAGGGACAATGTTTAGAACGCGGCAAATTATCATAAACATCAAGCCTGACACCTGAGTCCCCAGCCCTGGTGTTGCCAATGATCTGCCTTCTCTAATACTGGTGACAACATGAACGACACTGCCCCCAACACACCCATCCCTGAAGGAAACCCAAGTGTCTTGCAGATTCCCACCTATAATGCAAGCACATTCTCCCCCTTTACTCATAATAGTTTCTGTGCACACAACTTCTCCAGAAGACGGTTCAGGTGGTGGGTCTAACAGTTTCTCAATGGAAGGGCAGCCTCCCTGAAACAGCAGAGCACCTGCTCTCTCGGACTCACATTCTGGTCAGGCCACACCTGACTTCCTGAAGCGGTGGCCCAGGCAGTGGTGGTGGCAGTGGTGGTGGCAGTGGAGGTGGGGGACGAACTCTCGTCCCGAGGCTGAGAAGGGAAAGGACAGGTCTCACTACCCCATGATTCCTGCCTGTGTCCGCGGGAACGTGGAATCCTCCCACCATCTCCACGTCTGCACACGGATCCGCGTCTCCTGTCCGGAAATCAGAGGAGGCGAACACAGCTGTATCTCCATTTTCTTCTGTTCAGAATCAGCGACACCAGTGATCGGCAAACTCATTAGTCAACAGAGCCAAATATCAACAGTACAACGATTGAAATTTCTTTTTTGAGAGCCAAATTGTTTAAACTTAAACTTCTTCTAATGCCACTTCTTCAAAATAGACTCGCCCAGGCCATGGTATTTTGTGGAAGAGCCACACTCAAGGAGCCAAAGAGCCTGCATGTGGCTGGAGAGCCGCAGTTTGCTGACCACTGGGCTACACCGAACGTTTCCACACTGTCCAGGAATGTTTGACTTTCAGCCACTCGGTTTCATTTCAAACCAACACATGTTCTTGTTGCAGCAAAGCAGGGGTGTTGTTTGTTCCAAAAGGAACAACACACAGCTGTGACATAAACACAAATAATTGGCTCTATGACATTCTTAATAAAAAAGACATGTTGATTTTGTTGTAATGGCAAATTTATGGCATATCTTTCTGCTAAGTGAGAACAAATGTGGTCTAGGCCTGAGCATCCCTTCCGTAAACCAAGACTGCCCTCTACGGACACACGGCTTTCTCGTGGCCACCCTCCCATCCTCCAGCTGCTCAGGCACCTGGGGACCGAGGGCCGCTTTCTAAACTGAACAGACTTCAGCCCAGAAGGGGCGCTGTTCCTTCTTGCCGCCCGTTTCACAGCAGCTCGTGGGGGCAGGTGTTCTCCATCGATTTCCATCAGAGCCAGGGTCCGAGATGGACACCCTCATCTGTGGCCCTGAGGCCTGTAACTCGGGATTCTGTGGAAATTCCCAGGGTGACAAGCCCTCGAGAAGCAGCCTGCCTTGGAAATGCCAACCACTACAGAGAGAGCGAGAGATGCTTGTGCGGAGAAAAGCTGGCCTCCAGTGTCTCTGGGTCTGGAGAGAGATCTCTACAGTCAAGGAGATGAGTGAGAAGGCAGGAGATCGCTGGACCAAAGCAGCAGCTTTTCAGAGTTGTAGAGTGGCTGCCATGTAACATTTGTGAGGCCAGGCTGGAACACACAGGTGGATGTGATCTGTCTTCATACAATGAAACAAGCTAGAAAAGCAGTGCTTCCTGCACGCCTGCAATCTCAATGAAACATGGGCAGGAAGAAAATGCTCCGGTGGCCGGCCTGAGACACCGGCAGCACTCACATTCTGGTCAGGCTACATCTGACTTCCTGCCCATCAAAATACAGGGAGTGGAGTTTGCTATGCAGAGGTCAAGTCCACACATAGGGTGCTCAGCATGCTCTCAACGTGCCCAACAGATGAATCTCCAGGGAGACGAAAAGAGAGCTGCAACCAGGGTTGCAACTCTGACTTCCAAGTACATACTTGAGTCACAACCACCTGAGCCTATTCCCCAAATAGTTGCAGCTGGTCAATGGGAGTCTGCACTGATCTCTACCCACTAATGCCACGTACGGTCTGCTAACTGTGGGCTCCTGGGCAGCTGTGCCCAAACCCCTGCTGTGTGGAGAGGAGGCAGCTTGGTGAAATGATGAGAAAATGGGAAATCCCTCTCAGATTAGCTCAATAGAGAAAGGTCTTGGGGAACACTTACCTAATCAATAATTGTGCAAGAAATGGCCACTGGAAGCCAGCGCTCGCTCGCTCTCTCTCTCTCTCTCTCTCTCTCTCTCTCTCTCTCTCTCTCTCTCTACTTCTGTTCATAACCTTTCAAGGGGGCAGGCCTTTAAATAGAAGCAGGGATGGCTCTGCCTGTTCCCAGCTGCCTGAGCAATCTCCCAACCATGGCAATACTCCTTCCTCCCCTGGGACTGCCTGCTGGTCTGATGCCCACATGGACAGCACAGGAAACCAGTAAATGGGCCCCAGTGGGCCCCCAGGGTGCAGGGTTCATATTTCCACAGTGAACAGGCACCGGCTGGCACTCGGGGCTCACCCCCAGCTGATTCCTGCTGTCCTCAAACTCTTAAAGCTGGAATTCCACTTTCTGAAGTGAGGATTTCAGAAGACAGCTCCAGGCATGGTCCCCCAAGTGTTGGCTTAAGTGAGCAATGGAAGGAGGGGCCCACCTGGGACAAGAGGAAATGCCTATTTATTTTTTAATGGCAGTGGAGTCTAAAAGTCCAGGTCCCTCTTGCTAAAAGTGAAAGCCAAGTTCTTATCTTAGCACAGGTTCCCATTGGCCAGTTTCACACTTCAATAAAGCTGTAAGAAGGAGGAACTCCTTGAAACTGCTCCAGCATGCCTTCCCCAAGGCGTCACTTCATGGCTGGCACACTCATCATGGCCACCTTGCTGGGATACCCATGTTTGTTCTCCTTTTTCAGTTCAACATGTTCCAACACTGACTTCTACTTATTAGTGTTACTTTCCCCAAACCACTTTAGCTGTGCATGTTGTCCTGGTTTTAAGTCTGTGGTATAGTATAGAGCCATGGTCGGCAAACTACGGGTCTCAAGCCATATGCGGCTCTTTGGCCTCTTGAGTGTGGCTCTTCCACAAAATACCACACCCTGGATGAGTCTATTTTGAAGAAGTGGCGTTAGAAGAAGTTTAAGTTTAAAAATTTAGCTCTCAAAAGAAATTTCAATTGTACTGTTGATATTTGGCTCTGTTGACTAATGAGTTTGCCGACCACTGGTGTAGGCTGTGAAGTCAACATGAAGTTTGCATCCCCATCTGTGAGTAGGATCGCATAAATTTGAAAATGCATTGGATTGGATTTCTGTCCTTATAAATTAAACCAAATGTGGCTTCCAAACCCAACCCCACCCCACCCTGAAACCCTGTCCTCTTGGCTCTGCTGTCTTCTCATGAGACTGAACACAGTCAAACATTTCATTCGAATGGGGTTTCATTTTGTTATATTGCCAAATCTTGTACAAGAAGGGACTTTTTTAACTTAAAAGATATATAACATTTTGTAAAGAGTTAGCACTCTGTTCATATTCTGGATGAAAACCATATTTGGAAATAAAGGAGACTCTCAAGAGTTTTAATAATTTGGAATTTACTGACCACATGGAACAACCCTTTTTCAGATTTGAACTTCATATTAATTTTTAATACTTTTCAATAAGACTTTGCACTTCTCAAAATAAGCACACTGTCGTTAGAATGGACTGACAGCGCTATCCGAATGTGTGAAGATTGTGAGTTTTGCCACTTCCTTAGGATAATTAAATGCACACCATAGGGCCCTCTAACATAAACAGTATAAAGTCACTCTTCTTTGCAGAAGTTCCCACTCCTAGCAAGCTGCAGGCTTCTCCCTGGGCTCCCGACCTCACCAGGCCTCGCAGCCTTTGATACAGGGGCAGTGGTGAGGGAAGCAGGCAGGACAGGGGTGCGGAGAGAGGGCAGAAAACTTGCTCTCAGAGGGCCAGAGAGCAGATATTTTTGGCTTTGTAGGCCTCACGGTCTCTGTCGCTGCTACTCCACTCGCTGTGTAGCTTCAAAGCAGCCACAGACAATTCGTGGATGAATGAGAGAGGCAGAGTTCCGATGAAATGTTGCTTATAAAGACACCAGGGATTCACCACCCCTGTGGCATGGGCCCCCATCTGACTCTTGCACGAGGCTGTGAGGCCAAAATGAGGCCAGTCCACACCAAGAGCACAGTGGGAGCCACAGGCCTGGGCTGACCAAGATCATTAGATTCCAGGAAGTGTGTTCAGAATTTAGGCTGCTGGGTGTTTCCTAAAACCTCCCCAGGGGATTTTAATGAGAATACAGTTAGAGACCCCTAATAATAGGAATAGTATGTGACACATATGCACACCTGAACACATGTGTGCATACAAACATGCATGTGTGTATACACGCATGCACATGCCACATGCAGACATGCGTGCATCACAGAGAGATACACCAGACAGACAGACACTTACCTGCATACGCACATATATATACATAAATGCACATATGCATGCCCAGACACTCAAACATGCCTGTAGAAACACACACACACACACACTCACACACCTTACTCTAGTTGACCCAGTATAATTCTTGACAATCCAAATTAGGCAACGGATGTTTTTTGAAATCACCCCTTCGATTAGACTCTGGGACAGTTGACGTCCACTTTGACCATCGCAGAGAGAAAATGTACACAGCTCCCCAGGCCCAAGGAGAGCAGAGCCCGGAATCCCACAGGCTGACTGTGCAGCTGGCATGGCCCCACTCCCTGGGATGTCCTTCATCAGCCACGCGGGAACTAGGAAAAGGGAAGCCTGCTAACATGCTTGAGAATGTGTGGTCACAGGCCCACACGCAGAAAATAAGCACCTCAAACTTCTAATTCAGAAGGTGTGTAAAGTCATAGTGGCAACTCCATCTTGGGGGTCCTGGAGAGGAACCAGCTTTCCAGCCACGCTGAGCTGGGGGTGGAGGTTGGGGGGTAGGGAGGCTGCTCCGCGTGGGCCCCACCATGTGGCCAAGAGCTGCTTTCCCAGCCGTCTTAGATGTCAGAGGGGACACACATCCTTCTTAGTCTCAGTCTCCGCAGAGTGAGAGGCAGAGTTTATTAGAGTTTTTTAAATGATTAATAGTTTGTATTCACAACAAAAAATTTAAAAGATACAGTTCATCTAATAAAAAGTAAGAGCACATCTTTACACCCCCAACACATCACCTGGGCCTCAGAAGTGGTGTCTAGTGACAGATGGGTACTTGTTCTTCTGATCTTTCTTGCATGTGCGTGCATGTCCTTCTGTGATGTTGTATAGCCATATACTTAGAAATATGAGTATGTTTCTAAGAAAGTTACCTAGAAATAGGTAAAAAAAAAAAAAAAAAAAAAAAAAGATTGCTTTGACTGAATGTCATCCTGAGCTTGCACATCAAAAGTCTCTATTTTTCTGGCATCCAGGATCACTGGTGAGAAGTCTGATGCATATTTAGTTTTCCTCCTTTTGATCGTAAGCTGCTCACTTCCTCTGCAAGATATTGGGGTTTCTCTTGTATTTGGTGTTCTGAGCTTTGGAGGATCGGCCCAGAGTGTAACGGTGGCCTCAGATCAGTTCTTCCATCATTTAACCTTCTCAGCCCTCATTGAGACAAAGCCGACCATTTGTTTCTCTTCCTCTTTGAATTATGATTTATTTAATTATCCTCTCTCCGCCTTCTTTATCTCTCCTGAAAGTCCTGGAGAAACGCCGACACTGTGGGCTAAACATCTACATCTTCTTACTTATGCCTGTGTGTCCTCTTCGACGGCAGCTCCCAGCTCACTGACTCCATTTCAGCCTTGTCCATACCCTGGGACTCCAGGGAAAGTGGAAGATCCAAATGACCCAGGCAGCTTTCTGGCTCCCTGAGTGCCCCCTGCTCCCACCAGCAGCACTTGTAGAAGGGGTAGCAATGCCCACTGTCCAGGACATTGTCTGAGGGTCAAGGGCCTTCCCCTTGACCATCCAGTGGGTCCTCCTGCCACATGCATAGCCTTCTGGATTGACTTGGATCAAGAACAAACAAGGGTGAAGTAAGTTGGGTGTTGAAATCCCTGAGGTGCTTGTGCATCGAGGCTGAGGGTCAGATCCGGGAAACAGAGCAGGGGAGACGTGAGAGGTGAGTTCCACCTGAGAGAACACGCAGATGGCACCTCCGTCTATGGAGTAACGTGCATCGGCTGAAAGATTACACAGATTGCAGGCAGAGCAGTAACATCATCAGAGTGATACTTTAAGAGGATATCGTATAACCAGAAGTTGGAAGAGCTTTTCTTGTTTATAAGAGAAAACCCAAAACCTTAAAGAAAAATCAGGTACTTTTTACTTTGCTGTGTATTTTTGCATGGCAAGGACCCCTTACAGAAATACAGAGTCATGAGACTGAGAAAATTGTTTGCAGATCAGGTTGATCTCCTTACTATACAAAACCCTCTTACTTCTTATTTAGAACAAAACTAGCAATCGAATGGGAAAATAGCAAAGACTGAGAGTGAGCTGTTTGCACAGCCTCCCTGGCAAACACCAAATAAGGACTGAAAGGATGCTCGGTCTCACCCGGAGCAGCCAGACACGGCCCAAAAACAAAGAGCACGCCTCAGGAAGAGCCACACAAAACTCACTTTCTGCACTCCTGTGTGTTTCTGGCCAAGACGTGAGTTGAAACAACCTTTTGGGAAGTTTATGGGGCCACGTGTCTGAATGGAAGGTGGATGTATTCGTTCACCCAGCAGCCACATTTGGGAGATTATCACACAGCAACATGAGCATTTGTGTGGGATGAGCCACGTTTCAGGGTCTCTTAGATCAGTATTTGTATTGGCAAAAACTGGAAAAGTGCTTGAAATAACTTTCCTTCCTGTAAAGCACTCGGACAGAGCTGGCACAGGGCCAGCACTCCAGACGTTTGCTTAAACACACGAAACTGCGGTTTTTTATAGTTTGGAGGCACCAACAGGCTTTGTCAACAGGCCCTGCAACATGTCAGCTTTCGGCAGGAGGTGTTGACGGAGAAGCAGCGAGACGGGCACTGAGAGGAAAGAGGGAGGCCTGGACACAATGAGTCCTGCTTTTGTTTAAAAATAAGAAGAGAGAAAGGCCACTGGGATGTGTGATTTAAGCTGCGCGCGCGTGTGTGTGCACGCGTGCAGAGAAAGGTTCGGAGGATTAGACGGGTTTCTGGCGGTGCACCTCGGAGAGACGAGCTGGGGACGCGGAGGGAGACGGAACTCCCTCACCACATGGTTTGTCTTGCTACAGTGAACATACACTGCTCTGGTAATTAAAACGTCGGCTAACACAGAACAAAACAAAAATTAAATGGAGTGAGAAACCGTCATAATAGTTTAGATTGCTAGGTCAGACGCGTGGTCTCAAAACCAAGGGTAGCGTGCAGGCTTTTTTTTTTTTTTTTTAGAAAACAAAGACCTCCCTCCCTGGAGTATTAGTTTGATTTGGGGCCAAACCGTCCATGATAAAAGCGGGCATTTCAGGATGGAAGAGGGTAGTCAGCAGCAAAGACCAGTTTGCACATGAAATGCGAAGTGTGCCCCAAAGCAACCAGAAAACCAAGTGACCTCCAGAGAACAGCACAGCATGAGGGGCCAGGAGAAGCAAGGGGCCCGTTGCTGTGGCAACGCTGCTCCATCTCCCACCATGAAAGCTCCTGAGGAAGGAAGCACACAGCTATTTGACTCCTCCTTGTGTCTCCTCCGTGTTCCCTCAGGGCCAGTCCTAAGGGTCGGGACACCAGAGCATCTGGCCCTCCCAGTTTTTCCTTTCTAGAAGGGGTGGGGAAGAATAAAATAGTCAGCCTAGCCAGGATGAGGTGCACTTAGCTATATGATGGGGACAGGGGGAAAGAAATAGAGGCACTTTCTGCTGTCCACAAGGGGTCAGGAAGGACTCCTGCGAAGGTGCCCTTAGAGGGAGGCCTGAGGGGAGAAGAGGGCCACAGACACCTGGGCAGAGACCAGGGAGAAGGAGCAGCCAGGGCAAAGCCAGGCTGGAACCTGAGACCTGGAGGACAGAGGCCTGTCGGAGGGCAGAGGGAACTGGGAAGAGGTGGGGGTTCGAGGAGTGGTTGCTGTGGGCTAGGGAGTGTTTTCTAAAATTTTGCACAGACAGGGGACAGGCTCTGCACAGATACCCCTGGGTGCTGGGATGGGACTGGACCTCGAGCACCAGGGAGAAGGCAGGATTCTGGGGAAGGAGCCTTTGCAGGGCTGCAGGGGACAGGGGCAGGCATGGGGGCAGGGGAGGGGGTGCCCTGAGGAAGGGGCTCCCAGGGCTTCGGCTTCCCTGGCTGTCAGCACTCACCCCAGATGGTCCCACTCATGTGCTCTCTCTCTCTCCATCTCCCTCTCCTCTCTCCTTCCACTTCTCTCTCCCAATTTCTGAAGATTTGGCAAGTCTCCCTGGCTCCTCCCCTAAGAATAACTTCCTTACAATATTTCTCAGGGAAGATAAACAGTCAAAACACTGTGTTGTCAAGTCAGCGGAAAATAATGCTTTCCTCCCCGGGGTCTTGTCGCCAAATTGAAACATAATTAGGTTCTTTTGTTTTCGCCTGTTTTCCATTTTCAGGATTGCATTTTCTTCATTTTGCTCAAGTTTTTTTCTTCATTTGCACAAAGCCCAGATCACTCCAGAGCCAGCACACACCAGGCTATGTTGGGAGACTCGCCCCTCCCCCAGGAGACCATCACTGACTTTGGTCCTAGTCTCCCAGCGCTTCCTTCTGCAGCGTGCATGAATGTCTGCACGGACTCCACGTCGTGGCTGTAACTCAGTCTCCCATGCCCGGGGCACCGGGGCAGAGGTGACCACGTCCAGCCTGCTGGCCAGTGTGCAGGATGAGGGGGCAGGCGGCTGGGCTCCTGGGTCCTCAATGGGGCTGTGGCCAGAGCCCCTACCCAGTCTCTTCATGTTGGCCTGAGTTCCAAGGTGGATGGCCTTTGGTGACCTAGCTTTATAAAGTCACCCAATGTCACTTCCTCCCAGTCGAGTGCCTGGGCTGAGATAAAGGTGGGAACAGGCCCCAGCCTGCAAACAGCCAGTGATGACAGAAATAGACAATAGGCTTCAGAATATTCTCTGAATATGTGGGACTTCCCCGGCACAGCTGTAAGACAGGGCTTGAGGAGAGGGATTTCTGGGCCGTGGGGAAGGAGGGGGCGCTGGTTGGGTTTGCCTGTGGATTCATCTGGAATTTCACTGTGGCACTGGTTTTCTTTTTTCTTTTTCTTTTTTTTCTTTTTTTTATAGTTGAATTTGTTGGGGTGACATTGGTTTGAAGCCATACAGGTTTCAAGTGAACAATGAATAAAATTTCATTTGCAGATTTTCTCTTCCAGGGGAGAGAGTGCAGAGCCAACCTCCGTGTGTGTTTTCCTTGTGAGTGTTCTCCTCTGTTAGGTGTCCCATCAGCTGCCTTATTATTACTATTATTACTGTTATTATTATCCCTGAGGTGTAAATGGCATATGACATTATGTTAGTTCCAAGTGCACATTGTAATGATTCGGTGTTTGTATAAGCCCTGTGAGTCTTTTATGCATCTTTGTATTGGGTTGTCTATCTTTTCCTTATATATTCTGAAGTCCATTGTCTGTTTCTGTCATCAATGTGGCTCTTGTTCTGTTATTGCTGCCCTCTTTAATAAGCCCTGAGTAAAAATAAGCAAAGCTGGAGCCAGTCTCTAAACAAATAGTGAGTGTATGCAGCACGGAGGTGCTGGCCTGAAGCCCAGGCATGGCCCAGCCCTAGCCTCTCCGTGGCGACACAGCCCAGCCACATCCTGTGCTGGGGGAGCCACTCTCCCGACTTTGACTGCAACACCGGGTGTCCGATGCCTCGTTCACAGCAGAGCATAAATACTTCACTAAAGCCTCCATTTGTCATTTGTGCACAACACTCTAGAGCTCATACAATATGAACTATGGTTTGTAATGGCCTTCATGTGCAGGTCTTTGGGGGAAATACTGTGTTCAGGAAGACAAAGCAAATGGCAGGCATTCCTAAAGGGGTCGGACTCCTGTCCATAGAAATACATTGGACCTGACAAAGTTACTCTGATGATCTCTCGTGTTGTCTTTCATTGGGCACAAAATGAGGTCTGCCTGTCAAAGTCACGTGTGGCCAAATGTCCTGGAACCCCAGGTAGAGGGGCTAGAGATTCCAGGAGCAGAACCCAGGTGGTGTCTAGGGAGTGGGCGGGGTGAGCTGACCACACACAGAACTTCCCCATCGGAGGGGAGCAGTGGCCGGCTGGGCCCTCCTAGGCCTCTCCTGAGACAGAACTCATAGTGCCCAGGAAGCTCGGCTTCTGGCGCCAGCCTGACCCCTCCTCGGCCCCTGGTGCCCGTGAGCTTAGGAGAGGGGTGATCACTGTAGTCCTGAGCTCCAGGCCTTCCAGACCCTGATCTCCCAACCTCTCCAACTCTGAGCGAGGGCTCCAGGCTGCCAGCCTCTTCTCAGCTTCTGTGCACAAACGAGGGATGAGGAATGAGCCTAGTGACTGGTTCTGAGTCCTGGGCACTTTGCACCTCGGCTAGATAGCAGGTGCCTGTCTGCACTGCCAATGACTGGGGCCTCTTCCGGTTGCAGGCAGAGGCTCTGCTCTTTGCCTCCCCATCTTCTGGTCTGGAGGGCCCAGGACTGGAGACTCACCGAACTTCTGCCCTGACTTCCACACTGCTGGGTTAGTCTTACGGAATCCGGCCCACCCTGTGGTCTTATTTTAACTCAGGGTCTGGAAGAGGATCTGGAAGACTGAAGAACGGGGAGAAAATAACTGCTTATGAGCAGTTCTGGTCCTCAAACCCCTTTCCCTGTGGGACCATGACTCAGCACCCCAGGGCGTGGGGGTGTTGGCTCTTACACCTGGTGAGTGAGGGAGCAGCAGCTGATAGGCTGCAATCCTATTGTTGTCAAAGCCCATATAGTCACTGGAGGATGGTAACAGCCCACCTTACACCTGAGAAAATGGGAAATTAGAGAAATTAGTTGACGTGCTCAAAGTCCTGACCCAGGACTTCATGCACAATGGAGACATAACAAAGTCCCAACACGTTATAGTACATCCAGGGTGGCCATGTCCCGGGGCATTCCCTGCAGCTCCGGGTCGCAGGAATCAGCCTGCACAGGAGCTGGGCAGTGAGAAGGCCACTCCAGCCCCACCAGCATGCACTGTGACGACTCGCCCTGTGGGCCCAGACATTTAGGAACCCAGTGTGGAGGCCCATGGGCCTGGTGTCAGCCCCCTGCCAGTCCAGATACATGGAGGCTGGGTCCAGACAGAGGCTGCCTCCTCCCAGGCTGGATGGAGAAGCTTCAACGTCCCCACCCTCACCCAGGCCTTGCTGGGCTCCTGCTGGCTCAGGCCTGCCCACCATGCCCCGTCTGTAACACAGCCTGCACGCCACAAAGCCCACATCTTTCTTCCCTGGCTTTTTTTTTTTTTTTTTTTTTTTTAAGAGAGAATGGAAAGGAATTTTTTTTTTAAGGAAGGAAAGACTAAGAAGGAGATGCAGGAGATAAAGGGCACATGTGGGTGACAAAGAAACTATGACATAGTCAAATTTTATTAATGGCTCGCCCATATGCATTCAGAGAATAATTAACTATTCACAGGTGAAGTCAGCTGATAGGAGTGGCTGTCTTGAGCAAATCGAATGAGCTCCGATTATATCAATAGTTTTCAACCAGTGTCCCTGGTTATCAAACCATCAAATAAATTTGTCCACTCTCTTCCTTTGGGGGGAAAAAACTTTAATTATCCAGCCCCAGCGTATGGCAGGTCATTAATAAAACCTAGTTATCAGGCTGCAGGTTCGGGAGTTTTACTGTTATCCATCTTTTATCTAAATAAACATTTGGGAAATGTCCTTAAAATTATTACAGATACTTTGCCCCTGCCCACAGTAGGAATTTCTAAATGGAGCCCTCTGCATTAGACACACAATGCGTGGCGTCTGTCCACCCGCGGCCTCCGGCGGATGGATCCCTGCGCCGGGCTGCGCCTGCGTTGATGGATCGGGACCTGCAAATGCAGATAAGGGGGCACCGCAGCCAGCCCGCCCGCTCTCCCTAATGTTATTTACGCGCCTTTATGTTATGCATGCGTTCCTGATTTCCATGCCACATAGATCAATGACAAGCGGAAGAGCCGAATGCCGGTAACAGCACAGAGCAGGGCCCTGGGCCTTCCTTGCCAGTGCAGGATCCAGACAGTGTTCTTCATTAGAAGAATGAGTGCTTCAAAAAAAAAAAAAAAAACATTTATTATTCCATTTCCAATAGGATGAAGGTCATTCTAGAGAGACCTCCAAGCGTGGTGTGTTCTGCACATTGCTTTGTGGTGTGTGCTTACGCTTGGAGATTCCGTGCTCCGGGCAGGATTTGCATAGCCCACACCAGGCAGGAGACAGGATAAACAGCACTACCCACAGTGCCTGCCCCGGGGCAGCATTTCCCCTGTGGTCACCTCACTTCAGGGCGCCATGTGTAGGGATTTCAGCCCAGACAAACTGGAGAGGACCCTGCTCCCTAGCACAGACAGGATGAACCAAAAGTAGAAAAGCAGACTCGCCCTTTATTGAATACTAGAGGCCCGATGCATGAAAATTCGTGCAGGAGTATGCCTTCCTTCCCCCGGCTGCTGGCACTGGCTTTCCTCCCACACCCAGGACCCGGGCTTCCCTCCTCCGACCACTGGCAGGCACCCAGGACCCCGGCTGGCTTCCCCCAGGCTGCACGCAGACACCCGGGACCCTGTTGGCCTACCTCCGGCCCCAGCTTCATCAGGAAGGATGTCCAGAATTACATCCAGAAGACAGCCAGTCTAAAGCATATTACCCTTTTATTATTATAGATGCCTGAGAAAAGGCAGTAGAAAACATAATGCTGGGTTTATTTTATTTCTCTCCCATTCCGGTCTCTCAACAGATGCCTAAATTACTGGGTGGAGGCAAAAGTCTCGGAAATGTGCTCCAGCATCTAGAACTGCGCCCAAGACAATGGCACAAGCCCCAGGCACCTGGCCTCAGCCGCGAGGTGTCGGGTCCCAAAGACCTTGTGCAAAAAAACAATAAGATGTGAAGTAGCTCTTGAGGACAGCGTTAATTATTTTATTTTGACTATACTGAGTCACACTGCTTCTTCTTTCTAAAATAGCACTGTGGCTGGTGTTATATTGCTGCTGGACTGCAAGGTCTATACATTTCAGGAAGGAGGGATGTCTTCTGCTTGGTGAGGAAAACTGGACCCAGCCACCCTGTGGGCACCAGTCTGGGACTCAGTGGACAAATGAGGCCAGCTGCAAAACATGGCCCAACTGAGAGGGAGAAAGAGAGAGAGAAATGAGACAGAGGCTGAGAGGTTGAGCAAAGCTGACCAGCATCATCGTGAGGGTAGCCAAAATCCCTAGTTCCTTCCTCAAATTCTGATGCCTCTGGAAGAGTGTGCCAGCCAGGAGGGGTGGCACACAGGATCCTGTGCATGTATCTTAGCATATTTCTGTAAGATGCCTTCAGGCAGGTGCAGGGCACAAGCGACCCTCTCTGTCACTGGACTCAGGACTGGGGACAGGTGGAGAGCACAGAGGACCCTCCCTGACACTGCATCCCTGACACTCATGTGAGGCTGAGCACAGGAGGTGTGAGCACATCCTCATTCACAAGCAGATCAACCCCCACCCGCCCTTCGATGCAGTCTTTTTGGTTATGAGCCTCTAGTTCCACCCCTTCTATAATCCATCTTCCTAACAATGCTTCCTTTTTAATCAACGTGACTTAAAATTGCAGCTGCTTATGAATTTGGAAGATGTGTGTGTCTGCTCCGGCTTCACCTGCTGCACCCTGGCTGTTCCATGTTTACTTTTCCCGTTTTGGCTACGTGCTCAGGCCCATCACTTCTTATTTTGCAATTATGCCTGCTCTGCTCGCTGCACGCTGTCTTTGGTAGTTATATAATTAAAGAGCAAAGACTTTTTCCCTTGGCTGCACAAGGTGAAAAATGTTAGCTATTTCCACACTTCAGAGACCCAGCTGCTACAAGCATTAAAAATTACTTAAAACATAAATTTATGGCATTGTGATCACAATGGATTGTGTTCTTGTAAATGAATTGCACTGCAAACTGCTGTTTTAAATTAAAATATAGCTTATTAGGAATGGCAGGAGAGTAATACAGCAGGAACTAAGGTTTCATATAATTGTCCCCAAAAGCCCATTCCTCCAAGAAGTGATGGCAAAGGATGTGCCAGAAGCAGCGACGACTTCCTAGCTGTGTTAGACTCTGGGGCTTCCTTCCTTCTTTCTCCCCCAGCCCCCACCTCTCCGCACCTCCCATCTGCCCTCAGCATATCGAAAGGGTCGATGGCAAGCATTACTCTGAGGGAGGCAGTGGACATGCTAAGATAAATAAGATGCTGTTGTTCCCTCACACCACACAGGGTCTATTGGAGGGCCAGGTGGTCAGACAATGGGGAAGGGGCAGCGATGCCACATGTGGGGTAGTCTTTCCACAGCTGAGAAGAAGCAAGAACATTCAAGGACACACAGAGGAGATGGGGACCTGATTAATTAATCTAAGCCAGCAGCTGCTGAGGCTGACAGGAATTGAGGTTGTCAAGGAGGGGTTTTCAAGAGGCAAAATTTAACCCTCTCTTGAGCACTTTTGGAAAATGGTTGTCTAGTCTCTACTTGGACACTTCTGGTGGTGGAGACATTGCCACTTTGTGAAGTATCTCCTTTCATTTGTGGACACAAACTGAAATCTTCTCCCAGCTAAACAGCCTGAAAATCACATCTTCAGTTTGGACACTTCTACCTGGAAATGTTTGGGTGGCTTCCAAGAGAAGGTGTGTGATAGTTGCACATCCTGGGCACAATCCGAATGGCCAGGGCATGTGGACACGAGATAAGAGGAGCCCATGGAAGGATGTGCTTATATATATAAAGTGGAAATATAGTTGACTCAATCAAGGGAACTTGCAAAACCAGGGCTTGATTAAAAAAAAAAAAAAAAAAAAAAAAAAAAAAAAAAAAAAAAAAGGCAAAGCAGGCTTTCTGGAGGTTTGTGAGCAGTGGAGTGAAATGGAAGCATTTTAGGACGATTCATTTACTCTCATATTGGATGGAGACCATGGAAATCACCTAATCCAACACCACACAGGCTAACGGCTCCCGCAAGATTTCTGCCGAGTGACTGCATAGATGCCCCAACCACAGGGGCTGAGCATCTGAACAGGGCTGGCTGCCACGTCAAACTTTCTTCAGCCAAAGCAACCCAAGCTGCCACGTCAAACTTTCTTCAGCCAAAGCAACCCAAGCGTCCTGTCCTCCTGCTCCTTCCATATCCTGCCACACCTGTTCCAGGTGCTTCATCACACATCAGTCCAGAAAGTTTAGATGTAACAGAGAGGGGACTGCTCCTTAACATATTCCCATACTTCCAGGCATCTAGTTAGTAAGAGATCAATGCCAGGTGTTATATGAGGCACACAGGGCACAGGTTCTTATATAAAGGAGCCTCAGTTGAATGAAGGGAGATGAACCAGTAAAAATAGGCACGCCATATAGGCCAGGACCCAGGTCTGCGAGGGGCAGTGGGTCCTCAGTGAAAATACAACTCCACCAGGTGGAGAGATGTTTCTAAAGCCTGAAAAGATACGTGGACCTTAGATGTGGTCTTGACAGATGTGTAGGGCTTGCCCTGCAAGACAGGAGCAGGAAAGCCTCCCCACAGAGGGAGAAGTGGGACTTCTGTATTGAGAGAGGTGAGAAACACAGGAGATGAGGAATGCCCAGAGGAAAGGAGGCATCAGACTCACATGTTTTGATTCTCTCTCTGAACCTGGAAGAGAGGAAGGAGAGGAGACAGAGATAGAAAGTAATTTCTACACAAACTGTCCCATAAAATTGAGGAAGAAAGAATTTTCTCCCCCAGTGCATTTCATAAGGTCAGCATTACTCTGATGCCAAAACCATGCAATGTCTTACAAGAAAAGAAAACTACAGGAAAAAAAAACTTTCATTAATGTAAATGCAAATTTAAAAATAATGTAAACAACTTAAATCCAACAATTTATTTTAAAAAAGATAATACATCATGGCCAAGTTCATGCCAATATTGTTAGATTGGTTTAGCTTTTAAAACCCACCAAAGTAATTAATAAAGAGAAACTCTGAGAATCCAAGATGGTGGTGGAGTAGGTGGAGGCTACATTCATCTCCTCCAAGGTCCAAATTGGAACCAGGACTAAATTTCACAATAATCACCCTGAGTGACCAACTGAATACTAGCTGAAGGGAAGTCTTATCATCAAGAAGATAAGCCACAGGGCTTTAACTCATGAATGGGGGAGCAGAGGGAGGGTGTACGTGGGACAGCTCTGTCTCTCACACTCGCCTGCAGAGCTGTGCCTGGTCCCCTATCATCTTACCTGGAGATCAGTGAGAAGAAATTCTGTTTCCAGTTTGTCTGGTAATGACACAGACAGAGCAGTGTGGCCAGGTTGTGAAATAAAGAAAGGATGATAGGTTACCTCTGGTAAATGAACTGTGTCATGAAAGTGGTAGGGCCTGGGGTCGACCAGTTGTATTAGTTCACGGGGTGAGGGGGGCGGGGGCAGTGACGGGGGACATGCGCGGGACTTGTCTTCCCAAGACAGATGACTTCCATGCTGCAGACCTCCTTGGGTTCTCATGACCTCATCAAGGGATCAGAAAGTTCTCCCAGTTGGGGCCCCAAATGTAAATCATGGAGGACAAAAGTGCTGTTTTGGTCATGTCCTTGAAGGAGAGAAATTGTGGCACATGAGGTAGTGGAGAACAATGCAGTGAGAGGTATTTTCTGTAAGTGGAGACCCCAGGTGAAGACCTGCCAATCCTGAGGGTGAGGGACATTGTGGCAGAAGTCCCTTCCCTGATCTCATCCATGGGTACCACCAGCACTTACTGCCTAAGATAGGAGGGTTGCCAAGGGCAGGTCCTTGTCTGGCTTTTGGCAGAGGTGATTCCAGAAAGAGGCACAGCGATCCCCAATGCCTCCTTTTGTGTGGTCGCCTCGAGCACCCTGGTCCCCCTGCCCACCTGGGCAAAGACAAGCCACCTAGATGGGGCTCAGCAAAGGAGGACTTGATGTGATGAGTGCAATGAATGACAGCAGTTCCACTTGACTCAGCCTTTTGCTTCTTCCAGATGAAAATCAGCCTGCTCAGATCACCTGCCCAAATGTGTACTAACATCTTCCGTGGAGAACCTGGACAAGTGATTAGGTTGGAACAACAGGAGGGGAACTTACAAAGGGGTGAGTCTTTGCTGAATTTGAATTTCATGCCTGAAGCACTCAGCAGAAACCACACTCAGCCATTTTATCAATCAGCACACCGCGGTTCCGCACTCCAGGTGGGTGAGACCCAGCAAAACCCAACCAGGCGTTAACACGCACATCTTCTCTATGTGGCTGCAAATTCCGGTTGTCATTCTATGATTGAGGGTACCAGATTAGTTTGGCTCCTTCCGTCCCCCTCAACTCCCCATGCACACACCCAACAGTGACAAACCACACAGATACCCATGGACATACCACACACACACATCACACACACACACACACACACACACACACACACACACACACACATGACCATGTATAAGCAGAATATGGAAAGATGATAATAAAATGAGTGTACCTTGTGTCTGAGAAACTTAGCTACAAACAGTAGCCCTCAAATATATTTGTTTTCCAAAAGTGTTTGCCAGGAGTCCTCTCAATGGAAATATATTTTTCTTGGTAAAGAAAATAACTTTACAAGGAGCTAGGTGTTCCGCCCGAGGCAGGAGAAGGGGTGCTGAGAGCAGCGAGGGTGTTCTGCACCTCCCAGCTTGTAGATTCCAGGCGCCTGCATCCACAGGACACATCCCACTCTGCACCCAGTGCACCCAGACTAGGAGCCAGCATGTCAGGCTGGGAGGTTTCTTCTTGGGTCCCTCCCACTGGACACTCTGCCTCTGGAAAGGCCTTGCTTCTTCTCACTCCATAACAGGTCATTTGTCACACTTCTTGAGGTCCTCACAGCTGCCCAGCAGCTTCCCTCCCACATCCTGTGCTGGTGATAGTCTCACTTCACAGAGCGGCTGAGCTAATTAAAGGGCAAGTCTCCATTTGCAACTCTGAAAACTCTCCAGGCTGGGCGAACAAGGAATGCCTTCCATGATTGCTTGAGCATAGCATGGAATGGAAGAGGCATTTGTGCAATGCCAGCAGTAAATCAAAGATTTTGCTAATGTCTCTTTAGTCCTTACACAACTAAATGCAGCACAGGCAGGCCAGGTGGGCTCAGGTGAGAGGCTGGTGGGGCCATAGGGACACCAGGTAACTGCAAAACAGTCATGAGAGGGGGCTTCTGGGAGCTTATAAGTGGGTCCCCCTGTGGAAAATGTCTCCTTGGCTTCCCCTCTCCTAACTCTGATTTACAAAGGGCTGAGGCCCAGGCTTCCCCTCCTCCATGGCTCACCCTAGTTGAAGTCCCACTGGCTTCTTACACACATTGTTGGCCCAGCCTTGGCCGGGACCCAGGAAGCTCTCATTGCATCCTCCTGTCCCAAAGGCCCTGTAGTAAGTGTTCCCAACACTCACATTCTTGCTTTGCCAATGTCTTCAACTAGATGCCCACAACAGAGTGGCATTTAGTTCTGCAAACACATGGGTTCGAGGATAAAAGTGAGCAATTCCCTGGACAGTTCAGTAGCAGAAAGAGTCCATGACCAGTGGACGTGTTTCCTGCCCCCATCCTCCAGGTGGCCTTCCTGACAAGGATTAGATAACACTAACATAATACTAAGACTGTGAAAACAATTAGCTCTGCACTGAGCATTACGGAAAGGCCAATGGGACGACTGCGCATTGTGTTACATCAGCAATCAGGAATGTGTCATGAAAACCTGCTAAACTGTTCTCAGGACGAGGCAGGTATGAGGGAATAGTATTTGTATCCCAAACCACTGATTAAACTTACTGACCACAAATAAATGTTACTTCCCTGGGAAACACTGGAAAAACCTATAGGAAACTTTCTTACTGGCAGTCTTATCAAGGTAAACCAAGTCAAACTGTGAGGTGATGGCAATGCTGGAGCCATCGGAGGGGCACCATCACACATGTTGGGAGAGAGGCTACCCATCACACCCGCAGGGAGGGGTGCCCATCCCAGGTGCCGAGGAAGAAGTACCAGGATGAATCCAGCTGCCCTATGGCTGAATTTCCTGGCCTTTTAGAGCTAGTTGGCTTCTTTCAGCAACTTGTCTTAGCTTCCCTGGCCATTGAGGGGGCTTTTACTGGTTCACTTCATATCTGCAGATTTGGGGGAACTGGTACTTTGGGTTTTCTGCTGTGTAGGTATCTTCAACACAATTCTCTTTGTGAAGTTTATATGTCAAGCAAGCACACCTGTACCCACTACCTAAGCTAAAACAAAATAGAAAATCAGCATTACCTTGGGCAATCTTTCATCTACAATCTAACCATCTGTGCATGTATCGCTGAAAAATAAATCATTGAATGTTGAAGCACTGAGTACCAAACAGGCATCCAGCTGTGCATGGCCAGGGTGCTGCTGCCTTAGAAGCGCAGAGAAGGGCAGCTGACCATCGGGGTCTGTCTGCCCGGGAACTGACCCCAGTGGAGGGAGGCAGTGTGTTCTAGGGAATGATAGTGTCCACAAGAAGCCTGAAAGCCAGGGCTATGACCTGCCACAGCCCAGGAGTTGAGGGGACTCTTGGAGACCAGGGCAGGGGCAACAGGTGTGGGAAGCTCACTCCTTCACGTCATTTATGCCTGGAGATATGAGAGAAAGGCAGGGTGTGGCTCAGCCGTGGGGAAAAGTGTTGGGAAAGCTGTGCTGGCCAGAAGCCTGTCCTCTTCCCAGGGGCAAATGGGAAGGTGGCAGTGGGAGGACATCAACAGAGGACTCCCCTTCCCTCCCATTTCTTCATGGAGTCCCTCCCAAAATGCAGTTCAGCCCAGAGACGGCACCTGTGCAGGCTAAATGTTGTCCCTAGGCACATACTTGGCCTCTTACTCTGCGGGGACTGGTGGGGAGTGTTGGATCTGAGTGGAGTTCAGACCAGGTCTGCCCAGGATCCAGAATCCAGACAGTGGTGCAGCTATTGGGGAAAGAGGATCTAGAAGGTCAGCAGGCTCCCCTTGCATCCTGCTACCCCTGGACCTAGAAAGAGGGGACCCTCAGGTGTACATTTTCTCAGAGTAAATGAGGCTTGAGGGGCTCTCCTGCCTGTTTCCACCATGGTGACAGCTGGGTAAGGGGGATCCACAGTAATAAAAGGCCATTCCTTCTCTTCCAGTTGTACTACCACAGATAAGACAAGTGTACTCTCTAATGATAAAAATAATAACTGTTATTATTTCTTCTAAGTGTCCATGTTGGGTCCACTGGTCACAGCTCTAGTTCGCTCATTTTGTAGGAAGCAACGGCCCAGTTTTCCAAAGATTTGATTCAAATGGATTGATGAGATTGGCATGCAGGGGGGAGCTGTCCCAGGTTCTGAATTGAGTGGGGTGGTGGACAAGGATCATGCTGTCAGACTCAGGCCTAGCTCTGTCCAGTGCTTACAGAGGTCAGAGTTCACTGCTATTGCAGGTGCTTGTGCCCATTAGTGTCACAACTTCTGTGCAGACTGAGCTTGAAGGTCTCAGGCACTATGGCAGCCTGGCCTGACGCAATAGCTTGGATTAGGATTCCCCCTGACCATCTGCACTGCCTGCTGCTATCCACATGTCCAGACAAGATCCTCAGGCAGCATGTGTCAACCCATCTGACGTGAAGTCAGCCACACTCGGGCCCTTTGCCTCTCAAATCATGGCAAACTTGAGTTACCACCTGATTGAATGAGGAGAGGGCACCTCTGAACTCAGATACCTGAGAGTCGGGGGCCCTGCAGATCCTGACCAAAGGACGGCATGCATGTGGGTCTTGTCGCTGCCCCACATGGCTTCCACAGCCTACAGTACATTGTGCCATGAGGATTAGAGATAGCTTTGGTCACAGACATGACAAGACAGAATGGACAGAAGAGATATTGGGGACAGTGACAATGTGATTTCAAAGAAGTGGGTTTGCATCAGTTCAACTAGTGACCATGGAAAGTGAGACTTTCTGGTAGATGGAAGTAATAATACCCACCAAGGTCACTTAGCAGTAACTTTGGGAGGGAGCAATTATGAACGTGGACACGTTTATAGCACTTTCCCAATCCTCTTATAGGTAGTGTGTAAATGTCATTAGAATATGAATCTTCAGTCTCTGAGGAGGTTACCTGCCCCAAAATGCTCCTTCCATGTTTAGACGGAGACTCCAGCTTTAAAGGGCATACCTTTGCCTGAAATCCTCTCTTCCTCACAGGGTCATCTCATATTATACTTTGAAGTACAGTGGATGCCTAATGTGACAGGTACAATAGTTGGAACCAAGCAGGAAGTTGTCAAAACAGTGATCGGATTGGTTTGTGGTGGATAGTATTTTATACCAAGTGATGGACCACCCGCTCTGTATGAGCTTGCAGCTCTGGGGAGACTTGAGTTTATTTAAAGTTTACATAAGTCTGTGCAACAGAGATTCCTATAACCATCGTGTTGGACTGCCTTCTGTTACTGTTGCAAGTTCAGTACACAGTGTTGTCATGGATGATGCTAATTAAGGCCCCTGGAAGGGGCTTGATTTTTATGGCAAAACCACATGCTGCTGGAAGAACCCCAGCCAGGCCCATGAGCACATGAAGAAATGGAACAAGATCAGGTTGGAAAATAACTCAGGCGGAAACACGTGTCAGATTCCAGGAGACAAAACCATCACTGTTTGTTTTGTGAACTCACAGCAAGAGGGTAGAAAACATTTAAGGAGTCTGGCAAGTGAAAAAATAAAAAGCTGTAGAAAAGGGAAGACCTGCTGCCCTTGCTGAGGGGAGTAGGGGATTACAACATGCTCGGCACACCTGAGATGACCCAGCAGGGCTGCTCAAATTACCGCTTTGTCTTTAGCCCCCTGCAGAGGCAGGGAGCCAGCTCTCTAAACACTTTGTGGGTGCCACACCTCAGACACAGTCCTACCTCAGCGGTCTGGAATCCCCTGGCCTCCAGGCATCAGTGTGCAGCTGGAGGCTCTGCTTCTCCCCAGATGCCACATTGTTTTCACCCAGGGTGTCCAGTGTTCCACCGTTGGGATCAAAGTATCTGAAATCAATGAACCCTGTTGTCCAATCCTGGGCATTTGATCTGATTTTTAAATGATGCAACCGCACCCTGTGTTGGGGCTTCCCACAATGCCAGCTTGCATCCCCAGGCGAGCTCTCACCACAGCAGGGCCAATGGTCACACCCCTCTATCCCTGAGGGATTTGCACCTGCCTACTCATGGGAAATCCCCTAATGCCTATGGGCTCATTTTAGCTGCTCAGGAGCCATGCAGCCTCCTGAATGGCCCAATCGGGGGACCCTGTGGCAGATACTAATAGCAGCAGACTATTTTCATTTCTCAAGTCCACTTCAAATTAATAAAAGTGCCCCCCCTTCTGTTTTTCATCCACAAGGACACTCCCTTTGCATATTCATTTAATGTTAAATTGATGGATTAAATTATACCGAGCTCAAAATCAATCCCTCGCATATCCATTAGAAAGGACCGAGTCCCTTGGCGGGGACAGAGCACAGAAAATGCATTCAGGGACACTGATAAGTCCAGGCCCATCATATGTCATTTTAAACAAAGAGCAAAGAGAGCCCTTTAGAGAGGCTCTATCAGCTGTTAAACAGAGACGCCACGTGCACCGGGAGATGGATGGCCCTCCCTGGGCTGATGATTGCAGGGAAATGCTTCCCCGTGTCTCTGTCACAGTTCACAGGCAAACAGATGCCTCTGTGCTGAGCTTTCCCTTTGTCTTCCTCAGGCGCAGTCAGTTAACAAGTGCCAGGCAAGGACCTCCCACTCTGCCCAGCTTAGCAAGGAGACACACACGGTGTGTGCCAGAATCCTGCCTTTCCATCTCCTTGAGGCAGATGTGTGTAGGTGAATAGTTGACTCCCTTTTCAGGGTGAGCCCCTGAGTACAGGAGGGGCATGCAGGGCTGCAGAACAAGGAGGGTGACCAAAGCCGCTGCTGAAGTGGGGTGGCTCATGACCTCAGACAGGGAGATGACAGAGGGCCATTCTGGATTCTCTTTGCAAACTTTAATTCTGAATCTAGTTTTAGGAGTGAAACACTCCAGAACAGCTCTTCCATCATCTTTCCTTCTCTCCCCCTTATGAATTTTCCTATCTTTCCCCATTTAGCACTCACCTCCTTCCACCTTCCAAGACTTTCTCCCACCCACAGCTGAACATAAAGGCAGAGAGCCAAAAGCACAGTCACAACTGGGACATGCCAAAGTGGCTTGAAGGAAGGCACAGTAGAACCCCACCAGGACGTTTTCTATTTCTCCCACATCAGACTTTCCTAGGCAGCCTCCATCAGATTATAGTGTCTCTCCAGGAACACCAGGGTTTTACTTATCAAATGTTTCCACTAGTTGGCTCCAAGTAACTTGCTTCATCAATGGAAGTCAACATATATTGTGTACATTCATAATGATAAATGAGGCATATAATAGGAAGATATTTAAAAACTTTAATTTGTATATATAGCTTACACTATAAAAGATAAAAAATGTATAAGTAAATAGATCAATGTACAATCATAGGTGGAGATTTTAAGACACCACTCTTAATAATTAATTAGAAAAAGACCAAAAATTAGCAAAAGTACAGTTTATAACCACAAAACTAGCCAACAAGAGAGTGGACATACATTGAACATTCCAGTGTATGACTGCAGAATAACATATTTTTTAAGTGCAATTGGAACTATTGCTCAATCTGGCCACATTCTGGCCATAAAGTAAGCCTGAGGGTATTCCTAAGAATTGAATTCATACAGAGTATTTCTCTTCTCAGTGTAAGTAAACCAGGAATCAATAACAGAAATGCATGGGTCAAAAAAGAAAGCACAATGAAAATTATCAATTGAAGGTTAATTGAAATAAGACATATTGGGACTGTGAGATACAGCTGACATACTACATATAAGGTATATTTATATTTTCAAATGCCTATATTAAAGAATAAGAAAAAATAAGAATCAATTACCTCAACTTTTCCATAATAAAATTAGAAAAACACCAGCAAATAAACACTAAAAAAAATAATAGAAGAAAGCAAACAATAAATTGATGATACAGAAAACAGATATGAAAGAAGAGAAAATAAAAAACAAAAAATTGGTCCTAAACTTATAGTCAATAACATTGTAATAATTATGTATGGTGTCAGATGAGTACTAGACTTATTGGAGTGATCATTTCACAAGGTATACTAATGTCTAATCGCTATGTTGTACACCTGAAACTAATGTAATATTGTATGTCAACTATAATTGAAAATTTTGTTAACTTTTAAAAATTGGTCCTATGAGGATTCATAAAACTCATCAGAGCAAGGCAGTTCTCTCTCCCTCTCTTCCTGGCTGACATGCACACACAGATACATACATACTCACACAACACTCCGTGACAAAAGGTCTCGCCCAGTCCACAAGGGGAGTAGAATGAGAGAAAAGCTGACGTCATTGCCTCCACCATGAAAAGCAATAGTCCAATAACATAATATTCCAACCTGGGGACATCTGCATTCTTTGTGAAATCCTAAGGAAATACATACACAGGGTTCCCACATCTTTAGGGAAATCTGACGCACTGGGACCATCATGTCTACTCATTCACCTAATTCTCGTAGTCCTACACAAGTTGGATAACTGCCCCATTATTTTTTTTAAGTCAACAAGAAGAGAAAAATATGAAAGAAAGATGAACACCTTTGGCACTATGGGAGGGGCCAGCTCAGTTCCCTGAGTCCTGCAGTGCTTCTCCTTGGAAGAAAGAAAGGGAGTGACCAGGATTCAAGGCATCCTTGAGGGGCGGCTCCTCTAAAGTGTGTGGCTGGTGGGCGTGTGTGTGTGTGTGTGTGTGTGTGTGTGTGTGTGTGTATGTGTGTGTCTGTGTGTGTGTGTGTGTGTGTGTGTAGATGGAGGATGGGGAAGGGGATCAGCAGGGGAAAAGAACTCCAGAACCAGCCTCACCCATGACTCACAAAGTCACTGGAATGGCCGACCTCTAGGAGTGACAGTTTGTGGAACCCTCCATCACCATGGCCTTTAGGTTCTGTGATGTTGACACGGCTAGTGTGAGATGTTGCAGGGAGCACATCCACACCCCGACCGGATGGATTTCCACGCCAGGTGGCAAGTTCACCCTCAGAGCAAAATCACTGTTGGCTTTGTTCTGAGACAGTTTCCAGGAAGTCGGGGCAGAAAGGCCCAGGGCACTCATAAACTCAGCCAGAGGCAACCAGGAGCTGGAGGCCCTCCTCACGGAGCCCTAGAAGGCCCCCACCTTCTTTCATTCAGTCCCACGTGGGCCATGCAGACCCAGTATCCTTTCCAAGGCCCTTGTGTAATCAGAACAAAGAATGACACTTGGTGTTATGATTCGAAACCTTCCCAGAGCCATGCTTTGCTTTCTCTGGTGAGTAACTCTTCATAAACTTTCAGATCTTCTCAAAGCAGTGAGCAGGACACAGGACCACAGGAGTGAGGGCACCTGAGGGGTTAATCACATACAAGGGCTGCCCTTGATCCCCTGAAGTGTGATAATGGGTGGTGAAGTAAACCGCACTGGAAGTGGGCAGAGGAAACATCCTTGTGTAGCTCAACAAAGTGTTGTGACTTAGGGGCCCCCTGACTGCCGTCACCTGGAGAACCCTGAAGAAATTCAGGTCCTCTAGCCTCTCCAGGCCCCCTCCTGGCTCAGGGGTAGCCCCCGGGTCTAGACCACTCTAAGCTGATTAACTCCTGTCCTATCAGAAACCTCAGCTTTCTGGCTGTGGCTGGAGTGATGGAGCAGAAGAGACGGTTGGTGGATTATTTATAAAAGCCAGCGTCACCTCAAGACCATCTCAGAGAAAGCCATCACAGAGCTGGGCTCCCCAGAAAGCCAGCGTGCCAGCCTCTCAGACTCAGGCAAACTCCCCTCCCATCTGCACACATTGACCGGTTAGAGTGCCTCGGGTCCCAGGGAGGAAAAAAAGCCAGCAGGGTGGTGGTTTCCACCCTGAATATGGTGTGTGGGGTCAGAGCAGAGACCCAGGAGTCAGGGCCAATGTGGCTCCAACCCAGGACCTCACAGGTGTCCCCCACCCTGGCACCGCTCTCTGGATCCACGAGCCCTGCAGCACTCCCTACCCTGTCCCAGCAGTACAGTCTGTGCCCATTTCCCAGCCAGAGCATCCTCAGATTAGTCTTGGGATCTCACAATCCATGTCACCTGGAAGCTCTTCAAACAGCTCACGTGCAGGGAAGCCTTGCCCCTCCCACCCCGAGGGCAGTGAAAACAGCGACTGTGTGCACAATGGCCACACTCCACATTCCTGCTGCCAGCGTGGGGACGTCACATAACTCTCTTCCTCCAGACCCTGCTCCCCCAGGGAAGCTGTGCTGCTCAACGCTATCACACATCTCCTTGGTCTCTGGAGTCAGGAGCAGCTGCCCCAGGCCTGTCCACCACTCAGGGGGCTACCCCAGTGCCTGGCTGCTCTGTCTGCTCACTCCTGCTCAGGTGAGCTTTCCTGCTCAGTGACGGTGCTGTCCCCAACCTCTCCAGTCCATGCCATCACCTGCTGCCACCTCAGCTAAGAGATAACTGAAGGGGCTTCACTGTGCAGGTCATAGGCAAACACAGGTGATCCCTGGAAGTTGGGCATGCTCAGGGGTGGCACCGGAGAGGCTGCACAGATATGAGGGTGACGCAGGATAACCACTGTGGCATCAGATGGTGTCCTGTGTCTCTCAATACACAACTTTTTTGACGGAGAAAGTAACTTAATTGAATTTGCTTGGTTTCAGTTGTGCCTTTAAATTTACTCATATGCATATCCAACACTCATGCATGCCCACATGCTCACAACACACGTGTGTGCACAGAGTGCTCAGAGGGTAGGTCCATGTATTTGCTACAATATTCTCTTCACGACAGCCCACATTTCTTCCTGTGTGATATTCTCTTAATCTTCATCATTCGTATGCAGTGTGTAAGGGAACCATGATCGGGATGTGGAGTGTCACAGCAGAGCTTGTCCTGGGAGGCCTGGAAGCACTCAGAGGTTACACGAAGCGCTGCTGATTCGGTCTGACAGGTCTGCCTCCCCACAGATGCCCAGGGTATCCCCCCAAGAAAAGCTTGCTGATTCAGTCTGACAGGTCAACCTTCCCATGGACGCCTGGGGTATCCCCCCAAGAAAAGCTGTGCGAGGTCACCGCCACCAGGAAGCTGCAGCATACAGTTTTCCTCTGTTCTTCAGAGATTCATTAAACCAACTGAAAACACCTTTGCAATTTTTCAAAGAAAAAAGCAAATAGTGATGGAAGCCATTAGGACAGAATGGCTATGTCCCAAGGGTCTTACCTGTACATTTCGTGAGGCTCTGCACGGAAGGAATGCTCTCAGCAAGCTGCACGGGAGGAGGGCTGTCACATTTGCACCTGGGTTCCAACAGGCAGAGGGAGCTTTATTTTTTCACTTTCACATCGTCAACCAAGGATGCTCACCCGATGCACCTGCTTTGCCCCTTGGTCTTTGAAGGGTTCTGAGAGTTGTGATAAATGGGTCTGTGGGGGTCTTGGTCATTCTATAATTTTTCTCATTGTTCATTTGGCCAAGAGGCCCTCAAGGGGAAGGCCAGACTGCGAGGGTGTACACTGGTCCTGAATAGCTTTCCTGGATGCCACTGAAAGTTAATTGACAGCACGACATTTTTGTTTCATTTGAATGGAAGGGTCTCAATCTGACACTGTGAGAGTGAACAAGTTTTCACTGGGGACCACTATAGATCTAACAAACTTGGGCTTAATTTAAGCCAAGATTCAGCCAAATGAGAAAATCTGAAAGAAGACAGGTGGGATCTGGTGTTAAGCATATGCAGAAAGAAACATAACCAAGATTATAATTCCAATAATGAGAAATAGGGGATGATTAAAAATTATAGATAATGCCCTGGCCAGTTTGGCTCAGTATATAGAGCATTGGCCTTCAGACTGAAAGGTCCTGAGTTTGATTACGGCCTGGGTTGTGGGCTCGGTCCCCAGTGTGGGGCGTGCAGGAGCCAGCCAATTGGCGATTCTCTCTCATCATTGATGTTTCTCTCTCTCTCTCTCTCTTTCTCTCTCTCCCTTTTCTCTGAATTCAATAAAAAAAAAATATATATATAGTTTTAAAAATTATAGATAACAATTGCCAGGCCAGTGTGGCTCAGTAGTTGAGTGTCGACCTATGAATCAGAAGGTCATGGTTCAATTCCCGGTCAGGGAATATGCCCAGATTGTGGGCTCGATCTCCAGTGTGGGGCATGCACGAGGTTGTCGATCAATGGTTCTCTCTCATCATTGATGTTTCTCTCTCTCTCATTCCTTCTCCCTTCCTCTATGAAATCAATAAAAAAAAGTTTTAAAAATTATAAATAACAATAAAAACTACTGGAGAATGCACTCATATGTTTTTCTTTTTTCTTCCAAATAGCCTCTGGACCTGGCAGCAGAAAGTGATAAAGCCAGAACTCACACCAGTTGATCTGACTACAAATGCTGAGCTGAGCTGAGTTACATTGAGAAGACAAGGCATGGAGGACACCTGAGCTCTCACCTGCATTCTGGCCTCTGTCAAAACTTAGCTTCACGGCCTCTGTTTGGCCTGGAAACCTGAATGTTTCTACCGGCAGAGATGAGAGTCCAGTGACCTGAGCAACATCTTAGACTGTGGGTCCTGAAATTGCATTTCCTGTGAGTGAAGGTGACTCACATCCACCTAACTGGAGTCCTTCCTGAGCACTGTGGGCTCTTTGGAAAGGACTGGGGGATCAGCTGAGATTAAACAGTGGCTGGATTGGGAAAGCCCAATGAGTGAACTAGGGTAGAATTCCTTCTCAAGCCAAAAACTGACTTCTGTGCATGGGCCACGAAGTTTCAATTGCCCCACAAGCCTCTATTAGTCTCTTCCACTTATTTCCCACATACACACACCCACAATCCGCCCCTGCCATCAGGCCCCCAGGCACGGCAGGGCTGAGCCACATGGGTCTGCTTCATTGCGGGTGCCAGTCCCTCGCAGAGGCCCTGGGGCATGCTCTTTCTTTTATCAGCGCGCATGGAATAGTTGAAACTTGGGTTGTGCCAAGGTGGAGAGACCCCGGACAATCGGTCTGAGAAGATGCTCTTCCCGGGAAAGCCACTCTATTCAGGAACAGGAAGAGGTGGGATCCGAGAATGAGTGAGGAGGAGTTCTCAGAGCCTCCGGGATGCAGTCATAGGGTGGCGTGGGCAGGGACCCATCCCCTAGGCCAGTGGTCGGCAAACCGCGGCTCGCAAGCCACATGCGGCTCTTTGACCCCTTGAGTGTGGCTCTCCCGCAAAATACCACATGGGGACAGCACATATAGTGCAATTGAAACTTCGTGGCCCATGCACAGAAGTCAGTTTTTGGCCTGGGCATGTCTATTTTGAAGTGGTTCTAACGTCAAGTCACACTCAAGGGGCCAAAGGGCAGGCAGCTGACTGGAGGCCAGGAGAGTCCTCACCAGGAACTGACCACGCTGTCACCCTGACCTCGAGCTCCCAGCCCCGAGAACTGTGAGAAATAAATGTCTGTGGCTTGAGCTGCCCTATCTGTGGCGTTTTGTGTTGACAGCCTGGGCCAATGAAGGCAGAAGTCAAGTCTAAAATCCTGCCCCATGCTCTGCCTCCTTTGTCTGAACAGGGGGATTTCTTCAACTGCTGGCCTTGTTCATGCCCAAAACAAGAGGCCAGCAAGAAAACTCGGACTGGAAGAGGGACACAGGGGCTCAGCACTGAGCCGTCAGCATGGGGCTCCCGGGGCATGAGGGCCCTCTCTGTTGGGTGTGAAGGCCCCTTGGAGCCCACGGACTGGGACATGGCTCAGAGGAGCCCTGTGCAAGGCAGGTGACAGGAGCCCGCTACGGCGTCCCCAGGTCTGTCTGTGGGAAGCCTGACCCTTTCTGGTACGAATCCCTTCCGCCCTCAGAGAGGGGTTTCCAAAGCAAAGGGGTTTCTTGTGGGACTTTTCTCTCTGAGGACTAAGTCAGCACATCCTGCTTGGGAGTAATCAAGCACGACCTTCAGCAAAATGACTCTTCAAAGACAAAAGTCACTAATGTGCTGGGGAAGGTGGGGAGGGAGAAAGAACCCTGAGGTTCTTTGAGGGGGGAAAAGAGAGAGAAAGAGAAAAGTGGCTACTCCCCTGGCTTTGGGGAACATTTTAAAAGTTAAAAACAGAATTTTGTTTTATTTCTGAGATTCAAGTGTGACAAGAAGATCTCATTTAAGCATGTCAGCATCCTGATGATCAACACAGTATCCGTTGTTGAAATTCATGGCCTGGAGCTATGAAAAAATTAGACAGCCTCCTTTACATGAGTGATCAGGGAGAGAGCAGGTGGTTGGCTCCGGGTTGCTAAATTGCATTTCTCTGTTTTAGAAATTCCACTGTCGCGGTGTGGCCTGATGAGGCCCCCTCGCGCCATTAACCCGCCGCCCGGGGCCTTTGCCCTCTCGGCTCCTGCCACACTCCCCGGGCTGGCCGCCTGCAGGAGCCACGGACGTTATCTCCTTCTAAATTAAAATTGCAACTCGTTCGGTCCCATTTACACAAAGCCTCGGCTTTGACACATGCAATTACGATGAACACAAGGCCAACATGATTGCTAAGGGCTCCAGAAAGAGAGTTTAATCAGAGAACACAGAGTTGTTCCGGCCGACTTATAATTTCACTACTTGCTATTCCTTTATGTTCTTATGTGTTCAGATAATTAGATACACTGGTTCTTGCTTCCCGAGAGGCCAGAAAGGGCAAAATTCCTATTCTTTTTACATTAAAAAGATTAAATTATAATATAGAAAATCTGTAACTTTGGGTAGAAATGACAAATTCACACTACATTAATTTCAGGGCTTACAAAATGTTACCAATAATTTGTGCTTTTTTTTTTTCTTTCTTGTAGGTGCGTGTGAATTAATTACCTATCCAATTTCAGTGTCTTTCAAGTCAGCTTTCCACAGACAACTCTGAAATTAAAAGAAAATGAGGTTTGATTTCCACTCGCCGAGTATATTTGTTTCAGATGTTTAACCGTTTAAGCCTTTGTACGCGTACATGAGGACATGGATTAACAGACATGCTTGCATCCAAACGCCATGGGACAGTGAAGTGCATGGGATGGATAACTATGAGGTGAAAGGACAATTTCAATTTGATGCTTTAAAAGTAGGAGCAGACTCACTGTAGCCCTAAAGCAGAGGTGGCTGAGCACCCTAAGCGAGCAAACTCTACAGGAGGCCTCTCCTGGGGGCTCTAGCACACGGGGCGGGGGGGGGGGGAGGAGGGTTGCTAGAGGTCCAGCTCCACTTCTTTGTCCAAACAACAATGACCTGAGGCCCCGACTATGCTGGGCTCCATGCTAAGCAATGGGAAGCAGCTCTCTTGGCAAAGAGACAGTGGGCATCCTGTTCCCCATGGAGTTCTGAGGGCACTTGGACAGGGTGACCCTCCGCCAGGCCCCCAGCAGTGACAGGGGTCAAAGGAGCCCAGCCCGCATGGGTCAGTGGTTAAGCATTGACCTATGAACCAGGAGGTCATGGATTGATTCGGGTTGTGAGCATGCAGGAGGCAGCTGATCAATCGTTCTCTCTCATTGATGTTTCTATCTCTCTCTCACACACACACTTCCTCTCTAAAGTAGCTATACTAATAAAAGATTAATATACTAATTAGACTGGATCGACCAGACACTATCTGGTCCTCCTTCTGACAAAGCCACAGTGGCAGAGGCCAAGGCAGAGGTGGTTAGGGGGATCAGGTTGGCAGGGAAGGGCAGTTAGGAGTGATCAGACCAGCAAGGGAGCAGTTAGGGGCAATCAGGCTGGCAGGGGAGCGTGGTTAGGGGTGATCAGGCAGGCAGAGTAGTTAGGGGCAATCAGGCAGGCAGGCAGGCAAGTAAGCAGTTAGAAGCCAGTGGTCCCAGATTGTGAGAGAGATGTCCTGGATTGGAGAGGATGCAGGCTGGGCTGAGGGACCCCGCCCCCATCCACCTCCGGTGCACGATTTTCATGCAATGGGCCTCTAATATATATATATATACTGAGTGGCCAAATTATTATTATCTCTGAATGCATAATAATCTGCCACTCAGTACATATCTTATATAATAAAAGGCTAATATGAAAATTCTCCCCTCGACCAGGAGTTTGACCAGCAGGCAGGCCGGCCAACCACCCATGTCCCTTCCCCCTGGCCAGGCTGGCCAGACCCCACCCATGCATGAATTCATGCACCAGGCCTCTAAATATACACACACACACACACACACACACACACACACACACACACTGAGTGGCCAGATTATTATGCGTTCAGAGATCATAATAATCTGGCCACTCAATATATATATAATATATATATATATGTGTGTGTGTGTGTGTGTGTGTGTGTGTGTGTGTGTATATATATATATATATATATATATACATACAATGAAGGAGAACCCCAGGTGGTGCCAGAGGAGAGATGGGACCGATGCACCTACAAACCAGATAGGGCCGAGGAGCTGGACAGGCAGGAAGGACCCTCCCTTGCAGCCTTCAGAAGGAGCATGACCCAGTGACACTTGATTCTGGATTTCTGGCTCCAGCACTGAGATTACATTCCTTTTGTGGGCCGCTTAGGAAAAGGAAAGGCAACCCCCTCCTCTCCCCAACCCCCCTGCGGTGGGCTCAGGGGTGTACAGAGAGAGGAGTTTTGAAAGAGGGCATGCGTCTGGGCACCCCAGGCCTGCAGACCAGGCCAGAGGTCACAAATTATTCCAGTCAAAATGCACTGGGAATCCTACGAAAGGGGTTTTTTTTTTTAGGGTCCCATTATGGGATGGTTGTCTGTCAGAGTGTCTGCATGCACACCCAAGTGTCAGCCTTCCTCCTGGTCCATCCTACCCGTCTCCATCAGGGGAGCCTCAGAGGGAGGAGGGGACTGAGGGGCAGTGCCCGGGGTTTGCACTTCCTGGTGGTTCAACCAAGGAAGCTCTAGTGGGTGGGCAGTCAGGACTGGGCAGCCTGTCCAGAACCTCAGCTCCTTGGGATTCACTTGTCCTGAGCAGCCTCTGGCCAGTCCGCCCAGGTGAGCACTCTGCTACTCCACAGGCCCACTGTGGCTAAAGCTGAGAAAAATCCAGCCGCAGCCTCTTAGACCCCAAAGGAACTAATCTGCTAAAAATCCAGCTATGGATCTGCCTATTGCTGCATCCATTATTCTTATCTTTCTATGGACCTGTCCAGGCACATGCACTGGGTAAGCAGCCCCTGGCCTCCAATCCACCTCTCCAAAGGAAGGCACAAATCAGCTCATCCCCAGCTTCTGTGAAGTGACGTGGCACCAGGGGGCCATCAGAACTCCAGGCCCACGGTGGCCCGTGATTTTGAGGTGGCCTCTGGACTGTACCAACACTGCTCACTTTCTGGAGACTCACTTTAAAGATGCCCAACCCCACCCCAGGGTTCAGCAAGATCCTCAGCTGAACACAAGGCCTGCTCCTGTCATCTGCCCTATACAAACAAGGTCCCATTTGTTCACACCCTGTCCCTGCCCCCTCTCCTACTTTAGAGCTGGCTCCCTTGTCTGCCCAGAAAGGTAGGGGAGGGCAGGCACCCATTTCCTCTCACCCTCTCCTCTATACTTCCTCCAACACACTTGTGCGGACACACACCTGCGAACACTTATATGCATATACGGACATCGCCACACATGGCCAGAGATGTGTTCACATGCTTGCACATGTGTACACAAAGACATGTGCACACTCAGATGCATGCAGACAGCAACACATGACCAGACACACACACGTGTTGAACATGTGTACACACAGACACTTTTATGCATGCAGTCATACATGACACTTGCACATGTGCACACACAGGCACACTTTCTCACATTCTTGCCCATGCTCACACACACACATATCTGATGCAGACGCCCTCTTCCAGGAGGATGGGGCTCTGGTGGGAGGGATGGAGGCTGAGTCAGAAAAGCCAGAATAGGCAGCTCCCCACACCTTGCCACCCCTTCTCTCCTTGGCATCTGCTTTGGTGCAGCCCTTTCCTGGACCAAGCGAGGAAAACAAGAGACCTAGCCTCCTCCAAGCCGGGTCCAGCCCGGGGATCATCGTGCATGCATGCTGTTGGGGTGGCCCCACACCTAATGCTCCCCCATTCCTGCCTCACCTCTCTCCTGAGAGAGCCTGGACCTGGAGTGCAGATTCTGTCCACTAGAGGGAGGTGTTGGCTGTGATGCTGGCACCTGGGTCCAAGGCCAGGCCCCAGGTGGATTCTATCTATGGAAACAGAGAGAAACAGCACCTGCCTTTTGCGCAGGACGCCTGCCATTGTGCTTGGAAAGGCTGGGAGCCTCCAGTCCACACTGACCCTCCCTGGTGATGCAGGTCCTGCCCCCACACCTTCTAATTCTGCTATTCAAAGGGTGGTCCTTGTTAAAACTCCGCTTCCTGGGCCCCTGCTGACCAAATGGGATGCTTAGGGACAGGCGTGGAACCCTGCATGGACTCCAGAAGCCTGGGTAAGGGTCAGAGGCCAGCCTGGTACAGGAGCTCCCTCCCCTGTCCTGATGCCCACAACCCATCCCAGGGCTCCTGGTCCAGAGGACAGGTGGTCTGACCTCCAACCACACAGACCTCAGTTGAGAGGAGAGAAAAGGGTCCCTTGGCCAGCATCCCAGGCATGCTGTTCCCCACTCCTGCCCTAGTCCCCTCCTGGCCAGACCGTGCACTTTGAGGGACTGTGGAGGGCCGGGGGCTCTCCTCTCCTCCTGCAGGAAAGGCTGGTGCCCTGCCATCACCCCCAAGGGCCGGACAAGCCCACAAGAACAAGCAGGTAAAGGCTTTGCAGACACCGCCACCCCGAAGCTGCCCATGACCAGCCATGGTGAACCCCACCGTGGCGAGCCCTTGGGCCGCATCTCCATCGAGCTGTTTGTAGACCAAGTTCCAAAGACAGCAGAAAAGTTCTGTGCTCAGAGTTAAGTTTATGATTATGAAATAAAAACGAAACAGTTGTCAAGGCTTCTGCTTTCCCAGAATTATTGCAGGATTTATGTGCCAGGGTGGTGACTTCACACGCCATAATGGCTCAGGCAGCAAGTCCATCTATGGGGAGAAGTTTGAGGATGAGAACTTCATCCTGAAACACACAGGTCCTGGCATCCTGTCCATGGCAAAGGCTGGGCCCAACACAAATGGCTGCCAGTGTCTCATCGGTGCTGCCAAGGCTGAGTGGTGGGATGGCAGGCACGTGGTCTTCGGCCAGGTGACAGAAGGCATGCACACTGTGACGGCCACAGAGCGCTTTGGGTCCAGGGATGTCAAGACCAGCAAGAAGATCTCCACTGCTGACTGTGCACAACTTTAATAAATTTGACTTGTGTTTTATCTTCACCACCAGACCATGCCTTCTGTAGCTCAGGAGAGCACCCCTTCACCCCTATTTGCTTGGAATGTTCTATAATCTTTGTGCTCTTGCCAGTTTATCGGGTTCCATAATTTCCTTACCCCTTGCCAGTCTAGCTGGATTGCAGAGTTAAGTTTATGATTGTGAAATAAAAACTAAACAGTTGTCTGTCAAAAAGAAGAAGAAGAAGAAGAAGAAGAAGAAGAAGAAGAAGAAGAAGAAGAAGAAGAAGAAGAAGAAGAAGAAGAAGGTGGTAAAGCACATGCATCCAGGGCCTGCTGGGCAGACCGTGGCCACTGCAGGTCATCACGGCTGCTGCTCTGACATACAGTTGTTTTAAGCTGACAGCATTCAGGGAACAGCAGACTCACAGGGTCTCCCTACTCTCTCCTCTCTGCCTGATCCCAGATCATCGGTTCTCTTGTGAAGGTCTGCACTCCTGGGACAGGACCAGACAGGGGAGACCAGCCCTATCACACAGAGGAGGAGGGTCCCAAATACCCCCAACCACTGCCCTCGATCCTGTTAGTCCCCGGGTGTTTGCCTTCCCAGTTTCCCATCCCTCTCCTTTGTCTTGTCACTTCTCTTAAAATTCATTCTCCTTTGTCCACATGGTATAAAATCCTTCACATCCGGCTGAAGGGTTTCTCTTCTTTGAGTAACCACCCCTCCCCACCCCACCAACCACATAAAACTGACATTAAATAAGCATTTTTTTTCTCCTGGGAACCAGTTTACTTTGCAGACCTGGAGCCCAGCAGGAACCAGTTTACTTTGCAGACCTGGAGCCTGGCAGGCCCTTTGGGGACAGGGGAACAGAGACTGAGGTGTTCGCTATGGCTCTGGAGCTAAGAGCCTCTGCTACATGGTAGCCTTTATTTGACTGTTTTTACAACCCTTGGGAAATGTAAATGTCATTCTTAGGCCCTGGGCCACACACACAGCCACAGGCTGCCTCTGCACCACTTGGCAATAGTGTGTTCCATCCCCCACCCACCATCACCCACACAGCAGAGTACTAACAGTGGAATTTTTCTAGGCCAGAAGGTATGCAATTTTAAAACTTAAAAAAAAAAAAATCTTCACCCCAGGATTTTTTTCCGTTGAATTTTAGACAGAGAAGAAGAGAGGAAGAGAGACAGAGAGAGAGAGAAACATCAATGTGAGAGAGAGACAAACAATGACAGGTTACCTCCCGCCAGGGCCAGGGATCGAACCTACAACTGAGGTGCATGCCCTTAACAAACCTGGGACCCTTCAGTCCGAGGGCCAGTGCTCTATCCACTAAGCCAAACTGGCTAGAGCCAGTTTTAAAGCTTTTGATATGTTTTCCAAATTCCTCTCCAGGAAAATTACACTGGTTTGTGCTTTCACCACAAGTACCTGAAATGTATTCCTCTGAATATTTGCCAATATCAACCAGTATTATTTTTAAATGGGTTGCTGTTTTCAAAGGCAAAAAGCCACATTGTATCTTATATCCTTTCAGGTGATTGTAAGTCTGTTTGCACATTTTAACTTATGGTTCTGTGCAAGTCTGCCTACTCATGGTGGACATTGGTCCTCCGACATAAGCCTCACAAGTCTTTGTTGGCTTTTGTTTTGCTTTAGCATTTTTCGAATTGTCAAAGCTTTTAATTTTATGATTCAAGGAGTGGTTTTCAAAGCTGCACCTCAGAACTTCCAGGTAAGCACTAAAAGGGCTCCCCCAATGATACTCCAGAGAAAACAAAACTTTTATCTGTTCTGCGAGAAAGAGGGTTCCACAGTAAAAAGCAAATAAAAAACAAAGACTTCCTCATCTCAAGATTGTTTGTCCATTTGTTATGGCTGCATTTTCTGCATTTATCCCTTACATTCACATGAATAAACACACACATACACTGAGTGGCCAGATTATTATGATATCTGAATGCATACTAATCTGGCCACTCGGTATGTGTGTGTGTGTGCATGAATTCGTGCATGGGTGGGGTCTGGCCTGCCTGGCCAGAGGGAGGGGACTTGGGCAGTTGGCCAGCCTGCCTGCTGGTTGAACTCCTGGTCGAGGGGACAATTTGCATATTAGCCTTTTATTATATAAGATATACACTAAGTGGCCATATTATTATGCATTCAGAGATCATAATAATCTGGCCATTCAGTGCATATATACACGGACACACTCACACACATACATAAGCAAACACACATGAACACAAATAACACAAATACACATCCTCACAGACACACACTGACACATTCACCTACACATATTTACACACTTCCTTTGGGCTCTGCCTGGAAGCCTGGGGTGTCTTGGGGTGCAGGCCCAGTCAGGCACCCTGCCATCCTAATCCCGGTGACCCCCAGGCTGGAGGAGTGAGAATGGCTGGGATGGGATGGGGTGGACCAGCAGGAGACCAGGCTGGAACACGGCAGTCTCTGGACATCCAGTGAAGAGCAGGGCGGAGGTGTGATAGATTCACAGAAGTGCAAGGGTTCTCTGGCTGAGGGAGCGAGAGGAAAAAACTGATTCAAATCTCAAACAACCATTAACAATCAAAACTCTTTATATGTGAGGTAATAAGGTGATTTTTTTTCACAACATGATTTCTTATCAGATCTACCTCACCCAAACATGAGATGGGAAACTGAAATAAGCCAGGTGTAGGTGGCCCTTGATCCACACACGTGCCCTCCCCCCCCATCACTGGTCGGGCATCCACTTGAAATGCTGCCTGTCCAGTGGCTCACTTCTGTTTCCCTCTCTATGCTCCTAACTGTGGTGACGAACAGTTTTGTTTATCATCGCATCTTCCTCTTCTGTGGGTTTTCTTCTGGCCATTGGCCTTCCCTAAAAAGTGGTAGGTTCCTTTCCTAGCCCCAGTTTGCCACCCTGTTGACTAATGAGTTTGCCAACCACTGTCCTAGCCCACGTGCCTTGCAAGCACCCACCTGGGAGTTTCCCACCCACTCACTCCAGCCAGCCCTGGCCTTGCTGTTCCTCCTCCAGCGGCACCGAGAGATTGGCGGCACCCCAGACTTGCCCAGAAGAACAGGCTGCAGGCAAGCAGAATACTGAAAAGCAAGTCCCCATGATACAAGGCAGGAGGACTACAGGGCTGCCCCTGGCGGGCTGTCCCAGAGCCAAGCTCCTTCCCGTCCTAACTTCACACTCCACACGGGGGCGCTGCGAGCCGAGTTTTCCCCAAAGTTCCTTTCTCCCTCGTGATTTCAAGAGGAAACCAGCACACGTTAGAATTAAAGAAAAAAGAAAAAAAACTGAAGACTGAGAACTAGTGATCATGGTTTAAGCTCTGTTTTAAACCTTGAACTTTAGTTCCAGCATCTCATTGTAACATTGCCCATAAAAACCATGGCTCAGAAAAACGCTCTAAAACATCAGGGATATTGTATGTTAGTTTAAAGATTTTATCTAAAAACATTTTTTAAAATAGTAAAATTGGTATTTGTAGTGTTCTCTGGGTGTGGCAATCTGAGTGAATTTATTTTCTAATAATATTCTCCAGGGTCTTTTTACAATGAGTAATTTTAACAAAACCACATGCCAACGTGACTTCTGATGACTCAGGGTCATAGAAGATGGTGCTGAGGAGTTCCACGACACCCTCTGAGAAGCTGTCTCTTGTCAGGGTGGAGTGACCCAAGCGACCCTTTTGGGGGTGGGGCTTGGGAACCCCTGGAGTCCCCATCCCAGGGGTCTTACTGGAGGCAGTGGATCCCGTCTCCACGAGGCTGGCTGGTTTGCCTGGGCTGCTCAGACCCCCGCACCCTCTCACCCAGAGGTGCTCTGACGTTCACATGCCCAGTTCCTAATCTGTGAGCAAGTCACCTTTGCCCCCAGAGAAGTGCAGACGTGAGCCACCCCACAACTGATGAGTCAGAACCCACATGCCAACGTGACTTCTACTGACTCAGGGTCACACAGACACTGGGCCGGAGCCCTCCCTGGGTGGGAGCACTCCACGGGGGACCCTGGGAGCTCGGGAGGTGGTGCTGAGGAGTTCCATGAAGAGGGATCTCTCTCCCCACACAGTCACCTGCTCCCCTAAGTACCTGAGAGAGGTGTGAACTCACAGCTGCCTCTAGGCAAGACCCAGCCAGAGACCAGAATGACTTAGCTCCCCCTTTCTTGACCCATCTACCAGGGACCGGGAGGAACCTGCCCACATTTCTAAGAGGAATCCGGTCCCAGGCCTCAGGGGCTGCTGGGGACACAAGGAGGGGCTTGGAGAACTCTTCCTGTTGGTTTGCTTCTCTGAGAGCCTTTCATGTGCCCTTGGAGAGAATGTGACCAGCTTGAGTGGAGGGCTGGGAGGACGTGTTCCTGGCAGGGCCTGGGCAACGTGACTGTGGGGTGCAGGTGGGTGAGCCTTGGCCATGGGCAGAGCAGGGAAGGTGCAGGCCCACTTCACCGCAAGCTGCTGAGAGGCTGACCTTGAGCACGTCCCCCGGGCCCTGGGCCCCGGGCACTGGAACCTGTCATTCCAGCCAGACCTCAGGAACCCCACCAAGGCTAGGGGCCCAGGACACGTGCCTTCAGGTCAGCTCTGGCAGGCACAGGGAAGAGCTGCCCCAGGCCCTGGCACAACGACCCCACCCACAGCACGGGCATCTCTCCAGGGTGCCGTCCTCGGCCAGGATGACTGAGCTCCTATCACCACCAGGTTCCTTCCCCAGTCACAGAGAGCCTGCTGCCCAAGCCCGGACACCACCCTCACTGCCCTGCCCTCGCTGGAGAGCCTCTGGCCAAAGGGCAAAGTGCAGCCGGCCCCCTACACGAGGACCGCCAGACTCCCAGGCACCGCTGAGCCCCTGAGCACCCCACAGGCACATTCCCCAGGCCCTGCCAGGAACACGTCTTCCCAGCCCTCCACTCAGGCTGGTCACGTTCCCTACAAGGGCACATGAAGGGCTCTCAGAGAAGCAAACCAAGCCCCTCCTTGTGTCCCCAGCAGCCCCTGAGGCCTGGGACCGGATTCTTCTGAGAAATGTGGGCAGGTTCCTCCCCATCCCTAGTAGATGGGTCATGAAAGGGGGAGCCACCACCACATGGCCCCTTCAAGGACTCGGTCACTTTCTCTTTCGCCCAGGGAAGGGCAAGTGCTTGAAGCACAGCCAAGGAGCCCAGAGGCCTGACAGGTGAGGCGAGGCGGCCAGGGATGAGCCGTTGATCTCCTGCCCTGAAGCTCTGGGGGAGGAAAGGCCAGGTGGTAAAATGGCCAAAATGTTCAGGAACAGGCCGGTGGGCAGAAAGTGCAGGTGCTGGGGAGAGAGCGTCAGAGGCTGAGGCAAAGCTGTGGCTAGTGAGCCCCTCCAACAGCCCTATCCCCCTCCATCCCGCCCACCCCGTGTGGACAGGAGACCCAGGCACAGCCGCGCCCGCTTCCTGTGAGATCCCGGGTGCTCTGCTCCCAACAGTGGGGCCTGGGCTGGGCAGAGGTGTCCTGACAACTTGGAAACAGTAACTGAGCAGGTCTGGCCCTGTATTTGCTGGACTCCTCGGGCTGCGGTCGGTCAGCCTTCCCCCTCCCTGGCCTCCACGCCTTAGGCTCACTTCTAGCAGAAGCTGTTTCCTAAAAGCCAATGAGGCGGGGGCAGGCAAGTGCTCACACCTGAGGAGACCGTCTGCCCAGGTGCTCACAGGTGCCATCTCCCAAGCAACCTGCACCTCTCCTTCGGTTGTAGCATGTGGACCCTTGGTCAGGGCTGCTCCCAGGCAGCACCCCTTCTCCTTCCTATTGAGCTGATGGATGCACATGGGTGTTGGGGTACCTAGCCCCGGACCCCAGGTTGGCCGTGTCCCCAGAACCTCAGGGGCAGCAAAAGTCATAGGATTGCCTCTGGGCTGCCACACTTCCTCTGTCCCCTCAGGGGAGGCATACGGTAAGACTTGAGGAAGCCTGCAGGTGGTAGTGGGGCATCCTAGGCACCCGGGACTCAGGTGGGGTGTGTTCGGAGGATCTATGGGAAGGCTGGGGTTCTGGGAGCTAAGTGAGCCACAGTCACACATGGGCTTCCAGGGTGCTGGCAACCCTTAGGCATCCCTTTATGAGGAGCTCACACCATAGGCTGCTAACCCAGCCCCAGTGGGGGCTGCCTGGAGGCAGATGTTCCTTCAGAAGCTTAAGGCAGTGCCTCCAGGGCAGGTGTGGTGACTCACAAAGCTCTCCCTGGGCACCGGTCTGTCCGTCACCAGCACGAGGCTCTGGCCTTGATGTGAACTTCCTGGTTTATGTCCTGTGGTCTCCTCGCTGGTCTCACCAGATAGTTTTCTAAGGTCAGGAGTCACCCAGGCAGAAAGCAGAACTGTTTTCTACCCCAGTGCTATGGAAAGAATATGACAAAGTCCATAAACGATGACTAAGTTCAACTACATCTGAGTAATGAAACATTTTGGCACCACAGAAAGAAAGAAAGAAAGGCCAAACTAAAGCCAGTGCAGAGACAGGGGAAATATTTACAGAGTGTCAGGAGAAGTGACAGACAGTAAATCAGCTTTTGCAAAACTGCAAATAAAAGACAAGAACTCAGTGGACACGATGAATACACGATCCAGAGAAAGGAAATGCACATGGGCAACAAGCACGTGAAAATGCTTGACTTCAGGCAGGCTGGTGTGGCTTAGTGGTTGAGCATCAACCTATGAACCAGGAGGTCACTGGTTTAATTCCCCGTCAGAGCACATGCCCAGATGGCAGGTTGGATCACCAGAGTGGAGCATGCAGGAGGCAGCCGATCAATGATTCTGCCTCAATCATTGATGTTTCTATCTCTCTCTTCCTCTCTGAAATAAATAAAAAGGTATTTTTTAAAAAGAACAAAAGACTCGGCCTGGATTTTGTCTCTGGCGGACGGTCAGTGTGATCGGGTTGAACAGTTGTCTGTGGAGATGAGAGACTGAAGACAAGGGACTGGCGATTGAGGGAGCATGGTGGGCCAGGTCCGGGGTGGGGCGGGGCAAGGGGTGGGGCCGGGGCTGAAGAGCAAATAAAAGTTGACAGAATAAAATAAAAATAAAAAAGAAGAAAAAAAAAGCTTCAGCAACAAGAAACCACAGTCTGCCCGTGAAGTGACCATCTCCAGAGGCACAGGCCCCAGGGACAGGCATGCTGCCATCTCACAGGTGAGCACGCCTCAGCTCCACCGAGAAAACTCAAATGCCGGTGTGTGCACCTGGGTGATTGCCTGTCTCTAAGGCCTCTCTCGGCCTCTTTGAAGCCCCTCTGAGCCCCCATGCGAGCCCCAGGCTCCTGGATGGTGCAGGAGGTGCTTTTCTTTAAGAGCTTGAGGGAGCAGAACTCCAAACAGATGGATTTGGTTTTCTAGATTTTTCAGGAAATACAGATTGAGGGTCCTTGGGGTAGAGGCTGCCTCTTTGTAACAGCTCAGCCCCGAGTCAGCAGGTCGGGTAGGCAAGAACAGGGGTGTCCTCCAGGCAGCTGTGATCTCACGCTCATCTGCTGTGTTAACGGGCCCCCACCTCCATTGTGGTCCCCTCTGCTGGCCCTTGCTTGCTGGAGGTCCGGCTGACCTGCGTCAGCACGGCCAGTAGGTCAGCACCAGATGAGCCGACTCTAACTGACAGGACTGAGGAATGGCATTTATCACGAATTTCCACCATAGCCTATGGCACTTCCATGGTGAAACCAAGATAGCCGCTGCAGAAAGGGCCACCCCTTATCTCTGAAGAACACATGGGACCACGGGCTTGTCTTTGGGCTCCTGGCTCGGGCCTCGCCTCCCGGGGCACCAGGCGGCTTCAATGCCCACATCCTGGCCTTCTGCTCTCTGTAATTGCTTACCTGCCTTCTGAGTCATGACCATTGTGTTATTCATCTCAGAAGAGAATTCTCACCATGCTTCTCTCTCCTTTAGGAATTAGCCTGTCAGAGAACATCACAGTACCCTGGGTCAGGTCTGCTGACAGACACCTCAGAAAGCTACGATAAGGCCCCAAACTGCCCTAAGCAGTTAAAAAAAAAAAACTTAGAAAAAGCTGATGTATGTGCAGAGCAAGCAGGCGGTGGAGAGGAGGAAGGAGGCACGGGGTCAGAGTGCCGGAGGCAGAGGGCGCCTCCGGTCTTGCAGAGGAATGCCTGCAATGTTGGAGTTTGCGTTAGAAAGCCTGAAGAGGTTCTGACATCCTGGAGCCCAAAATGGACAGGTGGTCCGACTCGCCAGTTCCTCCATCTGACCGTTCTCTGAGGCTTCCGATGGGTAATTTCAAGCCGTGGTGTCCACACTCTCCCGTGCAGATGCCTGTTCTTTGGCTCCTGAGAGCTCCCCTGGTGAACCCACATGGCATCTGCAGATGTGAGGCTCTTGCCATCCACCCATCAGAGCACTGTCCCTGCACCAGCCCCTGGGCGGCCCCTCGCACCTGGGACTGGGCTGAAAGCAACTAGAAGCACTGTCAGCACAAACTTCACTACCAAGAGTCTCCTGAGACACAGTCGTTTCTCCCTTTATTAAACACAGTCTGTAATTTATAAAAATGGCCTCTGTTTAAAAGCCCCACATGCTTATAGGCCTAATTCATTAGTGCTTCTTCTGATTTATTTTAGAAATCATCAGAAGTGCTAAGTTTAATATAGAAAGATGTTCATTTCACAACTGATCATAATAAAGAAAACTTGTACATAGTCTAGTGCCCAGCTACAACATTGTAATAAAAAGCAGAGTGTGAAATATTGTGTGACTATACTTAGCACTTATTCAACTTCATAAATATCTTAAATGCTTTGTAAAAATGTGATGTAGGACTTTTTGTTTTGTATGTGTGGTAATGATTAAGTGATTAATCAAGGAAATGGCCAGAAAATTTAGAAAATAATGTATTTGCGATTATATTAACTCACACTAAAAGGCCATGTTTCTTCTCCTCCCTTCTTCTGAGCCACTTCTCTTTAATCGGCCCTTCGGTGCTAATTATCATGCTAGGAAGTCCTCTCACCTGCGGCTAGGAGTTAGGGAAGCCCAGGCTGAGGTTCTGTTCTGTACGAGCCCTGCCTCTGTGCCGCGCCCCACAAACAGCTGCACAGAGGAAGGGCGATGTTGGTAGGAGTGCTTTCTCACTGTCCCCTGAGAGGTTCTGAGGACCGAGTCCCACTCTGCCCCAGACCCCGCTCTGCTCAGCACCCGAAGAGATCCCAGGCCACAGGCATGTTCCACGTCCTGCCACGTGGCTCCACTGAGCACCTGGGACAGAAGGTGCCTTCATCCTCCCCACCCACCACTGTCTTTCCAGCTCTCTCACCTGGGGTCACCCACTAGGTGGTTCTCCAACCCCATCATGGCCCCGGGCCACTGCCCCCACTCCTGTTTTGCTATCCCACATCCTCTCAGAGGCACCAACCTGGCCACCCGGTAGGGCGTAGGAGGCCCAAGCAGGGCTCTTTTTCGGAGCCAGCCAAGCATCTCCAGCCAGCTCACCCCAGCCTCCTCCCGGGAGCTGCCAGCCACCTTAGAAGACTAACGACACCCACCGAGTATCCATGAGTTAGGGCAGCCGGCTGGGGCTCTCACACATCAATGGTGGGAATGGAAGGTGGTGTCTCCCCTTCGGGAAATGATCCGGTAGCTTCTCACAAAACAAAGGCACAGCTGCCCCGTGACCTGTCAGTGCCGCCCCCGCACATGCACCCAGGAGGGGGACAGCCTGTCCACACAGGGCAGAGGAGCAGGGGGCCTGGCACTTCATCCCTGGCATTCCTGTCGCCCAAGTGTCCATCAACAGGAGGACAGAGGGACAGTTGGAAGCTCATCCACTCAATGGGGGGCAGCACAGCCATGCGGGAGAATGACAGCAAATAAACATGGCATAACATTGTGTTAAACACTGTTAGTTGCCAATTGCTGCGTAACTCATAACCCAAAACTTTAGTGGCTTTAAAGCAATACCAAACACTATCTCACAGTGTCTGTGGGTCAGGAATTCCAAATGGGCTAACGTGTTGGTTCCAGTTCCATGTCCCTCAGGAGGCTGCAGGCCAGATGTTGGCCAGATACCTGACGGCCGGATGAGCCCACGGACTGACGTCGATATATTCTTCATGGAAACTTCTCCCTGGGGCTCTTCATTCATTTTGAAACTGGCTACAAGGGCAGCCCTCTCCTGTGGGAGGAACTTCAAGGGCTGTCATTTTAAGATGACCACAAGGTGAGTCATTGGTGTCCACTTTGGAGACCGGCCACAAGTACATACTATGCGTTTCCAAGTTTTGGAGCTCAAGATCAGGCAAAACTCACCTGTGGGAGAGAGTTCCCAACAATGGCCCCTATTCTTGAGGGCAGTGTTTGCTGGGGTGGGGAGGGGGAGTGAGGAGTGGTGTGGAGAGCAGTGTTTGGCCAGGTTCAAGCCTCAGACTAATGAGAGGGCATAGTCCTCTTGTGGCCACATGCAAGTCCCAGCTTGGAGGGCAGAGCCCTCCCAGCACAATTATAGCCAACAGCCATAGTTGTAAGCTTGAACCGATGGTCCGAACACGTGCTCCCACGTGCCTGAGTGATGTGGGCTTGATAGAGTTCAGGTGCATGTAATTGAGTAGGATCAACACCCAAGAGAATGTTGTAAACATCTTGACTGAGCCCTTACTTTGCCTCCTGGAATCTCGCTATAAAATAAAGACACGGCTTGTAGTCCCTGGCGCTGTCGCTAGCTCTCCATCAGAGAGGACAGCGTCCCACCAAGAACCCAGCTTTCATTCTCTTGTCTGTCTTTTCTCAATCCTTCACCGCTCACCGAACCTGGCTGAGCGCCCTGGGGCTGAGTATGCCATCGCCGTGCCGGCTAGCCACAGGGTGGGATATTCGCTCTGTGTCTTGACTAGGTGGAGATTGTGCAGATCCACACAAGGGTGAAAATTAGTCGAATGCTTATGACCTGTGCCTTGACTCCCTATAAGTCAAATGCATTTTGATTAAGACAAAAAATTAAAGCGCACAGTGTGGTAAACACTGTGACATGGTGACAAGGCTACGTGAAGGGCCCCGTGGACAGCCAGACTGGAGGAGCAGACGCCCTGAGTCAGGCAGCCTGGGAGGAAAGCAAGGCTTCGGTCATGGGGAGAGCAAGGAAGGTTTGTCCGAGTCTGTGCAGAGACTAGGCCCCAGGCTATGAGCTCAGTGACTCTCCTGGCAGATGGCACTCAGGGAGACCATCTGGGAAGGCCTGAGAAGACCTAAAGGAAGAGAGGCCAGCTAGCCCCCCAGCTGCTCCACGCGCCCAGCCCCAGACTTCCCGATCAGCCGACACCTAATCCCAGCCACCGAGACCCTGAGAGAGAGCCACCAAGACCTTCCGGAATTCCAGACTCACTCCCATCAGTAGTGTGGTGACATGGCTGTGAAAAGCCACCAGGTTTGGGAAGCTCCCTGAAGCTGGACCCCCATCCTCCGAGGCCCCTCTTCCAGGCTCCCAGGCCCCAGATATGTTCACGGCGCTGCTGCTATGAGAAAAACCGTTTGACCGCTCTGAGACCCGTTTAAATGCGCTGGGACAGCTGTGAGTGCTCAGGATGAGCTGAGCGTGTCTGCGCCCGTCAGAAAGTCGGTTGCAACATCGGAACTGCTGTCATCACAGATAACATTCTCGTCTGAGAAATGAGAGGCCCCAAGGAACAAACGGAGGCATCTGCAGCGATAAGCCTTGATTACAGGAGAGGGTGCCAGCGGCTTCCACCTGCCTCCCTGTTTCCACCCAGAGTCAATGTGCCCCAAGAGCAGCCCTGGTCTTGGGGGTGTGTCAGGACTCTGAGGGGCAGACAGCAGGCTGGGCTCTGAGCTCACACAGAGGATGGGGTCCCCGGCTGCAAATGAGGAAGCAACCAGTTACTGTGGGGAGAGGGGCGGGGAATCAAGGGGCTCTCCGTCTGAAACAGAGGGGTCTGAGGCATGGGCACAGTCATAGCCAACACCTGAATTTCACTTTGTAGGTCTGCGGGCCCCAGCATGTCCGTCCCACTTGTCCTTGTGTAACTGGCATTGAAGAACTGCCCGGCTGCTAGTGAGCAGGACCGGGACCTGCCTGGCCTGGAGGGAGTGGCCTGGAATGAACACCTTCCCGAGGGCTGGGCAGGCTCCCCATGGGGTGAGTGTTTGCGTGTCCTGAGGCCCCTGGAACAAATCGCCACACACAGCAGCAGAAATGGGTTCTCTCCCATCCTGGAGGCAGGAACTTGACACGCAGATCCTGCTCTCAGCGGCTCCCACGGGCCTGCCCACTCCGACTGCCGGTGCTCAGAGGCTCCAGCCTCTGCTCCATCTTCACGTGGCTTCTCTCTGTGGCACATCTAATCTCCTGTCTCTCTCTTGTAGGGACATTGCATTCAAGGCCAAGCAGTTAATCCAGGATCATCTCAGATCTTTAACTAATTCACATCTGCTGAATCACATTTCTCTTATTTGGAGAAAGGTCACTTTCACAGGCTCCAGGGATCAGGACATGGACACGGCACCCACCACGAGAGAGGTGTCTGTTATAGAACCACTGTGCCCGTCCGTTCCCAGGTCTGACCAGTAGAGACCATTCTGCCCAGATCTGCAGCACAGGAACCACTGGAAGGACATCGGGGGCTGTCCTGTTTCTCAGGGGCACTGGAGAGGTAGGTTGAGAGCCTGGCGCCAAAGCAGGAGGCCAGAAACCAGCCAAGGTCCAGACCCGAGAGCAGATTGTGTAGGGTCCTGCCTCGGCCACGGGACCCCCAGTGACCCGGTCACTCTCTGTGGAATGGACTCTGCCGTGCACCTGGTGGTGGGTGAGGGACCTGAAGCCTTGCAGCCCCAGCCATGCAGGACCCTTCATGATGGGAGCCTCCAGTCAGACTTCCTGGCCCCAAAATATAAGGAACCCAGTTCTCAGGGAACAGGGCAGAGCACAGGTCAGGGGCAAGTCATGGGTAATGCAGTATCCCTTGGTTATAAGAAGTGAAAGCCCCAGGACATGAAGACTTGAGGGCCCCTCCCCCAACTGTGGGACCCAAACCATGCAGCTGAGAGCAGCTAGTGTTGGAGAAGGGTCTCCATTTCACTGATCGCTGACCCACAGGAGACTACACAATGGGGTCTGGAGTGGTGAGTCCAGGAACTCTGCCAGGAAGTGCATCTGCTGCCCTGGTGCTGTGGAGACAGGAAGGGGGTGAGAGGCAAGAAAGCCAAAGTGACAAATGTGCCCCCTGCAAATGCTGAGGTTCTGCCCCGGGGCCACCCCAGAGACAAGAAAATCATGGACAGAAATAGCTAGTCTTTTAAAATGAGTTCTCATCTGTAGTCTCTACATCCTATATTTTTAGTGCTTGCATTTATTTTATTATGATTTCTTAAAATGCATGACCTTTCCTCTTGGTGTCTCTGGGCCTTGCATGCAGAGTGGACCCGCTGGTAGAGGATGGCAGAGCCACAAATGCAGGGGTCAGTTTCTGCCTGACTATGAGCCACCACAGCAGCCATGCCAGGACCCACCACCTGGATTTTGTTTTTAATGGAAAGCCCTGCTCTTTGGGTTTCTGTCCACTGCAGCTGAAGCAAATTCTTCCTGCTATGGACTCTCCCTCATTATGGGTGGGTAGAAGTGTACATTTGTTTAGCTACTTTGAATTAATTTTTAAATTGTAGATACTGGTCCCTCCACTCCTCAGACAGCCTACCCATTTCCCCTCTATTATCCTTAAAATATCCCATGTTGAACCATCACTGAAAATAGCCATTCTGGGAGACCACAGGATGGCCCGGAACTTGCATGAGTGATGGTCAGAGCTGTCCAGGTGGCTGCTGCAGATTTATAACACATCCATCCAGGGTATTAATAGGGTGCTCTCACGCCCCTCAACTCCTCCTCCAACCAGCAGCTGGTGAGGGATGCCTCCCCGGACACCTGTTCCCAGGACCACAGGGCAGGTGGCAGCTTGCTCGACTGGGGCCACACCTGGGGTACAACTTGGAACTGAAATGATCCGTCCAGCTGAAGGGCCTGCAGTCCAGACATCTTCTGCTACATGAGTTCCTCAAGGGTCACCACGACCCTGCCTGCCTCCTTGCAGGGGCATGACCCTCTATTCATGTGTTTCGTTCCATTAAGAAAACACAGCCAGGGTCGTTGGTTTGCATAGTTCAGTGTAAACCATCGGCTGATTGGCTGACACCACACTTTTCCATAACAGCTGTCATGGGACAGTGCAGATGCTGCCAGGTTCACCTTTTGGCCCTGGGCTAGCCTTCTCCTACCCCTGACAGGCCCAAGTCTGCCCAGCATTCTCCACACGCAGAGTCAAAAATTGGGCAACTGTGAGAAGAATGACAATAAGGGCAGGAAGGTTGTATCTAGCACAGGTGTTACTTTATGGAAAAACTCAAGGGTTTATGGGAAGCTTTGCCTACACTGCAGGCGCTGAGTTCCTGCTCTCTCTGTGAGGTCAGGCCTGCCGAGAACCCAAGGCACTGCCCCGCCCCCACCATGTGTCATCAAAACCACTAGAAATTGTTCAGAAAGGCAAATATACTGGGCAAGCCTGCTTTCCATGCACCACGGAGGACGCCTGCCATCCAGACACGGTTAGATACATGAAGAGCAGCCTTCCATGAAAAAAAGAAACGTTAAAACTAAGGAATAGTCACTACGAGATTGAATAACCCTTGTTTTCATAGGAAAGTCAGCTTCTCAATTAATGTCTCACAATTGAAAATCCTTCTATTCTGTGGCGCCTTGGTGTGACGTGCACCCACAGCTGGCTGCCGCGGCAGCAGGCTCAGCATGGGCTGGTGGGGACTGAGTTTATCATCAACCACACCACCTCCCCAGTGCGTGCCAGGGCTAAGTGACACAGGACTCCAGGCGCTGCCTTCAGCGTGAGCAGTGGACAAACCTGTGTTTCCAGTCGCCTTGGAAAACATGGTTAAAATTCATCACAGCACTGGGGTGGGGGAACCAAACCCATCACCACACAGAGGAGGAAGCTGAAGGGCTGAGCACCCGGTCTTGATCCAGGGCCCGTAGTGACCAGACCCAACCAGCCTCCTGACCCCTTGCCCCACACTCACAGCATGCGTGGCTGGATCTGCAGAATCTGTTTGGCACACAGGCCCTGACCAGTCACCTGCCTCCGAAATCTCTTGCCCTTTACCTGACTCTTACTGGGAAGTTCAAAACACAACCCCACCTGCTTCCTGGACATCCACTGAGGTGTGTGTGAATGTAAACATGCCTGAAAGCTAACCTGAGCAGCACCTCACAGCCCCAGGCATTTGGGGTTCAGGGCATGCCCCCCTCCTGTGGCACGGTGAGCCCTCAGCCCATGTGGGAGCGGGTGTCCTCTGGGATAGTGCCCTCTCTCCCTGCCATGGCACTCACAGCCCAGCCCCCCACACACCGTTTTTTCAGCACTGCCCTCTCTGCATGTCCAGGAGCCGTCTCATCGGGAGTCAGGGACGGGAGCAAAGGCGGCCATACGTAGAGATGTGGAGGAGTCATTACCACAGCCCTCTGCACACCGTGTCCCTGGGGACAAGCTCTCTGGGCCAGAGGCATGAAAGTGTAAAGCAACACCCTGAGGAGAGGAATGGGGGTCTGTTAGGGGGGAGCACCATGGGGCGCTTCCTGTTTCCGCAGGCCGGCTGAGCAAATGCCCAGAGGGACAGAGCTCTCTGCTCCTGCTCCCGGGCTGACTTCCAACTGGTATGTCAGCCCTGTTTAGGCCCCCCAGGGTCTGGGCCAGGCAGGGCTTGGAGGGCTGCGCAGGGAAGTGTGAAGCTGGGCACCGTGCCCTCGTCCCTCTTTCTGCTGCCTGGTTTCTGAGAATGGCCCAAGCTTCCCGACACTGGGAGTTAGCACTACCACTCAACAAGAATAGGGGCGCATTTATTTGAACAACAAGCCAACTATATATATATATATATATATATATATATATATATATATATATATATATATACACACACACACACACACACACACACACACACACACACACACTGAGCCCACAACCTGGGCATGTGCCCTGACCGGGAATGGAACTGTGACCTCCTGGTTCATAGGTGGATGCTAAGCCACTGAGCCATGCCAGCTGGGTTGAACAACAAGCCAACTTTAAAAAGTCGCACCATGGCTGGCAAGACCCCTGCATTTAGGCCTCAACTACCGAGGGCCTCCTTGACATCGTGGGCAGAGCAGCCTCTCTGGCTATGTTGGCACAACTCCCGGGCCCACCAGAGCTCCCTGGACAGGCTTTCCCCTCGGGCACCAGATGTCAGGGGATCAGCCCTCCTTCCTTCCAGGGAGCCAAGCGACTCAGGTTTCAAAGCCCGAGGGTGGGGACTGGCCACAGCAGCCTCGCAAAACCTGCTCCAGTGCCTGTCTCCTTCCTGGTTCTGGCCGTGTGGTGCCCTCGCACCAACACAGGCAGTGCTGACGTGAGCCAATGCTCACTCCCCAAAAACTAAAAATGTCCTCCGTGGGATGAGTGTCCAGTGACTGCCTGACGTCGCCTGAGAAATTCACAGGGCGGGTTTCCTCTGGGTTCACGCGCTGGGCCAGGATGGGCACCACGGCCTCTCCCACCTGATGGGCTGGCAGGCGGAAGAGCTGTCCGGGCACCCATCTGGGATTCCGGCCCCCGCAGTGCGGCCGGCCAGACCCTTCCTATTCAAAGCCGTGAATGAACAGAGGCTTTTTGTTGCCCTGAGATTTCCAGGGCTGAGTGATCTCGCTCCGTAGACCGAGGAGGCCTGGCCAGGGTCCAGTGGGACACAGAGGGACCTGTGTGTCGTGTTGGGTCAACAGCACAGCACAGCACCGCCGCGGCGGCGGCGGGAAAGTGGGGCAGCCGTTCATAAAACTCTGACTGGTGCGAGGGCGGCGTGCTTTTTCCAACGCCGCCAAGAGGCCGGGTCGTGCTGAAAACTCCGTGCCAGCCGTGGTTACAGCATTTGGACTGAAATAAAAATGGCAGGATCAGGAGCTAGGGTAAATTCCTTTCCCTCACTCTCCTTCAACAAAGCCGAATGAATGGAGCTCAGACCCTGCCCTCCGAAAAACACACTTGGCTGAGAACTGCCTGTGCCAAGCGTCGGCCAAAAACAATTGTTGTGCTGACAGCAGAAGCCCATGAAAGGCAGTGTAGCGAGTGCTGACGCCACCAGGCACACAGCCTGGCTGAGGAGGCGCGGCCCTCCCTCACTCCCTCTGAAAGCGAAAGGGCCTGGCTGCTGAGACACAGGCCAGACCAGAGTTCTGTGGATGCTGCTGGCTGTAAGAGAACTTATTATTCAGACAGCAGTGCTACTCTCAAACATTAAGTAAAACAGAAAAATGGAGGTTGAAGTAAAAAATATATAAACACCATAGCTTCATTATCAAGGTAAGTTAAATTTACACTCATAATTGAAGAAACAGCTGAAATGTCCCTTAGCCTCATGCCCACTCCTCCGTCCGGCTCCCACCCAGGCTGCTTTCCTAAGCAGACCCTCAGACCCCCTGGCCCATGGACATCGTCCCCTCACACTGCCCCTTCTGCGGCCGACTTGGTCCCCACTCTCAGCCACGCTGCTTCGGTGTTCCAAATGGGGTTTCAGCACCTGCCATCTCACTTGTGGAAACCTACTCTGTCTCATGGAGAGATCCGAGTGACGGTTCAAAGTGCTGCCTCAGAATGCCCCTCGCCCTCTGTGCCTCTCATCTCTGGTCTCGTGATTAACCCAGTGCTTCTTGAAAACCCCATTCCGCCGCAGTGCTGAGGCTGTTCTGGGAGACAACAGATCCTGGTGGCCGCGTGCAGTGCCTGGTGACTTAACCCTGCCCAGTGCTCCACCCAGGGCCTTGCAGAAAGGACTTGCCACTTCCCTCCTGGAGGGCATTGCCAGTCTCTCAGTTCCAAATCAAGATTCTTCTCACGCGTGAGACTCCTCTGGGACAGGCTCCAAGGAGTGTAATTCCTAGATCACAAGGCTTGTGTGTGTGTGTGTGTGTGTGTGTGTGTGTGTGGTTTATTGGATATTTGCACCCTGCCTCCCCAGGGGCTGCTCTCATCTCCTCTGAGCATCACTGCGGTCTCCTGACAGGTGGCCTGGCTGACTCTCTCATGCTGCCAGCTCAGGGCTTTGGGGTTTTGGGGGATGTCTCCTCAAGGTGGTGTTTGCATTTCCTGGGCCCTAACCCTGAAAATGGAATTGACCAGATAGTAGAACAAGCAAATACCTGCTTTTACATCATGGAAATATAAAGATACACAACACCTCCTGGGGGGGATCCATCCATTTCCCAGTGTAGGTTTTTATACAAGGAACCCCAGTTGCACAGCCCCTGCCCATTAGGTACAACCATGGCTGCAGAAATAGCTGTGGGGAGCACACTCAGGGCTCACGGGGCTCCTGGGTGCTTGGCCATGCTGACTCAGAGAACCAGGCTCTGTTTCTGCCCCTCCGGCTAGGGCCCTGCAGGAACCCTCTGTGACTCTCAGTGAGTGGAAGGGGTTCCTCTGCCCAGTGCTGTGGAGCGGCCACCGTGGGCCCCAGGGGAAGGCTGTGCTGGGCGCCTGGAAGGAGGAAATGGCCCTCACATCAGTTTATTGAAGACACTTCATAAATCACAGGAACCCTATAGCACAAAATGCAATGTCGTAAAGACTTTATGAGTTCCCCTCAAAGTATATTGTTTCATTGTGTGCAGCATTTTCCCAGGTGTTTGTTTTTTATAACAATGAAAAGACAGTTTTCTTAGATCTATTGCCTCTTGACATTAGAGTTCGTGTCCGTTGGCTCTTTATAGGCTAGCCGGGTCATTCTGGTCTGCTGCAGAGGCTCGTGTGCCGCCCCGCCCAGCTAGCTTCCTCGGGCTCAGGCCACGCCCAGAGGCTGGACCGTTTACCGAGTTATTTTCTCCATACATCTCCTGGACCGGGATCAAAGGAGAAACAAGATCTGGAGGCAGCCGCTCCCACGGGACTCTGGTGCGTGAGGAGCAGGATTAGGATTCGGGTTTTGAACTGGATTTCCTGTAGCGCCTGGAAGCCTTTAACTGTCCACAGAGTGCAACATGGCTGTGACCGTCAGAGGTGTGAGTTCGTTTTTTCTCATAAAATTAAACAGCACCTTTAAGACATGAAGCCAACTGTGAAAACACAGTCTGACTTAGAATAATAACAACAATTTTTAAAAGACCACAGGACATCAGCCCACGTGGCTCCTGAAAGGTAAGGCGAGGACATGGACCTACCCATCATGAACACCCAACCAACCCCAAACCGAAAAAAAAAAATAAAAGGCCACGATGTTACACCTAATGGAAGATGGTGTAGAAGTCTGTTCATTCAGCTGGCGCAGTGAGTAAGAAATACCAGGATTTAATATTTAGGTGAGAGAGAGTGGCTCATGCTTTTCATGTTAACACTGACAGCTATGTTTAAGAGCTCCCTATGGGCCAAGCTTATGCTAAGGTTCGACAGCTATTTGCAAAATGCTATTTGCAAACCTTAGAGGTGGGCTGCACCATAAACCCCTCTTTGTAGATTAGATAACCCGGGCTCTGAAGTGGAAAGAACTTGTTCAACGTTCCCCTCGTGGTAAATGATGGTGCCAAGTCCTCATGCCTTTCCCTGCCCCTCCTCCTGCCAACCTCAGGCAGCCCTGGGGGAGGGGCCACAGGGACAGCCTTGGTTCTCTGATTCTTTTCTGGTGATATGTACACGTTTGTTTGTTTTTTAAGAGGAGACATTTTATTTTTATTTTTTAAATATATTTTATTTTATTTATTTATTTATTTATTTGAGAGAGAGGGGGGGGGGGGGGGGAGGAAGGGAGAGGGAGAGATAGAAACATCGATGATGAGAGAGAAACATCGATTGGCTGCCTTCTGCCCTGACCAGGAATCAAACGAGGAACCTCTTGGTGCATGATGCTCAGCCACTGAGCAACCCCAGCTGGGCATATTACACTTTCAAATTATGTTCCTGTGCGCATGGGCTAGGGACACAGACCCAGAGAAACACGTGTGTGGGATGTGGTAACAAGCTCACGCTTACAATGACGAATGGAGTACATCTCAGCACAGCTGAGCCCACGTACCCATCTTGAAGGTGTAAGAAGCCATTTGTTCAAAGAGAAGGTGAATTGCCCACCACAGAATATTCCAACTTTTCCTCTGGGAACTGGAAACACTCAAACTCGGAGCTATACTGGGATTTGCTTTCCCCCAGTGATACAGTCAGTGGCTGAAATCACACCCAGCTTTCTTCAAAACCACACCTGCAATCCGGAATCCACCTCTCCAGGAAAGCCGACTAGTTCCCTGCTCTTCATAAAAGCATCCATCTTCGTGTTTACCCTGCCACATCAACTCTGCTGAACTGAGAACTCGGGCTGTCTCTTGTCCACCCAATCCCATGTTCATGAAAGGACTGCTGTCCTGGAGGACGATGACCAGGCCCCTGACAGATAGTGGCTCAGCGAGCACTGGCTGCGAGCTGCGCTCTGCTCCTCTCTTCCCTGCACGCACTCTGAACCTCACAAAAACCTCGGGCACCTTCTACCTCGTCCATATCACAGGTGAGGACAGAGCTTGAGGCAGAGACAAGCTGTCACCCCAAGGTCACAGAGGGCACGTGCTCTAATCCTTCTCCATCGCCTCTCCATGTCATGAAATATAACCCTAGTTGTTAAAAAAAAAAAAAAAAAAAAAAAAAGGCCTGTGACTAGTGTCAGCTCACCCCAGCAATCAGATCACTGTTGTTACAAATGGATTTCTATGAGAATAGTTTAATTCCAAGCACAGAGGAAAGGAGAATGGCAGAAAACAGCATTGTCTGCATAAAGTTTTACTCAGTCAGGCAGAAATGAGAGTATTTGCCATACAGGAAGGGGTTGGCACAATGGAATGGTTTGTAAGTATATATGTCGGACCTCTGTGACAAACATCCTAAAGTGGGGGGTGGGGGGGCAGATCAGGGAGTTCTCAGCATCTGTTAGTGGAGACCAAGTGCTTCCACTCAGGAAAAATACCATTAGGTTCATTTGGGTTACCAGTGCATGTCCTATATGGGGATCATTCAAAAAACATGATGAAGCCCTAGCTGGTTTAGCTCAGTGGCTAGAGCATTGGACTGTAGAGGAAGGTCCCAAGTTTGATTCCGGTCAAGGGCACATGTTCGGGTTGTGGACTCGATCCCCAGTAGGAGGCATGCAGGAGGCAGTTGATCAATGATACTCTCTCACATTGATGCTTCTATCTTTCCCTTCCTCTTCCTTCCTCTCTGAAATCAATAAAAATATTAAAAAGAAAAACATGATGAAGTGAAACACATGCTAAACACACTTCCAAGATTCCAGGACTGCACCCCCAGTTATGTTCAAAAAGTCCTTCCCAAAATACCAATGCTATTTTCTTGTTCCTTGTTTTATGAGACACACCCTCTTTATTGAATCTTTAAACTCAAGTGACTTATAAAAGGCCTCCAATCCACTAAGAGTTCCTGGCCTCCTCAATTCAAGTACTGAAAATATGTACAAGGACCCCTATGACAAACACCCTGAAGTGGAGGGGCAGGTCAGGGGGTACTCGGCATTTGTTAGCAGAGACCAAGGGCTTCCCACTTAGGGTGACTTTCTGTTTGCCAAAGCCAGAATTGGTACAAAGCAACCTCAACTGGCTGTGCGGGTGGGGCTTCGTTGCACATGTGAGGGGAAGAGGGCAGTTGTGTGTGCAGGAGAAGGTAGTCATGCAGGTGAGACTGTATGTGCAGGAGTGTGTGGCAAGATTCTAGCTGGGACTTTACAAGACAAGCCTCTTATAAATGACGCTGATGATGTGTCTACCTCCTCACTCACTAGTTTTCTCCTGGGCCTCTTCCCAGAACTTCTCAAACACCACCTCCTCCAGGGACCTCCCTGATCTTCCAGTAGGAGTTAGTTCTCTCTTCCTAAGAGCTCCTCCACCTTCCCCAGTACCTCCTTTCCCACACACTCCGAGGGGCCCAACTGTGTCAATGTCAGTGTTAACCTCCAGCTGGGAGCAGAACCCATCTGTCACCCTAAGTCCTCCCATCCAAGCCAGAGCTTAGGACATACTAAGGGTTACATCATGAATATGAAGATTGATGTCATTACATCCTTCTAGAATAAACTTTTTGGTTCTCCAAATGTATTGACTTGTATTACAGACAATGAATATTATACAACCAAAATGTCTCAGGACTTTATAGCAAAGGTGGCACCTTGATCCTGATCTCCTACCATGTTCCAGAGCTCTGCTGGGCTCCAGACCCACTGAGGAGCCAAACAAGGAGGCTCTGGAGGTGTCAGACCACCGAGAGCATGGGAGACCCTCCTGAAGGGAGCGCAGGGTGGGTTTGGGGGAGTGACGTGGTGTGGGAAGGGGTAAAGGGAGCCAGACCGAAATATCCTGTAGAAATTGGGATGAGAAACAACCTGGGTTTGAAGAGGAAGCAGCAGAAGGGCATACTCACAGGAAATTAAAAGGGCTTTCTAAATCAATTTAAATATGCAAAAATCAATACCACATCTCCTCAGCTTTGCTTTTTCAGTCCAAGCATACCAATGGTATGTATATTCATTAGGATTAAGTTCACTTGCAAGTAGGAACAGAAAAATCCAATATAACAACTTAAACGAGACATTTACTTCTTCTTCACGTTCATGAAGGTCAAAGGTAGTCATCCAGGGCTGGGAGCATCCTCCATGGGCCCAGACTCAGGCTCCTACTGTCTGGTTGTTCTGTTGGCATGACTTACATTCCCAAGGTTATCTCATAGCCCAAAATGAATGCTTTAGCTCCAGCCATTACCTTCACCTTCCAGCCACCAGGCAGGGACCCTACCCTTAAGGGCACTTCCCATTAATTCCATTTTGTGCTTGGGTTCCATTTGCTGCCAGGATATAATCACTTGACCACAGCTAGCTGTCAGAATGTAATCACATGACCAGTTGAGGCCAGAATATAATCACTGTTGGCCAGGCCAGTGCCCCTTCCTCACAGTGAATCATACCTCCAAGAATTTTCCCTCCTGCCACAAAATGAGATCTCTGTCTTTGTAACTTTGCAAATATAATTCCCCTTTACTTCTCAAAACCAACTGGAAAGAATTACTATATGCATTTTTTTCATAAAGGATCACTCCTTTGAGAATAATCGTTTTCATATTTGTGCTTTCTTTTGACATTTTAAGAAGCAAAATTACATGCAAACATTTGTTCTGCAAACCCAACGTGTGAAGAAAGTTGTACTCAAAACACCAAAAAATTGTTTCCATGCCTCTGAATTTCAAAAATATTTTTAGTTTGCATAAAGGCCCACAGGAAAGAAGATCATTTTTTTTTTTTTAATGTCAAGAAAAATAGAACAGATGACACAGCTGAGGGAGACCCTGTGCAGATGATGCATTTTTAAATCACGCGCGGCCCTTTAACCCTGTGTTTTCACGGCAGCTTCAGATTGCTGGCTGTGCTGTTGACGTCACTACCTCATGTTTTAAATGCTGACCTGTGTGTTGAGTAAGAGTTGAAATTCACAAATAAAATATAAAATACGGTCAAGTATTTAGATTCTTATTTGATGTCAAATAGTGTGTATTTGAAGAAAATTATTTTATCTGGGAACCCAAGGGTTGCAAAACGAGGGCCTCTGTCTGGAAGGACACGTGCAGAAATAATGACCACGGCCAATGGTCCCTGGGAATCCAGAACCTGAGCGGGGAAAAAAAGACTTCTGGAAATGGGACTACAGCCTTCACTGGCCCTGCCTGCAATCTTGGCACAGTCTCTCATGCCTCAATTTTCCTGTCTATAAAATGGCCCTAGCAAAAACAGTGAGGGAGGAAGAAAAGGGGAGGAAGGATGGGGAGGGGAGCGGAGGAGGGCCACAGAAGTCCTGGAGAAGGTGTGTTCAGGGGCGAACAAGGTGTGGAGGAACCACTGGCCAAGATGGGGGAGAGTGAGCAGGAGGGAAGCGAGGTTCCTGTGGCATCTGGGAGGCTGAGGAGAAAGGCGTTGGAGCCCTGGGAGGAGCAGAGCAAGGCGAGTTCTCCAGGCAAGGTGGCCTCTGCGCTTTTCAGGTGCTGGCAGGTGTCTTTTCTGGGCCATGACTACAGCACTGCAGCTAGATGCTCTGAATCCGCCACAGCCTGTACTGGTGGGTCACCTAACTGGGCACAGGATGAGGCTGTACAGCCTGTTTACAGAGGGCACAGGGGGCAGCGCTGTGAAGTGTCAGGACGCTACATAGAACCCTGCAATGGGGACTCAATGGGTGGAGTCCTTACTCCACCAGGTGTAGGAAGGAGGAAAGGCCCTAAGAGTAACCTCATCTCTCTGGGGCGGCCCGGGTGCCCCAAGTCCAGGCAGGGACCCTGACAAAGAGGCTGAACTCATCCGCGCCCTGCATAGTCTGTGCCCACAGACAGGTAATATGAGCTCCAGTTGGGACAACCCGCAAAATACTGAGATACCCACCTTTTCTTTCTTTTAAGGAACCATGTAATGTAAATTCCTGGGATATAAAAACAGTATTTTATTTGTGTTTCTTTATTTGAGTTTCACCTTAAAACTAAGCTGAGTACACAGGAAATCACTTTCTTTGCTATGTGCTACATAAAACCTGCCAACTGCCACTCCTACGTAATAATTTTCAACTGGCTGACATTTATCAACATGGTATTTTGACGTGTTTAAGTTCCTATTTTGGTAATATTTTCTTTCTTTTCTCCAAATTGCATCAGTGTTGAGTTGCAATGTGGGGGTAGGGGGGAGGTAATATGCACAGCACCTCAATTTTGTTTTTCCTTAGAAATGCATTATCTGCCGAGACCAGTTTGGCTCAGTGGATAGAGCGTTGGCTTGTGGACTGAAAGGTCCCAGGTTCGATTACGGTCAAGGGCATGTACCTTGATTGTGGGCACATCCCCAGTAGGGGGTGTGCAGAAGGCAGCTGATCGATATTTCTCTCATCGATATTTCTAACTCTCTATCCCTCTCCTTTTCTGTAAAAATCAATGAAACATATTTTTTTTAAATATTTGCAGACAGAATACAGCAATGTAACAGGGTAATATATCACACCTAGGCAGGAAGATGGGATATCCACTCACAACTTCTGTTTGAAAACTTCCTCAAGATTCTCACCAATAAAATTAGTCAAGAAAAAGAAATAAAAGGCATCAAACTGCAAAGGAAAACCTAAAACTGTCTTTTTATTTGCAAAGAGCATGATTTTCTACCTAGAAAGCATAGAACCTCTGAGAAAGCTGCTAGAACTTATAAGTGAATTTACTAAGGTTTCAGGATACAAAATCTATATATAATTAATCATATTTCTAATACTACTATGAACAATGAAAAATGAACTTTTTAAAAAAAAGTACATGTACAGTAGCACTGAAAAATTAAATAGTGATAAGTCTGACAAAAGATGTATAAGATTTGTACATTAAAAGCTATAAAGCATTGCTGAGAGAATTAAAGAAAACCTAAATAAATTGAGAGACATGCAATATTAATAAAAAGACTCAATATTGTTATGATGTTGTTTCTCTCAAAATTGATGCATGAAGTCAACATAATTCCAATAAAAATTGCAGAGACTTTTTTGTGGAAAATTACAAACTGATTCTAAGATTCCAGTGGAAAATGAGGAGGATCTGGAATAGCTGGAACACCTTTCAAAAGGAAAACTGAGTTTAGTTTGGAAAATTAAAGCAATGCTCCCTGTAATGTATTTCAAGATACATTACAAAGCAACAGCAAACAAGATGGTATAGAACTGACATCAAAATTGATGAACAGATCAACAAGATAGAATAGACATTCCGCAAGTAGAAGCACCATGTATGTGGTCAGTTGAATTTTGACAAAGGTGCAAAGGCAATTTAATGCAGAAAAAAAAAATAATCTTTACAACAAATGAAAAACATGCAAAAACAAAACAAAACAAAGAACAAAAAAAAAAAAAAAAACATCTTGTAGCTATACCTCACTCCATATAAAAATTAGCTCACAAAGTTTATAGATCTGAATGAAAAATCTAGTTATAACACTTCTTAAAGAAAACAGGAGAAAATATTTGTGACCTTGATTTAAGCAAGGACTTTTAAGATACAACACTGAAAACACAATTCATTTAAAAAATTATAGATTAAAAAACAACCATAAAAGGCAGAACTAAAATAAATATCATGCTCTGCAAATTAATATCGGGCATGTGGGCACTTATCCAGAAAAACAGGGCTGGTTTAAGATTAGAATATCCACCAATTTCATTCAACATATTAACAGTATTAAGGAAAAAAACTATAGGATAGGTTTTTAAAAAAATAAAATAAAATGACAAGGACGCTCAGCAAATGAGGAATGAAAGGGAACGCCCGAACCTTATTGAGAAAACCTATGGGAAACCTACAGCCAGCATAATGACTTCACACTTTTCCCAAGATTGTCAAGGATTAGGGGTGCCCTCTTACTGTTTCTGCTCAAATCTATAGAAGTGAAATGAAAGAGGAGAAAGCCAATAAAAAGCAAAAGCTTGGAAAAATAAACCATATGCACAGGTAGCATGGTTGCAAACAGAAAATTCTAAGAAATCTACAAACTGATGAGTGAATTTAGCAAGATTGCAGAATACACAATAAACACACAGCATTCGGTTGTGCCTGTATGTGCTAGCAACAAACTTCTGGAAGTTGAAATTAAAAATTACAATTTACAACATGAAAACATAAAATACTTAGGGACAGAATTAGAGACATAGATAAGACCTATAAATTACCTTGTATAAGCGAAAATGATAAAACATTGCTGAGAAAATTTAAAGAAAACCTAAATAACCAAGCATGAATTACTCAATAATGGGAAGCCATTGATTTTTTTCCAATTGATCAACAGATTCAACACAATCTTATTAAACATCCCAGCAGATGTTTTGGGGGATATTAAACTGATTTCTAAAATTGTATAGGAAATGTAAGGATCTAAAAGAGTCAAAATAATTTTGATGAAGAGGAACAAAGTTGGAGGACTTACATTATCTAATTTCAAGACCTAATATAAAGCTTCAGTGATAGAAACAGTGTGATATGGGCATAGGTCGATGTGCAGGTAAATGGAACACAATTCAAAATCCAGAAACAGACCTATATAGACATGATCACTTGATTTTTTGACAAAGTTGCCAAGGTAATTGTATGGGGCAAGGTATTTTCTTCAACAAATACAACTGGAGCAACTGGATATCCAGACAGGAAAAAAAATGTAAATCTCTGCCTCTACCAGCAATTCATGCCATACACAAACATTAACTCAAAATGGAATACAGACCTAAATGTTAAAGCTAAAACCATAAGACTTCCGAAATAAGAAAATCTTTTTTAAAAGTTTAAAATTGTTTTTTATTTATTAAAAGTATCTTAATACCCTTGGTGTAGGTTAAGTCCTTCTAAAACAGGATATCAGAAGCATGACCTATAAAAAGAAAGATGCTGATAAATTAGACTTCATCAAAATTTAAAACACCTGCCCTTTGGAAGATACTATTGATGCTTAACAAAACATGCCAACACTTAGCTTCTTAAAAGCACAGGATTTACTGTTTCTCATTATTCTGTGGCTTCCTTGGGAGGTTGGTCCATTGCAGGTGCTGGAGCCCCTCATTCAGCTGCATCCACCTGGGGCTGCATCCACCTGCACCAGAGACAGCAGTGTGGGCCAGGGACAGCCACCATGGCCTCTGGTCCCCCACAGTCTGTCATTATACAACCTCAACAACATCAACACAACCATAGTATTTCTCCATATGAGTCATGAACAAATAGTAAGATTCCTTTATTTTACCCCTATAAATGTATAATGTATCCAGGAATTAATCTAATAAATGCAGAATACTCATGTAGAAAAATTTTAAGTGCTCTTAGAACTTAAGAAAACTTAAATAAATAAATAAATAAATAACAACCATGTTGGTGAAAAACAATGCTTAAAATTGCAAAGTATCAGATATTCTGTATGGAACATGATTTTCGGTATTTCTAATGCTTTGACATCTGGGAGCCTTGCTGACTGACTGCCTCTTCCAGGGCTACCTGCCTGGAGCACACATTTCAAATGCAAACAACCCTCTCCTCCATCAGGCACTTAAACTCCACACCTATGTCTCTGCCCTAATCACCTCAGGGCAGATAACAGACAATCAGGGGCAGCCCCTACACCCGCCCTTCACTGAAATTATTCAAACTAGCCAAACCTACGCCTGTTTACCCTTCGTGGCCTGTTCCCTCTTGTGGAAATCCTATGTAATAAAAGCTTAGTATGTAAATTGTCCCCTGGCAGGGAGTTCGTCCAGGAGTTTGACCAGTGGGTGGGGCCAGCAAGGGGAAGGGAGGAAGGCCCCAGCTGGCAGCCGCTATGAATCCTACCTGTACACAAAATTCGTGCACTGGGCCTCTAATCACAAATAAAGGATTTTGCCTATGGTTTTCCCTCGCTTTCTCTGCCCCCGGACCTCTCCTGGTTCTTCCCCTTATGGCCCCATGTCCCTAAGTGCCTCTTGTGTGTTGGGAGCTGTGAGTAAAAGTTCTCCCTTGACGATAGTCAACCCCCTTGTCTGTGTGTCTTTCCATAGCTGATTTCACCAAACTCCGGGTACCTAGCAACACATTCTTATGAAAGCCATCTACACATTTAATGCAACTTGAAACAAAACTTCCAGTAAAAACCTTTAGCGACTGGACACACTGATTCTATCATTTGGATGGATAACAAGTCCTATGAATTGCTGAGGCAGCTCTTGAAAAAAGAACTGCCAACAGAAACGCACCCTATGGTTACTAAGGCAGATTATTTCTAAGATAGAAGTGACCGCAGTGTGGGGCCAGCACAGGAATGAAAAAACCAATAGAATAAAATAGAGCACCCAGAAATAGCTTTATAAATACTTCTGCTCATGTACCAAGTGGAGCCACACATGGGAGAGAGACTGATAAATGGTTGTAAGAATATTGGGTCGCCATGTAGAGAAAAAAGATCTTAGAATAAAAATAACCATGAAAAGCAGAACTAAAAATAAATTAGAAAGAAATGAAGAACATCTTCCTTTTCTATAAATAAGGCTAAAATTCAACAATTACACACACCACAAATCCCCAGCCCCACAGCAACCAGCAGCCACCTGCATCCTCAGTTCATCTAGACCGTGGGAGAGTTTTTTCTCTCCGTTTACCTGCTTAAACGAGAAAAAGAGCAGGGAGCCAAAGGGACCGAGCAAGACCAGCAGCTCCTATGCTCCCAGCATCTGCATTCCAGAATGTTCCTGGAGAACCATGTGGGATTTGCCTTAGTAGTTAAAAAGACCTGTCTGGTGGTTTTTCCAAAACTGAGAAACTAAGTCCCAGAGATGAATGGAAGTCTATTACCCTCTTCTGAAAGAAACTGCTTACAGTATAACCCCAGGTCAAAGACCAACTTCTCCTAATCAAGCTTTCAGAACCCTCCGGGACTTCTAAAACATTCCAAGTCAGTATTAAAATTGAAGCCTGACAGTGAGCAACCAGTGTCAGCCAGCCAACCTCCCAGCCTCCACCATTCTCCGCACAACCCCACCTGCCAGCCCCCACCTGTCACTCAGCCTCCAAGAGATAACTGACTTTCTCACACACAAGGAACCTTTGTCCACAGTGGGTAACCCACTTGTTAGCTGTCTCTCTGCCTCTTCCAGGGCTACCTGCCTGGAGCACACATTTCAAGTGCAAACAACCCTCTCCTCCATCAGGCACTCAAACTCCACACCAACGTCTCTGCCCTAATCACCTCAGGGCAGATAACAGACAATCAGGGGCAGCCCCTACACCCGCCCTTCACTGAAATTATTCAAACTAGCCAAACCTAAACCTGCTTACCCTTCGTGGCCTGTTCCCAGTCCCACCCTGGGTCCTCTGGACTGAGATGGGGCCATCCAGGGGCCTTCAGCTGCTCCTGCATGGCCTGCTCTTTGCTGTCACCTAGAAATGGGCCTGAGAGTATCTTCACTAAAGGAAAGGTCCTAGGCCTGCCTCCTGCCCCCACACCTCCTCACGTGCATTTCCATCTGCACTCCTCTCTTTATCCCTCCTTCCTTCACCAGGCAGCTTTCCAGAAAGAGACTCTTGGAATTCCCACTCCCTGTCCACCACATGACTCACTGTAGGGTGGTCTCCACTACCTTCTACTACAACTGGACAACCTCTAAATTCTATTCTGGCCAGTCCTCCTGAGGGGGCAACTCCTGAATCCAACCTTCTGAGCCCTCACTCCTCCACCCTGCTCTCTGGTGACCTTTGGCTCTGGTTGGCCTTCCAGGGTCCACCATGGCTCTGTTCATTGTGAAAGAGTGGAGCACCCCTTCTCCTTCCCCTCCCCTGCCCCCCACTTCTCTCCTCTCCCTCTTCCTCCGATGCCCAGCTTCTCAAACTGCCCCATCAGCCTGCCCAGCTGGGCTCTCATGTCTGAGGTCAGAGCAATTACCAACCAAATTCCCAAAGATCAGCAGAGTGATGATGGCCACAGAGGCTGGTGCCTGCCAGTGTCCACCAGCAAGTAACACCTACCACATCCCCCAGGCCTTCACGTCTTCACAGCACAGAGTGCCTTTCACAGATGTGCCAGCCAAGGTTCGAGGAGCGCTCACTTGCCCGGATCAAGCATAATGGCTCTGAAGCTGTGCTGGACCCAGCCCTGGTCTTCCCTTTCTTACTAGCGCTGCTGTATAGGATGCCTGGAGAACCACTGGCCTCTTTTTTGGTTCCAATTCTCTCCCTCCATCAAAACACAGAAAGGGCCCAGCATGGTGATATTTCACCCAGTTAGAGGTGAGCGGTTCAGTTGGCTATTCAGAGGATCAAGATACTCCCTGCCGCCTGCCCAGGAAGGGATGAGGCTGGGGACCCTCCCAGATCACAAAGCCACAGCGAGGTCTGACCTTCCTGCAGTCCTAGAGCAATGCAGGCAAGCTGGGCTCCTGCCCCTAATGTCAGACGCCCATGTATGAACAAAGGGGCTGGACTGTGTCCCAGCATCCTCCCTCACCCACCACCTAATGCTGGCTCCTCCATCTCCTGACTGACGGGGCCACACGGAGAGGCATGCCGAGTAAGTTAGCTGTTCTCACTACAAAAGGTTTGAGGTGAACTTTTGAAATGTATAAATTTTGAACATGGAGCTATTTCATTGTTGCCCTAGTTAATACTGTGCCATAAATTAGGGATCCCCAAATGTCTCCCCGTCACAGGGTGATTTCATGAACCAGAGTAATTAGGTAATGAGAATCATTTGATTCAAAACACTGGGTTCCAGGTAGCTGATGCATCCCTTGACCCCTTCCAGCCTGGTCCCACAGTCTGGGGTGGGCCCCTGGGCTGAGTGCCTCCCCCACCCTCCACCCCACCTACCCCCCACCCCCACCTCCCTGGTGTCTGGATGAGCCTGCCCTAACAGCGAGGATTGGCACAGACCGAAGAAGCCAGGGAGAACCTCCTTCTCCAAAACCGCTTCCCGTCTGAGAGGGAGAAAAGCAGGGGGAACGGGACCTGGGAGCCCTAATGGGACAGTATACTGTGGCCTCACACGGCCAGGCCAGGCTCTGCTCCTCCGGGGTTTCAGAATTTGAGCAGGTGGGGCGGCCTCTCACCCAGACCGGGGCGGGGGGGAGCATGCCTGCTGAGCGGGTGCGGGCCCCCGACCCTGCCCCCGAGTGGGTCAGTCCAGGAACCACGGCCGCGCCCCCGGCCATGCGCTGAGCCGCGGAAGGCGCGATGTGGCGGGCCTCGCCGCACGTGGGGCCGGACCGTCCTCCTCTTCTCTCGGGACCAGGCGGCCTGCAAGTCCCAGAGGCCCTGCCAGCGCTCCTCCGACCCGCGCAGCCCCACCCCGCAGCCCCGCAGCCCCACTCCACAGCTCCGCAGCCGCACAAAGCCTCCGGATGCTGGGAGGGGGCGGGGTCTGGCTGCCTCTCGGGGACGGGGTGGGCGGAGTCTTCAGGGAAGCCCCGCCCTGGACACGCCCCTCCGGCGCCCCCCGCCCACGTCACGCCGCCGCCCCTCCCGCGCCTGCGCGGCTGCACACCGGCCCGCTCCTGGCGCCGCGCATCCTCGCCCCGCGCCCGCTCCGCGCTCAGCTCCACTCCGCGTCCCGCTCGCGCCCGGCCCGCCCGGCTCCTCGGCTCCCCTCGCGGAGGGCGGCGCGGCCATGAGAATGCGGGGACGCGGCCCCCGGGATGCCCCCGCCTCCAGCGCGGGGGCCGGCGACGCGCGGCGGCTGGCGCCCCCAGGGCGGAACCCCTTCGTGCACGAGCTGCGCCTCAGCACCCTGCAGAAGGCCCAGGTGGGTGCCGCCCGCGCCCCTTGCCCCTTGGCCTGGGCCGCGCCGAGGAGGGACTCGGGGAGGGGGACTCGGCGCGGCCCAGCCCGGCTCCCGCCCCTCAGGTCCCCGCCGCCCGCGCCCGCCACGCCACCCTGCGGCCCGCATCCCCGACGCCCTGCCTCAATTTCAGGTCTCCTTACTTTCCCGCCGCCCGCGCCCCAAACCTGGCTCCTCCCCTTTCCCCAGCCCCTCCGCACCTCGAACCCGGCCTTATACCGTCTTTCCCTGAACCCTGCACCCCTTTTCATGTTCTCCGAACCCCTTCCCCTGATTCCCCGCCCCCCTCCCCCTAGCTCGGTCCACGCAGCTCGGTCCCTGGTCCGGCTGTCCCCTCCGGCGGGACTCGGCGCGGGGCTGGAGAGGACCCCCCTGGTGTGACTTTGTCACTTGATGAGTTTCGTCGTGTGTGAGTTGATCATTTGAGTCAGTGCCAGAGATATTGGGGTGCGGGCTGTGTGGTGTCCCCTGAAGGTGAACAGCAGGAGAATTTGCGCTTCTCTGTTTGCAAGTTATTTTCTGGGGAGTGTGCTAGGAACGCTCCCCTGGGAGGCGGGGGGGGGGGGGGGGGGGGGGGGGGTTGTCCATAACCGGAAACAGTTGTATACAACTTCGGTTCCAGCCTGGGCGGGAACAGTGTGCCCTTTGCTTCCATCCGGTTTTATTTGTGAGGTCCTCTGGTCCCGGCTGAGGGATGGGCGGCTGCAGGAAGCACGGAGGCCTCCACACTTGTTCCTTTTGTTGGTTCTGGTCTGGTAGGAATGACTACCTGACTATCGGGTCTCCGTGCGCTGGTAGTTGTGTTTGGATTTCTGTAAGTCGCACATGGATCAGCCTTTCTTCTGACTTCAAAACTATACACCGAAGCAGGCGCAGATTTTGGACTTCAGTGGCTGTCCAGTTGGTGGGGAGTATATTTCCACCCGTGACAAAACTTTTGGGTGTGACATTGAGAATTTTTTTAAAAATTTATATTTTATTGATTTTTTACAGAGAGGAAGAGAGAGGGATAGAGAGTTAGAAACATCGATGAGAGAGAATCATCGATCAGCTGCCTCTTGCACAACCCTTAATGGGGATGTGCTCGCAACCAAGGTACATGCCCTTGACCGGAATCCAACCTGGGACCTTTCAGTCCGCAGGCTGACGCTCCATCCACTGAGCCAAACTGGTTTTGGCGACATTGAGAATGTTTTAATGTGTAATGTAACTAATCTGAAATAATTTTCAGGTGAAAGTTCCTGAAGTCAGTTTAAAGCTGTCATTTCTGGGACTCCTGCCTTGCCTTGAAGCCGTTTCTCCGTGGGTTCAGTTGGCATGGGTGGCAGAGGAAACCAGGCAGAGACTGAGAAGAGAATAGAGAGGGTGGTGTCCCTCCTGATGATAGGAAAGGGCAAGGTTGTCCCCAGTTGGCTCCTGGTCCCTGCCCCTATGTGTGTCCAGAGCCAGACCTTGGTATCTTCCTCTTTCACTTGTAGTTTCATACTCACCACCTATACTAGGTGCTGTGCCCGGGGTACTAGGATATTAGGACACAGTCATTTCCTCTGTGCTCCTGAATGCCCCCTTCCCAGGTCCGGTCCCCGTCCCCCCTTTGACTCTTATGGTTTAGGACAGTGGTCGCCAACCAGTGGGCAGACCACTGGTGGTCCGTGAGGTCCAAAAGGTTGGCAACAACTGGTTTAAGAGGCCTTCCTCCTCCCACTTCTCTGCTGCTTAGAATCCCCTCGGGTGCCCTGGGGACCAAGCCAGCCCTGAGCCCTTCAGGTGGTTTCCAAGGCCTCTTCTGGGCCCTCCCCACACCTTTGGCTCCAGCTGCCACAGGGCCTTCTGTCCCTGCCTCTCTGCTCCTCCCTCTTTGGTGAAATACCACCTCCAGGAAGAAGCTGTCTTCCCTGGAGGTTCCCAGAGGGCCACCTCCATAACCCTGTCACATTTGCAGTCCTCCCCACCCCCCCACCCCCCCACCCCCCGCCAGTTTCTCCTGTCCCAAACTGTATACTCACTGCTGAGATGGGTGAGGTCCTGTGCAGAGACTCAGCTAGTTGATGAATAAACAAGTGAAAGGGAAGGATGTCAGAGCAGAGTCAGAAATCCCCAGCTCCCCTCCCCAGGAATCACAAGGTTGTAAATTGGAGGTTTGGTGCAGTGCCTGTGGCCGTTCTTCCCTGAGACCGCTTTCAAGTCCTGGCTTTAGATGTTGGCAAGCAGCATCTGGATGGCATTCAGAAAAAGAACAGGTGGGTGGGATGTGTTAGCCTCCAAGGGAGGGCGGGGTACCTTGTGTACACCTTGTCACAATCTTTCAGAAACCGTAGTCGGAATAATCAGGTGTATTTGTAACACAGTCATCGGTACTGCTCAGATGTCAGCAATGTGTGGATGAGGGTGTGTAGCTCCTCAGTGCTCTCAAGTTCCAAGTCCTGCTCAGCACACATATTTTACTTTTCATCAAGCAGTGCTCTGTCTGCCAAGCCTTTTACCTTTATCTACTGTATTTTAGGGTAACATTTCCACAGAGTGAATTGGACTATCCAAGCAAAGAAAACCTGCCTCCCAAATCAATAAGTAAATGGATTCAGCAATGACGGAACACCGTGGGAGCTCAGGAACTCACCCAAATTCTGGTTAAGATAAACCAGTAAGGGGACCTGCATTTATCTGCTTGAATTTTCTGCCAGGGAAGAACATTGTATGTGGATTAATGACCAGTCCATCTGTCATTTAACTGCCGATTTAGCAAGGAGCTTAAGCAATTTCTTGGACAGAAAACAGCATAGTAAGATCTGAAAACTGGGAATAGTATAATATGGGCTAGTCATGGTGATTCTTTGCTTCTGAAATCATGAAGTGGTTTTATATCACTTAGGTTTTAGGGTACTTTCCACTGGAGCCCACAGGTGTGTGTGTATCCTACCTCCAGCTCTGAAGTTTCCCCATTTCTGAATTCCCTAAACCAGTGTCGTGAGCACTTACTTCCTGGAAAGCTGACTGGCTTCCTGTGTACCTTGGATCTGAGTCCTGGGAGGGAAGAAGCTGGGAAACACACCCCTCCCCCTGACTAATCCTTAGAGAGGATTACCAGGAGGGTGGAGTCCAGGGAGACTCAGACCCACTAGACCTGCTGGTAGCAACCCTTTGTGGAATTCACCCAAAAGTGGGTGGTCTTTTTCTCCACGTTCTCGATTTTGTTAAAAAAATAAAATAAAAAAGTAGCAGCAGAGGCCTTGGTTGGTCCCAGCCTGGATCCCAGGTTAGGTGTGGCCATTCTGGAGCAGGGAAGCCTGTTCATTCTGGGCCACTCGTGGTCTTGGTCCCTGCCCCCTGGCTCAGTGCCCCTATCCCCATGCACACAGACCAGCCTGGCATTTCCCTCTTGCACCACTGACCTGCCAGACTCCTGGGCCCTGCCCAGCCCTTCCCATCACACCCACCCTGCTGCCCCTTGTATCTGGGTGCTCTATGCCTGAGACATAATGAGCAGCTCGGACATAATGAGTTGCCCAGAAGGCCCAGGAGGCTGAAGCTTCAAGTGGACACCAGGCCCTGGGTCTCTGGCCACCTCTGACCACCTGGAAGTTCTGATGGTGATGCTTCTGTTGACACATTTGTAGCCCAGTGGGGCCCAGGGGAATTCCCAGTGTCCTTGCACTGGTCACTCAGTGCAACCGTGGGAGGAGGGGTTCATTGGAGGGTCAGGGGCTATATACCCACATCCCAGGTGAGGAGACAGGACCAAGTTCATTGCTGTCCCCAAGTCCAGGGCAGTGATGGCTGCTTCATGCAGACAGCTGACCTGACCTCCCATGGAGCCCCGTCCAATTCTAATTGGAAGGGTCCACCATGACACTGAATTCTTGCTAACGCTGAGGGTGGGAAGGGAGATTAAAAAGGCTTGTCTTTTAGTTTTTATACTCCTCTGTCCTGAAATGTGAATTTTTAACACTTGTATATGTTTTATATGTATGTGTATATAAACACAACACATACACAGAAGCATATTCACACGTTCACACATTACATGCATACATATTCACAGAAGTATATACTGACATACTCACACATACACACAAAAGCTGTGCTGCAGGATCTGGGCACCTTGCCCACCCTGCCAGGCCCATAAGTGTCAGGGTCCTAAGAGGGCATATCCCTGATGATCTGAGGAGAGCCCTGAACTTTCCTTTCCAGGCGAGCCTGACCAAAGCTTCTACACAGCATGTTCCAAGGAGCTCTGCCCGCCTGCCCGGAGACCTGGAGCCTTGCTGGCAGCCCTGCCCCCTGTCCTCCCTGCCCCTGGGCCTTCAAAGTGTAGGACAAAGTGTCATCATCCCCAGAGCAGGCAGAGCCCCCATCGATCCTCTGGAATTCCTGTGGGTTTTGGAAGCTGGGTTAGGGCGACCTGGCCTGGCCTAAGTTAAGTTTCTAACATTCCTAGTGTTTCTTGAACCTAGTCATAGCCTAGCTGTGAAGTGCAGTATTTTGAAAATGAGCCCAGAAGAAAGTATGTGTTTGGAAATAACATGTTTGAGGATGTGATCATAGTGTTTGTCCTTCTAGAGCCCACGTCACCCTGCAGGCCCCAGGCCATGTTTTGCAGGACTAAAATCAGTCCCTTGTTTCTGTTTTGTTTGTTTGTTTTGTTCATTAGTTTCCACGTATAAGTGAAATCATATTGTACTTGTCTTTCTCTGACTGGCTTATTTCACTTAGCATAATACTCTCCAGCTCTATCCGTGCTGTCACAAAAGTAAGACTTCTTTCTTATGGCCGAGTAGTATTTCATTGCGTAAATATACCACAGCTTTTTTTTGTCCACTTATAGATACAGAGAACTGACTGGCAGCTGTCAGAGGGGAGGAGTTTGGGGGCTGGGTGAAAAAGGGATTAAGTAAAAAAATTCATAGACACAGACCTGTGTGGTGATTATCAGAGGGAAAGGGGGATGGGGAAAGTGGAAGAGGGTTAAGGGGGGGATAAATGGTTGCAGAAGGAGACTTGACTTTGGGTGGTGAATACACAATATAAAAAATATATAGATAGATAATGTATTATAGAATTGTACACTGGGACCCTATATAATTTTATTAACCAATGTTACCCCAATAAATTCAATGCAAATTAAAAAATAAAAACTAGTCTTTATCCCTTGGCATTTTAACCATGTTGCAGCCTTATGAGCTTACATGTTTTAAGTGCTGAAATGCTGTTCAGACAGGGCCCACCTCTCTTCTTTGGGCACATTTCCTGGGTTCTGTTGCATTTGGTGACAGTCAACCAACTACTGCAGGCCATCATGGTTGGAGCCCTGGCCTCATCCTGTGTTACCACATGTGCAAGTGTCCATGGGACCATGGCCCTTTTCCTCTTAAAAGTCAGATTTCTACCTCAGAGCCCGAGGAGTGGGGGGAAAAAAAATTTTTTATTTGCCACATAAAGCCTTCTTTTTAAAAAAAATCATAATTTTAATATTTCAAACCCCTAGGCTCATGACACAGAGCTGGGCCTCTTCATGCTGTGTCTCACGCAGGTTCCCTAAGATCTGGGCGGTGAAGATCAGCATTTAACACCCAATGAGGCCTGGTGCTCCATGGCCTGCCCCAGAGCCTGAGCTGCTCACAGGTGACCTTGGTGCCCAAGGCAGCCAGGTATGCTGACTGGCAAAGGGCTCCATGTGGATCAGTCCCTGGATGCCCACCCTGTGATGGAGGTCTTCTATCTTAGCCTATTTCCTCTCCCAGGCTCTTGTGGAGGGGGCATGGGTGACTGTCTCATATACAGAGCAAACGGCACAATTCCCCTCCACCACCAGCTGGCTTCCTTGCCCCCACACCCTCCATCCACCCTAGCTGACCCTGTGTCTTCCGATCACCCCTGTCTTCCCCCACTGTGCTATGGCCAGGGGACAGACTGTCCGGGGTCCTCTCCACTTCTCTGCTGACTGGCACCAAGGACCCAGTCCCAGGCCCAACCTCACCTGACCAATGTTATTGGTGGGCTGGAGGCTCCTCGAAGCTGGGGAGCAGAGCCCTGATACTCTGGGGCACTGTCTGTATTTGAGGGTGGGTATAGCCATGAGTAGGTGCCCAGGTGGGGGACTGCCTGTAGTTGGAGGTATTCTCCCCGTGGCTGGGAGCCCAGGACTTCTGGGGAGGGCCCCGCCATGGGAAATTTAGGACTGTCACCTGGGCCCTGCTGGCTGTGCAGGTATTTGCTAAACAAACGGAAGAGTCTGGAAATGCTGGATTTCAAGATTCTTGAATTTCAAGATTCTTTTATTCGGACATGAAGGCCCCTGGAGATAGGGGATTTCCTTGAGCTTACAACTCTGAGCTGAGCTGAGCAGGGAACAGTGAGGATCCCTCAGGCTTGCTATGTAGGTGGGCCCTTATTGCTGGGTGCTCACAGCATCCTTGTCCCTGCCTCCTGGGTGTTGTGGTCTGTACTCCCTACCTTTCTGGCCCCGACTTCAGACAGTTCGATTGTGGGGGCTGTGCACTTAGGAGCAGGGACTGGGGCCTTTGCCTCACTTTCTGGCCTCTGAGCCTCGAGGACACCCAGGGCCTATAGGGACCCACCTATCGGATGAGCAGACCTGTCTGCCTCTGGTGCTTACTACAGCACTCTAATTCTGCCTGCCCCTTCAGTGCCACACTGGGACCACTGGTGTTCTGACCCTGTCATTTCTGGACATCACTTTTTAGTGGGCCAGGACGAGGTCTTCTTTGTGCCTGACCTGTGCACTCCCCTCCCTCCTGAGTTTTTATCCCTCAGGGACATTCTCAAGGATAAGCCAGCACCTTTTAGAGTGGCTCTTGCATCCTGGCCCTTCACCAGGCCACTTGTATGGGGGCCTGCCCCACCCCCTGGGGGCTGCTGTCCAACCTCACTTGTCCTGGGCTTCTACACCCACCTGTGGGGCTCACAGCCTCCTGGGTCCATTTCTGCAAGTGGAACTCGGTGTTCTTCATGTAATTACAGGATGTCCTGCCCTCAGTGAGGTGCCGTGAGAGTAGGTCAGGTGTTGCTGTGTTCCTGCAGCCTTTAAGACAGGATGTGGAGCCAGCTCCTGCCTCTGGAGCTGAGCCTCGTCCCAGAGTGGAATGTCCAGCCCAGGAAGCTACACTTCCCAGCCTTTCTGCCCCCCACCCAGGGCCCGGACCTGCCTTTTGTTTTACTGTGGAATTTCACATCCCAGGGCCACAGGGCTCCAGCCAAGAGGCCCTGAAAACCCAGGGAGATAAGATTTTGTAGAAACTGAGGAATAGGAGTGAAAACAGGGAGATCATGGGGCGGGAGGGCAGAGGGAGAGGGAGAGGAAGGAGACCCCGAGGATGCCATCATTCTGAAGCAGTGGAGCATTAGGGTCCCACGTGGCTGGCCTCCCTGTGCGCTTTACCCTTGCCCATCCTGCGTGCCTAGCCCCCTGGCCCCACCTGCCCCTCCCACAGGCCTGGCCTCTAGCCCCAGAGCCTTTGCACTAGCCTTCCCCCTGTGGGAACCCTCCCATGCTCCCCCTGCATTTTCTCTGTCTTTGCTTGAATCCCACTGGACATTATAAAGACCTTCCTCCACTCCCTTGGAGAAGAGATAATCCCCTCTACCACCCACCCCATTCCAGGTGTGCCCACCACACCTGGAACCTATTGTCGGCTCATTTGTGTTGTCCCTCTGTCTTGGGGCCCAGCCTCTAACCAGTGAGCCTCTGTTGGCGTCTGGGTGGTAGTTTTCCCAGGAGACCTGAGTCCATGTGGCAGGCGGTTGCTGATGTCCCTGAGGGTCTGCTTCCCTGGCTCATGTGGAGGATCTTTCGCTCACCTGCTGCTGTGTGTCCTTGCCCTCCTGCTCCCATCACCTGGAAGACCCCTGCTGCCCACTGTGTTGACTGCTGACTGAGGGGTTTATTTCATTCTTCCTTCACCAGCTGGACTGTGGGCCCCACTGCCTCAAACTCTTCCCCCAGGTCCCGACGCCAGGGGCCTGCACACCCTGGACGTGTGAAACCATCAGTGCCTTCAGGCACTGGCTAAAGGGCAGCAAGCAAGGACTGTCTGATGGTGGTGGTGGGATTCCTTGCGGGGACGGGGGGGTTATAGGGTGTCCCTGTTATAGGGTGTCATGTTGAGGGTGGCCGTAGACCAGAGGTGCTGACCTCTGAGGAGTGGCATGATGCCCATTGCTGCCTCAGGAGATGCATCATCACTGCAGGCCTTGAGAGTGGTCAGTGTGGCCATCCAGGTAAACTGGTTGGCCACCGACTGCAGGGCAGAGGCGTCACTCTGAGGGAATGACTGAGACACTTTGCAGACGCCTCCAGATGGGGCAGTGAGTGCTTAGAGTTGAGTTGAGAGCTCTTGAATAGTGATGATGGGGATGGCAGGGATGTTGGGGTTGGCTGAGAGTAGGAAAGACAAAAATAGCTATTTTAGAAAAGCTGCATTTAATTTTAGATTTGAGTGGGATAGTTAAGAAGAAATAGCATGTATGTAGCAGTAAGCATGGGCGCTGGAAGTTTTCTTCATTGGAGGCACAGGGTATCCTAATGGTCACACAGGTCCATGGACAGGGAGCCTCAGAGTGGGATACAGTAGACACCTCAGGTCAGGAAGACAGTCAGCATTCACATGTTAGTAAGAAAAAGGCAAATGAGTCCATGTGAATTTGGGCAAGTCACAGAAGTTCAGGTATCCAGTACACACAATATATTGTCCCCTCTGAAGCTGCCCTCGCATGTGACCTGCACTCCCTGGCCCCCAGCAGTCATTCCCACCCTGCCCCCCACGTTGACACCTTGACTCCTTCATGCCACCTTCATGCTTGTCTTTCTGTAAAGAGGAAGCTTTTTCATAAGAGCAGTCATGTGTGTGACAAGGTAAAACCAACCCCGACTGTTGAGACATCAGCTTTTTGTTTCCCTTTTGCAATCACGTTTTCTGTCTCTTAGTAAAAGTGTGAAAGCTACTGTTTATTCCATACTGAAGGCAGCATAGAGTTGGGCCCAGCAGTGTTTTATATCTAACAAGGATGTGGGGTGATGGGGAAGCACCTCGGTGGGTTTGCTGGGTTAGCATCTGCCACGTCGGACCAGGGCTGACCTCGGAAGCTCTTCCAGGCTCAGCTCCAGGCTTCTGTGGCTGCTGGAGTTTTCTAAGGAAAGTGCTGGATTGTGCCAGCTGGTGGGACTCCTGTGAGGATTACTGTGCTTTTTCTAAGTTGTTTTTTCTTTTAAAAGAAAAATAAAATGAGATGTCTCACTGCATCAGAAGAAAGTGGCCCCAGTAGATTTGACTGTTTCTAAGTGGCTCTGTGGACCACATCTTGCCTGGACAGGCTGAGGTGTGGGGACCACCATCTTCCCAAGGGTATCAGGCGTCAGCTTCCCAGTTTATATTCTGTCTATTCTAAATCAGGATTAGCAAAAACAGCTTATTGTTTTGTTTGTTTGTTTGTTTGTTATAAATAACAGTAAAAAACAAAACAAAAAAAAAACAAGATTAATTCCCTGGCCAAGGCTTTCCTGTTTATCTCACATTGCCCTGTAGAGCTTTCTGCATTGCATCTCCAACCTGTTCCTCATGGCACAAGCTTGGAGGTAACCAAGGCCAGCTTCTCAGGATGTGTTTGTGGAGTGAAGTGGAGTGCACAGGACCCAGCCCCAGGAACCGCTGCTCCAACAACTTCTGAACCCTAGTGTTTGCTTCATTCCAAAGATGAGCCCTTGTTCTCCCACCCCCAGTCTCCAGCTGATCTGCCCTCATTCATAGCTCCTTCCCAGGAGTCCCCCTCCCAGGGAAAGGCTTGGTGTGCCTGTCTGGCTCAATTCCTTCTCTGGAGGTCCAACGTGGGCCCTCCTGTATGGCCAGGTATGTGAGTGAGGTTCTACGGCCAGCCCTCCAGTGATTTGGGGAAGGGCCTGCCTTGCAGGGGTGCTGGGGTGCCCAGTGTGGTGGGAGAACGAGGGAGGCCAGTGTATTTGGGGGGGTAAGGGAGGAAGGGCTGGGGTCAAAGGGTGACTTAGCAGCAATGCAGAACTCTGAGCACCAAGGGGCGGGGTTGGCCATGTGTGGAGAGCCAGCATGGGAGCTGCCATGTTCCACCTTGGATGAGAAGGGGTCTCAGATTCTGGATTTGTTTTGGAGGTGGAACCATTAGGAATTGGTAAGAAAGAGAGGTGGCAGATATGACTGTGTAGTGTGTGTCTGCTGCCCAAGCGACACCTGAGGGACGTATCTCTCTGTTTGAGGGAAGGCTGGAGAGGAACAGGTCAGCAGGTTCACTTTGGGTGATGGTTGCGTATGGCTGTGGGTTCTCAGTTATGCTGTTGACAACACGTCTGGAGCCCTGGGCAGCAGATCCGGTGGGGTGTCAACATCAGAGCCACTGTCTCCCTGTCAGGCCAGAGTCCACAGGCGCAAGTTGCATGGAGGAAGGATTGAATCCTGAGCCTGGGGCTTTCCCCTCAGGGCATCTCGTCTGTTTCTTGAACCTGGGCTTTTGCTATAACCAGCTGACTGACCTTGAGAAGCTGCCTGCCTCCCTGTCCTGCCCATCCACTGTGGGTACCTTCGCTCTGGGACATGGACCACACCCTGCATTCCTGGCAGGACTCACCCTGCCTCCCCCTAAAGCGGCAGCCCTGCCTGTTTGCATCTCACTCAGCATGCCCTGCCCCTGGTGCACATGTGCCATTGTCCGTTTGTGTTGTTGTGGTTGTTTTGTGGGTGGTGGTTGTTTTGTTTTGTTTTGTTTTGTTTTGTTTTTTGGGTTTTTTTGTTTTGTTTTGTTTTGGGGTGGAGGGTTGGACTGGGGGTTAACTGATTGGGGTAGTCTGTTGTATTGTTCCCTTTGTTCTAAAAGGCACACCTAGAGCTGGTGAGCAGTTCCCTTTAGTTCCTGCCTGCATGTGGGGACCCTGTGGGCTGGGAGCAGGGTTGGGCCCTGGCCTGTGGTACTTCTCCTCAATGGCCCTAGGATCCTATCCTTACGTTTGCTGTAGCAACCCCATTAATCCAGGCTCCACCCCCACCCAGGACCCACACCCATTAGTGATTTGTCCACATCCTATGTGCTCACCCAAGCCTACCATCTTTGAAAAGAAATGAATTGCCACCTCAAGACCTGTCCTTAGTGCCTCCTAACTCAACAGCTCCTCCCTCTGGCTGCCCCTGGGTCTGTCACACACAGGTGGTCTTCAGCTCACCTGTCCCTGGTACATCCAACTCTGTTCCCGCAACACTGGGATCAGCAGCCTCTCCGAGTGCCCACACCCCGCTCCTGGGTAGCGGGCCTGGGCTGCCAACTGATAGGAACACTCACACAGGTCCTACCTTAGATCTCACCTGGCAGAGAACACACAGGCCATGTACTTGGGCAAGGTGAAGGCCGAGCCTTGGGGACCTGGTGGAACACCAGAAAACATGTGGGCTCTTAGCTTGAGATGCTGGGAACCCCCTGCACCCTGTGGGGTTGCAGTTTACACAACACTGTACATATTTAGTGCGTATTTACTTAGTGCATACATACACACACGCATACATACATACATACATATCAATAGAACCACTTCCTCCTCATCCTTTAGGTGGAGCCAGGTGGTTCAACCTGGTCTGCCTTATGTCCCACCTGCCCACTCCTCTTGTCATTGGAGGCTTGTTTATTTGCAGAGGGTCAAGCCTGTCCTTCCCCTGCTTGCTAAGAAACTCAGAAACCAGGACTGTGCCTGATATCCTGAGAGCAGGAGCAGGAGCACTAATGCATTTCCTGAGGTTCACATATTGTGTCCCATGTGGAATGGCCGAGTGGACCCCTTGGCTGCTGGCTACAGGAACATGTATTGCTAATTAACCAAATAACTTGGACAGCAGCACTCTGGCCCCGAGTAAAGGGTGCTGGGTAGGCTCCTGTCCCTTGACCAGGTTTCAACAGCTTCTTCCTGTTGGTCCAGATGGAATGAGGCACTGCCTCCATCCCAGTCTGCAGGTCCCAGACACATAGGGAGGGGTGCTGGAAACCACATGCTCTTTCTTTCTTTCTTTATTCTTTCTTTTTTTAAAATATATTTTATTGATTTTTCACAGAGAGGAAGGGAGAGGGATAGAGAGCTAGAAACATCGATGAGAGAAATACACCGACTAACTGCCTCCTACACACACCCCACCGGGGATGTGCCCGCAACCAATGTACATGCCCTTGACCGGAATCGAACTTGGGACCCTTGAGTCCGCAGACTGATGCTCTATCCACTGAGCCAAACTGGTTTTGGCACCACATGCTCTTTCTTGAACCCAATGAGATACAGTTGCTTTATACCATGATTTATAGTAGGAACTATCCTGGAAACAGAAAATGCCTGCAGCCTGGCTGGTGTGCCTCAGTGGTTGAGCGTCGACCTGTGAACCAGGAGGTCACTGATTCGATTCTCAATCAGGGTACATGGCCTGGGTTTGGGTTCTATCCACAGTAGGGGGTGTACAGGAGGCTGCTGGTCAATTATTCTCTCTCATCATTGATGTTTCTATCTCTCTCTCCTTCTCCCTTCTTCTCTCTAATGTCAATAAAAAGATACTTAAAAAAAAAAAATGCTTGCAGATCAGGGTGTGGTATAAATGCCACACATCCAAGTGCAGACTTTCTGGGGTTTTCAGGTACTGTGCCTATTCACACATCTGCAGCACAGGCACCAGAAAAAGGGCATTTTATGGGAATAGTAAACTCTTCTTAACTTGCTATCTTTGCAAATTGAGAAGAGAGGCCCAGCTGTCAATTTTAATGGCAGAGCAGGATTGCTGAGCTAGCTCCCAGCCAGCACCCCAAAAGTGAGGGCACCCCAACAGTGAGAGCAGCCCATGGGCTGGGGAGAAGGGGGAAGAAGGGAGGGTTACATCTCAGAAACAGGAGGGAAGTGTCACCTACAGACTGCAATCTCTTTCCCCTCTGCAACAGAATTCTAAAATAATCACAAAGGATAGAAAAGGACATAATATTGTAAACTAAATGTTAAAAATAAAGGAAAGGCAATAAACTTACGAGTTTAAATTAAAGAGGTACTTAAAGATATATGTTCTCAGTGTGAATTTTGGGAAATAAGGTATTTCTGAAATTAATGCTCTTGGCTTTTACTGCAAGATGTGAATTAAACCGTTAGCATAGACTCAGAGTAGGAGACACTCTACTAAGAGCCAAAATCAGTATCAAACTGGTTCTATAAGCAGATTAATAAAATAGAAGATCTGTCAATATAGGCTGAAAAGTTTTGAAAGCACAAATAATCTAAACATGAGCTTGTAGATCAGGATTGATCTAAAAGTCATGACAAACGTCATGGGCAGCTTCAGTTATCCTGAAATCACTTGTGCTGGGAAGTTTAGTGGGGGAGGAAAAGTCTGAGAACTTTGGAGATTTCCTCATTGACAAAAGTACTAAAATGAAACCAAGAGAAAAGAGAAAGCTTGATAAATAGTAGTCTTAGAAACATGGAAACAGCAGTCAGAACTCTCTGTAGAAATTTCTCGAGAGAGGCAGCTGGCAGAAATCCTAATATTGTTCCCTGAGGATTCACCCAGAGGAGGCAGCACACGAGGAGACCCAGGGGTCAGGTCACCGAGAATCATGATGACTCGGTCTCAGAGGCGTTTTCACAGGCAGACCCAGAGATTGATTTATTTACTTACTTAATCCTAACAATTCCTTTAAGACGGGGATGGGGACATCTGGCCCTGCCAAGTCAATCTTAGTTGGAATCTGAAATTCAATAAATCTAGGAACTTTTTCCATAGCAACATAATTTTTAAGTTGATAATTTTGTATGGCCTGCAGATATTATTATAAATATCCAAATGGCCCTTGGCCAAAAAAAAAAAAAAAAAAAAAAAAAAAAAAGGTTCCCTACCCCTGTTGTAAGTAAAGAAACTGTACGTGTCACTTCGCAGCACTGTCACTAAGGTTTCAATGTGAGACAAACTGTGAACATATCACTTGTGAGTGAGGACAGGCACAGGTTCACCCACTGGACACAGACCTGTGATAAAGTTCAGCACCCAGTCACCATGTAAAGCAAAGCCAAGTTCTCAAAAATCCAGGATGCAAAGGTGCATTCTCACCAGTAAAACACATTTCCTGACAGCCTTGAGGCAACACCACTTAGTGGGAAGCATGAACACTGAGCCAGCAGGACAGCAGGTCTGGGATGGCCGCTTAGGTGCAGCCTCCTACTGAAACAGGAGCTTCCCGCTGGGCTCTCCCCATCCCGCTCCTGCAAGAGGAGGAGAGAAGGGCCATTAAACATTGCTATCCTTTGCAAAACATGGTTATCAAATCCGCACTGTCCAACAGGCAGCCGTGGCCACAGGTGGCTATTGAGCACTTAAAACGAGGTGAGTGTAAATTGGGATGCCCCAGGGGCATAAAACGTACACTGGATTTCCAAGACATGAAAAAAGCATGGACTACCTCATAATTTTTTATATTGAATACATGCTGAAGTGATATTGCAGGTATATTGGATTAAATAAAGTTTCATCACCTTGTTTTTTTTAAAGGGTAGCCACTGGGAAATTAATAATTACACAAATGGCTGGCATTGTATCATGTTGGACTGTGCTGCTCTTGACGGGGGCCCAAGGGAATCTGCAGAGGCTGAGGGAACAGCCCACATGCACTCAAGTTGTAGGTGACAGGGGCCCAGCAAGGTGAGACAGGTGGGGCTGTTCAGGCTTGGCCAACTGACAGCATGACACCTCACCACAGACCTGTCTTTTCTGTCTTCTCTGCACCAAACCTGCATATTTGAAGTGTGTATTATTGCAGATAACGGAACAGTGTATTATGGGTCATAACGTCTCTGTAAGTTTCAGTTGTCATCCTTCCCGGTCCACTTCTGACTGCCTGAGTATCAACTGGTGCAGAGCCAGAGCGTCGAGTTGTGCATGGAGGTGTTTTAGTGACAGCTGTCCATCCACCTGGACACTGTTGGACTCGACCACTCTGCTGAACCCATGTGTCCATCATTCCCACTCCCACCCCATGTTTGCACTATCCCCTCACCTGCAGGGCCTGCCCCTGCCCACAGAGCCCAACCCATCTTCCCGGCATCCTCCCAATTAACCCATGGTGGCACATTCTCTGTTGGGCTTGCGCCCTATAATTTCCTTGGGCTGGGAAGCCCCCAAATTCTCTGGTCTTCTTAGGCCTAGTCTTGCCAGCCCCACCCCTGCCATCTAGCTATTTCACAGATGACATCTTAGTGCTATGCAAGTGTCCTTGCATCATGTAAGACTCAGGTTCCGACTGCCTGCAGGTGTGGGAGTCGGGATGGAGCTCTGTTGATTCCTCGAGAGAAACCCCCAACCCTGCTCCTCGGCCTCCTGCAGGGGTGACTTTAGGACGGAGTGCAAAAGGGGTAGCAGGTCCCCTGTAACCTGGGTAGGGTGTCGCTGCTGCTTCAGCCACCTGGCTATTCCTGAGCTGAAAGTACCCTGACCAGGGCAGGCCTAGCACCAGTGCCTGGCAGCTTCCACGTGAGGATTCCAGAGGAGAGGTTCCCTGATGACAGTGCTTCTGGAACGACCTCAGTCTGTCTCCCCAGATTGCGGTCATGACGCTGACGCTTTTTCCCATCCGGCTGCTGCTTGCCGCCTTCATGATGTTGCTCGCCTGGCCCTTCGCACTCGTCGCTTCCCTGGGACCCGCTGAGAGGGACCCGGAGCAGCCCCTGGCCTTGTGGCGAAAGTAAGTCCTGTCAGTGATGCTTTGATGTGTGAAGTCACAGGGTCATTTCTTTGTTCTCACAGCTTCTGTCCACCCAGTGTTTATCCTTTCCTTCCCGGGGCAGAGTGTGCCAGGGTTGTGCTCTCCAGGCTGGGACACTGCAGCTCCTGCCACACCCTGCCATGGTCTCCAGCTCCTAACAGAGTCCTTCCAGCCACATGGCTGCTATTTCCATGTCCCCCAGTCCTCAAACTCCACTGTGGCAGCCAATAAATGATTCTCTCATCATTGATGATTGTATCTCTCCCTCTGAAATCAATGAAAATACATATATGTATATACATACATATATATGTACAGGAGAACAAACTGCACACTGAACTCCTGAGAGGAACACACAATGACTTGTGCCCAAGTGTGGGACCGAGGGAGGCAAAAGGAAGCAGGTTTTGAAATAACAGGGCTCAGAGCATATGCCCTTCGGCCCCATGCACAATGGGCAGCATGCTCGTGCAGTGGGCAGGGAGGTGGGTCCTCCCTCTATGCACAGCTGTGCGGCTCTGAGTAGACTGAAGTTAGGTTAGGGAGCCTTTTTGCTGAATGTATGTCAGTGTCACTCATAAGTTCCTAAAATAAAAATCTTAGGTTTTGTTAATGAAAGGAAGTGCGCCTTTTCACAAAAGGCAATTACTCTAAGTTACTTTCAAAACACAGTGTTGTAAAAACTAGTATCTTCTTGCAACACCTGACCAGCGGGCCGACACCTAAGCCAGGCCAGGCGGGCCATGGCAATGGTCATCTTGGTGCTGACCCTCCCTGCCCCCTGACTCATGTGGTAGAAAGAGGTGTCTTAGTCCTCTCAGGCTGTCTTAACCAAGTACCACCAGCTAGAACTAAACAACAGACATTTGTGCCTTGAGTCTGAAGTTGGAGGCCAGGGTGCCTGCATGGCTGACTTCTTGGGGAGTGTCTCCTCCTGGCTGCAGATGCCACCTTCCCCCTGTGTCCTCACAGGACAGTGTTCCGGTCTTTCTGCTGCTTCTTATAAAGACACCGATCCTATCAGATGCAAGCCCTGTCCTATGATCTCATTTCACCTTATTTCAAAATATAGGAGTTTGGGGGACATGGTTCATTCCCACGTGCTCCATGGGGGAACTCTGCTCTCAGATCTGAGAAGTCCATCTTCATGACAGCCTGGTACCATGTGTGCCCTGGAGACCAGGGCCTGGACTTGAACTTATTTTCAGCTTTTCTCTGCTCTCCTGGAAGCCTCCAGGGTCTTAGCTTGGGATTTCCCTGGAGAAACCCAGTGGCCCCCACCTCCAGTCTGCAGCCCAGTACTGCCTCTAGACCTGCTGCCCAAGGACTGGCCCTGCTCCTGGCCAGCCTGGCCCTGCATTGAGCTTGAAGCTCCTTGCAGCTCCAGGACATGGCCCAGGCCCTTCCTGTCCTCACAGCCCCAGGATATGGCCTCAGGCCTCTCCTGTGCATCATCAGCTGTCATTGCTTCATGGGAGGGGGAACAGTAGGCAGAGTGTCCCATCAACATACAGGCCAGCTCTTACCTCTCCCCTTGTTTGGGTGCTTGCTCCCTTTTGTAGCAAAACCATTTGAAACATGCAGATCAGCGGTCTCCAGGACCACATGGATCTCAAAAACCAAGGTGGACTGGGCTCTTTCCCACTCTTCTCATGCTTGCATGTTCAGGGACCAACACCCAGGGTTCGATGTCAGGATGCGCCCTCCACCTGGACACACTGTCTCCTCAGTGTCCAGTTATCCCCCCACCTCTGTGACCCTTTACCTGCCATGTGCCCCTTCTTGTTTTGCTGGCTGTGTCTACCTCTCCCTGACCTCGACTACAGTGAGTCTCTGTGCTCTCCTGGTGAGCTCGTCCAGTTCAAGGGTATCCACAACTGTCCACAGGAGGCAGGAGACTCCTGTTTGACTTGCATCCTCTCTCGTAGGGTTGTGGACTTCCTGCTCAAGGCCATCATGCGGACTATGTGGTTCATCGGCGGCTTCCACCGGGTGATTGTGAAGGGGCGGCAGGCCCTGCCCACTGAGGCAGCCATCTTCACCCTGGCACCACACTCCTCCTACTTCGATGCCATCCCCGTCACCATGACCATGTCCTCCATCGTGATGAAGGCCGAGAGCAGAGACATCCCAATATGGGGAAGTGAGTGAGGTCCTCTCCACCCGCCCGCAGTGCAGGTCACTCCCACGTGAAATAGGCCCTGGGCTTGTGTCCCTGTTATCTTTCCTTTGTTGTGATTTCCTCTGTATTAGTCATTGTGGGTTTTAGTTTTCATTTGTGCCCTTAAATATAATTTGTTGAAGTACTTCTTCAAGTTCTAGCACCGAGGATCCTGGAAGTCTGGGCACAGCACAGGGCTCCGTCCCACCACACTAGTTACTGTTCTCAAAACCCAGGCACAGGAGGTCCTTAGACTGCATGGTAGATCACTGTGGCTTAAAACAACAGAACTGTGTGCTCTCTCATTCTGAAGCCAGAAGGCCCTCATCACATTATCTCAGGACTGAGCCCCCTATGGGACTCTGGGGGTGGGATGGGGATGGGGGCGGCCTTCCTGCCTCCCCAGCTCCTGATGCTCAGGCGTCCCTGGGCCTGCGGTACAGTCACTCCACCTCTTTCTCCATCGTCCCAGGGCCTCTCCCTGTGTCTGTATCTCTGTGTGTCTTACAATCCAGGGTGAGTTCACCTCAAGATCCTTACCTAGGTACATGTGCAATTTTTAAATGTCACATTCACAGATTCTGGGGGTTAGGACATAGACACATCTTTCTGGGGTTACCACCGAGCACATTCACCATTATTGTGGTGGCTGAAAGGAATCCTGGGCACTTTAGATGGTCTCTTGGGTACTTTACATGGTTCCCTCACTTCACAGATGAAAGCACCCCAGATGCCAAGCCTGGCCCAGCCCTCCTGGAGCACTGCCCGTGGTGCCCCTGGAGGGTTGGCCAGCCTGTGCCAGGTTTCCATCCCATGGTTCCTCCAGCTGCTATGCCTGGGCTCTGCCCCTATTCTCCTTCTTGCCAACCAGCTTCTGCCTTTTTTTTTTTTCAAATCCTCACCAAAGATATATTTTTATTTATTTTTTTCAAGAGTGAGGAAGGGAGAGAGAGAGAGAGAAACATCGATTGGCTGCCTCCTGTACCCACTCTTCCTGGTGGATGGAACCCACAAACTGAGTATGTGCCCTGACTAGGAATTGAACTTGTGACCTTTGAGTGCACAGGACAAACTCTACCCAACTGTGCCATTCAGGCTACCCTCTCTGCCTTTTAAATTTCATGTGGATTCTGGAGCAGGGCTTGTCTAGGCAAAGGCAGACAGTAGTGTTCTCTCCCTCTATGTCTGTTATCCCTTCTTATAAAACAAAAACAAAAAAACCCAGTCACTGATTAGGGCCCACTTCAATCCAGACTACCTCCCTGTACCTTGAGTACATCTGCAAATATCTTCTTTCTGCCTGGCCACTGTGGCTTAGTGGTTGAGTGTTAACCCATGGACCAGGAAGTCTCAGCCAGTTTGATTCCCAGTCAGCGCGTATGCCTGATCCCCACCCAGTAGGGGGCATGCAGGAAGCAGCCGATCAATGATTCTCTCTCATCATTAATGTTTCTATCCCTCTCACCCTCTCCCTTTTCTCTGAAATCAATACATATTTTTTTAAAAATATATCTTTTCAAATAAGATCACTGTCATAGGCTAGGACATCAGCCTATGTTTTTGAGGAACACAGTTCACCCCACAGTAGGAGCCATGTGGCATGAGTCCTGTGACCCTTGAGTCCATGGCCCTCATACCCTTCTTTATTTACAGTGACAGGGGCTCTCTCACTCAGTGTTGTTACTAAGGCTTCGTGCTGTCCTCTAAGTTTACCGGAAGCTTTGGTGGTTTCCCAGTTCCCTTGTGCCCAGTCATGGACTCCTACCCACCCCATGGTATAGCCCCTGGAACTTCTAGGGGTTTCAGTCCTGCTCAGCAGAAGTGGTGTATCCCCACATGACACCTTCCCTTCCCTTTCAGCTCTGATCAAATACATACGGCCCGTCTTCGTGTCCCGATCAGACCAGGATTCTCGCAGGAGGACTGTGGAGGAAATCAAGAGACGAGCGCAGTCGAATGGCAAGTGGCCACAGGTAACCTGGCCTTGCTTGCATTTGAGTGAATCTATTCCAGAAGGTGTGAGCTTAAAGACTGAGGGGAGAAGAAACAAAAGGGCCAGAACCTGCCTTCCATGGGGACTGGCTGTGTTTAGTTGTCTTTTATTTCTGATGAGTGTGTAAATTCAAGAATCTGCTAAATACTTTTGATTCTGAAATTTTAAAATTAAAAGAAATAAGAAGAAATCATTCAGACCTGCATCTCAAGTTCCCACAATCTTTATTGACAACAAATCTTTGTATAAGTTTTGAGTCAGAAAGACCTGCTACCCGGTCCTCTGGGTTAGCAGCACCTCATTTCTGAGCAGAGTATTCATCTATAAGGTGCCCACTGCTTCATGGTCATGGGCTGAGCTTCCTGAGTGCACCTGGTTCCTGACCCGGGCCATTAGGCGCAGGCCTCGGCTGCTATTAGCCATCGAAGTGTTTGACCCAAGCTGTATTTTTCTTCTTTTAAACTGAGCCAACATTGAGAAGCTGGAAATCCCACCAGACTCTGGGTTCTGGCTGCTCAGGAAACATGAGGGGTGCTGGCTCCTAGCACCTGTGCCCGTGGACAGCCACTTGGAGTGGTTCCCTGACTGCCACCCCTACAAGTACAGGCCATTCCTGCCCCTCCTTCAGCTTACCTGCCTGACCGTTGACATGCCAGGGTTAGACCCCTGGTGGCTCATTGTCACCTGGGGATGGTCTTCCCTTCAGGGACCAGAATTGAAAACACCCACACAGGTTGTATTTCTCAGCTGTGGAGAAGGTGTTGTCTACTGTGGATTCTGTTTGGGTTTCCACTTGCTGGCCAACACCCTCTTCCCCAGGGCCATTCCGAGTCCTTTAGCCACAAGCTCTCATCTGTGTGCCCCTGTGCTCCCCTGCCTCGGACGCCTGCTCCCATTGACAGCCTGCTCTTTGCAGGTGTGTCTGGTCCTCTGGGCAGTCAGGAGGCAGGGACCACAATTAGCATATGCAACTCCCTAGTCTAAGAAGGCACATGCTGTTGTCTACTTGCATTGCTTCCAGATTTTAATAAATCCCATAGTTAGAGAAGAAATCAGCATAATCTTCCATAATGCGTTTCACCTTGTTCAACTGAAAATGATTAAAGTATCTAAAATTATGTCAGCAGTAGGGAAATAGATTGTCAAAATTGGCACCTGTGAATTCTGAATTATGTCCCTTTATTGCTAAACTCTTTTTTTCTTTTTTATTTCAAGATAATGATTTTTCCAGAGGGAACTTGTACCAATAGGACCTGCCTAATTACCTTCAAACCTGGTATGTAGCTTTTTTTAATGTTTTTTATTGAGTCCAGAGAGAGGAAGGGAGTAGGAGGGAGGGATAGAAGCATCATTGATGAGAATCATTGATCAGCTGCCTCCTGCATACCCCTCACTGAGAATCGAGCCCACAACTTGGGCACGTGCCCTGAACAGGAATCAAACTGTGACCTCCTGGTTCATGGGTCGGCACTCAATCACCAAGCCACACAGCCAGGCTATAGTTTTCTTTATTATTTTTTTTCTCCTTGAAAAAGTGGAGGAGACCCTCACTTCCACCAGTGCTCCCAATTGTCCTATCAAAGTGCAGCTCAGCCTGGAGACACTTGTGTCTGCTCCCTGCCAGCAGGGCTGTGACCCTGGAATTCTCTGTGTTTTCCACCAGCACAGATGGGGAGAGCTTTCCAGGCAAGGGATTGCTGCTGACCAGGAAAGCCTTGCAGGAATCCTGTTTTATTTTGAGTCCAGCATGGGCCACGCAGGCACAGGACCTGCCGCCGTGGCAATAAAACAGTTCCTGTGTCCCTTTTCTCTGCAGGTGCCTTCATTCCGGGAGTTCCCGTCCAGCCAGTGATTCTGCGGTACCCAAACAAGCTGGTGAGTGTGTTCTCCTGCGGATCTGTGTTCAGGCGGAGGGCCTGGGAGTGAGAAATGCTAGGTGTTTGAAAATCCTGGTTTTCCAGTCAACCCTGCTATTCCAAATATTCCCAAATATTCACACACAAAATCCTGCTTTCATAGGTCAGGGAGTGGACCTCCTCTCATGTGATCGACCCTGACATTTTCAGGTGAACATCCCCCCTCTCTGCCCAGTGTCCTCAGCAGTTGTCACTGCCTAGTTCACACTCTAGGAAATTTTTATTTTTTCATTTTTATTTTTTTAAATATATTTTATTGATTTTTTTTGTTTTTACAGAGAGGAAGGGAGAGGGATAGAGAGCTAGAAACGTCGATGAGAGAGAAACATCGACCAGCTGCCTCTTGCACAACCCCCACCGGGGATGTGCCCGCAAGCAAGGTACATGCCCTTGACCGGAATCAAGCCCGGGACCTTTCAGTCCGCAGACCGACGCTCTACCACTGAACCAAACTGGTTTCGGCTCTAGGAAATTTTTAAATTAAGAATATTGAAGTTCTAAAGGGCTGGAGGCAGTAGGAGAGAAAGGAGTTAGGTGACTTTGTGGTTTATGTGCTTTTATCTTGCCTCTGTTGTGCACAGAGGTTTTGTTTGTTCTAAGAGAACAAAATAAAAGAAGGGGTGCTTGGGTCTCAGAGCTCCCAGACAATCTTGATGGATCCCCAGCTCAGAGGCAGAGCTGGGACAAGGCCTCAGAGCAGGTTCTGGCCAGGGCCCTGCTGGCTGCGTCTCACTTCTATAACCTTGTCTGAGGGTGTCTTCTCACCTTGATGGGCTGAGGGCCCTTGCAGCCAAAAGAGGTACACACACACACACACACACGTGTCCCCACCCTGCCTGGGCCCTGGACACACGGGAGCAGTTCTCCACGGAGGTATCTGAGGCAGATCTGCTTGTAACACGGAGCTTTCTCTCCGTTGCAGTGTCTTTATGACGGCAAAGGAAGAAACCCACCGGCCAGGACACGGTGGGCTCTGGAGTCCCTGGTATAGAAGGTGCAGAATTACATATGACATCTGAGCCAGGCCTATAGGGTCTGAGATTTGCACACGGGGCCTACAGGTGTGGACAGGCACAGTGGAGGCTCTCTGAGTGGTCTCCTAGGAAAGTATTTCAGTTAATTTAACAAATGTGACATTAATAAATGTCAGTCAGAACTGGTCTCCACGCAGACTGACAGATAAAATTGTTCTCGCAGCACAGCTGAAACTAAAGAGGTGTGTTTGTTCGTCAGTCTCTGCAAATAAGAGAATCTGTCATTGGTGTGTAGAATTCTAGATTTTCCGTTTTTTAAGTTTCTCTCATGAACGTATTATAAGCAAGGTTTTTTTATAGGTTCCAGAGCATGCAGCTCGGGTGTTAGAAGCACCTGCTTTGCCTGTTTGTGGCCCATGTCTTGTGTTCAGCTGCATAGTCACAGCATAGCCCACTGCTGGCAGGTTTGAGCACAGACCTGCATAGAGGGGGCCACATGGGTGGCAAGGAACCCCGTGCCATGGGTTTTTGGAGCCTATGAGAGGAGTGCATGGGTGTCAGGACTGCAGAAGGAAAAAGCTTTCATAGGGGACCTTTGTCAGGGTAGAAACAGGCACCTGTCCTCCAATGTACCACCTAGGTGGCTGCTGTGCTTGCTGAGGCTGAGAATGGAGGGGTCAGAAATGCCCTGTGGGGCCCTGGCCTGGCACGGGAGTGCGGAAGTCATGGTTCTGCAGTGGCTTGTTCTACTTCCCAAACCTGGGGCCACCTCGCTGGAGTTGGGGGTGCAGGCGGGTGTGGTGTTGAAATTTGGCTGGGTGTCGCAGGCCCTCATGAGCAAGTCTGAGGGAGCAGATGGACAAAGAGGCTCCTTGTTGTAAATTGAGATTGCCAGGATACCGGGGGAGGGGGGCCCGCGCAGGAAAAGGAGCTGGGAGGGGTCTTAGGTGGTGAGCACCCACCTTCTTCTCTGCCCCAGAGTGGATTTGAGAGGATGAGGAGCTCAGCATCTGGGGTCAGAGGAACGTTAGAATGAAGGCAGGGAGGAGGAGGAGGAGAAGGAGGAGGAGGGCAGCAGAGGAAGTTAAGATAAGGGGAAGGAGGGAGGGGCTAATGTGGCCTTCCCAGGAATTTCTGATGCCTGACTCCCAGTCATGTTTCATCCATTCATTTCTTGCCCCCAGGACACCATCACGTGGACGTGGCAAGGCCCCGGAGCGTAAGTCAGACATTGTGCTGTCTCATTTGTTCTGTCCTCCTAGGAAAGTGCTCCAGTTAATTTAACAAATGTGAAACCTGAACACAAGACCCACTACTATTTGACAGCAGTTAGGTTCCGCCTGTTGTGGAAACTGAATGTAAAAATCTGGTCTGTCCTCACACCCTGGGTTCCAGGACTTAAGTTCATTGTCTTCAGCCCCATTGGGAAGACAATTGTGAGAACCTTTCTCTTCCCTCCCTGCGTCTATCAGCTCAGTCATACTGTCCCTGGAAAAGACAGCAGACCTCCAGGGGCTGCCTTCCTCTTGCTCAGCTATTGGGGGTGGGGGAGGCCTGTGGAACAGGGATCCAGGCACATTGGGCCTCCAGGGTGCTGCGGTTTTGGAAATGGAAGTGTGGGTGCTGAGGCCAAGCAAAGCCCTCTCGCGGCCCCCAGGCCTTATGAAGGTATTTAGAACAGAATGCTTGGGAGGTGCCATGAGGAGCAGCATGTCCGAGTGGTGGTCCTCCGTTTCTGAGGCTGGAGTGGGGGGGTAGACGGTGAGAAACTGGGAGAAGGGCTGGAAGGGGCTCCTGGTGGCCTGGGCTTGAGGCTGTCTATGAGGCAGAAGTGGGATGTGTAAGAGTGTTACGAGGGGGGACTGTGTATCAAGGGGGTAGTGAGCGAAGGCCCAGGAATGGTATTCTGGATGGCTCCCCATTTCCAGCTTCTGCAAATAAAAATTTTTAAATGCTGGCTCCGAAGTCAGGAACTCTGGGAGCCAGGCATGGGAGTGGCATAAGCGAGGGCCTGTCCAGTTTGCGCTGCCATGGGTGAGGACTGGTGGGCAAGGTTTCAGATATGGACGAATTTAATAAGAACAGTAAAGACCGCTATTTCTCTCACTGATGTATTTTAAGGTTTAGATTTAGGCTGAAGAAGGCTCAGCATCTGTCTCCTGAAGGAGAATTAACTGCCTAGTACTGCCCTCTGCAGGGCAAGGGGTTTGAAGATTTTGCTAAACAGAATCTTCTAACCAGTACTATAAATCTATTTGTTTTTAAGGTTAGAAATCCTGTGGCTCACCCTGTGTCAGTTTCACAATCAAATTGAAATTGAGGTTTGTATAAATATAGTGCTTACACAATGTTACATTGGGGTTATAAATACATTGTATCAAGGCATTTTATAGATACAATGTTATGCTGTCTTTATAGATAAAATGTTATAGAGGTGTCTATGTAGATATAGTGTTAGTGGTATCTTGGGTTTACGTAGATACAATGTTACATTGATATCTCTATAGACACAATGTTATATCATCTGTCTCTTAGAACCCTTGCCATTTCTCATGGCTCCTTAGAGGTGCTTCCCAGTAGTTTTACAATAATCACTTTGTGTTTCTTGGATGATTTTTAATCTATTCAGATACAATTTTTTAAAATATATTTTTATTGATTTTACACAGAGAAGAATTGAGAGGGATAGAGAGTTAGAAACGTCAACGAGAGAGAAACATCGACCAGCTGCCTCCTGCACACCCTCCACTGGGGATGTGCCCGCAACCAAGGTACGTGCCCTTGACCGGAATCAAACCCTGGTCCCTTCAGTCCGTAGGCTGACACTCTATCCACTGAGCCAAACCAGTTTCGGCCAGATACAATTTTTTTTAAAACAACAAGGAAGCTAACCCCATCATACACATATACAATGAATAAATTTTTTAGCTTTTTTTTTTTTTTTTTTTTTTACTTGATACTAATACTGCTGAATTCATACTGCTAAATTTGTCATACTATCTTCCTTTCTTTGATACTTGGTCAGATCAAGTAACCTTCCTTTAAGTTTGCATCCCACTGGATGTATCAGACAAAGTTACAACACCCATTCTCTCATCTAAATTAAATATAGCTATATTTGTTCAACTTGTAAATTTGATCTGAGTGGATGAGCAATAGAGTTTATTTTCTTAAAAAGGGAATTACCAGGCTATTCCAGCACCTGAAAATTAAAGATGAGTCATATGCAACTTAAGTATTTCATGAAACACTTTACTACCTTCCAATCAATTTTACAGAGTAATACTGACTACAAATGAACCGGCTTTCTGCCAGGTTTTTTTTTTTATTTTTTTATTTCAGTAGAATGTAGTAAGCCACTTAATACTCAGGGTTGAGCCAAGGGTAGCACGCTCACAGCTTAGAACATTTTATGTGGCTCGCCTGTGGTGGCTCAGAGCACAGTGGAGCCAGGCTCTGAGAAAAACAAGTTGGGCCTGCTCTGGGCCTGCTGGTAGAAACAGCTCTATTTCAGTTCTGGCTTCTTATTGTAAGCATTGAAAAGAGGCTTCTTGGCTTGTGAAATCCCTCTAAACATAATTCCTGGTGTTATTCCTCTAAGACACTGGTGCTAATGTGAGGAACTGTTGCAATTTGTGTGGTTCTTTTCAATGTAGCTGTAAGCAAAGGGTTTGGTTATGAGAATTTATAGTATTTGGGGATATTCCTGTAGTCTTAAATATTAGTGTTAAAGAAAAGGGCTCAGTGGTGGTTGTTTGCCTTTTCTGCATAGTAGGACTTATTTAAAACATTGTGTAGATGTCCAAAAGCTAGTAATTGTCTTTTACGTAGAGATAATTTGTTGTGTTATCCCCAACACAAAACTGAGTCCTTTAGAAATGAAAACACACATGTCATTCTTTTATGTCTAAAGACTAAGCCCCTGTGTGAAATTACAAATACAGTGTACTGGCTACAGCTGCAGCGTCGTGAGGAATGGCAAGTTGTGAGTTTTCATACACACCTGTGCATACATGTGCTCGAGGGTATGTGCATATGTACATGTACACATGTGACCACTTCAAACATGATACTAGTGGGAAGTGCTTTGACGGATCTTAATTTTTTCAGACTCACAATTGTCACTCACACCGGCATTGGTAAGGGGGGTGTCTTGTGATGTTGTGGAAGTAACGCAGCCTTCTCTGTGTGCTCAGTTCCTTCCAGTGTACAACCCTTCAGAGGAGGAAAAGAAGGACCCCGCCCTGTATGCCAGCAATGTGCGACGCATCATGGCCGAGTGAGTGTGCCCTGTCTCCTCCTGGCCTCCTGACTTCCTTTCCCTAAGTATTACCCAGCACTCTTGTTTACCTGCTCTTTTCCTCCTCAGTGCTGCTACAAACAAGGAAGCCAATAGCATTAGGAAGATGGGTTCTTGAAAAAGCTAGTGAACAGTATGGATTTTGCCTATTGGACATACACTTTATGTCTCCTGTTTTTGTCAGATAGCATTTGAAAAATCCTTAAACATCACTTAGTTTCACTCATGTCAGGTGTGCCCATAGCCACCAGTCAGCCTGGTGCCTCATGTGTGGGCGCCCCAGTGTGGCCAGCAGCAGAGCTGTCAGTGAGAGCGATGGCCTGTGCAGACTTCAGCGTCTGTCTGGGCTGGAATGATCTCGAAGTTTCTCTCTCCATCTACCCATGCAGTGTTTATTAATGTTTCTGCTCCATCTCACCAAGTTCAGTGTGGTAATTGTGCACCTAATCTTGTGCAGTAGCTCGTCCCACTTGCACGGCACCCGTGCCACAGTCAGGAACATGCTCACCTCCTATTACTGGCCATTCCCAGCTTGTTCCAGGTAGTGGTAGTGTCAGCTCTTACACCTGCCCCTCTAACCACCTTCATCCCTCCCATCACGTCTTCTCCCCTCTCCTCCTCTCTCCTGTTCCAGGGCAGCAGGGGCTGCCTCTGACTCTGGCCACCTCGGTGCCTGCAGGGGGCTCAGCGGCTCTGACAGTGAGTGCCACTCGTTGGGGGTCCACGCGGCTGCAGAGGGGGTTTTAACAGTTGCTATTGCTGACCTGTGTGGCTTAGACTTCTAAGATAAAGCATTTCAGTATGCACATTGCACCCCACGTTAATTCATTCTATAAGACTCCATTGGGCAAAATCCTGCATCTCACTTCAGCTTACATGAATTGACACTCAGCAAGCTGTTCTTTGTCCACCGGCTCCTCAGGAAATTGGGCGCTAGGGATAGAGTGCAGTGAAATGCTCCTCCCCTTGCCTTGGGCACCTGCCCTCCCCCCCTACCCAAACTCCCTCTTCTTCTCCCTCTCTGATTCACACCGCCACCAGGATGTGCTTGATCCTCAACTTTTGGGAAGTCAAAACGCTCAGTGACACCCTTGTTTAACCTCTTGATAAAAAAATAATGTCCATCCATGGAATTGCAGGCTCAGTAGGTTGGGTAATAAGTATTCTTCGTACACACTGAAATGAATTAACTGTTAACATTTTTAAAGATATATATCCTAAAGAAACTGTCCATATTAATTCAAAGGAAGAGGACAGATAACCCAAGGGTCACCCCCTCGCCTCAGCGGCTGCAGGAGAATTTCAGTGGGATGTCACCTCCCTCATCTCTAGTCTCACATTCAAATGCTCCTGGGAGGGGCCAGGATCCCCAGGGGCTCTTGGACAACCCCTCAGCCCCCTCGTTCCCCTTCCTGAGGAAAAATTCTGGCTTCTGTCTCCAAAGGATTATACCTGAGTTTGTCAAGAAGAATGTCAGAGTCACTGTTTCCTTCTCATATGATTGCACACTGCATTATTATGGCAACAGGAACTTTTATCAAATGATTGAAGCCCATTCAGTTATGAAGGTGGGGAGCTGTTTAGTTTTCTATACTAAGAAAGGTTATTTCTCATGAACCCTGATGCAGCTCTGAATGGCCAAGTTCTGACTCCCCCCAGCTTCAGGGAGGTGCCAGCTCTGATAAAAGCGATCCCGGTCACTTGTGAAGAATTGAGCTTCTCCATACAACATCCTGTGGGGTGGTGGTGTCATCTTTCAGGCCCAAATGCATGGTTGTTTCCTAATGGGGTGCAAACTTGGGCAGCCCCAAGTTTTAAGTAATTGAAATTTAGGGTCAGCTATTAGGCATTTATGTTTAGTACTAAACATGAATTTCCCACATTGCCCTTCTGTGCATCTCGGCATTCAGAGTCCTCCCTCACGTACTAATCGCTGTGTGAGGAGGGTACCCCAGGGGCTCAGAGCAGGGTGCAGGACGCGCATGCAGCACTGCCTCTGCTAGGGTGTCTGCCCTTGGAGCAGACTTCAAGAGACCACAGGGGCTCCTGTGACTTGGGGCGGCCGCCATGCAGGGTGCTCACGGCAGGGCTCCTCTCTACTGCAGGGCTCTGGGCGTCTCCGTGACCGACTATACCTTTGAGGACTGCCAGCTGGCCCTGGCGGAAGGACAGCTTCGGCTCCCTGCAGACACCTGCCTTTTGGAATTCGCCAGGCTTGTGCGGGGCCTGGGGTGAGTGCCTGGGTTTTTTTATTCTTGATCAGTTCGTCAGAAAAGGAACTCCCTCAAATGCTGTGACAAGCGTTGGGGCTGTGATGTGTGACAGGGCAGGTGCGTTGTGTTCAGCAGCAGTGAAGAATAGCTTTGCACTGGATCAAAAACTCCGGGCAAAACCTCGCAGTGGCCTCCACCTGCAGGTGTTGGGGACCGAGCTGGAGGTCACAGCAGCGCCTGGGGCTGCCTGATGTCACTAGAGACAGGGCATCAAGGAGAGCTGCAGCGCTTGTTCTGGCAGTTCAGTTATTGTCCTCTATTCGTATGCCAACTTCAGCCCACACTGAAGTGCCAAAAAGCCCCTCGTGGCTGGTGCCACTCTCTCTGAGCTGCCCCCAGAGGACGTCCTGCCCACAGGCCGCCCGCCGAGGGGTGAACATGCTTATGCAGATGCTTAGGCAGAAAGCATTGTGGGCCTTCAGGATATTAGAAGTGTGTTCTTGAAAATTAGCAGCTTGGTCTATAAATCATGTTGATAATTTGTTGGGTCTTAAAATAGTAAGCCTTCTATTTTTGGCATTCTGTGATTTTATTGGAAAACAAAAACAAAACTTTTCCTCTCTTTTTATTTAGTCTAAAACCAGAAAAACTTGAAAAAGATCTGGATAGATATGCGGAAAGTGCTGGGGTGAAGAAGGGGGCAAAGATCAACGTCTGGGAGTTTGCGGCTTACCTGGAAGTGCCCGTCTCCGACCCGCTGGCCGACATGTTCTCCCTGTTTGACGAGGTAGCACATCACCCGGTGGGGGTGGGGGTGGGGGTGGGGGGTGGAAACCTTCCACCTCAAAGTATACATTGTAATGTAAACATTCTGTAGACAGTTTTGGAAGTACTAGATAAGGGAAAACCATTCCTCAGTGGCCCCATCCTAACAGCTTACCCTGACCTTGGGAGTATTTTCTTTTCGTGGTTTTAAATGCACAAAGAACCTGACATTTCAGTTAACATGTGCTGATAAACATGTCTGTAGTTTGGGATTCCTTAGATCAGATCTCTAAAAGGCCAAGTGATATCACACAGCAATGCTGGCCTACCCGCTGCCATGTCTCTTCTCAGAGGCCTCCACTGACCAGCCCAGCCAGGCCTTCAGAATTTCAGAACATGGCCTCTTTCTGGATGCTCGGCTTAGTGGTTCCCCATTGTCTCTGTCTAAAGCTTGGGGGTCTCCCCCTGAGGAGCACCTCCTCCCCTCTCCACCTCGAATGTCGTAATCGGTCATATGTGCTGGCTGCACAGAGTCAACACATCACTGCAGCTCTGGGAATGGGGGGAAGGAGAGCGGGGGAGACAGAGAACCAGGAGGGCAGGCTGCCATGTAGCCAGAAACCAGCCACGCCAGGTCACTCTGGACATTTGTATCGCAGTCAGACCCCTGTGCAGTACATCCTATAGGAATAGTCAGCGTGGTACAGTGTGTGTGAAGGGCCTCCTTCAGCCACGAGTGTTCCCTGTGAAAAACGTAGTATGTTCTGTGTGAATAATGTAGCATCTTGCATGTGGACAACATTGGGTGTTCTGTGTGAACACTTAGAATTTCATGTGTGTACAACACAGCATGTTCCATGTGACAATGTATCATGTTCTGTGTGGTCACAAGGTGCAGCGTGGTGGAACCTGAAGAAGCTGGTGAGTGACGTGGGCTCTAGAGACCCCATGAGTGTGCAGGTTTGTGGCACCACAGCATGCAGTTGATCCGGCCCATCTGGGCGACCCCTACCGTAAAACAGCTTGGGGTGGATTTGTGGCTACATCTCACTCGGGCGCTATGACAACAGGGTCAGGTTTGAAATACAAGAGTGAGTGTGGTTTCAGCCAGTGACATCCTGGTGACATCTGCTGATGCGCTATCATCACTGAACACCAGACCTCTAGTCACCATGTGTGGGTTGTTCGTGTTTATTTTTCACAATTTCTAGGGCACAGTGGTCTTTCAAGGTAGGAATATTCTCCATTTCACAGAGAGCCTCAGACCCGAGATTACATACTTTCCCAGAGTCAGGGGCATAGGCGTGGGACCCAGTGTGCTCGGCCGGTGTGGTGTCCACATCTGCTTGGGCTCCCCTTTGATTCGCACGCTCAATGTGTGGTCACCAGCAGGCTAGGTTTCAGAGCCCAGAAATGAGCCTGGTTATGAAAAGGTCTGTTTTCTAGAAGGCAGGCAACAGTCATCATGCTGCACATACCTTCCTGAGCAGCTTCATGTGACAGTCACATTGAAGATCCATTCTAACAGCCTAAAGAGTGGAGAAGCCAGTGGTTAGGAGCGCTCTTCAGATGCTCTTTTCATGTAGACACCTGATCTCAAGTTGGTGTGAAAATAACCTTGTGTTGACACCCAGCAGCCAGTGTTGAACCTCAGCTCCGGGAGGTGGCCGGGCTGCTCCTGACAGAGTGTCTCTTTTCGCAGAGCGGGAGCGGCGAGATGGACCCTCGAGAGTACGTGGTCGCTTTGTCTGTCGTCTGCCGGCCTGCCCAGACCCTGGACACCATACAGCTGGCCTTCAAGGCAAGTGCAGGGTTCACGTGAGTTTAATATATGGGACAGTGAGATGTGGGTTACAGGTGGAACACACCTGTAGGTGGGAGGGCGGGTCACACTCAGGGGCTCAGCACTCCCTAGGGTGGCACGCTGGTTCTGGCCATGCTGTCTGGTGGATCAGGGCCTGCTGGAGCCGTAAGGGGAGGAGGAACAGGCCACTCTGGGCAGGCATTTGGGCTGGTGGGGCCTGAGAATGGAGGAGGGGACCTTGGGGTGACACCAGCCTTGCTTTGCAGATGTACGGGTCTCAGGAGGATGGTAGCATAGACGAGGATGCCCTGTCCAGCATCCTCAAGACGGCATTAGGGGTGGCAGAACTCACCGTGACCGACCTCTTTCGGGCAATCGACCAGGAGGAGAAGGGGAGGATCACGTTTGGTGAGAAGCCTGGGAGCAGGGAGGGTGGCCCAGTGGTGACAGAAGTGAGGACACACATGGGACCCCCACCCACTTGTGCTTGCCAGGTCACTCTGTATCTTCCGTAACACAGAGCTTCTCAGGAGGAAGGTTCTTCCTAAAACCTGGACAGAATGGTGGGAGCTTTCAAATCTGATTTCTGCAGGTGATTAATAGAGCTAAATTCCAAGCCCAGTAGACCTGGGACCAGGATGAACGCCGTCCTGGGGCTGTGGGCACATGTGCCAGGCCAGGCCAGGGCAGGGCCTCTGCCATCAGGGTTCAGTGCAGGAGCGAGTCACCTGCCCTGAGGACTCTGCTGGACAGCTCCTCTCTGGAAGATTTGGCTTCATTACCTGTGGCTGCACAGAGCAGGCTGGCCTGATCCTCAGGAGCCAGGACCTGAAACCCACCTATGAGCTTGGGGGCTGGGCAGTAGGATCTTGGAAGGCATTCTGCTCCGTGCACTGGTCAGCGTGCACATTTCACATTGAGTAAGCGTTCTTGCTGAAAAACTAGCAGACATTTGCTCAAGAAAGGTCATCGTGCACGTCTTGTTTGGACATGTTTTAAAATTGCATCCAAATGTCAGACACAGATGTGGGTTGGGAAGTAGGTGTGTGTGTGTGTGTGTGTGTGTGTGTGTGTGTGTGTGTCTGCATTAAAGTAGGCCCTGCTTCCCAGTGGATTGGGGATTGTTGATGACGTTGGTAATGAGCCTGACCAACTGTAGACTTTTCCAGTAAAAGCCATTCCAGGTTTCCTACAAGGAGACATGGATGACCCTGGAGCCTGCAGGTTCCTATACCCAAGGCCTCTGAGCATCACCTGCTCTCAGGATGCCTGAGGGTGCTCTCCACCCAACACCAGCTCTAGCCACTGGGAGATGCACAGGCAGGGAGGCATTCAGGCCCTGTGGCCAGTTTGCAGAGTGACACTCCATGCACGCATGCATGGTCTCCCCAGTGCTCAGACATCCATCAGTAGTGCTTGGCTCATGGTGTATCAGTCACCACACGGACGCTTGTCCTGTCCCTGAACCAGGTCTTGTGATGTGCAGTGCCTCCCTCACTTGCACTGAGTCCCCAGAGTACCCAGAATTGTGTCATTTCTTTAAATTCCCCCCAAGCAGAAGTAACTGAGAGGGTGCAATGGCTGCCCCTTTGCTTTGCTGTGATTTTGTGCACAGCAGAGAAAAACTGAATGTAGGTCTTGTCCTCACCTCCAAGAACATGAACATAGACCCCACCCCTGCCAGAGGGGGTTGGGGGTTGGGGGAGAAGGGAGGATCATGTAGGCTCAGGGAAGAGCTTCAGACTCTAGATGTCTGTTCCCGAAGCCCCAGTAACCATGTGCCCTCGTCTCTCCAGCCGACTTCAGCAGGTTTGCAGAAACGTACCCCGACTTTGCAGAGGAGTATCTGTACCCCGACCAGCCACCTTTCAAGAGCTGTGCACAGACGCTTCCTGCTCTCACCCCCAACGGCTTCTGTGCCGACTTCAGTCCCGAGAACTCAGATGCTGGGAGGAAGCCTGTGCGGAAGAAACTGGACTAGGACTGAGGGTGCTGGAGAGACAAGACTGCTCCCTGGCAGTCACCACCCGCCTCCACATGGCCGCTAGCCCTCTGCTGTGACCACCTCCGGGCTCCACTCTCCACGTCGGCTGCTCGGTCACTGTCCCCAGGCCCAAGTGCCAGAGGCTGGGGTGTTTCCACTTTGTTTCTCTGTGGGGCACCGGCCTGAGGGGTGCCTGTGGGGCATCTGGAAGGAAACTTTATGCTCACGACACCAGGACTCTTCACAGTGAGACTGCGTGGGGCATGCCCTTCCCACCTTGGCGGGGCTCAGAGGTCTCCCTGTGGGCAGGTCCTCGGGGTAGGTGAACACCAGGTGTGGCTTGTTTTCAAGTGTCCTGGGTTCAGATTTTCATCTCACTCTTCACGCGGCCCCCGTTGGTCAGTTCGAGGCACACGCACAGGCGGGCAGCCTCTATGCACACTCAAAAAGCAGGGCATGTGGCATGTGTTCGATTCCAGACACACCCTTTGCTGACTCTGGAGTCACAGCATGGCCGGCCTGCCAGCAGTTTTTAAACATTTCTATATTTGTGGGAGTTCATGAGTATTTTATAAACCTCATTTAGATACTACAGGAAACATTCAGCATTTTTTTTAAAAGAAGAAAGTTGTTTTTCTACTTCATTTTCCTTTGAGGGTCAGAGGATATTTATTTATAGGTTCTTTTTTGATAGACTCTGAGGCTGTCTGTGGTTTTGACTTCACTCTCTGGCCTCTCCACCAGGTCAGTTTTCCTCCTGTTTGGGCCACCAGGAGTACCAGCCCAGACCTGCTATCTCCCATCCTTAATCCTCTTGAATCTCCCTCTTTTTTTATAAACATTACCAGTTTGGTATTTCTGTTTTAATATGACATCATCTACTTCACTGTAGTGTCGGCTCCAACAGAGGCATTGAACATGGGTGGCAGGAGGGAAGGACTGGTCCCGGCTCCTTTATCATGTTTGGCCGTGCACCTCCAGCAGCCCTGGGACAGCGCGTCCTGCTCGGAGGGTGGCCATCCCTCCCCTGCTCGGGTTCTATGGTGAGTGGACGAAGCAGCTGCCCCTGCAGACAGATGAGCTGTACAGACAGACAGATGGATGGACGGAAACGAGAGCAGCAGAGCCCATGATCACCTCAGGCTGATGCCCCGTCTGTCAGGGAGACAGGCCACATAAGTCTGTCAGGGACCAGCTCCAGTCCCACCTGGGTCAGAGGAAAGCAGTCTCCTGGCACCAGATGGGGGGACACTGGTGGTGGTGGTGTCTTTGTTCTTCCTGAAATCCCCTTAGTTCATTTGGTTAGGACAGAATTGAAACCTGTCCTTAAAGCACAATCATAACCACAGACTCCGGTTGTTGTCCTGAAGCCTCTGGGTTCCTTTGGGGGGAATTTTTTTTTTTTTTTTAATTTCTAAAATTAATTGAATTTTGTATTTGGGGCATCTCTACTGAAAGTGACCACCAGGGCCAGAAGCACAGGGAAGATGTTTACTGATTTCCCGAGGCATCCAGGACATGCATTTCTACCGGTAGACGCTAGGAAAACCCTAACTCCGGTTCAGCTGTCCCCTCCCCCTGTTCCAGCTGCTCACTGCCAGCCAGGACGCACACAGGGGCGGGTGCTGAGGGCCATCGGGGCACTCGGCCTACTGGACACCACAGAAACTCAGATGCAGCCTCGGTGGCTAACGGTGAATGATTTTATATCCACAAAATGCATATTCATTTTTTCAAAGAGAAAACCCCACCAATAACCAATGAAGGAGGTGAATAAACTAAGATGTTTGAGGGAAGGGGCCTGAATTTGGCCTTCATCCTCCATGTCTGTGCATGAAGGGTTTTTTTGAATGAAATGCCATGGTGCGTTTTCAGGAAAAAAATCTCTGATAATCAGACTTTGAACGGATGTTTACACCTCCTGATCCCTTTTCTCTCTCTCATAGTGAATGGCATTCTGAACTGTGAATGTATATAGTGTTGGGATATACCCCATTAGTATGAGACGAGGACACATGGGCAAGTGCAGCCCTGGCCCCTCCTCCTACAGGGCCCTGCCAGGACGTGTGGGTCCTGCTGGGATGGGGGGAGGGGTTCTGCCGGGACGTGGGGCCCTGCTGGAAGGGGTGCCATGTGAAGAACTTTGGGTTTGTAATGGAATGAATAAAATGTAGTCCTACTTGAAGCTGCTCTTCGTTATGTGTAGTATTTTTTTATTTTATTAGAAAGAACATTTCTTAGGCTGTGACAGGAGAGGCAGTCAAGATGAGATTTCTAGCATGTTTGGGAAGCATGGTAATTGAAATTCTGTAGAAGCAGCTTCTGAATGGCGAAGGGGCACTGTGGAGGGGTTGGGGCAGTGATGGCATTTCCCAGAACTCAGACTTGCATAGCTGTCTCCCTGGTTCTGTAAATGCTCTATGTTGAGCATATACACCTTAAACACACTTTGCAGTCCTTCTATTAAATCAGTAAAGGATTTATAAATAGAGGTAAAGCAGATAGAACTGTTGTATTACAATCCCAAACACTGCGTGAGAACATCGAGGGTGTGTGACCACTGGCTCAGCTCAGGTAACACTCAGAGGTTTCTTCACAGAAGTGAGTGGGGAGCCACCGCTAGGAGTGACGGGAGGAGGACACTCAGGGACCACATTCACACAGCAGCCACTGTTACTTTGTGCTTGTGAGCTCTTTTAACATAACAAATGACTCTTCTTTGAAATTGGTTTAATTAATTTATTTTAAGTAAAGGAAAGGGATAAAGTAAGGACAGGATCTGGACATTTTACATCCAGAGATGGATACAGCTTTTCATCTAAACGAAAGCACCACAGCCGTGGGCTTTGGGTGGCTGAAGGTGGATGGGAATGCCTACCGGGAGCTTGCCTGTCTTGGGACCCACCTGCACATGGGCTGGTCCAGTACTGACAACAGGGCCCATCTCTGCTATTTTAATATTGTCAAGAGCTGGTCAGGTTCTGATTAATTCCCTTCCATGTAATAAAAGCGTAAGAATCCAAAATTTTTCTTCCAATCAAAATGAAGGAACAGATTGGATCCACCCTCCTTCCCGGTGGAAAACTGACGGGCTTTTTTCTCAGTAATGAGGAAATCAGCAAAACACTGCCCTGGTCCCACTGAACACAGCTGCAAAGCAACACCTAAAAGAACGGCCAGGCTGTATATCAGTAACTCACCTGCAGCCTCAAAGTCCCAGGATATTCACAGGAATGCAAAATTATTCAGCACCCTGCAAAGTAGAAGTCGCGATCCCTGGCATTCAATCCTTGGATGCTTCAACAACAAAGGCAGGAAACGATGAACTATAATCAGTAGAAAAAGACTCAGAAATGACTCAGATGATGGAGTTAGGTGAGGTTCGTTTGTTATACAATGTTACTGTATTACCTTGTTTATTAGAAAGCCAGCGAGAGACAAATATTGAATATCTTCAGTAGAGACACGCTAGGTCTTTTATGGTATCAATATGAATTTTAGAATGAAAACTACAATGTTTGGAATTCCAGCATGAAAACGACAATGTTTAGAATTCCAACATGAAAACTACAATGTTTGAAATTCCAGCATGGAAACTACAATGCTTGAAATGCCAATTATGCAGGCTAAGAGTAGGGGTGGGTTTGACATCACAAGAGACTGTGAGTGGACTTAAAGCTACAGCAGTACAAACCATTTAGAACAAAATAAAGAAAAGACAAAAGTGTGAATCAAGCATCAGTTAGCTGTGGAACTTTCTCCAAGGAAAGGGGCAAACAGGAAAAAATATTTAGAGAAGTACTTTTCCAAACTTGGTGCAAACTGTGAATCCCCAGATCCAAAGAGCTCAGTGAACTCCAAGCACAGGAACCATGATGGAAACCACAGCAGGCAAATCAATAAACAAAGGTTAAGAGAAAATAAACCACAAGGAGACCAGTCCACACTCTTTTACCAGCACCTCTCTCCCAATAACAGAACAAGTATGAAAGGTTTGTAAGGACACAGAAGACTGAAAACAATATGAGCTAAACTGACCTATTTGATGTCATACAATTGTTCACCCAAGAATAGCAGAACACGCGTTCTTTTTGATTGCATGTGATGTGATAAATGTCCTTTCTTGGGAGAGATCATCAGATACAGCAACTTGCCTTCCATGTGGACGGGTATCTCTACTGGCCACAAACCAGTGCACCCACCGAAGCCTCACCAATGGCAAGCCTTGGCCTTTTATCTTTCCTTTTCTCAGTCTTTAGCAAGCACGTGTCTTACCAATTATCTTCTTTTATTAATATATTTTATTGATTTTTTACAGAGAAGAAGGGAGAAGGAGAGAGAGACAGTTAGAAACATAAATGAGAAACAACAATCCGCTGCCTCCTGCACACCCCCTACTGGGGATGGGCCCGCAATCAAGGTACATGGCCCTTGACCGGAATTGAACCTGGGACCCTTGAGTCTATAGGACGATGCTCTATCTGCTGAGCCAAACCGGCTAGGGCTTACCAATTATCTTGATGTTTTGTACTTCTTTCCCACCAGCTTGGTGCAGCAGCATGTCCACACAGTGGGCAGATGGGATCCGAGGTGGGTGGCAGGATGACAGAGGTTTCTGGGACAAGAAATGGCAGCAGGGTGGTTGATGCAGTGCTGAGATAAGACCGCAAATGTGTGCTGCTGTCCCTGTCCGTTGAAGGGAAAGCGTCTCTTCTTGTCTTTCGAAACACCTGGGTGTGGGCAAGGGTGGTGGGAAAGTGGGTGTTGACTGCATCAGCCATGGCATAGATTAGGGTTCATGCTGATTTTCTCCAGTCAGAAAACCAGCAATTGAACCAGGAGCTGAGGGCTGCCCAGCCATGCCTCAGGCCGAGTGAGTGGTTCTGAAGAGCTCACCAGGAGGTTGTTAGGACTGGCAGTCACCAACACACAGGACTTGGAACCTCCGGAGACTAAAGGCTCCCCTCCTCCTTCACCTTCCTAACCCCATGTGACTGTCGTAGGCAAACTCTAACAGAGGAACACAGGGAAGGGGCTCTAGGAGACAGAACCCTCGGCCTCTCCCTCAGGGTGCAGGGATCTGAGAAGTGGTGTTGGTGCTGCCAAGACAAAATATAACGCAACCCACATTGGTCCCAGAAAAGAGGAAGGAAAGCATTTGAGCGAGTCCCAGAGGTGCGGGGATGGGAGACACAAGGACACCATCTGGGCAGCAAGACCAGAGGGCGAGCTGTTCACATTGGAGTGGGGAGGCAGAGGCTCAAATAATAACAGTAAAAGCGAGCAGAGTGCCGCCTATGCTGCAGTACATCCAGAGGAGATAAACACTTCTGTTCAGAGTTTGGAGATGAATGGATGATTAGAACATGGAAAATTAACCAATGGAAAAAACAGGCAATTATTAACTCAAAACAAAAAAATGTCCAAGTAAGAGAATGAAATCCTAGGGCACTATAGCTCATTTTGAATAACAGAAACATTATGGTCTGGGACTGCTGTGCATTGAGTGTTTGTGCTCCCCCCAGGGTCCCACCGAGGGAGGATGTATTAGGAGGTGGAGCTTAGGGAGGTGACTCCATTTAGAGGTCAAGAGAGTGCCCCTCCCCCATGGGATCAGTGTCCTTATAAGGAGAGATCAGAAGTGTGCTGACTCCCTCTCCTCCCCTACCCCCCATTTTTCTCACCTTCCCCCCACCCTCACCCTCACCCCAGGGTCTTCACTGGAACCCCAGCACGGCAGCACTCTCTTGGACTTCCAGCCTCCAGAGTGAGAAAAATAAACGTCTATGGTTCGAGCTGCCCAGCCTGGGGCATTCTGTTACAGCAGCCCAAGCTGACTAAGGAACACCAGCCACTGTACAAATTATAAACAGAAAGGGATTTCATGCAGAGAATTAGGTTAACAATTGTTAGATGGTTTGGAGGGACAAAGGTGGGAGGCGTGTGGGTCTCAGCGTTGAGGAGCTTTAGTGAACCCAATCCGCCGCCTGGGCCGCTTCCCCCTCAGATGCAGCAGGTGCGCCCACTAGTGGCAGACCCTGACCTGAGCACTGCTGGCCAGGGCATTTGGGAAATGCAGCTTCGGGCCTCCAGCTGCCCTCTGGTCAGGGATGCAGTGCTGTAGAACCCAGCCACCGACGGGAAGGCCCTAAGATGCACTGGACGTGGCAGTGAGGGTTGCACTGGACTCCAAGAGCAAGACAGCAGCTGGCCTCTTGCTCACTGAGGAGCACCAGAGATGTGCCTGGTCTGCTGGTGGCTTTCCTTCACAGAGGCCCTCCTGCTGAGGGCCCGCTGCGCACCGCACCACCTCACTTCCTCCCTCATGAGGAGGGGCTGCCAAGCAGCAGAGCATGGGTTGGGGCATGTCATGTTCTGAGCTGCGCTGCTCCCTCCAGAACAGGCCTGCTAAGGTTCCTCTTTAGAGTGGCATGTATTGTGCACCCCCTCCCTCCATTCATAGGTTGAAATCCTAGCCCAGGACCTCAGAATGTGGCCTCATTTGGAGATACTTACAGAAGTGACCAAGTTAAAATGAGGGCATCAGCATGGGCCCTGATCCAATAGGACTAGGGACACTTGGAGACACACAGTTGCACCCCTGCCTGGCTTGCATTCCTGCCTGATGTTTTCTGTTCTCTCTTCGTGTTTGTGTGTTTAATACATATCTGAACTCATGAGTTCTACTCTGTGTCCCCTATTTAAAGGACAATGGTTTCCTCGATGGCCGTTTGTTTCCTGGACACTGGATGAAGGCCCTAACACTGATTACTCCTGTCCCAGGAAGCCTGTGCTGTTGAGCACGTGTGGGGGAGAAACAGCCTGTGTGAGGGTCACGGATGTGTACAGACAAGGTGACACATCACTATCTCCTGAAACCCCTAGTGCCATGAACTGCACTGGGTACACCACCCCCCAGTCCATATGTTGAATTTTAACACCCAATGCAATGGTGCTAAGAGGTGGGCCTGTGGGAGGTGACTGGATCATGAAGATTGAGTCCTCACGATGGAACTTATAAACGAGGCCCCAAAGAGCCCCCTGGCCCCTGGCCCTCTGAGGTTACAGCAAGGAGATGCCTGTGAGCCAGGTGGTGGGTCCTCTCCAGAGATTGAGTATGCCCCTACCTTGATCTTGGACTTCCAACCCCCAGGACTGTGACAAAGAAATGTCCGTTGTTTATAAGTCACACTATCTGGGAATCCAATCCAGCTGCCTGGGCCTCCTCCCCCTCAGATGCAGCTGGTGTACCCACTAATGGCAGAGGGCATTTGGGAAATGCAGCGTTTTTGTTACAGCAGCTGGAGAAGACTGATACAAGTTACCAGTTCTAATGGCTTGATTCTAATCAGCCTGGAAGAGCAGTTCCTGGCACTGCAGCTGGATACCAGCCCTGTTTTTATCACCAGCTTGAGGCTGTGGGTAAGGCAGTGATGCTGGTTTTCAGATGAAAACCGAGAGCGAGTGGAGGAAATGGTACTGAGGATGTGACAGGGTGTGGCAAAGGGACACTGCTTCCATGACAATTCTGAGCAGCAACTTGCAGTCCAGACAGAATGTAGACATACACCTACAGTGGGGTCAATCAAAGGACACACGCCAGGGCTGGTAATGCCTGGAACTTGGGTCACCAGCCAGCTGCCATACCAGAAGCCACCGCTCAACTTGGAGCCATTCCACACCTGGGGCATCTAAACCTGGCTTGGTGGCCTGGGGTCTCCATTCCTCTGCATCATGATGTGAAATCTTGCAGAGGGCATCTGGGCTAGGAAGAGACCGACTCTGTTCGGTTCTGGAACTAGTACTGACCACCCGGCCTTTGGGGGAAATCAGTTTTCAAGGAAAGCAGGAGTCGAGCCCCTTGGTGCTAATGGATGGCTGCAGGCACAAACAACCAAGACCTCCTGCTGCTCGCCCCATGCTGCCTGCCCAGATAGTGCGGCCACAGAGAGACCAGGTCTCCACAACTTGGTACCTCATACCTCCAGACTGGGAGACCAGGGCGCTCAGCTGCAGGTCAGGGCGAGGGAGAGGTCGCTGGGGCCGTGCTGGGGTGCAGACGGGGCATCACCCACGTGGCCTCAAAGGGAGAGGTCCCCTTGGCGCTGGATCTTGGAAGGGACCCGCCACAGGAGAGGAGTCTGTGGAGCTGGGTGTTGGGGAGAAGTGTAGCATCAGGTGGGGTTTGGGCCACGGAGAGCTGGGGGGAGGGAGAGCACAGTCTCCCTCCCCCACCCCCACCCCCACCCCGTTGGCCTGGACCCACAGGTGTCCCCGCTCCCAAGCATCTGAGGCTCAGGGACACGCAGGATCTGGAGCAGAGTTTTCTGCGTGTCTAGGGGCGGGTTGAAGGTGCGGCCGCGCTCGTCCCCCGCCCACACGGGGCGGTGGAAAAGGGAGCCCGGCCGGCGTGCGCCCCCGACAGCGGGCGGGGCGGGGCGGCGACTAGATAAAAGCCTGGAGCCTGAGACCGCCCAGCGCAGCGGGACCCGAACCAGAGCTTCCGCGGGCGCCAGGCGGCTGGACCCCAGAGCAGAGCCGAGGCCGGGAGGGCAGGTAAGGCCTGGGCACCCCGAGGTGACTTCCCACACAGGCGCCCCCACGCATCCTCCGGCTCGTCGTTCGCTCCCTGGAACCCGAAGGTACAGCCGAGGGGAACTGGGCTGGGACGGGCACCGTCCGGAGGCGCCGCGTTCCTCCGACGACACACGCCAGGGCTGGTAATGTGTCTCCAAAAGTGGCTCAGAGCCCGGGTGCAGAGCGCGCCTAGCGCCTCTGGAGACCTTAAGGCGGCCGGTGGCTGAGAGGTGTGTGCACGAGGGAGCATGCGGGCTGGTGCGCGTCCCGTGGCCCCGGGCCCTGGACCCGCAGGTGGAGCGCCCAGAACCACTGCCGCGCCGGCTCCGGGGATAGCGGGAAGGGGCGGCTTCCCCAGGCGCCGGCTCCGGGCGTCGGCTGTTTGGCTGTTTGTAACTGACTCCTGCCTGTTGACCGGACGCAGGGCAGGACCAATCGGACTGGGCGGAGCGCCCTGGATCCCATCAGGGTGATATCGCAGCCGATGCTCCATCGCGCAGGGTTTTGTCTTTGATTGTAAAGCTGAGAGGAGGGGCTCGGAGCTGTGCTTCCAAGCTAATGACAGGCACTGACAGGGACGGACCAGCGAACCACAGCTTATGAGCCAGCTGTGATCCTCTAAGACAGTGGTGAGCAAACTCATTAGTCAACAGAGCCCATATCAACAGTACAACGGTTGAAATTTCTTTTGAGAGTCCAATTTTTTTAAACTTAAGCTTCTTCTAACGCCACTTCTTCAAAATAGACTCACCGAGGCTGTGGTATTTTGTGGAAGAGCCATACTCAAGGGGCCAAAGAGCCGCAGTTTGCCGACCATGGCTCTAAGAGACCAGGTTTTGCTTCCCTTACCCAGACCTGACCTCTGAGGCCACGGCTCCAGGAGTGGGTCAGCTCACCCCAAATGCTGGGTGCCGGCAGGTGGCCAGATGGAGTGCAAGGGCCTTTGTCATACCAAAAGGCGGGAATTTGCCACCTCTACAGTTCCAAACGTGTGTCCCCCCCCCCCCCCCCCCCCCCCCCCCGCCACCCGCCCGTACCACCACCACCACCGCCGCCGCCGCCGCCGCCTGGCAGGCCAATCTCACCTGCCTTCCAGCAGATGCAGCCCCTTGGCCCATGTTTGAGTCTCAGGAATGCGCTATTGGGTTTGTCACCAGAGGGGAAGGGGCCAAAGAGGAGTAATGCATAAAGAACTTAAGTTGTGAGTTTTTGTTCAAACTTGGGTACAGTGGAAAATACTCCTATTAAGCTCCATCCTGTTATGCATCTGCTTCAACCACGGTGTGTGCTTGTGTGTGTGTGTGTGCACACGCGCGCGCGCGTGCAAGCGCACCTGAGCGTGAACAGTTGCAGCAATGCTACTGTTCAAATGCCAGAAGCCAAAGTTGAAGCTGCTCTTGGCACTGATGGCCCAGCTTCCTCCTGGCTGTCACTGTGGAATTTCTTCTGTTCCCTCGATGGCATTGTCCAGGGCTTGGAAATAAGCTTCTGGTAAAGTTGCTAAGTGTAGGGGCTCGTGGTACCTCAGGTGAATGCTGACATGACGCTGTCTCTTCCAGGTGGGGCTGGTGAGCCACTGTGCCCCAGGTGTACATGGGTTCATGTAGGCATTCCTCACAGAAGCTGTTATAACCATTATTTCAACTTGTCGTTGTTTGGGGTGATTTTGCTATGGTGGAAAGAATGAGTGTGCACTCTTGTAAAGTCTTACTGTTGAGTGCTATTTAAAGAGTGTAAATTACTCCCTGCAATGAGGGGTACGGCCGAGGTATTATTGTTAAGGGCAAAATCAGAGATTGCACAAGCCCTGCACTTTCACTGGACTAGAGAGGAGAGCCAGGGGGAAGGCAACGCAGATGTCTGTCCTGAGGTGTCCACAGCTTGTCTCCCCCAGCCCTCAGGAGAAATAACTCACCTCCCGTCGTCCTCACCCCTGGCTGCTTGGAATGTATTTGTTCTGCCCCAAAGAAATGATTACAAATGCCTTGGGTCTCTGCTCTTGCCACTGGATACATCTGTAGTTCTGGCTACTAACTCATTGCATTCCTGTGTGTGTTTGTTTTTCTTGCTGGCTGAAGACCAGAGGGAAGAAGAATCCTAGATTCCATCCAATCTGCCCATGAGTAGAAGCAAATGCCCAGTGGGACTGATGCCTTCCGTGGTGGCCCCCGCTAAGGAGCCCAACGCCCTGTGCCCGAAGGCGGTGGAACTTGTCCTGGTCAAGGAACAGAATGGGGTGCAGCTCACCAACTCCACCCTCGTCAACTCCCCACAGACCCCCGTGGAACCCCAGGAGCGGGAGACCTGGAGCAAGAAGATAGACTTCCTCCTCTCGGTGATTGGCTTCGCTGTGGACCTGGCCAACGTCTGGCGGTTTCCTTACCTGTGTTACAAAAACGGCGGGGGTGAGTCCCGCCATCCTTTCTGTGCGCCCTGCTGGGCTGGGGTCCTAGGCAACAGAAGCAGGGCTTTCGAGAAATCCGAGCACTCTGGCAACATGGCACTGGGTTGTAACAGCATTAGCCGGGCACAGACTCCCTAGGTGTACTTTCTCAGAAGCAGAGAAACAGAGTCCAGAGCAATCTCCCTCCATGTCAGGACTTCACAGTCGAGGATACTAAGGTCAGAGGGCAGGATGTAGGAGCTAGCCATTGGAGGCACTGTCAAACTGCCTTCTGTTTCCAAAGGTGGTTTTCACTTTGGAAATAAAAGGCCACAGAAGGGTGTCTTAACACAGTATGACGGAGTGAGGCCCTTGAGTTTGGCGTGGTGGAAGATGCCCTGCCCTTCCCCCACCCCCTGCTCCCACTTCTCCCTGAACTCAACCAGTCCTAGAACCATGATTGTCTGTGGACTCCAGGCAGAACACGAAGGTACAGGGCAGGATCACCCCAAAAATTCAAGTTGAGAAAGCCAGTTAAGTTGGTCATGCCCCCCCTCCTGGTGTTCCATTTCCCTAATGGCCTCTCTGAGTCCCTGGCCAACCCACACCGCACAGAGGGAGGGCCTGGGAAGACGGTGCCAGGAGGGCCCTCCAGCATGCCCGTGGGTAGGTTGACATTACTCTTCTCAGGTCGAGGGGAGAAGAACGAGGCCTCAGCAGTGCATTCACTTGCCCAAGGACAGACAGAGCTGCGGGGTCTCGCTGCCTCCCTCCCCATCCCAGGAAGAGGGCCGTGGCAAAATCCTTCTCGGTTGAGGCAGGCCTTTAGGAAGCAGAGCCTGGAGCCCTGCACTTTGTGCTTGGGGCAGGATGTAGCTCTAAGAGGAACAAAGTGCCTCCCTGGAGGGGCTGCAGCCTCCGGTCAAGGCAGATTTCAAATGCTGGAGGCTGGGATAATGACGGAACCTACACAAGAGGTGGCTCACAGATCCCAGAAGAGTCACAACTCAAGGGGGTCAGACATTCCACAGAGGAGCAAGGGGGGCCAAAGGCAGGGAAGAAGCACAGTGTGGGCAGGGCCTCATCTCTGTGCTCTCGGAGGTTGACTCCATAACCTGGGACACTGGGGGTTCAGTAAGGGTGGGATTACTTTGAGGGCTTTAGAGGGGTTCGGAGCTCTGATGACAGTGGGCCTAGGCATGGATGGAGGAGACTCGCCCACCCAGTCTGTGGCTTCCCTTGGAGGGTGGCCAGACAGGGAGCTTCGGGAGAAATAGGGACGGGGACTGTGGTGTAGTTGGTGGAGATGGCTGAGCCCTGCGGCCCTCAGTGACCATGCTGTCCTGTCCCACAGGAGCCTTCCTGGTCCCCTACCTGCTCTTCATGGTCATTGCGGGGATGCCGCTCTTCTACATGGAGCTGGCCCTCGGGCAGTTCAACAGGGAGGGGGCTGCCGGCGTCTGGAAGATCTGCCCTGTGCTCAAAGGTAAGGGTAGGGACCCGTCCTCACACCTGGCATGGCACGGATCAGGCTGCGGCTCTAGAGCTTTCAAAGCAAACCCGTGCAAGGCGTGTGCAGTCCGTAGTGCTTTGCTAAATGTCTACGCACATGAACATATCATTTAAATTTTGATCCTAAGATCAAAACTCTATCTGTCCATATGTCAGCTACCTATCTATCATCTATGTATCCATTCATCAATCTATCTGTCTATCTAGCTATCATCTAGTTATCCGTCCGTTTATCTACGTATCATTTATATATCATCCATCTATCTCTCAACCATCTATCATCTATCAACCATCTATCATCTACCTACCTACCTATTTATCATCTATGTATAACACCTATCTATCTATCTATTAAATGTCGTCTGAACATAAAATCAGGAGGCTCTGGTTAGAAATAAATGATAAAGCTGTATTCAAGGGTTTACAAATTGGAAACACAACTAGGCAATAGCTAGAGTGTTCTGAAGAAGAAAGAAAAACAGGTTCTTATATTAAAAAGTACAATTGAGATGAATCAGCCCTGCATTCTCAGTCCCCAGGTTGGTCTGAGCTGGGAATCCTCTAGATAACCAGTCTGGATAGTAGGATGTCAGACGGCCTGGACACCTGTCCCTAGTCTTTCGGGGGTAATCAGGGTTTTTGTGAGGTTTGATGTATATCCAGGCATTGATGCAGGACTGGATGTTCAAAGGTTTAAGTTCCCAGGCTACTTAAAACAAGAACAGAATTATTTTCTCATGCCTCAACTAACCTGACTTTAGTAATTTAGCAGCTCAACTATCTACCTACCTATCAGAGCTACCTATCATCTATCATTTATCCATAATCTATCTAACTGTCTATGAGCCTTCCAGGCTGCTACTGAGATGCCATGACACCATGAAGCAAACACACCTCATGCTGAGTCCCGGCTGTTAACCCTCCACGGCTCCCTCGCTCCATCCTCATGAGAGCCCTGGGGAGGGGACAGGCTGTGTTGTGTGTCTTGGAGATGTAGGCACTGAGATTAGGGGGCTTGAGTAACTGGCCCCCATCACCTAGTCAGGGGCAGGGTGGGATGGAATCCTATCTGACTTCCCATGGGGCCAACAGGAGCTGAGGGCGCAGGATTCAGGGGTATTTCCTCAAAGAGACCGGAGAAGGCGCTTGGTGCAGACAGCTGGGTTCGTTAGAAAAATGGCTATTAAAAGACCAGGCGTTAGATTTTCTTGGAGTTTCTTGAAAAGTTGATGTTTTGAAGAGAATCAAAGGCCCATTGTCCCTCCCAGGATGCCGTGTGGGTGGGTCAGGGAGTGTGTGCTCAGATGGAGACAGATCAGCCTCTGGAGTGAGGACCTGGCACAGCTGCTGCAGTCGGTCTCCATGGGGGGATCGGATCGCCCTCCCATAGCGGAAATACTGAGACCAACCGGGCGTGGCAGCTCCTCCAGATACCGTGTGTTATTCCTGCTGAATGGGCTTCTGGGTGAATCTTAAAACGTTAGCAGTATTTTCCGAGGCCAAATGATTCATGCCCACCCTAAAGTGGAACTTCAGAGCGAGATTCGGACACCTGTGGGTTCAGGTGCCAGGTGCTGGGTGTTCCCTTGTGCCGTTTGCACACAGAAGTCAAATCTCAAGTGAGTTGCCTGAGACTCGCCTCCGGCACCATCACTGATTCCCCAGGGAGAAATGTGCAGGTACCTGAAGGCACTGGACCCCTATGACTGACAGTGACAGGTGTCAGCCTGGACATTTCCACGCCTGTGCACTGGCCCAATGTCGGTGCCACCGAGGGCATTGAACCCGGGCTAACAGACAAGACACAAATGAGTTAATTGTGTTCTCTGCTGGGCAGTGCTGACAGGTCACGCGGCCGAGCACGGCAATGAGCTTTCGCTGTGGTCATTATTTATAGAGCATTCAGGCACCCAGTTGGAAATTAAGCGTGTCTATTCTCAAGTGACCATCTGCGGAAGCACTGAGGAAGGATGCCTCCCACTGTGACACAGACTGTGGTGGGACCAGCTCGTATTTCTGGGTTTTCCAAGAAGCATGTCCTCCTGGTCCAAAGTCTGTCTGTCATAGTTACTGGACACAACTCTGTGCCCCCACCTCCCTCCCGGGAGTCCAGCACTGAGTCAAAGTAAATCTGCCTCTTTCTGGAGCGCCCATGGGTGAGGCCCTGCAGAAGAGGAAAGGGATGGTGGCTCCACGGGGAGGGGAGCCAGCAGGCCAGCAGGTGGAAGCTGGTGCCCAGCTTTTTCCTGATGCAAAAAGAGTTTTCTCTAAGAAAGCTGCTGGAGTGATTTGTTATATTGCAGCTTATAAAATGTCAATAAATAGTTTCCAAGGATTTCAAAGTGCTACTAAACCCTAATGAATCGGGGTCGATACAGGAAGTATGACTGCCAGCACCCCATTCTAGAGAAGCTGAGACCACAGATGGGGGCATTTGGCCACATCCCAGCAGTATCAGAACCCAGGGGAGAAGTCAGCAGACATGGTGCACTTCGGTAACTCACTCAGAGTCCCATACTCACTGTCACACCCTAGCAGCTCATGTTGGCTTTTGTCCAGTTTCAGAAACTCATACATGTGGAGGGCTGAGCTGAGGCCACCGGCAGATGTGCCATGCGGCCCCTGTGGGTAGAATCTCGGTCTGGTCCTGGTCACCTGTCTCCTAACCTGGGATTGAGAGAATTGCAAACCACAGAAAATCAGCAATTGACTGGGAATCTGTGCAGCCAGCACAGGGAGGAGATAAACAAGTCAGCTCAAGAACACTAGACTTTCATGTTTAGAGAAGAGGTACCTAGAATGGTCATGCATGGCCCTGGGTGACCTTGGGTGGCCTAGGTAGCTATGAGTAAACCCATATGACCTTGTTTGCCCTGGGTAGTCTTAAGTAGCTATGGGTGGCCATGAATGGCCCCTGGATGGCTCTGAAAATCACTGTGTATTCCTGTGTGCCCCTGGATGGCCTTTGATAGCCCTATTATCATGTGTGGCCCAGAAGGTTTCCGGTGATCCTGAATGGTTTGGGGTGGCCTTTGTTGACATTTGGTGGTGTTTTGTATCTCTGGGTGCCCCTAGATGACCCTGAGGGGCCATGGATGGCCATGCGTGGCAGTGGACGATTCAGATGGTTTTGCACGGCCTAGAGGTGCTGGATAACTCTGGTTTGGATTGCTCAGGGTGACCCAGACCCACCCTAGATGACCTTAAGTGAGCCTGGATGATCCTGTTTGATCTTGAGTGGCTGTGAGTGGCAGTGGATAATTGTGGGTGGCACTTAGTTGCCTGCTATATCTGTGTGTGACCTGTTCTACCAGGGTGGCCTTAGATGATCCTACATGTTCCTGGATGACTCTTCCTGTTCCTAGGCATACTACATGGTTCTGGGTACCCTTCCATGAGCCTGGATGACCTTTCACACCTTGAATGTCCCTCGGAGACACTCTGAATGTCTCTGAGTGGACAGAGATGGTCATAGATGGTCTTGGAAAAGGGAAGCCCCTCTCCGTGGTCACAGCATAAAGTCCAGTATCTGCCCTTTCACTTATCTTCCCTTGTGTATTTAAAGATGTTGCCTGATATTAGGATGGTGGCAAACAGGGTGGCAGTGTCTCCTGTAAGGGAAGGTGGGAAGGGGCATTCTGTTGATGGTGGCTCTGTGCTCTCACCACCCTAGGTGTGGGCTTCACGGTCATCCTGATCTCGCTCTACGTTGGCTTCTTCTATAACGTCATCATCGCCTGGGCGCTGCATTACTTCTTCTCCTCTTTCACCATGGAGCTGCCCTGGACCCACTGCAACAACACCTGGAACAGCCCCAACTGCACAGACGCCTACTTCGGCAACACCAGTGACGGCTCGGGCCTCAACGACAGCTTCAGGACCACACCTGCCGCCGAGTACTTTGAGTAAGTGGGAGGTCCGCTCCATGGGGTGGGATGACTCCTCACGTGCTGTGGCTGCCTCAGGAAGGGAAGGATGCAGAGCAAAGCTCTCTATGGCAGCCCAGGGGTCAGCCACCCACCCCTGCTGCCTCACAGGGGTGTGAGAGGACCCTTTTTCTGTCATGTGCCCGTGTTCTGTTCCCTTGGGGTCTTTGTGGGACAAAGGTAGCATGAGTCCTCGGCACAGATGGAAGATCTTCACCTAATTTCTTTTTTCTTGTTTTTTTTAAAATATATTTTATTGATTTTATACAGAGAGGAAGGGAGAGAGATAGAGAGTTAGAAACATCGATGAGAGAGAGTCATCGATCAGCTGCCTCTTGCACACCCCCTCCTGGGGATATGCCCGCAACCAAGGCACATGCCCTTGACAGGAATCGAACCCGGGACCCTTCAGTCCCCAAGCCGACACTCTATCCATTGAGCCAAACCTGTTTTGGCTTCACCTAATTTTTAATATAAATTACAAAACTACAAATCTAAAGCTACGAATTTGCCTCTAAGAGACTGCTTTAGCAACATTTCATGTGTTGTGTTTTCATTTTCATTCCGTTCAAAGTGTTCCCTGATCTGCCTTGTGATTTATCTTTGATTCACAAGATATTTTTGGAGGTTGATAGTGTCCTTTGATGCACTAAAGTTTTTTAATCTTGATAAATTCAGTAATTTATTTTTTCCTTTTATTGTTTGTTCTTTTGGTGTCCTATCAAAAACTTCATTGCCAAAACTCAACAAAAACCAGCTAAGCTCATAGGTATGGAGAGCTGATTGGTGCTAGAGGTAGGGGGTGGGGTGGGGTAGAAAAAAATGAGTGAACTGGCGGTTTTCTGATTGTTTAAATAAATAGATTTTTTAATATAAAAAGTCCATTGTCAAACCTAAGGTCTTGAAGATTTATGCCTGCGTTTTCTTCCAAGAGTTCCATAATTTCAGCTCTCACTTTTAGTTTTTTACCCATTTGAGTGGCTTTTTGTATTTGGTATGAGGAAGCTATGGATTGATTTTCTCCTCGTTATAGGTCATATTTTCTTGATTCTTGTTGTCTAGCAATTTTGTAATCTTCCTGTAATGAGTGTTGGATTTGCTCTGGAAATTAATTTGCTTGTGGTACAGATTTCTTTTTTTGAAACTTGTTGTTGAAATGCTTCTGGGGCAGCCTTTGCTTCAGGAATGGTTTATCACCTCTACTGACCCGTCCAGGGTCTACTGAGCTCTCCATGTGATGGGCAAGTCCCCTGCCGTGGCTGGTGGGAGATCAGTGGTCCTCAGCCCTGCCTGGGCTTGGAGACCTGCAGCCTCTCACCCTGTGGCTGAGTCAGTGGGTTCCTGACACTCCCTATGCTCTACCCAGCAAGACCCCATGCAGGTTGGAAGTGGGGTGTTGTCATCTCCAGTCCCACATCTGCAGTACTCGTTTGGTGTACTTTGTCCATCTTTCTAGTTGGTATGATGACAATCCCTCATGGCCAGAGTGGAGGCCTCCTTTCCATGGCAGCCATTCCCCCCTCCCCTCCCAAGACAGAGCATGGGTTCAGAGTAGGCTCTGCTGCTCGCTGTCTCTGGGTTGGATAATGTTCTTACCCTCTCCATTCCTGGGTTCCTTGCTGTAAATGGGGCAACACAGCTTCAGTGGGCATCCAATGAGACAGTGTAGGTGCAGCCCAGTGCATATCTGGCATGCCTCAAAGGCTCCCTTATCCGGATCCAAGAACCATGACACACCTGGAGAAGGAAAGCCACAGGAAGTGGAAGTGTTAGATCTTTGCCGAGGCTGGTGACATCCCAGGCCATCCTGTTTGGTCCTCCAGGCCACTTACGCTCTGGAAATGTCTGCATTTCAGTCCTAAACCATCTTATTCAGATGTCCTGTCCTCATCCTACCGTGTGCCTGCTCTTGGGACTGGCATGACTGGCATGGCTGTCCCACGCATTGTAGTGCCTGCGGCTCCTCTCTGGCTGACAGCATCTGCAGGGCCTGACCTCTGAGTGGCTGTGGGATTTTACACAACTTCAAACAAGAGGACTTTTTAGTCTTGGGGAAGGGACTTGGCCAGCACAGACAAAGGGCTAATTCTCAAAGCAACCTGGAGTATGTGAGGCAAAACCAGGGTGTACAGCATCCTAGAAGCAGTTCATGATCAGGAGAGCCACGTGCCTTCTCCTCAGCCACACCCTCTCAGGCCCCAGAGGCTGTGACCCCGTGGGCCACCGTGTTCCTTTCCCAGGCAAAAGGATAAATGGCCATTTGCCACCAGGTTAGGGGCATAACCCATGCCCCTGTGTGCAAGGTGTAGCTGGATTGTGGTTGGTCTGGGCCCCACACTATGTGTGGCCTCCCTGGGCAGATGGTTTTGTGCTAAGGAGACTTCTCTCATTGGTGAAAAGAGGTTCCAGGTGATAAGACCTGGCAGGGGCTCCAGGGCAAGGTGAGGAGGGAGCAAGGGCAACAGACTCAGAGCCAGAGCTGAGGTGAGGGAAAGAGAAGAGAGACTCTGGGAATTCTACTGACCCAGGTTAAGCAGGCCCTGGAAGCGCAGGTCCCAGGAGGGCAGGTCCCAGGTGAGGCAGGTCCCAGGAGGGAAGGTTCCAGGAGGGCATTGCAGGCTGAGGGTGTCCCAGTGGCCCCCTCCTCTGCCTGACCAAGCAGCTCCCTGTCCCAGATCCCACACTGCTGTCGGACAGCGTGAGGAGATTCCTTTCACTTCAGCGTGCGTCTTGTGCCGTAAAGAAAAGATGGTGATGACAGTCCGGACACTGCAGGCCAACCTGGGCCATGCCGGGTTTGGGGTGGAACAGGAGTGCTGCTCTGGGCTCTCCTTGCCTGTCACAGCCTCCCTGTCCCAATCCCTGTGAAAACCCGAACTTCTCCAATGTACCCCAAGGTGCCCGCAGCTGGTAAAAGGCCTGGGATGCTGCGGTCTGCGGCATTCTCCCACAGGTGCCAGGAAGATGTCCTAGGACCTCGCAAATCCGGTGGTGATGGCCCTTTTCACAGTGTGGCTCCTCCACTGTCTGGGCAGCAGCACAGCCTTTGGCTGAGCTTTGACTCCCAGTCCCGCCTGGGAGGGGAGGCGGCAGGTGCACAGTGGACACAATGGCATCTTTCCCACAGGTTGTCACAGGATGTAATGAGATTCTGTATGGAAAGTGCCTCAGACTTGTGGCTGACCCACAGGGAGGGCTCTCCTGGCCATTCTGTCCCCTTCCCATGTGGCCTTATGCTCTGTCTTTATGGTGGCAGATCCCTCTCCCAGAAAGTTCTTGAGCTAACCTGGCGCAGACTCATCCTGAGCCTGTTCCCACAGAATCCTCCTCGACAGCTGGACAGCTCTCGTCACCTGTCACCCTCAGAGGGCAGCAAAGATACCTGTTACTTTGGGTCCACTCAGCCTCGGCCCTGAGAAGGGCCTGGACCTTTGTGTGCAGCAGTGGCCACCGCCTCCTGACACCTTCCCTCTGGTTTCTGTGCTCTTTCTTCAAAGACCCAAGGCACCCATCCCCTCCCCAGTTCCAAACGCAGGGTGCTGAGCGGCAGGGCTGGGCTTCTGTGGGCTCCCAGCAGGCCTCGCCCACCCTCTCCCTCAGCCTGCATCTCAGCTAGACTGCCGGGCCTGGCCCTTCTCTGAGGACGGGGAGAAGTCTCTGGCCCAGACAGTCGGGATCCTGTCTGCCATGTGGAGCTGGGGAGGACAGACTCTGGGCGAGCTCAGCTGTCTGGTTACAGGTCTGGGTGGGGAGGCAGTGCTCTTCCAGGACCCCCACCTTTCTCCCTTTCCAGGCGCGGCGTGCTGCACCTCCATGAGAGCCGCGGCATCAGCGACCTGGGCCCTCCCCGCTGGCAGCTCACATTGTGCCTGGTGCTGGTCATCGTCCTGCTCTACTTCAGCCTGTGGAAGGGAGTGAAGACTTCGGGGAAGGTGAGGCTGAGCCTAGCCAGCTGGGAAGTGGACACATGACCATGGGGGGAGTGGACAGGGGGCTGTCATGAGGTTTACGGCTGGAGGGCAGGCCATGGCAGGTTGGGCTGTGGCCGGATGGTTGTGAAGTGGAGGGGTGGCTGTGGTGGATTGGAGTATAGACAGGGAGCCTATGTTTGAGTTGAGGAGTCAGCACAAGACTGTGGTTGAGAAATGGTGTCAAGGGAAAAGCACAGCAGAGTGTTTTCAGCTTTAAGACAAGCACAGCATAAATCAGTTTTTGCTGATGACAATATTTTGGCTGTTATCCGGGCACCCAAAGCAATTTTGACCAGAATGTGTTCATCAGCTGTGATGATACATGTAGTGAAGGGCCAACACATGGGACTCTTTTGATCCTGAGGGTGCCTTTCCTCCCTCTGGAGCCCAGAACCCATCCTTTACACGTAATCCAGGTACACATTTGCACACTCACGTGAAATTTGCTCACATCTCACTCAACAGAATTCCAGCCGCGCCTGCTGGGACAGACCAAATACAGAGCAGGAATGCTCCTTCCTTGCCAAATGGTTTGTCCTCTTTTAATCCCCGGGAAAGATGCACAGAGTACAAGGCATGATGGCCTCACCCAGTGGGCATTTGCTGAGCTGGCGTCCTGTGAATGTTTGGGATGTTGAGCTTCCCAATCAGAGGCCACCTCTCTACCAGCTCCAACCGTCAGGGTGACATTGTTTGCCCACTCCCTGCCAGCAGGTGGCCTGTGCAGCCTGGTGACGCTGTCCTCTCCCCAGGTCGTGTGGATCACGGCCACCATGCCATACGTGGTCCTTTTCGCCTTGCTCCTGCGAGGAATCACTCTCCCCGGAGCCATGGACGGCATCAGAGCATACCTGAGCGTTGACTTCCATCGGCTCTGTGAGGCGTCCGTGAGTATGCCCACCGCTCGCGACCCTGCAGTCCATGTGGACCGGCAGGCACGGTGTCAGGGGGTCCCCATGCTTTGAGGCAGGAGATCCCAAAGGCATGATCTGGGCGGGAATTTCTCATTCGCCCTATAAATGCAGCAGGTGCTGGCCGCCCTGCTGTGTGAGAGGTTCTGCAGGCCAATGTGCAAACCTGGTCCCACCCATAGAGTTCACCGTCTTGTTAAGGGGGTGTGGGGGGACAGACAGAAGGGAGTGTGTGCAAATTCAGGTGGACTAGAGGGGCAATTCAGGAGAGCTCAGTGGACCAGTAGAAGGCAGTTAGGGGGATGAAGATTCCTGCCCATTGACCTTTCCCCCATGTCCCATCCCATGTCCTGGAGGAACGCTCTTGGGTTCCCGGATAAGGCACTGCCCAGTCTGTGCCAGAGAGCTCTGCCACTCACCTGGAATTCAGCCTGAGCTCCAGCTCCCTGTCCAAGGGCCCAGCAAGGCTGAGATATCACAGGAGCCAGGGCTTCTCCACGGGAAGCCAGACCTCAATGGCGAAACACTCAGGGTGCCCCAGCACAAGAGCATGATCCTAAAACACTAACTCTGGAGTCAGGCTGCATGTTTCTTCAGCAAAGGAAAAGTACGGGAGACAGCCTCCTGAAGAGTAGAGGCTTGGCCGGCCATGGAAGAGGGTCTCTGGAGAAAGAGAGAGAAGGGGGGGCGAGGCATTGCAGGGAAACAGCTCAGAAATGACAGTGACCACTGGCTGGTGGGTGTAGGGGTAATGGGAACGGCAGCTTTCCAAAGTGAATGGGTGCAAATTCAGGTGGACTAGATGGGCAGATAGTGGGACTCCAGCAGCCACGGGGGGAGTAACTAGGTGTGGAGGGGCATGTGGGCAGGAGGGGAAGGTCCAGGCTGGGGATAGGGGCCCCTTGGGAAGGGGCTACCTTATGCTGCTAGGTTGCAATGAGAGGCAGGTGTGGAGCTCACTAGGGACTCAGGAAGGAGCAGCCCTGAGGCAGAAATGGAAAGAATGGAGGGGGGGTGGTCGAGGCTCAGCTCCCAGAAAGCCACAGGAGGGGAAGTGGCTGCAGGAGCAATGGGAGGATGATGAGGTGATGTGAAGGGAGAGGGAGCTGGAAGCCTGGAGAGAGAGGAAATGCAGCAGAGGCCCGGACACAGCTCCAGGCAACGTGCATGAGGAAGCAAAACAGATGCCAGCATTGAATCATAATGAATTAACTGAGGTCCTGTGGGCAAATGCAAAGAATGCACAAAGACGCTGTCCCTTTTCATCATCACGCTCCTTCAGGCCAGTGACATGGGAAAGTTTATTCCCTGAGCCACCTACGCTCTGATCATGTTGTTGATGCCAGGTGATTTTGATCAAGACCTGGCGTTTAAATTCCACCCTGTTCCGTGGAACTGGAGGCATCTCCACAGGAGACGCCTGCAGGGAGGACAGGGAGCTGAGGCCTCGTCTTTGCACAATTGCCTCCTGACAGCTGGCCCTCATTTCCACAATTATCTCTAACAGTCACTCCTTCCCCTCTGGCTGCAGGTTTGGATCGATGCTGCCACCCAGATATGCTTCTCACTGGGCATTGGGTTTGGGGTGCTAATCGCCTTCTCCAGTTACAATAAATTCACCAACAACTGCTACAGGTAGGTTCTGAGCTCCCCGTCCCATTCCCTCCCATAAGATGGTCTGCAAAAATCAATGTGCATCACGGATATGGGGGTGGGGGTATCACACCGAGTAGAAAGGAGGGGGAAATAAGCTCTGTGGGCAAAACCTCTGAGCCAAATGGCTTTTTAAGTGAAAACTAAAATGGGAAAGCTACAGGCAAAATGTTGGTCGTTGCTTTAAGGAAGATATTGAAACACATGAAAATGTGCATCACCTTCCTGCAAGGAAGCCTCCTAAATCCCAGGAGCAGCAGTTCCCCCCGAGGCCCCACCCCTGCCTCCTCCTCTCCCCTGCCTCCTTCCTCCTCCCAAAGCCCAGATCAGGCTCCTCCTCCAGACACCCCCACCGTGAAGCACCTGAACGAGTCCCCTGGCCTGCACCTGGGAGCCTGGGTCCCCCAGACTCTATGCAGAGGCACCCAGATGACCCAGCATCAGGACAGGAAGGAAAGTGGCCGCATTCTGTGCCCATAGCCTGGTGGCATCTTGGCCGTGCCACCTGGCCCAGAATGACCTGACTCAGCTGCCTCCACATGTTGGACCCAAAATCCTTCTAAAAACAGAAACAGAAATTACCTTGGACCTGCTTTCTTTGACCTTTACCGACTCATGTTTAAATATATTTTTATTGATTTCAGAGAAGGAAGGAGAGGGAGAGAGAGAAAGAAACATCAATGATGAGAGAGAATCATTGATTGGCTGCCTCCTGCACTACCCCCACTGGGGACTGAGCACGCAATCCAGGCATGTGCCCTTGACCAGAATCGGACCTGGGACCCTTCAGTCCACAGGCCAACGCTCTATCCTATTCACTGAGCCAAACTGGCTAGGACTACAGGCTTGTGTTTATATTCTTTCATATCCCGAGGATAAAAGTGGTAAAAATACAGAGACAGCAAGTGTGCACAGCAAAATGGCCAGACAGACTGCTGCCAGGCTCCCACAGAGGTGAGCCCAGGACGGCTGTTTCCAACACAGCCCTGCCTGAGCCCACAGGCCGGGCACTCCGAGATGTCCTTCCGTTTGGCTCCCAGGAGGGCTGATCCCACCCCCGCCCTCCTCTCTAGCCCTCAGAGTGGAGTCTCCAGGCCAGCAGCACCAGCACCCCCAGAAGCAGCAGGAAAATATGAAACCTAGTTCCCACCAAACCCACCCTGTTCAAATCTGCATTTGAACAAGGTCCCTGATGCCTGACAGCCCCCTCACAATGGGTGAGGAACCCCATGGCCATCTATTTGTTCACCCAGAGCCTCCAGGTTGCTAGTGCAGACCATTTCACCTTCAGCACTGAGTCATGTGTTCCAGGAGCCTTGCCATCCCAGCCAAACATGACTGCTGCTCACCATAAGGACATGCCCAGAGTCCAGAACCTGCAGCTGGGAGGTCCCGTCCCAACGGGCAGCACAGCCAGAGAGCAGGCTCTGCAGCTGCAGGAGGGACTGGCCGTGCTTGGCAGGAAACAGATGTAGTAAACTGAGAATAATAACTGGAAATTGCAGCTGCTCCAGCGCTGGCCTGGGTGTCTTGTTCTCACAGAGACGCCATCATCACCACCTCGGTCAACTCCCTGACGAGCTTCTCCTCGGGGTTCGTGGTCTTCTCCTTCCTGGGGTACATGGCCCAGAAGCACAGTGTGCCCATCGGGGACGTGGCCAAGGATGGTGAGTCCCCCGAGGGCAGGCTGGGGCCCCCACACTTCCGTCTGCTCTAGGCCAGTTCTCAAAAGGTGTTTTCTTGCAAAATGAGGGAGAGACACAGGCCTTGGTGCCAGAGAGTTGCTGATCTGAAGAATTGTACATGTTCATGTGCTAGACCAATTGCAAGACAAGTAACTGGAAGCAGGACAACCTCTGCTCCCGCATCCTCCACTCCTACCCTTTGTGGGACAGTGTGACAGTGGTCCCTCAGCCACATGCTCCTCACAGAGGCCACCTGGGCTGCAGGATGAGGGTCTGGTTCCCTTGTCAGTCTGGATCCCCTGACTTAGTTTACTCCCTGAGGGGAGATGAGCGGGTTGGGAGCACTGAGCTGTCCCAAGCAACAAGGCTTTTGGACTTCCATGCATGATCAGCCGGAAAAAAAAAGTTGGGTTGTTTTTGATATGAGCAGCTAATCTGTTCCAAAACTTTTCCCTCCAAACACTGGTGGCCATGACGTGTTCACGTGGAATGTGGACAGTATTCAAGGGAAACCTGGACTTTCCAGCACACAGCGTCTGTGCCCTGGGAGTTGGCAGGTGGAGGGTGCGGGTGCGGGCACAGACCACACAAGAGCGGGCTTGGCCCCAGCAGGGAGTGGGCCAGGCAGGGGAAGCTGGGAGGCTGGGCACGGATATGGGTCCTGAGAGGGGACTCTAATTACTGCAGCTCCCTGACTCATCTTCCTGGGTCAGGAATCATTCAGGGAGGGACCCACCCCACCTGGTGCCCTCAGCTCTCAGACCACAACTTCATCATCCCATCTATTTCTGGAGAGTTGAGCATTAAGAATCCACTTTGAAAGTAGAAAACAGCTGAAACCGGTTTGGCTCAATGGATAGAGCGTCGGCTTGGGGACTGAAGGGACCCGGGTTCAATTCCGGTCAAGGGCATGTACCTTGGTTATGGGCATATCCCCGGTGGGGGGTGTGCAAGAGGCAGCCGATCGATGACTCTCTCTCATCGATGTTTCTAACTCTCTATCTCTCTCCCTTCCTCTCTATATAAAATCAATAAAATATATATTAAAAAAAAGAAAGAAAGAAAGTAGAAAACAGACCCAAAAGGACCCCTCTGGAATGGCAGGGAAAGCAGGGGGCTGGGATGAATCCTTCGCATGGTCTCAAGTCCATCTTCTTCCCTCTAGGGGAAAAAAAAATTAATAAAGGTGGGAGAATGGGAACATAACGCAAATAAGTATAGAGCCGTGAAATTTACTCACCTGCATGTATGCATTTTCACCAGTCTTTTTTGCCCTTTATTATGATAAATAGGAATAACTTGCAAAGACCTCTATTAACCCTTGAAGGTAAAGCTGGATGTTTTCTATGCATTTGCATGACAAGCAAAGTAAATGTCATTTATGGCTCTAATTCTCAGGAAAACGGGGTGAAATGTTAACTCGGATGCAGAAATGAAAGGTGATGGTGTTGACATTAATTCAACAGAGCTGATGAATATCTCTCTGGGTTCCTGGCTTTATGGCATTTAGCCTTTACAGCATCTCAAAGAATTAACCCCTGGCCTTGCATTTCAGTCATCAGAGAGTCCAGCCTGACCCCAGGGGCATAGAGCCTCTGGGAGGTTGGCCGGGGTCTCTGGTCTCTGACCCATCCTCTAGAAAGACCATAAGCGCCCATATAAGCACCCCTGTTTCTGACTGGTGCCAGTAGGTCTGCTGAGGACTGGGAGAAACAGAAGAGCTATAAGGCACCTCCAAACAGACTCTCAGTGGACAGTGCTCATCAGCTATGTATGCGCGCCTTCTAATTGACCATGAAAATTTCTGTGGAAATATTTACCACTTTCCCGTAGGAATATATTTTACCTTAAGGTCCCTGATAGCCAAACTGCAGCTCATCTTAGGTGAGTCCCGCTGCCCCCATCCCCTCTCCGGCCAGGCTCACGGCCTTCACCTCCACCCAGATCTCACTTGTTTGGGATGAGGAGCAGGTGTGGCTGCCCACAGTGCCTGTCCTGACCCAACAATACCAGTTCCAAAAAGCTGTCAAAGGGGCTGATCTGAGGAGCACTGGCGTGTGCCCAGGAGCACTCCCGTTCCCAGCAACACTCCAGACAGCACTCATGAATGTGGTCTGCGCATCCAGCCTGTGGTTTTACAGATCACCCTTAGAGTACTTCAGGGCACAGAAATATTTACAGCATATTGTTCACGAGCCATAGTGAGTGCAAGTGTGTGAGCGACCTGCTCAGGAAGAACAAACCAGAGTGTCCCTTCCCTTCTCACCTCCACTCCTACCCCCACCCCCGAGCCCTCACAGCCATGAACAGGAGAGATCTGGAGCAGAGCTGTGGCCCCTGGGGATGGGACAGGTGAATCGCTCTAGTTCTGCTTCTGGGTTTTCATTATCTCGAGTCAGAGCAAGGCGTCTGTGGAATGCACAGGAGGGAGGACAGGAGAGGCTGTGATGGGAAAGATTTTGTGCTACTGAATCTGGAGGCACTTGTGCAGACTGAGTTGGCCTCTTGGGGGTGGGGAAGAGGGTGTGAAAGTGAAGTTGATACTCGGTGGCAACCTGAGGTTCTGCTTTCAGGACCAGGGCTGATTTTCATCATCTACCCCGAGGCGCTGGCCACGCTTCCGCTGTCCTCTGCCTGGGCTGTGGTTTTCTTCATCATGCTGCTCACCCTGGGGATCGACAGCGCCGTGAGTGACGCCAGCATTTCCCATGCCTGGTCCCACCCACGACAGCCAGGCTCGTCTGCAGCCACAGACGCTCCCCAGGGTCCCCTGAAGCTTGTGCTCACACAGAGCGCCACATGGGGGTGACAGGCAGGGAGCCCACGATGACTTGAAACCCTTCCTGGGATGGAGTGTTCGGACCAGCTCACCCCTTCTTTTTTCATTCTGGGTGCCAGCTGCGCCCTCTGCTTGAGCCATCATGGGCCCTAAATGCACACAAAGCAAGAGGGCTGTGCAGGAAAACAGGTGATGTGGCCACACAGAGTTCCTCATGACGCATCACTTTCCCAACCCCTCAGCCCTAGGAGGGGTGGCTGCACCTGCAGGAGGCGTGGCTGTACCTGCAGGATAGGACAACAGAAGTCTCTAGCTGCAGCCTGGGCCTTGCCCATTGAGGATCTCATGTGAGGCCCTTCGTGTGTGTGTACGGGGGCATACTAGCCTTTTGGACTTCCTCAGCCTCCCTCCCCATTGCCTGCTCCTGACCAACAGCTGAGACCTCAAGGTCTTTGTGACTGGCCTTGTTCCCCTGAGCTTCATGGGAAGTGCAGAGTCCCTCCCCATGAGAACGCTGGTCACACTCCGTAACCCTCCACCTCCTCTCCTGCCAGCCCGGTCACCAGCCCTCAGGGTGAACCCTGCCCTTGGATGGCAGGTCTAGTGGGGATGCAGTCCTGACAGCACTTCCTGGGGGAGGTGGTCTCAATAGAATGGGGCTAGAGGGACCCCAAGCAGTCAGGGCCCCCTGGGCACCACTGAGCCAGGACACACACTGAGTCAGGAAGGCTTCACACGTTAGTAACGTAGCACCTCTCCCCACCCATCCCCAGGACTTCACAGTGGCTGGGAAAGTCACCAGGAGTAGAGGAGCATCCACAACCAGTTCTCTCTCTCCAACAACCATGTCACAAGAGAAGCCCTCATGAGGGCTGTCTTGTCTTTGGGGCATTCTGCACCCTGGACACCATGCAGTTCCCACTCCATGTCCATTTTCTGGGTGAACATCCACTGAATCGCATGTAAACCGCACCTGGGTGTGGTCCCCTCTCTGTGTTGGCTGCAGATGGGCGGGATGGAGTCAGTGATCACCGGGCTCATTGATGAGTTCCAGCTGCTGCACAGGCACCGGGAGCTCTTCACCCTCTTCATCGTCCTGGTCACCTTCCTCCTCTCCCTCTTCTGCGTCACCAATGTACGTACAGGCTCAGCTCACCTGACCATGTCTCATTAGCACTCAGCTCTGGGCAGCAAAAGGCTGATATTACCAGGCCAGACAGAGCCACAGCTCTTGTAAGGCTGCATCCCCCTCCCAAAACATCCCTTGATTTATAATCACACTCAGGTAGCTGTGGTCACACTCGGGTAGCCATGGTCACATGGAGTAGCCGTGGTCACTCTCCAGTAGCTGTGGTCACTCACAGGTAGCCACGAGCACCTTCAGGCTAGCAGTGGTCACACTTGGAGTACATGGCACCTGTTACTTCAGTACCTGGACAGCTCCCTGGGAGGTGCCCTTGGTTCAGCCACGCCGCCTGTGGATTTATCCGGCTGGAGGGAGGCAGGCCATGGGGCACCCAGGTCACCTCCTCTCCCAGTAGGAGCTCTGCCAAGCTTGGCATTTGATTGCTTTCATTTCTAATGCCACCAGGAGCCCACAGAAAGGAAAGGAGAGTTTGCCTTTTTCTCTCTCTCTCTTTTTTTTTTTTTTAATAATGGATGTGTCCCTTAACAAGTTGCATGTGGATTGAATTTTAGTGGCTCAAATCAGACTTTATAGGAAGTAGTAAAACAGAATATGTCTATAAATTAAACTCACAGGCCAGGTTTATGTATTAAGAATAGCACTTTCACCCTAGCCCATTTGGCCCAGTGGATAGAGTGTCATCCTACAGACTAAACGGTCCCAGGTTCCATTCTAGTCAAGGACACATACCTAGGCTTGATCCCCAATAGTGCGTGTATAGGAGGCAGGCAATCAGTGATTCTCTCTCATCACTGATGTTTCTCTCATATCTCTCTTCCGCTCTGGGATCAATAAAAATACGTTTAAAAAAGAAAGAAAGAAAAGCACTTTTGTGGTCAAGGCCTGCCACACCGGGACACCGGAGTTCAGTGGGCACTCCCTTCTCTTTCAGGGTGGCATCTATGTCTTCACACTGCTGGACCACTTTGCAGCCGGCACATCCATCCTCTTTGGGGTGCTTATCGAGGCCATTGGGGTGGCCTGGTTCTACGGTAAGGACAAAATCTTTCCTGGTGCTTTGGCAGGCGGGAGACCTGGCCACGGTGCTGCTGCTTTGTGGCTGTGCCGCTGCCTGCCTGGTGACGCTGGCTTGAAAGGGAAGAACATTAGCTCTAGGACGCTTATTGTGGTGACCACAGCATCACAGAGATGAGAGGCTTGGCAGCATCATTCCCTTGGATCAATGAAGAAAGCCTGGGTGGCACCCCAGCACCCTCAGCAAACCTGCCTCGGCCGTGCCAGAGCCTGGGGCAATTTCAGGGCAGCGAAATCCTTTTAAGATCTGGAGAAAATACTGGTCATCTAGAAATACTTTCCTTAAAAAAAATGGTGATTATATACATACAATGGAATGTATGTAAATGTATGTAATGATTTCCTTTAAAAGAAGGAAATCCTGACATATGCTACAACACGGATGGGCCTTGAGGACACTATGCTAAGATAAACAGTCCCAAAAGGAAAAATCCTCTGCGAGTTCACTTCTAGGAGGTTCCTAGTGTTGTTGAAGCTCATAGAGATGGGTGTGTGTGTGTGTGTGGAGGGGAGCGGGGGTAATTCTTTAATGAGTTCAGAGTCTCAGTTTGGGAAAATAGAGAAATCCTAGAGATCAGTGGAGATGCTGGCTGCATGAACGTACTTAATGCCACAGAACTTAAAAATGGTTAAGATGGTAAAATTTTTGTTATGTATATTTTGCCACAATTCTTTTTTTAAATATATTTTTATTGATTTCTGAGAAGAAGGAAGAGGGAGAGAGAGATGGAAACATCAATGATGAGAGAGAATCATTGATTGGTTGCCTCCTGCATGCCCCCTACTGGGGATCAAGCCCACAACCCAGGCATGTGCCCTTGAATGGAATTGAACTTGGGACCCTTCAGTCTGCAGGCCAACGCTCTGTCCATTGAGCCAAACTAACCAGTTTTTTTCACTTTTCTTGAAGTGAAAAAAACAAATAATGATTGCAGAAGGGAGGCAAAGACAGCTGGGAGAACGGGGGGAGGGAAGGAAGGGGGGGAGGGGCGGTGGCAGGACAGCTATAGGACATCGGGAGGACCCCTGAGGTGAGCAGAGGGTAGAGAGGGTCAGGCAGAGTTCCCCACCAGTCTTCCTCATCAGGACTGAGGAGCAAACATCACCCAGTGTCACCATGGGGAACATGTGTGGGGAACATGGACCACTGGGGCAGCAAGACCACCGAGCAGTCTGGAGTGGGGCTGGTCCCTACAGGAGGCAGTCTGGCCTTGAGTTTCCCTGGCGAGACCCAGAGGTCAGCAAGGACCAAGGTCTTCGCCTGGGTCTCAGGGAAAGTGCTGTCCTGACCTCCCTGCTTGGCTCCCCAGGTGTGCGGCAGTTTAGCGATGACATCAAGCAGATGACCGGACAGCGGCCCAGCCTCTACTGGCGGCTGTGCTGGAAGTTCGTCAGCCCCTGCTTCCTCCTGGTAAGGGGCTGAAGGCCATGCGTGTCCTGCTCTGCCCCAGCTCTCACGTCTACCCCAGGGTCAGCGTGTCCACAGGCAGCTTTCACTTGGGCAAGTGAATGTGCTTGAAGCTGGGGGAGGAGGTCCCATGCTGCTGGGAGACCAGGGTCTCTGAGGTGGAGCTGGTGGTCACGCAGAACTCCAGGAGGGCTGGCTGGTCCCTGAAATCCTCTCTAGCCTCCTAAAGACGTGACCCATCCCCCACTGAACCCACTGAGAAACCTCACGTAGTATCCAGGGTGATCTCCTCCATAGAGGCCCTTGTGTGTCCTGCATTAGGCCATACCTCTGTGTTGGAGGGGAGGCCTGAGATAAGTGAGGTTATTGACGTTTTGCCTTGAGGACCAAAGTAGAATGTAAACCTTCTGGGGCAACAAGTACTCAGTCCAGAGGACAGAGTGTTGTGGCTTCTATCACTGCTCTGCCCTCGGGGGCCTCCCCAGGCACAGGCACCACTCACCATCCAGCAGCTGCCTGGCTTTTATTGTCTGGGCCAAAACTGCAGTGCTTGTTTTACAGCAGGGGTGGAGAACATCCAGCCTTCAGGCCATATAAGTCCTGCAAAATCATTTGGTCTGGCCCTGCCAAGGCATTAGGGGTCAGTTTATTAAACATACTAGGCTAATGTTTAAATGGATAATTTTGTGTGGACCGTGAATGATGTTCTAAATATCCACATGGCCCTTGGCAGAAAAGAGGTTCTGCCCTCTTCACAGGCTGCCCATGGCTGGTTCCTCGCTGCAGCAGTGCTAAGTGGTTGTGACTGAGACCCAATGGCTCTCGACACCTAAACTGCCCCGTCAGATCTGGACAGATGACTCCAGATGGCCATTCAAGACCAAGTCCAGAAGGATGGAGAGTCAGGGAACTGTGCACAGAGACCAGCACCCCTGATCTCTGGCTCTCCCCTCACTCCAGCCAGTCCAGTGGGCACCTCAGACAGGCCTGGGATGGACAGACAGATTAGGTTGACCCCATCATGTCCCAGCCCAGAGGCGAGTGAGAGAAAGAGGGAGGAGTCAGGGTGTGGCATCAGATATGACAGTGCCTCTCACAGAGCCTCACCCTAACCTTTGGAAGCTGCTTGCCACCCCACCTGGCAGCCAGAGGCCTGACTCCAATATGCCCATCTCCCCGCACTCCAGAGGGCAGAGGCTGTGGGTGTGTGAACTCTAGACAGACAGGGTGTTATTGTGCTGCTCTACACACTCAGGTCCCCTGATGGGACAAGGTGTGAGGTTGTCAAAGGACAGCAGAGGGAATGACCACTGTCAAACGCAGAACTGAGAGGACATGCATCTCAGGAACACCATCCTGTGGCAGCAGCTAGGGACTCATAGCAGAAGGAGAAGCAGGCTACACCTGGGTTCCCTAGTCTGCGGGGCCAGGGCCCCTAGAGCTGTGGTGGCTGGAAGACCCCTGACATGCTGGCTCCATTCCACCTCTGCACTACCCGCCCCCCCTAGTCTCCCCTTCTTGCTGGCCGAGTACAGCCTCATGACCTCTGCCCTTGGTTTCAGTTTGTGGTCGTGGTCAGCATCGTGACCTTCAGGCCCCCGCACTACGGAGACTACGTCTTCCCAGAGTGGGCCAACGCACTGGGCTGGGCCATCGCAGCGTCCTCCATGTCCATGGTGCCCATCTACGCAGCCTACAAGTTCTGCAGCTTGCCTGGGTCCCTGCGGGAGGTGCGTATGTGAGCAGGCCCCCTTACCCGTCCCAGTCACCTGATCATGAGGCCACCAACGACATCAAGTGGGCTTTTACCTCCCGGCAGCCAAACTCTGAACATAGACCACATAAAATCTCAGCACCTGAGACAGGTGAGGCTGTGGGAGGGTCCTCTGAGGCTGACTGGAGAGGAAACCTGGCCACAGAGAGTCAGAGGTGGCAGCTGCTGAGAGATGGGCCCTGGAGGACCAGCAAGGAGCACAGCCACTTTGTCCAGCCCTGGGGCATGGGACACTGGGGCAGGACGTGGAAGGAAGACCAGCTTCCTGGAGCTGAATGCGACAGGAAGCAGGCTCCTCACGCGTGGCATGTGAGCTTCAGGTGCCCTGGGGCCGGACTTGGGGTGCATGTTGCTCACCTCCCCTCAGAGCCCACCTGAGCACACCTTCCTCCAGCATCTGCCTCTTTAACTTGTGCTGGACTCTGCCCCAGGGCCTAAGGGGACCTGGATATCAGCTCCCGTACCTGACCATCACATGCCAGCCAGGGAGTCTAGTGCCTTACTGAGTGTGTGCCGGCACCCACGGCCTCTCCATTTCTCCTAGAAAGTGGCCCACGCCATCACCCCGGAGAAAGAGCGCGAGCTGGTGGACAGCGGGGAGGTGCGCCAGTTCACGGTGAGTGAGTGCTGCTGTCCCCGCTGTCTCCTCGGCTGGGTGCAGACAGATCTGGGGAGCAAGCCCATCCTTGAGCCACAGCCCTCAGAGAGCTGGGAGGCTCGTTTCCTCATTGAGTGAAGGCTCCCTGCCTCTACCTTCTGAGAGCCCCTGACCTGAGGAGGGCGGGCAGCAGACAGAGTATCAGAGAGCCCCCATGCTTGTTTCTCTCAGTATCGTTGTCCCTTGTCATCTGGGTCCCGTGTCTTGACAACCATTATTATGTATATTTTATTCGTTTTGGACAACATCAGATGGTAGAGTGAATTCAGCCCCTATTATTCCATCTTGACCAGAACTACCCTTATGTGTAGCTGTGGCCCACTCACTCCCTCCACCTGCTACACGACATTCACTGTGTAAACCTGGCACCCCGGGTGTCCCCCCCGCCAAGCCCCCTCCGCATCGGGGCTCTCTGACTATATCCCACTTCACTGACAGCTACACTTCACTTCATTCCTGGAAGTTGCATTTGGTCCGCCCATTTCTTGTGAAATACGCCATCGTTGTAAGTGGCAGATGTCACTTTTAAAATGTCTTATGCCCCGTGATCTGACAGTGGCAACCTCTCTGGTCTGTGGGGTCTGAAGTTTCTGACCCCACTCAGGGTGGGCTGCAGCCATGTTCCTGGTCTCCTTGTTCACGAGCTCATGGCTTGATCTTAATCTGTTGGAGTTCTGAGATGCCCCCTGAGCACACCTTCCTCCAGAGAAGGTTGCCTTCTGATGCTGCCGTGGCCAGGACAGAGGGCTGCGGCTCAGCCCTATGTCCCAGGCATGGCCTCACCTGCCCACCAGTTCTCTTCTCAGAGCATCCAGGCTCTGCCAGCATTGGCCTCACCTGTCGGTCGCTGCCGGCTCCCTAGCATTCCCACCCCATGTGGGTGATGAAAGAGCCCTACAGGGGGACCAGTGGCAGATTGTCCCCGCTATGGCTGCCTCAGAAAGAAGTCCTGCACGCTCTTGTTTTGGAAATGTCTAAAAAGCATAGTTCTTGCCATTTAGTGTGATCGAATGGCTTGTGCTCAAAAAACAGGCTGTACTCCCAGCTGCATAATAGGCGATGACATTTGCAGGAAGACTAAATAGCCGTCCTGTCGATCTCATCCGGCCCGAGTGGTAATGAGACCTGCTCCTGCATGTGTTGGGGTCATAGACCTGCAGGGCAAGCCCTTCAGGATTGGACCAGAGGCCGCAGGATAGTGGCTGTAGGGGTCCTGGGGCACCCCAGGTGACACACATGATGGCAGGGATGCCATCTGAGACCAGCCCCAGGCTTGCTGGTGTGCAGTGTTTGTCTGGCCAGCATCTGGCCCAGCCCCCATGAGGTCCCGGCTGTATCCTTACCATCCTCTCTGCTGAGACCCCTCACAGCTACCAGTCGGTCATATGCTCCTCAATTCCCTTCTAAATAAGCCCGTTTTCTTTGCAGCTGCGCCACTGGCTCATGGTGTAGAGGGGAGTGGAGAAGGGAGGCCCCTTTGCTGTCCCTGTGGGAGAGACGCAAACCTAGACGGAAAAGCTGAGCCTGGACCGAAAGGAGGGCTGCTCCACTATTTAACTCCTGCTTCCCTGGAAACACGGGAGCTTTCTCTTCTGACTGTTTACACCCCTATGCCATGAGGAGAGGGCCTGCCATCCACCCTGTGTCGCTGTGTAACTCCGTAGATCTGTGCCCATCCCCTCAGGTAGAAAACATTGTGTTCTATTCATGTAACATGTTCCTCACCCTCAGGCGCCACCCAGAGCACAGGTCTCACTCATCTGTGTGCCAGGAAGAAATACAGTAATTATAGGTGCACTCTGTGAGAGCCCAGCACTCACATCACCTCCCTCTGTCATTTATTTTGTTCCTATTAAAAAAACAAAGACCATATTTTGCCTAATTGTGAAGAAGGTGAAATGGAAGAAGTGCAAAAGTTGATCAAGTGGGGAGGCGGGGTGATCATGTCTCCACGTTACACACTCTGTCTGTTCAGAGCCACTGAGGGCGAGGGTCCCGTGTACGCTGGGAAGGCTGTTTATGTCCTTGTAACTGAAAAAAGCAAATCCTGTGGAATCTGCATGGCCACCACCGCGCCCGTCCGACGTGGACCCTGGTCAGCTCATGCTCCTCTTGCTGTGGATCCCCAGCTCTGGGCCCCGACCCTGCAGAGTGCCGGAGGCAGGCCACGTGGGACCCGGCCAGGATTTTATTTCTCTCTGGCACACATCACATCAATAACACTACTTCTTAAGTTAGGGGAATGGCTTTTCAAAATCATATTTACCTGTGAATCAAAGCTAATTCTCCGACGTAGGATGGGTCTCTGAAAATCTGTTTGCTGATGTCCAGTTGTTGTTTACGAGAGTATTAACAAAACCAAGTGAGGGCTGTTGGCCAAGGACTGCTCTCCGGGCACCTGGCGTCTGTCTGGAGGAAAAGCAGCCGTCGGCCATCAGGATGCACGGGCTGCTGATCATAAGCTCTGGCACAGCTCTGTGCCCCGTGGAGAAGTCCCACTTGAGTACTGGCCTTGCAGGGCCTTCTCAGCACCCCCTACCGTGGACGCTGGCCCCAAGGGGTATGGAACGTGCCTCTAGGGCGGGGAGGCAGGGCGGTGGGAGGAGGGACTATCAGCTGGAGGCTGTCTGCAGTGCGGCCCGGAGGAACGGGTCTGCCCTCTCCTTTTGGGGAGCATCCAGAGCTCCATGTAGAACACCGTGCTGTCAGTGTCTGTCTGTGTCCATACTCAGCATCACCAACAATAAAAAATGTATGCGGGAAAGACAACCCGGCTGTGTGGCCATATTTTTTGTTCCACCCCATTGTTTTAAGGGCTGGCTGCCTCCCGCTCACAGCTTCACTCCCTCCTGAGTTTTTCACCTGGTACCTCCCAGACCAGAGGGAGCACAGCTTGGGCCCTAAAGATCTGCTGGGCTTAACCTGGACCCCACCCAAGGCCCAGGCCTGAAGGTTCCCTGGTGCCCGCTGGCTCAGGCCAACATCGCACTGTCCTCCTGCCTCTAGAGTCCTCATTCAGCTCATCAGCTCCCCTGCAGGCTCCTGCGTGGCCAGACTTCAGTCCTGTGGTCTGACCACTGCCCCTGCTGGGCCAAGTGCCCCTTCCAGGGACATGTACCAGGGTCTCAAGTGGCTCCCTGTCTTTGGCGTCTGAGGGCTTTTCATCCACTCTATGGCCAAAGGAGTCCATGACCCTGATCTGAGGTGGGCCTGTGCCCCAGAGTGCCCCAGGGAAGGTTTGCTTGAATGCTCCTGAGACCAGGCCCACGCTTAGCCTTTGGCTTCTTAATCCCATTTGCTTCCCATTTTCTCCTGAGCACCTCCTCTGCTGAATCAGGGAATCCTCTGCTTCTCAGAAGTTCCAGCCTACGGAGAAGTCACATCCCCAAACATAACAATTCCACCTCCAACCACATGCTCAGCAGAACACATACACACCTGTCTGTCACAACACACTGGGGGATCATACATGGAACATTTCACCCAGTAAGGGAGTTGCTGTTAGCAGATGGCATTGACTTATGGGGGCACTAGAGGTCAACTTCTGTGTCCCAGCAAGAGACAGTGAAATGTATCATTAGAAATGTAACATTACTACTATGTTAGCACAGTATCAGAGGGCAAATGAGGGCATTCGGGGTAGCATTAGCGGAAGTATGAGAGTATCAGAGGTTAGATAGTATTAGAGTTCCTGTTGCTCCACAAATTCACTAACACAGGGGTTGTCATCCTTTAAACATTAGCTGTGTGGCTGGGCAATGGTATTCCCACACAAGACGTATATTTAATGGAATATAATTAGGTAAGAGGAGGTCATACTCAAGTGGAGAAGGCTGAATCCAATATGACTGGCGACTTTATAAGATGAGGGGAGAGACAGAGATGCAGCGGGGAGAAGACCATGGGACGACGGAGGGAGAGATGAGAGTGAGGCAGCCACAGCCCACAATGCCCAGGATCACAAGTCACCCCTAGAAGCTTGGAGAGAGGCGTGGAAACAGTCAGTCTCGGGGCCCTGTGGAAGGAGCCAGCCCTTCCTGTGCTTGATTTCAGACTCAGACCCCAAAACTGTATTAAAATAGTACACTTTAAAGGTAAATAAAATTAATTTCCATTGTTTGAAGCCTTCCCCCTCCCCCCCATCTCAACCAGGTTATGGTGCTTTGTTACAGCAGCCCCATAAAACTAATTCAGGTGGGCCTGCCGGGGATGTCAGAGCGGGATACCCTGAGTGGAGTTCAGGTCCCTGAGGCCACCCTCCAGGCTCCAGCCTAATGGGCCTCATCTCCAAGTTCCTGAGCTTCCCACGTGCTCCCTGTCTAGAACAATCTTCTTTCCACCCTCACCCCCCACTTTCCAACCACCATTCCCGACACCATTCTGGCTTCTCTTGGACAGCACCCCTGGAAGCCTGCTCCAACCCCCACTTCTGGGCTCTAGCCCCTGGTCAGTGCCCCCTGAGTGGCCGCTCTCCCCAGGTGTCACAGGAAAGGGCGGCGCTCCTCCCAGTTGGCTGGGAGCTCCCTGGGAGCAGGCATGAGCTGGTCCTGGTCACATCCTGGATAGTCCTGGAACACAGTGGAAGATGTCACTCATATACAGGGTGTCCAAAAAAATGTATACACATTTCAACAGCTGATAGCTCAATTTTGAAGATGAAATGTATTTTAATAAGCACTGCATTTATAATTATTCCAAGTGTGTGTGTATATATTTTGGGGGACACTCTATATTTGCAGATGGACGAGTTGATGGGTGGGTATTTAGATGAACGAGTGAGTAAGTGGATGTTTGGTGGATGGGTGGATAGATGAAAAAAAGGTAGGTGGGTGGATAGAAGGAGGATGGAGAGAAAGGAGGGAGGGAGAGAAGAAGGTAGAATGGATGGGTAGGTGGATGATGGATTATGAAAGGACAAATGATGGAGGGATGGATGAATGGATAGGTGGGTATGTGGATGGATGGTTGGCAGGCAGATGATTGGGTTGATGGAAGGGTGGTGCAAGGAAGGATAATAGATGGATAGGTAGGTGGGTCGATAGAGGGGTAGTTGGATAGATGAACAAGTAGGTGGATGGGTAGAAAGTCCTGCATTACACCTAAAAGTCTGTCATTCTGGCCCAATATAAGATTCCCAATAAAAGTATTGATTCAGACTCACTAAATTGAAGTACTCTGACATTGGGGCTAGGCATAGGAATGCTGTATGTGCCACTTGTTGTCCCAGGAGACATCAGGCTCTTTAATACTGTCCATTTCAAAACACATGGAGAATTGCACTCTTCTCACACCAACTTGTGCAGAGGCCCAGCTCCCTGGGAAGGAGAGCCTGCCTGTGCCCCCAATTCTGTCAAATGGGAGGTCTCAGCCCTCTGTCCTCCCTGCACTTTACCATCGCATTTATGCTGTTTGCCAAGTGACCTTTAGACACAAAGTCTGCAAGTTAAACTCCAGAAAAGCCATGTGATTTTCCTTTGAGAGAAGCATTTTAATTTAAGGTTCAGCAATAGTGAACTCGGTGATTTAAAGGGTAAACAGATTCCTCTGTGTTCGGCTTTTTTGCTTTTTCTTCCCAATCCTTTAATCTTAAGATGCATCTGACCAGCCCAAACCTTTACTTGAATCCTGATTCCTGGCAGCAGAGAAAAAGGTCACCTGTTTTGAGACAATTACCGTAATTGGCAAGTCCCATGTTCAGCTGTCCCCATGGATGCTGCTGCCACACCCAGATCTACCTGTTCCCCTCCTCCTTCCCAGGAGCCCCAAGGGCACAAAATCCACCTTCAAGGCCATGATTCCAGCGGGGAAGGCTGAGGCACCACACCCTCCCCACACATCCCTTCAAACCAACCCCCAGCACCCGTGCTAACTGCCTGCACAGAAGGCTCACATGGGAGCTGGGAAAACAAAACAGGAGCAAATAGCCACACAGGGGCTTCCAGCCCTCCAACCCCCACCCCTCTTGCCAGGTAACTGGGAGGGGAGGGGCACCTAACTGCTCCCCAGGTAATCCAAGCAAAGGAACCTCTGCACTGGGCCAGGACCCACAGTTCTGGGTAACATCACATAGAATGGGAAATGTCGGAGCATTTCAATTTAGTGATTCTGGTTTGATACTTTTAAAAATTCTAACCCAAAATATCAAAGTTAGTGCACCTGAGAAGGGCAAGTTCTGTTTTGTGAAACCTGTTTCAGGTGTGTGGGGGGCGGGGGAAGGGGAAACAGGCCTTTGCAGGTCAAGGTCAAAGAATGGGGCCCCAGACTGGGAAGGGTGAGTGACCACCCCAGTCCACCCAGCACTTCCCAGGATGGTTAGTCACTGGAGTCTGCAGCACCTGTCGCCCCCATGCTGTCCCTCTGTGAAGAACAGGGGTGGAGCCCTGAGTTTGGGAGGAGTGAGGCCCAGAACAGTTACATCTGAGAAGGGCCTCGGTGTCCGAGGGGGAAGGTAGCAGAGGGGTATTTGAGGAGAGCAGACCTGTTTGTCCTACTGTGTTCCAGGGCAGCTATAGGAGAAGATGGCCGCTGAGGAATGACTCAATAGAAGAGAACAGTGTCCAGTGAACTGGGGGTGCTAAGTGGCCCTCATTTCCCTGTTCAGGACACATCACCGCCCGTAGTGTGTGAGTGTGCACTGCTGTCTGCAGTGGAAACCAAGGGTTCCAGTGGGGGTGGGGCTCTGGGTGACCGACACCAGTGCAGATTGGCCAGGTGTGGACAGGTAACAGAGATAAGTGCAGACACTAGGAAATGCTGCCCTGAGGAGCAGCCCTCCCCTTTCTCAGGACGGGGGGCGGCGGGGGGGGGGGGGGGGGGGGGGGAGGGGGGCGGTGTTCGCTGGAAAGGAAGGCTCCCCTTGGGAACACCAGCCTTGGAGGTCCTTGAGTATACCTAGCAAATAGAAAATATCACAAACCCTGTTTGCCTGGAATACTCACTCTACCAAACTGAATGCAAAAAACTTCAGTTTATATAACTGAACTTTAAAAGTCAAGCCACTTATGCGCTGAACGTATTTATCTAGAATTTAAATAATTTTACTTATTTCAGTAGCTAAGTTCCTCTTGCCTTAAAGTTATTTGTTGTGTAGATGAAGAGTTGCCTCCAACAGAATACTTATTGGGTTAAAGTTTGAATGGTAAATGTATTCACTTGAAAGGGTGGGCCCAGCCTCGCTGCCTGGCCCAGGGGCAATGCCCTGGGGGTCCTTGTGGGGAGCTAGCCTAGTCTGGATCAAAGGTTAATATTTGAGTAGCTTTTCCATAAATGTATTCAAAGATGGTATTATCAACCAGTAGCTATTAAACATTCTGATTTATCCTTTAAGCCTTTTTCACACAGAGACACTAAATCTAAAATTTAAAATATTCCTCTATACCACAAAATGATTATTTTTAAAGCTTAGGAAGAAGAAGGGGAAAAGTCAGTCACCCATACTTCCATTCCCCATGGCAGCAAAGTCCATGTTGGCCCTATGCCACTGGGGTGCAGAGTTTTGTCTGTGTGTCAGTGTTGGACCCCCTGTCCTGACCACCCTGTGCTCTGTCCGTCCCAGAGGTGATGGAGGAGGACGTGGGAAGAGGTGGGAGGGAAGGGCAGGGTGAAGTTCCCGCCTGCCTGTTTACTCATCAGTTTACTCATTGTGAACAGGTGATCGCCAGGCCCAGCTGAAGGTGTTGAAACTATTAGATGAGTTAAGTGTGGAAGGTCGCAGAGCACTCAGCGCTGGGAAGCCAGGGTGATGAGGTTGATGTAGACTAGAGCCATTTTCATGGGCTCTTCCAGTGATTAGCTAACGAGATCACATTCTCAATGGCACTCACCGATGGTAGCTAGCACAGAGGAAAGTTGTTTTTAACCCAGGCCATAGATTTTTATGGTTTCTCTCTGATTTCTAACCAGAAATGCAAGTTTATCTGAGCCAGTCAGTTGATTTGTTTCTGTTTCTGACCCCAGCACCGTCGTGGCTTTGTGGGCAGTGTCCTGGGATGATGGTCACTCCTACATGCTTCCTGCAGGCTTGTTGGAGGTGCCTGTGCCCCACAGGCATGTCTGGGCACTGAGAGGTGGGACACATGGGCCGGGACTTTGCCCAGGGAGAGCTTCTGCCCCGTCATGAAATCGTCCACAGCAGCAATCAGGTGTCCTATGGGAATGGACACGCCTTCCACAGCATCAGCTTCCTCAGCCGCCTGTGGAAGGGGAAGCTCTCGGTCCGGGCTGGACCTGCTGCAACTGTGAGCATCTTATCAGGGTGCCTGGCTGAGCCCATGGGCACACACATTAGTGTCAATTCTCCCCATCAAGAGGGTAATTTGCTCTGAGCCTCAGACCTAACTTCCAATTCCAGGGCAGATGGGTTTCCTTCTGGCTGCTTCCAACTGGAGTCAAAATGCTGCCTAGCCCTCCCTGGCCTGGGGGCCGACTGACCAGCCACTCCTCAGACTCCAGGCAGCACCCAGGCCTCTCCCGCTTATCCCCCCAGCCTTCCCGGAGAGTTGCAGTGCACTGTGGGTTCTACTGACTATCGTAGCAGCAGTGGATAGACTGAGAGACCATGGCTGAGCAGGTTGGGGCATGAGGTGAGCGTGGCGCTTAAAGCCCCACAGGTCAACACAGGCCAGAGGGATCCTTGTCCCCCAGAGGAGTGGCCCGATCTAAGGTGACCAGATCGTCCCACTTTTGGCGGGACAGTCCCAATTTTCAACAATTTTTCCCGCGTCCCATGGTGTTTTCAAAAAGTCCTGATTTTTTGAAAGATTGGAAAGATTCTTTCCAAAAATCAGGACTTTCTTAAAATGCCTCAGGACATGGGAAAAATTGTTAAAAATTGGGACTGTCCTGCCAAAAGCGGGATGATCTGGTCACCTTACGATGACCTTTCAAGGGTCCCTGAGGTGACCACTGCCCTCCTGTGTTCCAGCTGAGTCCTGGGTGCACGTGAGCCAGGATTGAGAACCAGGACGATCTGGTCACCTTAGCCATTGGGCCACTCCTCTGAGACCAGGGAGGACTCAGTGTTGTTGTGTTAAGTTAGGACTGAAGAAGACAGAGCATGTCCAAGAGGCATAGGGAGGGGAGGGCTGGTAGCCTGAGCAGCACCCTGTGATTTCCGTGATCCCACCACCTAACAGGGCTGCATCTGTGGCTAGGAGAGCGCACTTTCCACGGAAGAATAGAGACTGGATTTTTCCCAGCTACAGCTGAAACAACCATGGAAGAGCAGAGCTATCTAGTCAGAGAGGGGCCTGGTCCCAGGGCCACGTGGCCCTAGACCTGTTCCATAGCTGTGCTGTAGCAACACTGAGCTTTTTCCACAGCTGTGCTGTAGTACCACTAAGCTCTTCCACAGCAGTGCTGTTTTCACAGTCATGCTGTAGTATTGTTTGCACTGAATAAAGTTTCCTTCACTGCACCCCAATTGGGGATTCTTGTTGGCGTTGTCAACAAATTATTGGTTGACAGGTGCAACACACATATCTGCCCAGAGCCTGGCTCCTGCTCCTGTCTAGGTAGATCTCTACTGAGTACCAGACTGCCATCTCCTGGAACCTGGGCTCCCAATCCCTGGCCCAAGCCCTGGGTACACACCTCTTCCTTCTGGTCCTGAACTTACCGCCCTATCCCTCCACCCGCCACCACTGTCCGTCCCTACCAGGCTGGCCAAATGTCCAATGGTGCAGGGGTGTGTCAGTTCAGCCAGGATGAGACAGAGGGACACCTGACCCCACCCCAGGTCTCAGGATGACAGTATTTTGACTATATGCGGGAAGACAAGTAGAACTGTACACAGATAATGTGCCCCAGTTAGGAAATTTGTTTTGCACAGAGCTATGAGATAGCAATCCTGGAGTTATTTTGTTTTCTAGAATTGAGCAAATGAGCAAACATGTTTTGGATAATCAGAATTGGATAATTTTGCATAATTTTCGGTCCCTGTACAAAATGAGAACATGGGGCCCTTGTTCAGAATTCGTTAACAATTTCAGGACAGCAACAGTAGAGCATTAAACCAAGCCCTTCTGCGAGGAAGGCTCTGTGGATAATGAGTCTCAAGGTTGGATAAGGTGAATGTTGGTCATAAACACAGAAGGAATGACAGAGAAAAACAAACACGATGTGATTTCACTTATATGTATAATCTTCTTAAAAATCCCAAACTCATAGAAAAAGTGAGATTTGCATTTACCAGAGGTGTGGGGTGGGACAGAAGGAATTGGAGGAAGGGGGTCAAAGGTATGACCTTTCAGGCATAAGATCAATTAAGTCCTGGCCGTGTCGAGTACAGCACGGGGACTACTGTTCAGTGTCATGGCACATATAGGAAAGCTGCTCAGACAGCAGATCCTAAAAGTAAAAAATACAAGAATATGTATGTTCAAGCTTATCCATTACTAGAGGCCCAATTCATGAAATTCACACAGGAGTAGGCCTTCCTTCCCCTGGCTGCCAGCACCAGCTTCCCTCCGGCACCTGGGACCCGGGCTTCCCTCGCGGCCCCAGCTTCGTCCAGAAGGACAGAAGGACATTCAGTCTAAATAGCATATGATGCTTTTATTATTACAGACAGCCCAGTTTTAAAGCTGAAGGCTGGAAACAACTCATATGTCTGTTAAGATGGAGATAGTTGAATAAACTGTGGTACAGCCACAAAATGAAGAAATGTGCAGCTGTAAAAGATATAAGAAATGTCTCTACTGCACAGCATTTTCTCCAGGATAAAAAAAAATAAGAATAAAAAACTCAAATGGCCCTAATCAGTTTGCTCAGTGGATAGAGTGTCGACCTGCAGACTCAAGGGTCCCAGGTTTGATTCCAGTCACCTTGGTTGCAGGCACATCCCCAGTAGGGGGTGTGCAGGAGGCAGCTGATCAATGTTTCTCTCTCATCTATTTTTCTAACTCTCTATCCCTCTCCCTTCCTCTCTGTAAAAAAATCAATATATATATATATATATATATATATATATATATATATATACACACATACCTCAAACGTCTGGAGATAAAAAAAAAATAATAATAATAACACCTGAAATTAAAAACAAACAAACAAACAAAAAAAACATAGTGAGCTTAATAGTTTGAAAACTGTAGGAAAATATTGGTGAATTTAAACACACAGCATTAGAAAGTATTCAAACCCGATCATGGGAGAAGAGGAAGTTGGAAAAATAAACCAGCCTAAAGCTGTATAACATACATTTAGCTGGAGCCCCAAAAAAGGGGGGCAGAAAGAATTTATTTGAAGAAATCTCAGCTGCAGCATTTTCAAAATTGATGAAACTCTCATTGAATAAGTTCAATAAGCCTAAAACAGGACAAACAAGGGAAACCACACAATAGCATGTCATCTATAAATAGCTGAAAACCCACCACTTTTGTGAGAATAAACAAGTCATCCTTTCTGTTAAAGAACAGTTTAGACAGCCGCCATTTTGGACTGCGTGACTTGCAACTCCCTGGAGGCCGCCATCTTGAAACAGCAAAGGCCAACCCCTCCCTTCAAATTAGCCAATCTCAAAGACTGTAGGCCTGAGCTCCAATCAACAGTGAGAGGCAGGTCACATGGGTCAGGATTAAAAAGCCAAGCAGAACATCTGCTCAGTGTGTGTGTGCTCCCAAGCCATGTTTGTGCGCACCCTTCTGAGCAGGAGTAAAGATATTTGCCTTGCTGCCTACCTCCCGAGTGTTTTGTGTTCTATCAGGACCCCTGAGTTTGGGGTTTCGCCTTATTTCTTACACTTCTTCAAAATATTTTAAAAGCAGCCAGAGAAAACTAGCACACTATAGAAAGAGAAACAAAGACAGGGATAACTGCTAACTTTTCAGCAGAAACAATGCAAGCCATAAGACAATAAAACATGTGCTTCAACGTGCTGGGGAAAAGAAATGCTGATCAAACTAGAATCCTGTAATTAGTGAAAATATCTCTCAAGCCGAAACCGGTTTGGCTCAGTGGTAGAGCATCGGTCTGCGGACTGAAAGGTCCCAGGTTCGATTCCGGTAGGGGGCATGTACATTGGTTGCGGGCATATCCCCGGTGGGGGTGTGCGGGGGGCAGCTGGTCGATGTTTCTCTCTCATCAACATTTCTAGCTCTCTATCCCTCTCCCTTCCTCTCTGTAAAAAATCAATAAAATATACTTAAAAGAAAATATCTCTCAAAAATGACAGCAAATTAAAAACTTCTCCATATAAGCAATGGTTGACAGAACTCACCACTATTAGATCTGCATAAAAGGAAATGCTGCCGTAATTGAAGCTAAAGGAATAAAAACTAGCTGAAAGCCAGGATACATACAAAAGAGCCAAGAGCAGGTAAATATATATATTGGCAACTGGTGATTGTTGGTGCCAATTCAACGCCAACAGAAGTCCCCAGTTTGGAAAAAGTAAGCTTTATTCAGTGCAAAACAGCTCAATTGTGATACAGCACAGCTGTGGAACAGCTCTGGTGCCAGCCAGGCCCTTCTCCAGCTACACAACTCTGCTCCTCTATGGTCTACTTCGTCCCGGGTCAGCTCTACTCTGCTCTGGCAAGACATCTTCAGTGTTTCATCTCAGCCAGGGAAATGGCTTCCATCTCTCCTAGCCAGAGGAGAACTGGTTTAAGTGGTCCCTGATTGGCCCACAGTCATGCAAATGAGGATTCCAAATCCCCACAGCCTGATTGGTCAGAACAGAGCCACTCTGATTGGCTGAAGCTACACAGGTTCAATTGGATGGAGAAAACCTCAGTCCTATCAACTAAACCCCAGTTGAAATAGGATTCCAGAATTCCTTTATAAGGGCTGGCTCAGATGGCAGAAACACAGTGCAGGCAGGCAGTTCAGTGTAGGCTTCTCTGTGAAGTGCAGTTTCTGTGAGAGGCCCCTGTGTGGAAATGGCTATGTTTTTTTTGTTTTGTTTTTTTAATTCGAGTGCAGTTAGTCACTAGTAGCCCTTCATACTAGGTTTGTATCCCCTTCCCTCTTCCAGGGTTTACATTTTAAACACTTTGTTCATTTCTAACTTATTTAAATGACAATTGACTGTCATTTGAAGCAAAAAATAGCAATATATCATGGAGCTGATGGCATAATAGAAGTGAAATGTTATACTAATAAAAAAGGAACAGGACAGTAGAAATGAAACTTGACTGATACAGGTTGTTGCAACCTATGTGACAAATAATGATTTGAAGATAGATTGTCCTAATAATGTAAAGCTACATATTGACAACTGGAAATTTTTTTTTTTCAAAAAGACCCCACTCAGAGGCCTATAGCAAAAAATACATTTAAATCATCCTACATAATAAAAACCTAATATGCTAAGTGTCCCACTGTTTGTCTGACCATTTGACCAGTCGCTAAGATGCAAACTGACCACCAGGGAACAGACACTCCAACTGATAGGTTAGATTGCTGCTGGGGTCCAGCTGATCAGGACTGGGTAAGATGGGTTGGAGACACCCTGGAGCCCTCCCTCAGTTCCTCCATGGCCAGCAGGCCCTGATCAAGACTGGGCAAAACAGGCCGGACACCCATCTGGACAGATCTGTGCACCAGGGCAGTTTCAGCCAGATCCCCGAAGGCCAGGCTGAGGGATCCCACCAGTACATGAATCTGTGCACCAGGCCTCTAGTTTAATTATAATATAATAATAGAGAGCAAAAAATAAAAAATGATAATTACATTAAATTTAAATGATGTAACACCAGATTAAATGGCACAGATTGTCAACCAGAAATTTTTATTTTTTATTTTATTTTATTTATTTTTTTATGTTGAATTTATTGCCTTTTATACTTTGAAAATGCACATCAATGCAAATCTTTGGGACTATGGGGTTTGGTTAAAAACAAATCACATCCCAGCTTACAGCCCCTTTACCCACAGAGCCTACTTCTTCCTGACTTGTGAATTTCAACCAGAAATTTTTAAAAAGCAAAAACTCTAAACTGCCTATAAGAAACACATTTCAAATGCAAAGACACAAAGATTAAAAAGTAAAAGATCATGAAAGAATATGCTAGGGAAATACATCAAAAGAAAGCTGAAGTAGTTCTGTTATTGAAAGTAGAATTGAAAATAATATCACCAGGATAAAGGACAGTTCAGCATCCCAAAATAGCTAATTTATCAAGAGGGCATAATCCTAAATGGGTATGCTCCTTTATTCCACTTAATTTTGTATTTTCTTCAACAGCACCCACCCCATGGAGTTATATTGAAAAAGACAACAAAAACTGTTACCAAACTCAAGGGTTCACGTTGTGGGTTGTTCTGTTTAAGAGACTTGGTTGTCTCCAGACAGTTTTATTTACTTGCAGCAAGTAAAAGAAAAGAGATTCACATCTAAAGCTCTGTCTCCCCAAGGGAAGCCTAGCCATTGCTTGTATCAGCTATTTTTCAACCTTTTTCATCTCATGGTGCACAAAAACTAATTAGTAAAATTCTGTGGCACACACACACACAAAAAAACACAAAACATTTTTTGCTGATCTGACAAAAACATAGGTATAATTTTGATACATTCACACTGACTGCTATTATTGTGCTGGCTGTTGTCACTTTTTCATTTGACAGTCTAAGGAAAAAGAAGTCAGTGCCCCTGACTAAACAGTCAGGTACTGCTTGATTTTAAAATTCTCGCAGCACACCGGTTGAAAAATCAACTGGCTTATATATACTATTTGGTCAATTACCCGTAGTAGGCTACATACACCTGATTGGGTCCCTTTCAAGCTTATCCTGTTTACAGCAGGTCTGCAAAATACTGTGCTACCTTTTAACATTTAGTAATGTGCACGGGAAAAGGAGCCACACACTAAACCTGACTAAAGCTGAGGGCAGGTTGGGGGAGCGGTATGCATGGTGGGACAGAAAGTAACCACACAAGATGGTCTGAACTTAAAAATGTCCTTAATGAAAGCAAGTCATAGCAGGTAGTCACTTCTGGGGCTGGTAGCTTCCTTAACAAAGGTCATCCTTACCTTAAGTGAGCTTGTCTTTTTGCAACTGAGATAACATATCTTTGAAATGTCAGTCATCTTTTTCAAGACCCCTGAGGGCACAACTCCCACCAGAACAAGAGACTACAGAACCCGACATTGTTATCTAATTGTCCACATACTAATGTAAAACAAGTATTTGTCTCTCTATTTTGCTTTTTATCCAACCTTAGAGACTTCCCCTGCTTTCCTTTCTCTCACCTCTTTCATCTACCACCCCTTGATTTCATGTAACCACCACCCCCCTTTATGTCTCCTCCTTTGATCTTAATGTATAAAACAAGCTGTGAGACTGCCATTCTCCAGAGCATTTTCTCAATCCGTAAGCTTTTGATTCCTGGCAATTGTAACCAATGTGGCTCAAATAAATTCATAAAAACTCTAGAGGTTTAGACGTTTCTTACTTCCACATTTAGAACCGCCCAGACCTTGCGACCCTTGTCCTATCTAACAACAAAACCAATATGAAATCAAATATTTCATATTTGTTAAATCTATTTACTACTTCTTTAACTTTTATTTTGACGTTTCCAGATTTAGGACTGAAACAGCACAGAATCCATCCAGCTTCCTCAAAAGTTAACATTTCACCCATGTGTGGATCTGGCCAAGCCTGAGGCATGGCGTGGTTCCAGGGCGAGGGTCCGCTGGCGATCTCGGATGGCACCCTCCCACCTCTGGGCACCCCTGGTCCACCGGCTCCGGTTCCCAGACCCGCCCCCGACCTGAGAAAAGCCTGAGCACCCTGAATCCCCGAGCGCCGAGGAAGGACGGCGCGGGGAAATGACGTAACCGCCTCGCCTCGAACGCGAGTTTGCGCGTGCCTACGCGCGCCTGGGGACTAGACTACGCTTCCCAGGTGGCCGTGCGGCGCGCCCACTTCCGTCGGGAGGCAAAGGACCCGGAAGCTGCCGGCGCGCCGGCGAATCCCGCGGTGACAGGTAGACGGCCGCGGCAAGAATATGCAGGGTGACCGGTGGTCCGTGGCGCCCGGCGCGTTAGTTCCCCGACGGCGGCGGCGGCGCGCGGCGGCTCTCGCGTGAGCGGCGACGGCCAGAGCGTCCAGCGGGCGCTGCGGGGGGAGGCTCGCGGGGCCCGCGGCAGCGACACGGACCGGGGCGGGTGGGCGCCACGCTCCGCCCGGAGGCGACGGCACCATGTGGAGCGGCCGCAGCTCCTTCACCAGCCTGGTGGTGGGCGTGTTCGTGGTGTACGTGGTGCACACCTGCTGGGTTATGTACGGCATCGTCTACACCCGCCCGTGCCCCGGCAACGGTAACTGCATTCAGCCCTACCTGGCTCAGAGGCCCAAGCTGCAGGTGAGTTCCCAGGTTGGGGAGAGGGGTCTCCGCGACGGACGAGGGCCAGGAGCTAGTCTCACCTGAGCTGGGCAGAGTCCGGTGGGCTAGGAGTCGCTTCTCATCTGAGCCAAGCCGGAGCTGGGCTGAGGGTCTCCTGGCCTGATCCCTGACCTCCCCACCCCTAATATCCTAGAGACTCTGCGTGCATAGTGGCCGCAGGCAGGCCCCAGTCGCTGCCCCTTATCACCCCATTACAAGGTACCCAGAGTCAGTGTACCGCTGCTCTGTTGATACAGTCCGTTACACACTTTAGCAAGTTGTTCTTTTGCAGCAGACACATCAGATACAACCATTCTTGCACAGGTCAAAGTTTTGTCCCCTTGGGGGTTAAAAATGAAACCTTTCACCTTTCAGATTGCTCTCCTTTGTGTAGCTGTTTGATGTGTGTATTTTGTGGCCAGGGCCTTGCCAAGCTAATTTTCTTGACGTCGCTTCCAGCTGAGTGTGTACACCACCACACGGTCCAAACTTGGTGCTGAGAACAACGTGGATCTTGTCTTGAACGTGGAAGACTTTGATGTGGAGTCCAAATTTGAAAGGTGTGGTTATGTGACAAAGTGCCAGTGATAAGATTAACATAATAAAACGTATAGATTGTTTAAAAGTTAGCGTCCTGTATGTAACAAGGTTGCCTTAGAAAAGCAATATTACCTATCATCTTGTGAGAAAGTTTTAATGGAAGACCTATGTGTGAAATGTGAAACTTTAGTTTTACTTGAAAATAGCAGATATGTTTGTCATTTAGGAAGCAGCTGACACCTGCATCATATGGCTGTGGGACATGCAGCAGCTAGAGGGAGTATTTATTTATTTATTTATTTTTAAAATATATTTTATTGATTTTACACAGAGAGGAATTGAAAGGGATAGAGAGTTAGAAACGTCGATGCGAGAGAAACATCAACCAGCTGCCTCTTTCACACTCCCCACTGGGGATGTGCCCGCAACCAAATCGAACGTGCCCTTGACCGGAATCGAACCCGGGACCTTTCAGTCCGCAGGCCGATGCTCTATCCATTGAGCCAAACCGGATTCGGCAGCGAGGGGGAGTTTTTAAAGGAGTGGATGTTGCAGTGGGAATGACATGCGGTTCCCCACAGCAAACTACTTGTCTCTTTGTAACCAAAGGTGTTTCATATCTAACTATGGCTCTAGGGTCTTAAGATTTTAACAAGCGCAACTTAAAAATGATGTGTTTGTCAAGAGTCTACCTTTTCCCTCTACATCATCTGGGAGGTATCAGATAGAGTGATGGGAGCATGTGCTGGAATGAACGTCCTCTAGCCAGCCTCATCAGAGAGCTGCAGAGGCACTGCAGTGGGCAGGGGCCTTGCATACTTGGGATTGGCCACTGCCTGTAAGTGAACTGACTTCTCTGAGTGCCAGGAAATGGAGGCAGAAAACGCAGGCTTTTTATACCTGCTCAAGCTTTTAGGAAACATCATAAACTTCTGTACGTAGTACTCTCAAAAGCAGGTGGGTTTCATTTTTAGTACTCTAAACTAAAATTAGTTGTTATAAAGATATTTGAGTCATCTTTGCTGTGTGTGTATATACAGAGTGTACGAGTACACGTTTGAAATTGTAATTTGTCTTATTTTAGGACAGTTAATGTTTCTGTACCAAAGAAAACAAGGAATAACGGGACGCTGTATGCCTATATCTTTCTCCATCATGCTGGCATTCTGCCTTGGAACGACGGGAAGCAGGTGCACCTAGTTAGTCCTCTGACCACCTACATGGTCCCCAAACCAGAAGAAGTCAATCTGCTCACTGGAGAATCTGCTGCACAGGTGGGCATCTTCATCAGATTAATAGCCAAAGGAGCTTGCACTCTGCTTCCTGGAATTCACACCTGCATGTCCCTATACATGCAGCTTAGATCTAGGACTAGGTCATTGACGAACATGTCTGTGTTTCAGCAAAATAATTTCCCATGATTTACACATAATTTTTTGTCAAATTAGTGATGTGCACTTTAAGTAGTCCACTGACATTTTTAATGGGTGTTTTTTCACAGGGAGCCCCTTCTATGGAGCTCAGCTGCATTCATTTCTTAAGACTTGGGAAACTTACTAAACTTAATATATTTATTCTAAGAATATAATTTAAAATTATTCAAAAGGCAGATGTACAGACCATATTTTATACATCCGTAGAAAGCTATATGTACCAAGAAACACTGGGAGTTATGTAAGTGACCATTGACAAAGCCTAGGAATTCTGGTGTTTGGGTCTGTGTTGAACGAAGGTGAGATCATTTACAAACAAGAAAGATGACAGCTTTTCAGGAAGTTTCTGTGATGCTCCCTGCACAGGGACAGGGCTGTCAATGGTTCAGGTACGTTTTGAAAAACCTGACAGCCTGCTCTGGCCTCTCCCAGTTTGCATTTCCTGCTGTGTGTCCTTGAGAAGACCCCTCACCTCCTTTTCCATAGGCAAAGTATGTCCCTGCCTCATGTGGCCTTCCTGGGAAATGAAGGAGGCAGTAGGTGTAAAAGGAATGAGAGGTCTTTGGAACATATAAATGCCAAATGTTAGCTATTACTATTATTTGGGAGATAAATTATTACATAAAAAATATATCTTTTTTTAAAATATATTTTTACTAGAGGCCTGGTGCACGAAATTTGTGTGTGTGGGGGGGGGGTGGGTGTCCCTCAGCCTGGCCTGCACCCTCTCGCAATCCGGGACCCCTCAGGTAGGGTCCCTAGGTCTGGCTGGTGATCAGGGCCTATTGGGGTTTTCCTTCCCCAGGCTGTTGGGAGCTGCCCCCACCACTGCCACTGCTTGCCACCTGTGTGGTACTGCTCCCCCCCACACCCCACCCCCACTCACCTGCCACCGGTTGCCTCCCTCTGTAGGCGACAGGCATGGGGTACGATTGCTTGGCTGGCCTGGGCCTCCCTCTGCAGCACGATTGCTGGCCAGCTCTACATACCCGCCACAGCATCGCTGGCCAGTGGCCTGGGCCTCCCTCTGTGGGGTGATCGATCATAGGGCTCCCAGATCGACCCCCACTCACACACATACACACACACACACAGACACACAGAGGGAACCATCAATCACAGAGCCCTGTGATCGATCAATCATCCTGTAGAGGGAGGCCCACCCACCTGGCCAGGGCTCTGTGATAGATCCTGCACAGATGGTGGCCTGGTGGCCAGGGCCTCCCTCTTTGGGGTAATTGTGGAGCCTCCCCCTCTCCCCTCGGCATAAATAGCCCCACCAGCTGGTGGCCTGGGCCTCCCTCTACAGGGCGATCGTGGGATGATGGCAGGGCCCCCTGACCAATCGCATTGCACCCTCTTTAGCTGGCCTGGCACCATTTATGTCATACTGTGGTCATCTGAAAGGTCGCTGTTTAGTCATTTGGTCATTTTGCATATTACGCTTTTATTATTATAGATTGATTTCAGAGAGGGAGGGAGGGAGAGAGAGATAGAAACATCAGTGATGAGAGAATCTTTGATTAGCTGCCTCCTGCATGCCCCACACTGGGGATCGAGACCACAACCTGGGCATGTGCCCTTGACCAGAATAGAACCAAGGATCTTTCAGTCCGCAGGCCAACACTCTATTCACTGAGCCAAACCAGCTAAGGCAAAAATATATCTTTTAAGTAGGAGATAAAGGACACTGTTTCTTAGAATATATCAGTTAGAGCTCAAATAAAGATTTTCCTGCCAATCAGTTTCTTGGTGGATGCCTAGACATTGACTCAACTCCTTCCAGACAACCTGACGTTCCTGATTGGGAAGCAGTCTCCTTTTCAGTCTCATTGCACATGCAGGACAGTTAGCTCTAGCTCGCCTACACCTCCTGCAATTGTCTCAAGGACTCAGGTTCCCTGAGAAGTGGGCCTTGCTTAGGTGGAGGACCAAGGACAGGAGTCAGTGAGATCCAGGGCCACATGGTGCTTCTGTGGAGAGAGGGAAGTGAGGGGTATAAGAATTTTGGGACTGGAAGTTGTGGTGCCCCATGTTCTACCAGGCTATGCTTCCCAATTGGTCTTGGTATGTGGGCTATTCCTAGATGAAGGTGTCAATCACCCTGTTACCTCAACCTGTTTCAGGCCCTGTTTTCCAACCAGCATCGGCCTCTTTCCATGCTGAGTTGCTCCTTTTCATTTAGCAGAATGTCGAAGCTGAGAAGAAGCCGATGAGTGCCCTGGATGAGCCTGTTTCTCACTGGAGACCAAGATTGACCCTGAATGTGATGGTGGATGACTTTGTATTTGACGGGTCCTCCCTGCCTGCCGATGTGCATCGATACATGAAGATGTAAGTGCATTAGTTTAACCGGCGACTGAGGCTTACTTGCCTGGCTTTAGCATCAATTTGCCCTGAGCTGACAGCAGAGAGGGTGACCACAATGGTGTAGGGCTGGAGGAAGCCCCTCAGGATGGTGGCCCACCAAAATCCAAAAATGGATTTGTTACACCTGCATTTTTAAAAAAAATATGTATTTATTTCAGAAAGGGGAAGGGAGAGGGATAGAAACATCAATGATAGAGAGTTACTGATCGGCTGCCTCTGAATGCCCCACACTGAGGATCAAGCCCACAACCTGGGCATGTGACCTGACTGGGAATTGAACCACTAACCCACACCGGCTGGACACACCTGCATCTTTGAGTTGTCCCTGGGATGGGAGGCCCAGAAGAGCCTAAGGTCCTGCCTGGGCACCCTCAAGCTTTGTCTCTTCTCCGGGCAGTCTTGCTGACCAAGCTTGCCATCAGAGCATTGGAATGAATGAAATTGGGAGTCATCCTGCCCTTTGTTTTTGTTTTTGTTTTTGTTTTTTTCTAAATCCTCACCCAAGGATATTTTTTCTGTTGATCTATAGATAGGGAGTGGAAGGCGTTTGCGGGGAGAGGGGGTAGGAAGAGAGAGACCGAGAAACAACAATGTGAGAGAAACACATCAACTGGTTGCCTCCAGCAAAACTCCACCGGGGCCAGGGTTCAAACCTGCAACCAAGGTATGTGCTCTTGACTGGGAATTTGGCTCAAGACCCTTCAGTCCTAGGGCTGAGATGTTCTAACCACTGAGAAAACTGGCCAGGGCCTGCACTTTGTTCTTGGCAAAGGCTTCTCTTGGAGAGAAAATGAGAGCACCGAATGAGACCATGTCACTTGAGTTTTGTCCTGCCTACATTCTGACTACCTTTGTTAGGGGCGCCATGGTCAGTTTTAATGTGACTCATTTACTATTTAAAATTAACTTTTGGCCCTGATGGATAGCTCAGTTGGTTAGAGCATCATCCAGATATGCCAAGGTTGCTGGTTCAATCCCTGGTCAGGGCTCATACAAGAATCAACCAATGAGTGCATAAATAAGTAGAACAACAAATCCATGTTTCTCCCTCTTTCCCCTCTCTCTTTCCCCTTCTTCCCCTCCCTCCCCCTTCCTCTCTCTCTTTAAAAAAATAATAATAATAATAATAATTTTTTTAAAAAAAGTAATAAAACCATTAGATCTTGTCACTGTCATTTGCCATTATTAGTTAAGCATGACCATTTAGGCTAGTCTGAGTCTCCAGGCTTTGGTGAGGCTGTTGTTAGGTTAAGACCTATTATAAAGTCATCACATGGCATCTATGAATGGCCAGTATGATAAGTGTTCTTATTCATTTATCAGTCGATCCTCTGGTATTATCAGGAGGAGTTTTCCTTTTGTAAATTTAAACCTTATTTTTTAATACATGATACACTCGCAGTTCAAAATGTGAAAGGTGTAGAAAGTATTCAGTAAAAAGCCCCCCCACTCCTACCCTCTGGTTCCTTCCCCTCCCAAGCATGAAAACTAGGTAGATTTTTATTTTTGTTCTTTTTAAAATATATATATATATTATTGATTTTTTTCAAAGAGAGGAAAGGAGAGGGATAGAGAGCTGGAAACATGGATGAGAGAGATACATCGACCAGCTGCCTCTTGCACACCCCCCATCGGGGATGTGCCCGCAACCAATGTACATGCCCTTGACCAGAATCGAACCTGGGACCCCACAGACCAACGCACTATCCACTGAGCCAAACCGGTTTCGGCTTATTTTTGTTCTTAACTGCCTGATTGGACCATTCCTGTCTGTGCACAGAGGGGCCTCTTGCACGTTTTCACGCCCTGGATGATGTTCCACAGTGTGGTCAGGTCCTTGTTTGTTTATATATCTCTTGGTGTCCAGTGTGTCAGCTTTGAGTGTAGCTTATGAGACCCCTACTTCTGTTGGGAAGGTGTGCCTGGGACTGTTGTAACCAGAAGCAACTGAAGGTGCTGGGAGGGATTTCTCAGGTAAATGCAGTGTCTGAGGCTGCGTTCAGGTCATCTAAGGTGACAGAAAACTTCACAGTGACTGAAAACTGCTTCACCCCAGGATCCAGCTTGGGAAGACCGTACACTACCTCCCCATCCTGTTCATCGACCAGCTCAGCAATCGGGTGAAGGACCTCATGGTGAGCACGCTCCCCTCTGCCTCCTCAGCCCTGCCCTGATGGCTCGTGTGTGCTTTCACTTGGCCTGGGTGTGCTCTGGGTTTGCTCCTGGCCAGCGGCGGGGTCCTTCCGAGCCATCCCCTCCTCGAACCCCTGTGCCCTCGTTGGTGTAGGGCTTCAGAAAATCCTCACTAAGGGAACACTTGGGAAGCAGTGAGGAGAGACAAGTCTGTGGCTGGGCCACGGAAGGATCTGGACAGCATCCACAGAGCACCTGTGTTATCCTGGTCACTGCGTGGTTTGGTAAAAGGCCTGCTGTTCAAAGTGCTGTCGTTCACAGAAACAGTCGTGTGTATAGGTAGCTAGCTTTTTCCCAGGCTGCCTTCTGCCACCACTTGGATCCGCTTTCTGAAGGAATGCCATATTTGGAGAACAACCAAGGCCACTGGTGTGTGGGGTGCTGCCTGCTAAGGGAGCCTTCACAGTGGCGCCCCCGTGGGATGGGCCTGGCCTGCTGCCCACCTGGCCAGAGGCTGGTGCACTGCATGGGGTGGCCCGGTGCTGGACCTGCTGTCAGGTTGCCAGGCTCACTGCGAGGGGTCACGGTGAGCAAGGATAGTGACACAGATGTGTATGCTTAGCACCCTCCTGGGACCTGACCGCTGCGGCCAGGTATGCTGCTAGACAGTGGGACTGAGCTTTCCTTCCTGTGGCAGCATCCACCCTCAATTCTGTGCCTCCTCATGAGCCCAGCCTGAATGCTGCCTCTTCCTGGAGCTTTCTGCCAGCCCAGATGGAGTGACTGCCAGTACCAGGCACGTGGCCTGTGGGTATGGGCAGATCAATTCTGTCTCCAGCCCTTCCAGGAGAGGGGCCTGTGTTTGGTTCAGTGGCTCATGTGTCCTTAGTCCCTGACATGTGGTGGTGCCGCTCATGCTGGGAAGGATGAGCAGAGGGGCTGTGGTCCAGAGAGATGTGCAGAGTTTCCTCAGGAAGAGCTCAGGGCAGTGTGTGCAGGAGGAGTCCCACCCGGTGCTGAGAGGAGAGCACATGGGTGCTGGGGCCCAGAGGAGGGAGGGAAGGAGGGAAAGGGGGAAGGTCAGCCTCGGTGTGACCATCATGCCAGGATGTAGGAGTGTCTAAAGCCCACCAGCCACATGGCCTGGGCCTGAAGCTTCAGCCTCCACTGTGCCCGGACTGGTGGGCGCAGAACTTGGGAACAAAGGTACAGTGTCCGTGTGCAGGGTGCAGTCCAGGGTGCGCAGTGGTCTGAACGAGGCAGAAGGGTGCAGTCTGGCAGCTGGGCGTGCCCTGGTGGGCAGGTTCCGACTGTGTCGTCACTTCCTTAGGTCATCAACCGCTCCACCACCGAGCTGCCCCTCACCGTGTCCTACGACAAGATCTCACTGGGGAGGCTCCGCTTCTGGATCCACATGCAGGATGCCGTGTACTCCCTGCAGCAGTTTGGTGAGGCCGTGGGCGCCAACCCAGGCCCGGGGCGGCAGTGTCCTGTAGTTGCAAGTCCATATATGTTCCCAGACTTGGTAGCCTTTGTACCTTGTGGTGCAGGTTCTTCCATGTAATTTTAATCAGAGGGTCACTCGTGTCCTGTCTTTGAAAAATTCTTGATTATACCTGAAAGTTTGCTTTATTCAGAACATAGTATTTGAAATGCCATAGTTTTGCTCAGGTGAATTCTTAGTACCAACAACATTCAGAAACCTTTAAAACATTAAGTAAGGCTGACATTGCCCATTTTGCATTACGTTTTCTTTTTTTCAGGTTTTTCAGAGAAAGATGCTGACGAAGTGAAAGGAATTTTTGTTGATACCAACTTGTATTTCTTAGCATTGACCTTCTTTGTCGCAGCATTTCACGTGAGTGGGTCACTGAGTCCTTGTTGGTGATGACAGTGGTGGGCATGGTGGCTCCAAGGGCGCCAGCCATCCCAGCTGGGGGGTTGGTGTAGCGGTGTCCCACCTGGCAGCCCCTTAGTTCCCTGGGACCTGAGACTCCCCAGGCCACAGTGCTAGGCCTTTATCGTGGAAATGAATTAATGACTACATGAGCCCTACTGTGGCGATCACAATGTTAAACACCAGTCCTCTGAGTGGAATCCCTGTTTGAAGATGGGGTCTCCAGGCTATGGAGAAAAGCCATCACTGGATGGTGGCTGTGCTGGACTCAGGTCAAGGTGGGAAGGTGAGGCAGCACAAGTCTGGGGAGCTGAGCCACAGCTGGTTCTGAGTGCCTGGGATTCAGCTGCCAGTCCAGCCAAAACTTTCCAAAGTTGCTGAAAAATAGCACTTTTTATCAAAAGGTCATGTCTCAAAATGAGCCTGTGCGCTTCTGAGACTGAGAAACTGTGCATTGTTTCCGTGAGAGGGGAGGAGAACATCTGGGCGCCTGTGGTCTCCCTGCCACTGCAGGCGGAGATGCTGGTCGTGATGACCCCACAGTGCATACCACAGCGCGGTACATGATACATGGGGTTCACCTGCATCCAGTGCCCACCGGCCAACCCATGGGAGATAGATGGCACACTGCTGTCCTCTCTCCTTTCAGCTTCTGTTTGATTTCCTGGCGTTTAAAAATGACATCAGTTTCTGGAAGAAAAAGAAGAGCATGATTGGGATGTCCACCAAAGCAGGTAGATGCCCTCGGGATTTTTGATCCATTCCCAAAGCATGGACTGTGACATGCTTTGTCTGTGATGCATGCTGGTTGCAGGCCCCATCCCCTGCTCCTGTTCGGAGGGTCCTCTTAGGTCATTTAATAACTGGGAGGGAGCTGTCTCCACGATCTCGTTGAGTGTCGTGCAAGCCCGTGTCCACAGAGGACCATGGAGGCCACACAGCCAGGGCCCATCTCAGTGACGTTCCTAGTGCCGTCTGTGTCAGCCAGTGGCTGGTCTGGGATGCTGTGGTGCCCCCCTGCCCCTGTCATCCATGTCTCAGATTCTTCTTTCCTGTCCTCTGGTATCCTCAGAGAGGATGCCCCTCCCCAGCCGAGTCCTCCTGCCTGCTCCCAACATTTTCAGGTGAGAGGAGAGGGAGGGTCCCTGAGTCTGTGGCCATGGAAGGCAAGCAGGCGTCTTACCCCCAGCCCCTTGCCAGTGCTCCTGGTGAACAACCTGCAGAGCTGGCTCTGCTGCTACTGCCGAGAGAAGTACTTAAGGCAGTCAGACACTTTCAGTCAGCTACAGTGTTTTCTAAAGCACAACTTATTTTATTTATTGAGTTTAGAGAGAGAGAGTGGAAAGGAAAAGGAGAGAGAGAAACTTCGGCCTGCTACCTCCTGCATGCCTCTTACTGGGGACTGAACCCACAGCCCAGTTATGGGCCCTGACCGGGCATCAGACTAGTGGCCTTTCAGTACAGGGAATGACACTCAGCCAACTGAGCCACACCAATCTGAGCTAAAGCATGACTTCAAAAGAAAAAGGGTATAGCTTTAAAAGACAGGTGTCTTTATCACAGAATTGGTATAAAAACAAGAAAGTGTAATTTGATTACAGGAAAGCAAACAGTCATAATTCCAGTCAAGAATTCATTATACTCAGTGTATTTGCTGTGTGTTTGTGTTTGCCAAGTGTAACTTGATCATGTTTGTGTAGTTGAGGTTGCCTTATGCTGGGTTCTAATCATTTTCCTTAGTGCGTGTGGCCTACTGTTCACTGTTAATGGACAAGTGGGGAGAAATATTGTAGGTCCACATGTGTGTGCATGTATGTGTGTGTTTGGAGCTGGGGCAGGGATGTGCATGTGTGAGCTGTATATGTACAAGTGTGTTTTTTAGTCAAGTGGAGGTGTGCGTGTGCGCTCTGTATATACAGGTGTGTGTATGTGCAGGTGTATGTGGGGCTGTACAAATACAGGTATATGTGAGTGGGATGGGTATATGGGAGAGGGGCTGTGGATGTACTGGTGTGTGTAAGCTGGGTGTGGGTGCTTGTGGTCTGTACACGTGTAGGTGTGTGTGTGTGAGGGTGGTGGTGGCCCCCTCAGCAACCCCCTCTTCTGTCCCCAGTGCTCTGGCGCTGCTTCAGCACTGTGGTCATCTTCCTGTTTCTGCTGGATGAGCAGACAAGCCTGCTGGTCCTGATCCCAGCGGGTGTCGGAGCCGCCATTGAGGTGAGCTATCGTCTGAGTTGCCATGGTCCTTGGGCACAGGTGCTCAGTGCAGTCAGAACCTGTGTAACTGCCCGAGTGATATGGGGTCACCTCCATGGGCAGGCAGGGACGTAACTGCTGCGAGTGTCTACCAAAGTGAGAATTCAGAAGGTTCTTTATGTGGCCTTTATTATTATTAAAAGGTCCCAGCTCATCACATCTATTGCAGAATGTATCCTGACATGTTTAAAGTTCCACGTGGTTTGTGCTGTGCTGGATGCCACTGAAAGCACAAGTATGCAGTGTGGGCTCCAAAGGGTGGCCCTGCTGTGTGGGGCTCAGGAGAGGGAGCCCTGTGGGGGAATAATGGAAGGAGAGGGCAGCCTGCACATCCTGCTCTTCGAGTTGCAGTCCTCCTTGCACATGGCTGTCAAGTCAAGGACTGTGCTCTCCGTGCCTGTGGAAGAAGGCCGCCAGCTGGGGACCCTCCCGGAGCCACAGCTGCAGTATAGAAACTGGCCACAGCTGCACTACAGAAACTTCTCTCTAAGGCCGTGACGCCTCTCCTATGAGCAAGGCAGCAAGTGGGGCATGGCTCCCAGAGAGACCCAAAAACACAAGGCTTGAGCGGAGGCTGGGGCCTTCCAGTGCCAGAAGAAGGTGCCAGGGTGAATTTAAAGATGCAGGCAGGGTGTGGTGAGCCAACCAAGGACACATAGCTGGGAAGGAGACAGCCCAGAGGAGGGCAGCAGGCTGAGGACTGGTTTGTTAGTGCCGATAGGTGGTGATGGCATCCACATGGGAGACAGGCTGCTGGATGGCATGTGGGCCAGAGATCAGGTCCCAGGGCCTGTGCCTGTGAGCTAACCCAGTTGGGCTTGAGCAGGCAGGTGCCTGGTCCATGAGGGTTCAAATGGCGAGTTCTGGCATCTCCTTGATCTTAGAATCATAAATGTTCGTTTCTTGTTTCTCCTCAGCTGTGGAAAGTGAAAAAGGCTCTGAAAATGACTGTTGTTTGGAGAGGCCTCAGGCCCACGTTTCAGGTGCGTGTTTTTGCTGTGTTCCTAGGGGTTCTGTCTTCCTCCCTCTTGTTGACCCATCTGCTTCCCTCTATACCTCCCATTGTTCGTGTGCAGCAACTTGTCTGCTGGTGCATTTCATAGCTGACCCAGTGAGGTGCAGGACCCTGTGAGCATGTGACTGTCCTGTGATGACTGGACTGCCCTCCGGCACATGGAGCACCTTCCTCGGCAGAGCCAGCGTTGGCTCCTTGATCACAGCTAATTCACACGGGGCGCCCCAGTCACAGACTGAGCAGTGCCTACACTAAAGGCAAGCTGCCTCCACCAGACGGGACGCTGGTCTGTCAGCTCCCATGCTCCTGTGGGCAGTTCAGGCCAGCTTCCCAAATAGCCAGCCACAGCCCAGACTTGTCCCAGCTTTGGGCGGCAGGAGCTTCCCTCCCAGATCAGGGCTGGGAGGTGAGTGGCGTTTGAGGTTTACAGACATGAAGTTCACTGCTCTCTGACACCTCAGTTGAGGGGTTTTTGTCCCTCCCATGTCCAGGTCCAAACTGACCAGGGGCAGGAAAATCAACAGATAGTGCAGTTCACTGTTTTCTAAGTTAGACTGGTAAACACTCCTTTACTGGTCTCCTTGACTGATCTAAGTGTACTGCTCGTGTATCTGCACAGAACAAGTGTTTTCACTGAAAACACCACCAGGGGGAAAAACGGAGCAGCCTGGTGAGTGGGACACATGTGGACAGGGCTGCTCTGCCACATGGACACACGATGTGGTGCAGGGTCCAGACCAGAAGGGCAGAAGTGCTGCCCGCTGGTCCTCCCGGTGGAGGGAGGTGTGTGGTCATGCCATCCTTGGTGGAGGTGGACCAGCCTTGGTGGAGGGGTCGTACCTCACACAGTGTGGCCAGGCCAGGCATCTCTGCCGATCAGCACACAGCCCTGTCACCCCTTCAGTCCTAGCAAAGTCATACTCAGACACCTGCCTTAAGTCACTTAGTTGACATGATTGTATTGATTTTTACAACAGTTTGGCGCCTACAGTGAGTCTGAGAGGAAAACTGAGGAGTATGACACTCAGGTGAGCAGCAGGTGGGCAGGGGGGAAAGGAGGAGCATGCATGTGCAGCAGACAAGTCATGAGCACCTGACTGTGATGTTCAGCACAGGAAGACCATCTCCTCAGCGGGTGGTCATGATCCCAGGTGGTTTTCTGTCTTGGAAAAGGGGCCAGCAGGTGTCTTCTCCCTGTTTCCGGGTCCCTGCACATGACCTCATGCCTCTCTCCCAGGACATTTTTCATAAGCAGATTTTTCCCCTGGGGGTTTGCTGGGGTTGCTGTGAGCTCGTTCTGTCACTTGGACCTGAGCGACCCCATAGGGAGGCCCATGTGCTGAGGCTACTGTAACGGAGCAGCAGTTTGCAGTGTGACCATACACCGTGTCCCATATAGAAATGGGTGTGTTTATTGGCTAATAAGCATTAGCCTGCATCCCAACTTTTATTGGGGCTACGATAAAATCCAAATCAGAATAAACTCAAGGATACAGCCGTGTTGGCTTAGATACCAGTCTTGACACAAACCTAGGAGCATTTCTTCAGATTTTTATCCACCACATTTATTCACTAATCTATCATAAGCTAGTTTGTTTTGAGTGAGCCAGTATGTTATTGACATCACTGTCTACATCAGTGAGCTGTGGGTACTGTGAGTTCTGTAGGTTTGATAAACGCACACTGATGTGTCCTCCATTACAACATCACACAAGTCAGACAGCTGCCCACACGTGCCAGTTTCCTGTCCTGTTTGTTTATTTTCCATCCTTGTGAGTTAGTTGCATGAAGTGCACATTAAGAGGTTTGAATATTGGGTTCTAACGGGAAGTACTCTGCTTCCTGCAGGCCATGAAGTACCTGTCCTACCTGCTCTACCCTCTGTGCATCGGGGGCGCCGTCTACTCACTGCTGAACATAAAATATAAGAGGTACAGGCACCACTAGGAGTTCCCCTGCCACACTATCACCAGTTATTCTGGCAGCCATGCAGACCATGCCCCTCTTTCCGTGTCTGCCTGCCATTGTGGGGACTACAGACTGGCCAATTCTGTGGCTCTGTCTCATCTACAGTGTGGAAAGCAGGAGGTCAGGGGTTGGGAGCGCTCATGAGAGTAACCTTAGACTTGAGACACAGCTGAAATGGGGGTGTCCTCATTCCCCTTTTTCCAGATCAGCGAGCACATAGAGACCGGCACCCATAGCACTGGTGTCTAGGGTGAAGTTGGATGCTTTTGATAAGGGAAAACCTAGTAGCAGTGTGTGGCTGCTGCGTTCGGGCCTCAGGGGCTTGGGAGAGGCCTGGGATTTCTCCATGTGCCTGGCAGTTCTGAAGGACAAATTCTGTCAGTGTAAAGAAAGCATGTCAAACTCGCAGCCCTCCAGCCACGAGTCTGACATACTTCGTGTAGAGTCTCCCACCCCTGTAGCATCAGGGATCTGACCAGGGTCCAGGGCCTCCAGTGTGCAGAGTATCTCCAGGAACCTGTAACCACACCTTGTTACAGGTCCCTGGGAGAGCTTGGTGTTTCAGAGGGTTCCCCACAAAAGAATTGGTTTAGAAAGGGAAGTCGAGCCTTTCACAATGACAGCTCTCTTCCTTTTCAGTTGGTACTCCTGGTTAATCAACAGCTTCGTCAATGGTGAGTCATGTGGTTTTCTGTTCTGGTAACGGCTGGTAACAGCATACATAGTAGGTACCTTTTCATTGTTCCTGTGACATGAGATTACCCTACCAGGCCCTGTGCACTCGGCTGGGCCTCAGGAAGCCCATTTGCCTACGAGAGTCCCACACAGGCTTCCCAGGATTTGAACCTTGAGAGGTCTGTTTCCTCTGCATGAAAACCTGCAGAGGAAACAGCACTGTTCTTAACATCTGATTCCTTAGGGCAGCTACAGCCGCAGCTCTACAGCATGGAGCTCTGCGTGGGGCCTGCCAGCCCAGAGGCTGGTCCTGACCACAGCACTGGGTCTCTGCAGACGGTTGAGGGCACAGAGCACAGGGGATGGGCTCCCAAGTATGCCATGTTCACCGAGTGTGGGTCTCAAACCTGGCCATAATCCTGGAGGGGACCATGTGGGATGGGTACCCTGTCTTCACAGCCCCCAGCACTACTTGGCCCCAGTGGGGGAGACTTATGGTGATTGAAGAAAAGGATGTTGCTCTCTGAAGTCACTCTGCTGGGGCTGTCAGGATGGCATAGTCCATGCATGCTCTCAGCCATGTCTTGTCTCCCCAGGGGTGTATGCCTTTGGCTTCCTCTTCATGCTGCCCCAGCTCTTTGTGAACTACAAGGTAAGACACATCCCCAGCTGGACAGTCTCCCATGTGCTCTGTGCAGCCTGTCCCTGACCTGCTCATGTCTCCTTGTCCCCAGATGAAGTCGGTGGCCCACCTGCCCTGGAAGGCCTTCACATACAAGGTCAGTGCTCTGCCTGCAGGAGGCGCTGTGTGTACAGAGCCACATTCCTGGCACAGTTGGGCATCTCCTTTAAACACGAGAACCCCAGCAATGGCTTTAAAAGAGAGCAGCTCTCTCAGAGCAATAGAATACATTTGCTTGAATTAAATGCCATGCTACTTGACAACATGGATCAAAACGAGCACCCAGGCCCTGGCTGGGTAGCTCAGTTGGTTAGAGCATTGTCCTGATATGCCAAGGTTGCAGATTTGATCCCTAGTCAGGGCACATACATGAATCAATTAATGAATGCATAAAATAAGTGGAGCAATAAAATTAATGTTTCCCTCTCCTCCCTCTCATAAAATCAATAAATAAATTGAAATTTTCATTAAAAAAATATTAGACACCCCTGACCCAGTGGCTGCTTCCCAGAGGGTAGCCCATCATTCCATAGGTCAGGCTGCCCTGAAGGCTATCTGGGTATGTTGTGGCCAATCCAGAGCCTCCACTGCTCATTTTGTTTTTACTGTCACTACAAGAGTCTCTGTTGCCCATGGTGTGTCTGCTATGATTTGCTGACTCGTGAGTATGAACAGGGTTCAGGTAGTTGGGCATCTCCAGATGAGTCCCCACAGTCCGTTCCTTACCTATCCACTCTCCCACCTGGCACAGGCTTTCAACACCTTCATTGATGATGTCTTCGCCTTCATCATCACCATGCCCACCTCCCATCGCCTGGCCTGTTTCAGGGACGACGTGGTGTTCCTCATCTACCTGTACCAGCGATGGTGAGTGTGGTGTCTCTGAAGCACACTGCCAGGGGGAATCTCACCTTTCCTGCTGATGTGCACCTTGGAAGCACATGCCCTTGAGCCCAATAATAAAAAATCAAATGTCGTATCGTTGCAGGCTCTACCCTGTCGATAGGAGCAGAGTCAACGAATATGGGGAATCCTACGAGGAGCAGAAACCCCACTCACAGTGAGCCCTGCCCTGGGCCACCCTCGAGCCACTATGCAGCACATCTTGGATGGTCAGCTGACTGAGTATTTTTGAATGCTTCTGGTGAATTCCTGGACGGTACATCTTCTACATTGCCAAAACCTCTGAGCATTTCTCATACGTCTCCTGAGTCCAGTCACGAGGTGTTTGAGAGGCGCTGGCTTCACTTACAGTGTCCCCAGCGTGAAGACATTTGTCTCGGTCACTGAGATGTTGGACGCTCGTGGTCATCCTTGGCCGTTGTGGCTCTCAGCACAGGAGCGTCCAGTGTCGGCAGTGGCTATGCCATCACCATCACCGGTGTCCCCCGACCTGGCGGGCTCCAGAGGCAGGGAGGTGCAGGTTTCCACCTCCAGTTGTGTGTAAGTGCTCCTTACGTGAAATTCAAATGCCTCTAATTCCATGCTGTACAGACTCTGGGATCAAATGGCTTTTTTCCTTTTTGTTTAAAACTTGACTATTTTAAAGCTTAATGTATGTATGTTTCTATATATTAAAATAAATTTCTCTGGCTGTAACAGTTTCTTGACCTACTACAGATACTTTTAGATACTTTCATTTATCTGGTTCCCAGAGATGAACTTATGATGTGGGTTCATTTGTGTTTGCTAAAAGAACAACTGTAAAGACCTAACGTTAGAGTTGTGAATGTTCTTAAGTATTTATATTTGGTATTGAAGACTAAATTACCAAATTATTATATGGTCATGACTGGTCAGACTGATGGTGTTTTGGTTACAGGAATGCCCTAGGTTAATGCAGAGAAATAGCTCAGTGAAGCAGAGAGCAGCCACAGATTTGGGGGTAATCTGGTTATTTTTTCAGTGAAATTGCATTATTGAGGATCTGTTTTCAAAGTGTATGTGTCCAGGTGTGTGAGCACAGCAGATAGCTGTCCATGCTTGCAACAAGGACATCAGTATCTCAGCCCCAGTGGCACTTGAGTCAAGCTTGGACTTCAGTCTTCTTGCTTCTGTGTGTGAGGGCCCTGCTTGGAGAGCCTGTGTTCTTCCCACTCATTCCACTTTGTCAAGCTTGTCAGGGATTAGCATGTTTTAGTTAAGGTGTGTGTGCCTCCCTCGATGATTTGAAAGAACACTGGTTTCAAGTTACCCGTTTTTAGTTTTATCATCAGAACACTGAGGTGGATCCAGGGTCCCATCATCAGTCTCTGAGACTGGTCACCTGCACGGAAAGTACTTATGAAGGTTGGGCCTCCTAGCGGGCTGGCCCTCTCACACCCACAAGTTTTACATAATGTGTTTTCTTTGGGGGAGTGAGGCTTCTCTGAGGGTTCATCGCATCCTCCCGTGTGGAACACGAATACGGCTCTGAGTAAAGGATCTCCATGACCACCTGGCTGGGCCTGAGGGCTCTGCTGACCTGGTGCCAATTCAAGACAGGCCTCAGGCTCTCAGCGCCTGGGCCCGGCCCCCACAGCAGTGATGTCCTAGAACTTACTCCTTGCACTTGGAGCCTAACACTTGGCAGACAGGAAGTTTTCTAGAGATTGTTGCTCTTTCGTTTTCAGTTTCCTTATGAAATAGATGTTAGGAAGACTATTGCTTTGCCAACAGGTTGTGGAAAGTTCTTACAGTGCAGGAACCTAATGAGCCTGGCAGCAATGTATGTATTTTATTGATCTCAAAGATGGATTGAGATCAATGAAATATGAGAAAGAATCGTTGATTGGCTGCTTCCTGCACACCCCACACAGGATGGAGCCCACAACTCAGGACATGAGCCCCAACCCGGAATTGAACCTTGACTTTCTGGTTCATAGGTCAACACTCAATCACTGAGCTACACCAGCCAGGCAAACACAGGTTTCTAGGTGGTCGTTGGGAAGTCCCTGAGGGCTGGCATTCAGGCCAGAGACACTGTGTTCTGTTTCTGAAGAGTCTCAAAGCTTCCAGTGGCCTTTCAGTCACTTTTTCCAGGTTGAAAATCCCATTATACATTGACCAGTCTTGTCATGTATCTGTTGAAGTCACATTCTTTTAAAATAAATGTTTAATCAATAGCTCCTTTTAAAAAGCTGTAGTCATATGTGTTAATAAGTTACTTGCAGGGGTCACTTCAGAGCCTGCCTCCATTTTTTAAGATAAACAAGTTTAAATTAAACAAGTTTGACATGAGACCTTAAAGTCCCTTCCAGTTTCAGGATGGAGCATTCTTCCAACACTCAGTAGAATGTCTCAGAACCCTTATAAGTTGTTAAGTTGAATATTGAGTAAAAGTGATCCCTTGAAAGGGACCAGGACCCAGAGCCACACAAAAGCTCCTGATTTGGACCAGGGGGCTCCATACCTGGGCAGGTGGGCCTCTCAACACACGCACCTGTGTCTAAAAAGACATTCTTCAAAGTGAACACAGTTTCTGCTATGGCCCTGCCTGTATTGCATCCATGTAGAATCTCGCACTAGTACTGGCTTAAAGCAGCCCAAGAGAAAATATGACATACAAAGGACAAAGGAAATGATGAGATTTCTTGTAGGAATCAAGCAAGCCAGAAGATACCTTTCAAATACTGAAGGAGGGAAATCTGACATAGAATCTTTACTCCGTGATATATATTTCAAAATGTATTTTAAAATTGAGACTTCTACAGACATATAAAAACTAGAAGAATTCATCACATGCAACCTGCTATATAGGAACTGTGCCAGGGATCCTCCCAGCAGCAGCTGGTGGAAGTCTGACCCACAGGAAGGACTGAGGCAGCCAGAAAAAGTAACTATGTGGGTAAAAGTAGAGATTGTTCTCTTATTTAAATTATTTTAAAAGATAATGGACCACTTAAAGCAAAAATAATAACAATGTTTTGTGGGACCCATGACATACACAGAAGTGAAATGTATGACAACAGTAGTACAAATGCAGACAGGGGCCGTAGCAGAAACAGTTGTAACGTTTTTCTATTGAACTGGTAAACCTCCAGCCAAGATAATAGAAAAAGAGAGAAAACATGAATTATGGTACCAGGTATGAGGGAAGTGACATCATTACAGATTCCACACATATAAAGCATCATAAGATAATATTATGGGTAATTTTATGCCATTATTGTCAACAGGACAAAATGGACAAATTCCACAGATCACTCAAGAAGAAACAGATAACCTGAGTAGCCCTCCATCTATTTAAAAACTTGAATTTGTCATTAAGGTGCTCCCACAAAGAAAACTGAGGGACCAGATGAATCACAGGGGAGTCAGTCTGACTCTTAGGGACGAAGCCATACCAATGTCACACACACCTGGGAACAGAGGAGACCTCAGGCCTCCCAGCGTGGCCGGTGAGGCCATTAACCTCGGATCAGCCCTCAAACTTCAGTGCTGTGAATGTCAGTCTTTTACTAGCTTGATTGCTTTTTTTGAGTCTCACCAATCAAACCTTCCTTTTATTTCATATATGTGCATGTTTCCTTGTTCACATTTCTTTAGAAAATTGGCTCCTGGTAAATCCTTCAAGATTTATTCAGATAAAATATCTTCATTGCACTCTCATTCTGGAGAGAGATGTTTTTATGGGGCCACTCTCAGTCAAATGGCGACTTCCCCTGGTTACCTGCAGGTGTTTCCCCGGAGCCACTGTCACTTTGATCAGTGATGTGTCTTCACTCATCCGAATTTAAGATGTTCTTTCTGACATTTGTGTAACCCCTTCTTTAGGTACACAATGCACTTACTTTAACAGTGCATGCGTGTCTTCCATCAACAATAGAAAATTTCAGCCATTTTCTCTCAAATAATGCTGCTTCCACACTTTCTGACTCTCCCGTGATTTTGTTCTAATCTCTTAACCTCTTCCTATTTCATCCCCTTTGTCTCTGCTGAAGCCTGTGTAGTTTTTTCAGTTACATCATTTTCCATGTTGCTAATTGTCTCTACTTTGGTACTTAGTTCATCTAACTGAATTTCATTCACTGATACACATAATTCTAGACATTCTCTTTGACTCTTTAAATCTTCCTGGTCTTGCTCTTCAGTCATACCTTACCCTCCTGCTTTTGTTTTTAAATGGATGAAACAAATTTGCACTACACTATAAATCTTTTCAGTTGCTGCAGAATTTGAACATCTGTTTCACTGTGTTTTGTGTGTTTCTGCCTACTCTCACGGCACTTTGTTTTCTGTGTTTGGAGGTTTTGATGGTGTGTTTGAGAGGGCAGGGCGGGGTGAGGGGGCAGGGCAGGGTAAGAGGGCAGGCGGGGCGAGAGGGCAGGTGGGGTGAGAGGGCAGGGTGGGGCGAGTCCAGCTCCAGGTAACTGGACCCTAGGCCTAACCCAACCAATCAGGTCAGCCAAGGTAGCGGCACCACCCTCCCTATAAAACCCATTGATATGTTAAGTTCTTTCTCTTTCTCGCCCATGCCCTCGTTGGTGTAGGTGAGACTGGGCTAGGACTAGTCCGAAATAAATACAGGCTTTCTGCAATTGCATCGGATTCGGCTCCCTGGTAGTCTTTGGGGTTGATGACACTTGGGCATAACATGTTCATAGGTTAAACTTCATCTGTGGGAATCTCCAGACCTAAAATGTAGGTCAGTCCTTCCAGAATGATCCCGTGTCATATCTGCCTGGCAAACACAGGCACAAAATGACTAGTTCTTTCAAAGGTCCTGGCTGAAGGCAAGCATGGGAGGCGGGTGTGGAGAGACCAGGCAATATGCATCTCCGAAGGCCAGAGTAAAAAGCCTGGGTTTATTCTAGGATCAATGACGGGCCCTAGCAAGTATGAGGAGGATGCGACGTGCTCTTAGTCGTGACTTTCTTTCTTTCTTTCTTTTTTTCTTTCTTTCTTTCTTTCTTTCTTTCTTTCTTTCTTTCTTTTTTTCTTTCTTTCTTTCTTTCTTTCTTGCTTTCTTTCTTTTTTTCTTTCTTTCTTTCTTTCTTTCTTTCTTTCTTTCTTTCTTTCTTGCTTTCTTTCTTTCTTTTTTTCTTTCTTTCTTTCTTTCTTTCTTTTTTTCTTTCTTTCTTTCTTTCTTTCTTTCTTTCTTGCTTTCTTTCTTTCTTTTTTTCTTTCTTTCTTTCTTTCTTTCTTTCTTGCTTTCTTTTTTTCTTTCTTTCTTTCTTTCTTTCTTTCTTGCTTTCTTTCTTTTTTTCTTTCTTTCTTTCTTTCTTTCTTTCTTTCTTTCTTTTCTTTCTTTCTTGCTTTCTTTCTTTTTTTCTTTCTTTCTTTCTTTCTTTCTTTCTTGCTTTCTTTCTTTTTTTCTTTCTTTCTTTCTTTCTTTCTTTCTTTCTTTCATGCATATTTTTATTGATTTCAGGGAGAAAGGAAGAGGGACAGAGGGATAGAAACATCAATGATGAGAGTCATTGATCAGCTGCCTCCTGCACACCCACACTGGGCCGAAACCTGAGCTGACCGAAATCAAACTGACCTCCTGGTTCATAGGTTGATGCTCAACCACTGAGCCATGCCAGTGGTGCATTTGTTTTTCAAAGATCCTTCTAGATGCTCCCTGGAGAAGGGCTAGCAGGAATGGAAGGACTTAGAAGCCTGTTACAATCATGGCAGAGATGGCAGTGGCTAATGTGGCACATGGTAGAAAGAAGAAGCGAGGACATTCCCTGGCATGGGGCTTCAGTCTTGCTTTCATCTTAAGCAGTAACTGAGTTTACTTGTAAGGAAGTTTGAGTTTAGTTCCTCCTTTCATAAAATCACTAGCACTCTTCTCAGAAGCAGCTCTGTCTTTGAGGTCACTGCCTCCTCTCTGTCCCTATTTTCCCTCACTCTTGCTGGTGGGAATAAACTGCCCCCAGATCACTGAGTTTCCCAGCCCCAAGTTTCTCCAAGACCCTAGTTAGGACCCTGCTTCTGACGCGCCTCATAGAGGCCCCGGTCCCTGTGCCTTCCTGGCAGGGAACCAGCACTTGGCTAGGCAGGAACGTGGTGCTCACAGAGGGAGTGATTAAAGGACTTAATTCTCTAAGTAAATTCCACCTTTTGGCATCCCAGTGGATAATTTTAACTTACTGCTTTCTTAAATTTCATCAAATACCTCTTAAGAGTGCAGAAATCTGAATGTGGGCGGCTAGAGCTGACTGTTTGCCAAGATTCGAGGAGTAAACACTGACAGCCTCGGGGGTTTTGAGCCCTGAGCTTTTTTATTGGTTTTCATAAGGAGGTTTAAGGTGCAAGAAAAAGTACACAGGAGATGGAAACAGATCAAAGAGGATTAACGTAGTGAAGCCGCTCATGGGGGAGAGCAAAAGCTTCATCCAACTAAGAAAGTGGGAAAACGTGTTAGCTGCCAAACTGGGCGAGGTACAGCATCTGGGTTCCTGTGACTCTTATGACCTGGCAGGGACATGCCCCCAGAGACCCCACCCTGGGGCACTGGGTGAGCACTGGCCTGAGACTGGGAGACCCTGGGTTTGTGCCCAGGCTCTGCCCCAAATTCTTATGGGGATTTTCAGGAAGCCACCTCTTCTGAACCTGTAAGAAAGTACAATGGCACTTACCTAGCTACCTCTCAGGGCTTCTCAGCGATAACGAATTTGCTAATGTGCATGAATTTGCATGTGAATTGTAAAACTCTTTATGAACAAAGACATTATTCATATTGTTATTTATCTTCACCACTAAGAATTAAATATTCCAATAACCTCTTTGGCGTAATAAAACCGGCACAGAGCATCCATTGTTTTATTACTCTTTTATTGTGCTCACAGAGACCTGGCCGGACTCCTGATATAAATCAGATAAACCCAGAATAGAAAATGAACTGGGGGTTGCCCTGAACCCTCCAGGTTGGGGTAACAATAGCAGCTGGAACAATGGGCTCTTGGACAGACAAGTGCAGAGGTTCTATGGGACAGCTCTCCTCTTCCCACCCACCCGAGACTCGGGCACACAGATTCACACGGCCGTGTCCTCTGCTCCATCCTCTCCCCAGCAGGTCCCTAGGCTCTCTCGCAGCTCCTTGCTTCTCCAGAAAACACTTTCTAAGCTTGCTTTAAGGTTGTTCCCTTTTTTCAATCCCTGTCTAGTTTGAATGACAGCTCTCCTGACATGTTTCTACTTTGCCAACATTCTCTGAGCTGGAACCTACCTCACAGCCCAAATGATGCAGGTCCTTGTGTTGTGGCCTCAAACTCTGGCTCTGCCAGCTTCCAATCCAGACCCCCTCTTGGACATGTCCCCAGCCCTGAGGTTGTCAAGGCCTCTATCTCACTTATACACCTATCAGAGTGGCTACAGTAAGAACAGTGACACCACTAATGTAGGCAGGGACACAGAGAAACCACATTCGGAATACACCTATCTGCATGGGTGATAAAGTGACATCAAACTACCCACACACGTACCAGGATCAGCATCCTGGCTCTGGCTTAGTGTTGACTGACTTTTGGAAGTTTAACCACTTGGGGGTGCAGGGAGAGAAACCTGATGCTGAATGGTTCCTCTAACACACATGTGTCAAACACGAGGCCCGCGGGCCAAATCCAGCCCGCCAGGCCTTGCAATGTGGCCCGCACCGCGCTGTCATCACTGCACTCCGCTGTCAGTTTATGACCTTGTCAGTTTATGACTGTTCAGTAAACAATTCGGCTCTCGATTTAGGCTGGATTTTAGATTTTGGCCCCTTCTCTGATTGAGTTCGACACCCCTACTCTAACAGTTGCACTCTCTACCGTGCTGAGTGTCCTGGGCAGAATAATGCCCCCAAGATGTCACCTCCTGGTCCTGGAACCTGTCAGTGGGACCTGATCCAGCACAAGGGACTCTGCAGAAGGGATTATGTTAAGGATATTGGGCGCGGAGGGGGGGGGGGGGGGCCTGGATTATCCAGTTGGCCCTAAATCAGTCTGTCTGAGGTGCCTTAGGAGAGGGAGTGGAAGAGACTGAGTCAGAGAGACTGAGTCAGGTCTCCCAGTGTCTTGTCCTCAATGGCTGGTGCTGGGTTTGGGATCGTGCTGGCATTTTCACAGGCAAGGGCATGCTCTTGCCCACATTTTGGTTTTACACTGTTTTGTGGTCAGGTTGATAAAGACTATTTAAATGCATCCTAGCCGAGACCAGTTTGGCTCAATGGATAGAGCGTCGGCTTGGGGACTGAAGGGACCCGGGTTTGATTCCGGTCAAGGGCATGTACCTTGGTTGCGGGCATATCCTCAGTAGGGGGTGTGCAAGAGGCAGCTGATTGATGACTTTCTCTCATCGATGTTTCTAACTCTCTATCTCTCTCCCTTTCTGTACAAAATCAATAAAATATATTTAAAAAAAATAATAAATGCATCCTATTATGCCACACTGCATTCATCTGGCCCCCATCCTGACATCCTGACCCACTGAGCCATCTGGATCTTGATTCTGCGGCCTGGTCTTCCTGCCTCCTCCTGGCTTTGGGTCTAAGACATGAGCTATCACGGGCTATCACTCAATGCTAAGCCCAACAACCTAATCACTTATTTAGACATCTCCCTAGGCGTAGGTCACACTCACTGGTCTGGAGTTTATGGAATTCTGTCTCCCTCCCTTTGCTCAGATGACTCTTCTACAGGCTTTTCTGTAATCGCTCATGGACTGGCAGCCACAGTGGGCAACACTGCAGGGCAGCTTTGGGACACAGTTGAGTCAGAGCTCCTGACTCTCCCCAGGAGGAACCCAGGGTCCAGAACTGTGCACGTTGTTGCCAACCTGGGAACATCAGTCTCTTATTTATCATCTCCCAGTGAGCAAATGGTACATTGGTATCCTTGGCTCCTGGCACAGAATCTACTCCATTTAGAAACTTCTGAGTGTAAGGCCCATCCATGTCCTCCCAGAAGACCCCAAATGGGATTTTGTGGTTGTATTTGATCTCAAGCTGACAATGCCACTTCTTTTCTTGGAACATTTATCATGTCTCATGAGGCAATGATTTAAGACCATCCATCACTCACACCTCAGAGCCAGAACAGAAGCTGCAATACTGGAGGGCTCTGGATGTGACCAATTTCCATTCAAACTGGAGATTTCCTCACTGTGGACATGGTACTAAGCACACACGCCTGTCATTTTCTGCCTTGGGGCCATCTATTCTTTTATTATTACTATGTTTCATCCTGGTTTTTCCAGGTGAGCCAGAGTAACATCATTGTTGGAAAAGAACAAATTTCCGGAAGCAGCCCCAAACCCTCTAGCTGCACAAGGAGACAGTGCTCACTCGGGGACCTGCAGAACAGTAACCCTTCCTCCCCAGGATTACTGGCAGTGACAGCCTGAGGGCATCATAAATCTGAAACACCATCTGTCTGGGGAGGGAGCGTGGAGGCCTGTAAATGCTAAGGCCATGAATGGGGGCAATTTCCGGAGCAAGTCTCTTCCTGTCATGCAAGGTTAACGTTTGTTCAGCCTTCAGTGTTTGCCAACTCGGATCTGTCACCTCAAGGAGCCTCCCAGACCTGGAAGCTTCTCCACTTTGTAGTGATGCAAACGTGGACACGTGCAGTGCCTGGGTCTGGGTGTAATCTCATTGGGGTGACTCCTCTGAACTGCTTTGTTCAGACGACCAGCCCTTGTCAAAACTGTCCTCCTGCCTCTGGGGAGGATGAAGGGTGGTGGGGGTCTCTGCTGCTGAGCTGGAAGGCGGAGCTGCAAGGCTATAGGGAGGTGCCTTGGTCTGTCCAGTCTCACCTTCCTTCCTCTGGGTTGGGAGGGCTCATGTATGAAAGGACCTTGCAGGTGAGTCCACAGGTGGTGCCACACAGAGCCTGTGTGATAGGGAACTGACTTTTTGTGTGTATTTCTGTTTATGGTCGGGACAAGAGAAGCTTAAGAAGCCAAAGAGAAATTACAGTCCTGGTCAAGGAGACCAACTCAGCGGAGAAGGACTGCTGCTGCGTGCTGACCACGGCCGCTACCCGCTGCCCGCCCTGAAAATGATGCGGGAGCACCACTGGGTGCTGGCGGAGGATGCGACTGTGCCTTCGATCCCCCCAGACCTGCCTGGCCCGAGCAGTGGGGTCCATTCTCTCTTTTGTACATCATTATATACTGTCCTCCTTCTAAACCTCTCTACCGAACCCCAGAGCAGCCCTCTGTGCCTGAGTTAACGGTCCACGTGAGAAAATGATAAACTGGAAGGACCCTCTCTCCAGGGGATTCAGAGTGCACCAGGTCTCCCAGGGGTCCCCTCGGATACCCCCAGAGCCTCTCCAAGGTGGGCCTCGCTGCGAGCCCTGCATCCTGGGAGAGGTCGCTGGGCACCGGTGGGGAGGCTGACCAGTGCAGCGGGCGCAGAGGGTGCACACCAGGCCTCATGGACACCAGATGCCAACATCAGGCACCGAACACCAGAGCGGGAGGTAAAGTAAAGGGGCCGGGCACCATCTGTGACCCGCCCCTTCGGCCCGACTAGGCTCAGCCCCTTCCTCCCCCAGCCTCGCCTCCTCTGCGCAGACCCCGCCTCCCCTGCGCAGACCCCGCCTCCCCCGCCGGCTCCGCCCCTTTCCCCCGGGCAGCCCGCCCTCCCCCGGGACCCCTTCTTGCTGCACAGCGCGCGCGCGCCCGGGTTCACTACACGTGGGAGCGCAACACGCCTCCCGCAATGCAGCGCGCGCCCCGGTGCCGCGCCGTGCGCGCCTTGCTGCGGGGCCGCTACCGGGAGGTGCTGCCGCTGGACACCTTCGTGCGGCGCCTGGGTCCCCAGGGCCGGTGCCTCGTGCAGCCGGGGGACCCGATGGCCTTTCGCGCCCTGGTGGCCCAGTGCCTGGTGTGTGTGCCCTGGGGCGCGCAGCCAACCCCCGTCGCCCCGGACTTCCGCCAGGTGGGCTTCCCGGGGACTCCGGTCGGGCCTGGGATCGGGGGGGGGGGGGGGGCGAGGGACGGAGGACGCCGTCGCAGCCCTAATGCTCCCGGGCACCTCCATCCGTCCCGCAGGTGTCCTGCCTCAAGGAGCTGGTGGCCAGGGTCGTGCAGCGGCTCTGCGAGCGCGGCGCGAGGAACGTGCTGACCTTCGGCTTCGCGCTGCTGGACGGGGCCCGCGGCGGCCCGCCCGTGGCCTTCACCACCAATGTGCGCAGCTACCTGCCCAACACGGTGACCGAGACGCTGCGCGGCAGCGGGGCCTGGGGGCTGCTGCTGCGCCGCGTGGGGGACGACGTGCTGGCACACCTGCTGGCGCGCTGCGCGCTCTACCTGCTAGTGCCCCCCAACTGTGCCTACCAGGTGTGCGGGCCGCCCCTCTACGACCTCTGCACCCCAAGACACGCGGGCGGGACCCTGTCGGGCCTGGGACCCACGCGCCAGGCCTGGAATGGCGGAGGTGGCCGGGTGGCTGGGGTACCCCCCGGCTGCGGAACGAGGCGGCGGCGGCGGAGCAGCGCAGGGGGAAGTCCGCCTCCGGCCAAGAGGCCCAGGCATGGCCCGATCCCAGAGCCATGCCGTGGCCCAGGCGCCAGTGATCCCCGCGTGGTGACACCCGCCAGAGCCACCGCGGAAGCCTCGCCTGGGGAGGGCGAGCCGCGCAGGCCCGGGCGCCCCTCACCGCTGCGGGGCCGCGAGCGGGAGGCCAGCTGCCCTTTCTCCCGGCCCTCCCGGCCCTCCCGGCCCCAGGCCGCTCCTGGTCCCCGAGTGGTCGCTGAGACCAGGCAGTTTCTCTACTGCTCTGGTGGCAAGGAACGGCTGCGCTCCTCCTTCCTGCTCAGCTCTCTGCAGCCCAGCCTGACAGGGGCCCAGAGGCTAGTGGAAACCATCTTTCTGGACTGGAAGCCCCTGCAGCGGGGGGCTCCCCGCAGGACGCGCCGCCTCCCCGCGCGTTACTGGCGGATGAGGCCCCTGTTCCAGGAGCTGCTGGGGAACCACGCGCGGTGCCCCTACGGCGCGCTGCTCCGGGAGCACTGCCCGCTGCAGGACCAGGCCACTCCGGCCACCGCAGCGGCTGCGGCGGAGGAGGCGGCGGCCGTGGGGTCCAGCAAACGGGGGTGCAGTGCAGTGGGCATCAGCGCCCCGGAGGAGGACACTGGCCCGCCGCACTTGGTCCAGCTGCTCCGCCAGCACAGCAGCCCTAAGCAGGTGTGCGCGCTGCTGCGGGCCTGTCTTCGCAGGCTGGTGCCCCCACGCCTCTGGGGCTCCAGGCACAACGAGCGCCGATTCTTGAAGAACGTGAAGAAATTAATTTCCCTGGGGAAGTTCGCCAAGCTCCTGAGTCAGGAGCTGACCTGGAAAATGAAAGTGCAGGACTGCGCCTGGCTGTGCCAAAGCCCAGGTGAGGAGGTGGGTGCCAGGGCCCTGCAAGCCCAGGCCCCGTAAACACAATATGGTAGTGCCCCTCCTTCCCTTATCCCCCAACCCCTTGCTTCTTGGTGCTGCAGAATGGCTGTTTGGTTTCTCTGCCTCTGATCTGCTCTCCCACCCAGTTTGCATCAACCTACACGACTTTTTACGGACGCTGGCAGGTCCTGGGTGCTGGGAATGGGCAGTAAGCACCTGGAGCATGAGGAGTAGGGCTATGGCAACAGGATGGAAGCATCCAGAAGCTCCCCTGAGTGTCCCAAAAGTTAATTTGTAATCACCTTTTTGACATTCATGTTTTATTACCATGAAATAGTGCCCCGCTGAAACAGGTTGGGAATAGAATCAATTTATATATATTGATTTCAGAGAGGAAGGAGAGGGAGAGAGAGATAGAAACATCAATGATGAGAGAGAATCATTGATTGGCTGCCTCCTGCACACCCCCTACTGATCAAGCCTGCAACCCAGGCATATGATATGCCTTTGATCAGGATCAAATCAGCCACCCTTCAGTCCACAGGCCATCACTCTATCCACTGAGCCAAGCCGGCTAGGGCCAGAATCCACTTTTGCTGGGGGATGGGAGATAAAGCTCTGGCTTCCCAGATGCAGCTGGTCAGCCAACACACAGATCCCAATCTGAGTTTCAGTTGTGCAGCTGCTATGCCAGGGCAGGGCAGCTGGATGAGTGAAAAGACTGTCCTGCACAAGGACCCTCCCCATCTTCAGGAAGGAAAGGGTCCCCAGGGAGCAGCAGGGCGCTCCTCCTGTCAGGGAAGAGGATGGCTGCAATGGGCACTTCGGGAAGTTTTCTGCCAACCTGGCCTGGCTCTCCCCCCAGCCCTTTGGTTCTCTGGGCATGACGATGAGGTCTCTCCAGTCCAGCCACCACTCAGCCCCCTCTTGGCCAGTGTCCTCTTTGCTGCGCACCAGCCACCTTCCCTGCCCCCCTGACAGAGTAGAAGCAGTGAGAACAGACCCAAGTTTTGCTATACTTGATCTCCCCCAACACCCAAGACATTTAGGACTTTAAAAGAAAGATGGTTTAGAGCCTTCTGTTACAGCCAGATGCATGTTACAGCTTTCTGGGGTGCGGAGCCTTAAAAATGCCCGTCTCCATCCCCAGAGATCCCAATTGCAGTGGTTTCTTACGGGGAGGCAGACTCCCAAGAGACGCCAGGACCAGCTGATTCAGACAGCAAGGTGACCTTCCAGCAACTTGTTTTTTTGTTTTGTTTTTATTCTAATTGTGGGAAACACCACATAACATGCAATCTACCTCTTAACCACTTGCATGTACAGGACAACAGTGCTGAGTGTAAGAGGGCTGCACAGCAGATCTCTAGCACTTGTTCATACTGCGTGACTCGTACACCCACAGACCACCTGGAGCGGAGTGGGTGACCCTCAGGTGCGTCAGACTCAGTTGAGTTAGCTGACACACACTCACTGTACTTGGGACGTCAGCTTGCCTTGTGAAAGGAGAGTTTGACTTCTGTGACTCTGTTCCCCAATTTCCAATAAGGCCTTGCTCCACCATGGTGTTCTCCCAGGCAGCTGGGACCTCTGCAGCATCCTTGCTCACTCAAGCTATACCCTAGGCATTTGTTTCTTTCTGTGGCTGGGCCATGACAGCTGCCTACTGGTTGAATAAATGATGTACGGACAGCCAGCCTTGGCCTCTGAGCCACCTCTCCAGTCGCGGCTGTCCATGGCCACCTCTTCCCCCCTCTCCTGCTGGGACACCCCTTCCTCTGTGCTGGCTTTCTGCCCTGCCAGGCGCTCTGTTCACAGCATCCAACTCCTTTGCTTCTGTCTAGCCAACTTTGACCATTGTCCCACCTGCCTGGTCCCCAGCCTTGGAGGCCAGACTGCCAGCTGACCGCATCTGCCGCATTGTTTAGAGACATCACAAGACAGGTTCCTGATGGAAACTCAGGAGCTGCCATGGCTCCTTGCTTAATTACTCGGTCTCCCTGGGCTGTCTTATCCTTGGGCTGGTGGCAACCCCTGCCCCTAACCTGGGCATACACTGCTGCTGGCTTAGGTTGTGCTCTGCCTCTAACTCCCATCCAACCACACCATCACTTCTCCTGAACTACCATCCAAGTATGTCCCTCCTGTAGAGGCCACCTTTCCCTTCAGTGCAGAGTCTGGGCGCGGCCTTTACCAGACCTTTGTTTTGAATTCTGTTAGTTGTATCCTTCCTCTGCTCTCGTCCTCTGACCTCTCAGGTGGATGTCTGGTGGTGCCTTCCCTTGGTCCTGATCAGCTGCCTGTGTTCTGAAGTGTTATTCACACCTTTATATCAACTGCATTTAAGTATTTTGTAGTTTTTATCATTTCTTCTTTGATCAGTGAGTTCTTTAGACATACATTTTGGATTTTTCAAATGAGTGGATATGTTATCTTTTTGGTTACTGATTTCCAACTCAGGCGTGTCGTGGTCTGAGTGACCTGAACTATTTGAAACTTGCTTTGTCATCTCATCGACAGACTTCACCAGTGTCCCTTGTGTCCTGGAGGCCCGCTTGGTGGCTGTGTTCACGGTGTCGGCTTGTTACATGCTGTGGGAAACTGTGTCCTTCCCGGGGCCCCGTGCTGAGAGGCGCCTGTTTCATTGGGCCGTTTGTCCAGCTTCTCGTGTTCTGACAGCGTTTGCGTGGTTTTATCAGGCAAAGCACGTTTGAGAAGTTTTATCTTCCTGATGTACGTCTACTAATTCTTTTTGCCATAAAGTCTGTCAGAACACCTTAGAGAACATCTGCACTGGCTTTTTTTTGGTTAGTATTTACCTTATATCATTTGTCATTCTTTGATTTTTATTGTATGTTCAACCTTTTTATATCTCCATCATTCTGACATTTTTAAGTTTAGTTTGATCCAGTGTGAGACTTTGCCACATTCCTATAGAATCTGATTAGTTTTCATTTCTCTATAATTATATAGTTGTGTCTACATGTTTTTCTTTGTCATTTGCCTGCCTTTCCCACGTCCTTACTCCTCATTCTGGTTTTGCCTTCCAGTAGCTAGAAATTATACGCTCCATTCTCTTTCCTCAGTGGTTTTCCTTCTCCTGAGCAACAGAAGGGCCTTAGCATATTTTAATCTGGTCCCACCCCTACCTATATGTGCTTTCCCACTGGCCTGGTTATGTCCCAGATTAGGCACTGTTACTGTTTCCCACTGTTATTGTACATTCAGTTCTGTCCCCACCCTATTGTTCTCCATCCTATCTCTGTCCCACGTCTGCCTCTGGGTCCCTGTTCTTCTCCTTTACATGTTTCCATCTGTGCCATGGCCCTTGTGGCAGCCGGGTGACACTGTGGACCTCTTCGCACAATGTCTCACAGAATAAAATGCAGAGGACCACAGAGGAGGACAGCAGTGCTGGTGCGGGTTCACAGCACGTGGCATCCCTTAGCTGGGTGTGACTGCCACCACTCACCTGTTGTCCGGCCTGGAGAACCCCAGGCATTTCTGGATCTAGCAGCCCAGTGAAGATCCCTCAAGCCATACACACCAACACGTGACTGTGCATGATGGGCCATGCAGGGGGGGTGAGCATGTGCCTCTCGTTCCAGGTGGTCGCTGTGTCCCAGCCACGGAACACCGTCTGAGAGAAGCGGTCCTGGCCAAGTTCCTGTGCTGGCTGATGGGCACGTACGTGGTTGAGCTGCTAAAGTCGTTTTTTTATGTCACGGAGACGACGTTTCAGAAGAACCAGCTCTTCTTTTTCCGGAAGAGCGTCTGGAGCCAGTTGCAAAGCATTGGAATCAGGTATCACAGTCAGAGCGTCGTGTCACCCGTTTCTTCCATCTGCAGACACAGCCCTGGCTCCTGCTCCGGATTCCCTGTGCCCCCACCTCGGGGGTCCCCACCCAGCTACTCCCGGGGTCGTCCTAGCCCACAGGGGTCTTGGCTGGCAGGCACTCCTGGAGCGCCTTTTTCCTTGCCTGTAGCTAGGTCAGTGGTTGGCAAACTCATTAGTCAACAGACCCAAATATCAACAGTACAATGATTGAAATTTCTTTTGAGAGCCAAGTTTTTTAAACTTAAACTTCTTCTAACGCCACTTCTTCAAAATAGATTCTCCCAGGCCGTGGTATTTTGTGGAAGTGCCACATTCAAGGGGCCAAAGAGCCACATGTGGCTCGAGAGCCGCAGTTTGCCGACCATGGAGCTAAGTAATCTGTAGGGTCTCAAAAGCGGGAACAATAGTGCAAGCAAGCCACTTATCCCTGGCTTGTGGTCAGATTCTGTTTTAATTTGCACAGAATAAGTGGGATTTGTGTCACAGGAAAAACCTGCCTGCTTAACTCACTGTGGGAAGTATCTGGAGTCAGAGGTGTCTGATGTCAGGCAGGACCCTGAGATGGAAACTTCCAGAAGGTCGACTCACCTCTGAGAGGATTTGTCTTAGCTGCTCAGTGGCTGTTTCGGGTACAGTGTGCAGGACTGTGACAGATGTGGGCTGGTTTGGAATCCTTAAGGGTTAGGGGTGTGACGGCCCGACACACAAGCTTTCCTCCTCTCTGCCACCAGCCTGGCCGAGGGCTTGGCGAGGACCAGAGCAGGGCTCCCGGGCTCCCGGGCTCCATGCACATTTGGGTCAAACCCAAGCCTGGACCACACATCTCTGAAGGGAGGCAGCAACTCCTGAACCAGGGCCCAGGCCCAGTCCTGCAGCTGGGAGAGGGTCTGGAAGCCCTTATCATGGGTCTGAGGAGGTACACAGTGCATCCTGTTTAATAATTTAAAAGTTCATGACATGTGATCCCGAGTGGTCTCTTTTACCTCCCTGTGGGGACCATCCACTTGCCTGTTGGGCATTCAAGTACCTCCAACCTCCCTTTACCACCAGGACCACACTCAGGGAGCATTCTTAACCTCTGCCTCTCCCAGAGGAGGTTTCAGGGGGAAGGCCAGCAGGGAGCTGGGTGTCCCTGGAGAGTCATTTCTGACCCTTGTGAGGTTGCACCAAGTAGGCCCTCCCCCACATTCCTTGTGGCAAAACATGGAGCCTTTTTTCAGGGGTCCCGTCCTATCCCAGCCGCACTAGCCAGGGCTCTGGGGTCCCCGGCACAGAGGCCACTCCAGCAGTGTCTGGTCATGGTGTCAGGGCGGCCTCCTGGACACGGCACCCCTGCAGGTCGACCACCTGGTTTCTGTGTGGCTGCCAAGCCACCTCTCATGAGGTTCTGTTTCAGACAACACTTCGATAGGGTGCAGCTTCGAGAGCTGTCGGTAGCCGAGGTCAAGCAACACCAGGAAGCCAGACCTGCTCTCCTGATGTCCAGACTCCGCTTCCTCCCCAAGCCCCGCGGGCTGCGGCCGATCGTGAACATGGACTACGTCGTGGGAGCCAGAGCGTTCCATGAGGACAAGAAGGTCACCACCTTTGTTTCATTTTTTAAGCAAACAGCATTCAGCCTCAGGCCTGGTGTCCACGTAGACAGGCCGAGGGCCCCAGGGTGCCATGGGTGGGCCATACTCTTGTGTCTCAGGAGGAGCTCACAGGCAGGCCAGTCCTAGAAGCCGCTGCACAGGCTCGGAGACCCCACAAGGTTCCCATGATGTGGACCCGTGACATGTGGGACTGACCCAGTGCCCATGGTTCTGCCGTGGCACTGGGATGCACATTCTCCGAGATGCAGGGACGAAAGGAACTGGGCCATTTAGCCTACGGGTTCCTGGACCCTGTAGGCCCCCACCCTGTGATTAGCATCCCTTTCCACCTATGGCATCTCTGTCACCAGCAGTTCTGACCCCTTCCAAGTGCCTTCCTATAGCATGTGGGGCTGATTTTATTGTGTTCCCCCTCCCCCAAAAGGAAGTGGAACTGTTGACGTGGATCAGGGGTCTGGTTTGGTCTGTGAGTGCAGATGATGAACCTCTCATCTAGGGTGGGGAGGGGGCCAGGTGGGAGAGATGGCCCTGTGTGTTGCCACTTGTTTTTTTATACCATGTTTCTGGGAATTCTGGGGTGGGTCTCTGGGGATGCCCTGGACTCTGGAGTGGGCGTGGGTGGGTTGTCTATCTGGCCCTTCCACCTGAGGGAAGCTGGGTGGGCAGGGGGATGCCGAAGCAGAGCTGCCCCTCATCACTGGGCCCAGAGGTGGAGGTGGGCATTGCGCTCCGAATCCCCTTGGCTGGGGCCCTCCTATGACCCTGCCGCCATCCCGGACTGGCCCTGCAGGTGCAGCATCTCACCTCCAAAGTCAAGACGCTGTTCAGCGTGCTGAACTATGAGCGAGAGCAGCGCCCTGGCCTCCTGGGCGCCTCGGTGCTGGGCATGGACGACATCCATAGGGCCTGGCGTGCCTTCGTGCTGCGCATGCGGGCCCAGGACCCAGTGCCTCAGCTGTACTTCGTCAAGGTGGGTGTCCCCTCCCTCCCCAGTGAGCCCACTCAGCACCCTCAGGCTCGCCCACTGGGTGACTCCGCATCATGGACCCTGGCCAGAGCCTGCAGTGTGGCTGGCTTTTTCAGGGCCTGTGTCTGCCAGGGTGCGGTCCCTGTGGTGGAGCTGCAGCCTTGGGAGCGGGAGGGCCGGGGACCCAGGAGGGAAGATGCTCCATTTGGGAGCCTCTGACTCCTGGGCAGAAGCTTTGAGCCTTCCTTGCGGGCATGGACTCTGCAGTTCTGCCCCCCAACTCCACAGTGGCCCCTGCTCTTGGGGAGAATATGACACTGCACCTGCTCAGGGTGTTGGGGGATCCCCTTATGAGAAGGCAATGCACCTGGCTCAGCTCACAAAGCTGGGGTGCCCTAGCACCCTGGTCATCTGCCAGGGACCTGCTGCTCATCAGCCTGCACTCAGAAAGGGACACAGGCCCACCATGGGTGTCACAGTCTGGGGTGTGAAGAGAGGGACTCAGAGCCACCCTGGGGTGCTCAGTCTGGTGGGTGTGGGGATGTCTCAGCAAGAGCTCCATAGTGGGATGGGTGTGTATGCCTGGGATGGGGCTCTGGGAAGGGTGTTCAGGGGCTCCTATCACTCCAGGGTTTTCTAAGGACAGGCTGGGGCCCCAGCTTGGCAGAGCAGAAAGGGTGGGACTCAGGACACAGGGGCCAAGGTGAGTGTGAGCAGCCTATAAATGCACCTCTATCCGTGCAGGTGGACGTGATGGGTGCGTACGACGCCCTCCCTCAGGACAGGCTGGTGGAGGTGATCGCCAACGTGATCAAGCCCCAAGAGCACACATACTGCCTGCGCCAGTACGCCGTGGTCCAGAGAACTGCCCACGGACACGTCCGGAAGTCCTTCAAAAGACACGTAAGGCCTGTGGGTGTGTGCCATGAGGAGGTGTGTCCGTGACATGGATGTCTGCCCCTGCGGTCCATCCCTCCCCCATGGGCCCGGAGCCCCACTTCCTGAGCTCCCATGCTGGGAGGTGCCTCCATCCTTGTCATCCTCATGCTCTTGCTCATGTCACAGTCAATTCTCTCTTCAAGCCACTCCTGCCTGCTGTGCCTTCCCAGGGCCCCACGTTTGTGCAAGGAGGTGGCAGCACAGCCATGTGTGTGCTTCTTGGTGTCCCTTGGCTGCCCCCTGGTAGGAGAGCCCAAGACACACCTGTGGCTCCTCAGTGAGACCAGGTGCTTCATGGCTGGCACTGTGCTGGCTCTGTGAGGAGAGGGCCAGAGGGCACCTCACCCAGGACACCTGGGCCTCACTCACCGTTCTGCCTTCCAGGTGGGGCCAAGGGTCCTAGGGTGCCCCTCCCTGCAGCGGCCAGCGGCCTGAGGCCTCAGTGCTGAAGGGAAAGGACAATTGGAGTTCAGGTTGCACTTGAGGCCCAGTCGGCATATGGGAATTTCTGAGCAATTGTCATGAGCATGTTGGAGTGTGAGGGCACCCAACCTCCTAAACCTGTGCCGTGGGAAGGCAGGAGTGTGCAGAGAGTTCCCCCAGAAATTCTTGGGAAAGGCATACCTGAACACCCCTGGGCAAGTCAGGTAAGTGTGGGTTGCAGATCCAGAGTGGAAAACACAGTGAGATTGTACATTTGTGGACAGATGGCGCCACCACCTGCATCAAAGGATAGAAAGCCACCAGCAGCCATGAGGCTCCTCCTTTCTCTCCAGGTGCCTGTCCCTCTGACCTCCCTCATGCAGACTCTCTTACCAGTCTCAAATTCCGTGAATGTGGATTATACAGATTGCCCTTCCTGTCTGGTTCCCATTGCTCCCCAGTGAGTCTGAGAAGCAGCTGGGGCCCCGGGAGCAGCTGCCATTCACCTTGCTCGGGGCGTGTTCCTGTGCCCACACTGCTCTCCGCCGCTGGTGGGCCTTTGCTAGTTCCGGGTGGGGAGGTTTGAACGCTGCTGAGAGCATTACTGCGATGTGTCATTTGGTGGATTCGGGTGGAGATGCCAGGCCATAGGAGTGCTTTGTTTAGTCTTAGACATCACCAGAGAGTGTTCCTGAGTGGCCTGTGCCACAGTGGCCATGAAGCACTGCGGCCACGGGCCAGGCCTGGGCTCTGGGGGCAGCCACAGGGACACCAAAGTATGGGAGGGCCAGGCATGCTCCTGCTCACACACTTGCAAGTGTCAGCACTTGGGGGGTGGGAATGGAGGTAGCCTGGATTCCCGGAGGGTGGGCACAGCGTCTTGAAGGGTCTTTTAAAAAAAATATATTTTATTGATTTTTTACAGAGAGGAAGGGAGAGAGAGATAGAGAGCTAGAAATGTCGATCAGAGAGAAACATCGACCAGCTGCCTCTTGCACCCAATGTACATCCCCTTGACTGGAATTGAACCCGGGACCTTTCAGTCCGCAGACTGACTACCACTGAGCCAAACTGGTTTTGGCTTGAAGGGTCTTGACTTGCATTCCCAGTGACCTTTCTTCCACCCTTCACGTTGACATTTCTTGCATGAATGCCTGTTCAAGTCCCCTCCTCACTCTCTGACGGGCTATCTTTGTTATTGACTTATAGGTGAAATTTGTATGTTCTGAGTATGAGTCCTCTATCAGGTGTCTGCCTTGGTTTGTCTCGCCTTTTTAGTTGCAAGGGGAGTCTTGATGATGAGAAATTTTTAATTTTAAAGAAGTCTTTATCCATCGTTTTTGGCTGAAACTGTGTTCTGTTTTAGAAACCTGCCCCTTCTTCTTTTCTTTTTTTAAAACATATTTATTGATTTTTTACAGAGAAGGAGGGAGAGGGGTAAAGAGTTGAAAATATCAATCAGCTGCCTCCTGCACACCTCCTACTGAAGATGTGCCCGCAACCAAGGTACATGCCCTTGACCGGAATCGAACCTGGGACCCTTCAGTCCCCAGGCCTAAGCTCTATCCACTGAGCCAAACAGGTCAGGGCTGCCCCTTCTTTCTTATACATGTGTTTTCCTTCAAGATGTTTATTGTTTCCGCTTTCTCATTCAGGTGTTGGGTCCATTTTGAATTAGTTTTTGTATATGGTATTTTTAAACTGCTCTGTTTCTGCTTAAATCCTAATTTCTCGTCAACCTGCTTCCAGTTCACTAATCTTTTTCTGTCTCTAATCTTTAGTTAAACCCACTTACTGAATTCTTAAGTCCAGCAATCCTGTTTTTCAGTTTTAGAAATCCCATGTGAATTTTCTCATACATCCCAAGTCTCTGGTAAAATGCCCCGTATTCTCCCCTATTTTATTGACTTTGTCATCTTTACTGATTTTATTCCATAACTCAGTAGCCACCCTGCCCATAATGGGCTCTGATGGATTGTGCCTCTTTCTGCTGTTTCACTTGTGATTTGGTTACACAGGCCTGTTCTTCGGCACGCCTCACTATGTTTTTCATGAGATGCCAGACTTTTCAGTTAAAGAATGTAAAACATGGGTTTTTACACAATGTTTTTCTTCGGGGAGGATAATATTTTCCTGAAGTTGGAGTAGTGAATGGCCTTAGTCCTGCAAGGGTCATCTTTACACTGTAGGCTGGTCTCCTTCATGTTCTCCGTCGTTGGCTGTGGCCCTCTGCTTCTCACCTGAGAGCAGCCCTTGGTGGGCCTGGGCTCCTCTCAGCTCCCTCTACCCCCGGTGGCTGCTAGGACCACGCTCAGCTCCGGCTTCTGCCAGGTTCCCTGCAATCTCCCCGGAGTGCCTGACGCTGGGGGTTGGTCAGGATTGAAGAATAAATCACTCACAGTTTTGACTCCTTTGTCTGCAGCCCCCTCCTCCCAGCACCTGACCCTCAATCCCAGTTGCTTTGATGGCCCTGAACCCTAAGTGTCTTCAGTCATAGCCCCCCACTTTTTGCTTAAGCTCCACCTCCTTGGATTAGACGGGCCTCAGAGAGATTGCAGGATGCACCCAGGGCTAGTCCACCTGCTTCCTGCCTCTCCAGCACCCCCCAAGAAACTTCCTCCTGCACTCTACCGGCACAGTAGTCATGGGGGAGGTGACTGCGTGGCGTCCTGTAACTTTGTGGCACTCTCCTCTCCCCGCGTCTCCGTCCTCCTTTTCCTGAACACAGGCTGCTCGGTGGGGCCTCCCTGGATTCCTCCCAATCCCGACTTAGTCTTCCTTGCTGTGACTTCTGCTTGTCGATGTCGAGGCCAGGGCCCGGGAGGGAGGCGCCCACCTGCCTCACACCTGTCCTCTTCGCCGGCAGGTGTCCACCTTCACGGACCTCCAGCCTTACATGAAACAGTTTGTGCAGCAGCTGCAGAAGACCAGCTCGCTGAGGGACGCCGTGGTCATCGAGCAGGTAGGTGTGGGCAGACGGCAGGGCCGACCTCAGGCAGCAGACACTTGCTGTGCCTTCAGCCATATTTCTCTTTTTGCACCTCACTGCATTCTGTGCTACTGTCCAACTGCTTTAAGCTTTGCTAGAGATGTCTTCTCCCTCAGTTTTGATCTTGAGGCCAGAAGGAAACGCGCCCCTGTGCTATGGGAAGACACATTAGATTTGACCCCTCAGCGGGGAAACCCAGGTTTCGTGTGCCTGCACAGGGACTGCTCCTGAGTTTGTGGCTTTCGGTTGAGTCAGTCCTCCAAGTATGGCTCTGAGCCCTCTGGATGGATGCCTTTCCTGTGGCCTCAGGGCCCCACCATGTGCCACAGAGTCAGTGTGTGTGTGGCACAAGCCGTCTGGGCCAGCGGTCCTGGGTCTGAGCCCAGCCAGAGCCACGATGACCCATGCTGTTCCTGCTTGTCTGCTACCACCCACCCCTTCTTCCCCCTGCGTGTCCTGCTCACCCACGTGCGCCTCCCACTTGCCGTTCCAGAGCTGCTCCCTGAACGAGGCCAGCAGCGGCCTGTTCGATGTCTTCCTGCGCCTGGTGTACAACCACATCATAAGGATCGGGGGCAAGTGAGTCAGGGCTACCTGCTGCACGTTGGTAGAGAGTCCTGCCCCATGTGGACGGTCCATGGCAGGGCTTTGTGGGCCAGTGTGTAATCCATGTTCTCTCTGTGTATGGTGTATGCATGATTATGTGCTATAAACAATGTGTCTGCATGTGTGTGTGGTCTGCACGCATGAATGTGATATGAACATGTGCTCCACCCTTCTGCCCACGTCTCCCCCCAGGTTTTACATCCAGTGTCAGGGGATCCCCCAGGGCTCCATCCTGTCCACCCTGCTGTGCAGCTTGTGCTACGGAGACATGGAGAGCAGGGTGTTCCCTGGACTTCAGCAGGATGGGTAAGAGGTTCCTTGCCATTGTGCCCTGGATTGCTTTCGCCCCCTCCCATGCCCTGGTGCAGACAGGGCTGCCCTTTCTTCCCGGAGGTTTCACAGGAGGTAGTGAGCAGGCCTCAGACGTAGGCTGCGTGGCTCCCAGTGCACCGGGGAACGAGGCGTTTCCAGAGGACCCAGCTGGTGGCTGAGCTGTCGTGATCACAGGGCCCCTGCCCCCTGTCCCCAGCCCCCAGCCAGTACCGAGTCGCACAGATTACTTTGTTCTCGTGCATGTGAACTCGTATTTAACGCCCTTCCTCGGGCCTCTTTCCCTACCAGGGTGCTCCTGCGTTTAGTGGACGACTTCTTGCTCGTCACACCTCACCTGACACAAGCGAAGGCCTTTCTCAGGTAAGGGTCTGCGCACTTGTGTCTCGGCAGATGCTTCTCTGGCCTCTGCTGCTGACCTTGCTTGTATCAGAAGTAGTTCTCACCTTGTGCTCAAGCCTCCCACGGCGTCCCAGCCACCCGCTGAGGGCACGTGGCACAGTTGTGCGGGTCTGAGGCCCCAGGCGTACAGCGTAGAAGCCTGGAGCTGAAAGCGTGGCACCAGACACATGTATCCCCAGAGTGGACACAACTGGCCATTGCAGAGAGGACCTGTGTCCTCCATGGGCCCTGCCTGCCCTCCCATCTGGCCCGTCTCAGTGCTCAGCCTGGAGCCTGAGCTCTTTGCTCACCTGTCTTAGTTGTGAGCAGAGTCATATGGCATCTACTTAGCCTTCAGGACTCAGCCTTGTGTTTCCCTCCCCTGCTGCCGGCCTCTGCCCTCCTGGCAGCCACCCTGCTCTTTGATCGTTGGCACTGGTCATCCAGAGCCTTTGGAAACAGCACCTGGAGGCCCACAGGATCGGTGTGGCCTCCCTTCGAGTGCTTCTGAGACCGGGGTTGGCATCCCTCTCCTTCCGGTGGCTGAAGTGGCCTGTCTGCTTCAGGACCCTGTCCAGGGGAGTGCCAGAGTATGGCTGCAAGGCGAACTTGCGGAAGACGGTAGTGAACTTCCCCCTGGAAGACGATGCCCTGGGCAGCACGGCCCCCCTGCAGCTGCCGGCCCACTGCCTGTTCCCCTGGTGTGGCTTGCTGCTGGACACGCGGACCCTGGAGGTGTTCTGTGACTACTCCAGGTGAGTGCGCCTAGCCAGGTGTTTGTGGGCCAGTCTATCTTGCTCTGTGCAACACGTGGCTACGGTCCCGTAAAGTCAGAGGCCTAGGTGCTAGCTCCCCCTCCAGAGCAGGAGCATGTCATTCTTGTGTGGGTGCGGGGACCGGCCAGGTGAGTTTTCTGGAGTATTTTTGGTGAAAGGAAATTGTATGGCAGACTTGGGGACCCCAGCATGTAGGGGAGCAGTATAGATCTGAGCCCAGAGATTTCAGGTCCTGCTGGACACCAGGCTCTCTGCAGTGAGGGCACGCACTTTAATGCCCATCCATAGCCTCGCTGGATGTCATGTGTTGCAGTTATGCCCAGACCTCAATCAGAGCAAGTCTCGCCTTCAGCCAGGGCTTCAAGCCTGGGAGGAGCATGCGTCGAAAGCTCTTTGCAGTGTTAAGGCTGAAATGTCACAGTCTGCTTCTGGATCTGCAGGTGAGCATGCCGCCAGCAGGTGAGCCATGCAGCCAGCTGACTTTAGAGCACAGAAGACCTGCTGCTCAGTCTACCTGTTTTCTAGGTCCTATTGTGTATTGTGTGTGTATAAGTGTGTGGATTTGCATGCACGTGTGAGTGTGAGCATGTGTGTGTGTGAGTGAACGCATGGGTGTGCGTGCATATGGGTATATTTTTACATGTGTGCGTGCATGGGTGAGTGTATATATATATATATATATATATATATATATGCATGTGAGTGTGTATATATGCCCCTGAGGGTCCTTTTCCTTATCCCTCCTCCTGCTCCCATCTTCCTCAGCCCTCCTCCTTGCAGGGTATGGACTCAGGCCTCAGCGGGCTCAGGCTTTGGAGCCCCAGGGCCCACGATGTCATCTCGGCAGGTTTGGGCGCTCATCTCCCTGTCCCTTTCTGCCTGGCTCCCTCAGGCAGCTCCTGACTCCATTCCAAGCGGTGAGGGGCCACCAGTGAGGACACAATGGTCCTTTTTTAAAAACTCCATTTGAGCTGATGATAAAGTTAAAGATAAAAATTTAACCTTCAGATGCATTTCCAACATTTCCTTTCCTTGTGGCTCCAGGTGAATGGCCTTCAGACGGTTTGCACAAACGTTTACAAGATATTCCTGCTGCAGGCCTACAGGTGGGCCCACTGGCTGCATTGAGCTCCACCCCACTTGGGAGAGGGTCCTCCAACTGCAGAATACGGTCCCCTTCCAGGCCAGGGGCGCGGCCCCACCCCGTTTCCAGGCCTGGCTCCCCTCCCCCGGCAGTGGGGAAGCCTCCACCTCAGCAGGGTGAGCGTGAGGGAGGGGTCAGGTTGCTGGCTGATGGACACACGTGCACGCTGTTTGGAAGGGGCCCTGGGAATGGGCCATGTGCACACCGGCCCCTGTAGACACATACACACCTGCTCGTGCACACGTTGCAGCCACGAGACTTTCCTCTGAGAAGCCTGACCTTCCTCAGGTTCCACGCCTGTGTGCTCCAGCTCCCGTTTAACCAGCACGTTCGGAAGAACCCCTCGTTTTTCCTCCACGTCATCTCTGACACCGCGTCACGCTGCCACGCCCTTCTGAAAGCCAAGAATCCAGGTGGGTGCAAGGGACCCAGGGTTGGGGTGGCCTGTGGTGCTGGCAAATGCCAGGTGCTCACTGCACGATTCCGGCACGGAGCTGCCTGTGCTCCATGGGCGCCTGTGGCTGGCACGGCTCCGGCCTGGTGTAGCGGAGGCGGGATTCAGGGAATTGGGCTCTCGACACTTCCCGGCATGGCTTAACCTGCTAAGCACGAGCTGACCTCTCAGCCGCCCTCGGCTCTGTGGGCAGACATCTGTCCTGGTTTGCATGCTAGGGGACATTGGGGAGCTGCCTTCTCCCGGGCAGGGCCTCCTTCCAGGTGCTCAGGGGGTGCTTGCACAAATCCAGGCAGTAGTCAGGAGGAGGCTGGGCCCCAAGTCCCCTGCCTGTCTTGGGGGGTAGGGGTTGAGGTGAAGGGTCACCCACACCAGCCACTTCGCCCGTCTCTGCTCCACAGCCTCTCGTCATGCACAGTCATAATCAGCCTCAGGTCAGGTCGTGCTGTGTCTTTGTGGTCCTGAGGTTGACCGACTCAACTTTCTGTTTATTTCTGTTTTGAGGACGTTTCTTTGAAGAAATTGAAAACATTTCAGTTGTCAGAATTCTGTGCACCATGTTGTCAGGTGGCTCCTGAAACAAAGTCTCCTGTTTGGCTCCCGCTCCTGCCCTCAGCCCCGCAGGGACCGCTTGCGTCCCCGGAAGCACAGGGCCTCTCCTGGGAGGAGCGCTGGGAAACGGGCCAGTGGGAGTGTCAGCCGCTGCATGTGTTGTTCCCAGGGATGCGTCTGGGGACCAAGGGCGCTGCAGGCCCATTTCCTTCTGAAGCCGCTAGGTGGCTGTGCTTTCACGCCTTCCTGTTGAAGCTGTCTTGCCACAGCGCCACCTACAGGTGTCTCCTGGGATCACTCCAGACTGGTAAGCTCAAGGCACTCCTTGTCCACCCCTCTGTGACTGAGTAACAGGGGTGGTGGGAACAGGAGCCCCCAGATGATAGGGTACAGGTGGTTTGAGGGTCCTGGCACACTCACCTGGAGGGCCTGGTACACCCAATCAGTCGCTCCACCACCAACCCTCCAAGGCTTACATTTCCCGCGGGAAATGCGTCTCCCTCCCTCTCTCCTCCAGCCCCACTGGTCTGAGTGCCCTTCCTCCCACCCCTGGCCTGTGTCCTGGCTGCTGCCCCATCTTCCATGCTCTGGCATCCTTACTGGTCCCCGTCTGTTCCTCGGCCTTGCACCTGAAGCCTGACTTGCACACAGTAGGCGCTCAGGACTCAGCCATCTCTTCCTGCCCCTCAGTGGGTCCAGGAAGTTGAGGTGAACATTCTCTGGTTTCCTCTGGGAAGAGGTCTGATCTCAGTCACCTTGCAGCCCAAGCGCAGCTGTGCCGGCAGCTCCCGAGGGCGACGCTTGCCACCCTGGAGGCCGCAGCCGACCCAGCTCTGACCACAGACTTCAGGACCATCTTGGACTGATGTCCAGTCAGCTTCTCACAGGCCCTTGAGCTCATTTCCAGCTGGTTCCACCCATAGGGTCTGGCCTCTGTACCTCGAGACCCCAAGACCTGTGCTGCTGGCTGGGCTGCTCCCTGGAGGGGGTCAGCTCCCAAGTCATCGAGGAAGCAGAGCCCACCCAACCTCAACCACACCCCACCCCACCACCACTTTCTAGTGACAGGTTTGTTCTTCAGCTGCCCGCTGCCAGGAGGAGGCAGGTACGAGAGCCTGGTTGGGGCGTTGGCATCTGGCAGGGAAGCATCAGGGACCTTTGTCACCCTCCTTGCTGCGGGGTCACCCTGGTCTGCAGGGATAGCTCACATGTGGTGGGTGGGTGTGACCTCCTTCCTGCTGATCGGCTGTGACTCAAGCCGTCCACACCCACTGGAGCAGCATTCGCCCCGCTGACCCCCCAGCTGCATCCAAAGTCCATGTCTCGATGAACTTGCCCAGAAGCAAAGAGCCCAGTCAGCTGTTTGAGCCCATTCCCCACTGTCCACGCCCACGCTTCTGACCTGCGTGTCCCCAACCCCTGCCCAGGCTTCCTGGAGCCAAGCATACAGCACCCCCCACCCACTTGCCACTTCCACTTCCGGAGTTTTCTGCTGGCCCCACTCAGCACACAGCCCGTGGCCCCTCCTACACTACCTTCTGCCTCCATGGATGGGGTGAGAGCTGTGAGAGAAGAGCCTTTGTATATTTTTTTTAGTTTTTTGATATTTCTCTTATGTTTGTATTAAAATATGTACCACATAAGTATGGTTATCTATATAAACACGAGTATTGAGTTGATGTGCATGGGCCCGTGGTTTGGTGGGGCCTGGAGGGTCCTGGGGTGGAGATGTGGTGGGAGGGAGGGAGGTGGGTAGATGGGAAGGGCGCTCTCACAGGGCAGATGCGGCATGCCGGTGGGCGGGAAGGCCCCAGCCCAGCACCTCCCCTGCCGACGGCTGACTGCACTGGCTCAGCTTGGAGGTGACCTGGGAGCTCTCGAGGCAGCAGATTTCTACCTGAGCTCTGGGTTTCGATTCTGGAACAACACCTACTTGGGGTCCTGTCCCCCGAGTTTATAGTTCAGGTCTTGGGTGGGACCTGAGAATTTTCACTTTTACCAAGTTCCTGACACTGCTGGCTGGTGGGGTGGCGGCCCCACACAGAGCTGGTCTTGGGGCATTTCTATGCAGTGGTTTGGAGAGCAGACAGCAGCTTGCTTGGTCCATCTGGTGTCATGCCCCCCACATCCCTGATCTGATGCCCACTTCTGGGCCCACCGTGTCCTCCGGTCCCTGTGAGGAGCCCCAGTGAGCAGGGCTTGTCCTCGTAGTGGAGGTATCATCAGGAAAAGGAGCTGGAGTTAGGCCCTCATCCTTGTGGAAATGACCCCTCGGGTGGGAGACCCACAGCATGCCTGTCTGGACCTCTGTGGGGGCACGCTGTGCACCCGTGGGCTATGCAGGGCCTTGGACAGACAGCTGGAAGGATTGCACCAAGAACAACAGAAAGGGGTGGCAGCTCAGAGGAGGTGTCATTGGAAAGTCCCCACCAGGGCAGTTGGCTCTGGGGTAGAGTGCTGAGCGAGTTGGAGGCTTTCTTCTGGATGTCCCTAATGGGGCCACAAAACGTGACAGGTGCCGCTGAGTGTACCTGGGAGGGGCTGTGTGCGTGCTGCGGTCGAAGTTTATGGATATTGCCTTGTTTACTGCTACTGTGGCGAGCGTTCAAGTAACTGGGCAATGCGTTTATGGCTGACCCAAGTCCACCTTGTGCATCGTAAATGCCCAGGAGAAATGAGCAGCGAGAGGCTGAGCCCCACCCGGGGCGCCGGCCTGCAGTGCCCTGGCTATCACAAACACGGGAGGACTGACCCTCAGCCCAGGGTGGAGGGCACTCGGGGCAGGTAGGACAGGGCCCAACCGGGCCCTGCAGACGCCTGAGACAGCAGATTTCAACCTGAGCTCTGGGTTCCTTGGTGCTTGAACCACACATAGTTGGGGTGCTGTCCCCCAAAGTTTATAGTTCAGCAAGTCTGGGGTGAAACAGGCACCTGAGCTGACCCTCGCTGGCCACCCCGGGCGTTTCGGGCATTTCCATAGCAGACTGGGCCCGGGAGGTCAGCGATGGCTCCGTTATCCGTCTTCTAGAAGCTGTAGAATCTTGCTCTCTAGGAAATACACCCCGGGGCAGCTTCACTCAGTCACGTGCATCTTTACCCAAGTGTTAAGCTGTGGTCAGGCTTTACTCACTGAGAATTTCTGATTTATCTCTCTCTTTTTTTTTTTTTAAACGCTGTGCAGTCTGTCAAACTACAGGTGAAATGTTAAAACAATAAACACTTTAAAAGAAGGATTGCTGGTCTTGCCTAGAACTAAACCGCGTGAACAGGAGCTTGTGTGCGCCTACATCCCACAGATGTGTGTGGAGCAAGTGGCGTGAAGCTGTGAAAAGGAGTAACCAGGATGCAAGAGTGAAAGCAGATGATGCTCCAGGGCCCCCAAATTGCTCAGTGATTATCCTCCAAGTCTCATGGTCGACAAACTGCGGCTAGAGAGCCACATGCGGCTCTTTGCCCCCGTGAGCGTGGCTCTTCCACAAAATACCACAGCCTGGGTGAGTCTATTTTGAAGAAGTGGCATTAGAAGAAGTGTAAGTTTAAAAAATTGGGCTCTCAAATGAAATTTTAATTGTTGTACTGTTGATATTTGGCTCTGTTGACTAATGAGTTTGCCGACCACAGCCCCAGTCCCATGATCCTGCCCCTCCCTTGCCCACATGTGTGCCTGGCTGTGAAGGACACTACAGAGCAAACGGGTCCCAAACCTGGGTGGGCTCAGAACGCCCCGGTGCTGTGAGGGGCAGAATAGTGACTCCTGCCCTAATCCCAAAACCAGCAAGGAATATTAGGTAACGGATCAGCTGACTGAAATGGAAAATGATTCTGAGTTATCTAGGATAACCAATGTGATCACAGGGTCCCTAAAAGGCTGAGAGACAGTGTGTCAGAGAGATGCCACAGGAGAAAGACTCTGGCCATTGCTGGCTTTTCGACAGAGGAAGGGGTCAGGGTCATAGCTTGGGGGCAAAGGTCAGGACTCGCCCAACTGTGGGGCTTACCACACACTTTGGGGTACCCTTGAATTCAGACCATTTCCCACACTCAGCTGCTCTTTGGCAGCAATTGTGCATGTTCTATTTGCCAGGTCTTGGGCTGGCTGTGGGCACAGATGGCTCCCAACAGCTGGCCTGGCCTGGGCTGTTTATAACCTGCCATAAAACTTGCTGTCTGGGGGTTTTCAGCACCCTGGACAGTGTTAGACCAACTGGGGATTGGTTTAAAATGGGGGGTCTTCATGGAGGCTGTTCCCAGCAGCATCTGGCCAAGGACACGATGGTCTCAGGGTGGCAGATCAGAAACAAGCCTGTATGTGTCAGGGCTCAGCTCCTTAGACCTGACTCCTGGCTCCATACTGATGGAGAGGAAAGAGGGAGGGAGGGCAGGTGAGGAGTTGGGGAAGAGGCACTGTGTTGAGAGCTCTAGAGCAGGCAGGTCCTGGCTGTCAGCTGCCAGAGGGCTTGGCACCTGGCGCCACCAGCACTGGCACTGGCACAGAGGAGTGACAGGGAACGAGGGGAACAGCTGGGAGTGATATTTCTCCCCCTGCAGACAGTCGGAACCTGAATGATAATCAGCCTTCTCGTACTTTCTTGACACACATTTAAGTCTTTGAGAAAGTTTTAAAAAGGACTAAAGGCTGTGTTTCTGATAAAATGTCAGGAGCAGCCAGGCAGCCCTAGCTCCCAGGCAGGGCTCACTCCTCCCTCTAGGAGGGTCGGTCCTTGGGTCCTGGGGAGGCCATGGGTTCCCTGAGACAATTCTTCACATCAGGCTGCCCACCTCGCCCTGGAAAAACCGTGTCCTGCTGCCTGCATGGTTCCCTTCACCTGCGTGGCCATGGCAGACCGTCCCCAGGACCTGAGTGTGCTGCTGCAGGGGTGCAGGGGTTGCTGCAGGCAGCCTTGGAGATCAGCCCTGAAATTCCCACAATCCCTGTGGCTCTGGGCCAGTGCAAAGGGTGTGGATGTGGCTTCCTCAGAAACCCCCTCCTCTGGCCTGCTTGGCAGCAGGACCTCCCTGCCATGTTGCCCGTGGACTTGCCAGGTGCATCCTATGGCCACTCAGACAGTGCTGTACAGGACCCCTGACCAGATGCCGGGCTTTCTCCTGTATGGCGAACAGCATGGACGGTGATGTCTAAGCTGGGCTGCGTGCTGAGAGGGTCGGAGGCGTGAGAGTGTGTGGAAGTAACAACCATAGGGTAAGGGTTGGTGAGTGTAATGGGGTCGGGTGATCTGTGAGCGAGGGCATACAGGCCGGGCCCCCCCGCCCTCAGCGGACCTCGCTGTCGGAGACCTCGCTGACCTGCAGCTTCAGGCGCATGTTCTGCAGCACATTCTCCTGCTTCTGTCTGCGCCAGATGGGCAGCTGGGCCAGCGCAACTCCTGGGACTAACAGTGCAGGTAAGAAGGACAGGAGCCCACAGATGGCCTGCACCCAGCCTGGGTAGGACTTCTCCTGCCGTGAGGGAAACTGCTTCTGCAGAGACAGGAGGCCACAGGGTGAGTGTCCGAGAGAGAGGGCAGCATGTACCCCCCTCCCCAGACCCACCACCTGGACAGGGCGAGGCTGCCCCTCAGCCAAGTGATTGCGGTGTGTGGGCAGCTTCACCCCATCTCTTCCTGAAATGAAGCAGCAGGTTGGTTCATTCCAGGCGGATGAATGGAAGAGGCACAGGGCCAGGGGCTGCTCCCTGAGCAGTGAGGGCACAGGGGGCTGAAGGCTTAGGACAGGACGTAGGCCGAGCCTCCCGTGGGGGGTGGGCTCTAAGAGACAGGCTGGGAACCTAAGGGACTGTGTTCTGAAAAGAGCCACCCTGTGCACCCCGAGGGAACCCACAGTCTCCAGGTTGCCTCGGCCTGACCCACGGGGCATCCTGAGGCCCTCTGACCCCCTCTGTCCCCGCTGTTGGGGAACAAGACAACACACCAACTTCAGGTCCTATTTTTGAGGTTCACAAGGCACTACTGTATGAATCTAATAGGATAATATTCACAAGAATTCTCCTCCTCCTCCTCCTGCCCATGGTGTCTTGGGCAGCTCCCCTTTCCAAAGGGGAATTTGGACAGAATTACTTCCATGCTCCCACAAGGGACGCAGTGAGGTTCAGACAGCTAGATGGGGTGGCAGGTCAGCCAGGCCACGGGCTCAGCCCTCAGACAGGGCTTGGTGGCAGTTCAGTGACGTGTGCTACATGCACCTTCTCTCATCTCAGACTAGGAGTTGGCAGCGTGAGGAGCTTGTCCCCACAGCACATGGAAAGGGCGGCTGGAGGCTACACCTCTGTGTGCGGGGCTATAGGGAGGGACCTGTGATGTCACCAGAGTCTGGAAACTGCTTATCCTCCTGCTACTGGCTGAGGTTTTCCGGGTTGCCCGAGTCACCTATGATGCTCCAGGGCACTCTAGGGCAGTGTTTCCCAAACTTTTGACATATGTGTACCCCTTCTATAATTTTCGTAACGCTGAGTACCCCTCATACTCATGAGAACGTAGAATTAGGTGCAGCTAAGCACGGTGCAGTGCATATCCTCACCAAACTCCGGTGCAACACATACCCCCACCAAACTCTTCCCGTACCCCTGGGGGTACGCGTACCACACTTTGGGAAACACTGCTCTAGGGGGGTCTCCTGACCTCGGATAGCATAGCAAAGACAGTTCACTTGTTCACTTAGGATACACTTGTCCACCATGAATGTCATCTGGGTCTGAGAGCACCAGAGCTGGGCCAGGCCAGGCCCGAGGCAATCCCAGGGTCCCTGGGTCCCCATATGAAGGACCTACATATTGGGGGTTCCAGGCCTTGTAGCTCAGCGTTGTCCAGACCAGGAAGACAATATAAGCCACGAAGATGGTCAGCAGCAGCAGGGGGCTGATGAGCTTCCAGGTCACCCGCCAGTAGAGGCCAGGCCGCCTCCCAGTCATCCATTCAATGTCATCACAGAACCTGCCGGAGACATTGGGCTTAGGTCCCCACACCGGGCCCCATGTCTGCAAGCCCACATGCTCAGCCAGTAGCTTCATCCAGTGTCACCAAGATGTGGTCTGTGGGGCTGTCCCCATGCCTTCCTGAGTAGCCACCAGACGGTCAGCCCTCTCAGATCCTGATGAGGACTCAGTTCCTGTCCGTAAGTGGAAATGTCCCGAGTGAGCAGGTCAGTCCTGCCGAGGAAGGGGACTGGGCAGGGAGTGCTTGAGGGGCTCCTTGCCTGTGCCAGTCGGCAAGGAGGAGGTCAGCCCAGCCCCAGCCTGGGCCCTGGATGAGGCTCATCTGGGCAGGAAGTGTGGGTTCCACCCCTGGCAAAGCTCAGCTGCTGGATGAGAAGCAGCAAAGCCCCTGCCAGCCCAGCTGTGGGAAGGAAGCAGGTGCCTGACCTGGTGCCCTCAGTGCCCAAGATAGAGGAAGGGACCTGGACACCATTGACCCAGAATATAAAGCAGCTGCATCTAGGAGCCAATAGAAAGGGCAGGACCCCCCAAGGCCCTCCCTCTGCTTGCTCCCTCCAGTCCAGCTCTACTCCAGGTGTTTCCCGAGATCCCACAGCTGTCTGAAGTCCAGGGCTCACTGTTCATCCCACATTACCAGGTCAGGCCCCGCCAGACAGCTGCCTCTCACTTGTTCCTCTCCAGGTGAGCAGTGTCTCACCCTAGGATAAGCATGCTGGCCCCTGAGCCCACAGAGCAGGGGGGAAGACCCTGGATTTGTGACTTCCAGGATGCTCTGGAACGAAGGACAGAGAACACAACCTCTGGGGCCACTTCGGCAAGGCTGTGGTGAGGGGTGGCAGGTGTGAGTGAAGGTGTGAGTGACAGGTACGCAGCAGGCCTGAGCCAGGTGGAGATGGCAGGACAGGTGCTAAGCCTTCTCGGAGGCCTCCAGGAGGGCATCTGGACCTCCTGTGCCATAGTGTCTACTTATCCTTGTACTTGAGGAGTCTGCCCCCGTAGCTGGAAACTAGCCATTTTGTCTCCTTACAGTCTGGGAGGCTGGCATAGCCAGATGGGTGGGTCCTGTGGGGGCTTCTGTGGATATCTGGGAATCACCCTTGGGAGGGGTCTCAGCTGATTCTGTCTCATCCCTGTAGCTGCCCTGGAGCCTGGTAGCCACAATGCCCAGACTTTGTATACGAGGGCTGCTGGGGGCAGAGGGGCAGGACCCCAGCCCCCGCTGATGCCAAAGGAAGTGGAACTCACTTTTCCATCCCGTAAACATAGACGACGCCGATCACCTCGAAGAAGGCGAAGATGATCAGGTTCAGGGAAGCAGCGTATTTGTCGAAAACCTCGAGCCAGTAGTTCCCAGACTGCAGCGTGAAGCAGGTTGCCACGAGGAAGCAGACCAGGCAGACCGTCCCTGCGGGCACGCACACTCATGCCTCCCAAGTCTCCCTGCTGCTGCCCTCCCAACCCTCCCACCTTCTCCCTGTCTGCTTGTCCCCGCAGATTCCTGAACTGTGCCCAGAGGGCAGGAGGATGCTGGGACTGGCCTCAGAGGGCAGTGTGAGAGGGGATCCCTGCTCCCAGCCCTGCTGACCCTCCCCTCCCCATGATGGCGCTTGGGACTCAGTACAGAGCCACTGGGACCAGCCCTGAGAGGCAACAAGGCTGACCCCGCCCTCCATGGAGACTGACACTGCCCTGGAGCCCTCATGGAGGAGGGTGTCTGGACAGTGGGTAGGAGTGAAACCAGAGGCAGGCGAACAGCGAGGACTCTCACCAGTCAGGATCTCCTTGGGGACCCATTTTGGCAGGATGCCCATATCCAGGAGTGGCGTGATGACGCCCTCTATGTTCCCGAACATGGATGACAGTCCCAAGGTGAACAGCATCGCGAAGAAGAGCACGGCCCACATGGGAGCTCCAGGCATGTGCAGGATGGCCTCCGTGAAGACAATGAAGGCCAGGCCTGTGCCTGAGGCGCTCTGCAAGACACGCACAGCCACACTGGGACACATGTGCACGGGGTGCCCAAGCTTGACACACACACTGACACTCCTTATGCTCAGACATACGAGCCAACATGGCCTGCGCTGTGAGACATGTGCTCTGACACGCTCCTGGCCTCGGGTGAGGTGCTGGGCCTGCTCTGTTGGGGCTGTGCCGGGACAACAGAGGGCACCACTGAGTGAAAGAAACCTCCTCTCCTTCAACAGCCTGCAGCCAGCTGTGCCGTGGGGCCCAGGCCATTGGGCTCAGGCATCATCAGACCATTGCCCTGAGGACCTGCCCATCTCAGCCCCAAGGGTTAGTGGGTCCTGTGTGCGGCTACCCACTCCTCCACAGCCAGTAATGCCCTCCCCTGCCCAGCCGGCAGCAGCAGGCCCAGGCCCTCAGTACCTTATCCAGAAAGTCTTGCAGACGGCAGGACTCCAGGTGCAGCCCAGCCAACCTCTCAGGCTGGGTGGCATTCAGGTGTGTGAGGACATCAGGGTACTCGTCCCTGGAGATGCTCTGGTCTGGGAACTCAAACTTATTGGTGATGCTGAGGATGTTCCTGCAGGGACAGAGAGACAGAGTAAGCGCTCAGTTGGGCACGGCTCCCACAGTGAACACGCCCAGAAAGGACCCAGCAATCCCCATGAGGGTCAGCCTCTCAGTCTGCCAGGGTCTCCAGGACACCTGGGTGGAGGGTGGGCCTGGAGAGGACGCTCCCCAGTTGGGTACAATTGTCCCTGGGCAGTGGGAGCTCCTTGCCTCCTGCACCTGTGGATCCCCAGCAGACCCGGGCACAGGGCTCCCCGAAGGCTGGGGAGGGGTGGGCCAAGCTCTGCTCCTCTAGCCTCACAGTCGGAAGAGTTTCACCCGGCCCCCAGGGCTCCTGACCCAAAGGAGTAGAGTAGGTGTTTTTGTATTTGCAACTTTGCCTGCTTGCTTCAGTTATTTGTAACCTCAAAGTCAGCACCGTGGTGGCCCTTCTGTAGTTATCTGAAGACATGTTCAGAGCGGTACGTCTGTCCCACCGAGCCCGGAAGGCCCCCACCCCTTCCTGTTTCACCTCTACTGTGGACAGGGTCTCTTACAGCCCAGGTAGGGCCATGGTTTGCACATCTTTTGTGCCTTTTGATGGCAATTTTGCTGCTTTAAAGCCCCCTAAGGGAGGCACAGATTTGGCACGAAATGCAGTGGATAGGACACACCTCCCGGAAGCTCAACCGGCTGACCCCTCGCGCAGTTAATGGATCAACAGCTCGTGTTCACCAGGCGTCTCGGTGGAATTACACTGCCCCCAGGGCACAGACCTGCAGCGCCTCTGAAACATTCCTCCCCCTCCTGGGAACACTGTGTGTCCTCTTCCTCCCTCTGCAGGCTCGGCCCAGCACTGTGGACATGGCGGATCACCTTCTGTGGCTCTCAGGGGCGTCCTTCCTGGCTCCTGGCGCTCGGCTTGCCGGGCTGTGGCCGTACCCCTGCAGCCTCTGCTTGTCATCTCACGGCCTCTCCCTGTGTGTCTGTGTCTCTTTCTGTCTCAAATAAGAACCCTCTCCTGGAGTCAGGGCACCCTATCCAGTATGATCTCATGTTGATCAACACTCTCTGCAAAGACCCTATTTTCAAGTCAGGTCACATTCTATGTTCTGGGTGAACATACCCTTTGGGGGACACTCCACCCTTCTGCCCTGAGGACTAGGAGGTCACTGAGTGGGACCCTAGGGCAGCAGGCCCCATCTGGCGGCCCCTGGATACTGTGCTCACCTGTCCAAGCAGCGCCCATAGTCATTGGCCGCCTTGAACCCCAAGACAGAGAAGACAGCAATGGAGGCATAGAGGGAGGTCATGCTGTTGACCAGGGCGATGGTCACTGCGTCCTTCTCACAGTCGTTCCTGAGCAGAAGGAGCGCGGGGCTGTGGTTAGGCCCTCAGGGAGGAAACTTGGAGGGAGCTTGCTGCCTCAGCACCCCATCTGGATGCCCCCACGCTGCTCCTGGGACCCTCTTGTGTGTGACCCAGAAACTCTGCACTGTTCCTGGTGCTCTCAAGACAGCCTTGGCCCCTCTCACCAGCCCCTCCTGCCTCCAGGCTGCTGAGGTGGGTGAACTAACTGCACTCACTCAAGCTACTGGGAGTTGAGGCAGAGCTTGTCAAGACAGCCAGAGCCTAGCTAGCCTCGGCCTCTGCCTCCTGCCCCTGCCCACTCTGAGGGGCGGGAACACCGACCCCACAGGAATTCGGTTGAGGGTGTCACAGGGCCTTCACTGTGTGGTTTACAATGGTTGTAATGGGAGTACCAGGTGGCTGTGGCTCCTTGTAGAGCGGAGGCCAAGTCTCCTTTAGTGACTACAGAGGCGACACGCGTGCCCGCCCCAGTTAAGGCCTTGTTCCTGGGTTTGGTTGTCTGGGCTCTCTTCCAGCAGCTGCTCCAAACGTGCGGGAGGCTGCCTGGAGGCCCTGACCTCCGGCCCCGGGGGATGACTCAGTAATTGCTGGAATGCCCAGAATCTGGTCTCATCTCAAGTTCATCTTTGCTTGCCCTCTGTCCCAGGCAGGAAGCCCCATAAAGACATGCTAAGTGAGCACCGAGACCAGCCCGGCACCTCGGTTGGAAGGTCCCCACCCGAGCCTGGCCCTACCTGGGTGGGTTGTAACTCGCTAACGCGATGTGTCCTCCGAAGGCCAAGGACAGAGAGAAGAATATCTGGGTGGCTGCGTCCAGCCACACCCGGGGGCTCTGGAGGGTCTGCATCTGGAGGGAGATGGGAGGCACCTGTGCCACAGGCCAACCTCACCCGCCCAGTGCCTTCCGTCCCAGGGCATGCCCAGGACTTCCTCTGGGCAGCGGTCATGTGTGGTGTCACCTGCTCAGACCCCAGGGGCAGTTGAAGATCATGCAGGAGGGAGTGTGCTTGGAAGGGCCACTTGCAAACTCGGCCCCCCATCCTGTGAGGTGTCAAAGAACCCACAGCTCCCATCCACATGGGACACATGGGTGCTGAGAACTTGGCTGCAGGCCCTCCAGGATGGAAATGGGTCTGGGCAACTTGAACCTGGGTGTGCTGATCTGCTCCTCTCAGACCTGGTGGATTTGAGTTACTTGAAGTCTCCCACTTGACACAGTGCCTGGTGTTTCTGCTGCTGAGGGAGAGGGGTAAACACACTTCCACACAAATATGTCCCCTTTCCTTCCCCTGGGCGGGCACTGCCTGGGGAGCCTGGGGCGTGTGGTGCAGCCTCCGGAACCTCTCAGGGGCTGCTGGGATCTGGAGACATGGAATGTCTAGAAGGGCTGTGGGCTTTGGAGGACAGGTCCCTTGGTCCCATGGCTCCTCGCCTGGTGGGGTGTGCAGCTAGACTCTCAGAGGTGTGGAGTCCAGAGCATTAGGGATGGGACAGTGAGTGCCCAGCCAGCCTCTCCCCTGAGCCCAACATCCTGCGAGCACCAAAGTCCACATGCCCCAAACTGTGTCTTCCTCCTGCTCTCTTCACCCTGACCCTGACTTCCTTCCTGAGGCCCATGCTCCCCTCCTTCCCCTCCTCTTCCCACAAGGCCAGAGGGTGGGACGAGCTGGGCTGGGCTTGACTGTGGCCCGACCTGTGTGCTTCCTGGTGCCTGGGCTTGCATTTGAGACCCACTTACGTTGGGAGTGAACAGGTAGATTAAGCCTTCCGTTGCCCCGGGCAGGGTGAGTCCTCTGATGAGGAAGATGGTCAGGACCACGTAGGGGAACAAGGCTGTGAAATAAATGACCTTAAAGAAAGAAACCACACAGATTGTGAGACTTTTCAATGGTATCTGTTCCACATAAAAAATCTTTAGAGAGGCAGGCCTGCTGGAAACGCCTCAGTGGCCAGTGGCCCGTCATTCATCTGAGACCCAGTCAGGTCAGGCCGGAGGGCACCAGGGAGGTGGTGGGTGGGATCCGGTCAAGCTTGGAGGGGTTGGAGCTCCCTGTGATAGCCACAGCAGACTCACATAGGTGTCTGTGGATCCGCTGAGGGGACCGACTTCCCATGCGGCGGCCTCCCTCTTGTTCACATGGAAGGCATTGAGTTCTCCCTTCACCGACACTTCTTCCCACCCCACCCCCTGGCTGGCCACTCTCAGGGTCTCCCTGTCCCACACCTGCCCATACCCTCTCCCACATGGCACCCACTCTCAGCCAGGTTTGGCAGGAGTCTGCACACATGGCATCGATGCAAAATAAATCTCTTTTCTCACTGCCCCCCAGACTGACTTTGGAGGTCACCCTGACACATCTTTAGGGACTTTCATAACCAGGCCATCCAGAGTATCTGGCTGGCTTGTTGGGCCTCATGGCTGCTTTGTCTCCCCGGTAATTCTAGTCCTCTCAGGTGTGCAGACCCTCATGTGGGAGCAGCTGTGACACCCACACGCCCACTGAGGAACTTTCAGGTGCACACGTGGGTGGGTCTGTGCAAGAGCCGCACAGCCACGACCGGGAGCCAGGGTCTGAAGGTGCCCGGCACTGCACGCAGTGACTTAAAAAGATAGATATGGCCCTGGCTGGTGTGGCTCAGTTGGTTGAAGCATTTTTCCTGCACACCGAAGGTCAGAAGTTCAATTCCCAGTCAGGGCACATACCTAAGTTATGAGTTCAATCCTCTGTCAGGGATTGTATGTGAGGCAGCCAATTGATGTTTTTCTCTTATATTGATGTTTTTCTTTCTCTCCCTCTCTCTTTGGGATCAATGAAAAATATATCCTCAGGTGAGGATTAAATGGAGGGGAGGGGAGAGATACTCAAAAAAGAAAGAAAATGAAACAAAGACCAGACTTGACAAGTACAAAACAAACACAAGTGACAGGGTGATATGAACCAGGTCAATAATTGCATTAAATGTAAATGATCTAAACACCCTACACAAAAGGTAGGGAGCATCAGATTAGGTTGGGGAAAAGCAAGACCAACTGCATGCTGTTGAGTTCAAGAAACACACTTTAAACAGAGATTCCATCAGGTTAAAAGAAGCAGAATGGAAAAACATAGATGTCAACATGGTCAGAGAACACTGGGTGGCTATGTTAATATCTTAATTGACTTCAGAGAAAAGACTATGACTTGGGTAAGGTCAGTCACTCTGCAAGGAAAAAGGCATCGATTCTCCAAGGAGATATGACAGACTTGATGCCCAAGCCTCTCCCAGCAGAGCCTCTAAACACACTCTGACGGCAGTGGGGGAGGGGAGGACTCTGCAGCTGGAGGGAGTGAGGGAGAGGGTCTGCCGGCAGGCTCTCACCTTTCCGGTGGATTCGATGCCTCTGATGACACACAGGTACAGGATTGCCCAGCAGGCTGCCAAGCAGACCAGCAGTCGCCACTGGATGGAGCCGCTGTAGTCAATGTCGGCCGTGATGTTCAGCGTCTGCCGGTACCAGAAGTAGCTCACGGAGCTGCTGCCCTGGCACTCCTCCACAAACCCTGAAACCAGGAGGTCCGGTCACGGGGCTGGCCTCGGGGCTCAGGTGAAATTCGGGCTTTGCAATCCTCTACCCAGGAATGAGACTGTGCATAATCCACCCTGGACCGGTGCCCTCCTCTGCCCCGGCACCCAGCATGGCCAACGGGATGGACACAGGGAGCCTCCAGGCCTGACTTAGGTCAGGCACCCAGGGTCGGCATTGTTCAGAATGAGTGAGATGCAAGATCATACCAACCAGAGGTGGGAAAGGAGAAAGTGAGCAAACTGCTGAAAGCAATGACCGTTTTCCATGTCGCCGAGATCTAGTCAGATCCGGCACCAGGCTGGGGTCTGGACCTAACAACCTAATTCAGCCAGCACAGCAACCCCCTGCTACCCCTCTCATTACTGGGCCCAGTGTGGCTCTGAGCCCCCAGCAGAGCGTGTCTGTGGGCCCCTGGGTCCAGCAGTGAGCAGAGACACGGGTGAAGAGAATCGGGGTTCAGATGCGCTCTTTCACAGTGTGACCTTGAGGGGCTCCTGCGAAGGCAGGGCGTGAACTCCCCAGTCCCGGGCACTACCTGTCTGGTTGAGGTTCAGCGGGCAGGTGCTCCAGGGCAGCGGGTGCTGGAAGGAGTTGAGGAAGTACCACAGCACCCAGGTCAGGACGGTGTTGTAGTAGAGACTGATCAGGAAGGATGCGGTGAAGCAGCCCAGCCCTGTGGGCAGATGGTGGACAGTCACCGTCCTTCCTGTTACAGACTGTCTTGACTCACCTTCCGCCATTTCTGCTGCCCCACATCTGGACGAATCTTCTGGCTGAGGACGCATCATTGTATGAAGTCCTGTTCAGCCCCCTTCATCCATGCCCACAAGCTTCTGGGACATTCATGCTCCGCGTGTGACAGGTCCACAGGGCTTAGGACATGGGGCAGCCTGAGCTGTCCGAGGGCCCAGCCTGTTGCCTCCTTCTGCACCCTGAGCTCACTCCACCCAAGTCTGTCCTCAAGGGAACCAATGAGGCCTCCTCGGAGTGTGACTAGGGATGGCTCCCTCAGGGACACTGCTGCCTGGGTTTCCCTGCACCTGTACCCCAGGGTCCCTCCTTTGCCTGCAGGTTCCGAATCCCAAGCAAGCCCACCTCGCCCTTGGAACTGCATCCTTCCCCCTGTCCCTCCCCAGCAGCTGTGGGCAGGGTTCCCAGAGAGGCAGCGTACCGACTCCACTCAGGTAGGGGGAGATGGCCTTCCACACCCCGATGCTGCCTCTGCGCAGGCGCTGGCCGATGGCGAGTTCAAGGTGGAACAGTGGGATCCCCTCGAAGGCCAGGGCGATGAGATAGGGGATGAGGAAGGCTCCTGCAAGGACGCTGCGGTCAGCAGGGGATGGCACCTGGGCAGGCCGTCACCGCGGCCTCCCTGAGAGGGGACAGACCACACGTCCGGCCCGGTGCTGCTGTTTTAAATCCCTTGTCAGTGCTTCCGAGGTGGTTTCATCAGCAAATGGGCTGTTCTGTTCCTACTGAGACCCCATGACCCCCAGTGACCGGCTCCCTCAGGACATGGAGCTGCCTCATGCACACAGGATTCTGGAGAAGGTCAATGCCTCAGGTTGTCTGCCCAGCTGTGCCCCATGTTGGGGTGGGACCTGTCCCTCTGTCCCTTGCCGGCCGTGCAGTGGAAGGAGTGGAACAAAAAGCTTGGTCCTGGTGGCTGATCCATGTGAGAGGAGCCTCGGCCTCTCCCAGAGCCACAGACCCGAGCACCCAGCACGACCAGGACCTGTAGCCTCTGCCTGTCTTAGGGATGCTTTAAGCCAGACCTCTTTGGAAGAGCAAAGACTCAGGAACCAAAGGCCTGGCAAGTCTGCACACATAGGTAACCCCAAAGCAAGGCTGGGCAGGAGCAGCGTTGGGAGGATTCGCCTGGGTCCCAAGAGCTCTGATGCCCTCAGACTGTTTCTCCCTGGGCCATGGCGTAGCGCTCTTCCCGGGAGGACCACTCCCACCCGGCAGGAACCAGTGACAACCCAGTCCGAGGTGCGGCCGTTCCCCTTCGTTTGAGGATGCTGCACAGGCTCACCTCCCCCATGGCTCTGGCACAGGTACGGGAACCTCCAGATGTTGCCCAGGCCCACGGCAAACCCCACGCAGCTCAGGAAGTACTGGAGCTTGTTGTCCCACTTGGGCCTCTCATCCTCGCTGCTGTCCTCCAGCGGGTCTGGTCCCGGGGCGCTCGCCATACCTGGTCTCTGAACCCTGGAGACTCAATGCTCGAGCCTCGGCTGGGGCTTGAAGCAAGGAGCAGTCTCCCCTTCAGGTGTATTTTTTTGTTATTTAAAGGAAAACCTTAGGACCAGTTAATTGCTAACTCAGCCAGGCCCCACTCTGGCATGCAGTCCCTCGCTGGCCCCCTCCCATCTTGTTTGCTCAGTGCTGCCAGCCCGCAGGTGCCACCACCAATGAACCATTTCCAACAAGGCCCCTGTTCCCTGCGGGGACACTCAGGGGCTCAAGACTGGGGCGCACTTGGCTGTCTTGATTGTGAGATAATCATCTAAGAAACACTACAGAGAGCCATGCACCCAGCTCCCCCAATGGCAACATCTTGCAAATATCTCATCAACAATGGGATGCCGATGTCCATATGTCAACCCAGGCCCTGTCCATCACCAGGGGGTCCCTCCTGTCTCTTTTTCATTTTCTAAATGTATTTTTATTGATTTCATAGAGGAAGGGAGAGGGAGAGAGAGATAGAAACATCAATGATAAGAGAGAACCATTGATTGGCTGCCTCCCACACATTACCCACTGGGGATCGAGCCCCCAACCAGGGCACATGCCCCTGGACCCAGAACCTTTCAGTCCACATGCCGACCCTCCATCCTCTGAGCAAACCAGCTAGGGCCGCTTCTGTCTCTTTTCCTGGCCACACCCACCATCCTTCCACTTCTACCCTCTCCCTAACCCCTGACACTTCTAATCTATAGTTGTCATTTCAACAATGTTATATAAATGGAATCACACAGTGGTGACCTTTGGGGTCAGGCTGGGGGTGGGGGAGGATGGGCTTCCTCCTCTTGGCCCTGCAGCTTCCCCCCACGCTTAGCACCCAGTGCCACCCTCAACATCCACTGCTGTCCTCAGGCAACAGGTGGGCAGGGTGACACCCACTGCACACAGGGCCACCCACCCACCACGCCTGTGCGCTGTGGACACCTGGCCATGGCTTCTACAGAGGAAGCCCTGGCAACAGAACCCCAGCTCTGCACCCTCCTTTCAAGTGACTCGGCTGTTCCCTCTGCTGATCACTCTACATTTGGATATCATTAGGCTGCAAATATGAAATACAATGGTTTATTTATATGCTTTATGATCATAAAACCTGCATGTTTGACCATTTGCAAAGATGGCACGTCTGTAAAATGAGGCATTCATCAGGGGACAGGAACTGATGGGTTTTGCCCACCCAGTCTCCCCTCTCCTGTATCCCCAGATGCTGATGAGTGTTTCCCAGCCAAGGGTCAGAAGAACTTCGTGAAGAGAAGGAGGTGAGTTCCCACAGAGGCCAGAGGCACTTGGGGGTGGGGTCCAGAGCGTCATGGTGCCCGTGGGCCTCCTGGGCAGGGATGCGCTATCGTGGCCAGGGATGGAGAGCTGTCGGCAGGCCTCCCATTCCACCTCTGGAGGTTTCTATCGATCATGATGGCCAGGTGATGGGCCACATAGGAGGCCTCTAGACACGCCAAGGTGTTAGGAGGTTCTCAGCCGGGCTTCGGGGCTGAAATCTGTTGCACAGGAATTGCTGGGAGAGGGGAGCGTGCGTGGAGCATCTCCCGCGGACGGATGGGACGTGGCAGCAGGTCCCACCCTCCACTCAGCTCTCCCATCCCTGCCCAGAGAACTCTCAGAAAGTCCACTTTAACTTCAACTTCCAGATGTTTCCATGGGAAATGGAAGTGGCTAGTTCATTGAAATAAACACCCAAGTGCCCAGTGACTTTGGCTGAGGTTGAATGTTGCGTACAGGACGGGAGGAGACCTTTCCTTCACTGAGTGGCCCCAAGCAGACGGTCTGGCAGGAACTCATGGTCCCTGACATTGCTCAGGACGTATGAGCTGTCCTCAACCTTAGTGACCAAGTCGAGTTACCCTGTAACCCATCTTTCCCAACATCAGGCTAAAAATTCACACAGCTAATGTCCTCTTAAAAAAACACAAAGGGTGTTTCTGCCTTAAATTATGCCAAGTTGAGTTTTATTTAACTGTCATCTATTCATGGCAGCCAGAAGCAATGATTAAATGGGTTAGTATTTATTAAGCTGAACATTGCCAAGACTCAGGACTCCCTGCCAGCTGGCGGACAGGCAGGTCTCACTGGCCGAGGGGCTGGAGCCTCTGGCAGCTGGGGCTCCTCCTCATGGGGTAAAATGGCAACCTTACGGCAGGAGCTCCTGGGTCACAGGGGGACAGCGAAGGGATGGGGCGGGGCAACAGGACTGTTCCAAGGAGCCAGGACAGCAACACATGCCCGTCTCCCATGGCCTCCCTGCTGTCGCTTTTGACAGACTTTCCCTCGGAAGGCGGGGCAGGACCTGAGCATAGGTCCCACCATATCCGTGATGCAGGGAATCAAGAGGATAGCTGGGCCCCACGTGGGAGACATGTATGCTGCAGGACAACATGCATACACACGCACACACACACACACACACACACACACACAAACAGAATACTATACATGTCACATGCATACCCACACATTTATAAATATACAACCAGCATGTGCAGACACATGTATTCACCAACACATATGTATATGCATATGTACACATCCTTACACACGTGCATATTTGTATGTATTTATACACACATGTGCAGGACATGTACACAAAAATCATATTGACACATACACAAAAGCGTGTGTGTACACATATGTGCACACATACCCATGTGCACATGACTTATACACATGTACACATATACACATAACACATGTATATGCATTATACACACTCTCACCTATGTGCATACACACGTGTGCACACTTGTATGATTACATGCATTTATGCTTGTATACATATACTCATGCGCACGCTCACACATGCATATGTACATGCACACATGCAGCCGTGGGCGGGGCACTCAATACTTCACGTCCCCATTTACGGAGGTCGTGGACATGGTGCTGACCAGCCCCTGGTGGCTTTCTTGCTTCTGGCAGCGGTTCCGGATGAGCTTGTAGATGGCAAAGCAAGGGATGGTGAGGCAGGGCACACCAGCAACGACAACCACCACGCCGTACGCCCAGCCTGGGTATGGGACCTTCTCAGATTTGGGAAATTCCGCCTGGGGAGAGAGCAGCCACATGGTGAACAGACATAGACAGCCAGCAAGGCCTCCTTCAGGGGCACATGACCCCTTCTCCCCAAGATTATCACCTCCTGGCCCTTGTGGGGGAGGGAAGGGAGACCTGAGGCTCCTCCCACACACACCTCCTCACAGGGGGCACGCCCCCCCGGCCCCCCCCCCCCCTGCCCAGCAGCTCCTGCAGGCTCACATAGGCAGGGTCCCAGACGCTATATATCAGCTCCTTATTGACGTTGATCACAAAGAAGAACAGGAAGATGACCAGCATGAGCAGCGGGCTGACCACTCGCCATGTGATTTGCCAGAAGATGTTGGGCTTGTGGCCAATCATAAACTCGATGTCCTTGTTGAACCTGGAAGCAGAGGCCAGAAGGGAGCCATCAGCTGGTGGACATCCATGCCACCAAAGTGGAGGGAGGGCCAGCCTCTCCGTACGGACACGCGATGCCATCCTATAGTGCTGCCCCTGCCTTTCGCCATCGCAGCTCTGGCCGCCCTCTGTGCCAAGGCTCGCTTCCCTGGGAAGCTGCCGGGCAGTGGTAGCCTGGTTGGAGGCCTCCGGAAACCTCCCTACGGAGCCACAGCCCAGGTGTTCCGACTTGTGGGCTCACACAGCCTGGGCAGCCACTTTTGCAAATAAGGGTCAACACTTCTGTTGAAATGGAGGAAGGAAGCTCAGCCCACGTCCTCAGCGGGGCAGTGGCCCTGACCTTGGAGGCCCTACCATCCCCTGCCCATGTTGTGCTGAACTCTCTTCTAGCACAAAAGTCTTTATTATCTATGGAAATCAGAACGGAGAGCTGACCAGGACCCCCGGGAGCCCACTTCTGGAAAAGGACAGGTGCCCAGGCCTTGTTCCCAGCAGGGTCTGGGAATGTGGTGACCAGTCTTTTCAGCTTGGGGCCATGCCTGGCTCTCAGCCTCCTGCTCATGTGGCCTCCTTGAGGCCGAGTTGCCTGGGACCCCCAGCAGTGAGTGTCTGACTTCAAAGTGTCCTTGGGCCAAAACCAGTTTGGTTCAGTGGATAGAGTGTCAGCCTGTGAACTGAAAGGTACCGGTTTAATTCCGGTCAAGAGAACGTACATTGGTTGCGAGCACATCCCCAGTGGGAGGTGTGCAGGATGCAGCTGGTGGATGCTTCTCTCCCATCGATGTTTCTAGCTCTCTCTCTCTCTCCCTTCCTCTCTGTAAAAAATCAATAAAATATATTTAAAAACAAACAAACAAAACAAAACAAAGTGTCCTTGGCCATTCGCAGAGGACAGGCACGCACCAGGCCAGTCGTGCCTGCTTCACATCAGCAGTACCCACATGACAACATCGTGCACTTCCATTTAAGCCATTTTCTGTCTGTCTGTCTGGCCTCTGGGCCTTTCTAGTGAGAGAGAGAGCTTTGCAGCCAGCCAGACACTCAAAGAAGGGGGCTGTGCAGCCCTTCCAGCCATGCTCTGGGCCAAATACTCCGGGTATCACTTCATTATCCTCCATGTAAGGGGTCCAGAAAATGGCACCACCTTCTTGACAGGAGATGGACTTTCCACAACATCAGAAATAAGACAACATGCACAAGCCGTTGGGGGTGGGGGATCCCACATTATGAATCCTGTTCTGCATCGCCATGACGTGTGTGTGTGTAAGGGCACACACGCAGGAGGCCTGACTCAGCCACACAATGCAAGCTGCCGGGTGGCAGTCAGGGAGCATGTGGAGGACTCACTGTGCCATAACCTCAGATGTGCCCGCAGCCAATGTACGATGTGCCCGCAACCAATGGCCATGGATCCCCAGTTGACATAAAACACCCAGCCCCTGGATCCAGGGGACACCCCCTTACCCACAGCGAGTATCCCGGTCCTGTCACTCCTCCATCTCTCCTCCCTGCATGCTCCACTGCCCTGGAGGCAGCTTCTGTGCCCCACAGGACACGGAGCACCCTCTCCTTATCTGGTCCCTCGGTCACGTCATGCCTACCAAGGGCTTCTGCTGTACCAGTGCTTCACCCCCATGCTTGGCAACTGTTTCCCTAGCTGATAATTTCTCTTTTGACTTTGCTTAGGACACGTGGGTTATAAATGTTTTTAAATCACATGGTCAGATCAGAGGTGCCAGTATTTTCATTTGTGAGGCTGTTTCCTCTTTCCCACCCCTGAGACTGTGCAGTCTTCTCTGGTCTGTGCTTACCCTTCTCCGCTAGGTCTGGGAGCACCTGGAAGCTGGAGGGGGTACAGTGTCAACTGCTGAGTGGGCATCCATCTGGGAGCCATCTCTTTTCTATCTCACCCATCCAGGTGCCAGACCCATGCCCATATCACACCAGTCCTTCAGGCCTGTGTTTGCACACCTGTGTTCCACCTGGAACTGGAGCCCACACAACCCATCCCAGGATGGGAGTTTCCTATGACTGTTGGAGATGGCCACATGCCTCGGTCTCCCTCCTACCTGTCCACGCCGTACACGTAGACCACAGCGAACATCTCGCAGAAGGCGATGATAAGCAGGGGGATGGAGCCGGCATAGCTGTCCAATAGGGTGAGCCAGTACTGGCCGGAGTTCAGAGTGAAGACAAAGGCGATGAGATACGACACCAAGCACATGATACCTGGGGGCAGAGAACAGCCGCTGTGGACAGAGCTCCCATTTGCGCCCCCAGCCATGGCCCCCGAGGCCAGTCCTCACCACCTGCCTGCCCAGCCAAGCCCTGGCCTGTATACCTGTGAGCACCTCCTTGGGCCACTTTTTGGGGAAGACTTTGAGGTCCTGTAGGGGCACGACCACGCCTTCCATGTTCCCAAACATGGAGGACAGGCCCAGGCAGAAGAGCATGATGAAGAAGAGCACGGACCACAGAGGGGATATGGGCATCTTGGTGATGGCCTCCGTGAAGACAATGAACGCCAGCCCCGTGCCCTCCACGCCCTGCATGGACAAGCAGAGTATCACCCACACAGGTCTCCCAGCCTCAGTCACACACATCCCTCTCCTTCCCTGCCAAACACTGGTCAGCTCTCCACAGGCCACGCCCTCACTGTGGAGAGCGTCTTGTGAAATAATGGTCATTGTCTCTTCAGCTCAACTATCTTTTTAAAAGCTGAACTGTGGTAAATAGACAGGAAGGGGATCCCATTTCCCAGCAGCAATCAGGGCCCAAGCTGTCTGGACAGACACCTGACAGCTATTCAGACTGCTGTGAGCTCATACAGGGCGCCACGCCCTCCACAGACAATTCCTGAGATGCACCCCCCACTCCCCCGGCCATGTTAAGAGCCCCCAAATGACTTCAACAGGACCTGCGTGATCTAAATAGCTGCCCTGAAGGTGTGGCCCATTGGTTGATTAGAGCCAGTGAGAGCAGGTGCAGAGCAGGTGTGTGACGGAAGGGACCCAGGGGTGCAAGCACTGGGGTGAGGCAGGAGGATCAGAGGCGGGCAGGATGGAGACAGACCCCCAGGAACTGAGATCTTAGGGGAGCTCAGTGTCCCTCAAGGGTGTCCCCTCCCCTGCCTTGCGCTGCCGCAGAGAGACTCGCTCACCTCTGACAGGAAAGAGTTCAAGTTGCAGGTCTGGAACTGCAGCTGGGCGAAGGCCGTGGGGTTAGAGTCATTGCACCACTTCTGTGTTTGCTCGAAGTTTCCCTCGGTGACAGAGCCTTCGGGCAAGTCAAACCCATTGATGAGTGTCAGGATATTCCTGGAAAGAAAAGAGAGTGAGGCTGGCATGGGCCCTGGGCGGCGCAGGCCTGGCAGGTTCCTCGGAGGTGGGTGCGGGCCAGGAGGAGCACTCACTGGTTTAAGCAGTTGTCATAGCGCTCTGTGGCTCGGAAGCCGATGATGGAGTAGACCACGGTGGCTGCGTACATGGATGTGAAGCCGTTGATGACGGACACGATCACCGAGTCCATCTCACAGTTGTTGCTGCAGATGAGAGTGGCGTCGGGTCACTGCAGGCCCAGACACCGTGCCCATGGCAGCACAGGCACGGAGCCTGCCCTGAGCCTGAGCTACTGGGGTGCTGCGGGAGAAGGGACAGAGGCCTCCCACCTGTCTTTTCCCACTGCACCCAGCAAGAGGTGACCAGAGGGCCATCCCCCAGCCAGTGGCCTTTACTCCTGCCCTTCTTACCACTTCACTGCAAGTTGGTGGTCTGAAGACCCCTGAAAGCCCTGGGAACTTCTAGAGCTTTCAGCATCCCAAAGCTGGGTGGAAAACCCTGTGCCAATCCCTGCCTGGTCAGCAGGTGCTCTGAGCCCAGAGGGTAGGCACTCAGCCTCATGCTGTTGGGACTGGCTAAGGTCTCACAGCCGCACCCCAAAAGCTTTGAGGAGGTGGCCTACCTCCCCCATCACCTCCTCTGCTCCCTATCCCACCGAAATCCCCTGCCCTCGCCTCCAAGTCCTGTCTCCTCCCAGCAGAGGGTTCCCATCTCCATCCAGAGCCTAAAGACTTTCCTGGCTCAATGTGTCCAAAACCCAACCCCCGACCTCCCCAACCCAACCCAGCAGCTCTCCCACTGGCCCCACTGTTAATGCTAATACATCCTTCTAGATGCTTCCAGCAGAAACCTAAACCCTCAGCTCTCAGAGAAATGCAAATAAAAGCACAGTAAGAGACCTAATCTCACCCACCAGGATGGAGAGACAAAAAGTCATATGGTAACAGGTGTGGAGAAATCAGGCCTCACCATTTCCCTGCTTGGCTCCCACCCTCTGGGACCACCTCCCACAGCCAGTGGCCAGCAGCCAGCAGGTACCAGCACTCACCCCTCCCTGCCTGAGTGCTCACACTGCACCTTCTGCACATGAGCCCATCCCATCGAGGACCCCCGCCTGGTCCCACACCCCTCCAGGGACCCCTCCTCCTGCTCATTTTGTTTGTTTCTCTAGGATGCCACAGGCACAGGTCTCAAGAGGACAGAACCCCATGCTCCATGCAGGGCACAGAGTAGGTGCTCTGTAAGTATTTGTGGAGATGAATTGATAACAATTTTCTTCCTCTGAAGACCCCTAAAGGCCCTTTCTGTGTGGGTGTTGGTCTGGGATGGACTATGGTGGCTGGGCATTTAGAGTCCTGGATGCTGAGGGGCAACCAGAAGGGCAATAGGGGATGGAGCGGAGCACACCAGGGCTCATCATCCCAAAGACCAAGGACCATGGGGAGCACAGTCAAAGCGTGAGGTACCTAGTGTGTGAAAATCTCCCAGATCCTAAGCCTGTCTTCCTGGCACGGAGCCCTGGACCCCATGATCCGGTGGGGCCAGAGGCAAGCCCTCTGCCCAGCCCACAACCCCTGTCCACACTCACTGGACGGAGTTGTAGCTGGAGAAAGAGATGAGGCCCCCGAAGGCCAACGAGAAGGAGTAGAAGACCTGGGCCCCCGCATCCAGCCAAGTCAGTGGGTTGGCCAGCTCCGTGATCTGCAGCCAAACAGAGACCCTTAGCTGGCACCCCAAGGATGAGGGGTCACAGGAAACCCAGGAGGTATGGCCCAAGGCAGAGATGTGAGCCTGGAGGCTGGTGACAGCTGAGGCTGCTGGGCAGTGGTCATAACAAACAACGCCCTCTAAAGGTGGTAACTGATAACTTGGAGGTGGTTGCCATCAATCCACACAGGGCCTCCCTCAAGCTCACAGGCCCAGCATGCATGCATTGAGGGGCCTGGGACTGGCCAGGGCTGGTCTCAGG